>NC_089581.1:165476558-166803022 GCF_019320115.1 Miscanthus floridulus | reverse complement strand
TATTGATTGTATTACTCCTTTTGCGGTAGAGATAGCAACACACTAGCAAAACCATAGTTGCACATTTAGATAGTTTATCTATTTACATAGGTTTTGCTAGGGTTAGAAAAAGAGGCCATAGTTTAGAGTTAGAATTTTAAGTTGCCTAATTTACCCCCACTCTTAGGAATAAATAAATAAATTCAAATGAGCTCTAGAGATGAAGAAATGATATTATTGGAGGAGGCTAATCATGCTATTGGACTTGTTGACTTGCACCTAGCTGTGAGTCTAGAAATAATGGAGAAGGAAAATGAAGGAATCCTTGTAGGTTAGCTACCTCGGTCGATTATAGCTTGGAGAGGGAGATCGACAGGACGAGCTAGAGCTTGGAGAGAGAGAGAGAGACTGGAGAGGCGAGAGGAGCGAGCAGCGGCGTAGGACGGCGGCGAGCTCGGTGTCGCCCTTTTTATAGGCGAGAGAAGTGAAAGCGCGATAGCAACGCGTCGTAAGGTTAGTGGCTAACTAGCTTGCTTAAAGGTAATAAAGCACTGCTTGTGCACGACGTGCTGCTCGGATGAACAATAGTTTTCTGTGGTGAACAATGTTTTCTATGGTGAACAACGTTTTCTATTGTGAACAGTGTTTGCTGCAGTGACCAGTGCGAGACGTGCAAGACGTGCAAGATGCAGTGAACCGTGTTTACTTCGTGCTACAGTATTATGTGATGCTGCAGTGCTGACGCGTGGAAAGGGTGCCTGAGCTACGTTTGTAGAGCAGCAAGCGAGCACCGTGCTCAACAGGGCCGAGCTTGTGAGTGAGATTAATGCGTAGCAGTGTGCGATGTTGTTGCTACGGTCGGTCGTCGCTGTGCGCGTACTGCACAGGCTAAGCAGAGCAGGGTGCCTTGTGCAGTGCTCTGGGAATTAGGAAGAAGATGAATAGCGAGAGATGGAGTTGGATCAGGATGACAATAGTGAGTTGAGCTGTGCTGGAGAGTATTTGGACAAGGAATAAATTAGAGCTCAAATTAAGAATTAGTGTAATAAAATTTAATTTCTCATTTTACCACATGCAATAATACATAAACATGATGCTCATGATATGATTTTAGCAAAAACTGTACAGTGTAACACCGAGGGTGTTACAACCTATGCTGTACAATAGCAGCACATGTAGGCATGCGAAATTACCATCAAAACATGGTCACTTCGAGTGACTTCATATCACTAATTGCAGAATTTGGTTTATCTTGCTGCAGTCCAAATTCACTGTAAGGAAAATGGACCCTAGGCCCATTTACTTTGGATTTTGGTGTTTGATGACCAACACAACCAAATTGGACTAATGAATTTGTAAGTGGTTGTTTTATAGTTCAATAGGGTGCAAGACGTGGCTTGGACGAAGATGGCGTGATAATTCGATGATCAACACCTTAAACAAGATCTTAGAAGCACAAGGGAAAATCCAAGATATCAAGTAAAATCCAAGTATGAAAATAGGAACCAAGCCTAACGCAAGATCACGAAGAAACAAGCTCACATAAGTGACCGGACGCTGGCAGAAAGTGACCGAACGCTCCGATCAAGAGGCTCGGTAAATAGGCATCAGTAGCAACGACCGGACGCTAGCGGCAAACCGACCGGACGCAGGATAGCAGAGTCTGGTCGAGTACAGAAAGGTTTCAGAGCGGCGATACTACGACCGGACATGTCTGGTGGCATATGACTGGACGCTGGCAGCGTCCGTTCAGTGGATCGCGGCTCCAACGGTCGGGACGACCGGACGCGTCCGATCAGGACGACCTCAGCATCCGGTCAGTAGCAGAAAAGTGAGATTTCGTCCCCAACGGCTACTTTCGCAGTGGGTCTTATAAATAGACCCCCCTACCGGCCATTTGAGTATGGTGGAGCTGAGGAAACATATCAAGGGTGTTGATACACTATTTTAGTGATCTCCACTTGCATAGTGCTTAGTGATTCATTAGGTGATTAGCGTAGGTGCTTTGCGAAGTGCTTAGGTTGATTAGACCACCGCTTATGCGCTTGCTCTAGGTTTAGGCCTAGTGTTTAGTGAGGTTTGCATACCTCTCACCACTCGGTGCTTGCGCGCATTATTGTTGTACATCGGAGGGGCTTGTAGTCTTGCGAGATCACACCAACCGTGTTTGTGGTATGGCTGCCACCGTGTACCGGAGGGAACAAGGTCCGCGGCGTTTCGGCCGGAAACTTGATAGTGAAGACGGCGGGGAGCATCCGCGAGAGGCTTGCCGGAAGGCACATCGGAGACCCACTTACGCGTGGGGGAAGGCCCGAGGCTATCCACCGAGTTACTCGATCGGAAGCTTGGCCCTTGCGAGGGGCTCCAACGAGGACTATGGGAAAGCTTGCGTGCTTCTCGATATCTCGGTAAAAATACTAGAGTCGTCGACGGAAGTTTACATATCTCTACCTTGCTCTTTAGCTTCCGTATTTATATTGACTGTATTACTCCTTTTGCGGTAGAGATAGCAACACACTAGCAAAACCGTAGTTGCATATTTAGATAGTTTATCTATTTATATAGGTTTTGCTAGGGTTAGAAAAAGAGGCCATAGTTTAGAGTTAGAATTTTAAGTTGCCTAATTCACCCCACTCTTAGGAATAAATAAATAAATTCAAATGAGCTCTAGAGATGAAGAAATTATATTATTGGAGGAGGCTAATCATGCTATTGGACTTGTTGACTTGCACCTAGCTGTGAGTCTAGAAATATTTGAGAAGGAAAATGAAGGAATCCTTGCAGGTTAGCTACCTCGGTCGATTATAGCTCGGAGAGGGAGATCGACAGGGCGAGCTGGAGCTCAGAGAGAGAGAGACACACACACTGGAGAGGCGAGAGGAGCGAGCAGCGGCGCAGGATGGCGGCGAGCTCGGTGTCGCCCTTTTTATAGGCGGGAGAAGCGAAAGCGCGACATCGACGCGTCGTAAGGTTAGTGGCTAACTAGCTTGCTTAAAGATAATAAAGCACTGCTTGTGCACGACGTGCTGCTCGGATGAACAATGTTTTCTACGGTGAACACTGTTTTCTATGGTGAATAGTGTTTGCTACAGTGGCCAGTGCGAGACGTGCAAGACACAGTGAACCGTGTTTACTTTGTGCTACAATATTCTGTGATGCTGCAGTGCTGACGCGTGGAAAGGGTGCCTGAGCTGCGTTTGCAGACCAGCGAACGGGCGCCGTGCTCAGCGGGCCGAGCTTGTGAGTGAGATTAATGCGTAGCGTGTGCGATGCTGTTGCTACGGTCGATCGTCGCTGTGCGCGTGCTGCGCGGGCTAAGCAGAGCAGTGTGCCTTGTGCGCGCTCTAGGAATTAGGAAGAAGATGAATAGCGAGAGATGGAGTTGGATCAGGATGACAATAGCGAGTTGAGTTGTGCTGGAGAGTATTTGGACAAGGAATAAATTAGAACTCAAATTGAGAATTAGTGTAATAAAATTTAATTTCTCATTTTACCACATGCAATAATACATAAACATGATGCTCATGATATGATTTTAGAAAAAAAAACTGTACAATATAACACTGATGGTGTTACAACCTACGCTGTACAATAGCAGCACATGTAGGCATACGAAATTACCAACAAAACATGGGCACTTCGAGTGACTTCAGATCACTAATTGCAGAATTTGGTTTATCTTGCTGCCGTCCAAACTCACTGTAAGGAAAATGGACCCTAGGCCCATTTACTTTGAATTTTAGTTTTTGATGACCAACACAACTAAATTGTACTAATGAATTTGTAAGTGGTTGTTTTATAGTTCAATAGGGTACAAGACGTGGCTTGGACGAAGGCGACGTGATGATCCGATGATCAACACCTTAAGCAAGACCTTAGAAGCACAAGGGAAGATCCAAGATATCAAGCAAAGTCTAAGTATGAAGATAGGAACCAAGCCGAACGTAAGATCGCGAAGAAACGAGCTCACAGAAGTGACCGGACGCTAGCAGAAAGTGACCGGACGCTCCGATCAAGAGGCTCGGTAAACAGGTGTCAGTAGCAACGACCGGACGCTGGCGATAAACCGACCGGACCTAGGACAACAGAGTCCGGTCGAGTACAGAAAGGTTCCAGAGCGGCGATACTGCGACCGGACACGTCCGGTGGTATGTGACCGGACGCTGGCAGCGTCCGATCAGTGGATCGCGGCTCCAATGGTCGGGACGACCAGACGCGTCCGATCAGGATGACCTCAGCATCCGGTTAGTAGCAGAAAAGCAGAATTTCGTCCTCAACGGCTACTTTCTCAGTGGAGCTTATAAATAGACCCCCAACCGGCCATTTGAGTATGGTGGAGCTGAGGAAACATATCAAGGGTGTTGATACACCATTTTAGTGATCTTCACTTGCATAGTGCTTAGTGATTCATTAGGTGATTAGCATAGGTGCTTTTTGTGAAGTGCTTAGGTTGATTAGACCACCGCTTATGCGCTTGCTCTAGGTTTAGGCCTAGTATTTAGTGAGGTTTACATACCTCTTACCACTCGGTGCTTGCGCGCACCATTGTTGTACATCAGAGGGGCTTGTAGTCTTGTGAGATCACACCAACCACGTTTGTGGTGTGGCCGCCACCGTGTATCGGAGGGAACAAGGCCCGCGGCGTTTCGACCAGAAGCTTGATAGTGAAGACGGCGGAGAGCATCCAGGAGAGGCTTGCCGGAAGGCACATCGGAGACCCACTTGCGCGTGGGGAAGGGCCGAGGCTATCCACGGAGTTACCTGACCGGGAGCTTGGCCCTTGCGAGGGATTCCTTGCGACGGGCTCCAACGAGGACTAGGGGGAAGCTTGCGTGCTTCTCGATACCTCGGTAAAAATACCGGAGTCGTCGACGACAATTTGTGTATCTCTACCTTGCTCTTTAGTTTCCGCATTTACATTGATTGTATTACTCCTTTTGTGGTAGAGATAGCAACACACTTACAAAACCGTAGTTACACATTTAGATAGTTTATCTATTTACATAGGTTTTGTTAGGGTTAGAAAAAGATGTCATAGTTTAGAGTTAGAATTTTAAGTTGCCTAATTCACCCCCCACTCTTAGGCGTCACGATCCCCCACACTCACCGACCAGTGTTAACCATCGATCATATGAAATCAAAGGTACTTCTTCCAGGTCACTAAATTCTTTTAGCGCTCCACATATGGTGACACAGGATTTGTGAGTGGTAAAGCAGTTGAAACCAATTCTGAAATATGTGGAACTCTGGAGAATACATGGAGTCTTTGTCCAGAAGGTTTTCCTAACTCTACTCTGTCAATCATCATCCTCACTCTTTGCATTCCTCTACCATCCTAGCCTTTGCATAAATGTTTGACAGTGTCATAGAATTTCCAGCATTCTGTGGCTCCGCCTGAACCGGATGCTCTAGTGCAATCCTTCTAGATTACACATTGTTATGCATCCTACTTACAGACACCAAAGCACCCCCAGACAACTGCATTTGGTCTCACTGACATCCGACAGATAAATTCCAAGGCCTCCACGAACCTCCTATCACGTTCAAGCAAATCCACAATGCGGGCACACTGTTCAGTAGTTATGACGAGACCAACAACTGACAGAAAGCGCTGCAATAGTTGAAGCCCTTCATCAACCAAGCGACAATGAAAGCATGCCATGAGAATAGCCGTGAATGTCAGAGTCAGGCTTCATAACACAGTGCAACATCATGTCCACAACTCTGCAAGTTGAACTATCCAAATTGAGCAGCACTCACTAGGTCCTAATGCACATGCGAAGGAGTCAATTCACCTAGCGACACTTAAATAACCATATTGAACTTCGAGTTCCCCTCTTAATGTTACAACAATCTATCCTAAATCCGATCGCGCACTCTATTCGTCTTGACCAGTAAAACAAACACTCTATCTTTACTATTGCCTTGAGCCCATAGGATTTTGTTTCTCTCTTTCTTCTTTTCCAAGATACGAGCACTTGATCACCATTTGTGACCATCACCATTTGTGTCGTCCTTGCTCAACCATGGATGTGGACATAACCTATCTCATCTACAACACTACTAGGATAGAGGTTAGTCACTTGGTTGTCTCAATTATCCAAAACCAAAAACATGGCTTTCAACCTTGGAACATTTAATTGTTCAAATATATTTTTTAGAGTAACAGGGCACTGCCCAAACATAATTTTTTTTTACAGAAGTAGCTAATTAGGTAGCTTTTTTTGTCATTGCATCCAGAAATGCGACACATAGCACCAAGGTAGCTTAGGTATGATGCCCTACCTAATAGATGACCTTGCAAGCCGAATGCTCAATCCTTACCTTGGTTTTTCCTAGCAGAAGGTGCGACAAATTTCGTAGCTAATCTTAAGCTCAATTAAAGAGAAAGGTCATGACTAATATGCGCTAAGCAAAGAAGGGGCGACGTGGCTGAATGAGGTGATAGATTTTGAGGATCAAATATGAACTCGGTTATCTAAAGACTCTGGTATCGAGAGTTTAGAAACCTTCATATGGTATAACTTTTCTGCTGATCATTTGAGATACATATGCAGGAGACCTTTTGCCACGCTCCATACTCATCACGGTTCTTGAGTTTAAGCTAACAAAACATAGCAGAGCGTTTAATGCAACATGCTTTCAGTTCCGGAATCCGATTGATACATAATTCATGTACTGTTACAGGATGGCATGCTCATCTGAGTTCTTTCCATGGTAATACATTTTCCTATAAGCAGGAGAAGATCCTTCAGTTGCACGTAGCAGAGAAAACTAGAATACTTGAGTCAACTCATCCATGAAAAATGTCAAGCCAACTCTTGCAGCAATTTCTCCAGTGCATCAGAAACAAGAGGAATGCGGAGACAATCTTGCCCATCAGAGTGCTTCCTGATCTTAACCAGATCATGATCTTTAAACTCAGTCAGGTGTGAATTCAATGTCACTTGACTGCTTACCAGAAAGCGCTCACGGCATTTTGTATACAAACTGCTGACTGGCATACCTGAGAAACAAAGTAAGTTTAGTCAGTATGCAACATTCCAACTCTTCAGGAAAACATATACACAACAAACTCACCTTCCTCCTTCTCATTTGCCAACTGATATTCAGCAAGAACTCTGAAAACACTTTGTGCATTCGGTGTCAGACTCTGCAGAACAACGAGAGCAGTTTTTGTGGTTTGGGCGTGACCACCACTAGCTAGGATCAATGGGTAGAACACGCCTTCGACTTTGTAATGCGCAAAAGTCGGGACATGGTACCAGCTCCACTTGAACTGTTTGTGCACCATCTTCTTGTCCCACACTACAGTAGTTTCAGTTTATTATATCTTTTACAGTAAATACACTAAAAAAAACGGGCGTACCCAGTGCAGAGAGCTCCCACTCTGTGCGGGGTCTGGGGAAGGGTGTTAGTGGCAAGCCTTACCCTCACCTGTGCAATGCGAGGAGACCGCAACTCGAACCCGGGACCTTCCGGTCACAGGCGGTAAGACTCTACCGCTTGCACCAGGCCCGCCCTTCTTACAGTAAATACACTAGGGAAGGATAAAGCTACATGTGCAAGGAACTTACATAAAGGGGCATTAACATGGTCTATTGATGCAACAACACGGACCTGTGGGCAGCAAGAAATTTGTGCTAGACACTGTTGTGATTCAGCATCACGCAAAGCAGGTCCGTCAACATTATGAATAAGAAGGCACACGCGATCATCCACATCATCTGATGTCTGTCTCATTAGGAATGAGATGATGTCCTCTGTTGATTGTGACGGAAACTGTTGTGACAACTGGGACCTTGTTCCTGGCTGTCTCTTGCGTTTAGCTTTTGTTTGATCCCAGAACATTTCAGCTATTGTTGCTAAGATCTGAAAATGCAATAGATTATGCCAGAACTTAATGGTCCTTTTCAAAGGATGTACAGAGCTATGCAATCTTCACGAGAATAACATCAAACAGAACTCCACAAGCACTTTCTGACTCAAATGGTTACGAATCCAAATCACATGCATATACTTGTGTCAGATTTGGGAATCTAACAAAAAGATTAACCCAGTAAAACTTCCTCACCAGTACACATAAATAAGCCCAGATTTTCAATAGCAATCCGAGCCAGGAAAAATAATAGGCAAAAGCTAACCATTCAAGAATCAAGAAAATGTAAAAAGTACAAATATTTAGGACTAGCACATCTTCTAGAGTGCACAGGGTTTCCTGTCCCAAACTATTTAGGCCCACATCCGGAGTTTTCTGTTCTTCAAATTTGGAAACCTATCCTCAGACAAAGGCTAAAGCAGATTCAAGCATCAAAACAGAAATTAAACTGGCATAATCAGCTTAGAATCACAAGTTCATGCATTCATTCTTCGTGTATACTTTGCCTTTTCCACATGGATTGGAACTCCAATGCATTTCATGACTCATGCTTAAGATTTCAAAGCATTTGAACAGCAGCAGGGCAGTACAAACAATCCTGCAAACTACTGCAGGGAACAATATTGGGCAGACAAGACCATACCTGTTTCAAATTGACGGACGGAAGGTAGCCATTGATTACAACGACAGTGAAATCAGTCAAGGTAGTGGAGGCAAAATCCTCGAGCAATTGCTTCTTAGATCCAAACCCATACATCAGGAGACCAAAACCGCATCTACATCAGAAAAATGCATCTATCACTCACTCACCCCTACCGACAACAATAACATTGGCCAAACCAATCCCAATGTTGCATTAGTACTACGGGTTTGGGAAGAGACCTTAGTTCGAACAGCCAGTTGCGGTACTGGTCCTTGTAGCTTCTAGTCAGAGCCTCCACCTCTTCCTTGTGCTTCGGAGGGATCTCTGCAAGGGATGCACGCAACACCTGCAGAGAATCAAGATATCTCAAATTAGCCAATCATACCCATGGATTCTGGCGGCTAAAGGTGAGGATGTGGTCCGCGGGTGTGGGATGGGACAGCACTATACCTGCTCGTCGACGAGGTTGAGGTCGGAGAGCTTGCCCGCGGCGGCACGGGCACGCTTCTTCCCAGATAATGGCTCCTTCTCCTTGGCCAGGAAGTAGCTCCTAGAGAACCCAGCCTCCTCTTCCTCATCCTCAGAACCGGAACTAGCCGCTGCACGTCCGCCTCTCGGTGCCATCAGTGGTGGACCCTAGGCTTGATTATTCAAATTTGAAAGGGTGTCAAAATTTTTTTTGGCAACCTAATAAACTCATAAAGCCTAATATTTGAGACCTTTGCAAGAAAACCCTCAAATCTATAGTTGCACTCCTTTTTCTCTTCATGTTTGAGACGTAAAATTAAATCCGGAAATAGTAAATTAGACTAGGGGACTAATTTGGGGAGTATGTAATTTGCAGGCAAACTCAGGCTCTCCTCGTTCCAGTTTACAAGTGATTCACAAATTGCAATCCCTAATTTATTGAAAGGAAAATTGGGAAGCCAAGAGACTTAATTTGAACTTACATCGAGAGACAGAGAAGTTCACCCGTCGGACGCTGGACTGCTGGCCGCTCACCGCTCGGACCGTCCTGTGGGCTGCGGCCTGCGCGGGCCGCGTCGCTGCTGGCTACTCTGCTGCTCCGGCACTGCGGTGACTCCGCGACTGGCGGCTGGCGCACTCCTGGTCCCGGGCTCCCGGCTGCCGCCTGCCGCCTGCCGCAGTGCTGCTGCGGGCAGCGAGCTGCGGCGCTACGCGCCTGCACCCTGACTCCCTCACCGGGCGTCGGCAGGGGCTGCCCGCAGGCCGCTGATGTCTCCTGCTGGGGTTGCGGTAAGGAAGAATTTGGACTGCTGGGCCTTATTGGGCGGGCCTTCAGGTGGGGAGAAAAAGGGCTCTGATAGTTTTTAGGATAAGCATCTTTCGTTGATGGAAAAAGTTCACATTAACTTGCTCAACTTTTGCGAAAATCCGCTTTTCCCTCTCCTAAACTTCAAAATCGGGCAAAACACATCCCTCAACTTTTAAAACCGTTCATCTTACCTCCCTGGTCCGGTTATAAGCGGTTTTGAAGGCGGTTTTATCTTTTTCCTTTTTATTTATTTCGGCTGAATCTTTGAAAAATCATAGTAAATCACAGAAAAATCATAAAATAGAAAATCTAATTTTGTTGGACTCCACATGAGTAGATCTACACAGTGAACATATAATATGGTATGCTTTAGTACAAATTTTTTATTGTAGCTTTAGATCTATGTTTTTCTATAATTAAATGGAATAATTCATAGCTGCAGTTTCTATGGTCCAACTGTGATGATTTTTTTATGGTGAGCTAATAATTGTATGTTTAAACTGTAGTAAAATTTTTATATTCATTGGATCATGTATAACTTAGTTATAGATTTTATTTAGGTTTATCCTTGTTAAATATAGGTTTATGCTTCTTAGACTAGAATCTCGCAGCTTACATGCACATACTACTTATGTTTTTCTCTCAAACAAGAAACACTCTAAAAGTTTAGTCTACCATGCCATAATCTGATATGGTTTTGCTTTTAAACATTATTAGTTCGCGATGCAGGCAATGGAGAGATGTAGGAGCGGAGGCAGGGACAAATTGGGTGCTGGCATTGCCACTAGGGAATATTGGTTTATCATATAGTCGCTGCATATTTTTTTAGAGTTACTGTTGCTGCAAAATTGACGTAGTTACAATTTTGGTTGAGAGTTTTGGGCACAGTCGGGTTCTGAACAAGCTGTTCATTTTGGTTCCATCTCTTCCATTATTGTACCCAATAAGATTTGTTTTCCCAAACATCTAAAACTGAAGGTAAAACATATTGTACATGGACGTTAGAAATATATGCTGACACTTCTTATTTCAACCCTCTTTGCCTTTTTTTTTGGCTGAAAATACATCGACCCAAATTTATGGTCTGTTACACGATTTCTCATTCGAATTTTACTTGCACTTAGCAAAGTTTTGGAGCAATGTTTTGTTCCTTGATGACAGTGGATGATCTTTGGAATACGTTTTCATTTTTCATCGTATTTTTTTATTTTTGTACATAATGAAGTGTTGTAAGGGTCTAGAATTGCAAGTGTATTCTGAGTGTCATGGAACCCAGCTACCAATGTAACCTAGTGAAGTACGGCAATCGTACAAAGAAATGGCGCTCAAAGGATAATACACAACTTCAAACTTAAAATATTGTAACAATATACACAACTTCAAACTTAAAATATGTAACAGTATTATATTCTCATTATATTCTCGTTGCAACTTGCAACACGGGCATGATCTTTTTTTTTTTATCGGAACACGGGCATGATCTTAGTTGGAATAATATTGGCATGACCTTAAAACAGCAACACCTCCCAGTGTATAAGGTACGACCCAAAGCTCAGTACAAACCAAGAGACCCTACCAGTAAACAAATAAGGCCCATCGAGGACCGACCAGGAAACGGAAACAAATAAGGCCTCGAAGCCGAAGAGGAGACCCAGGTAACAAATTTGCTTTGCTTTGGTTGGGGTGCGCCGGGCCTTGCCAGCAGTGCAACGGCTGGGCGACGTGCGAGGGCCCCAGTGGCAAGCCACTGGTGGTGGACCCTCCCCCACAAAAAATAAATTTAATATCGAAGTGGACACATGGCCCACGTATCAGATATTAAACTGATAAGAACAGATACTACACTTGATCTTAGCCAAAAGGCCGAGAAAGGTATGAGTTGCTCAGGTGCCGTGCCCCCTGTTTTGTAGCTCCCTCCCTCCGCGCTCCGCTCTCGGTAGCCGAGGTGGTGCTAAACTGCTGCTAACGCTTTCCCTCTCCAGCAAACGCAGCGGCTGCGGGCGGGCAACCAGAGCGATGAGCGCAAAACTGGGCCGTGTTGTATTATCGGGCTTCGCATCGCGTCCGGCCCATTGCTTGTTTGACGCCGCGAAGAGCATCATCGATTGGCCGACCGTCTGTTCTGTTCAGCTCCTCGCCGAGTCTCCGTCTCACAGCTACTCACTCGAGCATTTGACATTTTTTATTTTCTCATCACTCACTCACCAAGTCACCATCAGGCATACATCGAATCATTGCTGGAGGCGACTAGTGGAAAAGATAAGGTCCACCTGATATCATGAAAATTATCTCTAAGGTAATATTTATAGATTGACATTGTTGGGGTTTTTTTTTTCTCTCAGAAAAGAACAGCCCTCGATCATTCAGGTTCCTCTACAAAGCAAACAATCCCAAATAGTGTGACCCCGCTTACTGACGCAAACGATCCCAAATTTAACCACATAGTGTATATGAAAAAACTATTAATATTTTTATGCATAAAAAGTACCACTCGATTAATCGTAGACTATATTTCATAATAAAACTATTTAAAAATATAAATTTTATTTTTGTAACCTATTCAAACTTAGAATTGTGTGGCCCGACTTGATTAGGCCCTATTATTCTGTATTGTTAGCTGGCTAATAACTCATTTTCTGATTTGATCGGGATAGTTGTTATCGAAAGGTACATCTATCAATTAGCTAATCTATTATCTATACCTATTTGGATCCAAAAAGGATAATTATTAGCAGACAAATACTAGTCTATAGAGATCCAAACAAGGCCTTAGTGGTTACATGAGATAGTTCCATATATAATGGATGTATGGATCTGCTTTGGTTAGGCTCTGTTTGGAACACGTGATTTTTTTCCCGTTCTTGTGTTTTCCTGCGAAATTGAACTGATTCTTATGAAATTTCTTACGATTCCTATGAAATTCCCGCATTCCACATAGTGGTCACATGAGATAGTTCAAATAAGATTCAACTTCAATTTCCCTAGGGTAAAACACCACTTCAAATGCAGTAGCCTAACTTACATGAAGAATGCTTTTCATTCAGAAAGCTGCATCATGCTGGTGATGACGAGATAAATTGGCTCTCACGCTAAAAAAAAAGAAAAAAATCTTTCACAGTAAAGGGACAAGGGCGAGTTGCCAAGGAGGAATGTTGGACCAAACTATCAATATAATTTCTTTTACCCCTATATATGTTAAACTGTAGAGGAACGAAACTCCATCTTTCCCTGTAAAATAAACCGTCTTGATATGAACAGATTCAATAAACATCTTCTCGCGGAAGCTTTTCTAATGCCAATACTTCTACCAATAATGCTGAACGCCATGGAGATGAGTTATGTACCACGACATCTTGTGGAAGCTTTTCCATCTACAGTAATTGGACTTCATCCTTAGAAACTTTGTTTTGCCTTCATTTCTCGTTCTCGTGAAGCAATCAGGAGATCAGAACTGTACCGGTGGTTGTGGTAGCATATGCTGATATTCATCTTCAATCAGCTTCAGCTTCCTGGTTGCTGCTGCACCTATGTGGCAAAACCGTCTGAAATAACATGCTTACGGAGGTGCTCGTCTTCCACCAGGCACTAGGCACCCCGAAAGCAAGCTACAGCGGGCGGTATCCGTCGGGCACACCCCAAGAGAGAACCCAAAAGATACACATTTTTCCTAAGGATCCAAGAATGAGAATGAGTTACAATACTTGTCCATTTCATACATCGGAGTTTCTTAAAAGTACATTATTACAATACCAAATATCAGAGTGCGGAATGATAAACAGCGGAATTTAAAATAAACATCTACCGATAAGAACGAGGATCCGTCTGAGCCCACTAGAAGAATCCTCCACATAAAGATACTTCTCATACATCACCTGCAACAGGGGTAAATAAACCATGAGTACATAATGTACTCGCAAGACTTATCCGACTAGTGGGAATAATTTCCTACTCTAAGGAATATGAGAAGTTTTATGGTTTGCTGGTTTATTTTAGCAGAAAGCAATACTAATAGTGAGTCCTTATTTATGTTATTATAATCGGCCGTATTAAGTTATTATATATCCTGTCTATATAAGCACATGTTCTACTTTTAAGCAAGAGTTGAGCAATCAGTTCCATTTCTTCTCCTTCCATCTTTCAGTTCTTACTACGGTGCTAGACCAAAAAACAAGCCTACTGGATCGCCCGGAGATTCGTGAATCAATGCCCCCAGCTAGGTACCTCGAAAACACATGCCCCACTTGTATCCTAGGCACAAGCAGGACTAACCCATCACCCTCCTGTCCTGGATGTCCAGATCCCCGTCCAAACTTGGACTCCAAGCCCCACTCCTGAGTCCTGACTCAGTGCGGTGCAATGACCTCCACTATCTCCGTCCTCCAATCAGTCGGTCTAGAAAGAGACGGATCCACGACAGGAGAGCAACGAGTCTTCCCTACGCCCATACACAAGTATACGCTCGGGATAATAGATCTGTGACTTGCCTCGAGACTTATGCAACGACCGGTCCTTAATTGACACAGACAGAGAAAAAGTGTAACCAAGCTATGTCATGTTGGCCATAGAACACAACCCTTTACACCAACCAGAATCCAACCATATCTCTGCCCGGTCACCATTTTTCTTTCCATCATTTTATCAGGAGTGATCATATTTATCGTCTATCTGTGTGCAACGACAAGTTACTCACGCTACCGACATCCTAAGCATAACAGCTACTCGACCTATACTAGTAGGACTCATGGGTGGATATATTTATGCACGTAGTTTTCATAAAATGCCTATAACATAAATGCACAACACACACATATATATATATATTCAGTTATTATTTAAAATAAGGGTTATGCACTGGGGCTTGCCTTGGGCAGGCGCGGTGTCAGCAAAGTCAGTGATGGGCGGCTCCGAAACGTCCTCCTGTATGAGGATCTCCTCCTCATACTCTTCGATGACTTCATCGTACTCCTGCTCGTCGAAGGTCACGATCTTTAGTGGCTCATTCTCTATATGCATGCAGCGATGATGATGCAATAATTAATATTTAGGCAACCATAACTCTTAAAATAAGAACACGCTTATCATGCTAACAAGCTAGCTCTACTGATCTTATACCAACTAATTTCTTAAATGATTTCATATGCTTTAAATTAGGGTATGTTAGCTACCTTAATAAATTAGCTATTCAGAGGCTACAAAAATTATAGAGAGCATCTAATATTATCATGAGTCTACTGTAAAATTTTTAGGGCTAGCATTTCTACCAATGCAACAAAAAGCCATTCCCTAAATAAACATAATAATAATAAGCAACCTAGAATCAATAAGTAACCCTAAAACATCGTAAAACCATACGAACAAAATACACCAACAGATAGCTCAGGAATTTAGGAATCTAACAAAATTTATTTCACAATAAATAAATAAATTCAAATGAGCTCTAGAGATAAAGAAATGATATTATTGGAGGAGGCTAATCATGCTATTGGACTTGTTGACTTGCACCTAGCTGTAAGTCTAGAAATAATGAAGAAGGAAAATGAAGGAATCCTTGCAGGTTAGCTACCTCAGTCGATTACAGCTCGAAGAGGAAGATCGACAGGGCGAGCTGGAGCTTGGAGAGAGAGAGACTGGAGAGGCGAGAGGAGCGAGTAGCGGTGTAGGACGACGGCGAGCTTGGTATCGCCCTTTTATAGGCGGGAGAAGCGAAAGCGCGACAACGACGCGTCGTAAAGTTAGTGGCTAACTAGCTTGCTTAAAGGTAATAAAGCGTTGCTTGTGCACGACGTGCTGCTTGGATAAACAGTGTTTTCTACGGTGAACAACGTTTCCTATGGTGAACAGTGTTTGCTGCAGCGACCAGTGCGAGACGTGCAAGATGCAGTGAACCGTGTTTACTTCATGCTACAGTATTCTGCGTTGCTGCAGTGCTGACGTGTGGAAAGGGTGCCTGAGCTGCGTTTGCAGAGTAGCGAGCGAGCGGCGTGCTCAGCGGGCTGAGCTTATGAGTGAGATTAATGCGCAGCGTGTGCGATGTTGTTGCTACGATCGGTCGTCGCTATGCGCGTGCTGCGCGGGCTAAGTAGAGTAGTGTGCCTTGTGCGCGCTCTGGGAATTAGGAAAAAAATGAATAGCGAGAGATGGAGTTGGATCAGGATGACAATAGTGAGTTGAGCTATGCTAGAGAGTATTTGAACAAGGAATAAATTAGAGCTCAAATTAATAATTAGTGCAATAAAATTTAATTTCTCATTTTACCACATGCAATAATACGTAAACATGATGCTCATAACATGATTTTAGCTAAAAACTGTACAGTGTAACACCGAAGGTGTTATAAATCTACCTCCCTAAAATAAGATCTTGACTCGAGATTTCATGTGCCTAGTGTGAGAAGAAGGTAGAAAATACATTTCGATGCAGCAACTAACTATCAGAACCAGAGAGGTGGGAGTAATGCTTTAATAGGTAACTTTCTTGTTCCCATGTGGCCTCATCCTCTGAGTGGTTTTGCCATTGCACTTTGTAGAACTTTACCACACTGTTCCTCGTCACTTTTTCTTTCTCATCTAGGATTTTTACACGATGCTCAACGTAAGTCAAATCTGGTTGAAGGGGAAGCCCTTCAATTTCCACAGCTTCATCAGGCACCTGCAGATATTTCTTCAACTAGGAGACGTGAAACACATCATGCACCGTAGACAAGATATCGGGGAGCTGGAGTCGATACGCCACTGGACCACACTGTGACAAAATCTTGTAGGGACCCACATATCGGGGAGCTAACTTACCATGGATACCAAACCGATGCACCCCTCTCATAGGAGACACCTTGAGATACACATAATCTCCCACTCCAAACTGCAAAAGCCTCCTTCGTTTGTCCGCATAAGACTTATGTCTGCTCTGAGCTGCCTTCAAGTGACTTCGAATAATGCCTACTTGCTCTCGAGCTGCTTTGATGAAGTCTGGACCAAAGTAACCACGGTCGCCCACTTCAACCCAGTTAAGTGGTGTTCTACACTTCTTGCCATACAGAGCTTCAAACGGTGCCATACGAATGCTCTCCTGGTAGCTATTATTGTATGAAAATTCCGCTAGCTTCAAGCAGACATCCCACTTCTTAGGAAAAGAAATAGCACAAGCTCTCAACATATCCTCGAGCACCTAATTCACCCTCTTAGTTTAGCCATTAGTCTGGGGGTGATAGGCTGAACTATAGAGGAGACTAGTCCCAAGACACTCCTGGAGTTGCTCTCAGAAGCGAGAGACAAAAACTGATCCCCTATCAGAGATGATAGTGAGGGGAACTTCGTGTAGGGTCACAATTCGATCAAAGTATATCTCAGCATACTTCCTGACTATATATTTGGTGTCCACCAGAATAAAGTGAACAGACTTGGTGAGACGGTCCACAATGACCCAAATAGAATCATAGCCTTTGGATGTGCGAGGCAAACTCACCACAAAGTCCATGGAGATATCTTCCCACTTCCATATAGGAATAGGCAAGGGCTGCAAATATCCTAGAGTACGCATATGATCTGCCTTAACTCTACAAGTGTCGCAATCCACGATGTGCCGGGTGATGTCCTGCTTCATGTTGGACCACCAGTACAAGTGGTGCAGATCATGATACATCTTAGTGCTACCAGGATGGATAGATAGTTTTGAATGATGGGCTTCATTCAAAATCTTCCTTTTCAGCTCATTGGATGGAACCACCAGTCTATCCTTGTATCTCACTACTCCATGATCATCAAAACTAAAGCGAGGGCCACGCCCCTCGGCCATCAATTTTTTAATGTGGGGAATTTCTTCAGGGTCTTGCTTTTGCTCTAGAATAATCTGCTCAAGCAACTCTGAGGTCAAGGCAATGTGAGCCAGCACTTCTGCATGGTTGAGAGATAAAGTTGTTTCCTCAACCTGATGTGACTTTTGGCTCAAAGCATCAGCCACTACATTGGCCTTTCCTAGGTGATAATAGACTTCTAAGTTATAATTCTTTATCAATTCTAACCATCTCCTCTACCTCATGTTCAGCTCAGACTAAGTGAAAATATACTTGAGGCTCTTATGATCTATAAAGATATGCACTTTGTTGCCTAACAGATAGTGCCTCCAAATCTTTAGAGCGTGGACTACTGTAGCCAGCTCTAAATCATGAGTGGGGTAATTTACTTCATGCTTTTTCAGTTGGCGCGAAGCATAAGCTATCGCACGCCCATCTTGCATAAGCACACACCCCAACCCTGTCTTCGAGGCATCATAATATACATCAAAGGGTCTATCAATATCTGGTTGAGCCAACATAGGAGCAGTGGTCAGAAATGTCTTTAGAGTTAGGAAAGCTTCTTCATAGGATAGGCTCCAATCAAACTTAGCTTCTTTTTGAAGCAGCTTGGTCATTGGTTGGGCTATCTTGGAGAAATCTAGAATGAAACATTAATTGTACCTAGCTAGACCAAGGAACTAACAAATTTGGTGCATAGATCTAGGAGACTTCCAATCCAACACATCTTGCACCTTGCTGGAATCTACTGAAACGCCGTCAGGTGTCAACACATGCCCCAAAACTGCACTCGATCTAACCAAAATTCACACTTGCTGAATTTAGCATAAAGCTTGTGTTCTCTTAGTTGAGACAGTACTATCTGAAGGTGTTGGGCACGCTCTTCATCATTCGTGGAATAAATTAGTATATCATCAATGAATACTACCATAAACTTGTCTAGCTCTAGCATAAAGACTGAATTCATCAGATACATGAAGAAGGCAGGAGCATTGATAAGACCAAAGGACATCACTAGGTACTCATACAGCCCATACCTAGTAGAAAAAACTGTCTTTGGTATATCATGTGGTCTAATCTTGATCTAATGATAGCCTGAGCGGAGGTCAATCTTCGAGAACACCTTGACACCAGCTAGCTGATTGAATAAAGTATCTATGCGGGAAAAGGATACTTGTTCTTAACTATTACCACATTAAGAGGGTGGTAATCCACACACATCCATAGAGTACCATCATTCTTCACAAAAATGGCTAGGCAACCCTATGGTGAAGAAATAGGACGGATGAAACCTTTATCCATTAACTCTTCCAGCTGCTTTTTCATCTCAGCCAATTCCCTTGGAGCCATGCGGTACGGGCGTCTGGAGATAGGGGCAGTACCAGGCTCTAGCTCAATGGAGAATTCTACCTCTTGGTCCGATGGCAACCCAGGAAGATCTTCAGGGAAAACATCTAGGAACTCACATACCACAGAGATGGAGGTAAGATCAGGAGAGGCTTCAGCATGGGTAGCAACAGGTAAGACTAGATCTGAGGGTACAAGCAGAGACATCCTATCCTCAGAAGAAGAAAGCCGTAACTCGACAATTCTCCGTTTCAAATCCAAGACTACCCCATGTACCCGCAACTAGTTCATTCCAAGAATAGCATCAATGCCTTGCCCAGGCATTACCATGAACTATAGGCGGTAAGTGTGGGTGGCTAATACTAAGCTTACTGTGTCTGTTCAGGTATTGATGAACATTTACGAACCCGCAGTACGGATTCTATAGACATATGGTATAGCCATAAGTGGTAAGTTATGCCGGTCTACAAATCCCATGCTCATAAATGAATGTGATGCACCAGAATCGAACAACACATAAGCTAGATGGGAATCGATGGTAAACATACCAGCCATCACTAGTTCCTGCTGCAATATCTGCTCCACATTTGTGAAATGCACCTGTCCAGACCAGCTGAGCACCTTCCTCTTGATCACGGTCCGTTTGACCAGCCTAGAGTTCGCCGATGGTTGAGCAGACTGAGCTGACTAGTTCTAGGGACACTCCCGGGCATAGTGGCCATCTTTGCCACACTTGAAGCAAGCACCAGGCTTGTTTCCAAATCCCTAGCAATGTGGGACCTACTGTCCCTAAGGCTACTGGGGCTGCACCTGCTGAGTGAGTGCACGGTACTATATGGAAGAAGTCTGAGAAGTCTGCTGGGGCTATCGAAATGAAGGCCCGCCAGATGATTGATAGGCCCCCCCATTAGACAACATGTACCTTTTGAGTATGAGGGTGGCTAGAAGACCCCACAGCCACCCGCTTCCTCATCCACTCTGCCTGGGAACCCCGTTGCAAGCCCTCCATGGCGATGGCAGCGTTCATTAGTGCCCCGAAGGTCTGATAGTTCACCGTGTACAGCTTCTCCTGAAGGATATAAGAGAGGCCACGAAAGAAGCGGTCCTTCTTCTTCTTGTCAGTGTCCACATGAATGCCAACATACTGGGACAAGTGATTGAACTTATTAACATAATCCATCACTGTCATACTCCCCTGACGTAGCTCTACGAACTCAGTCAGCTTCCGGTTGATGACACCAATAGGAATATAGAACTCTCTGAATGTTGTGGTAAACTCCTGCCAGGTTGCCAAATGATCTGGCTGCTACATGGCATGGAAGGTATCCCATCTTGCACTTGCGGATCCCAATAATTGCTGCACTGCAAAGCGCACCTTCTGCTCATCGGCCATATTGAGCAACAGAAACTTCTGCTCCAGAATGCGAAGCCAGTGCTCTGTATCTAGGGGCTCATCTATCAGTGTGAAAGTGGGCGGGTGGGTCTTGAGGAAATCTGGGTAAGAGGAGGGTCCCTTAGGATGACGGGCACCACCCCTATTCGCACCATTGCACCCGTGGTCTCCGTGGGCGAAGCCCGCGATAGCTTGCGCCATGATTTCCATGGCACAGGCTGACTCTTGGCGAGCAGCCAACAACTCCGCCATCATCTCTGCGTGAGTCATCGGGGGCGACGGTGGCGAAGGAGGAGGAGCTAGAAGTGGAGCCTCATGGCTCTCCCCGTTGGGCTCATGGGCCTGGCCACTCTCGCCTTGGCCCTCACCAAGATCGTGAGCCGCCCCAGCACTGGTGGTCCCGCGTTTAGACCTTAGATTCATCTGTAAGAGATAGGAACCATCCATTTAGAACAACCTTCTCGATCAAAAGTAGGGGATTAGATAAATGATAGCACATCTAATTAAAGCATTCTTTTAATTAACCCTATCACTTTACTAATCCAATTATACGTGTAGGGGGATTTTAGTTTAAGCAAGATGCTAATATCATGATGCATGCTTCAGCCTATACGTTCACTCAAGCCGGAATATAGCGACATTCATAAAATTTTTGGCACATCGCACACTCACTTTCTATATACTAAGCGATTTCTTACGCAACGTAAGTCAGTGTACCTACAGAAAACTAATTAGATAAAACCAATGCCGCTATCCTAGATAGACCATATTGCTAGGGCTTATAATTGTTTACATAATATAATTGCATTCTACTTTTCGCAAAGCTTTTGTTGGTCAAATTTTTAAGTTTTGAAAAAGGGTGATGAAACTCGTAACCATTATTGGCTCTGGTACCAACTATGGTAGAACCGCCTAAAATAACACGCTTACGGAGGTGCTCGCCTTCCACCAGGCACTAAGCACTCCGAAAGCAAGCTACAACGGGCGGTATCCGTCGGGCACACCTCTAAGGGAGAACCCAAAATATCCATATTTTCCCCAAGGATCCAATAATGAAAACGAGTTACAATACTTGTCCATTTCATACATCAGAGTTTCTTAAAAGTACATTATTACAATATCAAATATCAGAGTGTGGAATGATAAACAACGGAATTTAAAATACACATCTAGCGATAAGAACGACGATCCGTCTGAGCCCACCAGAAAAATCCTCCACACAAAGATACTTCTCATGCATTACCTGCAATAGGGGTAAATAAACCCTGAGTACACAATGTACTTGCCAGACTTATCTGACTAGTGGGAATAATTTCTTGACTTCAAGGAATATGAGAAGCTTTATGGTTTGCTGATTTATTTTAGCAGAAAGCAATACTAATAGTGAGTCCTTATTTATGTTATTATTATCTATCCAGTCTATATAAGCACAAGTTCTACTTTCAAGCAAGAGTTGAGCAATCAATTCCATTTCTTCTCCTTCCATCTTTCAGTTCTTACTATGGTGCTAGACCCAAAAACAAGCCGTATCAGATCGTCCCGGTGATTCGTGAATCAATGCCCCTAGCTGGTGAAGGGTCGAGATGGCGACTAGAGGAGGGGTGAATAGTCTTTTCTATGACTTAATCGCGTCGGCTAACCGATACAAATGCAGGAATTAAAACTATCGGTCTAGCCAAGACTATACCCCACTATATGTGTTCACTAGCACCTTGCAAAGATAACAATTATGCAACAAAGGTGCCGGGCTAGCTAGAGCTCTTCTAAACAAATTCTAGGAGCAAGGTTACACAAACCTATGCCACTAGTACTTTAAGCGACTAAGGGAGCTCCTACACATGCTAGTAAGCAAAAGCACAAAGCTAACGATGCTCACTAGCAATGCTCAATAACAAGGCAACCAATGCCTAATTAGAGAGCGCAAATACTTAGCTACACAAACTAAGCAATGTGACTAACAAGGTTACTAAAACCAAATTAGCCACGCAAGGGAGCTACTTCTATGCTACACAAGCAAGAAGGTAATTAGCAAGCTACACAAGCTATCTAATTACAAGAGCAACAACACAAGCTTAATGTATATGAATGTAAACGCAAGCTTGTGTAACGGGGATGCAAACCAACGGGAAGAACAAGGTTGACACGATGATTTTTCTCCTGAGGTTCACGTGTTTGCCAACACGCTAGTCCCCGTTGTGTCGACCGCTCACTTGGTGGTTCGGTGGCTAATTAGCATCACCCGCTAAGCCCGCACGTCGGGCGCCGCAAGAACCAACCCCTTGAGTGAGGGTAGCTCAATGACACGCTTTTACTAGAGTTGCTCTTCGCGGCTCCCATGGGGCGAGCACAATGCCCCTCACAAGCACTTCTCCGGAGCGCCGCACAAGCTTCTTGCGGGCTTCGACGGAGACCACCACCAAGCCGTCTAGGAGGTGGCAACCTCCAAGAGTAACAAGCACCACCGGCCTTGCAACTTGATCACCTAGTGCCACTCGATGCAACCTCACGATGCAATCGCACTAGAATCGCTCACTCACACAATCGAATGATCACTATCAAGTATATGTGTGATGGAGGGCTCCCAAGCACTCACAAGCATGGACACTAAGTCCCTTGAGGTGCTCCACACCAGCCATGGCCGAGGGCCACTTCTATTTATAGCCCCAAGGGCTAAACTAGCCGTTACCCCTTCACTGGGCAACTGGTCAGGGCCGACCAGACGCTCCGGTCGTGTTGACCGGACGCTGGACCTCAGCGTCCGGTCGCTCGCAGACGACCACATGTCCCGATTCCAACGGTCACTGACTTGACCGGACGCAGCAGCTTCAACTGACCGGATGCTGAACCCCCAGCGTCCGGTCGTTTCCAGTAAGCTCCCGAGCATGACCGGATGCGTCCGGTCAAACGCGATCGGACTGCAGCCAGCGTCCGGTCACACTCCAGCTACTGCATCACCGTACGTCAGCCTGACCGGACGCAGCCTTCCAGCATCCGGTGTATTCAGATCCAGCGTCCGGTCAGTTGACCGACGCCGGCATCTTCGCGACCAACTCGTTTTCACTTCTAACTTCTTCACCCTTGCACCAATGTGCTAACCACCAAGAATTTGCATTCGGCGCAATAGAAAATAGACATTCCATTTTTCCAAAAGCCATCTCACCCCTGCAAACACCACCTCCTTTGTAAATGTGCCAACACTACCAAGTGTACACCACCATGTGTTATGTGTGTTAGCATTTTCACAATCATTTCCCAAAGGATGTTAGCCACTCAACTTGCCACGCCACTCGATCCTAGCGACAATGCAAAGTTAGATCACTCGAGTGGCACTAGATGACCGATATGCAAACAAGTTTGCCCCTCTTGATAGTACGGCCATCTATCCTAAACCCGGTCATAAACTTCTCTACACACCTATGACCGGTGAAATGAAATGCCCTAGGTTATACTTTTGCCTTACGCATTCCATTCCATCTCCTTCAACGTCGATGCAACACATGCACCAACATGATCAATAATAATATGATCCACTTCATATCATCACATGATCATATTGGTTCATCGATCTTGACTTCACTTGCTCTTCACCATTGCCATCGTCCATCGGTGCCAAGTCTTGCTCAAGCTTCACCGCCACGCGGTCCATCAGTCCAAAGCCTTCGACTTGCCCTTCACGCTTGCAACCGGTCCATCAAGCCAAGTCTTGTCTTGATCTTCTCCACCTTGATCACATGACTCAATGTCATGTCTCATGTTCATTTAAGCTCCTTCATCCATCACATGTGTGAGCTTCGCAACATCTCCAAGCCATTTTCACCTCCATGGCATATGTTGCTCACACACATGTACCTATGGACTAATCACCTGTGTATCTCACATAAACATAATTAGTCCACCTAAGTTGTCACTCAATTACCAAAACCAAACAAGGACCTTTCAGCTGGGTACCCCGAAAACACACACCCCACTTGTACTCCAGGCACAAGCAGGAACTAACCCATCACCCTCCTGTCCTAGGTGTCCAGGTCCTCGTCCAAACTTGGACTCCAAGCTCCCACTCCTGAGTCCCAGACTCAGTGCGGTGCATAGACCTCCACCATCTCCACCTCCAATCAGTCAGTCCGAAAAGAGCTGGATCCATGACAGGAGAGCAACGAGTCTTCCCCACACCCATACACAAGTATGCACTTAGGATAATAGATTTGTGACTTGCCTCGAGACTTATGCAACGATCGGTCCTTAATTGACATAGACAGGGAAAAAGTGTAACCGAGCTATGCCCTGTTGGCCGCAGGACACAACCCTTTACACCCACCAGAACCCAACCATATCCCTATCCGGTCACCATTTTCCTTTCCACCATTTTATCAGGAGTGATCATATTTATCGCCTATTTATGAGCAACGACATGTTACCCACACTACCGACATCCTGAGCATAGCAGCTACTCGACCTATACTAGTAGGACTCATGGGTGGATATATTTATGCACTTAGTTTTTATAAAATGCCTGTAATGTAAATGCACAATACATATATATATATATCCAGTTATTATTCAAAATAAGGGTTATGCACCGAGGCTTGCCTTGGGCAGACGCGGTGTCAGCAAAGTCAGTGATGGGTGGCTTCGGAACGTCCTGCTGCACGAGGATCTCCTCCTCATACTATTCGATGACTTCGTCGTACTCTTGCTCATAGAAGGTCATGATCTCCAGTGGCTCATTCTCTATATGCATGCAGCGATGATAATGCAATAATTAATATTTAGGCAACCGCAACTCTTAAAATAAGAACACGCTTATCATGCTAACAAGCTAGCTCTACTGATCTCATACCAACTAATTCCTTAAATGATTTCATATGCTTTAAATTAAGGTATGTTAGCTACCTTAATAAATTAGCTATTCAAAGGCTACAAAAATTACAGAGAGCATCTAATATTATCATGAGTCTACTATAAAATTTTTAGGGCTAGCATTTCTACCAGTGAAACACAAAAAGTCATTCCCTAAATAACCATAATAATAACAAGCAACCTAAAATTAATAAGTAACCCTAAAACATCGCAGAACCATACGAACAAAATACACCAACAGACAGATCAGGAATTTAGGAATCTAACAAAATTTATTTCACATTAAATAAATAAATTCAAATGAGCTCTAGAGATGAAGAAATGATATTATTGGAGGAGGCTAATCATGCTATTGGACTTGTTGACTTGCACCTAGCTGTGAGTCTAGAAATAATGGAGAAGGAAAATGAAGGAATCCTTGCAGGTTAGCTAACTCGGTCGATTACGGCTTAGAGAGGGTGATCGATAGGGTGAGCTGGAGCTCGAAGAGAGAGAGAGAGAGAGAGAGAGAGACTAGAGAGGCGAGAGGAGCGAGTAGCGGCATAGGACGGCGGTGAGCTTGGTGTCACCCTTTTATAGGCAGGAGAAGCGAAAGCGCAACAGCGACATGTCGTAAGGTTAGTGGCTAACTAGCTTGCTTAAAGGTAATAAAGCGCTGCTTGTGGACGACGTGCTGCTCAGATGAACAATGTTTTCTATGGTGAACAATATTTTCTACGATTAGTAGTGTTTTCTACGGTGAACAGTGTTTGCTGCAGTGCTAATGCGAGACGTGCAAGACGTGCAAGACGCAGTGAACCGAGTTTATTTCATGCTACAGTATTCTACGTTGCTGTAGTGCTGACACATGGAAAGGGTGCCTGAGCTGTGTTTGCAGAGCAGCGAGCGAGCGTGCTTAGCGGGCCGAGCTTGTGAGTGAGATTAATGCATAGCGTGTGCGATGCTGTTGCTACGGTCGGTCGTCGTTGTGTGCGTGCTGCGCGGGCTAAGCAGAGCAGTGTGCCTTGTGCGTGCTCTGGGAATTAGGAAGATGAATAGCGAGAGATGGAGTTGGATCAGAATGACAATAGTGAGTTGAGCAGTGCTGGAGACTATTTGGACAAGGAATAAATTAGAGCTCAAATTGAGAATTAGTGCAATAAAATTTAATTTCTTATTTTACCAAATGCAATAATACAAAAACATGATGCTCAAGACATGATTTTAGCAAAAACTGTACAGTGTAACACCGAGGGTGTTACAACCTACGCTGTATAATGGCAGCACATGTAGGCATGCGAAATTACCATCAAAACATGGTCACTTCGAGTGACTTCAGATCACTAACTACAGAATTTGGTTTATCTTGCTGCAGTCCAAACTCACTGTGAGGAAAATAGACCCTAGGCCCATTTACTTTGGATTTTAGTATTTGATGATCAACACAAATAAATTGGACTAATGAATTTATAAGTGATTGTTTTGTAGTACAATAGGGTGCAAGGCATGGCTTGGACGAAAGTAACGTGATGATTCAATGATCAATACCTTAAGCAAGACCTTAGAAGCACAAGGAAAGACCCAAGATATCAAGCAAAGTCCAAGTACGAAGATAGGAACCAAGTCGAACGCAAGATCGCAAAGAAACGAGCTCACAGAAGTGACCGAACGCTGACAGAAAGTGACCGGATGCTCCGATCAAGAGGCTCGGTAAATAGGCGTCAGTAGCAATGATCGGACGCTAGCAGCAAACCAACCGGACATAGAACAGCAGAGTCTGGTCGAGTGCAGAAAGGTTCCAGAGCGGCGATACTACGATCGGACGTGTCCGGTGGCATGTGACCAGACGCTGGCAGCGTCCGATCGGTGGATCATGGCTCCAACGGTTGGAACAACCAGACGCGTCCGATCAGGATGACCTCAGCATCCGCTCAGTAGCAGAAAAGGGGGATTTCGTCCCCAACGGCTACTTTCTCAGTGGGGCTTATAAATAGACCCCCCCAACCGGCCATTTGAGTATGGTGGAGCTGAATAAACATATCAAGGGTTGATACACCATTTTAGTGATCTCCACTTGCATAGTGCTTAGTGATTCATTAGGTGATTAGTGTAGGTGCTTTGCGAAGTGCTTAGGTTGATTAAACCACCGCTTATGCACTTGCTCTAGGTTTAGGCCTAGTGTTTAGTGAGGTTTGCATACCTCTTACCACTCGATGTTTGCGCGCACCATTGTTGTACATCGGAGGGCTTGTAGTCTTGCGAGATGACACCAACCATGTTTGTGGTGTGGCCACCACCGTGTACCGAAGGGAACAAGGCCCGTGACGTTTTGGTCGAAAGCTTGATAGTGAAGACGGCGCGGAGCATCCAGGAGAGGCTTGCTGGAAGGCACATCGGAGACCCACTTGCACGTGGAGAAGGCCCGAGGCTATCCACGGAGTTACCCGATCGGAAGCTTAGCCCTTGCAAGGGATTCCTTGCGAGGGACTCCAACGAGGACTAGGGAAAAGCTTGCGTGCTTCTTGATACCTCGGTATAAATATCAGAGTCGTCGATAGGAGTTTGCATATCTCTACCTTGCTCTTTAGCTTCCGCATTTATATTGATTATATTACTCCTTTTACAGTAAAGATAGCAACACACTAGTAAAATCATAGTTGCACATTTAGATAGTTTATCTATTTACATAGGTTTTGCTAGGGTTAAAAAAAAGACCATAGTTTAGAGTTAGAATTTTAAGTTGCCTAATTTACCCCCACTCTTAGGAATAAATAAATAAATTCAAATGAGCTCTAGAGATGAAGAAATGATATTATTGGATGAGGCTAATCATGCTATTGGACTTGTTGACTTGCACCTAGCTGTGAGTCTAGAAATAATGGAGAAGGAAAATAAAGGAATCCTTGCAGGTTAGCTACCTCGCTTGATTACAGCATGGAGAGGGAGATCGACAGGGCGAGATGGAGCTCGGAGAGAGAGAGAGAGACTAGAGAGGCGAGAGGAGCGAGCAGCGGCGTAGGACAGCGGCGAGCTCGGTGTCGCCCTTTTTGTAGGCGGAGAACTGAAAGTGCGATAGCGACGTGTCGTAAGGTTAGTGGCTAACTAGCTTGCTTAAAGGTAATAAAGCACTGCTTGTGCACGATGTGCTGCTCGGATGAACAATGTTTTCTGTGGTGAACAATGTTTTCTATGGTGAACAACGTTTTCTATTGTGAACAGTGTTTGCTGCAGTGACCAGTGCGAGACGTGCAAGACGTGCAAGATGCAGTGAACCGTGTTTACTTCGTGCTACAGTATTATGTGATGCTGCAGTGCTGACGCGTGGAAAGGGTGCCCGAGCTACGTTTGTAGAGCAGCAAGCGAGCGCCGTGCTCAACGGGCCAAGCTTGTGAGTGAGATTAATGCGTAGCGTGTGCGATGTTGTTGCTACGGTCGGTCGTCGCTGTGCGCGTACTGCACAGGCTAAGCAGAGCAGGGTGCCTTGTGCGTGCTCTGGGAATTAGGAAGATGATGAATAGCGAGAGATGGAGTTGGATCAGGATGACAATAGTGAGTTGAGCTGTGCTGGAGAGTATTTGGACAAGGAATAAATTAGAGCTCAAATTAAGAATTAGTGCAATAAAATTTAATTTCTCATTTTACCACATGCAATAATACATAAACATGATGCTCATGATATGATTTTAGCAAAAACTGTACAGTGTAACACCGAGGGTGTTACAACCTATGCTGTACAATAGCAGCACATGTAGGCATGCGAAATTACCATCAAAACATGGTCACTTCGAGTGACTTCATATCACTAATTGCAGAATTTGGTTTATCTTGCTGCAGTCCAAATTCACTGTAAGGAAAATGGACCCTAGGCCCATTTACTTTGGATTTTGGTGTTTGATGACCAACACAACTAAATTGGACTAATGAATTTGTAAGTGGTTGTTTTATAGTTCAATAGGGTGCAAGACGTGGCTTGGACGAAGATGGCGTGATAATTCGATGATCAACACCTTAAACAAGATCTTAGAAGCACAAGGGAAAATCCAAGATATCAAGCAAAATTCAAGTATGAAAATAGGAACCAAGCCTAACGCAAGATCACGAAGAAACAAGCTCACATAAGTGACCGGACGCTGGCAGAAAGTGACCGAACGCTCCGATCAAGAGGCTCGGTAAATAGGCATCAGTAGCAACGACCGGACGCTAGCGGCAAACTGACCAGACGCAGGATAGCAGAGTCCGGTCGAGTACAGAAAGGTTTCAGAGCGGCGATACTACGACCGGACATGTCTGGTGGCATATGACTGGACGCTGGCAGCGTCCGTTCAGTGGATCGCGGCTCCAACGGTCGGGACGACCGAACGTGTCCGATCAGGACGACCTCAGCATCCGGTCAGTAGCAGAAAAGTGAGATTTCGTCCCCAACGGCCACTTTCTCAGTGGGTCTTATAAATAGACCCCCCTACCGGCCATTTGAGTATGGTGGAGCTGAGGAAACATATCAAGGGTGTTGATACACTATTTTAGTGATCTTCACTTACATAGTGCTTAGTGATTCATTAGGTGATTAGCGTAGGTGCTTTGCGAAGTGCTTAAGTTGATTAGACCACCGCTTATGCGCTTGCTCTAGGTTTAGGCCTAGTGTTTAGTGAGGTTTGCATATCTCTCACCACTCGGTGCTTGCGCGCATTATTGTTGTACATCGGAGGGGCTTGTAGTCTTGCGAGATCACACCAACCGTATTTGTGGTATGGCTGCCACCGTGTACCGGAGGGAACAAGGTCCGCGGCGTTTCGGCCGGAAACTTGATAGTGAAGACGGCGGGGAGCATCCGCGAGAGGCTTGCTGGAAGGCACATCGGAGACCCACTTGCGCGTGGGGGAAGGCCCGAGGCTATCCACGGAGTTACTCGACCGGAAGCTTGGCCCTTGCGAGGGGCTCCAACGAGGACTATGGGAAAGCTTGCGTGCTTCTCGATATCTCGGTAAAAATACTAGAGTCGTCGACGGAAGTTTACATATCTCTACCTTGCTCTTTAGCTTCCGTGTTTATATTGACTGTATTACTCCTTTTGCGGTAGAGATAGCAACACACTAGCAAAACCGTAGTTGCATATTTAGATAGTTTATCTATTTACATAGGTTTTGCTAGGGTTAGAAAAAGAGGCCATAGTTTAGAGTTAGAATTTTAAGTTGCCTAATTCACCCCACTCTTAGGAATAAATAAATAAATTCAAATGAGCTCTAGAGATGAAGAAATTATATTATTGGAGGAGGCTAATCATGCTATTGGACTTGTTGACTTGCACCTAGCTGTGAGTCTAGAAATATTTGAGAAGGAAAATGAAGGAATCCTTGCAGGTTAGCTACCTCGGTCGATTATAGCTCGGAGAGGGAGATCGACAGGGCGAGCTGGAGCTCAGAGAGAGAGAGAGAGACACTGGAGAGGCGAGAGGAGCGAGCAGCGGCGCAGGATGGCGGCGAGCTCGGTGTCGCCCTTTTTATAGGCGGGAGAAGCGAAAGCGCGACATCGACGCGTCGTAAGGTTAGTGGCTAACTAGCTTGCTTAAAGATAATAAAGCACTGCTTGTGCACGACGTGCTGCTCGGATGAACAATGTTTTCTATGGTGAATAGTGTTTGCTACAGTGACCAGTGTGAGACGTGCAAGACACAGTGAACCATGTTTACTTTGTGCTACAATATTCTGTGATGCTGCAGTGCTGACGCGTGGAAAGGGTGCCTGAGCTGCGTTTGCAGACCAGCGAACGGGCGCCGTGCTCAGCGGGCCGAGCTTGTGAGTGAGATTAATGCGTAGCGTGTGCGATGCTGTTGCTACGGTCGATCGTCTCTGTGCGCGTACTGCGCGGGCTAAGCAGAGCAGTGTGCCTTGTGCGCGCTCTAGGAATTAGGAAGAAGATGAATAGCGAGAGATGGAGTTGGATCAGGATGACAATAGCGAGTTGAGCTGTGCTGGAGAGTATTTGGACAAGGAATAAATTAGAACTCAAATTGAGAATTAGTGTAATAAAATTTAATTTCTCATTTTACCACATGCAATAATACATAAACATGATGCTCATGATATGATTTTAGAAAAAAAAACTGTACAATATAACACTGATGGTGTTACAACCTACGCTGTACAATAGCAGCACATGTAGGCATACGAAATTACCAACAAAACATGGGCACTTCGAGTGACTTCAGATCACTAATTGCAGAATTTGGTTTATCTTGCTGCCGTCCAAACTCACTGTAAGGAAAATGGACCCTAGGCCCATTTACTTTGAATTTTAGTTTTTGATGACCAACACAACTAAATTGGACTAATGAATTTGTAAGTGGTTGTTTTATAGTTCAATAGGGTACAAGACGTGGCTTGGACGAAGGCGACGTGATGATCCGATGATCAACACCTTAAGCAAGACCTTAGAAGCACAAGGGAAGATTCAAGATATCAAGCAAAGTCTAAGTATGAAGATAGGAACCAAGCCAAACGTAAGATCGCGAAGAAACGAGCTCACAGAAGTGACCGGACGCTGGCAGAAAGTGACCGGACGCTCCGATCAAGAGGCTCGGTAAACAGGCGTCAGTAGCAACGACCGGACGTTGGCGACAAACCGACCGGACGTAGGACAACAGAGTCCGGTCGAGTACAGAAAGGTTCCAGAGCGGCGATACTGCGACCGGACACGTCCGGTGGTATGTGACCGGACGCTGGCAGCGTCCGATCAGTGGATCGCGGCTCCAATGGTCGGGACGACCAGACGCGTCCTATCAGGACGACCTCAGCATCCGGTTAGTAGCAGAAAAGCAGAATTTCGTCCTCAACGGCTACTTTCTCAGTGGAGCTTATAAATAGACCCCCAACCAGCCATTTGAGTATGGTGGAGCTGAGGAAACATATCAAGGGTGTTGATACACCATTTTAGTGATCTCCACTTGCATAGTGCTTAGTGATTCATTAGGTGATTAGCATAGGTGCTTTTTGTGAAGTGCTTAGGTTGATTAGACCACCGCTTATGCGCTTGCTCTAGGTTTAGGCCTAGTATTTAGGGAGGTTTACATACCTCTTACCACTCGGTGCTTGCGCGCACCATTGTTGTACATCGGAGGGGCTTGTAGTCTTGTGAGATCACACCAACCACGTTTGTGGTGTGGCCGCCACCGTGTATCGGAGGGAACAAGGCTCGCGGCGTTTCGACCAGAAGCTTGATAGTGAAGACGGCGGAGAGCATCCAGGAGAGGCTTGCCGGAAGACACATCGGAGACCCACTTGCGCGTGGGGAAGGGCCGAGGCTATCCACGGAGTTACCTGACCGGGAGTTTGGCCCTTGCGAGGGATTCCTTGCGACGGGCTCCAACGAGGACTAGGGGGAAGCTTGCGTGCTTCTCGATACCTCGGTAAAAATACCGGAGTCGTCGACGACAATTTGTGTATCTCTACCTTGCTCTTTAGTTTCCGCATTTACATTGATTGTATTACTCCTTTTATGGTAGAGATAGCAACACGCTTACAAAACCGTAGTTACACATTTAGATAGTTTATCTATTTACATAGGTTTTGTTAGAATTAGAAAAAGATGTCATAATTTAGAGTTAGAATTTTAAGTTGTCTAATTCACCTCCCACTCTTAGGCGTCACGATCCCCTACACTCACCGACCAGTGTTAACCATCGATCATATGAAATCAAAGGTACTTCTTCCAGGTCACTAAATTCTTTTAGCGCTCCACATATGGTGACACAGGATTTGTGAGTGGTAAAGCAGTTGAAACCAATTCTGAAATATGTGGAACTCTGGAGAATACATGGAGTCTTTGTCCAGAAGGTTTTCCTAACTCTACTCTGTCAATCATCATCCTCACTCTTTGCATTCCTCTACCATCCTAGCCTTTGCATAAATGTTTGACAGTGTCATAGAATTTCCAGCATTCTGTGGCTCCGCCTGAACCGGATGCTCTAGTGCAATCCTTCTAGATTACACATTGTTATGCATCCTACTTACAGACACCAAAGCACCCCCAGACAACTGCATTTGGTATCACTGACATCCGACAGATAAATTCCAAGGCCTCCACGAACCTCCTATCACGTTCAAGCAAATCCACAATGCGGGCACACTGTTCAGTAGTTATGACGAGACCAACAACTGACAGAAAGCGCTGCAATAGTTGAAGCCCTTCATCAACCAAGCGACAATGAAAGCATGCCATGAGAATAGCCGTGAATGTCAGAGTCAGGCTTCATAACACAGTGCAACATCATGTCCACAACTCTGCAAGTTGAACTATCCAAATTGAGCAGCACTCACTAGGTCCTAATGCACATGCGAAGGAGTCAATTCACCTAGCGACACTTAAATAACCATATTGAACTTCGAGTTCCCCTCTTAATGTTACAACAATCTATCCTAAATCCGATCGCGCACTCTATTCGTCTTGACCAGTAAAACAAACACTATCTTTACTATTGCCTTGAGCCCATAGGATTTTGTTTCTCTCTTTCTTCTTTTCCAAGATACGAGCACTTGATCACCATTTGTGGCCATCACCATCACCATTTGTGTCGTCCTTGCTCAACCATGGATGTGGACATAACCTATCTCATCTACAACACTACTAGGATAGAGGTTAGTCACTTGGTTGTCTCAATTATCCAAAACCAAAAACATGGCTTTCAACCTTGGAACATTTAATTGTTCAAATATATTTTTTAGAGTAACAGGGCACTGCCCAAACATAATTTTTTTTTACAGAAGTAGCTAATTAGGTAGCTTTTTTTGTCATTGCATCCAGAAATGCGACACATAGCACCAAGGTAGCTTAGGTATGATGCCCTACCTAATAGATGACCTTGCAAGCCGAATGCTCAATCCTTACCTTGGTTTTTCCTAGCAGAAGGTGCGACAAATTTCGTAGCTAATCTTAAGCTCAATTAAAGAGAAAGGTCATGACTAATATGCGCTAAGCAAAGAAGGGGCGACGTGGCTGAATGAGGTGATAGATTTTGAGGATCAAATATGAACTCGGTTATCTAAAGACTCTGGTATCGAGAGTTTAGAAACCTTCATATGGTATAACTTTTCTGCTGATCATTTGAGATACATATGCAGGAGACCTTTTGCCACGCTCCATACTCATCACGGTTCTTGAGTTTAAGCTAACAAAACATAGCAGAGCGTTTAATGCAACATGCTTTCAGTTCCGGAATCCGATTGATACATAATTCATGTACTGTTACAGGATGGCATGCTCATCTGAGTTCTTTCCATGGTAATACATTTTCCTATAAGCAGGAGAAGATCCTTCAGTTGCACGTAGCAGAGAAAACTAGAATACTTGAGTCAACTCATCCATGAAAAATGTCAAGCCAACTCTTGCAGCAATTTCTCCAGTGCATCAGAAACAAGAGGAATGCGGAGACAATCTTGCCCATCAGAGTGCTTCCTGATCTTAACCAGATCATGATCTTTAAACTCAGTCAGGTGTGAATTCAATGTCACTTGACTGCTTACCAGAAAGCGCTCACGGCATTTTGTATACAAACTGCTGACTGGCATACCTGAGAAACAAAGTAAGTTTAGTCAGTATGCAACATTCCAACTCTTCAGGAAAACATATACACAACAAACTCACCTTCCTCCTTCTCATTTGCCAACTGATATTCAGCAAGAACTCTGAAAACACTTTGTGCATTCGGTGTCAGACTCTGCAGAACAACGAGAGCAGTTTTTGTGGTTTGGGCGTGACCACCACTAGCTAGGATCAATGGGTAGAACACGCCTTCGACTTTGTAATGCGCAAAAGTCGGGACATGGTACCAGCTCCACTTGAACTGTTTGTGCACCATCTTCTTGTCCCACACTACAGTAGTTTCAGTTTATTATATCTTTTACAGTAAATACACTAAAAAAAACGGGCGTACCCAGTGCAGAGAGCTCCCACTCTGTGCGGGGTCTGGGGAAGGGTGTTAGTGGCAAGCCTTACCCTCACCTGTGCAATGCGAGGAGACCGCAACTCGAACCCGGGACCTTCCGGTCACAGGCGGTAAGACTCTACCGCTTGCACCAGGCCCGCCCTTCTTACAGTAAATACACTAGGGAAGGATAAAGCTACATGTGCAAGGAACTTACATAAAGGGGCATTAACATGGTCTATTGATGCAACAACACGGACCTGTGGGCAGCAAGAAATTTGTGCTAGACACTGTTGTGATTCAGCATCACGCAAAGCAGGTCCGTCAACATTATGAATAAGAAGGCACACGCGATCATCCACATCATCTGATGTCTGTCTCATTAGGAATGAGATGATGTCCTCTGTTGATTGTGACGGAAACTGTTGTGACAACTGGGACCTTGTTCCTGGCTGTCTCTTGCGTTTAGCTTTTGTTTGATCCCAGAACATTTCAGCTATTGTTGCTAAGATCTGAAAATGCAATAGATTATGCCAGAACTTAATGGTCCTTTTCAAAGGATGTACAGAGCTATGCAATCTTCACGAGAATAACATCAAACAGAACTCCACAAGCACTTTCTGACTCAAATGGTTACGAATCCAAATCACATGCATATACTTGTGTCAGATTTGGGAATCTAACAAAAAGATTAACCCAGTAAAACTTCCTCACCAGTACACATAAATAAGCCCAGATTTTCAATAGCAATCCGAGCCAGGAAAAATAATAGGCAAAAGCTAACCATTCAAGAATCAAGAAAATGTAAAAAGTACAAATATTTAGGACCAGCACATCTTCTAGAGTGCACAGGGTTTCCTGTCCCAAACTATTTAGGCCCACATCCGGAGTTTTCTGTTCTTCAAATTTGGAAACCTATCCTCAGACAAAGGCTAAAGCAGATTCAAGCATCAAAACAGAAATTAAACTGGCATAATCAGCTTAGAATCACAAGTTCATGCATTCATTCTTCGTGTATACTTTGCCTTTTCCACATGGATTGGAACTCCAATGCATTTCATGACTCATGCTTAAGATTTCAAAGCATTTGAACAGCAGCAGGGCAGTACAAACAATCCTGCAAACTACTGCAGGGAACAATATTGGGCAGACAAGACCATACCTGTTTCAAATTGACGGACGGAAGGTAGCCATTGATTACAACGACAGTGAAATCAGTCAAGGTAGTGGAGGCAAAATCCTCGAGCAATTGCTTCTTAGATCCAAACCCATACATCAGGAGACCAAAACCGCATCTACATCAGAAAAATGCATCTATCACTCACTCACCCCTACCGACAACAATAACATTGGCCAAACCAATCCCAATGTTGCATTAGTACTACGGGTTTGGGAAGAGACCTTAGTTCGAACAGCCAGTTGCGGTACTGGTCCTTGTAGCTTCTAGTCAGAGCCTCCACCTCTTCCTTGTGCTTCGGAGGGATCTCTGCAAGGGATGCACGCAACACCTGCAGAGAATCAAGATATCTCAAATTAGCCAATCATACCCATGGATTCTGGCGGCTAAAGGTGAGGATGTGGTCCGCGGGTGTGGGATGGGACAGCACTATACCTGCTCGTCGACGAGGTTGAGGTCGGAGAGCTTGCCCGCGGCGGCACGGGCACGCTTCTTCCCAGATAATGGCTCCTTCTCCTTGGCCAGGAAGTAGCTCCTAGAGAACCCAGCCTCCTCTTCCTCATCCTCAGAACCGGAACTAGCCGCTGCACGTCCGCCTCTCGGTGCCATCAGTGGTGGACCCTAGGCTTGATTATTCAAATTTGAAAGGGTGTCAAAATTTTTTTTGGCAACCTAATAAACTCATAAAGCCTAATATTTGAGACCTTTGCAAGAAAACCCTCAAATCTATAGTTGCACTCCTTTTTCTCTTCATGTTTGAGACGTAAAATTAAATCCGGAAATAGTAAATTAGACTAGGGGACTAATTTGGGGAGTATGTAATTTGCAGGCAAACTCAGGCTCTCCTCGTTCCAGTTTACAAGTGATTCACAAATTGCAATCCCTAATTTATTGAAAGGAAAATTGGGAAGCCAAGAGACTTAATTTGAACTTACATCGAGAGACAGAGAAGTTCACCCGTCGGACGCTGGACTGCTGGCCGCTCACCGCTCGGACCGTCCTGTGGGCTGCGGCCTGCGCGGGCCGCGTCGCTGCTGGCTACTCTGCTGCTCCGGCACTGCGGTGACTCCGCGACTGGCGGCTGGCGCACTCCTGGTCCCGGGCTCCCGGCTGCCGCCTGCCGCCTGCCGCAGTGCTGCTGCGGGCAGCGAGCTGCGGCGCTACGCGCCTGCACCCTGACTCCCTCACCGGGCGTCGGCAGGGGCTGCCCGCAGGCCGCTGATGTCTCCTGCTGGGGTTGCGGTAAGGAAGAATTTGGACTGCTGGGCCTTATTGGGCGGGCCTTCAGGTGGGGAGAAAAAGGGCTCTGATAGTTTTTAGGATAAGCATCTTTCGTTGATGGAAAAAGTTCACATTAACTTGCTCAACTTTTGCGAAAATCCGCTTTTCCCTCTCCTAAACTTCAAAATCGGGCAAAACACATCCCTCAACTTTTAAAACCGTTCATCTTACCTCCCTGGTCCGGTTATAAGCGGTTTTGAAGGCGGTTTTATCTTTTTCCTTTTTATTTATTTCGGCTGAATCTTTGAAAAATCATAGTAAATCACAGAAAAATCATAAAATAGAAAATCTAATTTTGTTGGACTCCACATGAGTAGATCTACACAGTGAACATATAATATGGTATGCTTTAGTACAAATTTTTTATTGTAGCTTTAGATCTATGCTTTTCTATAATTAAATGGAATAATTCATAGCTGCAGTTTCTATGGTGCAGCTGTGATGATTTTTTTATGGTGAGCTAATAATTATATGTTTAAACTGTAGTAAAAAATTTATACTCATTGGATCATGTATAACTTAGTTATAGATTTTATTTAGGTTTATCCTTGTTAAATATAGGTTTATGCTTCTTAGACTGGAATCTCGCAGCTTACATGCACATACTACTTATGTTTTTCTCTCAAACAAGAAACACTCTAAAAGTTTAGTCTACCATGCCATAATCTGATATGATTTTGCTTTTAAACATTATTAGTTCGCGATGCAGGCAATGGAGAGATGTAGGAGCGGAGGCAGGGACAAATTGGGTGCTGGCATTGCCACTAGGGAATATTGGTTTATCATATAGTCGCTGCATATTTTTTTAGAGTTACTGTTGCTGCAAAATTGACGTAGTTACAATTTTGGTTGAGAGTTTTGGGCACAGTCGGGTTCTGAACAAGCTGTTCATTTTGGTTCCATCTCTTCCATTATTGTACCCAATAAGATTTGTTTTCCCAAACATCTAAAACTGAAGGTAAAACATATTGTACATGGACGTTAGAAATATATGCGACACTTCTTATTTCAACCCTCTTTGCCTTTTTTTTTTGGCTGAAAATACATCGACCCAAATTTATGGTCTGTTACACGATTTCTCATTCGAATTTTACTTGCACTTAGCAAAGTTTTGGAGCAATGTTTTGTTCCTTGATGACAGTGGATGATCTTTGGAATACCTTTTCATTTTTCATCGTATTTTTATTATTTTTGTACCTAATGAAGTGTTGTAAGGGTCTAGAATTGCAAGTGTATTCTGAGTGTCATGGAACCCAGCTACCAATGTAACCTAGTGATCGTACAAAGAAATGGCGCTCACAGGATAATACACAACTTCAAACTTAAAATATTGTAACAATATACACAACTTCAAACTTAAAATATGTAACAGTATTATATTCTCGTTGCAACTAGCAACACGGGCATGATCTTTTTTTTTTTTTTTTTATCGGAACACGGGCATGATCTTAAAACAGCAACACCTCCCAGTAAGTCATTATAGCGAGGCCTGAGTAAAAGGACGACCCAAAGCTCAGTACAAACCAAGAGACCCTACCAGTAAACAAATAAGGCCCATCGAAGACCAAAGAGAGCCGACCAGGAATCGGAAACAAATAAGGCCTCGAAGCCCATGTAACAAATTTGCTTTGCTTTGGTTGGGGCGCGCCAGGCCTTGCCAGCAGTGCAACGGCTGGGCGACGCGCGAGGACTCCAGTGGCAAGCCACTGGTGGTGGACCCTCCCCCACAAAAAATAAATTTAATATCGAAGTGGGCACATGGCCCACATATTAGATATTAAACTGATAAGAACAGATACTACACTTGATCTTAGCCAAAAGGCCGAGAAAGGTATGAGTTGCTCAGGTGCCGTGCCCCCTGTTTTGTAGCTCCCTCCCTCCGCGCTCCGCTCTCGGTAGCCGAGGTGGGGCTAAACTGCTGCTAACGCTTTCCCTCTCCAGCAAACGCAGCGGCTGCGGGCGGGCAACCAGAGCGATGAGCGCAAAACTGGGCCGTGTTGTATTATCGGGCTTCGCATCGCGTCCGGCCCATTGCTTGTTTGACGCCGCGAAGAGCATCATCGATTGGCCGACCGTCTGTTCTGTTCAGCTCCTCGCCGAGTCTCCGTCTCACAGCTACTCACTCGAGCATTTGACATTTTTTATTTTCTCATCACTCACTCACCAAGTCACCATCAGGCATACATCGAATCATTGCTGGAGGCGACTAGTGGAAAAGATAAGGTCCACCTGATATCATGAAAATTATCTCTAAGGTAATATTTATAGATTGACATTGTTGGGTTTTTTTTCTCTCATAAAAGAACATCCCTCGATCATTCGGTTCCTCTACAAAGCAAACAATCCCAAATAGTGTGACCCCGCTTACTGACGCAAACGATCCCAAATTTAACCACATAGTGTATATGAAAAAAAACTATTAATATTTTTATGCATAAAAAGGATCACTCGATTAATCGTAGACTATATTTCATAATAAAATTATTTAAAAATATAAATTTTATTTTTGTAACCTATTCAAACTTAGAATTGTGTGGCCCGACTTGATTAGGCCCTATTTGTATTCACTATCTGATAATAGTTAGCTGGCTAATAACTCATTTTCTGATTTGGTCGGGATAGTTGTTATCGAAAGGTACAACTATCAATTAGCTAATCTATTATCTATACCTATTTTGATCCAAAAAGGATAATTATTAGCAGACAAATACTATCTATAGAGATCCAAACAGGGCCTTAGTGGTTACATGAGATAGTTCCATATATAATGGATGTATGGATCTGCTTTGGTTAGGCTCTGTTTGGAACACGTGATTTTTTTCCCGTTCTTGTGTTTTCCTACGAAATTGAACTGATTCCGCTGTACAATAGCAGCACATGTAGGCATGCGAAATTACCATCAAAACATGGTCACTTCGAGTGACTTCAGATCACTAACTGCAGAATCTGGTTTATCTTGCTGCAGTCCAAACTCACCAACCAGTATTAACCATCGATCATATGAAATCAAAGGTACTTCTTCCAGGTCACTAAATTCTTTTAGCGCTCCACATATGGTGACACAGGATTTGTGAGTGGTAAAGTAGTTGAAACCAATTCTGAAATATGTGGAACTCTCGAGAATACATGGAGTCTTTGTCCAGAAGGTTTTCCTAACTCTACTCTGTCAATCATCATCCTCACTCTTTGCATCCTCTACCATCCCGGCCTTTGCATAAATGTTTGACAGTGTCATAGAATTTTCAGCATTCTGTGGCTCCACCTGAACCGGATGCTCTAGTGCAATCCTTCCAGATTACACATTGTGATGCATCCTACTTACAGACACCAAAGCACCCCCAGACAACTGCATTTGGTCTCACTGACATCCGACAGATAAATCCCAAATTTCCAAGGCCTCCACGAACCTCCTATCACGTTCAAGCAAATCCACAATGCGGGCACACTGTTCAGTAGTTATGACGAGACCAACAACTGACAGAAAGTGCTGAAATAGTTGAATCCCTTAATCAACCAAGCGACAATGAAAGTGTGCCATGAGAATAGCCGTGAATGTCAGAGTCTGGCTTCATAACACAGTGCAACATCATGTCCACAACTCTGCAAGTTGAACTATCCAAATTGAGCAGATACCAGAACATGTAGCCACAAAAAATTACCATACCATCAAAACATACAGTCACTTCAGAACAGATCACTAATCGCATGATTTGGTTTTCCCAGCTGCAATCCTTTCTTGCAAACCAACATTAACAATCAATCATATAAATCAAAAGTAGTCTTTCAGGTCACTAGATTCAGTTAGTGTTCGACAATTAGGGTGACACGAGATTTGTGAGTAGTAAAGTAGTCGAAGCCTACCCTCTTTGATACGTGCAACTCTGCTGAGTCCATGGAGTCTTATGCTTTATTACAAAACTTCCACGCAGCTTTGTCCAGAAGGTTTTGCTAACTCTACACCATCAATCATCATCCTCACTCTCTTTGCATCTTCTACCATCCCAGCCTTTGCATATATGTTTGACATCGTCACAAAATTCCCAGCATTCTCAGGCTCCACCTGAACCAGCTGCTCGAATGCAATCCTTGCAAATTCCATGTTGTGATGCATTCTACTTGCGGACAGCAAAGCACCCCAGACAACTGCATTTGGTCTCACTGACATTTGACCGATAAAATCCAAGGCCTCCATGAACCTCCCAGCACGTGCGAGCAAATCCACAATGCAGGCACACTGCTCCATGGTTGGGATGAGACCAACAATTGACACAAAGCGCTGGAATAGTTCAAGCCCTTCATCAACCAAGCCACAATGGCAGCATGCCATGAGAATGGCCGTGAATGTCACAGAGTCTGGCTTCATACCACACTGCAACATCATGTCCACAAGCTCAAGGGCCCTTTCTCCATATCCATTCTTCGCAAACGCTCCGATCATCACATTCCATGACACAACATCCTTCCTTACAGTCTCCAGGAACACCCTCTCCGCATCGGTGACACAGCCGGCACGCGAATACATGCTCATCAATGCATTCCACAAAATGGCTTTCGAAGAACCACCGTGACTACTCACTATAGTCCCATGGACCTGCCTGCCGGACTCCATGTCACAAGACCCCAGCACCACCACAGCTGTGCGGGCATTCCCTCGAACACCTCTCGAGCGCATCTCCCGGAAGCAGACCCACGCCTCACCGTCCATCCCGGCACTGGCGAACCCGCCGATCATGGAGTTCCAGGACACCACGTCCTCGCCGTCCATGTAGCCGAACACCCTCCTGGCCGCACCGACCTTCCCGTGTCTCGCATAGAGCGCGACCAGCGCCGGACCTGCCGAGGCGTAGAAGGCCAGCGCCGCCACGGTTTTTAAGCCGTAGGCGTGCGCCGCGCGCGCGGGGAGTAAGGCGGACGCGCGGCGGCAGCATGAGACGAGGCAGGAGAGGAGCTCGGCGTCGGGCGCGACCGCGGACGCGGCGGCGGCGAAGAGGGAGAGCGCCTCGTGGGGACGGCCGTGGCGGGACAGCGCGGAGAGGACGGTGGTGTAGGAGGCGGTGGAAGGGTGGCTGAGGAGGTAGAAGGCGCGGAGCGCGGAGGGGAGGAGGTCGGCGTGGGAGTAGGCGGAGATGAGGGCGTTCGAGGCCGGGAGGGAGGCGGGGAGCGCGCCGAGCTTGAGGCCCGCCGCGTGGAGGGCGGAGACTGCGCGCGCGGCGAGGAAGGAGGAGGTGCAGGAGGTGGCGGAGAGGAGGAGGCGCGGGAGAAAGGACGGATCGAAGGGGATGCCGTGGCAGTCGCCGACGGCGGGCGGCGCGATCGGGCTCGCGGGGTGGTGTTCGTGCATAGGTGCGCGCCGGGGCCGCGCGGGGTTGGAGAACACGAGGATTTGGATTGGTTGGGTGGACTGTGTAGTAGTGCTATAGATCAGAATCAGAAGATCCATCAAACCGAACGGATCAAGTTTATTTCCACGTTAATCCAACGCCCGACACTAGCAATGAATGAGTGAAAAGTAAGGCTGGATCAAAAACTCGAACCTCGTTAACTCGCTCGGCTCGTGGCTGGCTCGACTCGGCTCGGCTCGGCTCGTTAAGATAACGAGCCGAGCCGAGCCAAGATTTTAGCTCGTTAGCTATAACGAGCCAACTCGAGCCAGCTCGCGAGCCGCTCGCGAGCTAAACGAGCCAGGCTTTCAGAAAAAAGTACTATTTAAGGTAGTTAGATGCATGAATACTATAATATTTTATTATATTTGTATATATATTAGCGCAGATTAATTTTTTTATTCGATTTAAGGTTGTTAGATTCATTTCTTTTGTATTATTATTATTCTCAAACTTTAGATAAATGCAAATATTATATTTTGTGTATTTTTTATACCTGGCTCGCGAGCTTAACGAGCCAGCTCGAGCTTTTAACGAGCCGAGCCGAGCTGACTTTCTGGCTCGTTAGGATAACGAGCTGAGCCGAGCTAGCTCGTTATCTTAACGAGCCAGAACGAGCCGAGCCGAAACGAGCCGAGCCGGCTCGTTATCCAGCCTTAGTGAAAAGGCTTGAAACCTGGAATATTTGATTTGCTCAAGGCATCGTTCGGTTACGGGGAAACAGTGCCATGGAACCGTTCCTATTCTGGTAGTTAAATTTATATAACGGTGAATAAGTGAAACGATTTCTGGCCAGAAATCTCCCTAACCGAACGGACCCTAAGTGCTTTATTCAATCCGATTTTGGCATTTTTCAATTTATGCTTGAACAAAAAAGTATCAATTCGATGGCGTCGCGCGGGTCGTCCAATTTAGCTCAAGAAGTTCTGCATTGTCACGAGACTCATCGTATGTCGGGCGGTCGATGCGTTTGGATCTTTAGGCAAGGGAGAGTATCGAGCTATATATACGACTAACATTTAGATACTGATGTGTGAGTTTATACGTGAAATGATTGACACTGGACAGGCTGTTGTGAGACCTCGAGTGGAACCTCGACTTGTCTCCTGCTCCGTCAAATTCCAGCCTTTGGAATTTGGATAGGATTAATCGCCGCCGAACTTTAGACAATCGGTGACAATAATGTACGAGTAGATGGCAGACTGGGATGCCTTGCTGGAGTTGCGTACGCGACGAGGCCAGCTCGATCAAACGTGGTGTAATTGAGCTGGCCAACTTATCCGCAGTCCCGGGCCCTAGGCCACAAACGCAGCAGGATGTGGGGAGCCGGAGCCGGAGCTCGTAGGAGCTGCACTTGCTTGCGTACCAGGCCTGGCCACAGGCACAGCAAAATAGACGCATCAGGGGCATGTTTGGATAGGACCTTGGACGTGTTGCCTGGGCTTTTGAGCTGTCTGTGACTTGTCTGTGATCCAATAACAAAACTGGCTGGTCAGGCAAGTCTGTTTTTCATATCTTGTTTGGTTGACGTCTTGGAAGTAGACAGAGGGACGGGGCAGCGTTTGGTTGATGTGTCTCACGTGGCTTCCTGTAGGGTGATTAGGTCTAGGCAAGTTGGATTCGAGCCCAGGCAGTTGATTTCCTACGCTTGCTCACAGGCAATTGTCACAGGCAACTCGTAGCAGGCAGATTTCTCAGGATGCCAACCAAATGAATCACAGGAAGATTACAGGCAAGTCTCCAGTCCAGTCATTTCAGTCCAGGTCTTTATCAAACATGCCCCGGTTGCCTGGGACAGTCGCGTATACTCCGTCCGTGCAAATCATCGTATCGTACGCACGCTGAGGATACTCCGTCCGTGCAAATCATCGTATCGTACGCACGCTGAGGGAGGCGTTCGGCAGCTTCGAGTTCGAGCCTTCGAGGTCGAGGCCAACAGGCCCTTTAGGTAGCCCATCAAGCGTCCAAGCCCAAAAAACCCGCTTCGCTCTTCCGTCCCGTTCCCGTGGACCGTCTCCTCCCTCCTCCCTTTGCCGCACCGGAAAACCGCCTCTCTAGTCTCTCTCCCGGTCTCGCCTCCCTTCTCCGGCGAATATTCCCCGCGCCGCGTGCCCTCTCGCTCGCCTTCCTCTCCACGGCAACAGGACAACCCCGCCCGTCGCTCGCACCGCCCGAATAACGCAGATAATCACACCCTACCGAAGAGGAGAAGCCACCCCGCGCCGGCAATGCTGCGACGCGTCCTCCTCCTCCGCCGTTTCCACCACCACCGCCACCGGCTCCGCCTGCTCTCCACCACCCCCACACCCACCCCACACGCCTCGCCCGCCCCCTCCGCCCCCTCCACCTCGGCCTCCTCCCTCCCGATCGCCGCCACGCCCGCGCCGCCGCACCACCTCGCGCCCCACCGCGGGGGCGCGCGCCGCCTCGCCCCGCTCCTCGCCTTCTCCACGCTCTCCCTCGCCGCCGCGGGCGCGGTCTACCTCACAACCGACAACCTCGAGGAGATGCTGCAGCGGTCCAGGGACTCCGCGGGCCGCGTCGTGGAGCGGATGCAGCACACGTGGACGGCCGCGCGGGTGCTCTGGAAGTCGCTCCTGTCCGTGCTCTCGTCTGCCAACCATGAGGTGCGGTCCGGGTTCGAGCTGCGGGTCGCCGCGCTGCTCGCCGACATCGCGGCCGCCAGCGCCGCGCGCCGCGCGGCCATCGTCTCTGCGGGCGGCGGCGCCGTCCTCGACTGGCTGCTCGAGAGCGTCGTGCGGGGGGCCACGCAGGCCGAGGCTGCCAGGGCGCTCGCGCACCTGGTGGCGGACCCCTGGGTCGCGCCCGCCGTTCTCGGCCGCCCGCACGCCGTGCCATGCCTTCTCCAGTTCATCTTCTCGTACCAGCCCACGCGCGGCAAGAAGGTAATGGCTGATCTTACTTTTGGAGTTCTATTTTCTGATTGCTTTGCTTTGTCTGATTGACATAATGTAGGTTGGTCGTAGAAGCTCGGAATAGGTGATTATGTGCTGTAGTTGTATCCAATTTGTGATTGTTGCTGTAACCATTCCATGAAATCGATATGTTAAGCTGCAATACTTCTTCATACTTTTTATATACCCCGTAGCATCAAGTGATGTTTATGTTTTCTAGCCAGGCATATTGATTTGGCGTTGCCCAGTTTGTAGCAAGGACGTAGGGTATGCGTAAGCTGTGTCGTAGGATTCAAATGGTGAGATGTTGTGTGAATATAACTCGTTGCCTACTGCCTAGCTCATAACAAATGGAAATGAGTTTGAGCTCATTTTTTGCAATGCCATGTCTTCAGTTGGTATTGAATCTCTGCCTGGTTGCTTGAGTTATTTCTACTGAATGTAGCCGAATGTGGTTCCAGTTCTGAACCTGCAAATTGTCTGTGCAAATTTGTCATTGTTGGCTTTGTCTTAGGGCCCTTAAACTTAACACTTGGAAATGCTTTTTCATGTACGGAAATTACAAACTTATCAATTATGAAAGGCAAAGGCAAACACAATAGTTGACATGATGTGAGGCAAATTACAACAAGAGAACTAGTGTGATCTGTGGGCAGCATATTTACATGTCCTTTGCTTAAGACGATTAATCTACTAGGAAGTAGTCTAATGTCGATCTTATACTTCTTTCATGTGCTAAAATGATCTGGCATCAGTAGGGGAGTGTTGATATTTTTTTCCTGTATGTCAATTAGTTGCAAAATACAGAAAATAGCATAAACAGGTTTTTATTCTGTTTGGTTTCTACAAGGTAAAAACTGTATGAACATTTTTTAAGCTTAATTATTTTATTGAATATATATCAATCTTCTCAGGCACAATTTATTTTCTTAACATTCTAGCTTTTCCACTTCCATGGACACTTATCTGCTTGTACCCAAAATATTTTCAATTTCGAAACAGAAATCTTCATTTGATGGTTCAGATCATTCTAAAGGGAGGAGCATGCTTGTGGCTGCACTTATGGATATCATCACGTCTAACTGCGACAATGCAGACTACTCGTTTAAGCCTTTGCTGCCTGCTGATGCTGATACAAGAGATATTGCAACAGCAATTGAAGTTATTGAGCAAGGGGGGATGCATTTTGATGACCATGAGGATAATGGCAGTAATGATGGTGACACTGGATTAAAGGGGATAGGTATTAAGGTGCTTGGTGGAACCACAATATTGGGATTCTCTAGAGGAAATAACTCATTGGAGTTGGATAACTCAGACAATGATATTTTGGATGTACCATATGATAGTAGAAGATTTGTGGTGGAACAGACTGCTGCTGAGTCTCCACTGCTTGGGAAATCAAGCTCTTCTGCTGTCCCAGGGCTTTGGGATGATTTGCAGAGGGAGCATGTAGCTGTACCTTTTGCTACATGGGCTCTTGCAAACTGGGCTATAGCTTCAGATCTGAATCGCACTCGTATTCAAGAACTTGATAGTGACGGGCATGCAGTCGCAACTGCGCTGAAAGCAGCTGAAAGAACTGTAAAGTGGCATGGAACTCTGGTGGCTCGAGCTCTTTTAGAAGACCAGAATTTGGCCTTGGCTCCATCAGTTCCTGATTGGTGCTCTAGTCTTCTTTCTACAGCTTCTCAGGCTACTGCAAACAATGACATGCCATTGGGTCAATTGTCATTATCAACGTTCCTATTATCTATGATGCGGTGTAATGAGTCAAAATTTGTGATAAGGCAGAAGGGCCTTCATCCTCTTCGTAGTATTGCAAAAAAGATAGAAAATCAGAATGGCCAGAACAGTATGAAAGAATCAATAGCAAGTGCTCTGAGTTTGCTATATGCTGGTGAAGTTCCTTTATCACTTGAGGAATCTCAAAGATGGTCTGGCATTCTTCTTAGATGGCTTTTTGATAAATCTGTATCAGATAAAACACATCTTACAGCTGTGAAAATCCTTTCATGCATACTTGAAGATTATGGTCCAGCTTCTGTGCCAATTTCTCAGGGATGGTTAGCTCTTGTCCTTTCTGAGATTCTTGGAGACAACAAGGCCCAAAGTTCAAAAGGAACCACACAGCCTGAACCAGAGAAAGTGAAGGTACTCATTTCTTTTATATCAGTACAAAATATATTTTGGATGAGTGTTCGGTACATTTTAAAGATCCTAAGCATATGTACATACAGTCATAGCATTAAAATGGATAGGTTCTAGCTCTGACAAAAGTACTGTTTCAATCTATAGATATTGCCTTAGACATCATCACAGTTTGCAATACCTTTGATGATGTTTTTTCTGGTAGTTTGTTAGTACACATTATAAAAACGTAACAGTCATAGCTCTTTATATAATTATAATAGATTGTTAGAGTTATCTCATCGTGGACATAGGCATGTTCTTTAAAACATTCAGTCTTTGACAGGAGACCAGAATCCCTTTTGATTAGAATGTTGGTTTTGTAACAAAGTTATCATTTGATTGTACCATCATTTATTGTCAATACATGTAGGCATAGGCATGTGCCTGCTGTCATGTTTTTTGATCTAATATTACCATGCTACATTATAAACTTGATCTGCATTGTACAATTTATCGTGTTACCTGATAATCCTAATGACTTTATACTGGTATATATCTTTCTTTTTTGTTCACATTCTTGTTCTTCATCCTACCATCCTAATACAACTTGTGTTATTGACAGAATCCGGTTGATTACCATAATGCTTCAACTGCAACTCAGGTCTTGAATCAATTAGGTAGTGCTGTTGTTAAATTAGCAAGCGCCCAATCGAACTATGAACCCGGGTCTGTTGACAAAGATAACGGGCCACTTTCTGATTTTCTATCTCTTGAGCCATTTGCTACAGCTCTAAAGAATATGAACAAAAAGAATCCACCCAAGTTTGATGCTGCTGACTCAGCATCAGCAATGCTCAAGGGAATAAAAGCTCTAGCTGAGCTTTGTTCCGAGGATGGAGCATGCCAAAAGAGAATAGCTGATCTAGGAGCTCTTCCCTTGTTGAGGCACATCCTCCTGGGTGATGATTATGAGAAACTTGCTGCAATTGAAGCATATGATGCATCTCGTATTCGAGAAGTGCAAGACAAGAATGTGTCTTCTAATGTTTCATCTACTGATGCTACCACTGATCCCTCAAGTGTACGGGTTCCTCCTGCAGCACATATCCGAAGGCATGCTGGACGGCTGCTTACCATTCTCTCTCTTCTGCCCAATTCAAAGAAGGAAATTATTTCTGATGGTGTATGGTGCAAATGGCTCGAGGATTGTGCTAGTGGGCGAATTTCCTGCAATGATATAAAACTAAAAAGCTACTGCAGGTTAACATTATTGAACATATTCTGTTCCGAGAGTCCAAATACAAGAAAACCCTCTGATGAATATCCTGATTCAGAAAGTGAGTATAAAAGAAACTGTCCTCAGTTTGGAGATGCACTATTCTTGCTAAATCCGGAGTTACCTCTTGAAGTTCATGTGGACAACAGTGGTTTTGGGATTTTAAGAGTTTCAAGAGACAATTGTAAGGAAGATGGAAGTATTGAAGATCCTGGCTCTGAAACTGCGAACTCTGTAGATGATGCCGAAGCTGCATCCAAAAGTGTCCCTTTGATGGATGTTGTGTTTGTCCATGGCCTTCGTGGTGGCCCATTCAACTCATGGCGAATTGCTGATGACAAATCATCAACTACCAAAGCTGGTTTGGTGGAAAGCATTGACGAGGATGCTGGGAAAGAGGGCACATGCTGGCCAAGAGAATGGCTTGCGGCAGATTTTCCTCAAGCACGTTTTTTTACAGTCAAATACAAGGTTTGTCTTTGATGCCTCATCAATTCCCTTCACCTGCTATTCTTCTCACACTTAGATATCTGTATTGGTCGCTTTCTATATTTGAGTTGTTCTGGTACATTTGAATATTTCTGTTGATACCGACTTTGTTGGTTCTAAACTTTTCAACGTCCTTACCAATTTCGAATAACTTACGCAGACAAATTTGACCCAATGGACTGGAGCCAGCTTGCCTCTTCAGGTAACTTCTGAGATTTCTTTAGCTTTTTATGCTGTGTGCATGGTCGCCTCCTTCTCGACATTCTCTCCTGGGCCAACTAAAGAACCTTGGGTTTTTGTGTGCCCTTATATACCCTTTATATGTGGACCTGGACCCAGCTTGTCAACATTACAAGTTACACTCCAACTATTTTGAACTTTGTAGTGGCATATGTGGACCCTTTTTTTTGTTATTGCTGGAAATTTTCGTTGTGCAACTGCAGTGATTTCCCAACATAATTCTAGATTTCAAGATTTTCTGTCCAATGCTATATATGTTGGTAGCTCTTTTCATGTTACTGATTATTTGTTGGTTTTCTCACTCGAGATCCTATTTGTTTTATAGGAGGTGAGCTCTATGCTGCTGAGGAAGTTGGTGGCTGCTGGGATTGGTAGTCGGCCTGTTATTTTTGTGACACACAGGTAAGGATTGTTGTTCAGTCTATGATGCTACTCGGCCATGCAATTGTTATGGCGTGTTGCTATATTTGTTGTGCTAGCTCCTCACTTATATAACTGCTAGTTACTGAAATAACTTATGACTTGCTTTCTCCTCATTTTCATACTTGCAGCATGGGAGGACTGGTGGTTAAACAGCTTTTATATCAAGCAAAGCTGAATAACTATGACAAGTTCCTGAATAATACTATTGGGCTGGTATGTATTTTTGTGTGTTGAATTTTGTGATTATCTGTGTGCCTGTGAATACGATCTAACTATTTCTTCATCACAGGTTTTCTATAGTTGTCCACATTTTGGCAGTAAACTTGCAGACATGCCATGGCGTATGGGTTTAGTGTTTCGTCCTGCTCCTTCGGTTGGTCTTCCATTCCTCATTTGATAAGCTTGCTTACAAATTGATAGTTTTCGTCTTCTCTATATGTTCTGACATTTAATTTCGATAGATTGGGGAATTAAGAAGTGGATCTCCAAGACTAGTTGAACTGAACGATTTTGTGCGTCAACGCCACAACAAAGGATTTCTTGATGTTCTTAGTTTTAGTGAGGTAGTAACATTCATACTGCCAAGTTCCACTTCCATAATGCTAAGTTATATATGTTAATAATTGGTTCCATGACAGACCCAGGTCACACCGATTGTTGAAGGATATGGTGGTTGGGCACTTCGTATGGAGATAGTGCCAATTGAATCTGCATACCCAGGCTTCGGGGATCTTGTCGTAAGTATTTTTCACAATTCATTGCACATGGAATTATTGTTGTTGTTTTGCAAATGATGGAATTCTTATTATCGCAAGGGCCTTAACATATCATCACATGTGATGCAGTCCAATATCCTGATTATGTCAATGTTAACTTATGTTGATAGTCAAAACTAGTTTTGGATAGCACTGGAAGAGTCAAGGTTTCTTCGAATTTTTTTTTTAGATCACATAGACTACTAAGCCATATGGACGTTTCCCACAATTTTTCCACCATTTTTGTTCCTTGTATGCTTCCATAATTTCATTGGTTCTATTTTTTGCAAATTTCAAGCGATTACCGTTATGTTCTGTTTATTTCTCTGCAGGTTCTACCGTCCACTGATCATATAAATTCATGTAAGCCAGTTAACAAGAACGATCCTTCTTATGCGGAAACCTTGGCATTTTTGGAGAAGAACTTTAATTTGCGTATGAAAAGAGCAGAACCCTAGGCCGGTCTTGTTTCAGAGTGCACCATGCAGTTGGATGTTAATGGTGCCGCGAAGTTTTCACCAATATGGAGGCTTCATTTCCCCTTTTCCTCCAGAGATTTTTTCTCCCGTTAATGGCAAATGGTGGTTGATCTGACGAAGTGATTTGGGCGTGATGTGTTTTATCGCCCTGTTCGTTTGGGCTTGTTTGGCTGATAAGCCATGGCTGAAAGTATTGTTGGCTGATTTGGTGTGAGAGAAAAATATTGTTCGTTGGCTGATAAGTCATGGCTTATAAGCCAAACACGACCAAGCGAACAAGCTGTACGAAGCTCACACCAAGCTGTGTATAATAATAAATTGCACATAGCAGTTAGGCTGTAAATATCTGTCTTTACCTTTTACTAGTTGACATGAGAGTTGTCCCCTTCACCCCGTGTAAGATGAAGCTATATATGCCTCAATGCATGTATCATCTCAACAATTTTCAGCAATAGCTTTTTACAAAGGGAATCTTATATTATACAAGTGATTTTCATAAAATGAGAGTGTATAAAATCTTTGAGTCGGATTTCTTTTTGAGGGAGGATTTTTAGAGTTTTTTTTTTTAATCTCAGGTTTTTTAGAGGGTGACGGTCAAAGTTAAAGAAAATGTTTATTCATAGTTCGCATTCCAAAACTTTAGGGGATTCCAAACTTTAGTGGGCTATGCAAACAGTATGAAGACGGAAACAAACTTTCGGCCCATTTACGGCCCGACGATCGTAATCCCCTCCCGTCTCCAGCCACACCCTCCTTTCTCCCCCGCAGAACAGATTGAAGCGGCGCCACCTGCCGTCCTCGCCTAAAACCCTCGCCGCCTCCTCCGGCTCCCCGCCTCTCGTCGACCCGTCGGTAAGCAATCAGTCCCTCCCAAGGTGCCACCCCTAATTCTCCACCTCTTTCTTCCCCTTGTCGCCTCACTATTTCTTCTGTGGCTCTTGGGATTCGACCAAATCTGATCGTGCAGCCCCGATTTCCCCGCAGACTTGCGAAGCGATGGTGGACGCGTGGTGGCCTCTGCTGGGCGCGGCGATCCCGGCGCTGGTGGCGGGTCAGTTTGTCCGCATCAAGCGCCGCCGCGACGAGGAGCAGCGCCTCAAGGCGGCGCGCGGGCGGGAGAAGAGCTCCGATGAGGTCTTCGTCTGCGAGCGCGTGTGCACTTCCAAGCGTATGCTCAAGAAGGTAGGGGCCTTCTCCAAGGACCCCATACCGGATACCTGCGTCACCGTCTGCGGCGTCTCTGAACTCGACGCCTGCGCCGACGCCTGCGCGCGCACCGTCTGCGTCAACCAGCACCAGGTGCCCAACTGGAACGACGTCTGCCTCAAGAGGTGCCAGAGCGAGTGCCTCAAACTCTCCTCAACCCTCATGTAATGGCCATCTCGCTATCGTGCGACACTCCTTAGGTACCACCAGTCAGGTTCTTATCTGCTTTTATCCATATCATGGTTGACGAACTTCAGACATTGATAACCGTCGTTATCTCAAGGAATCGGAGCGAGTGAATGTTTCTGGTCATGGCTGTTATGTCTTTCGTTCCATTAGCTCTTGCACATTTCTACCGCAGAATTTGTTTCCCTTAACTGATTGTGCGTACTAGGTGCCATATCCTGATTTTTGAGTCACAACAGAGCCTGGGAGTCCTCCAGGATGAATGTTGGTTTCTGACATTCATTTTTCAGAAATACTATACAACACACGCGTGTTTTAGCGCAAAAAATACATGGATTTTTTTTATCTCTCTCCCTCTCTCTTTCTCACCGGTGGCCACTGGCGCCGGCGCCGGCGACCGATGAGCTCGCCCCGGCGTCCGTGGCGGCGGATCTGTGATTTGTCCTTCCATAGAAAAAAAAATTGTAATATGTGATCTGTGGAGGCTGGAGGTAGAAGAAGGGTGGAGGCTGTTGGATCTTAATCCTATGGTGTAAAAAAATTCATGTGTTGGAACTGCATAAAATATGTTTTAGCAAAAAAAAAAACACATGGATTTTTTTTATCTCTCTCCCTCCCTCTTTCTCACCGGTGACCACTGACGCCGGCGCCGGCGATCGGCGAGCTTGCCCCGGCGGCGGCGACGGCGAATCTGTGATTTGTCCTTCCATAGAAAAAAAAATTGTGATCTGTAATCTGTGATCTGTGGAGGCTAGAGGTACAAGAAAGGTGGAGGCTGTTGGATCTTAATCCTATGGTGTAAAAAAATTCATGTATTAAAACTGCATAAAACATATGGTTGTGTAGTAGACAGACTCTTCATTTTTAGTAGGTTGCTTATGTCTTCTAATAATTAAATTATTTTTGTGAATTGAATATTATAAGTTTCTAGGGTGGTGTGATGGATGTTGCACAATGACATGTATCACCCTTCACAGTTTAAGCTAAGAGGTGAACTCTGAAATACTTGTGGGCTTCATATTCAAAATCTTTAATAACTCATATTCAAAATTTTAGATGTGTGGATTTTAAGTTTCTGAGAGTTAAAATTTCAGTACCATTATAGATTAATCCTGATTGTTGGAGTACCTACTTTCCAGTGCAAAATGCAAATGTCCAAGGTTGTGATCATGTTGGTTTAGATAATTTGTTGATTAGTTGATGCCATGCCTCATTTTATTTGACCATCCTGATTGTACCTCATGTTTGTTGTTGAAAAGCAGTGGCAATACTATCTTCAAATTGCATTTGTCTAGTAAGTCAGATGGCTGTTTGGGTTAACCTTTCTAACTCAGTACAATTATGGTTTCTGAATTTTTGGAGCTGTATTGATAGCATAATAAGCAAGTCTTCGTTCTTATTCTCGTAACAAGATCACTGGTTTTCGAGTGAAAAGAACAATGGCAGATGTGCTGTCAGGAACTTGGGATAGTGGGGTGGGGCATAAATTATTACTATGTTCAAGCTGACCACAGATGAGATCCAATCAGCCTGTTCGGTTGGCTGGTTCGTTTCATTGCTGGTTCGTGAAGAAGTACTGCTGGCTGGTTTGTGTGAGAGAAAAATACTGTTTCGGCTGGAAATTTACGATCATTTGTGACGAGCCACAGCCAAACGAACAGGCTGAATACTGTTAAGACTTTACTAGTTTGCATTTTGCAATAACGTGTACTTCTTTGAATACATTTAGACCCTGTTTTGACGTAGATATTTAGACCTGGACATTGGAATTGGAACTCAATTCTGTTGTTTGGATATCTTTGGCATTGAGGGATGGAATTGAAGGCGTTTCCGTGGTATTCACCTACAACCAAATCTGCCCACCTTCAATACCGAGCTCAACCCCTCCGTATTGGACTGAATCGTGAGAACATACTTCCCTTCTCTTCCTCCCCGCAGCCGGCGTCGATCGCCCCTTCTCTTTTCCTCCCGGTGGCCAGCGGTTCGACGCCCCTTCTCTTCCTCCCCGCAGCCGGTAGCCCCAAGACCCTTCTCTGCCCGAGCTGCTCCTCCTCCCTCTCTGCTCGAGCTGCTCGTAGCTCCGACCCGCCATGGCCGTCGTCGGGCTCCTCCCCGCCATGGCCACCGCCAAGGGGCCTAGCTCTTCTCCGCCATAGCCGCCGCCAAGGGGACCAGATCCGCCCCGCCATGGCCGCCGCCGAGCTCCTCCCTGCCATGGCCGCCATCGCGCTCTAGTCGAGCTTCGTCCCGCCATACCCTCCGTCAATCTCCGCCCGAGCTACGCCTAGCTCCGATCCGCCAGCTCCTCCGTGCCCGAGCTCATCGCAGTAGAGGCCGAGGCCGCCTTCTCTCCGTCCGAGCATGAGCACATCGCGGTCGGGGCAGCCTCTGCCTGCGCGCTCGAGCTCGTCGCAGCCGGGGCCGGGGCCGCCTCCGCCTCCCCCTGCGCGCTCGAAGCCGAGGCCGGAGCCACCTCCGCCTCCACCTGCGCATGCCCATGGCTGGGGCCAAGGCCGCCTCCACCTCTGCGCTCGAGGCCGTCGTGCGAGCGGTGGAGATTGGGGAAGAAGACAGTGAATTTTTGGAGGTGTACATCCAAACATGAAATGGTATTTGATGTGTCACTCGATTCTAGCTAGCAAATTCATCTACATCCAAACAACATATTTAGTATTTAGTCAATTTCTAATACTAGCCTGATTTAGTAATGGTACCAATTTAATTCTAGAGTCTCCAATATCCACATCTAAACGGGCCTAGGCATTTCTTATGCATTTGGTTCCCACCTGCCGAAGGTTCGTAAGGGTGTATGAATTGCACGAGCTGCGTGTCACCTAGTTGCAACAAGAGTAGCCACACCTCACCTTATTGCCTTATGAACATTGCATCTGTCAAATTTCAGTGGGTTAAACATTGTCTCTGGTTTGCAATAATGGTTAATCAACCATCTTGCTAATAGAACTGAGAATATAGAAGACCTGCTCAATAAAGAACGTGAATGAAGAAGAAAAAATGGGATGGACCCATATCCATGGTAATAAAGACTGAAAACATAATTCAGTGTATAGTGAAGTTTATGTATTTGGTGCTTGAAATTTTTGAATGGAGAGCATAGATCGACAAATGCATGCTATGCTTGTTAATGCAATCTTGTTCACCAGATTAGCAAAATTGTTTTCTCTTATATCCAGCGAAGGTATTTTTTGGTGTATAAGGCCTACACCCTCCGGTTATTAATATATGACGTGAGGACTTAGACAGAAAAATGTGATGAAATTTAAGTCAATATATATCTGGCTGTTCTAACGTCATATAGTATGACTGTATGAGCGTGGGCGTTAGGAGAAGCCTTTGACCAGCAATTACTCTGTTAATGTAGAGTATTTTGACACGAAGTCAATGTTATTAGTTTTGTATTCAGAAAGACTTATGGTTATAGCTTCACATTATATAGACTATGAAAATACTGCCAAATCTTTCCGAAATGAGAGAAGAAGGGAAGGCGCGAAATGCTAGTGGAGTAATTATTGGTTAAATCTTGTCCCAATGAAATGAAATGTGCCTAAAAGACAGTACGGGCCATCCGAAATCCATGTGATGAAGTTGGTGCATCAGAATCCTCAACTATTTCTCCTCGGCTGATGTTATTGATCTACTTTAATATTTTCACTGGACTTTCAACTCAAATTTAGAAGCATTATCAGCAAGGCAGAGCGCGACAAGCGCGATGGGATGAGCTATGAAATGTTAAGGGGAGACGTGGGTGGTGTAAACTGGGTAGTGGAGATTTGGAATGGAAATGTGCTTGACCAATCTGCTGGTTACGGATTAAGAAAAGACCATTCCTTGGAACGAACTGTCGCATCAGATATCCGATGGCCTCTGAAATTCAGTAAACACTTTTGTACCACCTCTGTAAATAATAGGGGCTATCTTCTATCAGCACCCGATGTTTTGTTTCATTTCACAAATTATATAAACAAAAAAAGAGCACAAGTGGTACAATGAGAGCCACCACATGTTTTAGTAGCCAATTGCAATTAATCAATCATTCAGGCCCGTACAATGAGAGCAAGTGGTGCGATGACACGTCACAAAAAATTAGGGACCCTAAAATTTTATCTAAGTGCATACATACTTAACTGGATTAATATTAATATATAATACAGATGAGTCGAGAGGATCAGATGGTTTATTCTTCTGTATCAGAGTTCAGAGGAAGCAACGCACCTTATCCTTCAATCTTTTGCCCTGCGCAAGCGTTTCTCTGTTCTCTCTCCTAATCAATTATTTAATTTGTGGTACAAAAAATTGGATCACAAGAAAGTATTTCCAAGTAAAATTCAAACTGAAGCGAAGAGACGACCAGGAGGGATAGGAGCCAAAACAATTTCTCTAATGAAGAAATTTGGCCTATGTCCTAAATATCCAAAAAAAAAAATCGTTTCTCAGCCAACTTAAGTTCCTATAGTCACGATGAGGCTATTGAACTTATGTATAAAGCTGGGAAAGCTAAAGAACAAAGCAAATGCAAAAACAACACTTAACAGACAAAGGTCGGAGGTTGGGGTTGGAAGTTTCCACACAGGGTCAGAAGTTCTGACTTGCACAGGTAATCTCGGAGGTTTGAGGTTGGAGGCTCCGAGATATGGTAAGTTCTCAGAGCCTAGAAAACACCCTCCAAAACAACACTACTACTACAAACTTAACCAAGGCGGGCAGAAATGATTAACCGAGGTGGGCATCGCAACCGCCTCGGCCCAAAGTACACAGTAAATAAAATATTTTCCGAGACGGTTCAAACGTCCGCCTCGGTTAATCAAATAAAAAACACAAAAAAATAAGAAAACCCATTGACAGGCCCGCCGAGCCCATCCATAGGCCGCCGCCACCGCTCGCTACCGCCGGGACGCGTACTCCACTGTCGAGCCGGATCCGACCTACCATCGGCAGTGACGGACCTAGGTTTTTACCTCTGGATATGCGCAGCAAAAAAATTTCTTGTGCAATTCGGTGAAAATTTTCTTTTTTTATTTTTTTACATTGAAAATTTCTACCTATCTCTATGACTGGCGGACCCCAGGGTATGCGGTGGCCCACCCTGCATACCCTGTGGGTCCGTCCCTGACCATCGGCAGATCCAGCCTCCCCGACGCCGGATGAGGAGGAGCGCCGCCACCTCGCCCGCGCCTGCCCTCAATTTGCCACCAAAAGGCGGGTCCGTCGGCAAGCTTGCCGAATCCGCGAGCCCCGAGGCCGGATCTAGACCTGGAGGTGATGGAGATGGTGGAGGTCGCTGAATCTGGAGATGGAGGTGGTGGAGGTCGCCGGATCCGCCTGCTCCTTGTGCGTGCACCACCGCGACCCGCGCCACGCACCATCGCGACCCAGCACCAGCGCACCACCGCAGATTGGCACCGCCGAACACCGCCCCCCACCGTGGATAGAGAGGGAGCGCGTGTGGGGAGAGAGGGACCGGAGAGGAGGCAGTGGAGAGAGGGAGGCGCGACGACTGGGGAGCGCGTGTGGGGGAGAGGGGAGGGGCACCGTCGACTTGGGGAGGGAGGAGCATAGGGGAGACGGAGGGACCGGAGAGAAGGAGCACTCGGGAGGGAGAGAGACGGGGGGAGCGAGGGAAGGAGCGTAGAGGCTCGAGCCTATAGGGGAGCAGAGGAAACCCTAGGGTTCATTTTTATACTTGGTGGTGCCTATCGAGCTTTGTCTAGGCCGTTTAGGCCTCGGCCTTTTTTTAGGCGGGCCATTTAGGAGGTCCGCCTCCGAAAATGGACGTTTTTTAGGAGTGGTCCGTCTCGGTTAATAGATTTTCGGAGGTGATTATTTTTTAATCGCCTCCATAAATCAATTTTACGAGGCGGTTGATTGTGCCCGCCTCGGTTAATAAAAACGTCCACCTCGGTTAATCTCAGGCATTAACTGAGGTGGTTCAAAAGCCTGCCCGCCTCCGAGCCCCTTTGCAAACGCCTCGGTTAAGTTTTTTTTGTAGTAGTGCAAGATGAAAAATACCAAAACTTGATCAAACGATCTCCAAAAATTCCAAAACTTTGCACACACCTTCCCTAGAGCATAGTGAAGATATCCCCAAAGGGTCTTGTCAAAAAGATCAAAACTTGAATATGAATTTCAAAATCCCTCTGTCAAAATAGGGTTTTATCAGGAATTCTCCAAAAGGTGATTTCTAGGTGCTTGTGAGGAATTTGTAAAAATATAGTGCCTACATAAGTTCCCAAGGCCTCATACAACCTAAATATCAATCAAGATCAACCCAAGACCTTCATATCAAAGATTTCCAACAAAATCACCAAAAGAAGCTTGAAAGGAGAAGTTTTGGGGTTTGAAAACTTGGAGAAAGATGATGGGCTTCAAGCCATGATTTGATCAAGTTCCAAGGGTCCCAAAACAATCCAAAATCGAGTCTACAAACCAGCTAACATAGCAGAAGGAAAAACTCTTAAAATTAGCTTAAAATCCACAAAAAGAGAAATTTGGGGCCACACTAGAGAGGAGATAAAGGGGATGAATTCAACTCGATTTCTTACTCCATAGTAACCATGAATTCATCTATACAAATGAGGACTAGCTTCCATCCTTCATCCTCCCTCTTAAAGTAGAAGATTAAAGCAAGAGGATCTCACTCTCTCTACTTTTAATTTCCCTAAGCAAGAAGCACTTGGCTAGCCTAAGCAAGAATGAAATGGTGGTGCTAAGGTTGCAAGGTTCAGGTCTTTGTGATCTGAAGTCAGATTGGTGTGTCATGCCTCTGCCAAATCAATAGTTATCTCCACCTGATGGAAGATCGGGAACCCTGTCCCTGTCAGTAGGTGGATCCGATGGTGGATAAGAAATAAAGTAATCGGTGGTTTGGTGGACCCAATGGCACCGAATATTGTTGGGTCAATATACAACCTGGCAATGATGTCTTCATTTTGTTGTTGGGTCAAACCCTAAACCTACAATAATATCTACCAGTTTGTCATTCAATGCAGTAGCTGTCAGTTTGTGGCTCTACCCAACATCAATAGGAGCCTTCATCGTCGGTTAAATAAATTTCCCAATCTTTGTTCATATTCTAGGTTTACTGTGATTGCATATTCTGTAATGGTGTCTCTCTCCTAAGTGTTTTGAGATGCAATGGTTCAAAGGTGCCGACAAACATGCTGACATACTTTGCTCCCTTGCATGCACTACTAGAGCTCCAGGTGAACTCGTGGTAGTAGCCATAGAACACAACTTTTTTGGCCATGAATCTTAGTGTGTGTAGGCTCCCGTCACTGTATTGCGCTTGTAGGAGGCCAAACTCTAATGTATAGAACACAACAAAGGAGGGGGGGGGGGAGAGAGAGAGAGAGAGAGAGAGAGAGAGAGAGAGAGAGAGAGAGAGAGAGAGAGAGGTGCAAGTGCAAGAGACAAGAGAGTGCTTTTTTTTTGAAATAAGAGAGATGATAGTGCTAATAGCTCTATAGTGTTCATGTGCGTGTTTTTTTGGGCGCGCAACCGAACTGGTCAGCTGGCCGCTCACCAGCATACTGGTTGGTTGTTGCCTTCAAAACTTTGCATATTCTCTTAATGAAATACAAGCTTAAGCGTGTTCTCGAAAAGAGAGAGAGAAGAGAGTATTCCTATAGCAGGAGGAGGAATACAAGGGAATAAAGGATATCTACCACTTTCTGTCTCAAATTCTAAGAAATGATATTATATTTCTTGTAGTGTTCTATATTTAAAACCATAATTTCATAATGTTACCTGATATAAATATGATATTTGCAGTGTGAAATAGTCAATACCATATTTTTTATGTCCCACGATGAAATTGTCTTAAGACAAATAATTGCTTGTTAAAGATAACAAAGTTTGAATCTTTAAATACTTACATGTCTTATATTTTGGGATGGACGCTACAAGAAATAGGGCTTTACATGACGGTTTACTTCTGACATTTTAAGAAATCATCGTAGAATTCTATTGTCTGTGACGGTTCATTTCTGAGGTGATACATCTATGACGAGGTTTAGTTGTCGTCAAGGAAGGTGGTACCCCACCACTGAGATATAGTGTTGTTTCTCATGAGTACTGATCTATTTCAAATTTTGTCCTCTGCTAAACAAATTATAGTACTTTGAAATCCTTAGTCTGCAACGTTTTGTGTTTGAGCGCACAGAAAAAATATTTCGCAAACTTTCGTGGTCCGCGCGCGCCTCTAGGACTCAAAATTTTTCCTCAAGTGACTCCATCCCTCTTATCCTCTCCCATTCTCCCCGCAGCAACACACATGTCCTAGTCTCCAACCTCTCTCCACCTTCCCTGCCATCCTCTCCGACCATCCCTCCCCAGTCCACCTCTCTCCATCCAGGTGCGCACGACGCGGGGCTGTGGCGGCATGGATCTGCGGCATGGGGCTGGGGGCTGAAGCTGCGAGCGGCGTGGGGCTACGAGCGGTGTGGATCTACGGGCAGCGCGGGGATGCAGGCAGCGTGGATCTGCGGGCGGTGCGGGGCTACGGGCGGTGTGGATCTACGGCGCGGAGCTTCGTGCTAAAGCTGCGAGCGACGCGGTAGCTGTCGTCAGGGCGATCGACCGTCCTGTCCTCGCGAGCAGGGTCATGACTCCGCCGAGTCACCCGGTCCTCCACCGATGGCTAGTTGCCCTGCGCCAGCACGCCCCCGCCTGGCCACCTCAGCCCTCCAGCCTCCGCCCTTGGCCGGCGCTCGGAGGCCACAGCTAGCCGCCCAGGCACCCACGTCCCATGCTCTGCAGTTGTGCTGCTCCTCTCTCCTATTGCCTACTACAGTATGCTTTTGTCTCTTAAACAATAGTAGATTTTAGCTGAACCTAGCTCTGAATTTGGTATCAAAATTACAGTGTTTTTAGCCGAATATGAGCCCCTTCAACTTCTAAACGGTGTAGGTTTTGATCCATGTCCTTAAACAAGATCGGTAGACCTTTATGTCCAGAACATATTTGTTTATTGTAGGTTGAATCATGTACATGTGAATTTAGGAGAAATTCTTTGATGAACATAGTATCTCAGTCTCAGTTATGAGGTCTGAACTTATAAATTGCAGGTATATTATTATCATAATTTTGACATTAGTTCTCCAACCTAAGGCCCTGTTTGGTTGGGCTTTTCAACTTGCTTTTGCTTTTGCAAAAGCCAACCAAAGGGCTTAGAAACCACAACCGCTTTAGGTCAAAAGCTGCTTTTGCTCTAGTACAAAATTGAAAGCAACCCTCCCCTTGCTTTCACATGTTTTTGGGGCAAAAAATTACCCACCTACCACTGGTTATGGAACATACCGTTTCGTTTTTTGTTTCTTCTATTCTCGTCAGATGCGAAGGGAGGGGAGGTTGCGCTGGTTCGTAAGCTATGGCCGAGCTCCGCCGCCCTGTCACCGGCCGCTGCTCCTTCACTGGCCGCGCGAGGTCCTAGATCTAGTTGCGCAAGGTCTAGCTCCTCCCCTCCCCGACAGTGTGTGGGCCTCTGCCCCCTCACCGGCTGTTGCTTCTTCCCGGCGGCGCGCGCGGGTACGACTTCTCTCCTTCCTGGCGGGGCGCATAGGTACGGCTTCTTTTCTTCTCGGCGGCGCACGAGGTCCTTCCCAGCGGCAGCGCGAGCTCCGTCCCCTTGCCTGGCGGCGCACGAGCTCCTTCCCCTTGCCCGGTGCGAGCTCTTCCCATGGCCGGCGTGAGCTCTTCCCCTTCCAGTTGTGCGAAGTCCTAGGTCGGGCCACACGAGGTCCGACTCCTCCCCTGCCGGCCGGTGCTCCCCATCCCTGGCCTCACCTTCCTATGCACGTACGAGAAGAACGAGATGGAACAGTGAGAGAGGGCTTTTCTGAAGCCAAAGCTGCTGAACCAAACGGGCTTTTGACTTTTTGACAGCTACTTTTCTAAAGCTACTTTTCTAAAAGCCACAGCCCAACCAAACAGGGCCTAATGTATATTGTGTGCTCTGTAATTAACAAGGTATGGCGCCAATTTGCAGCAATCTAGATTAGAGAAGATAGCTAGCCGATTTGATTTTTTATATGCTATGTTACCAATATGATTTCGGAGAACTTGAGATGCACAAATGACCTTTATTCTAGAACTTGTCACTTATATTGCAAACTACAATCAGTAGCAATAGAAACTTTAGTTCCAGATAGTTATTCTAGGAACTCAATACTTAAGAGTTTCTAGTGTTCATGGGATCTGTTCCTCACATTTACAGGCACGTATGGCTAACGTGAACTTGTCAGCATAGGCCTAGTGAAATCGTGATGCAACTTTCACTAGCTATTTTAACTTATGCAGCTGCCATTAGTGAGGTATCCCTTTTCCAAATTACTATACTAGCAGTGCAAATTACTATACTAGTTGTGTTAAAAAAAATACTATACTAGCAGTGCAAATGCAACTGCCAAGCAAAATTGTTTTGGTTATGTTTCCAGCTTTGGTGTGCATAGGATAAATTAAATTAGGAGATTTGTAGAACACAAGTGATAGATTATGCAAAGATTGGACAAAAACATATGTCGGTTAAGCAAGAATGCAAGTATATTATTATCATAATTTTGACATTAGTTCTCCAACTTAATATGTATTGTGTGCCATAATTGTATAATAAATAATGGATGCTTCCATGGATTGCACAAATGTCAGTTTCATGCTGCAACATCGATAGTTCTCAGTAGCTTGTTTGCTACTATAGATTTTTATTTGATCAAATGTTACTCTCATTTCAGACTACAGCCCTTTTATTTGATCAACTCTGAACTTGGCACATGTTTGTTCATAACTGATTGATATTAGTCTATGAGATTTAGTACAGCTGGTGAAATATTTTTTCCATACTTTTAGTACTGAACTTGTCTTATAACTAGTTCAACTATGTTTCTGATTTGTTAACGAACTGATCTGCTAAGTTCAGCTATGTTTTCTGATGCAAGTCTATGCATTCTGTTTATCCTGTACCTCAAAGACTAACTGTGTTTTCTTTTTCTTTCTTTACCTCTACAGATGATGCCTCATGCAGAGAAAACCAAATGATTGTTCAGGTGAATATCTTCATCGATCCATTCGTTCATCAATTATTTTACAAAAGTCTTAAATATAGAGATCTAGTGCAAACATTTGACTAAGTGCTATGCTGTTATGTTCACCTCATGTCGTGTAGACCTATCTAGGCTCTCAATATGCTCCTGTCTTCTTCCTATTAAGTTGACAATCTTCAAATAAATAACAGTTGTGATGTAGAAGTTTTAACTTGGCCAAAACACCCTTGTATTTTTTTTCAAAGATAGTACCTTTGCACATGTGAGTTTTATTATTGATCAAGCATTCTTTACAGATATTTGATGAGGCTATCTGTGAATTGCGGCAAGAGGATCAAGGTGCTCATGGTGGCTATTTTCATTAGTCACGAAAGATTTTGTTGTGCAAGCAAATTATATGAGTTGTTGCTGTACAAGCCAACATCTTAGTTTTGTAGGTACTTGAGTGTAGCTTGGTTATTGCCTTAGTATTTCATGTGAAATATTGTACAAGTACAAATGTTGATGGTTTCAATGAAAATGATGATCAATTTTTTATCAATTGTGAGCTTTGTTTCAGTTTATGTGTGTTTCATGAGTTTGCTTTAATGTGTGACATGGTTAGTGTTGATTGTATGGTTAATGCTGTAATGATTTGTCACTAATTTATGATGTTTTTTTTGTCACTATGGTTTGGATCTGGGCTTAGATATGGGTTGGTTATAGGAGACAGACAACTAATTTATGACGAACAAAAAAACCAATCTATGACGGTCCATTTTTGTCCAATAAATGTATGACGCGGGATACATGACATTTTTCTCGATCGTCATCATGAGTTAACCGTGACACATTTTTACTTGTCTGTGACCAAAGTAAATCGTCATGTATAAGGGTATTTTTTTAGTGAGAGGGAGTAATGGTTTAGAACAATATTTTGGCTATTGCTATATTTCAAATATAAGGACTCAGTTCGAGTTTTGCACCTACAGGTCTCAAATTTTTAGGTATGGCCCTGCAATCATCACAATGAAGCTTTTTTTTGAAACATTATCACAATGAAGCTAGTGAACGCAACCGAAACCATGTTGTGCGTCGTAAGCCGTTTGATCAATCGATGGAGTGGCAGATCTGCTCAAACGTGTCGACATGGCACTCCACGATGGCCATGAACAGGTCGACACCGCCCTTTGCAGTGCGCGACGGCATGAAGATCATGAGCCCCTCGATGGGCAGGTCGGGTGGCAGGAACGCGCAGGATGGCCTGGCGCCGAGGTCCATCTGGTGGAACTGGAACCCTAGCCAGCTGTCCACCTCCAGGTCCAGGCTCAGCATCATGTCAGTCGCCGCTGCCGTCGCGACGAGCTCCTCCCCGTTTGCGTCCGCCGCGGCCCCAAAGTCGATGAAGGACTAGATGTACACTACCCTAGATCTAGACATCATTGTCGGTTCAAAAACCTCCTTCACTAATTTTGAACCGACAGTGGCATACCGATGGGGGGTTGACATCACTGTTGGTTCTTAAAAACCGACACTGATCTATAGGCAACAGTATCGGTTCCTAGCTCCACCCAACAATGTCTAGTTGAACAACACTGCCGGTTTATAGTCCCAACCGACAGTGATGGTTGCATCAAGAGTGTCAGTTCTTGGCTCAAGCCAACAGTGTTGAACAAGTCAACACTGTCGGTTCATGGCTTAAGCCGGCAGTGTTGAGCAAGCCAACACTGTCGGTTCATGGCTCAAGCCGGCAGTGTTGAGCAAGACAACACTGTTGGTTTGTTGATAACTGACAGTGATGATTATGACAACACTGCCGGTTCGTTGCTAACCGGCAGTGATGACCTGTTCATATTTTATTGTTTTATAATTGATTTTAATTTATATTTTTCATGGAATTGGGTTTCGCTTTATATACGCTACGTAGACGATAGGTCCATCAATATTAAACATTACAAATGTTACGGTTATAGTTCAAATGTTCTTAACTAGATCTCGATCCCTCAAAATAAAAAAGAAATATTCTCAGACTTCACAGATTGTGCAATACTTCTTGGACTTCTTACAATAATCTGGCGAGCCACTCTAGGCCATACTGGTCCTTCTACTTCATGGATTGTATAATGGAAAATACTCCATGTTTTTCTAATACCTCGGCTAAGATGAATTTTGCGAGCTTCGATTGTAGTGCGACGATCTCCATGTCTAACAGCCTTTGGTGGTTATATTTCTTGCGCTGTCGTTCAAAAAGATGATATCCAAAGAGGAACACTAAATCATTTTGTTGAATTATTAACAGACATAAATGAAATGGGGATTATACACACCAACTTATCGGCTTCTTCCGATTTCCCACCGATGCAGCGAATCATTGCCCACATTATATAAAACCCGCATTCATTGTTTCCCGCCGGCTGTGATAGGTACTTCCTCTCCATTTCGACAACCTTGAATGGGACCGACATTCCACCGATATGTCTTCTTCGGACACTAAGCAATATTAAAGGGAGAAACATTAGAAAGCGGTATGTGTGATTAGAAAATAATATGTTATTAGGACCGCTTACTAATTCAGCACTGCCACCAGTGCATCCACCTCGATTAGATTTTTGGCAAGATTGACACAAATGAAGACAAAATGGTTGTTGCAATCATAGAATCCTAATTATTGAATAATCTTAACAAAAAAGAAGCATAAAATTAAAAGCCAAGAACATATACTCATAGTTGTAGGCTAGAAGTATGTGGGTTTTCTTCTTCATCGTGAATTCATCGAAAACAGCAATCAATCTTTGTTTTAGGTCTTCCACGTCACATCCATGGAGGCCTAGACATGACCTCTCATTGACTCGCAAGGAGTCCAAGAAGCCTATGTAATCCCATTTGCTTTTTAGAATGCAAAATTTTGCTATACACCTATATAAAATCATAGGAAGTACTCAAAAGTTATCAATTTGTGTCTCGAGAGAGTAGTTAATTGTAATATCGTACGTGTAGGGTATTTACATAGTCCACAGCGTCAACATTTGAACATTGAGAGAGCATTTCTGGTATAGCTGGAACAAACACTCCCACTTGACATCGAATTTCTCTTCTTCAGGATAATGGAAAACATGTGGCGAATGGTTAATAACCTCAAAACCAAAGTCATCCGTCTCTGTTGCTTGAGCCATGTAATATTCATGTAACTGGCGCATATATGTTGTTAGATTTTTATACTCATGATCGGGAACCAAAAGATTGCCCCTTTCATACTTTATTGCTGGTGTTCCCGTCCCTCGTACATCATAATAGATGTTCGCAGCCTCTTCCATGGTTAATCCTAAGTTGTCTTCGACGTACTTCTATATGTTCTTTAAATCTTTATTGTATATTTCTTTGTCTCTTGTTGTAGCGTATTTATTTTGTGTTTGCCTTTCAAATTCGGACTTCAACAAAAATGAAGGCAGTGAGGCATAAAGATTGAAGAAACTAACACAATCTTCCTTCAAGATGTGTGCTGTAAATTTTTCTTTCATCAAGGTGGTAACGCTGCCACTGAACGACCTTTTTCTTTTTTGTTGGTCCACTTTGGGAGCATTAGCGACCGAATCCAAGGACCTTTTCTATGACTATGAGAATGTCCTAGATCTTGTTTTAGGCTAAGGTGGAGGAGGCGGAGGAGGATGACGACAAGAATTCTATTTTCCCAGGCGCTCATGAAGATGGAGGAGGAGGAGTCTCTTTTCTCGGGGCTGATGAAGATGGAGTCGGACGAAAAGGAATAGAAGGAGACCTCTATCTTCTCGGGGGTGATGGCTCTAGATGAGGAGGAGAGTGATCTCTGTTGGAAGATGGTGAGTGATCATCGCGGGTGGGCGAAGACTCATAGTCGTCCTCATCATCAGAGGACAATTGATAGTCAAGCTTAATAAAGCGCTTGTGCTAGGCCACTCGAGAGCCCTTGTTTTGACCAAGTTTTGACCTGTCTTCCGCTATGGGGTACTCAATGGGTATCTTGTTATACTTCTTATTAAGTATTCTATCAATGGTGATGCGAGCATACCCCTATGGAATTGGGTGGCCATTAATTGTCTCATCTCCCATAGGCTAGGCCCAGTCAAGCGCCACCTTGTCCTTTGTCTATTCCTAACGGATGTACAACTTGACATTGATGGGTTCAGTGATGTCTCCACCAGATGAGGCATATTCACCTCTTCTTCATTGAGCAGGGTCGATCCGCAGCTGCTGCGACCCCTAAACTATGGGCTAAAGGCAGTAGTAGGGTTTTGTGGTACTCCTGACCCCTTGGACAGCAAAATTTGCTCAACTCGCGCTTCAACAGTCACCTCAATCCGTGCTTCTATTTTGTCTTCTATCTCTTTTAGTCACCTCAAATACTCTGCCTCATGTTCTGCTCTACCCCTCGAGCGGCTCCGGTAAGTGTTAGATTCTTGGGGGAATGCTAGTTTCTAAGGAACAACACCGATTCCTCTAGTGCGACCAGGGTGCTCCTTGGTTCCGAGTGCTTGGGTGAGCACGTCTTTCTCCCTATTAGAAGTACGAGTCCCTTGCCTCACCTCCTCAGTTACCTAGGAGATCCTCTAGATGAGTTTGCTCATGGGTTGATTTGTGGAGCTAAAGCTCCCGTCCTCGACGTGTCATACATTCCTCCCTATACAGTATAATATCGATCTAGCCTCCCAATCGAAGGTCTAAACCTGAACGCCTTCCTCAGCAAGGCGATCCATCTTTTGAAGTTCTGCTTCAAATTCTGGTATCTTTTTGGCGTAGCCACAAGCCGAGATGATGAGGATTCATCGCTTTCTGCGAGTTCTCCTTATTCTTCCTACTCAGTGCTAAGTACTCCTTGGATAACCTATATTCCTTGAAATCATGCTAGAAGTCCTTCTGTTTGCTAAACTGTCCACCATTAAAATCTGGCTCTTTATTTTGGAGGATAAAATTCTTGTATAATGTCCCCTTGAAATTCTTGAAGCATGTCCCCATGATTTCTTTTGCTTTTTTCTTTACTAACTCCCTGTCATACTCGGTTGAGAAAGTGAAATACTCTAGGATCTTGATATCCCATATGTAATCCTTCTCACTTTTGAGAACCCTCCATGGGTCATCATCTTTCCTAATCCACTTCTTATACCTAATCGGGATGAAGTCCGTAACAAGTAACCCAAGGATAGTCTTGTATTTGGTCAAAGCTATAGGCGGTGAGAGTGGATCCCTAAATTCATCGAACTCAATAATGTGCCAGTGTGCATTCCTACCAACATGAATTTTTGACATGCCTCGCTTGGATCTGGCCTTCCTGCTACCTGAACCCTCTAGCTCCTTGGTCAGCGGAGGCTCCTGCTAGAGACACCAAGTAAGTTATGACCCTCTCAATTGATTAGCATGTGTGGCTACATAGTCACATGATACCAAAGTTACCTAGCCATCTTGGTCATTTTAACTCAGATCGAGCAGGCCAGACGGGGTCCATGGCTGCTCGTTCTCATCGTCCTGATTGACACCATCACCGTATGTCGGATCATGCGGCTCTCCCATCCTAGCGATATCAGCCGCTTCTTGTTGTCGATCTGTTCTTTGGCGATAGGGTAACATACAATGATGAGTCATGGTTGTGACATGATCGTGGTTAGTTTTGGCTGCGGACAACTACTAATAGCATATGTTCATATATATATATATATATATATATATATATATATATATATATATATATATATATATATATATATATATATCTATATTAATATGTTTAAAGCAAAGTCTAATAATAAGTCCACATACAACAAAGTCAAATAATAGCATATGTTCAACTAGAACAAATTCATTGTTTGATTGACCACATACAACAAAGTCCATCTACTGTTCTACGAAACTAAGCCTACATCAACTTTCAAATAAGAAAAGCAATAACCATAACCATAAATAAAAGCATGACATATTTCTAAGACCAAGGAGCAATTCTCCTAATCTTCACATCTCCGGCTAGTGGCTTCTCTTCAATCTCCAGAGCTAGCGGATGGCCATGGTTTGTATTCATTGGACCATAGTAGGCTGGTTGCCCATGGTTTGCAAGATAGGCCGAATGACTATAGTAGGCCCTTAAAGCTTTAGCTTCTGTGTTATATTTTTTGTGTAAATTATCAGGGTAGCGATTGACTTAAGCATAGCAATCTTCCCAGGTTCGATAAATCACAGGCACGTTGTTTACACCAAAATTTGGAAGAAGGGTCACAGGAACTCGAAAGCTCCCAAGATCAAGTCATCAAGGAATCAATTGCATAATCGAAACTAGCTGATTCAAATATGAAACTAGAATCGGCTTTCTTTAGATAGCGCCAGCGGATAATGACAAAGGTTATGATCGGCGCCAGGACGAGACATGTTGGACTCTACAAAAAGGGAAAGATTAGAGTCCAAGTTATCTTAAATTAGGAATATTTTCTCTAGGTTCAAAAATTATAATGAGTCGTGCTTAGACAGGTGTCGTGCACAGGGCCCGGGTATAAATATCAAACCCCGACTATTGTAAAAGAACAACAATCAATCCAATATACAAGTCATTTACTTTTTCGCCTCCAGCCACCCCTTAGGAGTAGGAGTAGAGTAGATCTCGGTGAGTTCTTCAGCAAGTACGGCTATATCGATCCGGTCGACCTCCACTACTTGTTGTAAGTACCATCATGGCTTATATCTCTGTTCATATGGCTGCATCGATCCGGTCAACCTCCACTACGACTCTGGTATAAGTTAGTTATTGATTCTTGCCTAGTTCAAGTACGGCCACATCGATCCAATCGACTCCCACTGCATGAACTAGATCAAGGTCAAGTTATTGGCTCTACCTTAGAATGACAGTCTTTGGTAGATTTATTAAGTTACCGATATTGCTTATTGCTTTCATTATTTATCTAAATTATAGCAATATCACTCTGCCTAATTGGGATTGATCTAGATCCACCTTATATATTGTTTAGCCTATTGTTTGTTAATCTAAATCTAATCTAATCTATGTATTAAACGATGAGTTACGTTTTATCGGCTGTTTTACATTAATCTTGATCGTGCATAGCGTGCGGTTAGAGCATGTTGCGTCTTGAGTAGATTTATTGGCTAGCGAAAACCATTCCATGGCCTATTATCATGGTCTGTGTGATTCTGCCTCACACCCCACTGTTAGCACCATGGAGTGGGGATCGTTATTCGGTAGATCTATTCCTGATAAGACATGACTTTAACTGTGCGCTATGCTTGAATCAGCTGTTCCAGCCGATATTGAGTTCTTTCATGAACAGTTCGCATCACGAGACCGTTGAAGTAGAGATAGGTTGAAAGATTTGTTAGCCCCATGATCTTATTATTGTATTACGGTCTACATGATTCTGCCTCATGCCCCACTGATATTAGTAATGAGTTAGGGTCGTTGAGTCTATTATTATTTCTACGGCCTGTATGATTCTGCCTCATGCACCACTGGTCATAGCGATAGATGAGATCTAACATGTTTATTAGATTTATCTTTATTAAATGGTGTTGAATTGTTTCTTTATATAAAAAGGGGTTCGGTTGCTTGTAATCATTAGCTCAGCATAAATCAATCATTGTTGACATCTTATTGCCATTGATTAATATATGCTCAAATAACAACATTTATCTTGAATGATAACTGATTCTTCTTATACAATCCAATGAGTTTTAACCTTTTTATTCTCATGAATATGCTAGAATTGACTATTTAGTCGATCTCCTTTCATATCGGCTCTCAGAGCTGCATATTCGAGACTGTCTAGCAACACCGACATATTCTATCCTTAATTACTGATAAGATTTCTCTCCTTGTCAATTACAGGGTCAAATTGACTAGCACATCTTAGGAGGAGCGTGCAGGATCGACCATCCCTACGCTAAAGCTAGGCAGATCTATAGCTCTATCGAGCAAACCCTTCCGACTTGCTACGTGTGTCCTCAACATAGGACGAAAATTCTATGTCGACACATGTTTTTAGCACGCTCGATGGGACCTCACAATCGTCATGGCGGTTCACAATAACAACGACATCCTTATGCTATATTATGAAGATCTACCTAATAGGGATAAGGGTATCATCAGCAAAGCTACAGAAGAGTTTCAGAACAAATGTTTGTTGTCCTACACCAAAACACATGACAACACAATTGTTCAGAAATTTCCACTATCAAAAGTTCTATTACACGGGAAGACAGACATAACTGAAGATGAAGACAGATGTTTCTTTAAGGAAGTTGTAGACAAATTTGTTCGTGATGCCATATCAAGCCATAACGAAGCTTTCGTGGACATATTCAACAACGCCATGAGAGAGACGATTCATGGATTTTCAGTTGGTTAAAGCGGACCGACTTATTACAATATTCTAGATTCGTCGACCCAAGGGACTAATCAAGTCAGTACTAGCCATCAAGAATTAGCACCAGCTGGTAATGGTGATATCCAGACAGTACAGGGTTCATCTGAACAGGCTCAAAGAACTACTATGAATCAGATACAGTACAATCCTAGACTATCAGTATAGCATGTGCAATAGCCGGCGGGGCAAAATCAGAACTAGGTGATCAATTTTGGCACATCAGGCCACATACTATCGTCGGCTCAAAATAGCACCATCAATTCAAAGGATCCGTAGGGATATAGATCCTTATGTCTACAATCAGAGACTTCAAGCAGCAAGCCAGCAAAGGGCCCAACAGATTGAGATTCCACAAGGGTATCACTATGGCATGGATTATAACACCCTTCATATGATGCCAAATCCAGGATACCAAGGCACATGGGATTTTAATCCACAGATGGGTCAGCAGGTGTAAAGAAATCCAAATCTACAAGCGGATGAATTATTACTGAGGATGACCGAGATGATAAAGAATCAGTTCAGTCTAAAGCCAAAAGGACTGATCTTTTCGTACAAACGCCTATATCCAGAATGGTATGATTTGGTCGCTCTTCCAACAAATTACAGGCTCTCAGAATTCGCTAAGTTTACTGGCCAAGATAGTACAAGCACGATAGAACAGCAAGGCGTCTTCTTCCTGGTGATCTGTTTGTGGGACTACACTACGAACATTGTCCTGCATTGACTGTGGTCCATGACTTCGAACAACGCACTATATCGACCAGTGCGAATGGAGCCTCCGATGCCCTCGGCACGGGACCATCCGCTAGGTACAATCTAATCTATTTAATTATTGTATTTTGTGCTTTTACTATATAGAAATACTATACAAGACACATGTGTTTTAGCATAAAAAACACATGAATTTTTTTTAAGCATGCAGGCGAGTTGTACGTACAGGGCACGTACGACAAACATCCCAGCTTGGATGCGAGTGTGACGTGCGAGTGGCATGCAATGCGTGATGGGTTGATGGCCGGCCATAAGCGAGATTCGGTCCGGCTCCGTCGCCCGTCGCGGTGCTACGTGTCCTTGGCGTACCGTCGGTCCTCTACGTATACGCGTGCTGCCTGATTTGATTTGTGTTTTTTCTTTGCATAGAAAAAAAATTATTTTTTATGATCTGTAGATCTGTGATTTTGTGATTTGTGGTTGTCTAAAGGATGGAGGCTGTTGGATCTTAATTCTATAGTGTAAAAAAAATCATGTGTTGAAACTGCATAAAACGCATGGTTGTTGGGTAGACAGACTCTTACTGTATCCGGCTGTATGTCATGTATACATACTGTAGCGTTCATTATATATATATATATATATATATATATATATATATATATATATATATATATATATATTCACGAATCTGATGATATTATATTTCTGGATTAAATTGACGATAAAAATGCCTAAATTTGCTTCCTGCGCCACCAGCTCCCCGCGAACGCACCGTCGCGTCCGGAGTCCGACACGTTCGGTACCGCGCTGGGAGACGTCCGTGACCTGATCCTGCCGCCCGGCATGACGCACTGGCAGAGCGCCCCCCCCAGTTCGCGCACTTCCCCGCGTCCAGCAGCACCGTCGGTGCCCTCGGCGAGGCCCTCACGGCCGGCATCAACGTCGTTCCTTTCACGTGGGCTGCCTCGCCGGCCGCCACGGAGCTGGAGATGGTCGTCGTGGACTGGCTCGGCAAGGTGCTCCACCTGCCCGAGAGCCTGATGTTCTGCGGCGGCGGAGGAGGCACGCTTCTGGGCACCACGTGCGAGGCCATCCTCTGCGCCCTTGTCGCCACGAGGGACCGGAAGCTCGCGGACATCGGTAGCGGGAGGATCGGAGACCTCGTCGTGTACTGTTCCGACCAGACACACTTCGCCTTCCGCAAGGCAGCACATATAGCCGGCATCCACCGCGACAACTGCCGCGAGATCGCCACGTACCGTGACGACATGTTCGCGCTCCTCGCCAACCGAGCTGCAGGCCGCCATGCAAGCGGACGTGGGAGCCGAGCTGGTCCCGCTCTTCCTGTGCGCGACGGTCGGGACCACTCAGACGACGGCCGTGGACCCTATCCAAGAGCTGTGCGCCGTCGCGGCGACGCAGGGTGTCTGGGTCCACGTGGATGCGGCCTACGCGGGCTCGGCGATCGTCTGCCCGGAGTTCCGCCACTTGATCGACGGCGCCGATGCCGTGGACTCGTTCAGCATGAATGCTCACAAAGTGGCTTCTGGCCAACAACGACTGCTGCGTTCTGTGGGTGAAGAAGCCATCGCTGCTCATCGCAGCGCTCGGCACTGAGCAGGAGTACATCCTCAAAGACGCGGCCGCTGAGGGGCACGACGTCGTGGACTATAAGGATTGGTCCGTGACGCTGACCCGCCGGTTCCGCGCGCTGAAACTGTGGCTCGTGCTCCGCTGCTATGGCGTCGAGGGCCTGCGCGCACTACTTAAAAAATGATTTGCGGCAACGTCTCCCTTTCTTTGTAGGTACGGCTCTATATTGAGCCGCCCCTACAAATAGTTGTCAAATGAGCCGTTCTTACAAATGGATTTGTAGGGGTGGCCGGTGTTATCAGCCGTCCCTACAAATGGCCTGATTTGTAGGGACGGCTCTATATCCTGCCGCCCCTACAAATCAGATTTGTAGGGACGACTTTATATTGAACTGCCCCTACAAATAGACGCCGATTATTAAAAATTAAACACTAAAATTCAAATTTTATAAACGATCTTGGATGAAGAAACAACCAAAATAAAAGTTGTTGATCTTGAAAAGTTATAAAACTTTGTATTTGACAACTTTTTTATTTGAAATCATCTTGTCAAGGAAAACTACGTTTGAATTTTCAAAAATTTGAAATTTGAATTTTTAAAACGACCTCGGATAGATAAACAGTAAAAATAAAAGTTGTAGATCTTAAAAAGTTATGAAACTTTGTAGTTGATAACTTTCTCATTTGAAATCATCTGTCATGGAAAACTACGTTCGAATTTCTCAAATTTAAAATTCAAATTTTATAAGTGACATCGGATGGAGAAACTACCAAAATGAAAGTTGTAGATCTCAAAAAGTTATAAAACTTTGTAGTGGATAACTTTTTCATTTGAATTAGTTTAGGGCCTCAAACAATCAATTTATGCTCAGTTTTGTATACTATGTGGGGAACCGAAATGAATTGTAAGCACAAGTGATCGTGATGTGCAGTGGTAGAGAATTTACGCGCGAGCGAGAGATTGCGGGTTTAAAACCCGACCGACGCAAGGTGTGCAAAAATCGTGAAAAAATGATGCAACGATAGAGTGGGTGTGTGTGGCTGTCGGTGGGGTCCTCCTCGGATTAAAAAAAAATTGCTACTTTTTTCCTTTTTTCGTGATTTTTAGAAATTGATTTGTAGGGGCGGCTGATAACACCAGCCACCCCTACAAATCAATTTATAGGGGTGGTCTGGGAACCGCCCCTACAAATCAACGATTTGTAGCCACCCTTTCGTAGGGGAGGCTGGCAAGACCACCCCTACAAAGGGTTACGAGCCGCCCCTACAAAGCATATTTCACCTAGTGGCGACCACATCCGCGCCCATGTCGACATGGCTGTGTCGTTCGAGGAGATGGTGAAGGCCGACCCACGCTTGGAAGTGATGGCAACGAGGCAGTTCGCACTCGTGTTTCAAGTAGGATTCGAGTCACCATGTTTTATATCCCGACATGTTTTGCAAAGAATATAGATGATTTGGAGCACAAATGGAGGGTCAACAACAACCCTTAAGCCCAAGGATCATGGGTAGACCAATAAGGGCTTATCTCTACATTTTGACATGATTTCAAGCGAGGAACAAAAGGTGGCTTTGGGCATGGTGAAATACTTGATTGACTCCCCCATATCGAGCACACAGGGTAGTGACGGCTCATGGACACATGGAGAAGCAAGAGTGGTGAGCATAAGTCAAAGAAATATCTACTACTCTCTCCATCTAAAAAAAGAACAATTCTACAATAATACCATGTCAATTCATTTTAACTTTGACCAAGTACATTTATCAATATTTATGATATTAAATAATTATTAATATTTTTATAAATATAATCAAAATTTAGATAATTTATTTAAGGACAGAATTAGAATTGCATTTTTTATGGTGGCATTTTATGTTTTCCCTTTCTCCTGTTATGTTGATACAAGAAGGCCGTAACTGTTGGGTCCAAACGCTGGGCTGTAACTTAGGCCTTTAGGACAGCCTGCCCGGCCCATATGGGCACCCCTCCCCCAGATCCCAATCGTGCGTGTTGTTCCACACTTCCACTCCTTAGCTCCGACCTCCACGGGCCCACGGGACCCGACGCCCAGCGGCTTTGCCCCAGTGCGCCATGGCCTTCTCTTCGTCACTGGCGCCCTTCTTCGCACCTTCTGGAACCTTCGGAGCCCATCCCGCCAAGAGGCTCCGGGCCGATGCACCCGGGAGGTTCGTGGCGTCCTCCTCGCCCCCTCCTGACGTCGTGGTGACGCGGGAGCAGGGAAAGAACGCCAGGCTCATCGCCGCACTGGTGAGTCTCCCAATGGGAAATTCGTCCATTGTGCTTTCTTGTGGAAATCAGCTGTTAGAGGTCCGGAGGGGTGGCAGGACGAACGGCTTGGTCGCTGTTGGTGCTGTGGTGTCGTTACTACTGACCAATTTTGATCAGTTTGGTGGATGACCTTCGGTGAATGTGTGCACAAGGACCAAATCGGTGGTTAGTTATACTATTTTCCATATACCATACCATTGGCGCTAGATTGGGGGACAATACTGATTTCCTGCACGAATCAGGAGTTTATATTAAGTTAGCATTTCCGAATTCCTGTGATTGAAAGGTGGCGCTCTTTCTTGGAAAGTTTTTTTTTTCCTTCGGTTCCATGTGATTCCTTCCCCTTTCATCGGTTTTGTGCGAAGCCTGATGGCCATACTACATTGCTGATTCTGATTAATTTTGGTTTCGAAATTTTCTCGAGATGACTTCAATCATGGTATTTACTCTTTATTAATTGATGATAACAAATCTTGTAGTTTAATAAAAAATTCTCAGAGTAACTTGAGCATGAATCTACTGGGTTTTCTGACAACAGTTAAGTTTGTGGGCTAGCCAAGTAGATAATAATCTAATATTTTTCAAATACTTTGGCTGATTGATGCCTTGCATTTACATCGATTTTCTAATTGGATTCTGTAGGAAAAGCATAATATACACTCTCTGGAACTTCCTCTTATTAAGCATGTTGAGGGCCCTGATACAGATAGGCTTTCAGATGTCCTACGTAGTAAGTGTTACAGTTTTTCCTTTTTGTGATCTGAACACCGCTCATCTGCTGAACTTCATTTACAGAGTTACATTCTTTGGATATGCAGCGTTCAACATTTTTGTTTTTTCACATTTGTTTCTTGTTTCATTTTCTCCTGCGGATATTATAGTTGTCCATTTCATATATACTCCTCTTCACACTTGCTGCATATAACTGCAAGGAAAATTCATGATGTAGTCAATGCTATTCTGCACTTACAGATGACAAGTTCGACTGGATTACTATAACCTCTCCTGAGGCAGCTGCAGTGTTCCTTAAGGGATGGAAGTAAGCATCAAGCATATATTGCAGTTATGTGCACAATCTTGTTATACAAGTAGTAATTATGCCTCAACTTACACTTCATTCCTTATAACTTTTCATGACATAGATTTTTGTTTTATTGGCTAACAAAATGCATGGTGTATGTTGGTTCTAGAGTTTTTTTACAGGCATATAATCCTTGATTTTATATTATTGGTGCATAGCATCACCAGCTGAAACATAATCTAAGGGTGCCATTTTACCACTCAAGTTACACAATGATTCAATGCCAGGGCTGCTGGAAGTCCTAAGGTGCGAGTAGCTGTTGTTGGAGCAGGAACTGCAAGGGTTTTTCATGAAGTATCAGAATCTGGTGATCAATCTCTTGAGGTTGCATTTTCACCTTCCAAAGGTATCTTACCTTGTAGTTTCAAGACTTGGTGCATGTGTATTTTCAAGACTTTATGCTCTTCCATTCATCTTCAATTATTTATCAGTGTTAATCAATCTGTTCCATTTCTTTGTTCATCAGCTTTAGGTAAAGTCTTGGCTTCAGAGCTTCCAAGGAGCAATGAGAATTCATGTAAAGTATTGTATCCTGCATCTGCAAAGGCTGGCCATGAAATTCGTGAGTCATTTTGGTGTTACAATGAGCATTTGTCTCTTTACTGTTGTTTTTTCTGCTTTCACTAAGACCACATGTTTCTCGTATTCAGTTTATCCCTAATGGTATGTTTTCTTGAGGATGTTTTGAATTAATTCTGATTTCTGAACCACGGTCAATTTTTAGGTTTCTAGTTGAACTATTATGGTTTTGAACTCTTAACTTGTTTTCTTTCTTTTTTATTTAATGGCTCTAGGCTTCATGATACTAAATTATTTGCAATGCAGAGGATGGGCTATCAGAACGGGGATTTGACGTGACACGACTGAATACATATACAACTGTAGGTTTTGTTTCACTTGTGCAGGTTTTTTTTTTTTTACTTTATCACCACATACACAGACAAACTCGTCATCTGCATCTTGTTGTGCTGCTTCCGGTAGTCTGTAGTGCCTGTTTTGAGTACGAGTATTTATATTACTAGCTTTTGCAATATTTATTTCAATTCTATGTTAGACATTGATCTTCATATGAAAAGTTTTTCAACAGTGTAGGTTAAAATTCCTGTAGTGAGCTCTAGAACTCAGTAGTTTTCAACAGTTTAATTATTCCTGTAGGTTAAAATTTTAGTGAGCTCTTGAACACAATGCCACTCTTGATCATCTATTCATTTTCTCGATGCTTAACCTCATGAATCATGTACTTCGAGCCTGACACATGATATTGATATATTCACAGCTTGCCTTTTTTTTCCTTTGGTAGTGGCATTTAGTTTTGTAAGTTGATTGTGACATACTTGACCAGAGTAGAGATTTTGCATTGAGAATCAGAAAATATTGACCATCGGTTTCATATTATTTTTGACAGTTTCTGTACAGGAATATTAGTCTTCTGCTAACATAGTAACATATGAAGGTATTATGTGTGTATGCAGATTCCTGTAGAAGATGTGGAACCACTAACATTAAATCTTGCTATATCAGCTCCAGTTGTCGCGGTAGCTTCTCCTTCTGCACTGAGGTAATTATACACTGATATTTGGATATTCTTTTTTACAAATTGTGTTCATGAATACTGCAAGGTAAAGCTGTTGTGCAATAGATCTGGAGGTATTAGTATGTAAGCATCAAATACTTTTGGTGGAGCATAGTTTCACACTATAAAATAGATGCAACCGACATTCCTTAATTAAATATTCCTTGGATCGCTTTCCATTTTGCCACTGTTAGTTTTTATGTGTGGTTCCAATGGTTCCATTGTTCAGTTTTTTTTTTGGTTATCACAGGGCATGGTTAAATCTTATTTCAAAAGTTGATAACTGGAACAACTCCATCGCTTGCATTGGTGAGACCACTGCATCAGCAGCGAAGAAATTGGGCCTGAAGAGCATATATTATCCAACAACCCCTGGACTTGAGGGGTATGCATACATCACGATGCCCTTTGAGTAACATTATCCAATTGCCATGTCCACGTCACGGATATTGAACATTGAGAACTGGTGTACACACCATATTGTACATCCCTTGACTACTACCTAATCTGCATGCATCTTGTCATTGCACTTCACAGGTGGGTTGACAGCATTCTTGAGGCGCTCAGAGTCCACAGGACATCAAAAGAGGTTCTGCTCTTTCCCTTGCGGTCAGTGAGTACACTTTCGTGTTTTTTCCTTGGTTTCTATCGTCATGGCATTCCCTCTTTCTGCTGTAGGCCCCAAAATGTTGAAAACGGGCAGCCCCTTGTACCGGACGTCGGAGCTGCTTCTTGACGTTGGTATAGCCGGCTGTATGTCGAAGAATTCGTCGCTTCTTTGACTACAATCACCCCTGTTGTTGTATTGTCAGTGAAACCGTGTCGTCAGCTGATGTAGATGAAACTACTTGTAATGTGAGGTGTTCAGTGTAGCATTCAACAAGTGCTGAATCGCGGCTCCATGATGTGGCGAGACACAAGTTTTGTTGACCTGTACATGTATAGTACAGTAATTTCTTTTGTCAGAAGAAAATCAGATAAGCTTGTGCATGCGGAGCAAAATCAGTCCGTACTCCGTAGGGAGGCGGTGTTGTCAACGCATGGCTTTTCCGTTGGCCCAAGTTGTAATTGTTTCCCGGGCCGAAAGGCCCATCTCTGTAGTCTGCACTTGTAACTCACTTCCTGAGGTTGCACCATCCTAATTGCATGACTCCATTTCATGTAGGTTAGCAGTGCCGTCTCCGTTTCCTAAAAAAAGAAGCAGCAGTGCCGTCTCTGTTTCGCTAATTGCGTCTTGTCGTCACGCTAAGGGCGGCCTCGTTCCGTCGTTCGTTGTACTTGTGGGTGTTGACGCAGACGATCGGATTCTTTTGCGGTTTGATTGAGTAACGCTAGGAGATTCAGAATATCGGCGAGGCTATCTGGCTATGGAATCTCCGGCCTGCGCCCTCCACCAAAGATTCCCTGTCGTCTTTGAATTTTAACACATGGTGACCAATCACAGTTCGCAAGAAAACTCTCCGGCATGAAATTGTTAGCCCACACGTTAGTGGCAGTTGGCGACGATAAGAATAGCGATATTTACCCGTACTTATCATGTTAGATTATTATTTTTCTTTTCTTTTATTTACCCTTGCGGATCCGGCACATATGGGTGTCAGCGTCACGAGTCATCGCTCTACAGTACTCTTTTTTTTTTTGCTAATAATATATAAAAAAAAAGTCTACGGTAGTGCATATTTTTACTGCAGCCGGTAGTAGTTAGCAGTCCCATTGGTTGGAGAAAGTTCCAAGTCCAACAACGGGGCCAATCGCCATCAACGTCCCTGTTGCAGGTTGCAGGTCCAAGCAAACTTACCCTCTGCTATGCGTGGCTAATTAATTACTAATTAACTAGCATACTAATCAAGTAATCAGTATAATCACGGCTGGTCAAAAGCTGCCTGACGACGGCGAACGCTTTGTGTAATGCACGGGCGGGCGGGCGGGCAAGGTCACCGTCGCCGACGCGAACGAGCGGCCGGCGCCGAGGCCGAGCCGAGAGCACCCCCCTGGGCCCAGGGCGGCAGGGCCCCTACCCACCCACACCCACTCTAGAAAAACCCCAGGACTGCGAATATGCGCGCCTCGAAATCTATGGCGAATTTTGCCATCTCGTCCTTTGCTCCATCGGGAAAAAAGCGTTCGCCGTGGAATGCTTGTTGGTGTTGTTACCTCCATCGGGAAAAAAGCGGGAGAGAGGATTAACAAAGGCTTTTGCAACTTGTTGTTGTTGTTAAAACTGCGTATACGGAGTATTAAGCTACTGGTACCACGTGGAATGCTTAATAATTAGTTAATTAAGAATGGTGGTAGATTCTACTAAATTACTAGTGGTGGAAAAAGTAGTACGAGTACTTTGTACTGGGATGCTAGCCTGCTACATAGATTAGCACGGCCTGACCAATGCAAAAAATAAATAAATGAATGAAAGAAATACTAGTAGTGTTTTTTTTTACAAGAGCTAATCAAGCTGGATCGAGAAGAGTGAGGCGACGAGATTCTCTAGACTAGTGATGATCACTCTTCCTGTTGTTGGTGGTTCACACGTCGCGCGTATGGTGGAGACTGCCAGGCCAGCCGCTGCTACCTGACGCTGGTTGGAAATTGGCCAGATCTCAAGGAGTTGGAGTTGGAGTTGGGGACATCGATGAGCTGCCTGCTTCATGCCTGCCTGCCTGCCGTTTCTTCGCGTAGCCCGAAGATACATAGGAGTGTCTTTCTTGCCCGACGACCTACCCGCGGTTGTTTGATTGTTGTTGTTGTTGGCAGTTTCTGTGCACTTGGCAACGAGGACCCTCGGAGTGTGAGAGCAGTAGCTAGCTCAGAACATGAGCTGTTGGCGGAACAAGCAGGCAGCGATGGAATTGAAGCCGATCGAGTCCGGAAAAGCTGGCCCAAGCAGGAGTTGTGTTGTGTGCACTGTCCAGTACGTACAGCACAGCAGGCTACTACACTACCGAGCTGAGTACTCCTAGTACTTGCAGAGGTGCCGTGTCGCCATGCCAAAACGCTGGAGATGGACGGACAGCCCATCCTAAAGAGTAAGATGACCAACTTTAATGATTGCATGGCTTTCGTAGTAGTAGATATCTATCTTTCTAGCTGTATGTACGTATATGTATACGTGTTGTACCGTCATCTTCCAATGCAACGTGCACGGTGAGAAACTGAGGGTCCCGGAGAGCCGCCAGCAGCTGCACGTCCAATGTACGGGTACAGTATCCGTTCGTCGTATGCATATGGAGGCTGAGCTGAAACCTATCCATCCCATCTCCAGGGAGAGGGACCACCGGGCGCAAGCAGCACGACGAGGAAATTAAGGCTTCATTTGGCACATCACAGCTTCATAGTGAAGTAATTTTTTAAAAAAACTTCACGAGCAGCTTGTAGCCGTGCCCCCGGCGACCGTGTCCCTTGTAGCCGTGCCCCCGGCGACCGTGCACGCGCCCTCCCCGAGCAGGGGCAAATCAGTCTTCGTCCATACTGGGTCCATATGTGGAAAGATAAAATTATAAAAAGCTAGTACTATTTTCAGCTTTACCTTACTTCAGCATGTTTCTAGGAGGAGCTTCGCCCATAAAGCTGTTTGCTAAAAGGATTTTCGGGGAAAAAAAAGCCCAAAAAAGTTCACGAAATTGTTCCCTGATTTGGCTTGGGATCGGATGCCATGCGTGCTAGCTCCCGGTTTATCCTATCGCTACACTCTCGTGCTATACACAAGTAACACAACTTGTGTTTGTGTACGTGCGTATGAGGAAGTGCGCGTAGCTACTAGCTAGGTTGACACTTGTTGCATAATGCATTGACTAATGACTACTACAAGCAGTACTCTAATACTAGCTAGTGCGTGCTACGATTTAGTGGTATATAACCACTCCATCTTTTCAATCTTATTAAGAGCAGCATGTCACCCGAGCTGATGATCCGAAGAGGAAAAGATAGATTATTACAGTAGTTGATGTAACAGAGAGCTACCTTGGCTCTTACTGCCGACTGCTAGCGTTAGCAGTAGCCTTTGCCTTGCAAACAATCTGTCTAGGCCGCGACGACTTGCTTGTCGCCTGTTGGTTGGTTCTATCTATTAATCTATTAATTAATCCTGTGCATTTAGCTGTTGTGGTCACTGGGATTGCGTACAAATATCGCAAAGCCTCCCCATTGGATCGGTAGCTCTAGTAGTAGGAGTATGTTTGTTCTGCTCTTGCGCTGGCAACGAGCCAACAAGTACTCTCTTGCATGCTACTATGGTGTGTGCCTGTGTATCAGTGATAAGCGCGGGCGCTCTTCAACTGTATGATCGTATCAACCATATTTATCAATTATAATATAATATTTTTTTCTCATAACAAAACAGCATCAGTCGATATATAAGACTCAGGCGGTAAACGCAGATGTAGAGTTTGGAGCAGCGTGGCAGCGGCGCCGGCCCCTCCTGGTCCATGCTGCTGGTTGGTGACTGGTCACGCCTGATCCTCGGTAGTCAAAAAGGTCGTTCGACCGAAGAAACACATGATCCCCGTCTGTGTGATGCTTTGGCTGTGTTTAGTTGGGTAAAATTTAGGAATTTGGCTACTGTAGTACTTTCGTTTTTATTAAGTAATTAGTGTTCAATCATAGACTAATTAGGCTCAAAACGTTCGTATCGCGATTTCCAACCAAACTGTGCAATTAGTTTTTTTAGTCTACATTTAATGCTCCATGCACGTATCGTAAGATTCGATGTGATGGCTACTGTAGCACTTTTTAGGAAAACTTTTTGAGCGCGTGTTTAGTTCCTACCCCAAATTCCCAAAAAGTGCTACCGTACCCATCACATCGAATCTTGCGATACGTGCATGGAGCATTAAATGTAGATGAAAAAAAAAACTAATTGCACAGTTTGGTTGAAAATTACGAGACGAACGTTTTGAGCCTAATTGGTCCATGATTGAACACTAATTGCCAAATAAAAACGAAAGTGCTATAGTACCTAAATTCCTAAATTCACCCAACTAAACACGCGAACTAAACAAAGCCTTTGCTTCTTTGGTGACGACAGCAAGGGCCCCTTCGGCACGGATTCATCCGGCTCTGGCTCCTGCCTGCCATTTTCCTGCACAACACTGTTTATTGGAGCCATATTTGTCTCTCACAGAGTTAGTAGGAGCCGGTTGATGCAGCTCTAAAGTCTAACACACGTTACTACTACCGCTCAAACTTTCTTGTCAGATGTCGTCATTCTAAGTGTAATAATTTCAGTAATCCAATATTCAACTCTTCAGTTGGCACTCGCACGGGCTCCTGCATGCACTCCGAGTCCCTGAGAGCATGACTGCAGCCTGAGTGATCTGAATATCTGATGGACGAGGAGGGAGTTCAAACAATGGCAAACCGGTGATTATGCTCCGTCTATAAGCCCTGTTTACAGGATACCCCTCGGACCCAGACCGAAAACGACACGGCACCGCCGAAGGAGGAGACGCCCGTGCGGCCCGCCGTCAGATTCCGCGGGCCCGACCTCATGGGCCCACAGGCACTATCCTCACCGGAATCTTTCTCCCACCTGCTCGCCCGAGGGCGCACGGAGGGAGGCGCACACAGGACACAGCCACCCCGCGGCGCGCCACGGAGGTGGGTAAGGAACGGACCGGGTGCGGAATCCGCCTGGACGGCGACAGCGCCGCCGCGCTCGGGCGTGGAGATTCCTGCCGTTAGATCGACCGTTAGGTGGACGCGTGTCGACCCCTCGCCCTCAGGGGACTGCCGCTACAGACGTGGTGCAAGTGCAGTTGCTTTCTCCACCGCTTTCGCCTGGGATTTTTTTTTTCCATTCCGGAGTTCCTGTTTTGGGCGCCTGAATCGGCACGATTGCAGCTTGGGACTTGAGCTAGCATCATGCAAATTATGGGAGACTGGAATTCCATTCTCTCCCTCCAAAGCTAGGTAGGTAATCATGAGCAACATTCGATCGAACTACACAAACTCAGGGCTTGTTTAGTTTCCAAAAATTTTTACGCAGTATCCATCACATCGAATCTTGCGGTACATGCATGAAGTACTAAATGTAGACGAAAAAAAACTAATTACACAGTTGGGTGAGAAATCGCGAGACGAAACTTTCGAACCTAAGTAATCCATAATTAGACACTAATTACCAAATACAAACGAAAATGCTACAGTAGTCAAAATTCAAAATTTTTTGCATCTAAACACGCCCTCAATCTCAGAGGCTCTTGAATCCGGGGGAGGCCGCGTTGGTGAAAAAGAGGGAGACAGAAGCGGTGTCATAAATACAAAGAAACTCTAAGGAAAATAAATGGACCGACGGACAGATTAGACTCCCAGCCTATTCGGTTAGGCTGGTTCATATCCTTGTTGGTTCGTGAAAAAGTACTGCTGGCTAGTTTATGTGAGAGAAAAATACTGTTTCTGGTTGAAAATTTACGATCATTTACGACAAGCCACAGTCAAATGAACAGGCTACTAGAAATCGATGATTTGTTTTTCTAAGAATCTATTTATTCTGTGACAGAGAGAGTATGTGTCATTCATCAGCATATTCGTTTGCTCGTATACGATCGTGAATTATAAGCTGGAATAGTATTTTTCTCTCACATCAAACCAGCCAGCAGTAAATAATCCACGATCGTTTACGACCAAACGAACAGGCCGCATATGGGCCTATAAATGATGTGCCTAGGGAACTCTTATCTAGTTTTCACTCCCGATCACTTTTTTCTTGAGAAATTTTTCTATTTGACACTAGAAACACTTTTCCTTTTCCATTTGACACCTAAACTTGAAATCCTTCCTATTCATCACTCCTTTTATTTTTATTTTTCTATTTGACACTTCCAAGTTTCGTCAACTCCATCAGCTAGCACCGTTAACTCTCCTCGTATGCCAATTGAAAAAGACTAAAATGCCCTTAAGCCAATAGACCAAAACGCTCCACCTTAGAAATTTATTCTGAGATCACTAGCTACTGCACATTTTGACAATCACTGACTTATACATGGAGCTAACCGGTTTCAACTGGGATAAAATTTGATTTCAACCGGCATCCTTGCACAGGAGGAGAGCCACCTGTGATGTGCGCGGAGCACGAGCTGACTTTTGTTTATGATAAACATGATGACGTTGCTTGGCTGGTCGATGCGCTTATATTTTTCAAAGATGGAAATCTTCTAGTGAAATATTGGCCCCGCAAGACACGCATGATCCAGACATCTTTTGCCAGTGCAGTTCGGTCCCAGGCTTCCCCAGGAAGTTGACGTGAGAGATTAACAAAACAGCCAACACAGATTTAAGGCTTTTTCAGGCCTTGTTTAGTTCCAAAAAGTGCTACAGTATTCATCACATCGAATCTTGCGATACGTGTATGAAGCATTAAATATAGACGAAAAAAACTAATTGCACAGTTTGGTTGGAAATCGCGAGACAAACGTTTTAAGCCTAATTAGTCAATGATTGAATACTAATTGCTAAATAAAAACGAAAGTGCTACAGTAGCCAAATTCCCAAATTTTGCCCAACTAAACAAGGCCTCAATTCCTTCTCCCAACCAATAATGGCAGATTTGGGAACCTTTTTTAAAAAGTGGAACCTTTTCAAATGGGGTTATTCTAACACAAAAGACTAGTTCAACCAATGTGTTTAGGAGGCGCTGTCAGTAAGCAAGCTGACATTAGTGGCGGGCACGATGCAGGCCAACCACGACCAGCAGCTGTGCCTTTTTCTTCGCTTCCTTTTCCAGGATCAATCAGCTAGCTCCTGCCGAAAAAAGGCGTTCTGGTCCCCAGGACGAAGAAATGGAGGCCTGGTGAAAACTGATTTCGACGTATATAGATAGTTCTTTTTTTTTAACGTATATAGACAGTTCTTAGACCATGGGATCCTTGGATTTTCACCTAACCAGCAACTAGAAATCTTTAGAGCATGACTAATAATTTACTCGGTTGATGACGTTTAGTTGGTTGAGTTTCTTACGATGAAACATGTCCACCTGAGTTCAATTCATCGACAACGCTATTCTTTGAGTAGTAGGCTGACATTTATCGCTCCAACTCGGTCCTTCAAAGGTGTTCATAGTCCAAGAGCACTCGTGTATACGAGTGTCTGCTTCTGTAAGTGGGTTGATATCTTATTCTAGTGCCATATCGCATATAGACAGTATGATTAGTGTATAGTTGCCCTCTCTATAATAGTTAGATATTGATACCTACATCATTAATACATGGTCCACACTATTCTCTCATAAAGTTTCTTGATGGAGTTGATCTTCTCTCTTCTCTCCCCTCTCTTCCTTCTTACCTAGGCTCCGTTCGTTTGAGCTTATAAGGCTGTATCAGCCCTACTTTTTTAGTCATGGAACATTATTTTTCTCTCACAATAATCAACCCTACAAATCAGCCGCAGCAACAATAAGTTCTGCCGAACATCGCCCTAGCTAACATGGCAACTCATAGTTTATTTATCTTCTCAGTCCTCTCTCTTTTTCCCTCTGTTTCGTCTCAACACAGTCGACACTGCCGTAGATTCCTTCGTAGATCCGAATTGACAAAATGAACAACAATGCTTCAATGTGCAGCATACATAAAGAACACACTGCCACGTCAACAGCAGCCTGGAATTGTGTCTGGGCCACTCGTATACGATTTGAAAAAGTCTTTCCATACAAATATGCTCTCGCACAATATGTGATATACCTTTCAACTGCAATAATAATAAGTCATATAAAATATAGATTTATTGGTGTATCTTTTAGAGCAAGTATAATAGCAGGCTGTAAGCCGACTAAATGCTGATATGGAGGAGAGAGGGGAGGAGAGAGAGGAGAAGCAGGCTGTAAGCTTACAGCCGGCTTGAGCACAAGAATCAAAAAAATCTGTGAGAGAGACAAGTGAGTCATATATTAACTGTAAAGAGCTAACTATTATATAAATGGGCTAAGAAAAGGCTGTAAGGAACCTCACAGCCAACAAGCCAACTGTATTATTAGGCTTTCTCTTATTCACGGAGCAATCCAATACTACACGGCACGTATTATACCAGCAACCAAAAAGCAGTTGTAGGTCGTCACATTCACCAACCAAGTTTGTCTCTAGCCGCTCTTCAAAGCGGGCCTACAGTCCTAACGACACACCTCTGCCTTGACACCTAGCTCGCGCCGCCTAGCTACGACAGGTCACCTGTCGTCCCCTCCCCGGCTGGCCATGCTTATTCTTAGGCCCCCTCTCCGACGTGCAACTCTCCATTGACGATGCTGGATCACGGCCGTCTGACAAAGAGCCGTCACCGAGCATAGAGAAGGGAGGAAACGGCGTGTCGCGAGAGGAGAAGTGTGACGGCGCGGTTCTAAAAGAAAGGGATCGCTACGTCCCGAATCTTACAGAATATTCCCATATAGATGCTCCTGGGTCTCCAAACCAAACACTAAAAAATCATCCGATCCCATCTTCCGAACCAAACGCCACCTTATACCCAAAATGTGTATAACGTGCTAATGTAGAAAAAAAAAAGACAAGATAATTTTGTGTCTAGGTCACTAATATAATGTGATTTAATTTGGAAAAAGGTGAATTGGCTGTTCGTGTGAATCACGCCGCAAAGAACCCTGCTAAATCGTGGCCTGTGAAATATTTAGCATTCGTTTCCAAATTGTTTGGCATTCTTTTCCACCGCCTTAATTGGCATGGAAGAAAAAGCGCTTACAGCTTAGCTACGGATAGACACGTCAAAGCCACACCACGGCTACAACGCATTGTCATCGTCGGGTTTGTGTGTGTGTGTGTGTGTGTGTGTGTGTTGGGCCTGACTGCTTATAGGCTATAGCCAAAATAGATTGAAACTAAAAACTGAATTTAACGTTGTTCTGCAGTTTTTTATGACCGCGCTCCTTTCCATAGTCCCATTTACACTAAAACGCTTCTTTGACTGATTTGTTATGGTTGTATTTTTTCCCCCTATCCGTACAACTTCTCATAGAACCGTGTTTTTTATGGAGCTGTACCAAACAGGGGTCGATCAAAATAGAGCCCAAATATTCGGGATTAAAGCCTGAGGAAAGCATCGTTTTTTTTTGTACCTATACGTCATTTTTAGTAATAAGTGGTTTACACATTTTTTTTCCTAACTTATGTGTCATTCCAGAGCAAGTGTGGTCGAGACATAACTCTAACTAGTTGTGTGACCACATTCTTCTACTGTGAGCAGCCATCAATCAAGGACAAAAATTTCCAAAACAGTTCAAACAACACTTGTTTTTGTGAGTCTAAAGTGTACTAGGGGAGACACAGGTGTAGAACAGGGGATAGATGGACCAGCAGTGCTAGCATCCGGACGTTCGAACGGACGCCTGCGCCTGCACTCTGCGTACGGCCCTGACCCTACGCATCGCCTGTGCTCCACCCGATCTCACGCGTCGTCTGTGACTCCGCCCGACCCCATGCGGTGTTTGCGCCCACCTGACCACGTCTACGGTAATACTATGTGCAGGGCGTCCGTTCGTTCGAACGCCCCTTCCTAGTCCGACGGACCAGCCCAATAGTGCGTCCCTTTTTTTATTACAGTGCCCACGTCCATCCCTTCCACTGCGCTGGCCGGATAAGGAAATGAGAAGACGAGACCTTCCATGCTCATTGTCCATGGCGTTTCCTTCCTCTCCTTCCCCAAAAACCTATCGTTGCCACCTCCACTGCTTGAGGCCCCACGCCGAGTGGGGCCCTGGCTTCTCGTTCGCGGGGGTCCAACATGGGTCAGCTGGTGACCGATTCTAGCTTCTTAGTGGTCAATCCATATAGTTCTCGGGTCCGTTCGACCGGTCCCAAGGGCTCGTTACCTTTCTTCAAGGAAAAACCATGGACTGAGAACCGACCAAGACTGAGAACCGACCAAGTCTTCAACATGAGCTGGGATGACCACGGCGCTCGTGCGCCCGGGTACTAGCCGCTAGTGCGCAGAGGTGCAGTGGACCAGCACAGACGCGACGACGATGTGACGGCAGCGGCAGCATCACGACGCTAGGAGCAGTGGCGGACGCGTCGGCAGCACAGCGCGGGACGGGGCAGGTGGCAGCAGCAGCGGCTCCGCACGACGGGCCAACGGCAGCCGAGCCATGGCCAAGCCAGAGGCAGCCACGGCTGGCCACGCGTGGCAGCGCATGACCAGTGCAACGACGCTGAGAGCCCGAGCGCGGTGATCGTGGCCACGCGACCAACCAACCTGAAACCGGTAACGCGCACAAATTTTAAAGCGTTCAACATGACCAAACGGCTGCTTTAGGACCTAAGCCATCTCCACCATGCTCAAGATGGCACATGAGACTACCAATTCGAGCTATAACACTACACCACTCCTTAACCCAATCTCTCGTTTAACTGTTGACAGACTCAAAAATTCCTAGGTTTTTTAGCTGAATTTGATTTCCATTTACGATTTCTAAGCTAATGGAAATATTAGCTAGTAATATCATTTTTCGACCACAAGTATTTCATTGTCATCTACAAAGTTTGTACTTCAAACTTTATTTAAGTAGCACATACATGTTCTATATCATTTTTGCTTAATAAAAATATGTTTTAAACCCTAAGTGATACAACATGACTATTGAATCAACTTTCGTTTTGCATTTTAGTTGATCGTTTCGAGTTATAGAAATTGATCTACACACTTTATCACATGCATTAACACATAGACATGATGCTCATGACATGTTTTAGTAAATGATTTATGGTGTAACACCGAGGGTGTTACATCCGTGGCGCTCGATCTCTCGCTCGAGCTCCGCGTGTTCCAGCTCGAGCTGGAGTCGTGCTTCTTCAGGCTCCTGGTGCCGCGCCCTCAGCTGCTCTACCCACAGGCGAGGTGGGGCCCCTGCTGTGGCAGAAACCACCCGAAATAGCATACTTACGGAGGTGCTCGTCTTCCACCAGACCCTAAGCACTCCAAAAGTAACTACAACGAGCGGTATCCGTCGGGCACACCCCGAGGGAGAACCCGAAAGGACCACATTTATCCTAAGGATCCAATAATGAAAACGAGTTACAACACAAGTCCATCTCATACATTAGAGTTTCTTAAAAGTACATTATTACAATACCAAATACAGAGTGCGGAATGATAAACAGCGGAATATTAAAAGATAACATCTAGCGATAAGATAACGAGGAGTCCGTCTGAGCCCACCAGATGGATCCTCCACACAAGACACTCCTCAAGCGTCACCTGCCACAGGGGTAAGTAAACCCTGAGTACACAATGTACTCGCAAGACTTATCCGATAGTGGGAATACTTTCCCGACTCCAAGAAATATGCTAGGCTTTATGATTGCTGGTTCTCTTTTAGCAAAAAGCAATATTAATAGTGAGTCCTTATTGATACATTATTATCATCAGCCGGATTAAGTTTTCATCTAGTCAATCTATATAAGCACCTGTTCTACTTTCAAGCAAGGGTTGAGCAATCGATATGGTTCCTTCTCCTTTTTCACTTCCAGTTCTTACTACGGTGCTAAACCGCAGACAAGCCGTACCGGATAACCCGGCGATTCGTGAATCAATGTACCCAGCTGGGTGCCCCGAAGACACACGCCCCGCTTGTACCCCAGGCACAAGCAGGACTAACCCACCACTCTCCTGTCCCGGGTGTCCAGGTCCCCGTCCAAACTTGGACTCCAAGCCCCCGCCTCTGAATCCCGGACTCAGTGCGGCGCAAGGACCTCCACCACCTCCTCTTCCCATCAGTCGGTCCGGAAAGAGCCGGATCCGCGACAAGAGAGCAGCAAGTCTTCCCTGCGCCCATACCCAAGTATGTGCTCGGGACAATAGTCTGTGACTTGCCTAGAGTCATATGCAACGACCGGTCCTTAATCGACATAGACAGGGAAAAAGTGTAACCGAGCTATGCCCTGTTGGCCGCAGGACACAACCCCTCACACCCACCAGTACCAACATCCACATCCCTGTCCGGTCACTATTTTTCCTTTCCATTATTCCATCATGATATCATAGTGTAATCACCTATTTGTGAGTAACGGCAGGTTACTCACGCTACCGACATCCTGAGCATAGCAGCTACTCGACCTGCACTAGTATGACTCATGGTGGATATATCTATGCATGTAGTTTCCATAAAATGCCTGTAACATAAATGCATATCATATAATATATTCAGTGATCATTTAAAAATAGGGGTTATGCACCGGGGCTTGCCTTGGGCAGGCGCTGGGTCAGCAAAGTCAGCACCAACAGGCTCCTGGGCTCCCTCCTGTACGGGGATCTCCTCCTCGTACTCCTCGATCACCTCGTCGTACTCCGGCTCGTTAGCGGGCACGAAGTCTATCAGTTCGTGATCTACGAAACAATGATGCAATGTTTAACAATATGACAACATCAACTCTTAAACTAAAAGTGCATCAATTTAATTACTAAGCTAATGCTACCGACCACGGTGCTAAGTTGTCTATTGTTATCGTCAACAAGTATGAAGTATGTCATTCATCATTATAGCAACTACCGGTATTTTTACTCCTAACGCTAATTTACGCTATATACAATAAAACAAGGGCAATAGCTATTTTATTTCGCAATACCTCCTAATGCTACAAAATTTACAGCAAGCACCTAATACCCTGGTGAGCCTACTGTAAAATTTTTAAAGCTAAAACTATTACCGATTTGCCACAATAATTCCTACCAATATTAATCTATATAAAGCTAAGCTTTCTAATTAAAATTTATGAGCCTATCATCATAACTGCTAACTGCAATCTAACTGTACTAATAAGTAGATGGTATTTTTGTGAACCTAATAAACTTGGTTTCACTATTTTTGGACATCTACACCATTTACTATCATTTATCAAAGTTGGATTCATAACTAAAATAACTAAGCATTTCTATTCTCAGGAAATAAAGAAACCGAAACATGCTTCGCAGCCCAAGGCTCGGCTCGGCAGCGGCGGCGCAGCGCAGGCCCAGCGCGGCGCAGCAGTGGCGCGGCCCAGCGGCGCGGCGCAGGCCCAGCAGCGCAGACGCCAGCGCGGCCCAGCGGCGCGGCGCAGGCCCAGCAGCGCAGACGCCAGCGCGGCCCAGCAGCGAGTGGCAGCGGGCGCGTGCGCGCGCAGGCGCGGCAGCGGCAGCGGCTCAGCAGCGTGGCAGCGGGCCAAGCGCGGCGCAAGCGCAGCAAGCGCAGGCAGGCCGCAGCGGGCGCGGCCCAGCAGCGCGCGGCGCAGGCGCCAGCAGCGGTTGGCAGGCCGGCAGCAGGTGGCCAGCGCGGCCCAGCGCGAGCAGCAGGTGGCCAGCGCGGCCCAGCGCGAGCAGCAGCCCACAGTGGCGTATTTCAACGTATTACGACTTTATTTTCCTACATGAAAGCGGCCACAAAACACGTGTGACATGGGGGTGACGTCATGGTGACGTCAACAAGCTAATAACAGCAGCGCACCATGCTTGCTCTGCTCTGCTCTGCTCGGCGATGTTCCGCCAGCCACGGAGAGGATACTACTGGGCGGTGGAGCTTCGAATGAGTGGGCAGAGCGATGCACAGCTGAAGAAGAAGCTAGCAGTGCGGTGGATTGAAATGGCAAGCTATGGATCAGTGGCTGGACGACGGCACAGACCACTATGGTCTTATGGAGCCGGCGGAGCTGCGCTTCCAAAATTGAAGCACAGTGAGGCGCTACAATCGGCGAGGTGTTGTCAATCGAGCTGCGGGCTGACTCACGGAGCCAAGGATGCGACGAATTTCATTAACGCGCTACGGTCACGTCGAATTGAAAGCGAGAGGTTCCGTCGGCCATGGCTTCAATTAAGACATGGACTCTGTGCGGCATGGTTAGGCACCGCCATGGTCGTCAACGTACGCACCCGTGCACAAAACGACGGACACAACGAGGCGATCGTTCCGCGTGCGTGCAGCCAGAGCGAGTAAATGACAGCAGTACCAGCGCGGTGACGGCGGCGTATAGCGCGACCAAGGCACCGCGCGACGCGACGGCGAGGCAGAGCTGACATGACTCGTGCGCAGAGCTTGCGTGCGGTGGTAGGCAACCGAGGCACAGAGGTGACCGTGGTCAGTGATGGCTTGTCCGAAGCAGGTGACGTGCACGGGTTTTTCTACAAATTACCAAAAGTGGCTTCGTCGACCCATTTATAGCTTACGCGAAATGACTTAAACTTCGAACGGTTTCGCGTCGAATTCCAATTCCGAGCTACCTGTTTCATTGTCGACTACTGAGTTCGTACTACAAATTTTATTAAAGTTCACATACACGATCTACATCATTTTTATTTAATAAAAATCCATTTAAAATACTGAACAATATAAAGCGACATGAAACTTAACATTTATTTCCCGTTTCAGATAAACGTTTCAAATGTCATATATTGATTTATACTTCAATTTACACACATATGCACAAATACATGATGCTCCTGCGATGTTTTAGCAAAACATTACAATATAACACCGGGGTGTTACAAACCTACCCCCCTAAAAGAAAATCTCGACCCGAGATTTATGTGCCTAGTGTGAGAAAGGGACAGGGAAATATATTTGGCGCAACACTAACTATCCGACCCAGAGAGGAGATGGGGGTAATGCTTTGTTAAGTAGCTCTCTTGCTCCCAGGTGGCTTCGTCCTCTGAATGGTTTTGCCATTGCACCTTGTAAAACTTTATCACCCTGTTCCTGGTCACTCTCTCCTTCTCATCCAAGATTTTTATAGGATGCTCCACATAAGACAGATCAGGTTGGAGCGGAAGTCCTTCTATTTCCACAGATTCTTCAGGAACTCGTAGGCATTTCTTCAGTTGCGAGACGTGAAATACATTGTGAACTGCCGAGAGAATTTCCGGGAGTTGGAGACGATAAGCAACGGGTCCACACTGCTGCAACACCTTGTATGGACCCACATACCGAGGGGCTAACTTGCCATGGACACCAAACCGATGTACCCCTCTCATAGGAGATACCTTGAGATACACAAAATCTCCAGCTGCAAATTCCAAAGGTCTTCTTCGCTTGTCTGCGTAAGCCTTCTGTCGACTCTGAGCTGCCTTCAAGTGTTCACGAATTATATTTACTTTCTCTCGGGCCTCCTTTATGAAATCAGGCCTGAAGTACCCACGGTCTCCTACTTCAACCCAGTTTAGTGGCGTCCTACACTTTTGTCCATATAAAGCTTCAAATGGCGCCATGCGAATACTCTCCTGATAACTGTTATTATAAGAAAATTCTGCCAGCTTTAAACAATGATCCCACTTCTCAGGAAAAGAGATGGTACAAGCCCGCAGCATATCCTCGAGCACCTGGTTCACCCTTTCAGTTTGACCATCAGTCTGTGGGTGGTATGCCGAGCTTCTGAGAAGACGAGTACCCAAACACTCCTGGAGTTTCTCCCAGAAACGAGAGACAAAAACTGACCCTCTATCAGAGATGATGGTGAGAGGAACTCCATGTAGGGTCACAATCCGATCAAAGTATAACTCCGCATACTTCTTTGCATTGTATCTAGTGTCCACCAGAAGGAAGTGGGCAGACTTGGTGAGACGGTCCACAATGACCCAAATAGAATCAAAGCCAGAGGAGGTGCGGGGTAAACCCACAATGAAATCCAGGGAAATATCCTCCCATTTCCAAACAGGAATGGGCAAGGGCTGCAGATATCCAGGAGTACGCATATGATCTGCCTTGATTCTACCACAAGTGTCACACTCTGCAACAAACTGGGTGATATCTTGCTTCATATAAGACCACCAGTACAGTTGGCGTAGATCATGGTACATCTTGTTGCTACCAGGGTGGATAGATAGCTTGGAATGATGGGCTTCTTTTAGAATCTTCCTTTTTAGCTCCTCATTAGACGGAACCACCAATCTATTCTTGTATCTCACGACTCCCATCTCATCAATGCTAAAATGAGGTCCACGTCCTTCAGCTAGCAACTTCTTGATGTGAGGAATCTCCTCGGGGTCTTCCTTCTGCTCCCGAATAATTTGCTCCAGCAATTCTGATGTTAATGCAATATGAGCTAGCACCTCTGTGTGGTGAAGTGACAAGGGTATTTCCTCAACCTGATGCGACTTACGACTTAAGGCATCAGCTACCACATTGGCTTTTCCTGGATGGTAGTGGACTTCCAAATTATAGTCCTTGATCAACTCTAACCATCTCCTTTGTCTCATGTTCAACTCAGACTGAGTGAAAATATACTTAAGGCTCTTGTGGTCAGTGAAGATGTGCACTTTGTTGCCCAACAAATAATGCCTCCAAATCTTCAGAGAGTGAACTACAGCAGCAAGCTCTAAATCATGGGTAGGGTAGTTCACCTCGTGCTTCTTCAGTTGGCGTGAAGCATAAGCTATCACACGCCCCTCTTGCATAAGCACACACCCCAAACCCGTCTTCGAGGCATCACAGTAAACATCAAAGGGCCTCTCAATATCAGGTTGAGCCAATACAGGAGCAGTGGTTAGAAAAGTCTTCAGGGACTGAAAAGCTTCTTCACAAGCTGGACTCCAAACAAACTTAGCTTCTTTCTGGAGCAGCTTAGTCATGGGCTGGGCTATCTTGGAGAAATCAGGGATGAAACGTCGATAGTATCCAGCTAGCCCAAGGAACTGATGGATCTGGTGTACAGACCTAGGAGACTTCCAATCCAATACATCTTGCACCTTGCTGGGATCCACAGAAACGCCCTCAGGTGTCAACACATGTCCCAAAAAACTGCACTCGATCAAGCCAAAACTCGCACTTGCTGAATTTAGCATACAGCTGGTGCTCTCTGAGTCGAGTCAGTATTATCCGGAGGTGACGGGCATGCTCTTCCTCATTCTTGGAATAGATTAAGATGTCATCAATGAAAACTACCACAAACTTATCCAGCTCCGGCATGAAAACTGAGTTCATCAGGTACATGAAGAAAGCCGGGGCATTGGTGAGACCGAAAGACATCACTAGGTACTCATACAACCCATACCTAGTAGAGAAAGCTGTCCTTGGTATATCCTGTGGCCTGATCTTGATCTGATGGTAGCCCGATCGGAGATCTATCTTCGAGAACACCATGGCACCAGCTAACTGATCAAACAAAGTATCTATGCGGGGCAAGGGATACTTGTTCTTAACTGTTACCGCATTGAGAGGGCGGTAATCCACACACATCCGCAGAGTACCATCCTTCTTCTTCACGAAAATTGCAGGGCAACCCCATGGTGAAGAACTTGGGCGGATGAAACCCTTGTCCATCAACTCCTCCAGTTGTTTCTTCATTTCTGCCAGTTCTCTCGGAGCCATGCGGTACGGACGCCTGGAGATAGGAGCAGTACCAGGCTCAAGCTCAATGGAGAATTCTACCTCACGGTCCGGTGGCAATCCAGGAAGATCTTCAGGGAAAACATCTGGGAACTCACATACTACTGGAATGGAGGTAAGATCAGGAACGGCTTCAACATGGGCAGCAACAGGTAAGACCGGTACTGAGGGTATGATGAGAGACATCCTATCCTCAGAAGACGGAAGCCGTAACTCTACACTTCTTCTCTTCATATCCAATACTACCCCATACGCCCGTAACCAGTTCATTCCAAGAATAACATCAATGCCTTGCCCAGGCATTATCATGAACTGTAGACGGTAAGTGTGGGTGGCTAATACCAAACTTACTGTATCCGTGCGGGTATTGATGAACATCTGAGAACCCGCAGTACGGATCTTATAGGCATACGGTATAGCCATAAGTGATAGGTTGTGCCGCTCTACAAACCCCATGCTCATAAAGGAATGTGATGCACCAGAATCAAACAACACCAAAGCTGGATGAGATTCGATGGTGAACATACCAGCCATGACTGTCTCCTGCTGCACAACTTGCTGAGCATCCGTGAAGTGCACCTGACCAGATCTGCTGGGCACCTTCCTCTTGATGAAAGTCCTCTTAATCAGCCTAGAATTTGCAGATGGCTGAGACGGCTGAGCTGTCTGCTGCTGAGGACACTCCCTGGCATAGTGGCCCTCCTTGCCACACTTGAAACAAGCACCAGGCTTGTTCCCGAATCCCTGACGAGGTGGGACCTGCTGTCCCTGAGTCTGCTGGGGCTGCACCTGCTGCTGAGGTGCCTTGTACTGAGTAGCAGAAGTATGTGATGTCTGCTGGGGTGACCGGAACGGAGGCCCGCCGGATGGTTGATAGGGCCCCCGCCTAACAATTTGCACCTTCTGAGTATGAGGGTGGCTGGAGGATCCAGCTGCCACCCTCCTCCGCTTCCAATCCGCCTGAGATGCCCGCTGAAAACCCTCAAGAGCAATGGCGGCGTTCATCAGAGCCCCAAAGGTCTGATAGTTCCCCAGGTATAGTTTCTCCTGAAGAGCAGGAGTGAGACCGCGAAAGAAGCGATCCTTCTTCTTGTCATCCGTGTCCACCTGACTACCAGCATACTGAGCCAAGTGGTTAAACTGGGTCACATACTCCATTACCGTCCTGCTCCCCTGACGCAGCTCCATGAACTCGGTCACCTTCTGGTGGATAACACCAGCAGGTATGAAGAACTCGCGGAAGGCGGTGGAGAACTCCTGCCACGTTGCCGGGTGATCCGGCAGCTCCGCGGCCAGGAAAGTCTCCCACCAGGCACCTGCGGACCCCAAAAGCTGCTGGGACGCAAAGTGCACCTTCTGCTCGTTGGCCACTCCGAGCAGCCGAAACTTCTGCTCCAGCGTGCGAAGCCAGTGCTCCGCCTCCAAAGGATCGTCCGACGGCGTGAACGTGGGTGGGTGGGTCTTGAGGAAGTCCTGGTAAGAGGACTGTCCCTCAGGACGGCGAGCACCACCCCCATTCCCACCGTTGCCCCCGGGGCCTCCACGGGCGAGACCCGCGACGGCCTGTGCCATAATCTCCATGGCACGAGCCGTCTCCTGACGAGCAGCCAACAACTCCACCATGACCTCCGCGGCGGACAACGGCGGAGGCGGTGGCGGCGGCGGGAAAGGATGAGGAACCAAAGGTGGAACCTCCCGAGCTCCCTCGTCGTCACGCTCAAAAGCCCGACCACTGTCACCATGGCCCTCGTTGGCCGCTCCCGAACTAGTGCTCCCACGTCCGGACCTCAGATTCATCTGTAAGAGAGGCGAACCAACCATTAGGACACCTTCCTGATTAGGATCCAGGGATTAAAGAAATGGCAGCACATTTATTAAAGCATTCATTAAGTTAGTTCTACCAATTTACTACTTTCATTATACGTGCAGGGGGATTTCTGGATCAAGTAAGATGCTACTATATGATGCATGCTTCGACCTATACGTTCACTCAAGCCGGAATATAGCGGCATTCGTAACATTTTTGGCACATCGCACACTCACTTTCCGTATACTAAGCGATTTCTTACGCCACGTAAGTCAGTGTACCTGCAGAAAACTGATTAGATAAAACCAGTGCCGCTATCCTAGATACACCATATAGCTAGGGCTTATACTTATATAACTTAACTTAATCGCATCCTACTTTTCGCAAAACTTTTGTTGGTCAAACTTTTAGTTTTGTAAAAGAGTGAGGAACTCATGACCATTATTGGCTCTGGTACCAACTGTGGCAGAAACCACCCGAAATAGCATACTTACGGAGGTGCTCGTCTTCCACCAGACCCTAAGCACTCCAAAAGTAACTACGACGAGCGGTATCCGTCGGGCACACCCCGAGGGAGAACCCGAAAGGACCACATTTATCCCAAGGATCCAATAATGAAAACGAGTTACAACACAAGTCCATCTCATACATTAGAGTTTCTTAAAAGTACATTATTACAATACCAAATACAGAGTGCGGAATGATAAACAGCGGAATATTAAAAGATAACATCTAGCGATAAGATAACGAGGAGTCCGTCTGAGCCCACCAGATGGATCCTCCACACAAGACACTCCTCAAGCGTCACCTGCCACAGGGGTAAGTAAACCCTGAGTACACAATGTACTCGCAAGACTTATCCGATAGTGGGAATACTTTCCCGACTCCAAGAAATATGCTAGGCTTTATGATTGCTGGTTCTCTTTTAGCAAAAAGCAATATTAATAGTGAGTCCTTATTGATACATTATTATCATCAGCCGGATTAAGTTTTCATCTAGTCAATCTATATAAGCACCTGTTCTACTTTCAAGCAAGGGTTGAGCAATCGATATGGTTCCTTCTCCTTTTTCACTTCCAGTTCTTACTACGGTGCTAAACCGCAGACAAGCCGTACCGGATAACCCGGCGATTCGCGAATCAATGTACCCAGCTGGGTGCCCCGAAGACACACGCCCCGCTTGTACCCCAGGCACAAGCAGGACTAACCCACCACTCTCCTGTCCCGGGTGTCCAGGTCCCCGTCCAAACTTGGACTCCAAGCCCCCGCCTCTGAATCCCGGACTCAGTGCGGCGCAAGGACCTCCACCACCTCCTCTTCCCATCAGTCGGTCCGGAAAGAGCCGGATCCGCGACAAGAGAGCAGCAAGTCTTCCCTGCGCCCATACCCAAGTATGTGCTCGGGACAATAGTCTGTGACTTGCCTAGAGTCATATGCAACGACCGGTCCTTAATCGACATAGACAGGGAAAAAGTGTAACCGAGCTATGCCCTGTTGGCCGCAGGACACAACCCCTCACACCCACCAGTACCAACATCCACATCCCTGTCCGGTCACTATTTTTCCTTTCCATTATTCCATCATGATATCATAGTGTAATCACCTATTTGTGAGTAACGGCAGGTTACTCACGCTACCGACATCCTGAGCATAGCAGCTACTCGACCTGCACTAGTATGACTCATGGTGGATATATCTATGCATGTAGTTTCCATAAAATGCCTGTAACATAAATGCATATCATATAATATATTCAGTGATCATTTAAAAATAGGGGTTATGCACCGGGGCTTGCCTTGGGCAGGCGCTGGGTCAGCAAAGTCAGCACCAACAGGCTCCTGGGCTCCCTCCTGTACGGGGATCTCCTCCTCGTACTCCTCGATCACCTCGTCGTACTCCGGCTCGTTAGCGGGCACGAAGTCTATCAGTTCGTGATCTACATGAAACAATGATGCAATGTTTAACAATATGACAACATCAACTCTTAAACTAAAAGTGCATCAATTTAATTACTAAGCTAATGCTACCGACCACGGTGCTAAGTTGTCTATTGTTATCGTCAACAAGTATGAAGTATGTCATTCATCATTATAGCAACTACCGGTATTTTTACTCCTAACGCTAATTTACGCTATATACAATAAAACAAGGGCAATAGCTATTTTATTTCGCAATACCTCCTAATGCTACAAAATTTACAGCAAGCACCTAATACCCTGGTGAGCCTACTGTAAAATTTTTAAAGCTAAAACTATTACCGATTTGCCACAATAATTCCTACCAATATTAATCTATATAAAGCTAAGCTTTCTAATTAAAATTTATGAGCCTATCATCATAACTGCTAACTGCAATCTAACTGTACTAATAAGTAGATGGTATTTTTGTGAACCTAATAAACTTGGTTTCACTATTTTTGGACATCTACACCATTTACTATCATTTATTAAAGTTGGATTCATAACTAAAATAACTAAGCATTTCTATTCTCAGGAAATAAAGAAACCGAAACATGCTTCGCAGCCCAAGGCTCGGCTCGGCAGCGGCGGCGCAGCGCAGGCCCAGCGCGGCGCAGCAGTGGCGCGGCCCAGCGGCGCGGCGCAGGCCCAGCAGCGCAGACGCCAGCGCGGCCCAGCGGCGCGGCGCAGGCCCAGCAGCGCAGACGCCAGCGCGGCCCAGCAGCGAGTGGCAGCGGGCGCGTGCGCGCGCAGGCGCGGCAGCGGCAGCGGCTCAGCAGCGTGGCAGCGGGCCAAGCGCGGCGCAAGCGCAGCAAGCGCAGGCAGGCCGGCAGCGGGCGCGGCCCAGCAGCGCGCGGCGCAGGCGCCAGCAGCGGCTGGCAGGCCGGCAGCAGGTGGCCAGCGCGGCCCAGCGCGAGCAGCAGGTGGCCAGCGCGGCCCAGCGCGAGCAGCAGCCCACAGTGGCGTATTTCAACGTATTACGACTTTATTTTCCTACATGAAAGCGGCCACAAAACACGTGTGACATGGGGGTGACGTCATGGTGACGTCAACAAGCTAATAACAGCAGCGCACCATGCTTGCTCTGCTCTGCTCTGCTCGGCGATGTTCCGCCAGCCACGGAGAGGATACTACTGGGCGGTGGAGCTTCGAATGAGTGGGCAGAGCGATGCACAGCTGAAGAAGAAGCTAGCAGTGCGGTGGATTGAAATGGCAAGCTATGGATCAGTGGCTGGACGACGGCACAGACCACTATGGTCTTATGGAGCCGGCGGAGCTGCGCTTCCAAAATTGAAGCACAGTGAGGCGCTACAATCGGTGAGGTGTTGTCAATCGAGCTGCGGGCTGACTCACGGAGCCAAGGATGCGACGAATTTCATTAACGCGCTACGGTCACGTCGAATTGAAAGCGAGAGGTTCCGTCGGCCATGGCTTCAATTAAGACATGGACTCTGTGCGGCATGGTTAGGCACCGCCATGGTCGTCAACGTACGCACCCGTGCACAAAACGACGGACACAACGAGGCGATCGTTCCGCGTGCGTGCAGCCAGAGCGAGTAAATGACAGCAGTACCAGCGCGGTGACGGCGGCGTATAGCGCGACCAAGGCACCGCGCGACGCGACGGCGAGGCAGAGCTGACATGACTCGTGCGCAGAGCTTGCGTGCGGTGGCAGGCAACCGAGGCACAGAGGTGACCGTGGTCAGTGATGGCTTGTCCGAAGCAGGTGACGTGCACGGGTTTTTCTACAAATTACCAAAAGTGGCTTCGTCGACCCATTTATAGCTTACGCGAAATGACTTAAACTTCGAACGGTTTCGCGTCGAATTCCAATTCCGAGCTACCTGTTTCATTGTCGACTACTGAGTTCGTACTACAAATTTTATTAAAGTTCACATACACGATCTACATCATTTTTATTTAATAAAAATCCATTTAAAATACTGAACAATATAAAGCGACATGAAACTTAACATTTATTTCCCGTTTCAGATAAACGTTTCAAATGTCATATATTGATTTATACTTCAATTTACACACATATGCACAAATACATGATGCTCCTGCGATGTTTTAGCAAAACATTACAATATAACACCGGGGTGTTACACCTGCATCCCCCTCGACCTTATCATCGAGGTCGTCTATTGGGGTAGACCCTCCCTCGTGTATGCTTTCGATGTATTCCTCGGAGGTACCTGCCATGAAACATTATCATGAGAGGTGATGGCTCCCCCTGCTAGAGTCAGAGTCAGAGGGCGACTCCGATTCTCCCGCGAGAAGGTCATGGAAAGATTCCGTGACGTATTTGATCATCCCCATGAACTCATAATTCGTAGGGGATGGCGGTGTGCGCTGCGCCACAAAGTGGCCAACGAACGAGAGCGCTGTCGGGGCGCTTCGGATGAGGTATTCCAGAGAGAGCGGCTCTCCCCCAACAAGCTACGTCATGACATTGGCAAACAAGAAAGTGAGGCGGCGCATGTCCTCCCGGGACGCTCGAGGTCCCAGGAAGGCGCTGAGCTGGCACTCTAGCCTCTGGTATTTGAAGCCAAGGAGCTAGTCGCTCCTAGGGGCATGGGCCTCTGGTGCGTGCAGCTGCAGCTCCTCAAGCGTCTTGGTGATCGTGTTGAGGCCGCCAGAGTGGAGAGGCTGGACGACGACTGGTGCCTACGCCAACTCTCCCTCCGTCGTAATGATGAAGTCCAGGTTCCTAAAGCGCACGTGCGCACCTAGGACCTAGCTGACGCTGTGATTAGCCATCTGAGGCCTAATGTGGATGTCGAGACGCGCAAAAAGCCCTTACCTGGCATGCTAACTGTCGGTGTTTTTAAACCACCAACGAGTAAATTTGTATTTGCGCGTCTGGCTCAGATGGTGCGCTCAGAGGACATAAGGGTTTATATTGGTTCGGGCGGAACATCCCTATGTCCAGTTCGTTGTTGCTCATGTTAACGTCACTTGGTTTACAGTATGGGTTACAAACAGGCGAGAGAGGGAGAGGATCCCAAGTCTCTAGTGGAAGGAGTGAACGGGTGTTGAGAGCTTGCTTGCCACTCAGCTGTGTGCTCGTGTTGTGCTCTTGTGTTCAGATCTCTGTGTCGATATCTCGATCCCCTTTCACGGGACGCCATGCTTCCCCTTTTATAGGCGAAGGGAAAGCGTAGGTTACAGAGGAGGAAAATGAGAAGAACGAGAAAGAGAAGAATGCTTCCAGGGCTGTCGGGTCTTTCTTCTCCTTCATGCGGGTCCCACCGATCCTGTAGATGTCAACAGGGGCGGCTCCATGTCGTGGCCCTGTTCGTCACTGGCGCCATGCGCAGGCGTCATCTGCCGGCCATGGCATTCCACTCCGTCCCAACGAATGTCGTGGTGAACTGATGCGTCTATCAGCGTTTGTACGATGATTAGGCAGAACAACACCAGTACGCCTGATACTGTTCTTGATGTGAATCACCAGGTATGGCCCGTCATGGCCACGGGTTACATCGAGGCGTGCCAGCCTCTTCCCTGGCGTCAGAGTTTTGACCCAGGCCCATACGCTTGGACCTAGAGTGGTTGGCGGCGGTATGAGTCCCCGTCGGACGAGACGGAACCCGCGTCCTCGAGGTCAGGTGAGATGGAGCCCGCAACCTTGGGCGAGATGGAAACCGCGTCCTTGGGTTGGGTGAGACGGAGCCCGCGGCTTCGAGGTTGGGCGAGACGGAGCTCGCGGCCTCGAGGTCGGGCGAGACGGAGCCCGCGACCTTGTGGTCGACCGAGACGGAGCCCACGACCTTGCGGTCGGGCGAGATGGAGCCCGCGGCCTCGAGGTCGGACGAGACGGAGCCCGCGGCCTTGGGGTCGGGCGAGATCTTTTAATACGTCTCAAGCCATTTGGAGAAGTCAGCGTGGGCGCTAACTTTCTTGCTTTGGGTATTCCTGATATCGATATCCGACAGTAGGCTTGACTGCTTATAGGCTAGTTCAGAGAAACATGTTTTCTAGTGGAGCTGTACCAAACAGGCATCAATTAAAATAGAACCTAAATATTTAGGATTAAATTTATCAAAAAAAATTCAGGATTAAAGGCCGAGAAAGCATCGTTTTTGGTACCTATACGCCACTTTTTTTTAGTAATAAGTGGTTTCTACAATTTTTTTTCCTAATAACTGAACTTATGTGTCATTCCAACGCAAGTGTGGTCAAGACAATAACTCTAACTAGTTGTGTGACCACATTCTACCATGAGAGAGCAGCAAGGACACAAAATTTCCAAAAAGTTGAAACAACACTTGCTTTCATGCTTTGTGACTCTAAAGCGTACTAGCGGGGAACACAGGTGTAGAATTAACGGGGGATGGACGAGTGCGCGGAGCTGCGGCCAGTGGTTTCTTTTTTTTTTTTCCTCCACAAAGTCGATCATGATGATGCATGGATCTCGCACATCACAACATGCGCGGTCAATTGTCTTTATAGTTGAAACATTCTTATTCTCGGTCCTCGGCTGGTCAGAACTCAGGTTCCCCTGCCGCCGCCGGGTCACGCTGCCATTCATTTTCTTTGTTCTTTTTCAGTCCAAAAAGACGGCTTCCACGTCCAGATTCATCATCGGGCGTCCAGGTTCACAAATCACAGGCGCTGCCCTCTTCCCAACACGTCTCTCCGTTCCAATTCCAACTCGCGGTCGACTTCCAACAGAACCAAGGAAAGCAAGCAGCCAGCCGTTCCTTTGTTGACCAGACCAATCAGATACGCCTATCATATATTTGTTCTGTTCTGTCAAATAAACAAAGAACACATGGAGAAACATCCCTGCCACGACGATACCGCAGGCTGGGAATGGCCGAATGGGACTGTGTCGTGTGCCTGGGCCACTCGTATCATCTACTGTAGGAGTAGTATATATAGCCAATCATGATGTGCACTGCATGCATATAAAACGTACACAACCGTCCTATCGAGGACGTGCAGGGGACGACGGAGCCACGGGTTCACGTCACGGTACGTCATTGGCCGGGGCCCCTCCAGATACGTGCAGGGAGGGAACCTGCAGCCAGCCCGGCCAGCTGCAGGAGCGTGATCTCGACTCCTGGAGCTTCCTCAGCCGTCAGAATCGGATCCCGATTCCCATCCCATCCCAGCTACTGCATGGACTGGCTTATTTTCTCCGATGTCCGATCCTCCTCCCATCATTTGCCGGCCGCCCGGATTGCAGTGTGCCTCATCGATCGTCGTACGTGGCCGCGACGAACGAACTCGGCATGGTATGCATGCGTGATGTGCCTGGGACACACACACCGTACCAGGGGCGGCGCCGACGGCCGCCGCCATCCACATGAGGGTGGGAGACGAGCGAGACCGAGACCGATGTCAATTAGAGGTGACTGCCAATCCCGAGTCGTCGTTTCCGTGGTTTTCTTTCTTCCGTTTTTTTGCTTGAGTGTTTGTTCCGTTAATCCTTCTCTTTCCTCCTCGAGAAAGGATTGTACGAGATGAGAGCGCTGACTTTATATGAGATTTGGTCATCTCACCTGGCTCGTTTATTTCAACCACATTCATTCTTCTCCAATCTCATCCAACCAAACAAGGTCTGTGAGACGGGAATTTCGAGACTTGGCACGGCAACATGGAGAAAGGAATAAATAAATAAACATGCTATACTTGGAGAAGAATGAATGTGGTTCATTTTCTATGTAAATAAACGTCCCTTCTAAAACACTATTGAAGAAGAGACCATTTCCTATTTACGACACAGAAGGAGAACACACGTCTGAATTCTCTAAGGTGGTGTTTGGATAAGGGTTGGGATAGGGATATGGAAATATAGTTGGGGTAAGAATGAGGGGGTATGGGTTTTGGATGTGATGTTTTATACCCATACTCATGTTTGGGTTGTCCATGGTTTGGGTTAGGGGAAATGCTGTGGGGCAAAAAAAAAAGAAAGAAAAAAAGGCGATACCTCCTCGCTTGTGGTCCTAATCTTCTCGTTGTCCCTTTCATTTTTCTCCTCCCTACCATCGACTTTGGCCCCCCTGCCTGGTGGACAACGCGGCTACTGTGGAGCGGCGACCTCGCCGCTACTCCGGCAGTGCGGACGACGAGGCCAGCTCCACCCGTGGGGGCGGTTGCTGCTCCGGCAACGCGCACGGCGAGGGCGGCTCGGCCTCCTACGCCATGAGCGATGGAGGCGGCTGCAGCTCTGGTGGACGTTCTCCACATCCTCCTCCCTATCGACGACAATGGCATGTGTAGCCTTCCTCGATCCAGCACGTCCACACTCCGCAGCCTTCCTCGATCCAGCAGGCGGCGATCGGCCGGTGTTTGGTTCTCCCCTGGTGGACGTAGTCAAGGCAGTCGATGAGGGTGGCGGTCTAGGATACGCAGTCCACCGCAGGCGCCGAGGTAGGGGAGTGGGAGCCCGCACTCATGGCGGAGGTAGCGAGCGCCAGGAGGATGCACGCCACAGCGGCGACGACGACACGGGAGGTGAGGGCCATGAATCAGCACCAGCGCTTGGAGCTTCTATCCCGGCCACAACCCACCCCTCACTGTGGGATAGGATTGGTGGGATAGAAGCACCTTATTTCCCTTTTCATACCCTCCCTATTCCCTTTTACTGATACCAAACGTATTTTCCTATCCCACCTACCATAACCCACAATCCAAACGTCACCTACATGTGCACGTAGAGTGCGCGTGTGTGAGACACTTATTAGATGACCGCAAGTTACTAGTGTTAACCTCCCCCCCCCACACCAATCGTCGCTCTTCTTCATTTGCTTATTTGTCCACATCCCTAGCCTGTCTCACCACCACCGTCTCCTAACTCGTGTTAGTGCATTGTTGAAAAGCGTGACAATACGCATCGAACATAATTCGAGTGTGCGTGGTGCGTGCGAGGTGTAAATATAGTTGTACTCAACAAAGAGGGGAAAACCACATTCTAAGTGTTCAACACCATTGATGGAGAACATTTTCTATTTATGACAATGAAGGAGAACACACATGCCGAGTTCTCTAGATGTGCGCATAAGGCATGTGTGTGTGATGTTTATTAGACAACTGCACGTTACTAGTCGTACCACCCCCAATCATAGTTGTTCTTCCTTTCCTTCTTTGTCCGCATCCTAGCCACTTCACCACCACACCCCCTCCCAACTCATGTGAGTGTGTTGTTGAAAAACGTGACAACATGCGTCAGAATTTAGGTATGTGGTGCGTACAACACATAAATGTAGTTGTACCCAATAAAAAGGACCTAATAAAAAGGAGAAAAACAAATTAGGGGCATGTGTGAGGCGCTTATCAGACGATCATCCGTTACTAGCTGTATCACCCATAACTGTATCTCGTCTTCCCTTTTTCGCTCCCTTCTTTCTCTACAACCCATCTACCCCACTGCCACCTGGCCCTCCCCTAACTCATGTGCGTGCCATCAGATATCGTGACAAAGTGTGTCAAACAAGAATTTAGGTATGTGTGATGTCCACATGAAGGCGCGTCAAACAAGAATTTGGGTGCATAGGAAGCATGTGGTGCGTGCAAGGCGTGACTACGATTGTATCTAGTAAAGGCGTAAAAAAACCCTCAGTCTAGGTGTGAGCATAGCATATGTGTATGAGACATTCATTCTATGATTGTGCGTTGTTAGTCTTACAACTCTTCAATGTCTCTTCTTCACTTCCTTTTCCTCTGCGCCTTCAGCCGCCCTAGCGTCTCCTGTACACTTCTGTAGGTGTGCTTGGATGTCTAGTTTTAGCCCCAACCAAATCCATTATAATGTAGCCCACACATGATTGCATGACTGAACTAGCTACAAGTCTGTCCTGCTAACTGCAAAACCATCGTCCGCTAATTGGTTTTCGTATCATGGTACCCTGGCTCTCATTGCACACTGGCCAGGTCTTGCACATGCAGCCTTTTGTTTGGTTGCCCACGCCCAGGCAAACAGGGCAGATGCGGAGCCTGTTTGGTTGCTTGTGCCCTGCCATTAGTCAACTTGTTTTTCCGACTGCACACCTGATCCCCTGCGCTTGCCTGCACAAAGAGAGCTTGTATCACCAAAATGTAGAATTTTCGCACAGAGCGAGCCCGCCCGGAGGACGGCTTTTGCACGGAGGTGCCATGGCTGAAACCATAGACTAGGAAACTAACCGTGTGAAGGTTACATCTGGTGGGTTGGGTTGAGCCTCGTACAACCAACCAATCACGCCCTTAAGTCATGCTTGTGTACTGTTAAAAAGCATGACGATAGACGTCATACAATGTTTTGGATCTATATGGGAGCAATTGGTTTCCTTCTCGGCGTGGCCTGGCTCTCATCTGCCATGCAGGCTCCTGCCGGCCAGGTTGTTTAGCTACGACGACCGTTTGTTTGGTTTATGTGCTGACGAGGCTCTTGACGGCCAAGTTGTTCAGCTATGACAACCATTTGTTTGGTTTATGTGTGGACGCAGCCAGAATGCATGGAGAATATGTTTGGTTGCACGTCTTCCATGGTTCTCACTCTCACAACCACTCTCCGCACACGTGCCGTCTGCACCCATTCTATGATTGTGCGTTGTTAGTCTTACAACTCTTCAATGTCTCTTCTTCACTTCCTTTTCCTCTGCGCCTTCAGTCGCCCTAGCGTCTCCTGTACACTTCTGTAGGTGTGCTTGGATGTCTAGTTTTAGCCCCAACCAAATCCATTATAATGTAGCCCACACATGATTGCATGACTGAACTAGCTACAAGTCTGTCCTGCCAACTGCAAAACCATCGTCCGCTAATTGGTTTTCGTATCATGGTACCCTGGCTCTCACTGCACACTGCCAAGTCTTGCACATGTAGCCTTTTGTTTGGTTGCCCACGCCCAGGCAAACAGGGCAGATGCGGAGCCTGTTTGGTTGCTTGTGCCCTGCCATTAGTCAACTTGTTTTTCCGACTGCACACCTGGTCCCCTGCGCTTGCCTGCACAAAGAGAGCTTGTATCACCAAAATGTAGAATTTTCGCACAGAGCGAGCCCGCCTGGAGGACGGCTTTTGCACGGAGGTGCCATGGCTGAAACCATAGACTAGGAAACTAACCACGTGAAGGTTACATCTGGTGGGTTGGGTTGAGCCTCGTACAACCAACCAATCACGCCCTTAAGTCATGCTTGTGTACTGTTAAAAAGCATGACGATAGACGTCATACAATGTTTTGGATCTATATGGGAGCAATTGTTTTCCTTCTCGGCGTGGCCTGGCTCTCATCTGCCATGCAGGCTCCTGCCGGCCAGGTTGTTTAGCTACGACAACCGTTTGTTTGGTTTATGTGCTGACGAGGCTCTTGATGGCAAGGTTGTTCAGCTATGACAACCATTTGTTTGGTTTATGTGTGGCCAGAATGCATGGAGAATATGTTTGGTTGCACGTCTTCCATGGTTCTCACTCTCACAACCACTCTCCGCACACACGCCGTCTGCACCCAGCGAGCCAGGCTCACCAGAAACGAACCTCAATTTCGTTTCCAGGATGCTAGGTTGTGCGGGCCATTTTGCATCGTTAGGCCCTGGCAAGTCTACAACCTGGCAACCAATCACATATGAACTGCATCGGATCAATCAGGCTCGGACAAATACGTGACATGGACACGGTTATACCAGGGGATAACATCTATATAAGAAATTTCTGCAATTTCACTGCTTTTCCTACTTGTTGACGATTATATAGTATGAAAAAATTAGATACGGTGTTATCTTTACAGAAATGAGCCCCGGAATCGAATTTTCTGGTTACGGGTTTCATCCCTACTTCCAGTGTTCCACCCACTCAGGAGACCAAAAAAAGGAAACAGGGACAAAACGGTCAATTCCAACTGCAAAGTCTCAGATTTTCTTTCGGGACCAAAACCAACCTACACCCAACGCATTGTTGTTTTCCTCCTTTTCTTTTCGCCTTCCTTCTTTTTCATTCCCCCCGCTGCGGCGCTGCCTGCCTCTGTCCGTCCCCTCCTCTCCTTTTTCTATTTTTTTTCGTTTTTCCATTTTACGCTGTGGATTCCCATGGTCACCACAGTGAAGTCTCGACCGCCGCATGCTTCCTTCGCCATGAGCGGCCGCCGCCGCCGCTCTTCGCCGGCGGCGCCTTCCTGCTCCTCCGTATCCGGGTGAGTTCCACTCCTCCCGTTGTCATCCTTTTTCTGTCTGTTTCTTGCAATCCTGAAGCGAACGAACTGTTATTTGTTTTTTTTTCTCTGTGAAGTTGTGTTGGGTAGTTTAAGCTTGATCCGTGCTTCAACCGCTCAAAAGCATCTATTTTTTCTCTCTAGGTTTTTGTATGCTTTATTTTATACTGAGGTTTTGTTTGGCGATGAGCTGCTTGCTATTCGTTATATCACTTTCCCTATTCGGCGATAAACTGCAGCCATGTGCTAATTCTTTTGCGGCCGCGGCGTGTTGGGTATCTTTTGCAGGGGTTCGTTGGTTGCGCTATGCTGCTTGACCTTGATGCTCCTTGCTTTCTCCGTGTCGGCCGCGGCGGCGGAGGATTGCGCTGACGAGAGTGACGGCGCTGATGGCGACGGTCGCTGTCTCAGCTTCCGGGATGGCTGCGCAGACCGGAGCTCCTTCTGCTTCTCGTCCTCGGTGGCTCAGATGCTGCTTGCAAGCGAGGATGGCACCAAGGCGCCGGATTTGGAGATGTCAAGGGACCGGGGACCGACCTCTCTGCCATTGTCCTTCCCGATGTCCGGCGGCGGAGGCATGGTAACTTGCTCTTCTGTTGACTCGTCGCTCACACGGGCGCGCAATGGATTGGGGAAAGACAACGATGCTAGAGCGAGGTATAATGTCGCGTCGTGCCAGGCGCCGCTTGTGCCTGACAATTGGATGCGGGCATCAGCTGGGGTGGCCATGGAGGTGGATGGCACGGCCACAGATGCCGACCCGAGTGGTCTTCAAAGTCCCTTGTCGATGAATGTGGAAATTAGCCCCCCGGTTCTGGATTGGGGCAGGAGCGACTTGTATGCCGCAACCAAGGCCAACTTGACCGTGGTGAATCTGAACAACAACAGTGTCCTGCGTTTGTATGAGCCATTCAGCACTGATCCCCAGTTTTATGTGTATGGTTATGAGGATCTGGAGCTGCAGCCTGGGGATAATGCTACAGTCACCTTCGTTTTCTTGCCAAAGTTGTTGGGCTCTTCATCAGCACATCTAGTTGTGCAGACAAATTTTGGTGGATTTATTATACATGCAAAGGGCATGGCTGTCAGTTCGTCCTATCAGATACTGCCATTGACAGGGATAGATGTTGTGATTGGTGGACAGCTAGAGAGGAACTTATCGGTATACAACCCATATGATGATACTCTCTATGTTGAGGAAGTGGCTGTTTGGATGTCTTCATTGGAGAGCACAAGGTATTCTTCTCACCTTGTTTGCCAGCTAGACCCCTTCGATGGAGCATTGGAGCTATCTTCTTCAGGTAGCAACTGGTATACAGCAAGCAGTGAGGAATTTGGATGGCCAATGGTCTATATCAGGCCTAGTGAGCAATGGGAGGTGCTTCCTTCAAAGAACAACACTTTAATAGAGTTAAAACTGCAAGCTGTTTCTGAAGGCAAGGTGTTTGGTGCTATCTGCTTGAAACTGCGTAATAGTACTCCTAGTACAGTTCATACTTTTGTGATACCTATTGAGCTAGAGGTGCATACGCGAACTTACTATGATTCCAGTGGCTTAATTGCTGTCACATTTGAGCATATATCGACTTGTGATGAAACTGGGCCAATATTTTCACTTTCCTTACGGAATGATGGACCAAAGTTACTGAGGATTATAGGTGTTACTGAGGATGACATAAATGGCCCAATGATCTTTCAGGTTAAGTACCTGAATGGATTGATACTCTTACCTGATACTGTAACAGATATAGCTTTAGTAAGACATACTTCTTCAGTTCCAGAGGACATTTCATCTGACAGCTGCAATATAGTTGTAGAAACAAACAGTACCCTTGGTAGTTCAATCATAATACCGTGCAAAGATTTAGTGCGTGCATCTCTTTTCTATATTAGCAATGCTATTGTTGCTGAATCCGATGGACTGTTTGCTAGATCATTATATGATGAAGAAATCTCTGCTAATGCAAGGACGAGAACATTGGGCAGCATGCTGCAAGTAGAAGACTCATATGATGTGAAGGTATTCCTCCTTACACTTTTCTTTTCACCAAGAAATAGAACCTTCATTGATTACATTGATATTAAATGCCTTTTCTTGTTGAAGTGCTAAATGCTTACTAGGAGTTGTACTTGACATATGGCCTGTTTGATATGGAGTAGTTATATCTAGCCCACTGTATTGTTCTTTTTTCTTTCACGTCACTCCCACATAATCCATCGCGTGTAGCTTCAATTTCCCTTCGATGTCTTCATCCCTTAGCATGAAACTGCATGGTGTTGAGTCTATGCTTAACTGGCAAGTAATTGGTATGCTAGGTTTACTCACCTGGAGCTTGCTCTATAATTATTATTGAAGAGAATATGTTCAATACCTAAACCTGAGTCTTTAACTTTATCTGATCCTAAAATGGCTTGATGTTCTAGAGAGAGAAAAATGTTTTTAGTAATCCTTAATTTTATCTGATCCTGCTACTAGTAATAGATTATTCTGGTCTTGAGATTGATGCCTATAGCTGTGTATAAGCAGAGTACCTTGGTAACTTGATTCCTGTTATAGTAGTTAAAATCGTTCTTCTAAATAGAACTTTACCTTCCAATTGTCTACATTTTTTTGTTATCCTTGTGCTTAAGTGCTGGCACCTGTTTGATTGCTTATTTCAGTTGGATAATACATCAGTCTATATCCTTTTGCTTGTAAGTCTGCTGATGTAATATCATAAAATTATTTGCAGCCAATGGTCATGAGAGCAGTCAAAGCTGATGATAGAATACTTAGACAATGGAAATCTCATGGAACAAGTGACGGGATTTCTGTTCTTATGGATCATGAAATGTTGTTTCCCGTTGTGCAAATTGGTTCACAGTTTTCTAAATGGATAAAGGTCCATAACCCAAGCCTGGAGCGTGCAGCCATGCAGCTGATAGTGAACTCTGAGGAGATCATTGACCAATGCAAAACTGTAACCGATGTATGTGAACTCACATTCTCAAGCAAATCTCCAGAGATTAACTCAACTGAGACTAGATTTGGTTTCTCATTAGGTGAAGCAGCAATCACTGAGGCCTATGTTGATCCTTCAGAGACTGCTTTGCTTGGTCCTGTTGTCTTCCGTCCCTCGAATCACTGCATGTGGTCAAGCATGGTTTTGATCAGAAACAACCTGTCAGGCGTGGAGATGCTGCCTCTCCGGGCATATGGCGGACGGCAATCTATTGTCCTTCTAGAGGAATCTGAACCTGCTTGGAAGCTAGAGCTTAGCCTTGGATCCAATGTTCAGAATAAATCAACAATGGCCAAACAAGAGGTCCCAAGCTCTTTGTGCAGTCAACAGTTAACCAAAGAGATACATGTTAAAAACAGCGGTGACCTTCCTCTCCAAGTGACAAAGGTTAAAGTTTCAGGAGCTGATTGTGGTGTGGATGGATTTACTGTGGACAACTGCAAGGGATTTAGCTTAGCGCCAAGTGAATCAATAAGAATGCTCATTTCTTTTCAAGCTGACTTCTCTTCAGCTATGGTTCAGAGAGATCTTGAGTTGGTCATGACTACTGGCATCTTTCCGATCCCTATGACTGCAACTATTCCTGTCTGCATGCTTAACCAGTGCAGAAAATCTTATCTCAGATCTGCCCACTGGAAGCTGTTGGTAGTCTTCTTTGGAGCTTTAACACTGCTTATTCTGGTCTTTGTCCGATATGTCCCAGATTCTTTGACAGTGGGCTCTCAAGATTACATCAAGATCGATGACCAGAAAAGTACCTTTGAGAACAAGAAAAGTACCATTAGCAAGACTCTTAAGCCTTCTTTCCTTCACCAAAGCAGCAAAAAGTCCAGGTAAGTTTTGACCAGTGCCTCTACTTTTTCCCAAGTCCACTTCATTTTTTTTCACATTTATTAAAGTTTGATCATTTGTGGTTTGTGTGCACAGGACAAATAAGGAACACAAAAGAACTGAAGAGGCTCTTGCTGAGAAATACGCTGCCAGTGTTATTGATAGCTCAAAGAGTACAGATGACAAGAATAATCCTGATGAACAACTGCATACGACTTCAACTGTATCCGTGTCCCGAGCTAATCCAGTGGAAGACAAGGCCTCAAGAGAAGCTCCACAGACTAGTGAAAATCTCACCATCAGGATTGCCCGAGACAAAGGGAAACGAAGGAAGCGGAGAGTTGGTGCAGGACTGGCAGGTAAGTTTGAGGTTTCTAGCAGCCACAGTGGGAACTCAACACCGTCTTCACCATTGTCACAAAGTTCAACCCCAAAACAAGGTTGGTCTTTTTCCGGAGCACCATCAGACTCGAAGCATGGAAATAAACTCGAGACTGGGTTCGATGTCGAGGCAACCACATCATCAACTGGCACTAAGCATGAGAAGAAAACTTGGTCGCAAGTCGCTAAGGGGCAGCCTCGCTCGCGTTCAGCCTCGCCTGGAACTGGAATCACATCACCTCCATCTCCTGCACTGACCACCACCCCATGGCGCTCGCCGCCATTGGCCACATCTTCCCCGATCACTCCACACTGTCGTGCTCCTGGCTCCAACCTGATGAAAGACAAGGCTGTGAAGAGAGACGGGGGTGCTGCACCTGTGCCGAAGAAAGACTTCACCTACGACATATGGGGAGACCATTTCCCAGGAAACCTGCTGGTGATCGCAAGGGAGGCCGCGCCATGCAAGATGCCTGACGCTTCTGAAGGCGCCTCCTATAGCTTGTTTGCTAGAGAGCCCCAGACCCTCATGATGAAGCCATCATCTGCACCGCCGCCCATGTCTCGCGGCCGTGGCTCGCCGCCGTCTGATATAGCATCTGGTTATGGAATAAAATGATCCTGAAAGCTGAAATAATTTGACCAGGGTTTGCCGTTGCGTCTCCCATGCATCCATGCGCTGCTCTCCGTTTCTAGTACTAACCATGCATCCATGCGCTGCTCTCCGTTTCTAGTACTAACCATGCATCCTAACATGATTACATGAGGCAGGCTGACAGCGCACATGTAAAAACTTATATAAAAGCAAAAGAAAGTGAAGCAGGTTAAAACTGACGTTTTTCTTCACCACTGACAGTTAAACTGTGTAGCTTAAAGCATGTAAATCGAGCAGTAAAGATCTGATTGCAACGTTAGTGAAACCAAAGGTCTGATTGCATTTTTGCTTCAGGCGAACGCGATTCAGAGGACATAAACGACCCCACATGATTAGTCTCCAGGCTTCAGCTAATAAAGATTCTAAAGTGCCATCATGTCTCACCTCGCTATCATCTGCAGATATGAGGGCAATTATGTTCCTGTATAAAGTAGGACAGGTGCTTGAAAGGCTTCATGCATGTTAGTGGTTCTCATTCGTTAAAGCCAAAATGCGAACCATGAGTAGGTGAAACACGTTCGAATTAAGCAGAAAGTTCAAAGAAATCGCTCCCTGTGGATGCCAAGAACGCCCTCTTTAGCTTGGAGTATCTTTTGTTTATCAAATTCCATTGCTACTTTGCTGCAAGTTCACCTGCTCTGTATGCTACATTCGCATCGAAGTTCCTACTACAAAGAATGATCAGAGTCCAAATCCTCAATACTAACAGCGTGACATGTTTGATATTGTGAAGAGCAGAAGTACTGGAAGTTATTTGCAGGGACTGGAATAACTTCTAACGATGATCATGCTGTATAACAAAAGCACGAGCTGCAGGTAACATGGTTTGCAGGGGGATTATACGAGTACTAAAAACAGAGGACAGAACACGGACTGCAGGTAGCATCCTAACGGGTACCCGTTATGTTCACTTTCAGAATACACACATCATACAGCACTCGAATGCCTTATTTTGATGCGACGCGTTGGTCACTAATCCAGCAATCCTGCTCCTCAATTCAGAAGAGAGAGGGCAAGTAATCGGCACCGCTCCGCTACCGAACATGTCAAATTTCCTGATTTCCATCACTTCGAGCTGAAGAATGGTAGCCTACAGTATGCAGATTCATATGTTTAGTGCTATTTCCATATGCGTTATCTCACGAGTCACCAGCATATTTACATGGAATTTCTGATGTGCGTTGGCTTGAGATGAACACGTTATCTGATGTGAGGTCTGCTGGGGAAGAACTCTGGACTCACCCGAGCCTGAGCGATGTATCGGAGCAGTCGTCAGTGTCTGTTGATGGGCGCTGATAGGATGTGTTTGTCACAGATTCAGATGACTGCCCTTCCTCATACACAATTTCTGAATCGACGCCAAGCTGCGTCTCCATCCTTGCCATCCGGGTCACCTGCAGCTTCAGATCGCCATAGCTTAAGCACCGAGACATCGCTCGAAACAAATGAAGAGCAGAATGGAAAACTCAGCAGGGGAGAGCAGGAATTTACTTGCTCCTTCAGCCTTGAATTCTCCTCGATCAGTTCCATTCTCTGTTCAACAACACAACTGACGCTGTCAGAAGGCAGGAAACGGGATCTGGCTGAACGTAATGTGAAAGATTTCAGTTGCATCTTTTATCAGGTGGTGAGGTGCTGAAATTTCTCTGAAGTTTTCCACACAGTTGATTAAGCTGCAGCGCTAGCCTAGGTCTGAAGCATCTTGTTTAGAAATAAATTAACTAAAGCAGTTTGAAAAGGGAGTTATGCTTGCCTTTCTTTCCAGACCGCTGATCTCGTCAAGGATTTTTTGGCTCTACAATTTTGACAGGGAAAGAGATGATTATGCTATGCAGCATTACTGTACAGTCTGATGCTGTCACAACTCACGAGTATCAGATACCTTGGTTTTGAGTACAGAGCCGAGGCCGGATTCAAGGGTCTTCTCAAGCTCTTGCAGCTGTTGGACGCTCAGCCTTTGGAGCTCCTCTCCTCTCATCTGCCTGAAGAGAATTAACGGTTACTTTTACAACATGATGATCACCTATTTTATCAAAAAACAGTCGTTTCCACACATTTCTTTAAATTTTTTTTGTAATTTTTACAACGACTAAACAAAAATAATAGAAAGAAAGGTAAGCAATAGTCCAATAAGTGACTTACTATCTTAAAGGCGATCAAGGAGGAACCAAAACATACATCATAAAACGACCGAACTACCAAACAAGAAAAACAAAGGCTACAGCCAAAAACTCTCACACAAGACAAAAGAAACCCTACAACCTAGACCTCCAACAAATACAATAAAACAAGCATGTGAGAGGCGGCGATGAGACAACCAAGCAGCAAGTGAATATACCGCAACAAGAGAACAACCACCAGCACGAGTCCGGTCCTCTGCCACCTTCGCTCCACGAGCAAAGACGGAGCCACCAAAAACTCCGCAACAGGAGAGCAACCGCCTCAGCCCATAAGGATGACCAAGCAACAACAGTAACCATAACTAATAAGCAGACACAAAAACACCACAAGCGTTACCAAGCAATAACCAGAAAGTAGCCTTCATAGCACCACAACAACGACCAAGCAACATCTAGAGAGCCCATCGCAAGAGAGCAGCTAGCTCCACAAGCGACAACCAAGGAACAAACACCGAACTAAATAGAGACGACCACACAACAAGGAGTCCACAATAGTGACTAAGTAGTAACCAGAGCCCACGGTGAGAGAGCAGCCGCTTTAGGTCCACAAGTGATTACCAAGCAACAATTACCAGCGAGTAGTGGGGAAGACGACGACCTCGTACCTAAGCTACTAGCAATGGTAGAGTGGAGTAGTTCTCAAGATAATGCTTCTTAGAAGGACATAACCCACAAGGCGGTGTCATTGTTCATCCGACAAAAGTGAACTAGGTTTTCACCTAGGGAACATAGGTGGAATGCGGTTTCATAACAATGCCCCCAACAAGGTGAATGATGCCTGAGAGTGTCATCATTGTCGGCCTCATCCAGAGCTAGGTAGGGCTTTCATGACTATCCTCTAACCTATGCACCAAACAACCCTAGGGCACAAAACTACATCGGCGACCAAAATCTGGCTAGGGTTTTCACCATACACCCCCCATGACATATCCTCTACCCTAAGCACCAAACAACACTAGGGCACATAATTTCAGCAATGGCCACATCCCAAGGCTAAGCAAAGAAAGGATGAACAACCAACGCAACAACCCCTTGGTGGACTCTTCACCTAACAGAACCAAAGGGTGTATGTAAGGATGGCAATGGGTAAATCCCCATTGGGTATGGCCACCTCAGACCCATCCCCGCCATAAAAATTTGGTACCGCCAGAATACCCATACCCGCCATGGGTGGGGAGTTTTTCCCAGACCCATACCCGGCCGGGTAAATCATACCCAGCGGGTCACCCGTACCCGCCAACAATTTATTCACGCACATGAAAATCAACAATTCAACAGCAGACCGGTCCACCCTAGCTATCACGGCTAGTACTCATTTTTTTCAATCTGTATGACATAATAAGAATGAATGTTAATAAAAAAAGATGCTATAAAAAATATCAAACATAACAGGTATGGTAGGACATGGGAAACAAGCAAAATCTGTCAATTTGTTCTATTTGAACTGCGTACATATGGCAATAGGGGAATTGGTAATTGCACAACACGGCAGTACAACTGAGGAGCTAGGATAGCTATGTCACTAAAAATAGGAAAAAATAAAGTTATTTTAGCGGTATACTAACTGGATGCAATGCTATATTGCCTATGTGCATGCATCGTCATGATGTCCATAGTAAAATGTTTCTGTATGTCAAGATGAAATAAAAAATTTAGGTATGCCAATAAACAAAACCTGAAAGTAAAGACATGGTGATATGGTGGGTTTGACAGACATGGCAGGATATGCTTTGGTTCATTTAAACTAGAAGAAGCATATACTCAAAATAAATACAATCTGGCACTAGCACTATTGTTCTTGAGTTTACTTACATCAGTGGCTGCAGCAACTTGCGGCTAGTACTAGGAAGCCGAGTATTAGTTACTGCACCACCTCCACCCGAAGATGTGGCTGCAGAAGAGGAGCGACGGCCAAAAGGAGCAGCAACACCTTCCCGAGATGAAGCCAGAGAAAGAGGGGGTCAGCCGTCCTTTTGCTTCATCTTCTCCACGGCCGCAGTAACCCCGGTCCTTTTCTTCTCCTTGGTGGTGGTGTTCTTGGACTTGGATGTATGAGCGGCGCCGTTCTTCGGATCCGCTGCAGGAGCGTCGGCGGCGACTTCAACTTGGACCTCCGGATCTTGCAGCTTCAGAGTGTTCACGGCGTCGACGAGCTCGAGATCTAGGCGGCTTCAGGTGGACACCATCTTCCAGGACCTCCACGAAATCCCTTGACGCCGGAGTGAAGGAGTTGGTTAGTGCGGGGGGAAAGAGGCAAAGGAGCGCAGAGGGCCGAGCGCCTCTGCAGTGCTGCGCTTGCAAGTGCAAAGAATATGATATGAAGGGGATTAGGGGAAGGGGAACAGGGCAATCACCGTTCTTGCTCGAGTTGCTCCGTCGCCTGCATGGCGTGGCGAGTTCCTGGCGCTTCGATGCGATGCGAATACGCGAGACGCCGAGACGAGGTCACGAGGGGCGAGCGGGCAGCGTAGTTTTTTTTCGGCGGCGGCGGCGTTTTTTTTGGTGAGTGGTGATTGCGGTGCCAGGCTGCCAGCGCCGAGACGAGGTAACGACGCGCTTTACTCACGCGCCTATTTTTTTCGGCGGCGGGAGGCCAGGTGTCAAGCCTCCCTCGAGCGGTCGAGGGCTCCAGCGGCCAAGTCGCCAAGCGGGACTGGCGGGTGAACCTAGGGTTTTACATGGGCTAGTGGGCTTATTTTGTTTTTGGCCGGGTATTTTTCACCCATGGGTAAATGGGTACGGGGATTGCTGGAACATACCCATACCCACGTACCCGATGGGTGAAGGGTTTGGTCCATTTACGTACCCGTGGGTAGTGTGTTTAGTCCATATTTAGATCCTAATGGAGTAAATACCCGTCGGGTATCGGGTCGCGGGTCCCCATTGCCATCTTTAGGTGTATGGTGACCAAGATAGCCCCTGACCCCCCAAGAACGTGAACTATGCCTACGGGCACAATAACTAGCGACGCTGGCAAAAACTTGCTAGAGCTTTCGCTTGTGACCTCTGTAACACGGATAAGTCAATGAGGGGCCGTATCGTGTATCGGATACGTATCCGATACGGATACGCCCCCGATACGTCTCCGATACGTATCCTCCAAGTATCTCATTTTTTAAAATTTTTGGAATATTGAGTACGTGACCGGATACGTATCCACCTCTGGGATACGGCCCAGCCCAACAAACGTTCCTGATCTCCCCGAGTCCCCGTCACGACGCCTCGCACGGTCGCAACTCGCACCGCCGCCTGCGCACACGCGCGCCGCCACCTGCACAGGGGTTGCGCCCCACTCGCCGACCGCCGGCGACGAGCCTCCACCCCCTCCGTGCCATCAATCAACTTCTTCACCTCCAAACTGTCGCGCTGATGAGCACCTACCAGTCCGCCATAGCCACGGCCAGCATCGCCGCCTCCTATGCAAGGATGCACCACCGCTCGCCGGCCGCCGGCGACGAGCCTCCGCTCCGTCCGAGGCATCATTTGACTTCTCCCCTCCTCCAAACTGCCGCACTGGGGAGCACCCACCAGTCCACCATGGCCGCAGCCAGCTCCCTCAATGCAGGGGAGAGATGCAGGGGAGAGGACAATTCAACAACAAAGCAAGCTCCTGGCGACATCCCATGAGTACATCCCCTTCCCCATTCTTGATCTACTCTGCTGCAGTTCTTGTTGCTTGGTTTTGTTTGTACCCTCCCTGATTAGTATTGGCCATACTTGATTGCTTGCATGCAGTAGATGACCTCTCCAAATTTGGGTCCTAGCATCGGGTCTATGGCCACCGGCCACAACCACAACATACGATAGGGGGGCTCTCTGTTCCTGACTTCTCGTGTTCTAGAATTTTAGTAATTGCGGATTCATCCAGTAAGGTTGGACTTGGATCATCTGTGAAAACAAGAAACCTACAAGGTAATCTGGTGATGTATATATCACGTATGATTGCATGTAGAGTACTGAACTAATGATTAATTGATTAGTGATTACTCAAGTTATAGACTTTCAGAATTTTAATTCACATTATTACTTATTTATTAAAAAAATTGTAAAACGTATCCAGTATCCGTATCCTTCCGATACCGATACGCGTATCCATATCCGTGCTGCATAGCTTGTGACACCCCAAACCTTACCATGCGCAAGACCAACATGACCACAGGCACCATAACGACAGGGAATCCACAATGAATATGAGTTCACACAGGGTAGAAAGAACAACCAAGAGGACCCACATTGCCAGCTTCGCACCAACGCAAGAGGAGAACCACGAAGGGGTGTAGCCCTCCCTACAATGGTACTAGCGTACAATGGATGGCACAGGCCCACAACCATAGTAAGGAGATAGTAGTGTGGAAGCTTAGGCTCTATCAACGGCAAACGAACACAGCCATGACCAAAGCGTTATGGATAAAAAACGACCACAACCAAAGTGACTTGGAGCTACGAGGAACATGCAAGGAGCAAGACGGGGATGTTGGAGGCTCATTGCATGATAGCAACAGAGACATCTATGGAAGACGACCACCACCACAAGAAGAGCGTGACCAAGGACACAACCATTTACCAGCATGAACCACCCAAGGATACATCCCAACACAACATCGAAACTCGGCCGGTGACTAATAGCGCGACCACCCTATGAGATGAAGTGACATATTCGAATGTGGACATGCCTTCCTAGTGCAAAACTGCAATGACCAACAACCAAATAGGCGCCATAGCTCCATCCCACCACAGAACCACAAAAAGGAGATGCTGACAACAACCAAACACGAGCACATAGCTCCACTCCATTGTAGAACCATGCAAGGACATAACGGATCCAGACAGAATCATGCCACCTACGCAGGCACTGCTGACTAACTGTACAACAAGGCTAGCCCAGCATTTTTTGGCCTCATGGTCGCCGTGATGGTCCGCATGGAGGTCCCCCATGCCGACCGCACCCCCCGGGCCATCCTTGTGTTGAGGACCCTGAGGTTCCATAATAACACTCCCGGAACTAGGAGGGCAAGTGACAACAACGACATATCCAGGCTAGAGTCGCCCATGTCTGATCATCTAGACCCGACGACAACAAATCTTGCATTGGCCAGCATGGGCCTAGGGCCAAGGGGAAGTGGGAGTGAAGGAGAAGGAAAGGGGAAAGCACATGCAATGGTGGACCAGAGGAGGAAGTGAGGAGGGACGAGAGTGTGCGATGACTGGCTACCACCAGTGGCGACGGGCGAAGACATAGGGTTAGCTGGTGAGGCTCGATCGATTGGGGCAGGCAAGAGAGACATTGTGGAGAGGATTACGGTGAGAAAAATAATAACCATAATTTAGCAAATAATTATATTCAAGAATGGTTATTTGTTTGTTGTGGGTTGATTCAGGTTGGAAGTTTAGGGTGTTGTACTTTGGTCTTGCTGGTGTCCCTATATCCATATGTATGGTTCTTAGGCCAAGTTTTTGCTTTGTAAATTGAACCAACTCTTTTTCTACCTACGGTGAACAACTTGATACTACTACAGAAACAATTTGTCACTGAGGTCAAATGGATTTGTTGAGGTGAAATCTGCGCATGCCTCTATGAAAAGGTCTTTAGAAATCAAGCATTTGTAGGGTTGCGCCATCTTAGTCCCTAGAAATTGATTTCCATGCTCGGTGGCCCCTAGAAATATTTTCCATAGAATCACACAAAGGAAAACAACACAAATAAGGAAAATAATTTTCTCATGCCCAAGCAACTACCTCATAAGCCAGTACTATTTTTTTTTTCAAGAAATGCACGTACATGCATCCTCGAGGATTTGAATCCATATGACCTCAAGTCCTCTGTAACCCCTTCACTTGTGACTAGATATCAGGAGCTATTATTAGGATTTGAATCCATGATCTCAAGTCCCTATGATCCCTTCACTTGTGACTACATATCAGGAGCTATTCTTTTGTATTAACTTGTCTGGATCTTTTTGGAATATTTATGCCCTTAGGCAATATCAAATGAAAAAAATTGTCGGCTCTTATCAAGCACTACAACTTTAGTTTAAAGCGTGCCTCCATTCGAGGCCATTTGAAATATTAAAAACATGAAATTAAGTTTTTTTTTAAAAAAAATGAATATTTGGGTCTAGCAATTTCAAATGAAAATAAATATTTGGGTCCCCTAAATAATTTCAAATGAAAAAGTTGCCGACTACAAATTTTATGTCTTTTCAAGTTGTACAATTTTGATATAAAATTTGTCTTCATCCAACTTTTTTGAAAAACATATGATTTATTTGCGCGTTAACTATTTCTAGAAAGAACCACCTTATCAATGGGCGTTGAAAAATCTAAAAAAGCCAATTAGTCATTAGCATTTTGCGGGGCAGGCCGAAAAAGGCCAGATTCATTTTGGGCGAAAAATCCATGGGCAGGTCCGAGCCCGAGCTTAGGCAGGCCGCTTGGTAATTTTTAGTAGAAAGATCGACAATTGAAATTCATACCTTTTTTGGGGATTGTGCTTTGTTGTCTAGGCCCTGTCCAATAAGAGATGCGGGTTGAGCTAAGCCTAACGGGCTCGGGCCTGATCTTGGACTGAAATGCTCGGGTCTAACCGTTCCTAGAAATGTCTATTTTCAAAGGCAGTCGGTGAGTTACCAATCACCCCTAGAGTTTCTAAGGCGGTCTACATATTAGCTGAGCCACTCTATTGGATTTTCAGGGGCGTCTGAAAATCATCACAATAATCTCTATGAAACAATGGGACTGTTCTAAATCATTTGTATAGTAGAGAGAACTCTGTGTCCTTCTTGAGGTTGCTAAAATAAAAAAGAAGGGTTTTGTCCCAAAAGATAAAACTGGCAGGTGCATGTAGATTATAGTCCTGCTTTTGAACTACATGCGTATGTGTAAATTAAATTGTAGGATAGATGTGCACCTGAGCTTAAGGCTGGTTTCAGCAAGCTCCTCCTTTAGCCTTGCACAAGTGCCGTCATCAATCTGTAACACACACATCACAGAAACGAAAGCTGTTAGTACACACATCATTGTACCCATTCTGCCATTGAGTTTGTGTCCGCAAATTGGAGTAATAAACGTTAACAATTACAGGATGAATTCTAGCTCACATGTGACTGCAGCTGAGACGGCGCTTCGGACTTCTGGAGATTCTTGGAATGGGAGTCGTACCGATCGATTACCTGCTTCATGCTGCACAAATATTGAGCAGATCAACTGATCAGCTGACTGCACAGTTTAGTAAAGATTAAATAATACGACTAACTGACGTACTTCAGATAAAGATGATGGCTTCAATACCAAGGCAATTTGTTTCAGCAACTAGATGTAAGTACTGTTTTTCTAGAAACCCATATTAAGTAGGCCATGCTTCTGGGCATGGAGATATCGTCAGGTCTACACGCGAAATCTGGGAGGCTAGTACTGATAGGATTCCTGATCCTACCAGCAACGTTGCGTAGCTTGTATGGGTGTGAGGGAGGAGCAGGCCTGGAGCCTCGCTGCCGGCGGCTGAGCGCCGTCGCGAGGTTTGCAGGCGTGGGAAGATGACAGGGGGTGGCTAGGGCAAATCCCGGCTCCCTGGGGAAGCCGGAAACAATTAAGATTGTTTCTGCTTAATTCTCAATAATCCCAATTACAATAATTTATACTCTAAAATATCCTTTTACGAAATAACCCTCAAGCTAATAGGTAAATATTAATTTACTGTAAACAATAACTAAACGGGCCTATTCAGCCACTATTGGACCGGTTGCGCCTCTTATACTGTATACCGGTCATAACATCTCTTCCCTCCTCGGCAAACAGCTCGTCCTCGAGCTGGACCTCAGGATATTGCTCCTTGAATTCTTCCAGCGGCTCCCATGTCGCATCATCCACTAGAAGCCCTTGCCACTGGACAAGAACGCGCCACTCGCCGCGACGGAGTTGAGCGCGCAGCACCCGCTCAGGCGCTTGAAGAAGGCGGCCATCCTGCACCGGCGGAAGAGGAACTGGAGCAGCCGGGGGAGCTCCCGTGTAGGCCTTGAGCTGACTGACATGGAATACGTCATGAAGGCGAGCGCCGGCAGGAAGTTGTAGACGGTAGGCCACCGGCCCGATGCGCTCGAGCACCATGAACGGCCCAGCGTATCGTGGCCGGAGCTTGCCCTTGGAGTGTGCGACGAGGACCTGCATAGGACGGTGGAGGCGGCGCAGCAGCACCCAGGCGCCCACCGCGAAGGACACGTCGCGATGATGCTCGTCATAGTACCGCTTGGCGTACTGCTGTGCCTGAAGGAGACGCTCCCGGACCTCCTCTAGGAACGCGTCGCGATCACGAAGCATCGTGTCAGCCGCCTGAGTCTGAGCCGCCCCATGCTGGAGCGGAAGGAGAGGCGGTGGGGGGCGGCCATAGACCACCTCGAACGGCGTTGCCCGGAGCGCCGTCTGGAAGGACGTGTTGTAGCAGTACTCCACCCAAGAAAGCCAGTCGACCCAGGAGCGAGGACGATCCCCGGTGACGCAGCGTAGGTACATCACGATGATCTGGTTGACCACCTCGGACTGCCCATCTGTCTGTGGATGGAAAGTCGTACTCAAGCGCTGCTTCACGCCTGAAAGCTTAAAGAGATCACGCCACAAATTGCTGGTGAAGACGGGGTCGCGATCGCTGACGATGGAGGTGGGGAAGTCGTGGAGGCGCACAATGCCATCGAAGAATGCACGCGCCACTGACGCAGCCGTGTAGGGGTGGCTGAGGGCGATGAAGTGCGCGTACTTGGAGAACCGATCAACCACCGTTAGGATGACCGATTTGCCATGCACCTTGGGGAGGCCATCGACGAAGTCCATAGAGATGTCCGCCCACACCTGCGATGGAACAGCCAGGGGCTGGAGCAACCCCGCTGGGTGCGTTGTTGGCGTCTTGTTCCGCTGGCACGTGTCGCAAGAGCGGACACAGTCCTGCACCAGTACGCGGTCACCTGGGAAGTAGAAGTCTTGGCGGAGACGAACAAGGGTCTTCTGTATGCCCTCATGGCCGGCCTTGTGTGCCAGCGCCACCACCTGGGGACGTAGGTCGCCATGTGCCGGGATGAAGACACGCTTGCCGTGGAGCAGCAGACCGTCCTCGGCGCGCCACGGAGCATCCAGCGCCCCGCTGGTCAGCTGCTGGAGGAGTTCACCGACCTCCTGGTCCAGCGCCAATGCTGCCCTGATGTCGTAGAGACGGAAGGAGGGCCCGGACACAGCCATCGCCGTGGGGCCGTCCTCGTCACGGCGGGAGAGCGCATCGGCGGCGGTGTTGAGGCGCCCCGGCCGGTACTCGACGTGAAGTCGAACCCGAATAACTTGCTGAGCCACTGATGTTGAGGAACAGTGGACAACCATTGATCGAGGAGGAACTTCAAGCTGTAGTGGTCGGTGCGGACGAGGAAGCGGCGGCCCCAGAGGTACGACCGCCAATGGCGCACAGCCTGGACCAAGCCGATGAGCTCGCGCTCGTAAGCCGCCAGCTTGATGTGACGGGCAGCGAACGGCCGACTAAAGAAGGCCAGGGGACCCGCCCCCTAGTGCAGCACCGCGCCGAAGCCGGTGTCGGAGGCGTCGCAGTCGACCACGAACTGGCGATCAAAGTCCGGCATCTGCAACACAAGCGCCGATGATAAAGCGCGCTTGAGGCTGGAGAACGCCTCGTCAGCCGCCTCATCCCAAGCGAACGCCTCCTTGCGCAGGAGACGTGTGAGGGGCGCAGCGATGGAACCGAAATCTTTAATGAACTTTCTGTAGTAGCCGGCCAGCCCCAAGAAGCCCCGTACGCCGCGGGGTGAGCGGGGGGCCGGCCAAGCTGCGACCGCCTCCACCTTGTCGCTGTCCATGGCGATGCCGTCTTTGGAGATGACGTGGCCCAAGTAGGCCACGGAGGAGGCGGCGAAGGAGCACTTGGACCTCTTTAGAAAGATACCATGCGCGCGAAGGGCGCTGAGGACGAGGCCGACGTGCTGGAGATGTGCTGCCCACGATGTGCTGTAGATGAGGATGTCGTCAAAGAAAACCAGCACAAACCTGCGGAGGAATGGGCGAAGGACGTCGTTCATCAGCGCCTGGAAGGTTGCCGGCGCATTGCAAAGGCCAAACGGCATGACCAGGAACTCGAAGTGCCCCTGGTGAGTGCGGAACGCTGTCTTGGCGATGTCCTCAGGGTCCATGCGCACCTGATGATAGCCCAAACGGAGGTCAAGCTTGGTGAAGTACTTGGCGCCGTGGAGTTCATCGAGAAGCTCATCGACCACCGGAATCGGGAACTTGTCCTTTGATGTTTTATCGTTGAGAGCCCTGTAGTCGATGCAGAAGCGCCAGGAGGCATCCGCCTTCCTGACCAGAAGGACAGGGGCAGAGAATGGGGACGTAGAGGGCCGGATGATGCCCTGTTCCAGCATGATGGCGCATTGACGAGCTCATCCTTCTGCAGCTGTGGATACCGGTACGGCCTGACCGCCACAGGTGCCGTGCCAGGAAGGAGATGGATCCGATGGTCGTATGGCCGCCCGGGCGGCAAGCCGTGCGGCTCCTCAAAGACGGCGCCGTGCTGCTGTAGTAGTCTGTCCAACAAGGGCCGAGGCTGGTCGGCTGCGTCCGCGACCAGCAGGTGTTGAGGCATCGGTGGAGAGCCCTCGCACTGCCAAGTAATGCGTCGGTTGTCCCGCTGGAAGGACACTGTGTGGGCGTCGAAGTCCCAGGTGAGGGGCCCCAAGGTGCGCAAGAAGTCAACGCCGAGGATGAAGTCGAAGCAGCCCAACGCAAGGCCGACGCAGGTGACAGGGTACGACGCGCCACCGATGGAGAGTGGAATGTCACGGCCGATCCCCTCGCACGGCAGGCGCTCCCCGCTGGCGACGGTGACATGGAGGTGCGCGGCACCCGAGGAAGAGAGCCCCAAACGGCGCATCACGTGGCCCTGGAGGAACGTATGCGTGGACCCGGTGTCCAGCAAGGCGAGGAGTCGTTCGTCCTTCAGCGACACAGGCAGGAGCATTGTGTTTTCCGTTCGAATGCCTGCGAGAGCATACATCGAGACAAGGGCATTAGCTGTAGGCTCCTCTGTCGGAGTAGCCGAATCCTCCGGTGGCACAGCCCCTTCGTCTTCTGCGGTCGCGTATTCGTCGACGGTCTCGAGGTAGAAAAGGCGCTTGCACACGTGTCCCCGCGCATACTGCTCGTCCCAATTGAAGCAGAGACCCTGGCGTCGCCGCTCCAATTGTTCCGCCGGAGTCAGACGCCGAAAGCGTGGCTGACCGGTGGCCGCAGGAGACAGGGCCGGCGGCTGGGTGGCAGGGGCCCCTCCCGTTGCTGGTGCAGCAATGGACGGCCGTGGTGGTGGTCGCCCACCCCGCTGCTGTGGCGGCTGCGCCGGCATGAAGGCCGCCGCGCGGTGCTCGAAGGCCCGCGCGAGGTACATCGCGGTCTGCAGGTCAGGCGGGTGCTGCAGCTCGACGTCCACCTGGATGTGCTCCGAAAGACCGCCGACGTAGAGCTCGGCCTTCTGCCGTGGGTTCAGATCACGCGCGTGGCAGAGAACCGCGTTGTAGCGGTTGGAGTACTCCTGTACCGAGGAAGTGAAGGGCAGCCGCGCGAGTTGAGCGAGTCGTGTGCCCTGCGTTGGGGGCCCGAAGCGGAGTTGGCACAAGGCGCGAAAACGATCCCAAGCTGGCATGCCTTCATCCTGCTCCAGCGCGTAGTACCACGTCTGGGCGTCTCCGCGGAGGTGGTACAAGACGAGCCAGGTTCGGTCTGAGTCCAGGGTTCGCTGTCCGCGGAAGAATTGATCGCAGTGGTTCAACCAATTGAGTGGGTCGGCGCTACCATGAAACGTCGGAAACTCCAGCTTGTAGAAACGCGGGGGCGCGTGTGCTCCTTGGACAGCTGCGGCGGCGGGAGCGCCACCCTCCATGGCGATAGCCACTGCTGCGTCGTTCCCCGAGGGCAGCGCAGCCGAGGATGGGGCGCCTCTGTAGTAGAGGTTACCCGCAGCGTCACCGTAGAATACGCCGGGGGTGAGAGGCAGGGACACATCCCCACCCGCAAAGGCATGCGGTGGTGGCGCCGTCGACGTTGAAGTGGCCATGGTGTAGATCGGAGCGGCTGCGGAGCCCGCCATCGCCCATGACGGGATTGGTGACGGCGATGGCGGCCACGGGAGCATGTGGAGGGGGAGTCCCGTGCTCGGAAGCACCGGCAGACTCACGGGCGGCACCGCCGCGGAGTGATCTGCGGTTGCGGCGGCCGGCGCGGGAAGGGTGGGTTGCGGCGGGGGCGGTGGAGGCAATGACACTGGCGGAGGATGTTGCTGCGTGAGCCCCGTCCACGCGGCCTGCATCGCCGCGATACTCCGGTTCATCACGACCATATTCGCCGACATCTCGGAGACAACCTCGGCGAGGGAGTCCAGCGTAAGGGGCCGGGCACCTGAGGACGCGGGGGAGGCGGCCGCAGAGGATACCGCCGACACGGCGGCGGAAGAGGACTGCGGTAGCGGAGGGGTTGGGGGAAAACTGGACTGCGGCAGCGGAGGGAGTGGAGAACCTGACATCTCTGATACCAGGTTGATAGGATTCCTGATCCTACCAGCAACGTTGCGTAGCTTGTATGGGTGTGAGGGAGGAGGAGCAGGCCTGGAGCCTTGCGGCCGGTGGCTGGGCGCCGTCGCGAGGTTTGCAGGCGTGGGAAGATGACGGGGCGGCTAGGGCAAATCCCGGCTCCCTGGGAAGCCGGAAACAATTAAGATTGTTTCTGCTTAATTCTCATTAATCCCAATTACAATAATTTATACTCTAAAATATCCTTTTACAAAATAACCCTCAAGCTAATAGGTAAATATTAATTTACTGTAAACAATAACTAAACGGGCCTATTCAGCCACTATTGGACCGGTTGCGCCTCTTATACTGTATACCGGTCATAACAAGTACTGTTGCGTAACTATTGATATTTCATGCACTGAACCGGGGATTTTATTCAGGCCTACTTCGTCCAGCTTACATGCATCACAGCAAAAAGCCTCATAACTTGTAGTATTAATCAGGAGAAAATATGTAGCAATGGTGTTCCTAGTGTTAAACGTTAAGAAAATCTTAACTACCTGCTTAAACTTTATGCACTGCAACGGTCAGCAGACACTTTGCATTTTCGTTAGCAGATTGGTGATTCTAAATTTTTCGGTTAATAGTGTTTGGCTGAAAATATTTTTTAAAACAAAAACATCATCCATGCCACAACAAAATTGTATGCCTATTATAAAATGCTTCGCCTGAATATTGAAGGTATAGACACCTACAGTGAAATGGCGTGTAACAAAAGCAAATGACGAGTTGTGTTCATCCTATCTTCACATCAGACTGCCCAGGCGGGGCCAGTAATGCTAACCTTTATATCGTGTTAGTAAATGCCCACTGCCTTTTGACACCCACTCTCCGGGCAAACGTGGAACGAAGTACGATGCACAAATTCCTTCAGATAGGATTGGTCAATCTTTTTCACTAGCCCTCCTGATGAATGATGTCATCATGCACAGGCAGCTAGTGCCAGTGATTTAAAATCACACTGTTTGACACGAAATGACTAGACTAATGTAACACCCTAAAAATTTCATGTTTTTAAAATAGGTTAAAATGATTTAATTTGGTATTTTTGTTCATAAAAATAATAGGAAAAATAATATTTTTCATTAAATTAAAATCTATCATAAGGCTTAGCAAATTTTTTGTGCATTCATGCTGACACATATGTTTTATTGTACTGTGTGGATTTGACCAAAGTTCAAATCATTTCAAACTAAGTTTGAAAATGAATTTGAAAATAGAATTCAGAAAAAGAAAAGAAATAAAAAGAAAAAACTCTCACTCTCACTCCCTCTCACTGGTTTTTGGCCTGCTGGTCCAGCCACAAAGCCCATCTCCCTTCTCTTTGCAGGCCGGCCCAGCTCCCCATTTTTCTCTTCCCCGCGGCATTTCCCCGTTCTCCTCCCGTAGCGGCCCATCGCGCACGCCGGCCCAACTGCCCTGCACCGCGTCTCCCCGCGCGTTCCCCTCTCCTCTCTCTTTGCCAGACCGGGCCCACGCGTCAGCAGGAGTCCTCTTCCTCCCCGAGTCGTCGTCGACCCGAAGTCTGCTCCGCCGTCGCCGAGAGCCCCACGCCGCCACGCCTCCATGCCTTGTCGTGCGCGCCAAGCTCCCTGGCCTTAAATAGTAGACCTACGACCACCGCCTCCCTACCAAGCCCTAGAGCAAGCCGCATCGCCTCCACCTGAGTCGTCGCGCCGTTAGCCGCTTCGCTGCCACTGTAAGCCGATCCCACGATTCGCGTCGAGTTTGCGAAGCCGCCGAGCCCCTTATTTCTTCTTTTCTCGCTCTAGCTCGCTCGCGCCGCGTCGCCGAACCTTCACCGGAGCTCGCCGTCCGCCCTGCCGCGCTGCCCGACGCTGTAGACCCGCCTTCGACCACAAGAAGGCCCTAGGTGAGTTCACCTTTTTCTCCTCTTGTTCCCTGTGCTCTCGACTCGTCAAACTGTGGCCTCTAGGGCCCAAACCGAGCGCTCCGGCAAGCTTCTTGTCGCCGGTAATGGAGCTCCGTCGCGTCGGCTTTCTTCTCCGGCCGGTGACTCTCTCCCTCGATTCTAATCTGAGCCGTCCATCTTAGATCTAACGGCCGTGATCGTACCATACCGGTTCGGCCGACAGTTTTTCAAAAGAGCCCTTGCATTTTTGTAGATTAGAACCCACCGTCCCTGTACTTTTGCTAAAGAGACCCTCGACTTTTGAATAATCTAACCCACAGTCCATGATGCACTTCCTGAATATGTTTTCCTATTCTGAAAGCATAGTTTCTTTCTAGTAGATTCAAAATACGTTTTCATCTATTTACAGTTTTGCCACTATTTTCTCTAAGCCATAACTTCTCCGTTTTAACTCCGATTTGATCCGTTCAAGTTGCGTTACATTCGTAATTGAGTAATCTACATATTTATACTACTGTTAAATATGTTTTCAACTTTTAAAATTCGAGGTTAGATTTAATCTATTGTTTTATTAAAGGAAATCTTGTTTAATTCATACCTTTTTCGTTATAGCTCCGATTAGAGTGTTTTTCGCGTCTGTGTGATCGTAGTAACGTGTAGAACATCATTAAAACCTTTTTACTTGTTGTTTATTATGTTTGGTGTATTATTCTAATTTAGTTCTATTGTTTGCTTCGTGTATGATTGCATGGATGCTTGTGTGGTGTTCTATGATCATGTCCAGTCGGTGAGCTTTGCGTTGGTGATATAGAAAAAGTTGGTGATACACAAGAAGTCTTTTTGAGGTTACAATTCAATAGAAGAAGATCAGAGTTTTAAGGCAAGTATAGCATGTGATCTTCCTTGTTGTCCTATACACCTTTAATCATTTAATTCATGCTGCATGTGTCTACCTTGATTACCACTAAGGATTTCCTAATACTTTGTACTTTGTGCCTTGATTCCTATGGGGTATTGCATTTGGTAGTATGATGCTAGTGCTCAAAGTAAAGCCATGATCTTGTAACTTGACTAATGGTATATTCAATAAACACTACAAGATGCTTTTTAGCAACATGGAACAAGGGGGCTAGAGCATTAGGCTATTTAATGGCGCTCTAGATTCCTCTCCCTAAGGACTTATTTGTAAGCGAACATTCGGGACTTACAGTACAGCTGTGAGGGCTACATGGCTCTAGCTTTAGCTCAATATGAGGACTGGATTGTTAGTGGTTACCTTTATTGGCATAAGAATGGATTGACGAATCGGGTATAGTGCGGCTTCTGTCCCCTTGTATATAGGCTACGCGTCATTGTGCCATCGGGAAGGGAGGCTCGACATCTGTTTGCCGAGTGAATCTAATGGCCATAACTTGTTAGACGATCCTTTAAAAAGCTTTATAGTGAACCCTGCCGACCTTCCTTGGTAGTGGATCAAGAGGTTGGCCGCCTCGGACGAAAGGGTAAATTACGACTCACAGTAAAAGTGTACTACCTCTGTAGAGTGTAAAACTGGTATATCAGCTGTGCTCACAGTCACGAGCGACCTTGGACTCTTACGAAATAGATGATAAACACTGATAATACTAATGATAAAGATGATCACTAATGATTACTGTTTATGCTATTCATTATTCATGTTAACCTGACCATGTGTTTATATGGGCTTATGAATAAACTTGTTGCCACCCAATTGTTAAAAGATGATTCATTATAAGCTAATCGCAATTAAACCAGTGTTAGCCTTTTGAGCCTCATGAACCCCATGTTATATTTGTTGAGTACGACATGTACTTACGCTTGCTTTACTTTTTAAATCTTTAAAAAAATCTCGGATGGGTACCAGATTGCTAGAGTTTGGAGGAAATAGGCTTATGATCAACCAGTCAATTGCCCCTGTGTAATTGGAGTCTTCACCCAAAGATCGGAGTTGTATTTATGTTGTTTGCTGTTTAAGGTTATATCTCTTCTAATAATACGTTATATTAAGTATTGTCTTTTGATATTACCCTTATTTATAGCTATATGTGAGATTTGACTTCCTGGGCTCACATATGGTGTGTATCTGGTTTTGTTCTTAAAACCGGGTGCTACAACTAATTTCTCTGTGCATGAATTTCTATGGATATAAAAAACAAATGTTAACGGTTGTAACAAATGCAATTCGCTCAATTTTAAATTTGATCAAATCTATATAAAAATATATACCAATATTTATATATCAACTAAGTATTAATAAATTAATTATAGAATATATTTTTATAGTAAACATATTTAGGGGCATAAATGTTGATACTATTTTATATAAATGTATAATTAAATTTTAAAAATTGTCTTGATTCATATAAAAAATATTATTTTTTAGACCGAGTACACAGTACATGCTTGGCCACCATATCTAAAATTAAACTGTCGTATTTCCTCAGCAAGTATTTAATCCCCCACCCCCCTGGTTTAGATCAATTCATGACACTCAGATCTGAGTAGTCGTCATGGTATAGTGATAGTTAAGGCTCCAAAAAGGCTGACTTCAACGCTTACTGCTGTAATATAATATAATATAAATTGAATATTAGGGCAGTCCTAATGAGATGACTAGAATATAGTTTCTATAGGATTAGCTAGGATGCCAAGGAAGTAAAATGGTGTTGTAGTATTGGAATTAAAACAAGGTGAGCGAAGGGAAATGGTTTCTTATACAAGAAAGTCTACACGGAAAACTAGATTAAATATGGGCCTGTTCGGCTGGTATTAAAACCAGCTGATAAACCGGCTGAAGCTGATTTGTTGTGAGAGAAAAATATTATAGATTCTAGCTGATAAGCCGACTGATAAGTTCAAGCGAACAGGCGGGTGGATGATAGCAGAGAAAAGATAGTGGATTGGCTGAAAAAATATTTTGTAGAATTATATATTGGAAATACAGTTTCTATGTATAGAGTCTATATAATGTAAATATAAAAACATTTTTTTTATTGGGATTGCCTTTACTCAACATTTTTAGCGTCAAGGACATGCTTCATTCATTGTCAAACACTTGCCATGTTATACTTCAATCATCACAATTCTTAGGCAATGTTTGGCTGTGGTGCGACACACAATTTCTTAGCACCTTTGTCTCGCATGTCATTTACTTATTTTTTTATCAAGTTTATCACAATATAATGCATGATATGAGATTGTGTTACTGGTAAAAAAAACTATTTATACATTGGTTCAGAACTTTTTTTGTAACCATGTGTTGTGAAAAAACCTTACAGCTAGCCTCTTCGCTACCTGCAGCGTTTCACAGCTCTAGCTACAGACATGACAGCGAATTTAAGTTGCTACACAGTTGCAGCGGCTGCAAGCTACACTGAACTAAAACCAGGCTGCAGGTAGCTTGCATATAACAAAAATAGAAACAAAAAATTACACCAAAGGCTGCTAGTGCTAGGTGGCCACCACTACTAATGAGTGACACCATTTTATATATGGTTTGTAGCACTTGAACTTGCAAGGCCCACACCACTCGTGTTACGCGAACCAACAGAGGAAATGCACATGTCTTATATAAAGATGTCTATAATGGTAATGGGATTATGAACATTATGATAAAATATCAAACTAGATGCCAAAACAAGATGAACTATTTATATGGCTTATTTTGGAACCAGAAAAGGTCCAAATTACTTCCATCAATAAGTTCAGCCAATGTCCAGACAATCTACTAAACTAATGTTTGATTTTATTTACTTCCTCCAACTATTTCAGCTGGTGCAGTTACCCACAAGATTTTTTATCCAAAGTTGAGAGCATTTTACTACCATATATGTTATCGAGACTTAAGTGATGAGAAAAGCTCAACTGAAGATAGCTTACGTGTGCCCAAACTCATCATTGTAAAAAGACAGTTTTAAATTTGAGTAAGCAGAAGCCCACAGTTAATCGTTTATGTTATGATACATAAACAACATGCAATTTAAGCTCTATTTCATTGGAAAATATGGACAACATAAACCTTAACTACTACTTCATCTGTCCTAGAACATAAGAGGTTTCCATATGTCCTAAGTCAAATCATCTAAAATTTGACCTAGACAAAAGTATTAATATTTAAGACATCAAGGAGGTAAATTATGAAAATGTTTTTATAGTAGTATATAAAATGAAACTCATTTGATATTGTAAATATTGTTATACTTATTTTTTATGGACTTAGTAAATCTCTAATATTTCAAAACTGAGGGAGTGGAAGTTAAAACAAAATGGCAGGTACCTCGGATTAGGTGTTAAGTACGAAATGAAGTATCACATTTTTCCCTTTTTTTTCTTAGGGTGAAAACGATATCAATCATGTAAGTCGCATGAACATTCCGAGGCATTTCCTGGCAAGCCCGGGATACATGTGGAGAAAGCTCTGACCAGCTAGAAAGCATTTCTAAGTAGGATGTCCGGGTTATTTGCACGATCCACATCGACGGTGAAGTCAAAAGAAATGTAAACGTGCATTAAAAAATGGAAATGGAAACGTGGTAGACGAACAAGAGCAATAGAAGAAACATGGAAATCGAAGCAGCTTGTACAAAAGGTGCAGAAAAAATTTAGTTGCAGATCAGAACGAAGGCTTGTGGCATCTACCTTTTCTCAAAGAGCATCTGTTTTTTACTGGTCACACTGCCAAAAGAGAGAACCCTCCCCTCCATCTGTCTACTCTCTTCCACACATTCCAAGTTCTTTTAGTATTATATACTCCCTCCGTTAAAAGAAAATACACACTTTTTAGGGTCATTTTTTATTTTTAACTAGATTTATAAAAATATATCTCTTAATATATTTGTTATATTATAAGAATATATGATCTATTATTATCTGGTAGTTATTACACATCATATATATTAGTATATTTTTATATATATGCTCAAACTTAAAAAGTTTGACTCCTAAAAAAATAAGAGTGCATTCTTTAGGGACGGCAAGAGTAGGAGAAGAGCAGTGAAAAAAGGTCATTGCAATGTTGAAAGCATATCGTATATTCTATCTCAATTCACATCAATAGATGAAACCTTGATAAGAAATTAGATATGATGAAATCACACTGACTGATCAACATGCCCTTTTTTGGGGTGGGTTACTGAAAGTATTGCCTAATTACTTGAAAGTATCATTACCTTGAAAGCAATTAATCAGGTGAATTTACCACTAACCTTGAAGTATATCATTATGCGGATAGAAAAAAGAATAACACTAATTAATATTAATAAAAGAGTGAAATACACTGGCGGCCCTTTAACTTGTCGGCCTGTGCCAGTCCGGTCCACGAACTTGCAAACGCAGAAAATGGGCCCCTGAACTTATCAAGTTGTTCACTGCAGGTCCATTTCCCATCCGGCGCGGCCTCCAGGCGACGTGGCAGCGCCAGCGTGGCGGACGAAGCACGTGAGCCGCACGTTTCAATACCGAACACAGCGGGGTGGCGCTGCATCCACACTGTTTGGTGGACCGGGAGGCGCGAGACGCAGCGGCGCCCATGGCCGGCAACGGCGAGCTCGGCGGGGTGGCGCTGTGGAGCGCTAGCGCCTGTGCGGGTTACACGGGGGTGATGAGCGTGACGAGGCGAACTCGCCTAGGACATTCCCGCGGTGGAGGACGTTCGGAAGCGGCAGTACGTGCGGTAAGGCGGCTCGGCCGCGGCGGCGCAGCTCCGGCGAGCCAGAGTGACGCGCAGAGAGGGAGAGGAAGAGCGCGGGAGCACTGGAGGGTGCCTTAGCACGCCCCAAAGCTCGTCGACAAGCTCGCGTCTACTGGAAAGCGGCAAAGGAGAACGACGTTGCTGCTAGCTCGAGATGAGGCGGCGGCGCCTGTAGAGCGAGAGAGGGAGCACGAGGAGAAGCGAAGTGAGTGCGGAGTGCTCACGCGACACTCTGGGCACCATTTTAGAGGGAGAGATAGACCGCGGGAGGAGAGGAAAGGCCGGTCAAGGAGCTCGGCTCCATGCCGACAATGGGGGATCTCTGACTCGGCGCTGCGGGATGAGCGACTCGTGGCGAGAGGCTACGGCGCGTAGAAAGGGTCCGCGCGGGATGCTCGGTCGTGCAGGGGACGTGGGAGAAGGGCGCGGCCAGGTGTGGTCCAAGCGCTGTCGGCGACGGCGTTCGTCCCGTGAGGAGCGGGAGGTAGGGGGCAACCTTGATGTGAGGGGCCTACATTGAAACGTGCGGCTCACGTGCTTCATCCGCCACGCTGGCGCTGCCACGTCGCCTAGAGGCCGCGCCGGATGGAAAATGGACCTGCGGTGAACAAGTTGACAAATTCATGGGTCCATTTTCCGCGTTTGCAACTTCGTGGACCGGACTGGCACATGCCGAAAGTTAAAAGGCCACCAGTGTATTTCACTCTTAATAAAATCTGAATCTGTTAGGCAGCGACAGGATAAATCCAGGGACAATGGTTTTTTTCCCCAATCCTAGCTTAGAACAGGCGAGCACCACGAAGCAAGCATATGAGAATCTCTGGAAAATGGGGGTAAAACATGACACCCCAAAGACACATAATCGATATCGAAACGACAGTGGGGAAAAGAACTTATTGGCGAATAAGCAAGAACTTTCTCCTTTGATCAACAGAACGACCGGCAGGAGTTGCTTAATCATACAATGAAATATCGACCATCAAATATCAATCCACATGTGACATGTCGTAGACAAGCTTGGTTCCAGAAAAGGCACAGCGGATCAGCCGCATACCCAAGTTGTTGGAGACAGGGAGACAAGAATCCCCGATCTCAAGAAATAGAGAAATCAGGTTTCTAATTGCGAAATTAACCGATCAATCAATTAAGACGTCCAATTAAAGAAGAACAAATACGGAATAGAAATTAGGGCATCCAGTACTAAGATGTAGGTCTAAGCCCCAGACGAGATGGAAGAACGAAATTAAAATCCAAGAGCTAGCGGAGTCCCAAACGCATCGATCAATAAACCAAGAACAATCGCAGCGCAGGAGGAAGATGACCGGCCGGATGGCAGCCGTGGCACGGCGCAAGGTCTATATATATATCCATAGATAGGTACCTGGAGCTTGCAAAGTGGAAGAGTTTGCCGGTGGCGGAGAAGACGACGAGGCCGACCTCGGCGTCGCAGAGGATGGAGAGCTCCTCGGCCTTCTTAAACAGCCCCCGCCGCCTCTTGGAGAAGGTCACCTGCCTCGCCGCCAGGTTGTCGATCCTCCGTATCGCTATCCGCTCCCGCTTCCCGGCCATCGTGCCTCTCTTGCTCTCCTCCACCGGCGGCGGCGCCGCTGCAGCTGCCAACAATCACAAGAAGACGAGAGAGCACAGGAAGAGATGAGGTGGTAATTTGACCAAGCAAAAGAAAAGAAGAGGAAGGACGAAAAGCAAGCGGAGCGAGGGAGATGAACCCTAGCTAGCTGCCGGAAAAGCCACGGCGACAGCAATCCTTACAGGTGTTGGAGTAGATCTGCGGCGCGCTTCGGGAGCAGTCCAGAGGCTGGTAGTGGTAGGAGTATCTTGCGCAAAGGACCAGTGAGCAACTGCCTACTACTCCTATTTATGGAACAGACGCATAAACTAGCCAATGGCGACGAGAGAGAAGCGAGAGTGAGGATGGATGAGGACGGCCGCGTTGGCGCAGCGGCAGCATGAACAGAAGCCTAGCCAGGCAGCAAGCGCTCAGTATAGGATGAGGGTGTAGGACAGCGTCGTACGAAGGAGCAGTAGCTTTTTATGGCAAAGGCCACGGTGGTGCCTGCTACGGTGCCGCTCCGATCCCCCAGGCCGATGGAGCCAGGTGTCTGCCACGAGGTGGTCAGGGGAGAGTGGCCCCCTACCCTCCGCGCCATTGGTCAGCGCGTCACCTCATCCCTGCTCCGTTGTTGCCTGTCGCGTCCAGCTGTTGCTTCAGCTTGTGAGAGAGCGAGAGGATGCTGGTGCTGAAATTGAAAGGTCACCGTATCCGCTCTACACCGTGTTGCTGCTCCTGTATGTACGCCGGACGCCGCCTCTGCGTCTGGCGGTCTGATCTCTTGAAGCCTTTGGTACTCCACTGTAGGCATCCTTTTTTTACTCTCCTCCGAAGATACTGTTTTGGGGTGTTTTTCTCGGTAGGGAGGAAGGCCGAAGAGGTTGCGCTGCCAATGTGCCCGTGCCTACCACAGTACCACCTGTGCCTTGGCTTTTGCCATCACGGCTAGTCGTAGCTATCTCTCCGGCCGTCCGGTGGTAGGACACGCAGCGGCGGATCCAAAGGGGGCTGGCCCCCAGTCCTCTAATTTTTTTTTTATTTCAAGCCTAATCACTATAATAAAAATTTAATTTCACCATTAAATTTTCATGTAAATTAACATCTTTATTGTTTTAGCCCTTTCTTATCCCCCATCGTGCATCCGCCACTGAGGACACGCTTATCATATATCTCTCCAAACGTGTCTCCTTGCTAGGAGTACTAGTAGGTTACACCACACCGAAGAGTCAAAAAAAAAAAAAAGCAAAAAAAAAAAACTTCGCTAGAGCATCTTATTAACTAGATTGATTAAAGTCCTGTTAGGCACGATTCCAGCTGTGGCAAGCAGCTTCAGCGAAAAAGCTAGAGGAGCCATATTAAACGCTTTAGGAGTGGAAGCCGTTTTCTGATGAACAGTAGATGAGTCTTTTCTGATGAACGTTTTAAGATTAGAAGCGGTAGTCACAAAAAAGTAAGGACTTGTTTGGCCGGGCTCCCGGTAGCTCCGGCTCTGGCTGACACCCTACGACGAACACTGTAGCAGCGGAGCTGCTTTTCACTCCCCCACCTTTTTTCTCTTACTGCAGCACGGTTACTGTTCACGGAGCCAGTGAAGCTCCAATTCCTGGCTCCTCCGGCTCCGGTTCTGACACGCTACAGTGCGTGAACAGTGTAGAAGCCGAAGCCTCTTGGAGCCGTACCAAACAAGTCCTAACTTCTCAAGTGATATGACTCTTTCATAGAAGCCCTGTCAAACCAGGCGTGCTCCGACTCCTCTATTATAGCGTCATTGGACAACTATTGTAGCAAAGCTAGAGGAGCCACCTATCGAGTATCAGTATCAGGGATACCTAGAAGAAAGAAGATAATGGCCACGAACGCTAACTTCCTCGTATGGTCAAGAGCGTATCTTGGTCTCTTCCGGCTCCGAGGACACGGGCCCCGAGGACGCGGGACCCAGGTCACCCGACTCCAAGGGCGCAGGCTCCGTCTCGCCCGACCTCTCGGGCGAGAGCCCCGTCACGTTTGACCCCGAGGGTGCGGGCTTCACCTCGCTCGACTCCTCGGACGCGGGCTTCACCTCGCCCGATCCTTCGAACGGGGATTCCGCCTCGCCCGACGGAGGTCCGTACCACCCCCAACCACTACGGATCTAAGAGTACAAGTCTAGGATCAAACTTCTGACGCCAGAAGGGGAGCAGGCGTGTCTTGACGTGACCCACGGGCACGACGGACCACGTTTGAGGACGCACGTCGCCAACAGCACCGGGCGTGCCGGTGCTGTGCTACCTACTTCCCGTACAGCCTCCAGCGAAGGCGTCAGCTAGCCATACCATCCGCTGGGATGGAATAGAGCGCCACGACTAGCTGGTGACGCCCGCGTACGACGCCAGTGACGAACAGGACCACGACGTGGAGCCATCCCCGTCGTCATCCACGTAAAGGAGATGGAGGACGCCTCAATCCCGAAAGCCTTCTTCTCTCCGTCTCTCTCTCTAATGTAACATGCGTCTTCCCCTTCATCTATAAAAGGGGAAGCAGGGCATCCCATGGAGGGGGGGTCTGCATTCCTACATCTCTAACATGTCTGAGCGGCTGAAGGTTTAGGCGCCCGACAGTAGAGCAGGACGCAATCCCACTTGACCTTTTCATCGGAGACTTGGGTCCTTCTCCCTCTCACGCCTGTTTGTAACCCCTACTACAAACCAAGTGCCGGTAACACGAGCAGCAGCAAACTGGACATAGGAATATTCCGTCCGAACCAGTATAAATCCTTGTGTCATCTAAGCACAGTCATTCGAGTCAGACTTGCAAACTAAAAATTTACTAATCGATGACTCAAAACATCGACAGTTGGCACGCTAGGTAGGAGCCTTTTGTACGTCTCGTCATCCACAGCAGGCTACGGATGGCTAGCCACAACGTCAGCTAAGTCCCAGGCGCGCACATGCGCTTTAGGAGCCTAGACTTCATTGTCACGGTAGAGAAAGAGCTGGCGTGGGCTCCCATCCCCGCCCGACCTCTTCATTCTGTCGGCCTCGACACGATCATCGAGGCCCTCAGGGAGCTGCAGTTGCGCGCACCAGAGGCCTATGTCCCCGGGAGCGACCGGCTCCTCAACTTCAACAACAGGAGGCTAGAGCGTCAGCTTGATGACTTCCTAGGACCTCAACCGTCCTAGGAGGATGTGTGTTGCTTCACCTTCTCCTTCACCAACGTCATGATGCAGCTTGCTGGAGGAGAGCCACTCTTCTCAGAATATCTCACCCAGGACGCCCCAACAGCGTTCCCATTCGGTCTGCGTAATGCCGCGAGGACCGTTGGTCACCTCATGGTACAGCGCATGCACCCACCTCCCACGGATGATGAATTTGTGGGAATGGCTGATTACGTCACGGAGTCTTTCCACGACCTTCTCGTGGGAGATTCAGAGTCGATCTCCAACTCTGACTCTAGTAGGGGGAGACATCACCCCTCACAAGAATGTTTTATGGTAGACACCCCTAAGGGGTGCGTCGAAAGCATCCATAAGGGAGGGGCTGCTCCTACGAACGACCCCGACGATGATGTTGAGGGAGATGTAGGGGCCCCGCCTCGTCTACGAGTAGAGCAGTTGAGTGCGCAACATAAGGAGATCGAGGATGCACGACTCTAGCTGAAGTAGGAGCGTGTGGAGCTTGAGCGCGAGCTCGAGCGCCATGGAGACGGTGGCTGTGAGTGCGCCATCGCCCGTGACGTAAACCATAGGATCATCGACCATGATGGAGGTCTCACATACTTCGCCTGGGTAAGCCAGTACATAGCTACCACAACGGCCCTACTCCGAAGGCTCTCGGAGCCCATGACATCCGAAGACCATCGGGCCCACCACGAGATCCACACGCTACTCGAGCGTGTAGTGGTGCAACAAGCGGGAAGCTCATTGTCTCGGCGACACGAGCTCGATGCCAGTCAGCGCATGTTTTTAGGATGATATGGCTGGGATGTATCTGTCCACTAGGCGCCACATGACGGTGGGGGACTTGCCATGGTCCTGGTGCATGAGCATCTTGGCCCCAACCGTGACACATGCAACACCCTAGACGCCCGCAGGCATAGACAGGGTGACAAGAGAGAGCAGGCCGACTACGGCTACCATCCTCGTCACGGTGGACGCTATGACAGCGGTGAAGACCGGAGCCCGAGCCCTGACCTGTCGGGGCCCTAGGCTTTTGGCCGGCACATCCTCAACGTGGCTTTCTCACCGCGGTATCGACAACTGACCAACATCTCGAAGTACTCCGAGGAAACAAACCCCAGCTTGTGGCACAAGGATTATCGGCTTGCTTATCAAGCCGGCGGCATGAATAGTGATTATTTTGTTATCCACAATCTCCCCTTGTTCCTGTTCAATTCGACATGAACATGGCTGGAGCACCTTTCGCCCAACTGGATTCAAAGTTGGGTGGACTTGAAGAAGATCTTTGTGGGAAACTTCTAGAGCACCTACACACACCATAGGAACCCCTAAGATCTGAAAAAATGCCAATAGATGTCCGGAGAGACTCTCCGTAAGTACATCTAACGCTTCTCTAGGCAATGCAATGAGTTGCCTGATGTCGCCAATGTCGATGTCTTCAGAGCCTTCCTATCCGGGATCACCTGTGAGTCCTTGGACATAAGGGCCCTCAAACCACCAAGGAGCTCCTCAACATCGCGACTAGCCATGCCTCAGGCAAGGAGGCGGTTGAAGCAATTTTTTATCACTCTAATGGCAAAGCGAGGCAGGACGAGGATGCTAGCGAGGCCCCCTCTAACCGTCCAAACAAGAAGAAGAACAAGCAACAGCATGGGGGCTCGCTCGTGGCCGCTGCCGAGCGAAAAGGTAGCCGAGCGGCCACCGAGAATGCTCCTGACCACTTCAAGAAGCTGCTCGAGGGGCCATGCCTGAACCACGCCTTCCCCATCAAGCATCTGTACAAGGACGGCGCCCTCATGAAGTGGTTCCTATCCAGTGGCTCCGACAAGGAGAACTAGAGAAAGAAGCCTGAGCCGACGGTAGACAATGCCAAGGGGAAGGATGGTGGATTTTCAACCCTAGACGGTTGCCTCATGATCTTCGGTGGGATGGCAGCCTATGACTCCAAGTGTCGCCAAAACATCGCACGCCATGAGGTCTATGCGACCGAGCCAGCCATGCCATCTTTCCTCCAGTGGTCGAAGTCCACCATCACCTTCGACCGATCCGACCACCCAGATAGCATCCCATAGCCAGGGAGGTATCTGCTCATGGTTGACGTGATCGTCGACACGAAGCGCCGCACCAAGGTGCTGATGGATGGAGGCAGCGGCCTTAACATCATGTACACCAAGATACTTGATGCCATGGGCATCAAGCGATCACGCGTCTAACCGACCAGAGCGCCTTTCCACGGCATCGTCCTGGGAAAGCAAGCCGTACCGCTTAGGTAGATCGACCTGTGCATCACTTTTGGGGATCAGCCAACTACAGAATGGAGACCCACACCTTCAAGGTGGTTGGATTCCATGGGACCTACCACGCTATCCTAAGACAACCATGCTACGCGAAGTTTATGGCCGTCCCCAACTACACCTCCTAAAGCTCACGATGCTAGGCCTACATTGGGTCATCATCGTCGGGGCCTCCTTCTAGCATGCTTATGAGTATGAGGTTGAGTGCTGCGAGCATGCCTCGGTAATCATCGCCTCCGAGGAGCTCGCGGTCATCAAGGAAAGGACTACCGAGGAGGCACCCGACTCTAAGCGGTCGGCTGGATGTTTTGAGCCCACGGAGGGCATCAAGGAGGTCCTCGTAGACCACGGTGCTAAATTATATACCAGTACATCGATTTATGCTAAGCTAGTGCTATCGACCACTGTGCTAAATTATCTATTGCTATCAACAACAAGTATCAAGTAAGGCATTCATCGCTATTCCAGCAACTATCGGTATTTTCACTCCTAATGCCGATTTACGCTATATACCAGTAAACAAGGGTAATAGCTACTTTATTTAACAACACCTTCTAATGCTACAAAATTTATAGCGAGCACATAACATCCTCGGGAACCTACTATAAAATTTTTAAAGCTAAAACTATTACCGATTTGCCACAAGAATTCCTACAAATATTAATCTACATAATACTAAGCTTTCTAATTAGAATTTATGAGCCTGTGATCATAACAGCTAACTGTGAACTAACTACACTAACAGACAGATGGTACTTTTGTGAACCTAACAAAATTAGTCTCACTGTTTTTGGAAGACTACGTAATTTACTACGATTTATCGAAGTTCAATTCATAACTAAAATAAATAAACATGTCTATTCTCTGGAAATTAAGAAACCGAAACCTGACTTCATGGTCCAACACGCGCGGCCTGGCCCGTGACTGTGCGACGCGTGTCAGCGCAGTGCGGCCTAGCCGTTCCACCACCCGCGCGTGCTAGCAGGCCACAGCGTGGCCCAGCCGGCCAACGGCCCGCGACGGGGGAAGGCCCGCACGCGATGGCAGAATTACACAGACAACCCCAAACTACTATGAATTCACAGCGAGCTCTAGGACACTATTTCATCAGTCTATGATTTTATAGCTGCACCCTCCGAATCTCTTGTCCTCCCACTGACGACACCCCTGTGGCCACCCACGCGCACCGTGCGCGGCGGGACTGGCATCGGTAACCCATGCTGGCCACCTTAGGCCTCCTCCTCCCCAACCAATGAGCCAAATCTCACCTAGGCATGAACGTGAAGTGCAGGGCGGAGGAAACACGCACTAGGACGCAACAGCGGGGTCAGACCACGACGGCGGGCAACCTGCAGTCACGGCGGTGCTATTCCAGTGAACGGTAGCAAGGCTAGGGCCAAAGAAGCAGCTAGCGAGCTCCAGCGACTGACCACAGAACCTTATGACATGCTGTCACATCCGGAGATGGCACGAGCCGAGTTGGCCATGCGCGCGCGAGGAGGTGTGGCGGTGCGTGGTGATGGCACAGCCGTGCTAGCGACTGCTATATGGCGGTAGGGCTTAGGCTGTGGTGAGCATGGTGATGACCAGCTAGAGGAGGGCTAGGAGAGCAAGGAATTGGGATGGGATGCTTTGGTTGCGTGGCTAGCCGACGGCGCACGTCCGTCCGATCTTATGGACCCGGTGGTGCGGCGATTTGAAATTAAGGCACAGTGAGGTGAGAACGGCAGCGCAGTGGGTTAGGTTGGAGGGTCGGCTACCTAGCGGAGCTACGGGCAAGACCATTTGAAGAATGGTATAGTTACCATGGTGAATTTGAAGGACGGCCCTGTCGGTCATGGCGACAGCGGAGACAGGGGGGTCCTAGAGCGGCTTGGCTTGGCCTGGCTGTGGATGTTAACGTAACAAACAAATACACACAGTGATGGGGGATAGCAGGACATGCTCTAGGTGGCTATCCGTGCAGTCGTAGCTACAAGCCAATGAGGTTTGGCATGGCGATGCAGCGGGCAGCGCCCGACAAGGGACACAGTGCGATTGCGACGTCGAGATGACGGTGGAGCAGGCTGTCGTCTTACGCGCGAGCAGCCAAGGCGATGTCAATGGGTGTAGTACCATCGTGGCGATGGGCGACATGTTGCGTGGACCCGGCACACTCCTAGCCAAGGCAGTGCAGAGCAGGGCATGGCATGGTAGTGCACGATCGATGTCCTAGGCGCAGCGCGTCAGCCGGTGAGGTGATCCGCGCGCCACGAGGAGCAGTAGGCAGCCAAGGCCTACACGCGGTGTGTTCATGGGTGGCAGTAAGGATGCAAACAGCGCTCCGGTGCACTGGGCGAGTCAGCAGCGACGGTAGGCTGGGCAGTGGTAGTGGTCGCAACCAGCGCACGATGGTAGGCGATCATGGCCCGCAGCACAGGTGTCGTGCGCACGCATACATGCCCCGGCGCATCAGTGGAGCATGGCCGGCGTGGCAGTGCGTGGGCAAGCCAGCAGTGTGCTCGGCCAAGTGGTGACCGCGCCCACAGCTTAGGCCATGTGCCTTGCATGCTTTTTAAAGCAGTTAGAACACTAGTACACAGTGCTCCAAATGCCAAACTAATCGTTCGATGTGCAAGAGGCTACATCAAGCTATCCACCGCAGTCAAGACATCGCGCTACCTCCTAAGCCAATTGCTCCACGAAGCTCGCCAAAAGTAGCTTCGTCGACCTCTTTTGAAACCTACACGAACGACGTCGAATCGAACAATTTCGCATTGAATTCCAAATCCAACCCATGGGATGTACTAGCGAGTTGTCCCTATTTTTTCACCGCACATGTTTTATCACCGTTCACAAAACGTTCTATAGCCTTTTTGTTTTAACAAGAATTCGATTAGGATAATAAACAACGTTACGTGACATGAAACATAACACTCGCTTTCTTGTTTCATATAAATGTTTCAAGGACCGAACATTGCTTTATCATTCATGTTATACACATATGCACAAAACCATGATGCTCATGCGATGTTTAGCAAACAGTGCAATGTAACACCGAGGGTGTTATAAATCTACCCCCCTAAAACAAAATCTCGACTCAAGATTTCATGTGCCTAGTGTGAGAAAGAGATGGGGAGTACATTTCTAGCGCAGCAACTAACTATCCGAACCAGAGAGGAGGTGGGGGTAATGCTTTAATATGTAGCTCTCCTATTCCCAAGTGGCTTCTACCTCAGAATGATTTTGCCATTGCACCTTGAAAAATTTTATCACACTGTTCCTGGTCACTCTCTCCTTCTCATCCAAGATTTTCACAGGATGCTCAACATAAGACAGATCAGGTTGGAGCGGAAGTCCTTCAATTTCCACCGCTTCTTCAGGAACCCGCAGGCATTTCTTCAATTGTGATACGTGAAACACATTATGAACCGCTGATAGGATTTTAGGAAGTTCGCGATGATAAGCAACGGGGCCACACGGCTGCAACACCTTGTATGGACCCACATACCAAGGGGCTAACTTGCTATGGACACCAAACCGATGTACCCCTCTCATAGGAGATACCTTGAGATACACATGATCCCCAGCTACAAACTCCAAAGGCCTTCTTCGCTTGTCTGCGTAAGCCTTTTGTCGGCTCTAAGCTACCTTCAAGTGTTTACGAATAATATTTACTTTTTCTCGAGCCTCTTTTATGAAATTAGACTGGAAGTACCCACAGTCTCCTACTTCAACCAAGTTCAGTGGCGTTCTACACTTCTGCCCATATAAAGCTTCAAATGGTGCCATACGGATACTCTCTTGGTAGCTGTTATTATATGAAAATTCAGCTAACTTCAAACACTTATCCCACTTCTCAGGAAAAGAAATGGTGCAAGCCCTCAACATATCCTCGAGCACCTGGTTCACCCTTTCAGTTTGACCATCAATTTGTGGGTGGTATGCTGAGCTTCTAAGAAGACGAGTACCCAGTTATTCCTGGAGTTGCTCCCAGAAACGAGAGATAAAAATTGACCCTCTATTAGAGATGATAGTAAGAGGAACTCCATGTAGGGTCACAATCTGATCGAAGTATATCTCCGCATACTTCCTGGTAGTTATTTAGTATCCACCAAAAGAAAGTGGGCAGACTTAATGAGACGGTCTACAATGACCCAAATAGAATCAAATCCCATGGAGGTGCAGGGTAAACCCATAATGAAATCCATGGAAATATCCTCCTATTTCCAAATAGGGATGGGCAAGGGCTGCAGATATCTAGGAGCACGCATATGATCTACCTTGACTCTACCATAAGTGTCACACTCCGCAACAAACTAGGTGATATCTTGCTTCATGTAGGACCACCAGTACAATTGGCACGGATCATGGTACATCTTGTTGCTGCTAGGATGGATAGACAGCTTTGAATGATGGGCTTCATTCAAAACACCCTTCAGCCATCAACTTCCTGATGTGAGGAATCTCTTTGGGGTCTTCTTTCTATTCCCAAATAATGTGCTCCAGCAATTCCGAGGTCAATGCAATATGAGCTAGCACCTCTATGTGGTTGAGAGACAAGGGTATTTCCTCAACCTGATGTGACTTATAGCTTAAAGCATCTGCTATAACATTGGTCTTTCCTGGATGATAATGGACTTCTAAATTATAATCCTTTATTAACTCTAACCATCTCCTTTGCCTCATGTTCAGCTCAGACTGAGTGAAAATATACTTGAGGCTCTTATGGTCTGTAAAGATATGCACTTTGTTGCCCAACAGATAATGCCTCCAAATCTTCAGAGCGTGGACAACAGCAGCCAGCTCTAAGTCATGAGTGGGGTAGTTCACCTCATGCTTCTTTAGTTGGCGCGAAGCATAAGCTATCACACGCCCATCTTGCATAAGCACACACCCCAACCCCATCTTCGAGGCATCATGGTATATATCAAAGGGCCTATCAATATCTGGTTGAGCCAACATAGGAGTAGTGGTCAGAAAAGTCTTCAGAGACTAAAAAGCTTCTTCACAAGCTAGGCTCCAATCAAACTTAGCTTCTTTCTAGAGCAGCTTAGTCATGGGCTGTGCTATCTTAGAGAAATCAGGGATGAAATATCGATAGTATCCAGCTAGACCAAGAAACTGACGGATCTGGTGCACAGACTTGGGAGACTTCCAATCACATACATCTTGCACCTTGCTAGGATCTACAAAAATGCCTTCAGGTGTCAACACATGCCCCAAAAACTGCACTCGATCTAACCAAAACTCGCACTTGCTGAATTTAGCATATAGCTTATGCTCCCTTAGTCGAGTTAGTACTATCCGGAGGTGTCGAGCATGCTCTTTATCATTCTTGGAATAGATCATGATGTCATCAATGAAAACCACCATAAACTTATCCAGCTCCGGCATGAAAACTGAATTCATTAGGTACATGAAGAAGGCAGGAGCATTGGTGAGACGAAAAAACATCACTAGGTACTCATACAGCCCATACCTAGTAGAGAAAGCTATCTTTGGTATATCATGTGGCCTAATCTTAATCTGATGATAGCCCGATCGGAGATCTATCTTCGAGAACACCTTGGCACCAGCTAACTGATCAAACAAAGTATCTATACGGGGCAAGGGATACTTGTTCTTAACTATTACCGCATTAAGAGGGCGGTAATCCACACACATCCGTAAGGTGCCATCCTTCTTCTTCACAAAAATAGTCGGACAACCCCATGGTGAAGAACTCGGGCGGATGAAACCTTTGTCCATCAATTCTTCCAGTTGCTTCTTCATTTCTACTAGTTCCCTTGGAGCCATGTGGTACGGGCGTCTAGAGATAGGGGCAGTACCAGGCTCAAACTCAATGGAGAATTCTACCTCTCTGTCTAGTGGCAACCCCAGAAGATCTTTAGGAAAAACATCCGGGAACTCACAAACCACAGGGATGGAGGTAAGATCAGGAGAGGCCTCAGCATGGGTAGCAACAGGTAAGACTAGATCTGAGGGTACAATAACAGACATCCTATCCTCAAAAGAAGGAAGCCATAACTCCACACTTCTCCTCTGCATATCCAATACTTCCCCATACACCCGTAACCAGTTCATTTCTAGAATAGCATCAATGCCTTACCCAGGCATTATCATGAACTATAGACGGTAAGTGTGGGAGGCTAATACCAAACTTACTGTATCTGTATGGGTATTGATGAACATTTGTGAACCCGTAGTACAAATCTTATAGGCATACGGTATAGCCATAAGTGATAAGTTGTGCCACTCTACAAACCCCATGCTTATAAAGGAATGCGATGCACCGGAATCGAACAACACCAAAGCTGGATGGGAGTCGATGGTAAACATACCAGCCATAACTGCCTCCTACTGCATAACCTATTGAGCATCCATGAAGTGCACCTAGCCAGATCTGTTGGGCACCTTCTTCTTGATGATGGTCCTCTTAATAAGCCTGGAATTTGCGGACGGCTGAGATGACTGAACTGGCTGATGTTGGAGACACTCCCTGGCATAGTGGCCATCTTTGCCACACTTGAAACAAGCACCAGGCTTGTTCCTGAACCCCTGATGAGGTGGGACCTGCTATCCCTAAGACTGCTAAGGCTGCACCTGCTGCGGAGGTGCACGGTACAGAGTAGAGGAAGTCTGCGATGTTTGCTGGGGTGACTAGAACGAAGGCCCACCGAATGGTTGATAGGGCCCTCGCTGGACAACCTATATCTTCTATGTGTGAGGGTGGCTGGAGGATCTAGCCGCCACCTGCTTCCTCTTCCAATCAGCCTGAGATGCCCGCTGAAAACCCTCAAGAGCAATGGCGGCATTCATCAGAGCCCCAAAGGTCTGATAGTTTGTCGTGTAGAGCTTTTCCTGAAGGAGGGGAGCTAGACCACGAAAGAAGCGTTCCCTCTTCCTGTCATCAGTATCCACCTGACTACCAGCATATTGAGCCAAGTGATTAAACTAGGTCACATATTCTATTACTGTCCTATTCCCCTAGCGTAGCTCTAGAAACTCCGTCACCTTCTGGTTGATGACACTAGTAGGGATAAAGAACTCTCACAAGGCAGTGGAAAACTCCTGCCACGTGGTCGGGTGATCCGACAGCTCTGTGGCCTAGAAGGTTTCCCACCAAGCACCTACGGACCCCAAAAGCTGTTGCGCCGCAAAGTACACCTTCTGTTCGTCGGACACTCCGAGCAGCCGAAACTTCTGCTCCATAGTGCGAAGCCAGTGCTCCACCTCCAGAGGCTCATCAGATGGGGTGAAGGTGGGTGGGTGAGTCTTGAGGAAGTCCTGATAAGAGGACTGTCCCTTAGGGCGGCGGGCACCACCCCCGTTCCTACCGTGACCCCCATGGCCTTCGCGGGCGAGACCTGCGATAGCCTGCGCCATAATGTCCATGGCACGGGCTGTTTCCTGGTGAGCAGTAACAGACTGCCGGCGAGCACCCAACAGCTCCACCATTATCTCAGCGGGAGTCAACAGTGGAGGCGATGGCGGCGGTGGGAAAGGATGAGGAGCCAGAGGTGGAACCTCCTGACCTCCCCCATTACCGCGCTCAATGGCTCGGCCACTGTCACCCTGGCCCTCGTGAGCCACCCCCAAACTGGTGCTCCCGCGTCTAGACCTTAGGTTCATCTGTAAGAGATAGGGACCATTCATTAGAACACCCTCCCGATCAAAATCAAGGGATTAGAGAGATGACATCACATTTATTAAAGCATTCATTTGGTTAGTCCTACTAATTTACTACTCACTTATACATGAAGGGAGATTTTAGTTCAAGTAAGATGCTGTTATCATGATGCATGCTTCGACCTATATGTTCACTCAAGCTGGAATATAGCAGCATTCGTAAAATTTTTGGCACATCACACACTCACTTTTCGTATACCAAGTAATTTCTTACGCAACGTAAGTCAGTGTACTTATAGAAAATTGATTAGATAAAACTAGTACTGCTATCCTAGGTAGACCATATAGCTAGGGCTTATCCTTATGTAACTTAACTTAATCACATCCTACTTTTCGCAAAACTTTTATTGGTTAAATTTTTAGTTTTGGAAAAGAGTGATGAACTCGTGATCATTATTGGCTCTGGTACTAACTGTGGCAGAACTGCCTGAAATAGCATACTTACGGAGGCACTTTTCTTCCACCAAACACTAAGCACCCCGAAAGCAAGCTATAGCGAGTGGTGTCCGTCGGGCACACCCTGAGGGAGAACCCGAAAGATCCAAATTTTTCCTAAGGATCCAATAATGAGAACAAGTTACAACACAAGTACATTTCATACATTAGAGTTTCTTAAAAAGTACATTATTACAATACCAAATACCAGAGTGCGGAATGATAAATAGTGGAATTTAAAAATAACATCTAGCGGTAGGGGCGAGGATTCCGTCTGAGCCCACCAGAAGGATCCTCCACACAACGGTACTCTTCAAGCATTACCTACAACAGGGGTAAATAAACCCTGAGTACATAATGTACTCACAAGACTTACCCGACTAGTGGGAATACTTTCCCGACTCCAAGGGATATGATAGGCTTTATGGGTTGCTGGTTTTCTTTAGCAGAAAACAATACTAATAGTGAGTCCTTATTTATGTATTATTATTATCAGCCATATTAAGTTTCATCTAGCCAATCTATATAAGCACCTATTCTACTTTCAAGCAAGGGTTGAGCAATCAGTTCTATTTCTTCACCTTTTTCCACTTTCAGTTCTTACTATAGTGCTAAACCGCAGACAAGCCATACCGGATCGCCCGGCGATTCACAAATCAATGTGCCCAGCTGGGTGCCCTGAAAACACATGCCACACTTGTACCCCTAGCATAAGCAGGACTAACCCACCACTCTCATGTCCCGGGTGTCTAGATCCCCATCCAAACTTGGACTCCAAGCCCCCACTCCTGAGTCTCGGACTCAGTGTGGTGCAAGGACCTCCACCACTTCCTCTTCCCATCAATTGGTCTAGAAAGAGCCGGATCCGCAACAAGAGAGCAGCAAGCCTTCCCTGTGCCCATACCCAAGTATGCGCTCGGGACAATAATCTGTGACTTGCCTAAAGTCATATGCAACGATTGGTCCTTAATCGACACGGATAGGGAAAAAGTGTAACCAAGTCATGCCCTGTTAGCCGCAGGACACAACCCCTTACACCCACCAGTACCCAATCCATATCCCTGCCTGGTCACCATTTTTCCTTTCTATCATTTTATTATGAGATCATATTTTATCACCTATGTGCGAGTAACGGCAGGTTACTCACGCTACCGATACCCTGAGCATAGTAGCTACTCGACATGTACTAGTAGGACTCATAGATAATTATATTTATACATATAGTTCTCATAAAATGCTTGTAACGTAAATGCGCATCATATATATATACTCAGTGATTATTAAAATTGGGGTTATGTGCCGGGGCTTACCTTGGGCAGGCACCGGGTCAGCAGGGTCAGCACCAACAGGCTCCTAGGCTTCTTCATGTGTGAAGATCTCCTCCTCGTACTCCTCGATCACCTCGTCGTACTCCGGCTCGCCGACGGGCACGAAGTCTACCAGTTCATGATCTACATGAAATGATCATGCAATGTTTAATAATATAACAATAGTAGCTCTTAAAATAGAAGTACATCGATTTAACTACTAAGCTAGTGCTATCGATCACGGTGCTAAATTATCTATTGCTATCGACAACAAGTATCAAGTAAGGCATTCATCGCTATTCCAGCAACTATCGATATTTTCACTCCTAACGCCGATTTACGCTATATACCAGTAAACAAGGGTAATAGCTACTTTATTTAACAACACCTTCTAATGCTATAAAATTTACAGCGAGCACATAACATCCTCGAGAACCTATTGTAAAATTTTTAAAGCTAAAACTATTACCGATTTGCCACAAGAATTCCTACAAATATTAATATGCATAATAGTAAGCTTTCTAATTAGAATTTATGAGCCTATGATCATAACAGCTAATTGTGAACTAACTACACTAACAGATAGATGGTATTTTTGCGAACCTAACAAAATTAGTCTCATTATTTTTGGACAACTACGCAATTTACTATGATTTATCAAAGTTCAATTCATAACTAAAATAAATAAACATGTCTATTCTATGGAAATTAAGAAACTAAAACCTGGCTTCGCGGCCCAACACGCCCAGCCTGGCCCGTGACTGCGCGACGCACATTAGCGCAGCGCGGCCCACGCGTGCACGTGCGGCCCAGCTGTTCCCCCGCCCGCACGTGCCAGCAGGCCACAGCGCGGCCCACGCGAAAGCATGGCCCAGCCGGTCAACGGCCCACGATAGGGGAAGGCCCGCACGCGATGGTAGAATTGCACGGACATCCCTGAACTACTATGAATTCGTAGCGAGCTCTAGGACACTATTTCATCAGTCTACGATTTTATAGTTGCACCCTCCGAATCTCTTGTCCTCCCACAAACAACACCCCTGCGGCCACCTGCGCGCACCGGCGTGGCGGGACTGGCACCGGCAACCCACGCCAGCCACCTCAGGCCTCCTCCTCCCCAACCAACGAGCCGAATCTCACCTAGGCATGAACGTGAAGTGCAGGGTGGAGGAACACGTACTAGGACGCAGCAGCGGGGTCGGACCATGACGGCGGGCAACCTATAGTCATGGCGGTGCCATTCTGGTGAACGTCAGCATGGCCAGGACCAAAGAAGCAGCTAGCGAGCTCCAGCGACTCACCATAGAACCTTACGATGTGTTGTCACGTCTAGAGATGGCATGAGCCGAGCTGGCCAAGTGCGCGCGAGGAGGTGTGGCGGTGCACGGCGATGGCACGGCCATGCCAGCGACTGCTATACAGCGGTAGGGCTTAGGCTGTGGTGAGCATGGTGATGACCAGCTGGAGGAGGGGCTAGGAGAGCAAGGAATTGGGATGGGATGCTTTGGTTGCGTGGCTAGCCGACGGTGCATGTCCATTCGGTCTTATGGACCTGGTGGTGCGGCGATTTGAAATTAAGGCACAGTGACGTGAGAACGACAGCGCGGTGGGGTAGGTTGGAGGGTCGGCTGCCTAGCAGAGCTACGGGCAAGACCAATTGAAGCACGGTACAGTTACCACGACAAATTTGAAGGATCACCCCACCGGTCATGGTGACAGGGGGGTCCTGGAGCGGCTTGGCTCGGCCCGGCTATGGATGTCAACGTAATAAACAAATACGCACAGCGATCAGGGACAGCGGGACGTGCTCTAGGTGGCTATCCATGTAGTCACGGCTGCAAGCCGACGAGGTTTGCCATGGCGACATAGCGGGCAGCGCCCAACAAGGGACACAATGCGATTGCGACGTCGAGATAACGGTGGAGCAGGCTGTCGTCCTGCGTGCGAGCAGCCAAGGCAATGTCAATGGCACATCAGTGGAGCATGGCCAGCACGGCAGTGGGATGCGGCCGGCGTGGCAGTGTGCGGGCAAGCCAGCAGCGTGCCCGGCCAAGTGGTGACCGTGCCCACAGCTTAGGCCATGTGCCTTGCACGCTTTTTAAAGCAGTTAGAACACTAGTACACAGTGCTCCAAACGCCAAACTAATCGTTCGATGCGCAAGAGGGTACATCAAGCTATCCACCGTAGTTAAGACATTGCGCTACCTCCTAAGCCAATCGCTCCACGAAGCTCGCCAAAAGTGGCTTCGTCGACCTCTTTTGAAACTTATGCGAACGACATCGAATCGAACGATTTCGCGTCGAATTCTAAATCCGACCCACGGGATGTACTAGTGAGTTGTCCCTGTTTTCGATCGCACATGTTTTATCGCTGTTCACAAAACGTTCTATAGCCTTTTTGTTTTAACAAGAATTCAATTAGGATAATAAACAACGTTACGTGACATGAAACATAACACTCGCTTTCTCGTTTCATATAAATGTTTCAAGGACTGAACATTGCTTTATCATTCATGTTATACACATATGCACAAAACCATGATGCTCATGCGATGTTTAGCAAACAGTGCAATGTAACACCGAGGGTGTTACAGCTGGGCTCCAAGACGGTGAAGCAGTGCCTGCATCGCTTCAACGAGGAGAAGCGTAGGGCCATTGGTGAAGAGATCACAAAGCTTTTAGCGATCGGATTCAAGGAAGTGTATTACCCCATGTGGTTAGCTAATCCTGTTCTTGTATGGAAAAAGAACAGGAAATGGGAATGTGTGTTGACTACACAGGTCTCAACAATGCGTGTCTAGAGGATCCGTTTCCTTTGCCACGTATAGATCAAGTAGTCTACTCAACCTCGAGGTGCGAAACCCTCTGCTTTCTTGATGTGTACTCCAGATACCATCAGATAGCTATGAAAGAGTCTGACTAGCTCATGACTTCTTTCATCACCCCATTCAGATCGTTCTGCTACTTCATGATGTCATTCGGTCTGAAGAACACGGGGGCTACATATCAACATTGTATGCTCAAGTGTTTCGGGGACCTCATCAGGCGAACCATTGAGGTTTACTTAGATGACATCGTAGTCAAGTCTAAACATGCTGACCAGCTCATAGCAGACCTAGAGCAAACATTTGCGAAACTCTGGGCAAATGACATCAAACTCAACCCTGAGAATTATATTTTTGGGGTCCTGAGGGGTATGCTGCTTGAGTTCAACATCTTCGAGCCTGGCATTGAAGCCAACCTGGAGAAGATCTCAGCCATCACAAGGATGGGTCCAATCTAGAATCTAATGGGAGTGCAGCGAGTTACGGGGTGCCTCACCGAACTTAGCCATTTTATCTCGCGCCTCGATGAACAAGGCCTCCCCTATATAGGCTTCTAAAGAAAACCAACCAATTCGCACGGACTCCCAAGGCTTAGGAGATGCTTGACAAGGTCAAGAAAACCCTGATGTGTGCCCTGATTCTAGTCCCGCTAACCGATGGGGAACCACTCCTTCTTTACATTACGGCCACCACATAGGTGGTCAGCGCCACCCTAGTGGTAGAACAGGAGGAAGAGGGACACACCCTTAGGGTGCAACATCTCATATACTTTGTTAGTGAAGTCTTGTCTGACTCCATGACTTAGCTACCCTCAAATTCAAAAGCTCTTGTACGTCGTCCTGATCGCCAAGAGGAAACTATGTCACTACTTTGAGTCACACCCGGTGACGGTCATGACATCCATCCCTCTCAGTGAGGTCGTCCAAAACCGAGATGCCATAGGGAGATTCGCAAAGTGGGCGCTCGAGTTGATGGGTTAGGGCATTTCATGTGCCCCTCAGATGGCCACCAAGTCTCAAGCACTGGTTAATTTCATTGTAGAATGGACCGAGGTCTAGATGCCGCCAGCAGCCATCGACTAAGAGTACTAGATGATGTACTTTGATGGGTAGCTTGATAAAGAGAGGCACCGACATGGGGCTAGTCTTCATTTTGCCCCTCGGGATACACATAAAGTACGTGGTTCGCCTCTATTTCCCTGCCTCCAACAATGTGGCTAAATACGAGGCGCTCATCAATGGCCTACGCATTACCATTGAGTTGGGCATCCAACAGCTTGATGTCCGAGGCGACTCACAGCTAGTCATCGGTCAAATCATGGAGTCAAGCTACCACTACACCAAGATGGCTGCTTACTACTAAGAAGTCTGCCAGCTAGAGGACAAGTTCGATGGCCTCAAACTCAATCACATCTCGAGGTAGCTCAACAAGGTGGCCGACACGCTGGCGAAGATGGTGTCTAGCCCAGAGCTAGTGTCGATGGGTGTCTTCACCGGCGATCAGCACAAGCCTTCGGTCCACTACAAGGAACGAGGATAGATCGAGAACGAGCTACCTACCTTGGGCTAGGGGGCTAACCGTCTACCCACTCCTTCCGACCCCAAAGTCATGGAGCTTGACGAAGATCCAGTGGTAGAGCCCAACCCTCTAGCTGACTAGAGGACACCGTACCTCGATTGGCTTCTCCACGAAGTGCTCCCGATGGACAAGATGGAGGCTCGGTGGATCGCACGCTAAGCCAAGTCTTTCATCATTGTCAAGGGGAAGCTCTACAAGCGAAGCCATACTAGGATCCTACAGCGTTGCATTCCCATCGAACAAGGGAGGCAACTACTGAGGGACATTCATGGTGGGGACTACGGACATCATGCCACACCTAGTTACTTGGTCAGAAACTCATTCTGATAGGGCTTCTATTGGCTGACCGTGGTGTAACACCCTCGGTGTCATGAGCATCATGGTTATGTGTCAATGTATGTAATATAGTGTGTGAATCAATTTACGTAACTTAAAATGACCAACAGAAATGCTTAATGAAAGGTCGTTCGTGACGTATAAAATTATCAAGTATGGATGTTTGTGAATTTTTATTGAACGAAAACACTATAGAACGTATATATGGAACTTTAGTAAAGTTGGAAGTATGAACCTTGTAGATGACAATGAAATACATGCGGTTGAAAAATGAATTCACAAGCTAGCGTACCTAATAGCTTGGAAATTGAATGTGACACGAATCCGATCAAGACTTAGTCGATTTCGTAAGTCTAAAAAATAGTTTGACAAGGCGAAGTTTGGCAATTTTTGTATAGCAATCGGGTTAAGGAGTGATGGGGTATTAGGGCTTGTTTTAGTAGCCTAACATGCCCTCTTAAGTATAGCATAGGTGGTTTGGCGATTGAATCATCGAATTGGATTTTTAGGATGCTTTAAAAAGTGTGCATGGCACGTTCCCGACCGGTTTCATCGCGTGGGTGTGGTCACCGTGCCTCGAGCACTCGGTGTTGCAACATCGGCCGGCCATCACACACACGCACGCACACATGTACATAGCCACGCTCGGCGGGACGTTGGGGGCCGTTTGGCCTGGCCGCTCTGTCCCGCCGCGCCCTGCCGTTGCGTCGTGGGGGCCCGACGCCCTAGCCGGTTAGCTATCACCTAGCTACTCTACTTCACTGTGTTGCTGCCTTGCATTATGTCATGTCATGTCTACATTGCGCTGCGCTGTTCCTCTCTGACCGGGTGGGTGCCATCCGTGTGGCCTTACACGTCATCGCGATGCCATTAATGGCGTTCCAGCACACAGGACATGGCCTATCACCGATGCGCTCGCTTGTCCAATGTGTTTAGGGTGAGGATCCCTCATCCACAACACCCGCACCCCACCAAGATGCGCCCTAGTTGAAGTCTGATGGGTCCTGCAGCCGTCTCATCCACCCATGTGCCCCTGCTTCTCTCTCTGTCGCTGCCATCGCCTTGCGCCTGCAAGCGCGCCAAAAAGAAGGCACCTCTCTTCAATTTGCCTCATCCACACCTGCGCTCTCTTGTCCTCTCATCGCTTGTGCCACCTACAACCTTGATGATGGCCGGTTAGGCGCCAATTTGGCATTTCTGCCCCGGCGAGCCATTAAGGCCACGCTTGGCCGTGGGCGCGGATAGCTCGCTCGCTGCCCAATTAGCTGCACCATTACCTTCGCTTAGGTCCTTTCTCTACCCCACACACCTCAGCCTGGCCACTACTGGCCCGCCTTGGTTGTCAACGCGACAGTGTCACCACAGTGCACCACTGCATCCCACCGTCGCACATGGCTAGCTCGGTTCGGGGAATCCCCAGCCAAACCATCACCACAACAACAACTAGGGTATGTTAGTGGAGCTTTAGAGTTAGCTAGGTCTCCCCATGGTGGCTTAGGGTGGCTAGTGTGCTCGCGCCGCTGTCGTGCATTGCTACGCGCCGTGGCTGCCACTTCTGCGAGCTCTGTCGCCCCTGTAAACTTGGCTAGGGTTGGCTCTAGGGTTGTAGGTGCTATTTGACTCACTATCTAGGGCGGAGCGGGTCTAGGTTGGCCGGCGTGGTGGTCCAGTGCCGTCGCCGCCACGTCGGTGCACGCGGGGGTGGCCCGAGGACCTGGCCATTATAAAGAGGTATTGTTCCGAGGGCTAGTTTACTTAAGTCCTGACTGTAGGAATAGGTCGCATAGTAGTCAGGGGAATAACAGTTTGTTTGGGGGCGTTTTTGCATAGGTGGCCAGCACGCGTGGGCCTCCCCGTCATGGGCCATTGTCACGCGGTTGGGCCACGTCGGCGGGTCACGTGCGTGCGCACACTACGTAGGTGTGGGCCGCGTCGTTCGCTCGTGGGCCGTGCGAGTTAGAATCTGTTTTTCATTTTATAAAGGATAGAATTAGCTTTATAATTTACATTCTAAGTTAAACTTTGGAAATTAATATCAATTCACATAGGCAGCCAAAAATTGTGAAATAAATTATGTTGAGTTCCTAAAAATGTGGTATACCTGATAGTATAATTAGTTTATGTATGTCTATATTGATGCTAAGGTCTATTAAATCATTTGGAAGTGTTAATATCATTTAGATTAATAATTGTAGGAATTCTTGTGGCAAATTGGTAACAACTTTGGATATGAAATTTTTATAGTAGGTTCATCGTATTATTATGTGCTCACTGTAATTTTTTTAGCCTTAGAATACATTGATAAATAGGGTAGCTAATACTCCTTGTTTTATCATATATATAGTAAATCAATATTAAGAGTAAGAATGCCTTTAGTTGCTAAGTCATGAAATGTTTCATCCCGGTTTAATGGAAATGATAGACAACTTAGCATCTTAGTTGGTAGAGCTAGCTTAGTAGCTAGATAGATGTATTCTTATTTTAAGAGTTGTTGTTGCTGTATTATTAAGGGTTGCATCATCATTTCATGCATGTAGATAACGAGTTGGTAGAGTTCATGCCTGCGGGTGAACAGGGGTACGAGGAGATAATTAAGAGTACGAGGAGGGGATTCTCGTACATGAGGGAGCCCTGGAGCCTTAAGTTGTTGACTTTGTTGACACCCCGCCTGCCCAAGGCAAGCCTCGATGCATAACTCTTATTTTAAATGATCACTGAATATATATATGATGTGCATTTACGTTACAGGCATTTTATAGAAACTACATGCATATATATGCCTACCTATGAGTCCTACCAGTATAGGTCGAGTAGCTGCTATGCTTAGGATTTTGGTAGCATGAGTAACCTGCCATTACTCATAATATGTGATTATTAAGATCACTCATGATAAAATGGTGGAAAGGAAAAATAGAGACCGAGCAGGGATATAGTTTGGGTATTGGTGGGTGTAAGAGGTTGTGTCCTGCGGCCAACGGGGCATAGCTTGGTTATACTTTTTCCTTGTCTATGTCTGTTAAGGACCGACTATTGTATTGGACTCTAGGCAAGTCACAGACTTATTATTCCGAGCACATACTTGGGTATGGGTGCAGGAAAGGCTTGTTGCTCTCTTATTGTGGGTTCCGGCTCTTTCCGGACTGACTAATTAGAGGTGGGGATGGTGGAGGTCTAAGCACCGCACGGAGTCTGTGATTCAGGAGCGGGGGCTTGGAGTCCAAGTTTGGACAGGGACCTAGACCCCATGATAGGAGAGTGGTGGGTTGGTCCTGCTTGTGACTGGGGTATAAGTGGGGCATGTGTTTCGAGGTACCCAGCTAGGCACATTCATTCACGAATCGTCGGGCGATCCGGTATGTCTTGTCTACACTCTAGCACCAAGAATTAAAAGAGGAAATGTGGTGAAATTGAACTATTTGCTCAACTCTTGCTTGAAAGTAGAACATGTACTTACATAGAATGGTTAGATAATGAACTAATCATGAATGCTAATAATTAACATTCATAAGGATTCACTATTAGTATTGCTTTCTGCAAAAAGGAACCCAACAAACCATAAAACTTATTATATTCCTTGGAGTCGGAAAATTATTCCCACTAGTCAGATAAGTCTTACGAGTACATTGTGCACTCAGGGTTTATTTACCCCTATTGTAGGTTTTGCTTGAGAAGTAGCCATTGTGTGAAGGATTCTTCTAATGGGCACAGACGGATCCTTATATATTATCGATAGATGTTTCTTTTCATTCCACTGTTAAATTTCCTTGCTCAGAATTTGGTATTGTAAAAATATATTTCTAAGATGGATGTATGAAATGGACTAAGTAATGTAAACTCATTCTCATTATTGGATCCTAAGGGAAAAATGTGGATTATTTGGGCTCTCCCTTGGGGTGTGCTCGATGGAATTCGCCCGATGTAGCTCGCTTTCAGGGTGCTTAGTGTCTACTAAAAGACAAGCGCCTCCATAACTACGTTATTTTGAGTGGTTCTACCACACACGGTGGTCGACGTTGAGGAGATTGTGTGCACCTACAAAGGGTGTCAATACTACGCCTGGCAAACCCACCTGCCGGCCCAAGCACACCAAACGATCCTGATCACATGGCCATTCACGGTCTAGGGGCTCGATATGGTCGAACCTCTTAATAGAGTGCTCGGGGGCTACACGCACTTGCGTGTCGCCATAGACAAGTTTACAAAGTGGATAGAGGCTCGGCCGATCTCCGTGATCAAGTCCGAGCAGGCCATGTTATTCTTTCTCGACATCATCCATCGCTTTGGAGTCCTAAACTCCATTGTCACGGACAACGGCACACAGTTTACTAGGAAGAAGTCCCTCCAATTCTATGATGAATACCACATCCGCGTTGATTGGGCCATCGTGGCGCACCCCCGCACGAACGGATGGGTTGAGTACACGAACAACATGGTCCTACAAGGTCTCAAGCCTAGGATTTTCAATCGGTTGAACAAGTTTGGCGAGTGATGGGCCGCGGAGCTTCCCGTAGTGCTCTAGAGCTTGAGGATGACCCCCAGCAATATGGTCTATCTAGGATATTGACACTAGTTTTACCTAATTAGTTTTCTACAGGTATGATAACTTACGCTGTGTAAGAATTGTTTAGCAAGCAGAAAGTGAGTGTGCGATGTGCCAAAAATTTTGCAAATGTCGCTATATTCCGGCTTGAGTGAACATACAGGCTGATGCATACATCATGATAAGAGAATCTTGTTTAAACTAAACTCCCCCTACACGTATAATTAGATTAGTGAATTGATAGGATAAACTAAAAGAATGCTTTAATAAATATCTTATCATTTCTCTAATCTCTTGTTCTTGATCTGGAGGGTTGTCCTAAATGGCTGGTTCCTATCTATTTTTAGATGAACTTGAGGTCCAGTTGTAGAGCACCAGTGCAGGAGCAGGCCATGGCCTTGGAGAAGGCCAAGGTGAAAGTGGCCGGGGCAATGGGAATGACAACGGGGAGAGCCATGAGGCCCCACTTCTGGCTCCTCCTCCTTCACCACCACCACCTCCGATGACTCATGTAGAGATGATGATAGAGATGTTGGCTGCTTATCATGAGTCAACCCATGCCATGGAGCTGCTGGCATAGGCTATCGGTGGCTTCACCCATGGAGGCCATGGGGGCAATGGTGGTAATGGGGGTGGTGCCCGGGGTCTCGAGGGACCCTGCTCTTATTAGGATTTCTTAAAGATGCACCCACCCATGTTCATGCTAATGGCTGAGCCTCTAGATGCGAAGCATTGGCTTTGCATTCTGAAGCAAAAGTTTCTACTTCTCATCATAACTGAGGAGCAGAAGGTGCGCTTTACAATGCAATGGCTGTTGGGATCTGCTAGTGCATGGTGGGACACATTTAATGCCATGCAGTCGGCAGATCATTGGGTGACCTAGCGGGAGTTCACTGTGGCCTTCAGAGAGTATTATATTTCTGGTGGTGTTCTAAACAAGAAGGTGATAGAATTCCTAGTCTAGGGGCTCGATATGGTCGGACCTCTTAATAGAGTGCTCGGGGGCTACACGCACTTGCGTGTCGCCATAGACAAGTTTACAAAGTGGATAGAGGCTCGGCCGATCTCCGTGATCAAGTCCGAGCAGGCCATGTTATTCTTTCTCGACATCATCCATCGCTTTGGAGTCCTAAACTCCATTGTCACGGACAACGGCACACAGTTTACTAGGAAGAAGTCCCTCCAATTCTATGATGAATACCACATCCGCGTTGATTGGGCCATCGTGGCGCACCCCCGCACGAACGGATGGGTTGAGTACACGAACAACATGGTCCTACAAGGTCTCAAGCCTAGGATTTTCAATCGGTTGAACAAGTTTGGCGAGTGATGGGCCACGGAGCTTCCCGCAGTGCTCTAGAGCTTGAGGATGACCCCCAGCAATATGGTCTATCTAGGATATTGACACTAGTTTTACCTAATTAGTTTTCTACAGGTATGATAACTTACGCTGTGTAAGAATTGTTTAGCAAGCGGAAAGTGAGTGTGCGATGTGCCAAAAATTTTGCGAATGTCGCTATATTCCGGCTTGAGTGAACATACAGGCTGATGCATACATCATGATAAGAGAATCTTGTTTAAACTAAACTCCCCCTACACGTATAATTAGATTAGTGAATTGATAGGATAAACTAAAAGAATGCTTTAATAAATATCTTATCATTTCTCTAATCTCTTGTTCTTGATCTGGAGGGTTGTCCTAAATGGCTGGTTCCTATCTATTTTTAGATGAACTTGAGGTCCAGTTGTAGAGCACCAGTGCAGGAGCAGGCCATGGCCTTGGAGAAGGCCAAGGTGAAAGTGGCTGGGGCAATGGGAATGACAACGGGGAGAGCCATGAGGCCCCACTTCTGGCTCCTCCTCCTTCACCACCACCACCTCCGATGACTCATGTAGAGATGATGATAGAGATGTTGGCTGCTCATCATGAGTCAACCCATGCCATGGAGCTGCTGGCATAGGCTATCGGTGGCTTCACCCATGGAGGCCATGGGGGCAATGGTGGTAATGGGGGTGGTGCCCGGGGTCTCGAGGGACCCTGCTCTTATTAGGATTTCTTAAAGATGCACCCACCCATGTTCATGCTAATGGCTGAGCCTCTAGATGCGAAGCATTGGCTTTGCATTCTGAAGCAAAAGTTTCTACTTCTCATCATAACTGAGGAGCAGAAGGTGCGCTTTACAATGCAATGGCTGTTGGGATCTGCTAGTGCATGGTGGGACACATTTAATGCCATGCAGTCGGCAGATCATTGGGTGACCTAGCGGGAGTTCACTGTGGCCTTCAGAGAGTATTATATTTCTGGTGGTGTTCTAAACAAGAAGGTGATAGAATTCCTAGTCTAGGGGCTCGATATGGTCGGACCTCTTAATAGAGTGCTCGGGGGCTACACGCACTTGCGTGTCGCCATAGACAAGTTTACAAAGTGGATAGAGGCTCGGCCGATCTCCGTGATCAAGTCCGAGCAGGCCATGTTATTCTTTCTCGACATCATCCATCGCTTTGGAGTCCTAAACTCCATTGTCACGGACAACGGTACACAGTTTACTAGGAAGAAGTCCCTCCAATTCTATGATGAATACCACATCCGCGTTGATTGGGCCATCGTGGCGCACCCCCGCACGAACGGATGGGTTGAGTACACGAACAACATGGTCCTACAAGGTCTCAAGCCTAGGATTTTCAATCGGTTGAACAAGTTTGGCGAGTGATGGGCCACGGAGCTTCCCGCAGTGCTCTAGAGCTTGAGGATGACCCCCAGCAATATGGTCTATCTAGGATATTGACACTAGTTTTACCTAATTAGTTTTCTACAGGTATGATAACTTACGCTGTGTAAGAATTGTTTAGCAAGCGGAAAGTGAGTGTGCGATGTGCCAAAAATTTTGCGAATGTCGCTATATTCCGGCTTGAGTGAACATACAGGCTGATGCATACATCATGATAAGAGAATCTTGTTTAAACTAAACTCCCCCTACACGTATAATTAGATTAGTGAATTGATAGGATAAACTAAAAGAATGCTTTAATAAATATCTTATCATTTCTCTAATCTCTTGTTCTTGATCTGGAGGGTTGTCCTAAATGGCTGGTTCCTATCTATTTTTAGATGAACTTGAGGTCCAGTTGTAGAGCACCAGTGCAGGAGCAGGCCATGGCCTTGGAGAAGGCCAAGGTGAAAGTGGCTGGGGCAATGGGAATGACAACGGGGAGAGCCATGAGGCCCCACTTCTGGCTCCTCCTCCTTCACCACCACCACCTCCGATGACTCATGTAGAGATGATGATAGAGATGTTGGCTGCTCATCATGAGTCAACCCATGCCATGGAGCTGCTGGCATAGGCTATCGGTGGCTTCACCCATGGAGGCCATGGGGGCAATGGTGGTAACGGGGGTGGTGCCCGGGGTCTCGAGGGACCCTGCTCTTATTAGGATTTCTTAAAGATGCACCCACCCATGTTCATGCTAATGGCTGAGCCTCTAGATGCGAAGCATTGGCTTTGCATTCTGAAGCAAAAGTTTCTACTTCTCATCATAACTGAGGAGCAGAAGGTGCGCTTTACAATGCAATGGCTGTTGGGATCTGCTAGTGCATGGTGGGACACATTTAATGCCATGCAGTCGGCAGATCATTGGGTGACCTAGCGGGAGTTCACTGTGGCCTTCAGAGAGTATTATATTTCTGGTGGTGTTCTAAACAAGAAGGTGATAGAATTCCTAGTCTAGGGGCTCGATATGGTCGGACCTCTTAATAGAGTGCTCGGGGGCTACACGCACTTGCGTGTCGCCATAGACAAGTTTACAAAGTGGATAGAGGCTCGGCCGATCTCCGTGATCAAGTCCGAGCAGGCCATGTTATTCTTTCTCGACATCATCCATCGCTTTGGAGTCCTAAACTCCATTGTCACGGACAACGGCACACAGTTTACTAGGAAGAAGTCCCTCCAATTCTATGATGAATACCACATCCGCGTTGATTGGGCCATCGTGGCGCACCCCCGCACGAACGGATGGGTTGAGTACACGAACAACATGGTCCTACAAGGTCTCAAGCCTAGGATTTTCAATCGGTTGAACAAGTTTGGCGAGTGATGGGCCACGGAGCTTCCCGCAGTGCTCTAGAGCTTGAGGATGACCCCCAGCAATATGGTCTATCTAGGATATTGACACTAGTTTTACCTAATTAGTTTTCTACAGGTATGATAACTTACGCTGTGTAAGAATTGTTTAGCAAGCGGAAAGTGAGTGTGCGATGTGCCAAAAATTTTGCGAATGTCGCTATATTCCGGCTTGAGTGAACATACAGGCTGATGCATACATCATGATAAGAGAATCTTGTTTAAACTAAACTCCCCCTACACGTATAATTAGATTAGTGAATTGATAGGATAAACTAAAAGAATGCTTTAATAAATATCTTATCATTTCTCTAATCTCTTGTTCTTGATCTGGAGGGTTGTCCTAAATGGCTGGTTCCTATCTATTTTTAGATGAACTTGAGGTCCAGTTGTAGAGCACCAGTGCAGGAGCAGGCCATGGCCTTGGAGAAGGCCAAGGTGAAAGTGGCTGGGGCAATGGGAATGACAACGGGGAGAGCCATGAGGCCCCACTTCTGGCTCCTCCTCCTTCACCACCACCACCTCCGATGACTCATGTAGAGATGATGATAGAGATGTTGGCTGCTCATCATGAGTCAACCCATGCCATGGAGCTGCTAGCATAGGCTATCGGTGGCTTCACCCATGGAGGCCATGGGGGCAATGGTGGTAACGGGGGTGGTGCCCGGGGTCTCGAGGGACCCTGCTCTTATTAGGATTTCTTAAAGATGCACCCACCCATGTTCATGCTAATGGCTGAGCCTCTAGATGCGAAGCATTGGCTTTGCATTCTGAAGCAAAAGTTTCTACTTCTCATCATAACTGAGGAGCAGAAGGTGCGCTTTACAATGCAATGGCTGTTGGGATCTGCTAGTGCATGGTGGGACACATTTAATGCCATGCAGTCGGCAGATCATTGGGTGACCTAGCGGGAGTTCACTGTGGCCTTCAGAGAGTATTATATTTCTGGTGGTGTTCTAAACAAGAAGGTGATAGAATTCCTAGACCTGAGGCAAGAAAGCATGTCTATGATGGGCTATGTCAACAAGTTCAACCACTTGTCATAGTATGTTGGGACTCACGTTGATACAGATGAGAAGAAGAGGGACAGTTTCTATTACAGACTCTCTTGTAGCCTACAAAAGGAGTTATACACAAGAAACTACCAAACCTTTAGGGCGATGATGAACGCTGCTATTGCCATGGAGGGATTGTAGCATGACTCTCAGGCAGAATGGAAGCACAAGCGGGTGGCTACTGGGTCTTCTAGTCACCCCCAGGTGTAGAAGGTACAGGTTGTCAGGCGGGTGCCCTATCAGTCTTCGGGTGGGCATTCGTTTCAACAGCCTTAGCAGACCTTTCAGGCACCTTCTACTCAGTATCGTGCACCTACTCAGCAGGTGCAACATCAGCAGCCCTAGGGACAATAGGTCCCACCTCGTCAAGGATAGGGGAACAAGCCTTGTGCTTATTTCAAGTGTGGTAAGGAAGGCCACTATGCCTGGGAGTGTCCACAAAACCAACCTACCCAGTCTATCCAGGATACATAACCATAGTAATAGGGCTACTTATATAACTTCGCATACAAACGTCCTATTCTTTTGAAAAGAATTTGTTGTCAAATTTTATTTTAGAAAAGGTTTTTGAAGCTTTATTTACTCATTTATGCTCTGGTACCACCTGTGGTAGAACCACATAATCTAATGCCTTCTAGAAGTACTCGTCTTCCATTAGACACTAAATACTCAAGGGAGGACACCAAATTACGTGGTTCCATCGAGAACACTCCAAGGGAGAACCCAAAAATCTATATTTTTCCATCAGGATCACAAATGAGAGAATAAAGCTTACATCATCATTAACCATTTCTTACATCACTTTCCATATAACATCAGAGTATAATATTTATCATTTATAATAGCGGAATATGAACATATGATTAGAGTTATGAACAATTTAAGTTAACAACGAAATATAAATATGTGATCAGAATTATAGCAGAAATAATTATCTATTTATGACATGATGAAGCATTGATAGACAAACTATGACAACAGATTATAAAACTTCTATTTATAAAAATATTTAGTGAGAGTTATAAATAAAACTATGATTGCAGCGTAAAGGAATCCTCTCTGAGCCCACTAGGAGGAATTCACACACAAGGGTCAGCTCTAGCATCCACCAGTCACCTACAACAGGGGAAAATAAAACTCTAAGTACTCAATTGTACTCAACAAGACTTACCTAGAAGGAGAAAAGAAAAGGACTTCAAGGATATACAAGGCTATCTGGCTTATGGATTTACTACGTCTACAGGAAGCAATACTAAGCGTGCATCCTTATATTTGATTTTATTAGCAGTTATCATTAGTTCATTAACTAACCATTTTATGTAAGCACATGTGCTACTTTCAAGCAGGTGGTAAGAAATCCGATTTTCTTTTACCATCTTTTATCTTCTAGTTCTTACTACGATGCTAGAGTTTAGACAAGTCGTACCGACATGGCGGTGATTCATGAATCAATGAGCCCAGCTGGGTACCCCAAAACACATGCCCCGCTTATACCTTAGGTACAAGTAGGACCAACCCACTACCCTCCTATCAAGGGGTCCAGGTCCCAGTCCAAACTTGCCTTGTGTCTATTGCAACGGCCGGTCCTTAACCAACACAGACAGGGAAAACAGTATAACCAAGCTATGCCCCATTGGCCGTAGGACACAACCTCTTACACCCACCAATACCTAAACCATATCCCTGCTCGATCTCTATTTTTTCTTTCCACCATTTATATTTTCCAAGTGATAATAATATAGTAATATATTTTCTATGTCTCACGAGTGACAGGCAATCACTCGATTTTTATCGAAGTCCTATAGCATAGCAATCTACACGATCCTATCATACTAGTAAGACTCATAGGATAAAGATATATGCAAGTGAGTTTCATTCAACTCCTTAAAACTTAATGCACAAATATAATTTAAAGTACAGAAAAAAGGGATTATGCATCGGGACTTGCCTGGGTAAGATATATACTAAAAAGTTAGTATCTATATCTTTAGATCATCCACCATCAACTGAATAGAAAGCCCATTACATCATCTCCTAGAGAGAATACTATTATACCATCTTCAGATTTCCAATCATCCTTCAATTGATCCGTTGATCCATCATCATACCTATATGATATGCATTGATGAAGATGATGCAACAAATAATTAACAAGGCAACAATAACTCTTAAAAAAGAGTACATACTATGAACTAATAGGCTAGCTCTAATGACTAACGTACTAATCTACATATCAACATCGTCGACAAAGGTGTCATCTCCCAACAAGTGTTTTAGTTATACAAACCCAAGTTGTTTTGTTATTCCGTTCTATCGATTTAATCTTTATTCACAATAGGACATCATTATCTATCTGGCAACTAATTATTCTGGAGCTACAAAAATTACAGTGAGCAAGTAATAATATTAGTAATTTACTATAAACTTTTTAGAGTCAACACTATCACCGATTTATCTCAGAAATTTCTACAAGTTCACATTTTAACAATTTTAAACATTTTAAAAAAGTTAGAGCAACCCTAGAAATATTTTAAAGCTAGATGCGGCCTGGCCACATGCGCGCAACCCCAACTAGGCCCTGCTCATGCCGAGGTAGGGCGCAGCGGCCTGGCCACTGCGCACAGCGTGGCGGTGGCCCGAGCAGGGACCGTGGGCATGGCTACGCCCTCGCTGCGCCGGAGGTGGCGCACAGTGGCCCACTCCACGCGATGCAATGTCGGCAGAGGAGGCACGTGGGAGGGCAGCGTGAGGGAACTATAGGTCCAGCATGGGCCGAGGGGCTCGCGCGCGCGAGGTGGGGGAAAAGACCTGCGATGGGCGGGCAGTTGGCGCGGTGCGACGACGGACGGTCACGGCGCACAAGGGGTGGCTGCGGTGACACAACCATGACAGGGATGCGGCGCGAGGCGACGCTATGGGCCTACAGAGCGCTTACGCGTGCTCGTGAGAGGAGGCCAGCTATGGGCGGATTGGAGCTAGGACACCTCCTCTTCAATAGCAGAAAAAGAGAGGGAGGGGAAGTAGCGCGAGGCTCGGCCTCCACGTGAGTGTGAACATAGGGGTAGGTGAAATGAGTGGCAGTTGTAGCTCAGTGTAGTGGAGGAGAGCAGCCCAACATCGGCTAGCGAGCATGGCATGCCTGCGAGACGGTGGCGCTGAGGCGACGGAGCGTGCATGCGGAGTAACAACGCTGCAGAGATGGGTCAAGCCATCACCGGCTTTAGTGCGAGCTCAACACTGTGCTACCTGCCCTCGCGCGTACTTGCTTGACTTGATGTTCACTGCTACCACGTCCAAAGGCCCAATGGCCGAACCTATTTTATTTTCTTGATGTTTTAACGTAATTATTTAGTGGCCTAAACAAGCTCCAAACAATACCAACCACCATAGCATCACAACGTACTTAGTTTGGTGCAACCCACTAAATAAGACTATAGCACTAGTGTTTAACTAGATTTTCTATAATTAATTTACCAAAAATAGCATTGCCTACCAACATTTCAAAATTAAAGCTCAGTTTGAGACTAACAGCCACTACCACTTTTATCAAAATTTTTGGGATGTCCAAACATTATTAATTTCGCCCAACGAATATTTCACTCATTAGCCCGCACTACATTCTAACACATGAAGCAGAATACTTAAACACCCTTTAGCTATTTTGGCCAAAATACTCTATCAAAAATGGCATCCGCAACATAAGTTCATCTCCTCGCCCATTGAACGAAACGTTCTAGTTTGAATTACGGATTCGATTTCGAAGCTCCCAAATATACTATTGAACAACCTTTACTCACTAAAACAAAAATTGCATTCTCAACCACTAACTTGCACTTTAAATTTTATTTAAGTTCTAAATACAAGTTATATTTTTCTTTATTTATAAAAATTGTTTTCATGCTCAATCCAACAGAACAAGTCATTCACCATTTACTCGTTATCCGGCATTTTTAAGCGCTTTCTTCATACTTTTCCAAAACAAGCCCTAAACAACCTTTATCCGCAAAATTATTTAAAAGTTACCAAGCACCAAGACAAGTTGACTAGCGACACTTATTTGCTCGCTTTATTTATGAAAGCGAGTCACACAAGATTCGTTTATAATTCCACGTGTGCTTCAAAGTTTTAAACCCAAAAATTTGTTTTACTGATTACTCTTAGGCATTGACCTAGGTGCTAAGCAAGCTCATAACACTAGAGGTGTTACAGACCAAGTACTATGCCTCGTCTAGAGCAATAAAAACCATCATAAGCTCTCTCCGCCGTGGGAGGGACCGTATGCCATCGCGGAGGTCCTCCGACCAGGCACCTACAAGCTCAAGACCATCGATGACAAGGTCTTTGTCAACGCATGGAACATCGAACAGCTATGTCGCTTTTACCCCTAGCATGTGCATGTACTTAAGAATGATATTTCTAAAATACGAAAATGTTTTCTCTTATCAATTTTGCTATCGTTCCCTCGATCTTTAGTGACACCTGACCCAGCAACGACAAGGGGTCAGGCATCACTCAGGGATGATAATAGTATATCTACTCAGAGACATCCTTTACGCTTGACCCTCCCTTACGTTAAGATCTCAAAGTAAGGATTGCGGAAATAAACCCTAAGTAAAACTGGTCGAACTGCAAGAAACCAACGCCTCAGCGGCTACGGCATTTTTGATCAGCAGCGTGATCAGAGTTGTTTTGCCCGCATCTCGAGCTTTATAGCCTTAACCATAGAAAGGGTCAGGATACGTTAACCTTTTTATAAAAAAGGGATGAAGAACCAAAAGATTGTTCAACCATAGTAGAAATTAAAATCTATCCATTTATTACAAGACCACTATTTGGCCTAACTAACTAACTAACCCCTCCCCTCGGGGGGATGACCTCATCTTCAATCTTGACAGATAAGTCCTATGCTAGGGGGAGTCACCGACCCCTCGATCTCCTCTAGCTTGGCCACGGTATAGCCTGGCGTGAAGCCCTGGCTCATCGTCGCAAGATCGATGTTCTCATCATGAGAACGAGCGATTGTGAACAACTGATGAACACCAATGCGGAGCGCGTCCCTCACCATCTCACATGACCGATCTATGATTCGGACAACGCGGGCCGTGAGAGAGCTCATCTACTACGCTGGGGCCAGCTCGAGGTCATCATAGACTAGCTGATTGCAATGCGCAAGGTGTCGTGCTCGTCGCTCTCCGTTAGGAGGGAGGCCTTCATTTCATCGATCTCCTTCTCTAGGCGCTGGACCTCTTCCTAGCGCTGACCGACCTCTATGCCGAGGCGGGTGGTCACGCCCTCAGCTATGATCTTTAGGTCCTTCTCCCTTGAAGCTCACCCTCGAGGAGGACGATCCACTGCTGGGTGTTGGCCTGGTCTTGGCAAGCTAGGTCACACTCCGTGCGAAGCTCCTCTATGGTTTAGAATAGGTCCTCCCACTCCTTCTATGACTACTCAGCCTCTGCGACATCTGTGCCCCCCTCTCGATTAGGGCCATAAGCTTCTCTTTGGCCTCGCAGGCACCATCACGGGCGTCCTTCTCCTTGACTCGAAGGTCAGCCACCTCCCGGGCAATGGGGGCGAGCTCGGCCACCTCCTAGAAAGTGGCAGTGAGCTATGCAGCCACCTCCTTGTTCCACCGTGTCTCACCAGTAAGGCGGTCCCAAATGCCCCTCTCACAATGAAGGAATCGAGACTTCTCTAGGTTGCGACCCATAAGGACCTACATAGAGAACAAGTCTTAGAAGCGCGGAAAGGGAAAACGAGAGGGCGACGACGTCACACAACGAACCCAGTGTGGTGGTCAGGGCACTAACCACGGTCCCAACCTCAGCGTGGATGCTCCCCTACTCCCTCTCCTCCATACCATTATCGAGGGAGAGAAGCATCACCTCTGGGTTCTATGGGTCTGCCCATAGCATTGGGAATCCTCCCCGCGCGTGTGGGTCGCCACCCGCCCGGACCAAAGGCCAGGATGGCTCCATACCAACCTCGACCGACGTCGATCCCTCTAGCAGCGGTAGCTCCTCTAGAGCGGCCCCTCTGACAGTAGAGGAGGTGGGTGGCATGGATGCGGAGGCCTACCCCATCGTCACTCCCGCTAAGGGTGCCTCAGGTGCGCCCTCTTTCGCTTGCCCCACCACGGGCGTGGCCACCCATGTGGAGGATGTCTCTAGTTGCACTGCCCTCGCCTCCGACATCATGGCCATACCCGGCCACGCCTCACCTGCCATGGGCGCCTCGGACACGCCCTCCTTTGTTCGCTCCCCCATGGATGCACCCACTGGCTGTGCCCGTTCAGTCGACACCACGACTGCCCTAGCACCGCTTTTGCTCACCTCTAGTGTAGAGCGAGCCAACTCCTAGCATGTCCACCGGATGGCGAGGGTCTTCTTTGGCGTGAGCCTTAGGCGAGTCCTGCTTTCTCTAATGCTGCAGAGGATACAGTGGTTAGTTTACTACAAAAATCAATCAGAATGGAATGACGAAGAAGTTTTTCAACTCACCTTGGTGCCACCAGGCGAGGATGTTTTGGGGTAGGCTCACCCGACCATGGCTACAACTTGTCGATGCGTTGCCGCTTTGGGCCCTCCCTTTACTCAAGGGGTCCGGTTGGAGCAGGATGGTCACTCTCCACCGGCTCTGGGGACACACCCTCCCTCTTTTGCCAAGGAACACCTCCTCCCTCCTACCCCACAGTTTGCCATGGGAAAGGCCTCGCCTGCGGTGAGGACAAGATCCCAAGTCTCTGGTGGAAGGAGTGAACGGGTGCAGAGAGCTCGATTGTCGCTCAGCCGTGTGCTCGTATCATGCTCTTGTGTTTTCACTCCTCAGCGTGGGGCACCCTACTTCCCCTTTTATAGGCAAAGGGAGAGCGTGGGTTATAAAGGAGGAAAAGTAGAAGAACGAGAGAGAAGAAGGCTTTAGGGTGGCTGGGTCCTTCTTCTTCTTGATGCGAGTCCCGCTGATCTTGTAGATGTCAATAGGGATGGCTCCATGTCGTGGCCCTATTCATTACTGGCGCCATGTGTAGGCGTCATCTGCTAGTCATGATGTTCCACTCCGTCCTGGCGGATGTCGTGGTGAGCTGACATGCCTATCAGTGTCCGTATGAGGATTAGGCAAAACAGCACCAGCACGTCTGACACTATTCTTGATGTGAATCCCTAGGTATGGCCCGTCATGGCCATGGGTTACATCGAGTCATGCTAGCCTCTTTCCTGGCATCAAAGTTTTGACATAGGCCCATACACTTGGCTCTAGAGTGATTGGCGACGGTATGAATGCCCGTCGAACGAGATGAAAACCCGCATCCTTAGGCAAGACGGAGCCCATATCCTCGAGGTCGGGCGAGAGGGAGCTCACATCCTCGAGGTCGGGTGAGACAAAAACCACATCCTTAGGCAACACGAAGCCCATACCCAAGGGGTCAGGCAAGATGGAGCCTGCACCCAAGGGGTCGAGCGAGATGAAACCCGCATCCTTGGGGTCCTCGACCCCCTCCTCGTGCCAAGGAGTGGCTGGTGGCGATGTTAAGGAGCTCCTTAGTGGTTCATGGGCCCTTACGTCCTAGCTTGTGAACTAGGGACTAGCAGGTGATTCCGAACAGGAAAGCTCCTATAATGTCGGTGTCAGCGACGTCGACCAGCTCGTTGCACTGCCAGGAGAAGCACCGGATGTACACATGAAGAGTTTTCCTAGACTTTTGTCGGTAGTTTTTGAGATCCCATGGGTTCTGAGGATGCGCGTATATGCCCTGGAAGTTTTCCACAAAGATCTCTTTTTAGGTTCACCCAACTTTGGATTTGGTTGGACGGAAGGTGTTCCAACCACGTTCGCATTGAATCGGCCAGGAACAATGGAAGGTTGCGGATAATAAAATTGTCACTATCCACTCCACCAGCTTGGCAAGCAAGCCAATAATCCTGGAGCCATAGTTCGGGGTTTGTTTCCCTAGAGCATTTTAGGATATTGGTCCGCAGTCAGTACCATGGTGGGAAGATAACGTTAAGGATGTGTTAGCCAAATGCCCGAGGTCTTGGCAAGTTAGACTCAGGCTTCATTCCTCACCGTTGTCGTAGTGTCCGCCATGACGAGGGTGGTAGCCACGGCAAGCCTCCTCCCTCTCATTGCCCTAGGCACGCCTACAGGCATCCAGGGTGTCGCACGCGTTACGGTGGAGGCCGAGATGCTCATACACCGGGACCTCGGCGCGTGGCCTACCACCTCACTGCACCTGGTGGACTAACACATCCTTGTTGGGTCGCTCTGAGGGCCCACGGTAGCTGGCACCAAGCTCGCGTCGTCAGGACATTGAGCTCTTAGCCTGCTGTGCCACTGCACGCTCAAGTAGCATGCGAATCTCGTGATGGGTCCGACGATCCTCGAGCGTCGCGGGCCTCGGAATCCCCCAGAGCTAGGCCACCGCGACAGCGATGTTTTGGCTTGCCCGGGTGAAGTGTGGGAGGGCTTCGTCATCCTCAATGATCCTTCGGTTCACATCATGAGCCACGGCATGCGCACGTCTATCGTCTCCATAGCGCTTGATCTCTCGCTCAAGCTCCACGTGTTCCTGCTCGAGTTAGAGTCTTTCTTCTTTGAGCTCTTGGTGCTGCGCCCTTAGCTGCTCTACCCATAGGTGAGGTGGGGCCCCTACATCCCTCTTGACCTCATCGTCAAGGTCGTCTATTGCGGTAGCCCCTCCCTCATAGATACTTTCGATGTATCCCTCGGAGGTACCTACCATGAAACATTCACGCGAGGGGTGATGGCTCCTTCTGCTAGAGTCAGAGTTAGAGGGCGACTCCGATTCTCCTACGAGGAGGTCATGGAAAGATTCTGTGATGTATTCGGCCATCCTCACGAACTCATCGTTCATAGGGGATGGGGGCGTACGCTGCGCCACAAGGTGGCCAACGGTCTTAGCAGCGTGGCGCAAACCGAACAGGAGCACTGTCGGGGTGCTCCGGATGAGGTATTCAGGGGAGAGCGGCTCTCCTCCTGTAAGCTGTGTCATGACGTTGGTGAATAAGAAGGTGAAGCGGCGCAGGTCCTCTCAGGACGATCAAGGTCCTAGGAAGGCGCTGAGTTGGCGCTCTAGCCTCCCATAATCAAAGCCAACTAGCTGATCGCACCCGGGGATGCGGGCCTCCGGTGCATGCAGTTGTAGCTCCTCAAGCGCCTCGTCGATTACGTCGAGGCCGGCGGAGTGGAGAGGCTGGATGATGGCTAGAGGCTGCGCCAACTCTCCCTCCATCGTAATGATGAAGTCTAGGTTCTCGAAGTGCACGTACGCGCCCGAGACCCAGCTGACGCCGTGACTAGCCATCCAAGGCCTGATGTGGACGTCAAGACTCGCAAAAAGCTCCTACCAGGTGTGTCAACTATCGGTGTTTTTGGACCACCGACGAGTAAATTTGTTTTTGCGCATCTGGCTCGGATGGTGTGCTCGGAGGACACAAGGGTTTATACTGGTTCGGGCGGAACGTCTCTACGTCCAGTTCGCTGCTGCTCGTGTTACCAACACTTGGTTTACAGTATGGGTCATAAACAGGCGAGAGAGGGACAGGATGCCAAGTCTCTGGTGGAAGGAGTGAACGGGTGCTGAGAGCTCGATTACCGCTCAACCATATGCTCGTGTCGTGCTCTTGTATTTTCGCTCCCCCTCAACGTGGGGCGACCTACTTCTCTTTTTATAAGCGAAGGGAAAGTGTGGGTTATAGAGGAGAAAAAGTAGAAGAACGAGAGAGAAGAAGGCTTCTAGGGTCGTCGGGTCTTTCTTCTCCTTCATGCGGGTCCCGCTGATTCTGTAGATGTCAACAGGAACGGCTCTATGTCGCGGCCCTGTTTGTCACTGGCGCCATGCGCATGCGTCATCTACCGGTCATGGCGTTCCACTCCGTCCTAGCAAACATTGTGGTGAACTGACGCGCCTGTCAGTATCCGTACGAGAATTAGGCAGAACAGCACCGATACGTCCGACACTATTCTTGATGTGAATCCCTAGGTATAGCCCATCATGACCACGGGTTACATCGAGGCGTGCTAGTCTCTTTCCTGGCGTCAGAGTTTTGACCTAGGCCTATACGCTTGGACTCGAAGTGGGTGGCGACGGTATGGGTCCCGTCGAACGAGACAGAAATCCACGTCCTCGAGGTCGGGCGAGACGGAAACCACATCCTTAGGCAAGACAGAGCTCGCACCCAGGGAGTCGGGCAAGACGGAGCCCACACCTAAGGGGTCGGATGAGACGGAGACCGCGTCCTTAGGGTCGGGCGAGACGACACCCGCGGCCTCGAGGTCGGGCGAGACGGAGCCCACACCCAAGGGGTCGGGCGAGACAGAGCCCGCGTTCTTGGGGTCGGGCTAGACGGAGCCCGAACCAAAGGGATTGGAAGAGACGACGCCCGCGGCCTCGAGGTCGGGCGAGACGGAGCCCGCACCCAAGGGGTCGGGTGAGACGGAGCCCGCAGCCTCGAGGTCAGACGAGACGGAGCTCGTGTCCTCGAGGTCGAGCGAGATGGAACCCACGTCCTTAGGGTCGGGCGAGACGAAGCCCACACCCAAGGGGCGAGACGGTGCCCGCGACCTTAAGGTCGGGCGAGACGATGCCCGCATCCAAGGAGCGTGACGGTGCCCGCGGCCTCGAGGTCGGATGAGACGGAGCCCGTGGTCTTAGGATTGGACAAGACCTTTTAATATGTGTCGAGTCATCCGGAGAAGTCGTGGACGCTACCTTCCCTATTTTGGATATCTAATATCGATACCCGACACGTGTCCTCCAAAATCTTTGCGTGCATACTGGGCCGATCAGCCCACGCAGAGGTGGGGCACAGACAGAATGAAACGCGTGTAAGGAAACCAAATTCCTTTCTCTCGTTCCCCCGCGTGTGTTCTCTCTCCCGCACGGCGACGACTGGGCAACCGCCGCCGTTGCCCTACGCCGGGTGCCCAGGTCTCCATCGGCGCCTTCAAGGTCTTCTTGGGGACCTTTGCCGGCGACGAGCAGGTACGCCCACCTTTTCTCTTCCCTTCCCGCTGTGCGAAACCGAGCACCCAAACCCTACCTTATAAGTTATCTATTTTCGGATCTGATCAAATTAAAACTGTATGTATGTATTGTACTTAAGATTTTCGATTCCGCCACCCCCCGCCCCCCCACCCCCCCGCCTCCGAAATTTATCTGGTGATCCATCTGGGCCCGTCCCCGTGTTCAACTGAATCCGGTGCCCCTTCCTTAAGTCCGCCCCTGCCCCTACTGGAAGTTGTGTGGTTGTGTGCTCAGGATCATGCCCGCTTCCGACGATTTGTCTGCATAGTTAGTGGCCCATTTTAACTCTAGAATGCATGGTAATAGCAAGTTACTGCTGCCTCACGCACATATAGGCAACTTAGTGAAATGATTGTTTTATGATGATGCAACTGGCTAGTGTTATGTATCAGTTGGCCATACTTTGGCGTTTCTAGTTGGATTGTAAGGTGTTTGTCCTTGATGGCTGATCCCTTGGCAATCAGAATCGTGGATGCGTTGGTAGCTTGCGTTTTCTTTTGTTGGTACCTTTATCTGTTGAACTTTGTAATTTGGTTAGGTGCGTAGTGAAATTTGCTTTCGACCATTGTGGAAAAAACTGACTCGTGTTATCTTCGCAAGCACTAATTACCACTATTATGCAATTTGTATCAAAATTTACTTGGATGTCAATTTGATCTTGACAAATAAGAAGGGTTCAAACATCTCATATTACATCACCAATCAGTTTATCAATTAACATCCGTAACTTTCTTTCAATGCAGATTACTCTATACGATGAGCTGGAGATTTCCTCTCTTCGGGTATGTTGATCTTATTGAAATAAATCCATGGTGTGGCCATTATCTATGTTCTATGAGCCCTGGCGTAATCTGTCTAATTAGTTAGGTTTTAAATATTCCTTATTTCCTATATGCATTTGGTACATGTTTTCTTTGGAACCTGGTAGTTCAAATAAGTTGTGCAATCACAACACTGTGGTGTCTAGTTTTAGTTTTTCTCTCCCTGTACAACCCTTCTTTAGTTAACCAAAGAGAATTTTACCTGATTGCTATATGTGCCATTTTGCGGGGCAGGCCTGGTGCAGACCAGGTCGTGGGTTCGAAGTAGCCTCTCCGCAGATTTTGCGGGGGGAAGGCTTGCCTCGGTTTTTCCCTTCCCCAGACCCCACTCGTGGGAGCCTCCGGCATTGGGTCTGCCCTTTTTTGCTATATGTGCCATTTCCTGAATGTTTAAGGATGCCATATAAGAAATTATGCCTTACAAGTTCTGAAAATTTTGCTTCTCTTGGTTGCTGTCATTGGCTCTGCTGAATGTGCTCATAGCAACTCTCAGCAGCAGCAAACAGATCCAAATTTCCAGGACATCCCTACGCAGTCTTGGTACCCTCCCTCAGTTGTAGGTTCGTCTTCACGTCCATCCACCCCTACCTCTTCTAGTGCTAGTCCACACCAAAGAGCTTCAGATAATCTGCAGTCTTCATCCCGTGGGCAACCATCTCCTGCTGAGGCTGCTGGGATAATTGCCCGTTTGAAGGATAAGAGGTTAGCACAGTCTTATTTCCTTTTAAGGATTTATGTCTGGCTTTCTTGCATACAAGATTGTCTCCTCTCTCATATTTATTATGTTGCATCGAAGTACTTTTTCATCCTTTACTACAAATCACTGAAGGAAATAATCCTGTGTGTGTAGGTGCATGCTAGTGTCTAGGTTCATATCATTTACTTCAGCTAAATTTCAGCATGGAGTAATAGGAAGTAATAGGCTATTTAGTTGGGTAATTTTCTGCATTTATTAGGAGGCTATCACAGCCTGATTTGTAGCTTACGTTGGCTATATTAGTAGAAGAGAAAAACCAGAAAAGGCTAAGTCATTCTAGCCACGAAAACCACTTGTGTTCGTGTGTGTTGTTGTTTGTTACAGTGTGAGCTCCTGGGTATCCTGTTAGAGGCATATTTGCCTTTCAATCACATGCTTTTAGGGTTATCACTAAACTGGGTCATTTAACAAAACTATGTCCAGATCTACAACAACAACAACAACAACAAAGCCTTTAAGTCCCAAACAAGTTGGGGTAGGCTAGAGTTGAAACCCAACAGAAGCAATCAAGGTTCAGGCACGTGGATAGCTGTCTTCCAAGCACTCCTATCTAAGGCTAAGTCTTTGGGTATATTCCATCCTTTCAAGTCTCCTTTTATTGCCTCTACCCAAGTCAGCTTCGGTCTTCCTCTGCCTCTCTTCACGTTACTATCCTGGCTTAGGATTCCACTACGCACCGGTGCCTCTGGAGGTCTCCGTTGGACATGTCCAAACCATCTCAACCGGTGTTGGACAAGCTTTTCTTAGTAGGGCATGGTCCTTCAGCATATACCATTGTGTTATGGATTGGCATCTCATATCTGTGTTGTACTTGTACATATGTTAAGGAAAGAGTGAACAACCAGAACGAGGCAGCTTGTAGGGTGATTGTAAGGGTAATAAAAGTAGAGATGAACTGGTTGTCTAGAACATGGCATTTGGTGTAGGTTGGAGAACTAATTGATTAGTGCTGGCTAATTTTGGATTGACCGTTTATGCATTGCTGTGCTGTATCTGTGAATTCTATATGTTGACAGCATATGTATTTGCACAATATTAATTTTCCTGATGATGCATCATTTGGCTGGAGTTGACAATCTTGTTATATCATGCTATTTTTTTTAATCAAAATTTTCTGTGCAGTATTGAGGAATTACAGAGGCTTTTGAAAGACAAAGAGGCATATAATGCATTCTTTAACTCACTGGATCAAGTGAAAACCCAAAACAATGTAAGCTCTGTTGCACAACCACTTCTTTATATTTGTGATGCTGGGTTCACCAGAGGATGCTGAAATCCTTTCTGCATCATAACCCACATTTTAATGGCTTGTTTGGAATGAAGGAATGAAAAACACAGGAAAGGAAAAGCTATAGGAATAGGAAAGAAGTGTAGTGGCAAAACAGATGATTGAAACACTCAATTTTTTTATGAGTTGGAGTTTGGAATTCAGGAATAGGAGCATAGGAAAAATTGGAGATAAATAGGAATCCAATTTGCCTGAACTGGATGTGCACTGCCTTTATTTATTTATTTATAATCATCAACTGATGGATTAACTCATCTCTATAGGCATGAGAGTTTTTTTCCTATCCACTGATATATGAACCATTCAAATTGCTACTCCACAGCAGTGAAGATTTAGTACTTAATCTATCTACTTTCTGCTGCTCGTTCCTTCCCAAGCTCTATCTTATCTCTTCCCCAAGCCTCATCTGGTCTCTCTCCTTCACTGGCCAGCACCTGCCTCATCTGGTCTCTCTCCACCACTGACTTCTCCCAACTGGCAAGGGCAGGTTCTTAACGTCGTTCCATTCAAGAAGGTCCATTTTGCACTCGCCTAGGCGCTTGATCCGCGTGGAAGCTGGAAAGAGAGGAGAGGTTGAGATAGACTGTGAGGTGTCATTGCAGCGGTGCAAATGTTGCTTCGATCCTGGTGGCCATGACACAATTGCTTCTTCGAGCTTCCTTTACCTCTGTTTTCTCTTTCACGCGCGCGTTCACCTTGGCCATCCGCGAAAACTTTTGGGTCGGAGTGGATGTTTTTGTTTCTGCGTTTTGCAAAGGGAAGCGTGCTTTTCCAGAGGAACAGTGAGATTCATTGCTCCAATCCAAACGGCACCTGACGTCAGCAAAACATAGGAATTGCATTCCTCTGGATTTTGGAATTCTTTGAAATTCCTACAATCCAAACGGCGCCTAAGAATGTCTCCTCACCTAATATTGTTATTCAAGTTCCTTTGAATTTTGAACTTTGAAATCAGTTTTCTTTGGTTCGGTGGTTCCAATATTCTTGAGGTTCCTAAGAGTGTCTCCTCGTCTATATTGGATATCCTCGACACACTGGTTATGGAAACAGTTTTGAAACCTTCTTGATTAGTTAATGATGTCAGAGTTCCAATGCTACTATTTTTGTTCATTATTTCTTCTTTACAATCTATCTCCTAGTGTACAAAATCCTTGAAAGCTTAGTATTGCCAATCCTCTTGTGGGCTAAGTTTTTAGTTTTTAACACATGTTTCATCTTTCCTCTGGTGCCTCGTCCATGTGTTGGTGGTTGTTTTGCAAGTATTTATTTTGTGATGTGACTGCTTCTTATCTGGTTTAGTGTTTATTTCCTCAATGCCTCATCTCTGGCATACCCATATAGGAAATTACTGAAGTCTTGTGTATTTGCTGACTGGGCCCTCTTTCTTAATGTTCAGGTACGTGGTGAGCTTAGAAAGGAGACATTGCAACTTGCAAGTGAGTTATACATTCTGTTTGTTTAAATAGTCGTGTTTGAATTGTTTCAAAAAAAAATTATGGTGCTTCAAAAGTACCCTTTGATTTACAGAACTTCAAATAAGATATATGTAACATTTTCTTTATCTCTTTGGTGTTGTAAACTACAGGGGAAAATTTAGAAAAGGAGCAGCGGATTTTGGAGCTTAGGAATCAGGTGCAGCACTGTCACCTATATATTTCATGAAGAAAGATAGGAAACATTGTGGTCGTGCTATTCATTATTAAATCAAAGGATCAGCATAGTTTATAAAATTTGTTAATACCATGAAACGACAACCTTGTAATACTGTTACTGTGAGGCTTTGTACTGATTTTGTTCTTATGTTTTCAGTGCTTCATTTCTTTGCTGAGATTTCATTTGCATTTATAATTTTGTGTAGTGCACAATAATTAGAACCTCAGAACTGGCTGCTGCTCAAGACCAGCTTACTGATTTGGAGAGGCAAAAGGATGATATTATGAGGTCGTATTCCCCTGCCGCACTGCTCGACAAGCTCCAAAGTAAGTACTCTGAACAATAACATCTTCAGTTCCTGTGTACGTTATATGCTAGAATCTTCTGAAGTGTTTCATTACCAGTTCGAAACAACAACAAAAAAAAGGAATATATAATTCCAAGTATTTGAATTTGTAAGATGTTTGTCACACAAACTAATCATACTGTTGTTTCCTCAGCATCGATGGCAAAGCTGGACGAGGAGTCTGAGGAGCTGCACCAGAAGTTCCTGGAGAAAGACATCGACCTTGCAACCTTTGTGCAGAAGTACAAGAAGCTCCGCACGGCTTACCACAAGCAGGCGTTGCTCCATCTCGCCGGGCAGACATCACTCCGCTGACATCCGGCCAGGCATCGTGTCAAACTTTGTTGTATTCCTGCTCGCCTGTTCTTGTTCTACACTCTGCTTGGCCCTGTTTTATGAGTGCAGCTTCTTGTAGGGCTTTGCCAAACATCAGCAGAGATTGCATGTATAGTTATACAATGCCTTGCAAAACGTCTTGCCTACTCTGCCCTGGTATAGTGGTGTTTACCTGTGGAGTGACCAAGTTGGATTTATTTATTTGCGGTAACTAGACACTTCGCCTGATTTGTTCAATGATAATAAAGCTTTGGTATGCTTGATGGTTCGTGGATACACGTCCGTTCAGTGTTTTAACCGAAGCACACTGAAACAAATTCAACTCCATCGAATGCTTCTGTATTGTGGTTCCCGTGACACGCAGTGTGTTAAGAGCAGAACAAATCCAAATAGAGTATGTATATATATATTATTGAAACAGAGTTATAAGTTCCCTTGCTCTGCTCCACACTTGCAGTACAATCAAACCTGCTAACTCCTAGCTCCGTTCAGCTGGGTTAGAAATGCAAGCTGGCAATATGTGGTCAGTGCTCCGTTTGATTTTCGCAAGGCAGGAGCATATACTGAGACGCGAAAATGACCGTGCTTGCGCACACGACGAGGATACAATCAGCAGCTGTCAGTGAGGGAGCACGCATAGACTCTACGGCATTGTTTAGTTCATCTCCTAAAATTCAGTGCTCATCACATCGGATATTTGGACACATAAAATATTAAATATAGATTAAAAAATAACTAATTACACAGATTACGACTACTTTGCAAGACAAATTTTTTTAAACCTAACTAGCCTATGATTTGGCAACGTGGTGATACAGTAACCGTGTGCTAATGACGAATTAATTAGGTTTAATAAATTCGTCTCGCGGATTTCTGTAATTTATTTTATTATTACTATTTAAACACTCTCATATAACCCAATGTGACACGTGGCACTCCTAAACTTTACCTTCTGAATTTAAGGCCCTGTTTGGTTCGCAGCTCCTAAATCTAGTCAACTAAAGTACCTCCTAAATTTTAGTAAGATCATGTTTGGTTCGTTGACTAAAACTGACAGGCTCATGTTTATAAAGACCAAAACACTCCTCATTAATGCTAATTGGGTACCCCTAGCTTTTGGCGCCAATAGTGCCGCGCTGCTGGCTCCTGGTAGCGCCGCTGCCTCCCGCGTGCGGCCTTGGCGCCAATTCCACGGATGGCTGCACTGCTTGCTGCTCTGCCTGGCATGCTCTGCTTGCTGCTCATCCAGGCATGCTCTGCTAGCTGCTTGGCAAACAGCTTGGCTACACGCCAGCACCATTCCAGGTTTACAAAAATGTACAAATAATGTTCAAATGGTTTACAAAAATGTTCAAATAATGTTCAAATGGTTTACAAACCATAGCGATGCTACGACCTTATAAACAAACCATTCGCTATCCAATCACGAAATTGATTTATGTTTTCATCTTCGTCTCCAAAACGTGCGGTGCCTCTAGTTGCTTGACTTGAAATTTCTTCCTCTATTGGTACATAGTTTTCATCTTGATCACACAAGTCAAATAGGTCATCCATCATACCACTCTGTCTAATAAAATTATGCAGTGCCATGCATGCCATTATTATTTTGCTTTGCTTTGCCATGGGAAAACTAGGCAAATCCAACAAAATTCTCCACTTCATCTTTAGGACTCCAAAACCTTTCTATAACATTTCTAAGTGAAGAATATGTGTAATTGAAGAGCCCTTTTTTACCTCTAGGTGCTGGCCCTTCTCTTCATTCGGGCACATGGTATTTTGTACCTCTGTACGGTGCAAGAAAACCCGGTCGATTTGGGTACCCCGAGTCAACAAGATAAAATTTGTCAAGATAAAATTTGTCTACACAACACAATACTAGTGTAAGTAACATGACAAATACTATGACAAAGACAATGAAGAAATGTAAAAAGCCAAACATACCTAGAGGTGGATGTGGAAACTTGTCACCAAATTTCTCAAGTGCATCATTGAACACTCTCATATCATGAACTGATCCTGGCCATCCGGCTAGAACAAAAGTAATTCTCATATCAAAGTCGCATACGGCTAACACATTCTGTGTGGTGATTCCTTTCCTTCCTGTGTACTGGACTACCTTCTCAGTTGGCACAATGACTGGTACATGTGTCCCATCTATAGCTCCAATGCATTTATCAAAATATGGAGCAAACCGAGGAGATTGTAACCTTCTATGAATAGTTGAAAATTGTGTATCCTTTGGCCTAATAATATCAACTGCTAGCTTGATCACACTAGACAGTACCTTATCAAACTTGTTGCTACATGTCCCTAGTGACCTCTCAAATCTATTATTAGCTTGTCTCATGGACTAAGGGGCACCACACATCCACAAAAATATTGCTAGAGCCTCTATAGAAGTCATTTTTGTAGTGGACTGCAGACCATGTCTCTGAACTAGCAAAGTGTGAAGGCTATAAAAACATCGCTGTGCATCCTAAACATGTTGTAGCATTGTGTCCTATTTCCTAGGGTTCTCATAGCCCACTGATATCCAGTTTCATTTGGGACTCTATAACCAGCCTTGTTCGTGAACTTGTCATAGTGGTACATACCTAGCAGGATGACAGCAGTTGCAATCCTTCTCCTCTTCTGCTGACACCTAGCAACATGCATCAGCAGCGCTGTTTCCTCATCATCAGTGAAGTCCCCTTCATCATCAACATCTGACCAATCATCATCAGTCGTCCACTTGTCATCTGAGTCTTCATCTGACCAATCATCATTAGTCGTCCACTCGTCATCTGAGTCTTCATCTACACCAGCATCAACATCAGCCCCTCCACCAGCATCCAATCCAGCAGCAGCCCCTACACCAGCATCCACTCTAGTAGCAGCCCCTACACCAGCATCCACTCCAGCAGCAGCCCCTACACCAGCATCCACTCCTCCAGCACCCCCTACACCAGCATCCACTCCAGCAGTAGCCTAGTCATCAAAAGAAATAGATGTTAAAAAGAGCATTGAATGTTAACATGAAAAAAATGGCAGCCCCTACACCAACATCAACAACAATGGCAGCAACACCCATTACATTGTTCACCAAGCAATACAAGGTTCATTACGATTACATAGTTCATCATAAATTTAAAGTCTTAAGCAAAATAAAATTGAGGGTGCCAAACTGGAGACTCCATCTGCCATTCTATCCTATCATCCTAATTAATTTTTGGCAACCCTCCTTAGCCATGCCATCCTTTGCTCATTTGTATCAAGACCACTAAAGATGAACCTGTTGTAGGTACTTCTAAACAGCATGGTAGCAGCAAAGTATTCATTTGAAGCTTTGTCTGCCCTAGCCTCAATAGCCAAACTGAGGCACCTAGCAACATCATCAGTTCTTGCTTGCTTTGCTTTTGTAGCTTCATCTCTCTTGCTCTGTGCTATTCGCTCCAATGCATTGACTTCGTTCTCAGCAGCAATCTCCAATTGAGTGACCAGCCCCTACATGATAACATTCACTGGAACTTTTTTGTTCTTGCCAGGACTTGATGCTCTGTCAGTTGTGCTGCTTGCCCTCTTGCGGCTGTTTGTGATACTTGGTGAACTGGGCTGTAAGTCATAGTTCTCTGGAGTAGTAGCACCATCTTCATCATCCTCATCTATCCCTGTGTCTTGGTCATGGCATGACTGCCCAGGAATGGTGGCAGTTGATCCATCAACAGTAGTGTTCTGGAAGAGCTCAACCATCTGAGGAAAGAATCTAGGCAAACCATATATGAATTTCCTATAGTCTGGCTTCTTCTGAAAAATCACAAGAATCCAATGTTAGCACAAACCAACAACAAAGTAGAAGCAAACAAATTATTAGGCACAAAGATTACCCTGGTATGCATATCCCACCAAGATAGAGGTGCATCTATCCCTCCGTTTTCTTGGCGGCCAACACCTGTTTGTAGTTGTGCCCACTTGTAGAAACTGTACATGGCCTTGAGCTGGCTGAATCTATTTTTCATGCATCTAAGATCATGCTTTAGGCCAGTCTATTGCTCATACAAATCTCTCAAATTATCATACCCTCTCCTTGTTATTGTCCCCTTACTTGAATTGCCCTTTCTCATTTCATCAACAGCAAGACAAGAGAACACAAATATATTTGCATCGGACCAATTTGCCTTGTCAAACTAGTAGAGAAGCAGATCAAAGAACAAATACAAACTTGTAGATATAGACAGATATAGATCAAACAAAGACAACCTAACGCATCAATTCAAATGAAACATGTAAAAAGTGGTAGTTCATACAAACTTGTAGATCAAACAAATACAAACTAACAAACACATGTACATCAAACATATTAGACAAATAAAGATCTGAACATCAAACAAATAAAACCTAACACATCAATTCAAATGAAAAGTATGAGAATGTAGTAAAAAAACAGACATGCATAACCTTAAATGACATGCATAACATAGATAATAAACAGAGCAAGGTATGAATCAGATCAGAGAACAAGCTCACCTTGTGCGGGATGTCGTCGTCATCTTCTGGCTCCATTCCTTCATTTGGAGGAGCCCAGCTGCCTGAAGCAACTGAACCACGCAGCCTAGCTATCGGCGCGCGGGCACGGCTACTGCCAGTTCCCACCCTGGAGCGGCGGACAGCAGCGCGAGAAGCCGGACGTTTCCTAGATCCGGTCGCTCATGTGGTTGGCCGAGGAGGAACGAACCCTCCACCACCGGATCTGGCGCCAATGCGAAGAGGAAGCATCCCTCTACCACCGGGAGCGAGGTCACCTTGGAGGAGCCCCTGGTAAGAGCCCATGTAGGGGAAGCCGGCGGCGTCGGTGTTCAGATCCAGCCCCTCCATGCCGCGTCGAGTGGAGGAGCCCGCACCATACGATGAACCTTGGGAGAAGACGCCGAAGTCGCCGGCGACGGGAGGGAACGATGGACCGAAGCCATTCAGATCCGCCGGAGAAGAGGACTGGGAGTAATAGTCCGGATACTCGGAACCGTGGCCGTCCATGGCGGAAGCGGTGGGCGGAGGGGTTGAGAGGAGCGGCGGCGGCGTGGAGCGAACTGGTGGCGGCGGCGGGGAAAGCAGAGGAGAGCGAGCGTGCGAGAGAGAGAGAGTGAGCGAGCTGAGAGAGTGAGGAGTGAGGGGTACAGTGCGCATTGATGAAGGGCAAGCGCTGTCCGGCGGTGGTTTTAGGAGGTTCTAGTAACGATTTCGTTACTAGCGTCTAGTAAGCAGTTTAGGAGGTTTTAGTAAAAGTGTTTGATAAAAAAAGCTACTAAATTTAGTAGCTACTGGCTGAACCAAACACCCCCTAAATCCCACATGAAACACGATCGCGGAGCTCGTTCGTACTTTGGTACGGCAAGAGGCATACCGCCCGAGCAGTTTCCCACCCAGATGTGCTAGGAGTAAACGCAGACGCAGCATCTCCGTACTAGTGCCGCGGCTGCGCGGCGCAGGAGCGCAGCTGAGGCAGTGTTTAGATGGTGAAAAAATTTGCAAAATGTTATCGTAGCACTTTTCGTTGTTATTTAACAATTAGTGTCCAATCATGAACTAATTAGCCTTAAAAGATTCGTCTCGTGAATTTCGTCTAAACTGTATAATTAGTTTTATTTTTTATCTATATTTAATGCTTCATATATGTGTCAAAGATTCGATGTGATGAGAAATCTTGAAAAATTTTATAAAATTTTCTAGAACTAAACTGGACCTGAATTCCTTGAGGCTTGGGGAAGAGCACACGGTTCGTACGGCGGCGCACCCCATTTGCTGGCTCGCTAGCTGCGTGTGCGAGTGCGACAGCGAGCTAGTGCTACTACTCCTACAATACAACGATCCAGGGAAAATGCTAGCTAGGCTGAGTGTGATGAGAGGGTGGCGACTGGCGAGCCTATCGCTGCGGATCCAGGGACCCGTGACCTGGCTGCCTTTGGATCATGCAGGCGTAGGGAGCGCGTGGACGGGACACCCCCTGGCCCTAGGCCGTACGGGAATTCCATGGAGGAATCGTATTCGTCAGGCAGGCTGCAGAGAGTATTTTTATTACTCCAGTCATCAGTAGTCTAGTCTTGGTAATCGGGAGCTGATTTGTTTGGTTGGACGCGCACGTAGGAGAACAGGGGAGGTTTTGTTGGCATTGGCATGCATATGCTCCGGCGGCCGACACTCGCCGGGGTTGCTGATCGAGCTCGTCGGTCATCTCGTGCGCTTCCTGACTGCTGGCGTGGCGTGTTAACTCAGACAGAGGATTACTCGGTGACAAAGAGTTACCCCTAATCTCCTATGCTATATACGCGATACCTTTTGTCCCTAGCCATGGACATGCTTTTGCGTCGGATAGGCGACGAGTTCGTTCTTGAGCAATGCCTCCGCAATTTTGGCCAAGTGTTGTTGACTGCTGGCGTGTTGCCGTGTTGGATGCTCAGACGCGACAGGTTCAGGTGTTCATTTGGGTGTAATTAGTGTCTTGCATGAGATGAGATGAAAAAAAAGGAACTACGTCCGTAACATCTTCCTACCATGTAGTAGTACTAGAAACATGATCAACAATGTTGTGCGCTGGAGACCTCCTAAATTGAAAGCAAAACGTAATAAGAAGAAAAAAGCCACAGCTACTCAGCTAGGCCTGCCTGAGTGCCTGGCCCCCCAAGTACGTGCGGCGTGGCCGTATCGTGCACGCCGAGCTGCAGGGTGCCGCTCGTGAACTGAACGCCAACAAAATTTGCAGCGCCGCGCACTGTTCATGCATGCAGGGAGCTAGGAGCTTGCTGTCGGTGTGGAACAGTGGAGGCCGCAGCTACTCGTTGGCTTGGCTGCTTGCATGCTTCGCCCATTCCAGCACCAAACAACAGTGGACGGAGATGGATGGATTATCACCATTGAGCCTGTAATTAGTAAATACTATAGGCGGCAGGCGCGACCAGCTAAGGTTTATTTGGATGTCACCTCAATCCACTGCATCTAAAAAGGCCTAAAATGGTGAGACTGAGATCCGCTCTCCGTGTCTGTACATACGAATACGAGCGCATCAGCTAGCGCATGCATGCATTATCATTATCATCTTTGTAGCTTACCTCCTGTACCATTGCGCAGACACGCCAGTGTGCCGATCCATGCATATCCATCGACCCGATCGCCTATTCGCCTAGTGTAAGTAGTGGTCCTCACGTGTGGCCGCGCCCGCGCGTGCACCAGCAATTCGATCGATCGCCACGCCAACGTAACGGTCCGGTGGCGCGGCCAGCGAATGTATATATGCCGTGGTGGGTGTGTGGTCGTCACTCGTCAGTTAACCACAGTCGCACGCACAGTCCACAGCAATGCTGCGAGCGACTGCGAAGCGTTGGGCGTCCGTCAGACTCGTGTAGTAATTCAGAGACGCGTAGGAACTTGCTTGGCGGCTGCTGAGTGCTGGCGACATGCATGAATGAATACCTGCTGGCGATGGCGAGTCGACAAGATGAGATGATGTTTGTCCTTGTTGACCCGTGAAGAAGCTGTCTCGTCCCCGTAATACCTTTTTTTTTCAGGGTATACGGCTGCAATGCATGCAGCAGGCCGGCAAGATTTCACACAAGGGTACAACTAGCTTAGTAGAGGCTTAATTACTTCCCCACAAGTACTCTGCCTTGTCTTTGGATTCCAGTTCAGTTCACCGTGCTTTTCTGATTGGCATATGTCCATCTGCATTCGCCCCCACACGGTCATGAACTCACGATGACATGCAGTATATATAATCCGTCGTCCTTGGAAATTCAGACCGAAAATTCCATGCATGGGCACGTATTTTATTCAAAGGAAGAAACTATTCTTGAGAACGACCACGATACAAAAGAAGTAAAAAAATGTGGGAAAGAGATCAGACAGCGTGGCAAGCAAAAAGAAGAAGAAAATCCGGGGAAAAAAAGGAAACGAAGGGCTAAGAAATCAAAGGAGTCCTCTTCACCAAAAGAGCGGCGTGAGGTTCTTGAAGGCAGCTCAAACCCAAAATGCCGCACCATGGATGGTCCGTGTGACTGTGATCTCCCCCACACGGGCATGAACTCACGATGACATACAGTATATATATACGGTCTAAAAAAAACAAACTCTGATCGGCCGTCCTTGGAAATTCAGAATGAAAAATCCATGAAACTATGCATGGTTATTTGAGAACATGCGATGCACGTATTTTACTGAAAGATATCAGACAGCCTAGCAGGAAAAAAGAATACAAAAATCCGGGGGGAAAAATGGAAAATGAAGGGCTAAGAAATCAAAGGAGCCCTCTTCACCAAAAGAGCGGCGTAAGGTTCTTGAAGGCAGCTCAAACCCAGAATGCCTCACCATGGAATCATGGATAGTCTGTGAGTATGAGAGGACAATTGGTCACAGTGTACTAGGGTAGGGCGACGGAAAATTTGGTTGTTGCGCTCTTTCTAGTGGTTCTAACCAACCAAGATAAACCTGATAAAAAAAACACCAAGATAAACGAGATGGTCAAACCCCTCCCCAAGGATATGGCCACGCCAAGAACAAGATTTGCCAGATGTACAAACTTATGTGTAATTAAAAATGAGCTCCCTTATTAAAATAATAAAAAATGAGCTCAAATAACCAAAATCCTAGCTAAAACACCGCAGTACGTACTCCAAGAACCCAGCGTCCCAGCTATATAAACCCACCTCGCACACTCCTCACTCCACACCCACACTCCCTAGCTTATTTAGCTCCCTCGACATGGCGGCCACCACTACTACCATACTTCTCCTCCTCGTCGCCGCCACCACCGCCTCGGCGGCCGACCTCTCCGTGTACCACAACGTGCACCCGCCGTCCCCGTCCCCGCTCGAGTCCATCATCGCGCTCGCCCGCGCCGACGACGCGCGGCTCCTCTTCCTCTCGTCCAAGGCGGCCTCGTCCGGCGGCGTCACCTCCGCTCCCGTCGCCTCCGGGCAGACTCCGCCCTCGTACGTCGTCCGCGCGGGGCTCGGCACCCCGGTGCAGCAGCTCCTCCTGGCGCTCGACACCAGCGCCGACGCCACCTGGTCGCACTGCGCCCCGTGCGACACGTGCCCTGCCGGCAGCCGCTTCATCCCGGCAAGCTCCTCCTCGTACGCCTCCCTCCCGTGCTCCTCCGACTGGTGCCCGCTCTTCGACGGCCAGCCGTGCCCAGCGAGCCAGGACGCGTCGGCGCCGCTGCCTACGTGCGCCTTCTCCAAGCCGTTCGCGGACACCGCGTTCCAGGCGTCGCTGGGCAGCGACACGCTGCGGCTGGGCAAGGACGCCATCGCCAGCTACGCGTTCGGGTGCGTGGGCGCGGTGACCGGGCCGACGACGAACCTACCGAAACAGGGGCTCCTCGGCCTCGGCCGGGGCCCCATGTCGCTGCTGTCCCAGACCGGGAGCAGGTACAACGGCGTCTTCTCCTACTGCCTGCCGAGCTACAGGTCGTACTACTTCTCCGGCTCCCTCCGGCTGGGCGCCGCCGGGCAGCCCAGGAACGTCCGGTACACGCCGCTGCTGACCAACCCGCACCGGCCGTCGCTGTACTACGTGAACGTGACGGGGCTCAGCGTGGGGCGGACCCTGGTGAAGGTCCCCGCGGGGTCGTTCGTGTTCGACCCAACCACCGGCGCCGGCACGGTGATCGACTCGGGGACGGTGATCACGCGGTGGACGGCGCCCGTGTACGCGGCGCTGAGTGAGGAGTTCCGGCGGCAGGTGGCGGCGCCGAGCGGGTACACGTCGCTGGGCGCCTTCGACACCTGCTTCAACACGGACGAGGTGGCGGCGGACGGCGCGCCGGCCGTGACGCTGCACATGGGCGGCGGCGTGGACCTGACGCTGCCGATGGAGAACACGCTGATCCACAGCAGCGCCACGCCGCTGGCGTGCCTGGCCATGGCCGAGGCGCCGCAGAACGTGAACGCCGTCGTCAACGTGGTGGCCAACCTGCAGCAGCAGAACGTCAGGGTCGTCGTCGACGTCGCCGGCTCGCACGTCGGATTCGCGAGGGAGCCCTGCAACTGAGCCCCCGAGTCCGTCCGTGCCCATGCACGGCGGGATGACGGCAAAGCGCTGCGGCTGCCACGTTGGTCGGTGTGCAGTTGGTTGTCCTGCTGTTAGCTTATGCTCCTTTCCAATGTTAACGGCTCCGTTCGTTTAGCTAAAAAAAAAAATTAAAATATTGTTCCGACTAATTTATTGTGAGAGAAAAACACCGTTCCGACTAAAAAAATCCTTAAAAAGTACGAATTATAAGATAAGGCCGCAATAACAGACGTGACACGTGAAAAAATTGTTTCGTCACGGGTAGCTAGAGAATCAGTGTGTACTGCTTTCGTTTATGTTCTGTATGGCTGTTGGCCTGTTTCAAGAGGTTAATTTGGAGGCGGTGGTGAACAGTGAACTCTTGAATTTCGTACGTCGGCAGTGTCACGACTCACGAGCATGTAGAGTACGGTACAAAAGCTGCCTCATCGCTCATCTTGTATACGCGAGAGGATTGCGGTGCGATTCACAAGCTGTCACTTGGCCGTATCTGATTATCTGAACGTGTACCATTCTGGTCCAGGCCGTGCGTAGTTGTCTTCTGGTTATTTGTTTTTTTTTAAAAGATCCACGACATAGCCGGCATATATTAACAGGGAGAAGAGAGAATTACATATATGCAAGCCAGCAGGGTAAATAGCTTCTCAGGTTGGACAGATTGTCAAGCTAGAAAAAAAGAAATAAACGGACTACTCATTCTAGGGGTACAAGAGGCCATAATAATTTGGCCTCCAAAAGCAACCAATGTACATCTTCTAACTCACCAAGCCGACTTCCGATCATTTTCTTCCGACAACCGGAACACCTCTGCCTAAAACTTGTATGCAAGAAGCTCCATCTGATTCTCCAAGACAATTCTTTAGCCACTGTCTTGCACTCCCCAACACTAACAAACTGGAGGTGGCAACTCACTGACCTCCGACTAACACATGTGCAACTCATTAGAACAACAGCATGATCCCGATCTCAAACACACCAAATCTGCTCAATTGGGCGACTTCCTAGTGTGACACCGAATAATCATACAATGCATGAGCACGACCTCCATCTTGGCCGCCCCGACTCCGATGTCATTTTATTGCCTTGATCACCTGCTCCGGGAGGTCCTATCCAAACATGTCGATGAACTCCGTGATTGCTGCATCTGGCACCGGCAACTGGCCACTGATGTTCAGTAACCCAGTATAGGACTACTAGAGGAGGCTCTAAAACGGAAACACCTGGCAGTCCGATCCACTGGGCGCACGCCATGCAGTCCGTGTGATTTTCACGTGGTATGGGTGAAAACCGCCTGATTAGCTGCGGTACGGGCGCACGCCAGCAGGACACATCTCGCCCCGTCCCGTGCATCAACGGCCTCATCAGGGCAGCCATGATGTCCACCGAGCGTCCTGACCACGTATCGGTATCGGAAGGATATGGATACGCGGATATGGCAATTTCCTAAGAAACCCTATACGCGGATATGTTTTACTATTTTTTTTAATAAATATAGATAATAGCGCATATTAAAATTATAAAAGAGTGATAGTAGTAAATTACCTTGCAATAGCAATTACCAGCCAAAGCAAAGACTGGAACTCCGAAAGCATCTCCATTCTTCAATTGTCCATTCTCGAGTTCTCCAAGACTCAGTCCAGAATTTGCACAGAAAAACCAAGTAACCAACTATCAATCAATTTATTACTAAAACTTGACTACTTGAGTATTCAGTAATCAGTAGTAGTTCAGTACATCACCTTCTCATATTTGGAGACGCCATCTACTACATACAAGCAAAGCAACAAGAACTGCACTTCATCAATAAGAACTGCACTTCATCAATAAGACTAACTTCATCAATACGAACTGCATACACTAGCAATTTCAATAACAGGAGTAACAGAGTACAGACTAACGGATCCACGTCGCAGGGGCATAGATGGAGAAGCATAGATGGAGAAATCAAGCATAGATGCGGCGTGGGGAGCAAAGAAATAAAGCATAGATGGAGAAGAAGAGGGAAGGGGATTAACTCACGGATCCACGTCGCAGGGCGCCAGAGGGCGGAGACGAGTAGGGACGGAGGCGAGCGGAGGCGGAGGTTCATCGCTGGCGGCCGGCGAGCGGAGGCGGAGGCTCGTCGCTGGCGGCCGGCGAGACCTTGCGGGTCTACGGTGACATGCGGGCGTCAGCAGCCCCGGGATCGACGCCCGACGGGTGCACGCTCACGTCCGTCCTCAAGGCGTGCGTGGCGGAAGGGGATGGGCTCTGCGGGGGCGAGTTGCACGGGCTGGCGGTGAGGGCGGAGGCTGGTCGACGGCGAGGTCGGACGCGGACTGGCGGCCGGTGGGAGGCGGACCTGCGCGAGGCGGAGGCGGAGGTGGCTGCGTGAGGCGGAGGCAGAGGCGGCTGCACGTGGGAGAGACTGGGAGGGGTCGGGAGACGGGAGCAGGGGAAAGGTGGGATGGTATTAACCTATTGGGCCGGCTGGGCCGTATCGACTGGGCCAAAACGTTTCCAATCGTCAGTTTCCGGCCCAACTAAGATGGGATACGTGGATACGCCGTGGATACGTATCCCGGCCATATCCTAGGCATATCCGTATCGGATACATATCCGATACGGGATACGCCCCTTCCCTGCCGTGTCTGTGCTTCTGAGCTGACGAGACGTGTTGCAACAGGAGCAGCGCCGCAAAGGATGCCCAGATTGCGTGGCGGTGGGCTATTGCCTTCAGCATAAACTTCTACTCCGTCCGTTCCAAATTACAAGTCATTCCAAAAATCTCGGAGAGTCAAAGAATCTTAAGTTTGACTAAATTTCAATATTTTAAATAGCGGGCTGAGGTGTTTAGCGGTATATCTCTAAAATAGCTAATAGTGGTGCTATATCGGGCTTTTAAATAGCGGGCTAAGGTGTTTAGCGATATTTTAAATTCTCTGCTCTTACAACATTCCACAGCCCAGATTTGTACCTAGTATATATAGAAGGTATATCAGGACTTGTCCCATACAATTACAATATCTGAAAATATCAACAAACCATTGGGTAAAATCATCATGTAACAAGCGTCGTGCACGTGATAAGAGCAATACTTCAACAGCCGGTGACGCAACGTCAGGTTCAGGCATATCAGCAGAAAAGTAAGCCCAAAAATCGATCAAGAGCAACAATACGCATGTTTGGATATGATCTGGTTTGGACTTACACGGATCAATCAGTCAATGCTCAGAGCAATGCATGCATTTGGGTACCCACACGAGACACCAAAGCATTTTGTCACCAGAAGATGGTAAAATATTTGGTAGAGCACTGAGATATACAGGTCAAGAGAGGAAACTCCCTTGTGCAAGCCACTGGAAGAGAGCTGAGGAGTCACTTCATGTTCTTGGGCACTTTGATATTCGCATTATTTCGAGCACTGAAAGAGATCAGTTGTCCCTAGTGCTGTTCTTGATCCATTCCAAACACTTGGTGTTACCACAGTTATGGGCGAGTAACACGTAAATCCCAGAACAAGAGTAGCATACCATAGCTATTTCAATCAACAAACACAGCATCAGTAAACTTAATGGAGCTTACTCATATTCATGGTTGGCTTTGAGAACCTTTGACATGTGCAGTCAAGGGATCCAGAAGTGATTCCCTGGTCTTGATGATGAGCAATTCTTAAGCATCAGATTGCACCTGAAAAAGGGCAGATTCTTGGTCAGATATGCTTAGTTTGATAAGCAGGGAGGGATTTTCAAGAAGAATTTTAGAAAGTTTGGGATAGCAAATAAGTACTACGAAAAACTTTATTTAGTCTGAATGGAAATCTTAGAGCATATCCAAGAGATTAGCCAAATCATTTTCTAAAGGTAAATTTGACTATTATTATAAGAAAAACGTCTCCAACACTTTGTAAATGACTCTCCAAATTTAGTAGCTTTCCATTCCACCTCATTCGTTCTCTACTTTCGGATAGCCTACCTCACTAGCCATCCAGCCTCTTAGTTTTATAGAGCCTGTTGGAGTACCCTAGTATATTTTTGTCAAATCTATTTTAGAGAGTAGCTAAATCAGTAAATTTGGCTAATCTCTTAGAGATGCCCTACCACACCTTTCCCTCCCACCAGTAAACGGTTCAATGCCTGAAAAAGGTATGGAGGACTTCAGTTTATTTCACCGCTTCAAAGATAAGGAAAGGACATTCTATTCCAACACGTGTATAAACAACAGAGAGTAAGGTATTCATAGTAACCACTCAAATGAACAGCAAGGAACAAATTATATGCAATTCTACTGACCACTCTTGTATGGCAGGAGGCCTCATTCCCCCCCCCCCCCCCCCCCCCCCACCCCCACCCCAAAAAAAAAACACTTCATTTCAGTTTATCGCTGTCTTGACTCTTGGTTGCCTGAAGCCAGATATGCAAATTATATTTAACATGTAAGTTTAACTAATCATTTCAGTAAGCTATGCGCCTATGCCACAGTTGGTTCTTACAGGCTATATACTGACAATACAGAGTTATCAAGCTCATCTCATTCATAGATGTATCTAGCCTTACTTCACCTGGCACAACTTAAGAGAAACCTACCAACTAATTCAGAAATGAGAATATTTAGTGTTCAACATCCAGCAAAAATTAATACAGGTATATCTAGATCTTCCCAGTGATGTTATTATATTATTTAAACAGAACAAAATTTTCCATTTAGGAAAATAAATAATTGAAAGAAACGCAATCACATGTTCTTGTGCACTGCATTCGTAATGTAAAAAATTTTCAAGAAAATAAGTGATGAGAAAATTGAAATCAAACCAGGTACTATATTGACACAAGCAGCAAGCGTCTCGCTAATGATGCTCTGTAACAGCTTCTTGCCTATGATAGATGTGAGACAAGTTATCTTTTGACAACTAAAGCAAAAGCCAGAAATATACACAGAAAATATGCAACAGTAATAAGCAAAACCTTAGAAGAAGAACACTAATCAAGTGGACAAATATTGGATGCCCACAAGCTGAAAAGGTACTAATCTGTCTGTTTTCTCATCGGAGAAAACTGCCAACGTGATTAGCAAGGACTCAAAGTGCTGAAGGAAGAATTAATAGCACAGAAAGTTATTATGGACCAGTTACCTGATTCTCTGTTTGGAACAGTCACATACACGACAATGGAGGGCATTGTGGTGGAAGCGGATCCCATTCGAGCAGAACTAAGACTTCTTGCCCTACAAAATTTTGCATCATTGAAGTTTCTCAATCTTGGAATCACTGCATGTGCTTAGAGATACTATGACAGACATAAGACCAGCATTTCTACCCTCCAATGTTTTCATAGCATCGTGACCAAAGGTGGTCATTGTCTGGTGGCGTGGCCTAAAGTGTGCCTCCCCAAAGAGCTTGGTGGTCTGTGAATTTCTAATCTCCAAAATCTTAGTTGGGCACTTCGCATGAGATGGCTATGGTTGAAAAAACCAGACCCTAACCGTCCTTGGCATATGTTTCACATCCCGGTCCACAATTGTGTCCAAGCTTTCTTCTCTGTTGCTGTCATCTCAGTAGTGGGCAATGTTGCAGCGACTTTGTTCTCAACAGACAGATGGATTCATGGCCAAAGTATTGCTGATCTGGCTCCTCATGTCTTGGCTTTCCCAGCAGAAAAGAAAGATGAGAACTGTTTTAGAGGCTCTTACTGATCATTCATGGGTTCGAGACATACAGGGTGCCATGTCGGCTGCCTTCTTTTCAGATTATCTAGCGCTTTGGGACCTCATCTCTGAGGTTGTGCTGCAGCCAGAAGTAGAAGACTCCCATGTGTGGAGATTCTCAAGTGATGAGCAATATTCAGCAAAATCTGCTTATGAAAATCTATTGCGGGGAATGGTGGTTTTCAATCCCTACAAGTGGATTTGGAAATCTTGGGCACCAGATAAATGTTGTTTTTTCATGTGGTTAGTTGTTCGAGATAGATGCTGGACAACCGACCGTCTTGCAAGAAGAGGCCTCCCACACCCAGGCTGTTGCCCACTTTGCGATCAAGACGAAGAAGACATCAATCACCTGCTATCAACCTGCGTCTTTGCTCGTGAATTCTGGTTCTTAATCCTGCGAAGAGTGGGCTTACAGGTGCTTATCCCTCCCAGTCTGATGAGACCTCCTTCGATGATTGGTGGGACAGAAGTTCAAATGCAGTGGTTGCTCCCTTAAGAAAGGGCCTCAACTCCATCATTATTCTAGGAGCATGGACTTTGTGGAATATTCATAATCGGTGTGTGTTTGGTGCCGAATCTCCAAACCTAGATAGAGCTCTGTCGCTCGCTGGTGAGGAACTTCTCTATTGGACCTTGGCAGGGGCACGAGGTATCAATAACCTACTTACCCAAGGGCTGAATGAGAGTTAAATTTTTTGTCGAGGTCGCCTTCTCTGTATGTCAACACCTAGTCTGTTTATTTTGGACATAGTGGTGTGGGTGGGTGTGCCTTATATGGGTTCTTATTCCATTTTTTCTTCTTAATAATAATAATACGTAGCTCTCCTGCGTGTTCGAGGAAAAAAATGCTACCACATGAACAGTAGTTTCTCATAAGGTACACATTCATTAGCAGTTCACTAATTCAATTGTAGCAATGGGCGTTGGAACTCAAAATAGGTATTGCGCCAACTATATTGCGCAATGGTACTCCATATGATCTCACAAATCGCGCCTAGTTACTCTAAAGAAATGTTTCCAAAATCACAACAAAGAATTTAACATTAATGCATCCATGAGTTCCATGGGCCCCGTTCGGCTTGCTGAAACTTGGCTGAAAACAATGTTCTGGTTGAATTACTGTGAGAGAAAAACGTGGGTTCCAACTGAAAAAAAATAACCTAAATAGTGCGGATTATAAGGTAAGCCGAACGGGGCCCATGGCTCTAATTTGTCTCTAATTTGTCTCACTTTCATGATTCATCTTCATCTGTCTCACTTTCATACATAGATCAAGTTCTAAACCACCCTTGGTGTGAAAAAGCCGAGGTTCTAGGTAACTACGCATAGCACCCGCTTTCTGACACCTCTGTGATTCCACAAAGTAAGGGGGTGTTTGGTTCCTACAGGAAAATTTTAGTCCCTGTCCCATCGGATGTTTGGACACATGCATGAAGTATTAAATATAGATGAAAAAAATAACTAATTGCACAGATTGTGGCTAATTTGCGAGACGAATTTTTTAAGCCTAATTAGTCCATGATTTGACAATGTTGTGCTACAGTAAATATGTGCTAATGGCAGATTAATTAGGCTTAATAATTTCGTCTCGTAAATTAGTCTCTATCTATGTAATTAGTTTTATAATTAACTCATATTTAGTTCTCCTAAATAGCATCTAAACGTTCGATGTGACATGGACTAAAATTTAGTTCATGGAACAAAACACCCCCTAAATCAAGTTAATGGTCTTTATCGCATATCCATTAGAGATGGATCAGGTTGCACAAACACAACTTTGTTCCTGAGCTAATCAAATGGACCGACCGACCGTCGGTGACAATGTCATATACTACACGCGTGTCTCTCCTGCTGTGACCTGTGAGGCGTGAGCTGAGCAGATGCAGATCGACTGACCGACTGTCGGTGACGGCGAGGGATACACACCCGTGCTGCGACGACCGTGATGGCCACTTTTGCTGTGCAGGCCATGCGTGAACATCCGAGTGGTTTTGAGTTGCTATTGTCGCGTAAGGATAGGTTTAGTTCCGGCCTCATCAGAGGTGGACAGTGTAGTCATGTTCATGACTTTGATTGGTATATATATATACGCTGCGACAATATTTTATTGGTACGTCGCAGCAATATTAATGCGAGGTGCAAGCGTCTTGCTTGCAAGTGAATTTCACGGATGTTCACGCGGCATCTGCCCTTTTTCTCTTTCTGCTTGTACTTCCCAGACTCTGATTTATCCATCGGAACCGGCATGGAGCAAATAAAACAAATCCGTCGATATAGAGTACCGATCATGGAGATTATTTTTCTTTGAAAGAAGCATTTTCATCGCAGATATGTGTGAACACGAGCAAGCTATATATATTACTGGTGCACGTGAGGTTGATCTCCATCAAGTTGACCTAACGGCCAATTAGCCCTGTGATCCGCGCCCTGATCAGGAGCGGCTAGCCGTTCTCCTGATGGCTTCCCGTCGCGCAGCACTATAAAGAGGAAGGTGGGGGCTGGCGCGCAAGGTATGAGGTTAACTGCTACCGTCAGTTTCCCAATGAGTCTAACCCTAGTTTGATTAAGAGGGGAGTGCTGTGAGCGACGAGAAACTCCATGGGTGTTGCTACTGGACCGCGCCTGAAAGAATCAAGATGTCCAAGAGGAGGGGTGAATTGGGCTAATTCTAAATTCTCTTTCTATAATCAAATCCTACGGATAGCCCAATTAACCCCTTGTGCCTAGAAAAGTGTTTATATCAAACTAATGCACAACAACCTCTCAACCTATGCTCCAAACTTACTCTAGCAAGCAATTCTATGGATGTAAAACAAGTATTGAATTGTTCAAAGTAAATACTCAAAGTAAGTGCTCAAAGTAAATAGAGAGAGAAAGGAACGCGGTGATGTTTTGCCGAGGTATCGGAGAGTCGTCACTCCCCACTAGTTCTCGTTGGAGCACCCGTGCAAGGGTGTAGCTCCCTCTTGATCCGCGCAAGGATCAAGTGCTCTCTACGGGTTGATTCTTTGACACTCCGTCACGGCGAATCACCCAAAGCCGCTCACAACTTGAGTTGGGTCACCCACAAGCTCCGTCGGGTGAACACCAAACTCCCAATCACCATCAAGCCGTCTAGGTGATGGCGATCACCAAGAGTAACAAGCACGAACTCTCACTTGACCACGCGAAGCCTAATGAGAAGATGGATGCACACTTTGCTACTCTTGATTTGCTAGCGAGGCTACTCTCTTAGATTCTCAAATCACAAATAACTCACTAGGACCTTGCTCTTCTTGGCACTCACAAATGTGTTTCTCAGCTGTTGGAATGAGCAAAAGTAACTCCACTCATGAGTGGAGCTTCTATTTATAAGGTAGTCTGAAAAACGAACCGTTATGAGCTTCTGCGGGGTGATCGGACGCTCCGATCGTTTTGACCGGACGCTCCGATCAGTTCAACCCGCGCAACAGATTTCATGTGATGACCAGACGCTGTCAGGGTCCGGTCAGTACTGACCGGACGTGTCCGGTCGCTCTTGGATGCTTACTGTAAACGACCAGACGCTGGATACTCAGGGTCCGGTCACTACTGACCGGACGCGTCCGGTCGCACTTTCTCAAGTCTGGACCCTTACTGGAGTCGACCGGACGCTGGCCCTCAGCGTCCGGTCACACGACCTTCCAGCGTCCGATCACACCAGACTTGTTCTTCACGGTCAAATGAACTGACCGGACCCTGCGGTCAGCGTCCGGTCGCACCGGAGCCAGCGTCCGGTCAGTATTTGACCCTCCATTCACTTCCAACTCTCGATCATATGTGAATGAAGTTTGATCCAAGGGATCTTAGGCATTCATAGGAGCTACCTAGAGCTAGTTTTAACAAATGTGCACCACACCTAACTCACTAGACTCAACTAGGTCAAGCTACCCGTCCATACCCCCCTTAATAGTACGGCCAAAGAAAAAAACAAAGTTCTAAACTACTCTAAGTGTCTCTCCAACTTCAATTGACACTTAGAACTAGTTATCCTTAACCTTGTCGTCCATCCTTTGAAAGCCGAAACGATTTCCATCGCAGGGGCATGACAACCTCAATTGCCCAATCGATCTCCATTACCATGACCTAACTTAATTGCCTCTACAAAACACACGTTAGTCATAGTAATCTTGTATTGACATTAATCACCGAAATCCACTTAGGGGCCTAGATGCTTTCAATCTCCCCCTTTTTGGTGATTGATGACAATACCACCTCGAGTATGTTATGGAGTGAGGTTTTTGACGGGCTTGGTTCATATAAGCTTTTGTCATTTAGAACAAAAGAGTTAGGCAAGCTTATATGACCCAAGCCAACACAGTGTACTCAAAGGATATGAATTAAGCATGAGTACAAGTAACAAAGCTCATTTGCTTCAAAGTATAAACGTGGAAGCAAAAGCAAATGAGCATAACACAAGTGATATGACATATAGATAATGCAAAGTAGAAACACACATGTCAAATATCACAATCACGTAGATAGCACTATCACATATATATAATAGTATACATGAAAGTAAACACACAAATGCAAAAGTAATAGTGTATCACATAAATTAAACTCCAAATGTATATAATAAGCTAATACTATATAACTAGCTCCTCCTAAATGTAGCTCCCCCTGAGACTACATACTCGAACACCCTCTCCCCCTTTGGCGTCAAACACCAAAACCTAGGGCAGGGCTGCAGCGAACGAGCCGGGTGCTGAAGAACGTGGGGCAAGCTGGAACTGGGCACCATCATCATCTGACCCTGAGCTCTGAACTGACTGACCCTCTGTGGCAGGAAGTGTCGCTGAAGCGGTCTAGGTCTGAGCTAGGGCTGGTGCTGCCTGTGAAGCTGCAAGTATGTCTGTCGTAGGATCGGACGAGGCGACAGACAAGGGGAGCCTCTGAGTAGTCACTGCGACTAGAGCTGCTATAGACGGACCGGCGGTATGCATATGAGACGGAGTAGGCATGCCGGTCAACTCGCTGAAGGATGCTCTAAGACTCCTGGAGACTGACGTCTCAGGCACGAATAGCAAGGAAGACTGCTCTGGCGTGAAGCCCGTCTAAAATAGAGTGAACTGCGGGGCTACCATGGGTGAGGCTAACCACTGGGACACCTATATAGGCGGTGAAGCAAACTGAGTTGGAGGCTGTCCCTGACTCTAGAGCCCACTGGGCTGTACTGCTGGAGTCGTCGAAGTGGTAGGAGGCTGTGCAAGCTGGGGCGAAGGCTGTGGTAGTGGGACCCCAATGGCTGTCACTACATGCTGCATGAATCCCATGAGCTGCTGCTGCATAAGTAACTGCTGGTGCTGAAGGAGCTACTGCTACCGCTGGAACTTGTCCTGACGAGCCTGAAACTGTGTGAAGTTGGCAGCTGTCTCCTGTGCCTGTCGTGTCTGGTCCTACTGCATCCGCTCAAGAATAGCAATGAGAGCGGGGTCTGTCTGTAGAGCAGGTGGAGCAGAACTGGAGCTACCGGCCACTACATCGTCTGTGTGGAGGCATCTGAGGTATAGGCTAGTAGTCGTCGTCAGAGCTATCACTATACTCGCTCACCTCCTGCTGTGCCTCTAGCTCCTCCTCCTCAGTGGCTGTAATCCCCCTGATGATCTTATCCTGCTGAGCTGCGGACTCTGGCACGTCGGGACGACGGCTAGGCTGTCTGGGTGCCTGAGGAATGGTGTGTCTGATCCTCTATGATAGGTTGTAAGCTGGGAACTCTGTGATGGCACCTGTATACTCATCCATCATGCCAGGGGGCTTATCAAGCACTACTCTACGGATGAGGAACGTGATCCAGTGAGTATAGGGAAGCTGCCTGCGACCCTTGAATCCCTCAGCTATTGTGTCCTCCATCTCTAAAAGCAGGAGATCCCAGATATCAAATACTGTCTGCTGCATGATGGCATTGAGAAGCCAGAGCTGTAAGCGAGTCAGGCCCTCCCTGTATCTCAACCTGGGAAGCAGTGTCCTCCTAATGATGGCCTCTAGCACTCTCGCTGTAGGAGTCAAGTCACTGGGGTTCCTGCTCGACCCCTCACCAAAGGGCTCCTTGAAGCAATGGCGCACTAAATCTATAGGGGGCTCCAGCCCTCCATGAGGACGCCTGGGAGGTCCCTGCTGTCCATAACAAACCTCATGCATCTTGATAGGCTGCTCTTGTAGCCTCAGTATCTCTCTGACCCTGCCACTCGTCACTCTGTAGTCTTTGCCTTTAAAAGCAAAGTGAATAAACCTATGATGTGGATCGATGAAGAGTGAAGCATAAAACTAACGAACCCAAGATGGTACATATATCCCCATCGGTCCAATCAAATCTGTCAGTCCTGGCAAATATGACAAGTATGGCCAAATACCCTCTCCAGCTGCTGCCACAATAGACTCTATCTAACAGACTCTCTGAGATCTGAACACTGCCCCACTATTGAGATAAGCATTGTAGAAATCCTCCTGCAGTGGCGTGTAGAAACCCTCAGCTGCTTTCTCATCCCTCCTCGGAGGAAACCAAACCTCAAACTCAACAAAACACAGCTGCTGAACCTGTCTGGCGGTGGCGGCCCTCAAGTCGAGGTGTACCACTGGAGGTGGACCCTATGGTCTAGGTGGAGGACATGATCCCCTCCGCTGTGTCAGTGGCCTCGGTGAGACTAGTACATGGGTCCATCTAGAGCGGCGAAGCTAGGGTGTCGGCTCTGTCTCCTCGGCCTCCTAGGTCTGCTATGCCTACTCGCCCTCCTGAGTCTCCTGGGCTGGCTGAGGCTCTGCTAGTGGGGGCGGCTGCTGTGCTGACGGACCCTTCTTAATGGCAACCTATCGTCCTACAAACATGGCAGTCCTAGCTGGACTACTATGACGATGCTCAACCTCCTCAATCGCAGCTCTGACTACTAGAGAAACTGGCTGATCTGCAATGACAACTCTGCTGTGGGCACCACCTCTCTCGGCACGCTTTGCAGCCTCTGCAACAGCTGCTGCTCTCGCTGTCTCTACGTCGGGGTACTTCCGCTTCTTGGATGTCACCTGCTTGGTTGACTTGCCCTTAGATCCGGCTGGCTGGCGAGGCGGGGGCCTCTGATCATCATCACCTAGGCCACCACCAACGTTCTTGGTGCGAGCCATCTGAACTGACAAGATGGTGAACTGCCGCTAATGAAGATCAACTGTCAAACTACCGCTTTCGAGGCTTGGCCTCGATCCTTACTCGCGAGCTTGGCTCCGAGTTGACTGCCAACTGCCACAAGAACCACAACGGAACCAACTCGCTACACGATAGAATAGATGGATATACAAATAAATACCATATATCTAATAGATGCGAAACCCTAATAGAGAAAGCAATGTAGATGCGAATTTGAATCGAATGGCTTTCTACCTGACGATCAGCGATCCGAGAAAAGATAAGATGTCATGCGGGGGATCCACGGAACTAAGCTAGGGTTAGGTCAAAAGCCCTGAATGCAATGGGGAATCAGTGCATTGAAAATTTGATCTAGGTCACAATTGTAGAGATCAAGATGGAAAAAATAGATCTTGCCTTACCAATCAAGGAGATGGTAGGGCTAGGGCACACGGCAAGAGGCAGAGCAGAGGCGTGGACAGGGCGACTCTGACGAGCTACGGCGGCATTGGTGCGGTGGCGCGCGAGCTGCGGTGGCGCGTGCTGTGCTGGCGCGGTGGCGCGTGGGAAGGCTCGGGCGTAGTGGCGCGGTGAGGCTGGAGCACGGCAGCGTGGGTGCGAGGTGGTCGGCGCAGGGTTGCGGTGGCGCGGCGAGGTAAGGGCACGGTGGTGCGCGGCTGGCGAGCGGTGGAGGCGGTGACTCGGGCTAGGGCAAAAACGAGTTGAGGGGCGAACAGGGGTACGGCAACGGTTAAATAATCCCCCAAACGCGACAGAAAAGGAAACAAAAAAGAGTCCTGAAGTCGCGCGAGATCCACTGACCGGACGCTCTAGTGGTAGTGACCGGACGCTACCACCCAGCGTCCGGTCGATTCCAAAGAGGTCCAAATCCTCTAGAATCGGGATCGGACGCGTCTGGTGGTCCATGACCAGACGCAGGCAGGGTCCGGTCAGTACAACTTGTCCTTCCTTCGATCGACTGGACGCTGAACCCTTCCTGACCGGACGCACAGACGCAGCGTTCGGTCACTCCTTCACCAGCAGTTCACCTCCTGTGAACTGACCGGACGCTAGACAGTAGCGTCCGGTGCAGCGTCCGAAGCACCTTTTCCAGCAAATCTTTAAACTTCCTTCACGCTGCCTGTTCCCAATCAAGTCCCAGCTTGAATAAGATCCAAATAAACACCAATTAGGACTGACATGAGTGACCTCTCTCAAACCCTCATATTTTTCAAAATATTTTGCCTTAGGCTATAATTCTTTTTAAGAAAATAGGCAACAAGAGGGCAAATGGAACAAAACAACAAAACAACAATCAAGCATATGCACTACTTGTAAGTAAATCTAGTTGCTTGTCAAGTTTAATCCAAGGTTAAGCTTCTTCACATGCTTTTGGGCGGTTATCTTAACCATGTTAGACAAGCCCTATACGCATTGCCACAAATTAAATATGTTGTATATTACAATGAATGCAAGGGACAACACAAGCTCAATTTTTAGTGAAGTTACTAAAATCAAGTACATTGAGCTCATTCCGCAATCTACAAAATGTAGCCTCATCTAGCGGTTTAGTGAAGATATCCGCTAATTAATCTTCGGATCTTACACCTTCTAGTGATATATCATTTTTAGCCACATGATCTCTTAGAAAGTGATGTCGGATATCTATATGCTTGGTGCGAGAGTGTTGAACCGGATTATTTGCAAGTTTTACCGCACTTTCATTGTCGCACAAAAGAGGTACTTTCTCTAGAACTACTCCATAGTCTAGCAAAGTTTGTTTCATGTATAATATTTGTGCACAACAAGCACCCGCGGCAATGTATTCCGCTTCGGCGGTGGACAAAGCCACACTATTTTGTTTCTTAGAGGACCAAGACACAAGTGATCTACCAAGCAAATGGCACCCTCCGGGTGTGTTCTTTCTATCAACTTTGCATCTGGCGTAATCCGAATCGGAATAGCCAATTAATTCAAATAAAGCTCCTTTAGGATACCAAAGACTAATGCTTGGTGTGTGCTTAAGATACCTAAGGATTCTTTTTATGGCAATTAAATGTGTTTCCTTAGGACTAGCTTGAAATCTAGCACACATACACACACTAAACATGATGTCAGGCCTAGATGTGGTTAAATATAACAAGCTACCAATCATAGAATGATAGAGAGTTTGATCAACCAGGTTACCTCTCTCATCTAGGTCGAGATGTCTATTTGTAGGCATTGGTGTCTTGATTGGCTTACATTCATCCATCTTGAATCTCTTGAGAAGATCTTTTGTATATTTCTCTTGAGAGATAAAGATGCCTTCTTTCATTTGCTTGACTTGAAAACCAAGAAAGAATGTAAGCTCACCAATCATTGACATCTCGAACTCCTTCGACATCAATTCACCAAATTCTTTGCATGAGTCTTCATTTGATGATCCAAAGATGATATCATCAACATATACTTGACAAATGAAGATATGCCCATCAAGCTTCTTGGTGAATAGTGTGGTGTCGACCTTCCTAATGGTGAAGCCCTTCTTAATGAGGAAGTCCCGAAGGCGCTCATATCAAGCTCTTGGGGCTTGCTTAAGCCCATATAGTGCCTTGGACAACCTATAAACATGATTAGGATATCTAGGGTCTTCAAACCCGAGAGGTTGATCAACATAGACTAGTTCATTTATAAAGCCATTTAAAAAAGCACTTTTCACATCCATTTGATATAGTTTCATTTCATGATGTGATGCATATGCAAGAAGGATACAGATGGCTTCTAATCTTGCAACCGGTACAAAGGTCTCTCCAAAATCCAAACCTTCAACTTGAGAGAACCCCTTTGCAACTAGTCTTGCCTTGTTCCTCACAACAACACCTTGATCATCTTGCTTGTTGTGGAACACCCACTTCGTTCCAATGACTCTTGCACCGTTTGGTCGCTCTTCAAGAGTCCAAACTTCATTGCGAGTGAAGTTATTCAACTCTTCATGCATGGCATTAATCCAATCCGGATCTTTAAGAGCTTCTTCTACCTTGGTAGGCTCATAGCAAGAGACAAAAGAGTGATGAGCAATAAATGAAGTAAATTTTTGAGATCGAGTCATCACACCCTTTGATGGACTCCCTATGATGAGATCTTGAGGATGATCTTGTAGGAGAGGTGTGTTTCTTCTATTGACCACTTGAGGAGAAGGTTGTGGAGCATCAACATCTTGTGCTTGTACCATCATTTGCTCATAAGAGATATGAGTATCTTCATTTTTCACTCTTTCATCTTTTTCACTATCTTGTGGTACATTTGATGAAGAAGGTTGGTTAATCCATGTGTTGTTGGTCCAAATAAATCCATGTGTAGGAGTTCTAGCACTCTTGTGGTTGACATAAAAGCTTTGGTTGGATGAGTGTTTGCAACTTGCTTGCCGGCTTGACATGCACTACAAAGCTTATCCTTCTCAAACTTTACATCCTTCAACCCTCTCACCAAATCATTCTTCATAAGCTTCTTGAGTGAGCTCATCCCAACATGAGCAAGTCTTCTATGCCATAGCCACCCAAGTGTTGTTTTGGTGAATAGGCAAGTCTTCAAGTTTGCATCTTCAGAGGTGAAGTCAACTAGATATAAATTGTTGTATCTAAATCCATTGAATATCACTTGTTTGTCATCTACTTTGGATACAACAACCTCCTTCTCGGTGAATAAGCATTAGAAGCCAAGATCACATAATTGCCCAATGGATAGCAAGTTAAAGCTCAGTGAAGCAACATAGAGCACATTGGAGATAGAATGATCATTTAATATTGCCACTTTGTCCAATCCTTTAACCTTGCCTTTTGAATTATCTCCAAAAGTTATTTTCTCTTGTCCATCTACCTCTTCATCTAGTGAGGTGAACATATGAGGATCACCGGTCATATGTTGAGTGCAACCACTATCAATGACCCAATGACTTCCACCGGTCTTGTAGTTCACTTACACACAAGAGATTCAAGCTTTAGGGATCCAAACTTGTTGAGGGCCCTTCACCTTCTCAACAAGTGACTTAGCCACCCAAATCTTCTTAGGCCTACTCTTGTTGGGGGGTCATAAGAACATGACTTTCATCTTTCTACTAGAATCTTTTCTAAGCATGTAGTGAGCATTGAAAGCAAAGGGTCTAGCATGCTTGGGCAAGGGTTGTGGTGGTGGAGTTTGACACTCATGAGCAAAGTGGCCTTCTTGTCCACACTCAAAATATCTCTTTAGCTTTAGCTTTGGCTTTGATTGTTGGTGTTGAGCTTGAGCCTTCTTCTTCTCTACACTTGCCATGTATCCAATGCCACTTCTATCCATCTTCATGACGGTATTCATGAGTAGCTCACTTTGGAGATGCTTGCCTCTAGCAAACTTGCTCAATCCCACCTTGAGATGCTCTTTCTCCATCTTGAGCTTCTTGTTCTCTTCCTTGAGAATATCATTGTTCTTCTCTTCCTTGAGTTTCTTGTTTTCTTCTTTGAGCTTCTCATTCTTAAGGATCAACTCTTTGTCATGATCAAGAGTTTCTAGCACAATGGTGTTGTGACTTTTCATCTCTTCAAGATCTTTCATGAGCTTCTCATGGTCACTCTTGAGCTTGACATACTCATCATAGTCATTGCACTCAACCACTTGCTTGCCTTTGCTACTAGATCCATGCTCAATGCTCCCATCAATTAAATCATCACATGAGGTAGCAATATCAATCTTAACAACATGGTTAGTAGCAACATGTGGCTCATTTGGTAAGAATTCTTGTGCAATAACAAGGGTATCATAATTGATCTTTAGAGTTGTATATTCATCTTTTAGCTTGTTGTGACTAATGATAAGCTCATTGTGCACCCACTCAAGTTTATCATGTTTATCTTTAAGCTCTTTCTTAGAAGATTTGAGCTCCTTGAGTTTGGATGATATAGAATCATTTGTTTCTTTGAGCTCATCATTAGCCTTTTCTAATGTATCACACTTAGCTAAGAGTGAATCATTTTTAGCATTAAGTTTTTCATTTGTAGCTCTACTCTTTCTAATGATCTTAGTATATTTTCTTAATATTTTGACAAGATCATCATATGTAGGTGAGTCATCATCATCGCTATCGCTATCATCATCACTAGCATGTTCATCATCACTACTATCATCACTTTTAGTTACCTTGCGTTCACCTTTGGCCATAAGGCATAGGTGTGTAGAGGATGATGGCGATGATGGCGGTGAAGATGCAAGATCAATAGCAATGGTGGCCACCTTTTCATCATCACTATCATCATTGGATGATCCACTTGATGAATCAATGTCCGTGAGTCAATCACCGACAATGTAGGCCTTACCACTCTTCTTCTTCTTGTAGAAGTCCCTCTTTTTGCCATCTCTCTTCTTGTATGGCTTGTTCTTTTTCTTTTCATCTTCATCACTTGAATCATCTTTCTTGCCCTTGTTCTTGAACTTGCCTTTCTTAGGCTTTGTGCATTGATGAGCTAGGTGGCCAAGTTCGCCACAATTGTAGCAATCCATCTCGGAGATTGGCTTTCTTCTTGAGCTAGTGAAGAACTTCTTCTTCTTGCCGTCAAACTTGATGCCACTTTTGTTTAGCCTTTTTAGCATCTTGGTGGTCTTCTTCACCATGAGAGCAAGGCTTTCTTCATCATCTTCATCACTTGAGCTCTCATACTCAAGTCTTGCTTTGCCCTTATCTTGGCTAGCTTTGAATGCTAAGTCCTTCTCTTTCTTCTTTGTAGAGGATGAGCCATCTTGAGGTGTGATGTGCATGTACATCTCATGAGCATTGATCTTTCCCAAGATTTGTGTCGGTGTAGCGGCAGAAAGATCACCTTGATATAGCACAGTCACAATGTGCCCATATTTGTTAATGGGGAGGACACTCAAGATTTTTCTCACAACATCGGATGGTGACATTTGAGTAAGTCCAAGCCCATTGACTTCCTCTACAAGAACATTTAAACGAGAATACATCTCATTAGCACTTTCTTTGGGAAACATCTCAAAAGAATTTAGCTTTTTAATTACAAGATGATAGCGTTCCTCATGCTCACTCTTGGTTCCCTCATGGAGCGCACAAATGTTCAACCATAGTGCATGGGCGTCTTTGTGGTTCCTTATACGATTGAACACATCTTTGCAAAGGCCTCTAAAGATGGTGTTACGAGCCTTTGCATTCCATTTTTTATAATTTACTTCATCGCCTTGAAGTTGTGCGGCATTCTTAGGTGTTGGGAACCCTTGAGAGGCAGCTCTAAGAATTCCAACGTCTAGAGCTTCTAAGTATGCCTCCATGCGGATTTTCCAATATGGAAAATCATCCCCCTCGAAGATAGGAGGAGGTCCATCCCCATGAGACATCTTGCTCTAAGCGGTTAGGCTTAAAAACGTGAGCACGAGGCTCTGATATCAATTGAAAGGATCAAGATGCCCAAGAGGGGGGGGGGGTGAACTGGGCTAATTCTAAATTCTCTTTCTATAATCAAATCCTACGGATAGCCCAATTAACCCCTTGTGCCTAGAAAAGTGTTTATAGCAAACTAATGCACAATAACCTCACAACCTATGTTCCAAACTTACTCTAGCAAGCAATTCTATGGATGTAAAACAAGTATTGAATTGCTCAAAGTAAATACTCAAAGTAAGTGCTCAAAGTAAATAGAGAGAGAAAGGAACGCGGCGATGTTTTGCCGAGGTATCGGAGAGTCGCCACTCCCCACTAGTCCTCGTTGGAGCACCCGCACAAGGGTGTAGCTCCCCCTTGATCCATGCAAGGATCAAGTGCTCTCTACGGGTTGATTCTTCGACACTCCGTCACGGCGAATCACCCAAAGCCGCTCACAACTTGAGTTGGGTCACCCACAAGCTCCGCCGGGTGAACACCAAACTCCCAATCACCACCAAGCCGTCTAGGTGATGGCGATCACCAAGAGTAACAAGCATGAACTCTCACTTGACCACGCGAAGCCTAATGAGAAGATGGATGCACACTTTGCTACTCTTGATTTGCTAGCGAGGCTACTCTCTTGGATTCTCAAATCACAAACACCTCACTAGGACCTTGCTCTTCTTGGCACTCACAAACGTGTTTCTCAGCTGTTGGAATGAGCAAAAATAACTCCACTCACGAGTGGAGCTTCTATTTATAAGGCAGTCTAAAAAATGAACCGTTATGAGCTTCTGCGGGGTGACCGGACGCTCCGATCGTTTTGATCGGACGCTCCGGTCAGTTCAACCCACGCAACAGATTTCACGTGATGACCGAACGCTGTCAAGGTCCGGTCAGTACTGATCAGACACATCCGGTCGCTCTTGGATGCTTACTATAAACGACCAGACGCTGGATACTCAGGGTCCGGTCACTACTGACCGGACATGTCTGGTCGCACTTTCTCAAGTCTGGACCCTTACTGGAGTCGACCGGACGCTGGCCCTCAGCGTCCGGTCACACGACCTTCCAGCATCCGGTCACACCAGTCTTGTTCTTCATGGTCAAATGAACTGACCGGACCCTGCGGCCAGTGTCCGGTCACACCGGAGCCAGCGTCCGGTCAGTATTTGACCCTCCATTCACTTCCAACTCTCGATCATATGTGAATGAAGTTTGCTCCAAGGGATCTTAGGCATTCATAGGAGCTACCTAGAGCTAGTTTTAACAAGTGTGCACCACACCTAACTCACTAGACTCAACTAGGTCAAGCTACCCATCCATACCCCCCTTAATAGTACGGCCAAAGGAAAAAACAAAGTCCTAAACTACTCTAAGTGTCTCTCCAACTTCAATTGACACTTAGAACTAGTTATCCTTAACCTTGTCATCCATCCTTTGAAAACCGAAACGATTTCTATCGTAGGGGCATGACAACCTCAATTGCCCAATCGATCTCCATTACCATGACCTAACTTAATTGCCTCTGCAAAACACATGTTAGTCATAGTAATCTTGTATTGACATTAATCACCAAAATCCACTTAGGGGCCTAGATGCTTTTAGCGCCCCACTACGATACTACTTCTTCTCCGACATCAGTGGCCACATCGTGGCGGCGCCATGACTGCCACTGCATGTGGCGAGGTACATCACCAAGTCCTTATCTAAGTTATGTTTTACCCACTAGATCTATGCCTAGATGGTCCTAGAAATCTATCATTGGTACCAGGGCCAGGTTCTAGTGAATATATCCAGTTTGGGGTAGAAAACAGGAAAGAAATCAAGAAAGAAGTGATTCAAATCAGATCAGAAACCCCAACCCTAACCCTAACCCTAGAGAGAGACGCAAGGACAGAGAGGGGGGTTCCCACCTAGGGCCCCGCATTCCCGTCGCCACCGCCGGCCGTTGATTGGACGCCACGTGGGAAGAAAAGCTGAGAAAGAATAAGGGAACGGATAGAAGGGGTTCCTACCTAGGGCCCGACCGTCCCGTCGCCACCGCTGATCATCGTCTGCACACCGCGCGGGAAGAGCAAGGTCTCGCCGCTGTTCGTTTTCCGCCTCGGGCCATAGGGCACCAATGCGGAGCCGCTCGACAGCGTCGTGCGTAGCTCCGGCCATACGTGTGCGTTGGTGAGGGGTACCATGGCGGCGCCGTCACCTTCCACGCCATCGGAGTTTTCCCAGGTGCGAGCGGCTACGGCGGCTGCAGTGGGCGGTGTAGAAGAAGGGGAAGAAAAGAAATGTAGTTAGGGTTCGGTGAGCAGAGCCGCGCGGGGTCAAGGGCACCATCGTCCAGACCGCTCGACAGCGGCACGCTCAGCCTCGGACGAGAACGCTCACCGGCGAGGGGACCGGCGGCGACGCTACTCTGCCGTCCCTCTTTTTTCCGCCACGGCGAGAAGAGAGGAGACGGGAGGGAACACAAATGAAGTTAGGGTTAGGGCGCAAGCGGTCGCGGCGCAATTTTGATCGGACGAAACGCGCGGCGAACCGTCGGTTGTCATCTGACGGTCGGGAGAGCTCGGACCGAAAGCGGCCCAGGCGGGAATAGGAATTCTCGGCCTAGGCCTAGGTTGCAGCCTAGGCGCAGGGGAGCGCGGCGCGAGCGGCCACCGCGGGCCGGTTTTGCCGCTGCTGGGCCGCAAGCGCGCGGACGCATAATGGATGGGCCGCGGACTGTTTCACCAGACTGGGCCAAATGAACAGTACACTCTGAGTTCTATTTTATTATTTTCAGAAGCAATTTTTTTAGTTTAAATCTCTGTCAAAATTGAAAGCAACGGGATAATTTTTTCAGAGAGTAGATAAGTACAGTAAAATACTTCTGAAAAGTAGATAAACAATTTTTTATGTTTTCGCCGCAAAGTTTAATATTTATTATCTTTTAATTAAATTCGAACCAGCGGGAGAATTTAATTTGAAGAGCAATTGACTTTGGTTCAGTAAATTATGATTATGTTTATCCTCTACTTTAAATTGGAGGAGTAGTTCAATTTTGTTTAAGTCAGATTATGGTATTGTCATTTTCTTTCCAACATTGATGATGACAATATTATAATGAGTTTAAGTTTGAGGTTTAAATCTCTGATAAATTTACACCAACATGGTCAATTTTTCAGAGAGTAGATAAAGACCAAGAAATGCTCCTGAACTAATAGAATGTATTTTATTATTAAGTTTTTGCTGCAATGATGTTGATTATCTTTTAATTAAATTTGAACCAACGGGAGAATTTAATTTTAAAGAGTAGTTATATGTCTTTTAAGTTAATTTATGAATTTTATGCATTAATTCTATTTTCTGCCCAACGGTGATGTAGAATTGATACAGAAGCATCTTTTAAATTTTATTTTTTAACAGATGAGATCACTCGGCTGCATGTCAACAGGCTGCAATGTTGGGGTATGTGAATGAAAAAGCTTGAGTTAAGCCAGCTTAGGACAGTTTTTTGTTAGTTTACTAATTTTTTGATTAAATTAGAACCAACGGGAAAATTTAATTGAAAAATAAAGTATAAGTGGATGTTTTAGTCATCATGACTAAATTTTTCGTTACGGTAATTTATATATAGATTCATCCCGCATGGGGAGAAGTTTGGCATAGTACTTATGTTAGTCAATTCTGTATGGCGGGAGAAGTTTTGTGATGACATGTTTTTGTATCTCGCGTAGCGAGAGAAGTTTGGGTAGCTCTTATGCTATCCAAGTATTGACCATGGCACAATAGAAATGTACCGTCATGGTCAATATTAATCAAAGGACAAGAAAAAGATACAAACGTGATTTGCAAAAGTATAGTTAATAAAAGACCTCGTCGAGTTCTTGAAGTGGAATGAGGAAAGTGTACTCCTATATGGATCAAGAAATAACTTTATTTGCATGGCATAATCATGTGAATGAAGTAAGTTATAAGTGTCTCCTCGTTCATAGTTTTCTAAATAGTTCTTGAAATTATGACAGTATAGTTCATGCCATATTTCGAGGGGAAGAATTGTGAGATGAATTAAGAGTAAGAATTACGATCAATTAAGAAACTACTCTTCATTAAGAGTGAGATAAAGATATTGATGAATGTGTACTCTTCGTTAAGACTGAGATACATATTTTGTAAGAAACTGAGTGAGATAAATATTTTGATGAATGTGACCATCGGTCATAACAATGATACCCCTAAGCAGAGAAACAACTAAATTCCTGGATTTTTTAAAGTTCTGAGAGAAAAATAGAATAGTCACCATCAAAGATATTAAAGCGATGCTTAAAGCGCCATATAGGGTTTTAACAGATTGAACCTAAATAAGAAATTGGAAGATATACTATCTTTATAAAAAGATGGGACGATCTGGGGGAGCACGGTATGTAGAGACCTATGGCTTAAAGAGAAGCAGGACTGCATGCCCACTTCAGTGATTCAAAATAATGAATTTCTCGATACCTGTTGATATTGTATGACTTATACAACATCTGTTGTTGGCTCTTCAAAGAAGGTAAATAATATAAACAAGGATCTTGTGATATAGGAGCTTATAGAATCAATTGCGTATTGGCAATGAAGAGCAACAATAACTCCACATGAAAGTGCCAGTAGCTGAGGCCCCAAAAAGTCTCAAAGAATTAGTAAACCAATTTTTTGATGACTATGAAGTCTATGTTAGTGAAGAAATTCAAATAGAGGGTGATCCCACCTCATTTGAAGAATCAATGAGAAGTGTTTACTCGTTTGAATGGCAAGAAGCTATGGAAGTTGAAATGAATTCGATGAATACCAATGATGTTTGGGACTTAGAAGAAATTCCTAATAAAGCCAAAACAGTAGGCTATGAAAGGGTCTACAAGATAAAATGTGACTACAAAGGAAATATGGAAAGATATAAAGCATGACTTATAGCAAAAGGCTTTACGCAAAGAGAATGAATAGATTACGATGAGAGTTTTCTCTCCAGTCTCATGCAAGGATTCTTTTAGAATCATAATGGTGTTATTGACACATTACGATTTAGAGTTACATCAGATGAATGTAAAGACGGCATTCCTCAATGGGGATTTGTTTGAAAACGTTTACATGGCACAACTCAAAGGTTTTGTCAAGGAAAAAAAAGAACGTGTGAGATGTCGCCTATAAAAATCCATTTATGGGTTAAAACAAGTCTCTAGACAGTAGTATTTGAAGTTGATGAAACGATAAGAAAGTTTGCGTTTAAGAAAATGAGAAGAACAATAGCATTTATGCGAAGTTCTAGAATGGAAAATTCTTTTTCTACATCCTGTGTATAGATGACATCCTACTCACTAATAGTAATGTTAATCTACCATTGGAGAAGAAGTCTTTGTCCTCAAATTTCAATGTGAATGATCTTGGTGAAGCCTCATTGATTCTAGGAATTGAAATTCACCGAGATAGATGAAAAGGGGTATTAGGACATCGCAAAGGCATACGTAGAAAAGATTCTAAAGAAATAAAGTATGCATGTGAGTAAACCTATGCCTGCTCCTATAGTCAAGGGTAATAGATTTGGGAACTTTCAGTGTTCTAGGAACCGATATGAGATCGATCAAATGAACATGGTTCCATATGCTTCACCTGTTGGAAGCTTACTAAATGTACAAGTAAGAAGTTACCCTAACGTAGCTTACATATACGGGATATTTTGGCAGAAGTTCAGTCCAGATATAGATCACTGGAATGGAGTTAAGAATGTTTTGCAATTTTTGCAAAGTATCATAGGCCTCATGCTGAGTAAGAAAGAACAAGTACTCTCAAATAGTTGTGGGTACAAATATTAAGTTTTGGTGAGATGTGCAGTGAAATTCACAGTAGTTGCTAACACTCGCAGTTGGAGTATTATTGTAGAAAAGCTCCAATGAAATAGTTGTGGTATCATCAATGATGCATACCATAGTATAGCTTGTCATGAGGCCTCAAGAACAGGCAAAAGTGGTTAAGGGAATATATACCCAGATTTAACAATGGTAGTCAACAGCAATAACCATTTAAAATAGTTAACTCCTAAGACAACAAGTCAAGTGTGCTGCCAAACACATTGACATTAAGTTATATGTTGTAAAGGAGAAAATCCAAAATTATTTTGAAAGCATTGGGCATATAAGTACCAAGCAAGTACTTACGGATCCGCTTACCAAAGGCTAACCACCCAGTGCATTCAGAGAACACACAATCGACCTGTGTTTATAGAAAAGCCTATGATTTCTGGATACTAAGGGTCTAGTTGAGAATTTATTTCAAAACAGAGAGGTGCATTGTAGCTATTTAATCTAATGGCAAATGACCGTGACAATGAAACACGCTCTATGCACTGATCTATGATGGAATGGGAAAAAGATAAAGTAAGTTAAGTTTAAGTCATAAGATGAGATCAAGAGGGGGAATATTAGGTTAATCTCCACCAAGTTGGCCTAACGGGCAATTGGGCCCTTGATCCACGCCATAATCAGGGGCGTACGGGCGTTCTCCTGGCTGATGGGCCCCCGTTGCGCAGCACTATAAAGAGGAAGGTGGGGGCCGGGGCGCAAGGTATGAGGTTCACTGCTGTCGCCAGTTCCCCACCGAGTCTAACCCTAGTCCAATCAAGAGGGGAGTGCTGTGAGCGACGGTAAGCTCCATCGATGTTGCTACTGGACCGCGCCCCACTACAATACTACTTCTACTCCGACATCAGTGGTCACGTCGTGGTGGTGCCATGGCCGCCACTACATGCGGCAAGGTACATCACCAAGTCCTTATCTAAGTTATGTTTTACCCACTAGATCTACGCCTAGATGGTCCTAGAAATCTATCATAGTCGTCTTGATTCATGAGTGATGCATATATGTAGACAAAACATCAGGATGAGACGAACCAAATTAGAGTGAAGCGAAGTCTATCCATGCGAAGAGGACTGAAGACCAACCAAACTGCACTCACGCTGTACGATTAAGAATACATATAATCACTGGTGGCGTAAAGACAGAGCTTAATTACTTTTGGTCGGCTGGCCGGCCGATCACATGTTCAGTGAGGTCAATCATGGCACAGACCACCCTAACTTTCTTTGGTTTGGTCGGTCTCATATTTTGGCTTGGGGATTAATGAATCTTCTTTTTGAGTATGATTAATGAATCTTCTGGCAGCTTAGGTATGTGTAGAGCACTTCTAACAAGTAGTGTAGTACATATTCACAACTGTCATAAAGTCACTGCATAATGCAATACAAAATAACATAAATGAGAAATCATATTTCATCAATAGTCAACCACCATAGTTTATATATTAATGCATACATATATCAACCAGTCATGGTCTCAGCCTCTCAAATGTGGTGCGTCGTGCAAGCTCAAGCGCGAATATGTGATCTAGACACGTGTCACCGCCATCATAGTGTGTCATGTTGGGGAAGGGGGGAAGGAGCATAGTTAGGTTTGGGTTAAGAACAAGAGCCCTTTTACAATGGTTGGAAACGCTGGCTGACGCTTCCTGATGCCTACCCAAAATAGCTATTTTTTGTTGATTTTATTCGTCCAAGGGCATTATGGTCATTTCACAAAGACAACTCACCACCCCCGCCAGCCCCACCTGCCGGCCCACCTCCTAGCCCGCCCACGCACCCAAGCTCCTACACGAAGGGAAAACATCGCCGACCTACCCGACATCCGCCTCCCCGCAACTTCGACGCCCATCCCTCGTGCTAGCCCTAGCTGTCGTCGGCCTGCCTTCACCCTCATGCGGTGCCATCGTCACTGGCCTACCCTCGCCCATGCCTAGCGTCATTGCTCCTCCCTCCTCCCTGGGGCCACCGCCTGACGCGAGCGGCACCTACGCCCACGCCTAGCACTTTATGACCTGTGCCCCCACTGGTGCCATCATCGCAGCTGCCGAGGAGATGTGCTTGGCCCTCGCCGGTCGCCTCGTGCCCTTCGCCGACAACGCTTGTCGTGGAGAACTCTCTGACCCGTATCCGATTGAGCTCCAATTCAAGAAGGTCAAGGTTCCCATCCTCTGCATGAATTGGGCAATGCATTTGTTTCGATGTATGATCCAAGCTCTTGTTTTGCACATAATGATGGATTCATAGATTCTAAATTTCATTCATCTCACTTACGGATAGTGCCAACGGAATGATATCCTGATTTCAGGATAAACCATTGCTCGTTGCTAGGTCATGGTCATCTTAAACAAACATACTTTGCTTGGAGGATTATGTAAATTGTACTTTGGTTATTACTGAGATAAAGCACAGTTAGTAAGCATCTAGACTAAAAAATCATAAAAATGTGTCAGGTCCTTTTCAGCAGTGATAATATAATTTGGTGAAATCTGGTTTCAGCTGCATGCTCTGCTACTGAACTTGTTTTTGATGTGTGACTATCTATCTGCAATCTGTTGGTGCCACAGCTTTGAACATGTGCTATATGGCATTGATGCACATGGTAAACAATGTTTGTTTGTGAATTTGAATCTTGGCATATATTGTATTCCTCATATAGGTTTATTTATTTTTGGTGGGTTAAGTGGTGCTTATAACTGCACACATGATTTGAGCAATCTAATTTCGAACTTGCTGCTATCATGATGCTCTTTGTGATGAGTTGTTAACTGGGGTTAGTCATTTCTTTTTCTTTACTGATGATTGCATGTAGGCAAAGAACCTGTTATGCATAAGATATCTTGTAGGACGTGGCATACTAATGTACTCTGTTTTTTTATTGATGCAGGAGGAAATGTCGGGTCTTGATTCTTTGCTAGAGTACAATAAAATTGTTAGAAAGATGTTTGGTAGTAAAAAAAGAAGGATGTTGGTTTTATAACAAATACGCTAGGGGGGGGAGGATTTAGTGTGAGGAAAAGCTATTGTGAGTGGGGCAACGGCCACAATGTGAGGACCCTTCGGAAGTTTGTTTGTAGTTGTGAAGGTTTCCACGAAGAGAAGGAGCTAAAGAGGGAGATTAAGAAGCGGAAGCCGTGGAATATTACTCGTGTAGGATGCCTTGCTAAATTTGTGATTGCACAGGATCAGAACACAGGGTAGTGGTATGTGAAGGATTTCATCTATGAACACAACCATCCGACGGCGGAACGAGACCTTGCTTGTCTTTTGCGTTCACATAGAAGAATCAACGATGAGTAGAAAGCTGATATTGTGGCGATGCAGATTTCTAGGATCTGTAAACACTAGATAATGGATATTATGGAAATGCAGTACTATGGGTATGATAATGTTGGATTTACAAGGGACTTGTATAATTTTTGCCATCGCAATAAGGTGGAGACAATTGCTACTGGTGATGCTCAAATAGTCATGACAGAATGCAGATGTAAGGATCTTGATTTCTTCTTCGACTACAAGACTCATGAGAAAGGGCACCACAAGGGACTGCTCTGGTATGATAGTCAATGCCGGCTTGATTATGCCGCATTTGGTGATGTCATCGTATTTGATGGCACGTATAAAATGAATCGGTACAACCTGCCCCTTGTTCCTTTTGTTGGGGGGAATCACCATGGCAGCATAGTTCTTTTTGCATGTGGAATTATTTTTCAGAAGACAATTGAGTCATATGTGTGGATTCTTAGCACATTCTTTGATGCCATGGTTCAGAAGTATCCAATTTCCGTGATCACTGATGGAGACCTTGCTATGCAGAGAGCAATCGGGCTGGTGTGGCTGAATTCATCGCATAGGCTATGCATATGGCATATTGAGCAGAACATTGTGCATAATGTTCACGATGATGGTGTGAAGGATGATTTCAGGTATTTCCTTTATGAGTGTTGCTCCATAGAAGAGATTGAGAGGAAATGGTTGGAATTCTTGGATAAGCATAACGTTATAGATAAGGAGTCGTGGTTGTATCAGATGTATGAGAGGAGGGAAATCCGATGTGCTGCGTATCATGCTGATAAGTGCTATTTAGTACTGAGGAGCAACCAGTGGAGTGAGAGCCTAAACTCTAGGCTTTAGGTAAATCTAGATCATAAAATGACACTATTCGAGCTGGTAGAGCACTTTGACCACTGCCTTTCATGGTTGCGCAGTAATGAAGCGAATCTAGACTTTCAAGCATCAAATTCTTTGCCATGCTTAGAACCAGATACTTCAATTGTTGAGAAAGGGGCTATGAAATCGTTCACACCAAGAGTTTTTGCCACGGTGCAGTTCAGCATAAAAGCAGCCAAAAAGTATTCTGCGAGAGAGATTCTAGATGGCTTTGATACGATTAAGTATATTATTGGCAGGGAGGATAAAGGAGACAAAGAATACCATGTGGAATGCAAGATATGTGTCGATGAAGGCAATCTAAAGGGAATTTCTTGTTCTTGTCTTAAGTTATAGTCCCTTGAAACCCCCTGCTCACACATCTTCTTTGTATTGGGTTATCGCAAAGAACGCGAGCTTCCAGGCTACTGTATTTTGAAAAGGTGGACAAGGGGGGCCAAGAGTGCATTTCCTCCTATAAGGAAGAGCACCATGTATGACTATTCCGATAGCCTATAGAGGTACCATGAGCTACGCAATATCAATCACAATGCATCCTTCATAGCATCTCGTTCACCTGAAGCGTATGAATGGCTCAAACGCGTTATGCATGAGGAAGCTGTTATGATCCTGCCAAACGAAGGAGAGAACAGAGACAAGAGGTATGGTCTGGTGGTGCCGCAAGCCCTGGATGTTGATTCTGTAGAGTCCAGAAATGTCTTGGATCCCATGCATGTTCCTAGCAGAGGGGCCCGAAGAAAAAGTTGAAGTCAGTTTCAAATAAGAAGAAATCTAAGGTGAAATGTACCATGTGTAAGGGTGAGGGTCACAATCGGCGAACATGCTCCATGAGAGAAGAGATAGTTAAGAGTAATGTTCATCAAAGCTAAAAATTGCATGTATGTGAGGATTGTCTAGTTATGGCTAATGTTACTATTTATTTGTAGGGAACAAAGTTCCCTGAAGATGTGCTGGATATATGATTTGACAAGGATCCGCTTGTTGTTGCATAATAGGTACGCTGGTGCAGAACTCATTTGAAATGATGCTTGTGTTGTTATGCTACTCAGTCGTGTGTAGCGCAAGCCTAGTAGTTAGTTGGACCTTGTGATGCTGCCCTCAACTAAACTGAAACCCTACACTCGCCGTTTTATTGAAGAATATAGCTTTTCTTTCATATCCTTTGAACGTTGCCACATGATCATCAATTTCCTTTTCTCTGGTTTTTGTTCGCTGAGAATATGTTAGTAGTGTAATCTGATTTGCAATCATTTGCACTGGTTACAGTTAGTACACGGCTATTAAGTGAACTCAGGTTCAGAGGAACTTGTAAATCCAGTTAAAATGAAACCAAGCTCTATAGGGCAGATTTTATTTGATGAACTTGTTTGACACTGTGTAAAGAGATTTGTGGTGTGATTTTCTTTATTGTTTGTTTCATCTGGTAATTGTATTGTAGTCTTGGGATGAGGACAACACAAGACCCAACACTGTTTCTGTTATATATGCCTTGAGTTTTGCAACCTATATGATTTTGTTATCATGTATTGAACCTGCAATTTCATATTGATCTGAACCTGCAATTTCTTATTGATCTGAGCTTGATTGGCTTGATCATCTCGAAGTGATGTGAGCCTGTGACCAGTCGAGCCCACTTAGTACTTTGAACCCTCTCACTGGGCTATTGTATAAGTCTGATAAGCACTATCATTCTGCTATCATGTCTGGTTTTCTAATTAGTCTTGTCGATTATCAAATAGCCAAATTAGTAATGGTTTTTTTCTGTGGTGAAGTAACTGAAGTTTGGTGCACCATGGGTCAGCTGTTAGTTTCAGTGATTCTTAATCTATTGTTCATTTCTCAGATTGCTTACCAGTTACCACCACCAAATTTTACTAATAATGGAACTGTCTTAACATATTTACAGTGAACTTACCCATACTGCATTATCAGCTTGCGTACTTTTAGTTATGTCCAACGTTACTGATAATGATTTGGTGGATCATCAGTCAAAATAAAGTGATTGCACATTTTTTTGGGCTATTGAATTAGAGGCATGAAGCTTACCCATTACAAGATGAGCTTACCCTTGCCTTGGGCTGGATACGGCTTGACATGTAGGATTGCTTTGAGTTGGAGCTTGGTACTGGTTGCTTTAGGCTTTTAGTGCTAAGTAATTCCAAAGCCACCATGGCAGTTATGATACTTGTAACCTTGATTTCTGTGTTTGTGGTTACATTTTATGATGATTGGTACTTGGTACGTCTTTTTCACTAATTCAGTCCTACAGACACTATTATCTATCTGAAAGATGTATTAGACAACTTCAGGTGGTGACTAATCTGACATTTCCAGTGCAGAGCGAAACAGATTTTAGATATACTTGGGACATGCATTCATAGATTAGCCAAGTTCTAATTTGACATTTTCAGCCAATCCAATTCTTTTTTTTCCTTGGTCAACATAAATAATGTCTCAGATTCATTAGTGTTTTTCCTTGTTCAGAGCAGTATGGGCAAGGGAAAAACAGAGTATTGTCACCAGAAACCTTTGGGTGATAATCTGATGCAAAAGTTGATAGGCATGGAACTAGATTAATTGCAGAGATGATAACTTTAGTCTTGCTGAAGTATGCCGCAGAAGTCAGAAAACAACCAGATAGCAGTGGGCATCGCCTTTCTGCATTTTAGCAAAATTTTGATCATTTATTCAGTAGCTTGCAGTAGTTGATTTCATTAGAACAATATTCTCTTTGAGAAAATGCAGAAGATGTAGGAAGTAGGGGCAGTTGTTCTTTTTTTTAGTTTCCTGTTAGAGTTGACTGAAAGAAGCTAGAAGATTCAGGGAGAGGTGGTCTCTGTGTTTCATTTTTATTTATGCCGTATATCAGATGGAACCCTTTAATATTCTTTAGCCCTCTATTTGAATGATGCACTAAGAAACCTGTACGTATGTTTGAAATCTCCACTTGGTCTATATGTATGAATGAGCGAACTGTACATATGTTACTTGATTCAAATTGGTCACCCACGTCCTATAAAATACATGTGCCAACATACAGCAAACTTTTTCGAGAATTGTCAGAAATCTTGGACTTTCTAAATACTCTGTAACCACGTCACAAAAGTACATTCGAGCAATTCACGGAAACGCTGCAAAACAACCACTCCTGAGATCCCATTTTCACATTTTCCAGGGAGACATGGGCTGACATAGGCCGGGCATCCTTGCGTTTGGTCCAACGCATCCAACGCGCGGTTTCCTTCACGATTTCTGCGGAATTTCAACCGCCGCCGCCACCGGGATTTCGTCCCAATCTCTTATTTATTTCCTTCCAGAGCTCTAGCACAGCCACTATAGATTGGTGCCTTCTCCAAACCTAGCCACCAGCGGCACCATCATCGTTCTGCTGCGCACCAAGCGGCATGGTGCTGACACGGAGCATGGCGGCGAGGCGTAAGCGGCTGGCTCTCCCACACGACATGCTGGTCAAGATGGCCCGGCACATCGCCGCGACGTCGCCGCACCCGATGAAGGACATCTGCAGCCTACGAGCCACGTACGTCACAACCAGAATTTTAGATTTCTCCTAGTGATGTAGGCTTTTTCTAGTGTTTTGGCATTCAAAATTCAGTACAAACTTTTTCTACTAAATGTCTCCCAGTGAAATTTCCATATGCTATAATTAGTGGTAGTGTTTTACTACTGCTTAAAAACACCAGGAGAATTTCACTATTTTAGCTGTGCGTGCTTGTCCGTAGTACAACCACCGCGTTCAGATTGCTGATGTACCGTGCATGCGTATCTTGCAGTTGCCAGGGGTGTGCAAGGAGGGCGCCGTCGGGAGGCGCGTGGCGCTGGAGCGGGAGGAATCCATGAGGTGGTTACACAACAACAGCTACCTCGCGCTCGTCGACAACCTGGCCGCCACCGGCAACCCGGAGGCCTGCTTCGTCCTCGGGCTCACGCACGTCTTCGTGAAGCGGTGCATGCAGCTCTGCACCCAGTGCCTTACACGGGCGGTAGCTGCCGGGCACTGGCTTACGTGCTCGGCGTCCTCCACTACAGCTACAGGGAGAAGCAGGAGGCCGAGCGGTACATTAGGCAGGTCGAGGGCAAGGGCGGCGTCGCCCACGGGTGCAAGCAGGCCAGCGGCATGACCAACCAGGCAACCAGGAGTGCATGAGGTGTTGCGTGCATGCCGTCCAGGCGGTCGGTGACGTGACATGGAAGGTGGCCGGAATGATGGGCCTGGTGCTGGTGTCGGTGCCGCCGGCGGAGGACGGACAAGGTTGCAAGGGCAGTGGCTGCGGTGTGCTGGAAGGATGGGCCGATGGTTGCGCGTCTTTTGTAGCGAAGGCTGTAGGATTAGGCACGAGTCCTCCAAGTTCTTTTCGTGTGTCTCGTTACCCATTACTTAATAAGAAGCAGGATCTAATCTCTAATCCCCTGAGGTTTGGCACAAGTTCATACAGTGGCTCAAGAATCTGTGTTCTGTTATTTTCTGTAATGCTCTTTTGTAATTGGCGACTGTGCGCGCCTCTTCAATTCCCTCCAATCCTCCTCAATCCCCCCATGGTTTAGGGATGAAACGAACAAGGCCTTATTGGTTTGGTAATTGGCTGGGCAAATGAAATTTTTGAGAAATTGCTATTTTAGACCACCTGATTCGCTGATCTCTTGTGATTTTGTTTCTATCAAGCATGGTTTGTTTGTCTATATTGCTGATCTGTAGTAAGAGTGTCCTACGTACTACACTTTTAGTTACGACAATCGTACAAAAAATTCATTTGAGCCTAAACCTTGACATTCATTATATTGATGTTGCTATAAACATAGAGCCTTGAAAATTAAATTAATAGGATTGAAAATCTAGTGTTATTCATTCATGAACTTTATCTAATTAATGAACTTTATCTTCCACAGTTACCGCCATGTCCACTCATTCAAGAACTGTTGATCCAGGAGCTCAAAGAGAATAGCGAAGCCATGGCTAGGCAGACCGAGGACCTCCAAAAGAAGGTGGTCGCCATGTCTAGGCAGACCGCGGACCACAAAAAGGAGGTCGATGCCAACATTGCCAAGATTTAGAAGCCTTAGAAGCCATGCCTAGTTTTAAATTAAATCAATTTATTGAACTCTTCTTGATGAGTCGTTTGTATGGTGGTGGTGGTGCTACTGCTGCTGCTGCTGTGTTTCTGTGCACATGTATGGGTCACTAATGTTGTTGTGCTGCTGCTACTCCATCTCGGTTGCTGCTGCTGTTCACAATCCAATCACTGTAGGAATTTACACAGCACCCCAACATATATGTTGCAAGCACTCCAACACAGATGAGAGAAGAAATATGTTGCCAACAAAGTTAATTAATCGAGTATACAATGCTGCTTTGCAATTATGTCAAACCGGCGGAGGCAACTGATAAGCTTAGCCTCACATACTGTCAGTTATAGCTTAAAGCAAGCCAATGAAAGCCTACCAAAAAGGGAATAGTTGTCGACAACTCATGGTTTGTCCACTGTCGGAAAAGGCTAACAAGCAAGTTAACTCTCGCCATTATAGCATATGTGCACTGCTTTGTTATATTTTGAGTAGCATGGCAAATAGAAGCCTGTTTGGTTGGCTGGTTCGTATCATTGCTGGTTCGTGAAAAAGTACTGTTGGCTGGTTTGTGTGAGAGAAAACACTGTTTTGGCTGAAAATTTATGATCGTTTAAGCAGCCAAACGAACATGTTGTAGCATGTTGAAGCTGAATATAGCCAGCTCCTGATGCCACAGCTTTACCAAAGTGAGGTGATCATAATTTACCAGCGAGAGATACCCACCCTCCTTTATTACATTGCTGCTCATGGAAGGAACCTTCTGTGTTACTCTTTGCCATCTCTGTCCTAACTCCTGAGAGGCCTACATGATGTAGTTGTGCTTTGTGAAAGAACTATGGGGATTCAGAAATGTGCCTTCAGAGTTCAGACTGTTCCCCTGCATTGCCACTATTTCTTTCAGTCCAGAGCATCCATATCTCAAGAACCCAGTTACCCAACATTACAATAAAGCCAAACGGCACTCCACCACAAGCACCATGAACAATCACAATAACACACAGCACGGAGATAATAGGATTTAGGTAAGGCCACTCTCAATTGGGGTTTCATTTCCCAGCTTTTTAAGACTGACAGTTTCATTGCACAGTTTCATAGACAATCTGAATGGACAGATTTCACACTAGAAGAATTTAGACTATTATGTTACTTTCATACTGGTGTCACATGCCTTCGCATTTCAGAAAACATTCAGATAGATAACATTTAGGGATAGGAGCACATTCAGGCAAATGCAGAAAACATTCTGATAGATTTTCATTCAGATAACATTTAAGCCAATGCAGATAGCATTCAGATAGATTTTTATTTTAGAAAAAAATCAGATAGCCTCTCTCTCAGTTCACTACTTAATCATGACAATGATGATTTTCTCCAACTTCGCATCCTGACTTGACTTAGGTACTCTACCAATTTACTGGCTTTATAGGCAGCAGTCCAGCAGCAGCATCCATCACTGAAATAGCAGTTAACCATATGAGCTACAGAGCTAAGCATGTTCTAATATTGACAGGGGAAAAACAGATAGTCTCAGATTCGAAATATGAGCAACAGAGCTAAGCATATGAGCTACAGAGCAGCAGCAACCATCACTAAAATAGCAGATAACAGTAGATGCACATACAATAGTCTCAGGTTGACACATGACCAACGATTAATAATTTTCAGATAAGGGCCATAACTAAGATTAATTATAGATAACAGAAATTAACTTCTAGTCTGAAACTTGGTTGAAACTAGCTGAAAAACACTGTTCTGGCTGAATTGTTGTGAGAGAAAAATACTGTTTCGACTGAAAAAAGAAGCCGAACAAGCCATTTTTAAGACAAGCGAACGGGGCCTAAAGATGACTCATGACTAATAAATGCTTTGTCTCACCTTATGCTTCTTGTGGGTTCCCAAACAGCTTCTTGTCCATCAAAGCCAATGCTTTGTCTCGACCATTCTTTGCTTCTTGAGTCATCTGACTTGTGTCATCTGAAAATTAGTGCATAATATATGCAGCAACTTGCCATCCACCTTGTGGAAGCTCTGAAAATTAGAAGTACACACAAGCATCAGGTTACTGCTGCCCTGATGCTAGCCACAATTGAGAATTAGATAGGACCAGGAACAACATCAGATATGCCCAACCGGCAAATCAAAAGGGAAATACATACTGTAACTGAAAATTGTCAAGAAAACAGAAAAACAGCACATGGTCTGATAAAGAGGAAGCAAGGTGGATGGCAAGTTGCTGCAGAGGAAGAGGAGAGCAGCAGGTGTGTACCATCTGGTCGTTGGTGAGGAGCGGCACATTAGGGATGGGGCTGAAGCCAGGATGCGCGTCCCTGCCGTGGCCGTAGCTCATCTGCGCCCTGAGCAGTGGTGGACCCAGCCGAAAATATGAGCTAGGGCGGATCGCTACGTACAGATAGAAAACTTGACCGATATACCAGTCTAACTATGTATGTATACCCTATCTATATTGTAATCCAATTACTATACCCCTCTTTACTGAATGCATCATGACCAAAATGTGTTTCTAAGGAGTTTTGCTTAAAAAGAAAGCAATAGAAGAAAAATGTTGCATCCTTAGCCACACTATATTCCAACCAATCATACTGTTGTAACCAATCATACTGTTGTAACCAGTCACTTGCGGAATTGTACTAGGAAAAAAGCTTTTCAAATCTGCAAAACCAATTAACCATTGAATTGATTTCACTAGTCAGAGATCAATCTTTATCTATTTATTTGACTAATAATTTACAATGGATAATGGATTAAGGGCAGCACCTATTTTCTTATACCGCTTCTGGCTCAGTGGAGTTGGAGCTGCCGACTTCCTCGCCATGCTAGACGCATCGCCGGCTCTAGCTTCATCTCTTCCCCCAATCGCTTCATCTCCTCTCCCATCCATCTTCTACTGCCTGTTGGGTGATGGCGTCCTCGCTCCTCGGCCGCCCGGGCATAGCCGCGCAGCCGCGCGCAGGGCTGCTCGCCGCCGCTCGCTGGCCACCGGCGTAGGGGGCTAGGGGCTAGGGACGAGAAGCCGGAGAGGGGAGCCAAGGAGCATGGCCTGCCGGCCTGGAGCAGTGGAGCGCTGTCGCCGAGCTCCTGAGCTGCTATGCGAGCGATTGAGCGAATGTGCGTGCGCCCCTGGTCCCTCCAACTTGTCTTGCGCCACCGTCCTATAGGCCGAACTCGCCCTCCAGGTCGTTGACGTCGTCCTCCTTCTCGTCGCCCGCAACACGTGAGCAGCCCTCGCGGCGCTCGTACTCATAGCAGGCACGGCAGTTGGTGGTGGGCACCGGCTTGCCGAGCCCGCCCTCTAGCTTCGCCACCACAGACCACCGCGTCCATGGACACGCGCACCTCGCCACCCTCACCCCCCGGACAGCGGGGACAACCACCGCCGCCGCGATCGGTAGCGTAGTAGCCGCCGCGGCCTCCACGTGCTCGATTGGGAAGCTGAGGGCTGGTGAGAAGGGGTCGGGCCCGGATCTCGACGTAGACGATGCAGGAGCGACGCAGCGCATCGAGGACCTCCCGTCGACGGATCAACGGCGGCAGATGACGGCAGCACAGAGACGGATAATACAGAGACGACAGCGAATGAACCCTAACAAGACGAAAATATTCATCTTTTTTTAAAAACAAATATTCATCTAACTATAGTACTTAAATCATACATCCCAACTATACTACTCAAAACATTATTTTTACAATTATGGATTTACCGTTTTACCCTTGATTAAAAAAATTAACTACAAAAAAGGAATTGCCACTCTTTTATTTGAAGTCCTAATCCTCAGGCGTTGGGAGGCGTTACGGCGCATATGGACCCACCGATCATAGACACCTCTAACGCCTCCCTCATTGACGCCTCTCAACGCCTTCCCTCGTATGGGCCCACCAATCATAGACACATCTAACGTTTTCTGACGCCTCCCCAACCATAGTAAAAAAGTTCTAAGAACAAAATGCCTGGAAATCGATGGTGCAAGCTAGGGTTGGGTTTATGAGATGTATATTGCTATAACAAGTTAAGAAGATTTGCATCCGAAGTTTACCTAATTTGCATTAATATCAGGACTTGAGGAGACTCAAAAATGCATAAATTGATCAAGGATGACAAGTAACTGAATTCGCAAAACCAATGTTACATGACAGGGGAACAGAGCACAAGTGCATTGAATTCCAATTTCTGAATTCTCGGTACTCCTATAAGAGCAACACAGACCAGAGACCAGAAAATACCATGCACATGTGCGCAGGTCAGATATAATAAGCACAAAATTTTTACTCTCCGGTTGGATTACATGTTTGACTCCTCAAGAAGCGAGATGTGCACTTATTTTGATACTGAGAGAGTACATCTGAATGACTGCAGTAACTTGCAGGATCTCCTACTGAAGTATTGTTCAATGTTCATGACAAGAAATCAACAGGGAGCCATCTAATATGAGAATGAACAAGTGATCCTAACCAATCTCTTGTAAGATGATACTGCTTTCTTTCATTATCAACTACAAGATGCAAAATTCCAGATTCTCAAAATCTCCAGAAATGGAGGGTACATAATTCTTCTGTGGAAAACATGGCAGAGATTTTTAACCACAAACCATCAGACAATTGGTGTAACCATTTACTCGGGCAGTCTGGCCTTCCAAGTTATTTAAAACGTGTAACTAGTATTTTCATATTTCTTCAAGGGCGCATGCTCTTTGATCTATAGATAAACTGTGTCCTTCGCTGAGTTGAGCATAGCAGTCAGCCAGTCACATTGTTTGGCCAGGACTACATAACAATCAAGGGTGTAACGCCTAAGTGGGAAAAGAAGTAAGTGTATCCACATAGATCATTCAGCAAATAGGCTTACGTAATGTAAACATCCTCAAGAATATCAGGTGTTGAGTTAAATCTTCAGCTATTCCTTAGATTTGGTTCTACTATCGTGTCGTTGTAAGTGATTTTTTCTCAAACACGCCTCGTTGTAAGTAAATTGTTACGGTAGAAGAATGGTGGCAACCTGTAAGGTTTTTTGTTATATGGATATCCTGACAACTTCCCCTGAACTAATTTTATTCAAGAGAGGGAAAAATATATCTCCTGAACTAACTATTCGAAGTAACCTCCTGAACTAACTAATAATCATTTCTTTCAACACCTCCTGAACTATCTACTTCTAACAAAAGCAGGTGCTATAATAAGATGAATTAACAATGTGACTGAAGTACTGAACTTATGAAAAGAGATCCAACATGTTAAGACAATAGCACAATAAGATCTTAGTAGTTTGAAGTTGGTTTCACACACCATGATACATCGATACCAATGAGCAACTTTATGAATAGCTTGTTGGTTGAAGACAAGCTCACCAGAGATAAACTAAATTTGTAATTCCATACACATAGATGTCCTCATTATTGTTGCGATGTCATAGTAATATTCATATACCAAGAAAGAAGCAAAATTAGATCAACCAAGGTCTAGAAAGGAGCATAGCCCATAGACAAACCATCCATAATCCCTTACGGGCAGGATGGGCACTATCTATTTTTATAGCAACACTTAACAAGTGTATTCTATACCCCAATCAACATAAAAAATAACTGGTAATATACTGTGTTTCAATACTCGTTGCTGAACAACATATTGTTTACAGAAACGAAATTAAAAATTAAGAAATAGCACCCTCAGAAATCAAGCATACCATGACTTATTTCAAGTCAGACTCGGATGTTCTTGAGGTGGTTTGGCCATGTCCAAAGAAGACCTCCAGAGGCACCAGTGCATTGTGGAGTCCTAAGTCAAGCTAATAATATAAGGAGAGGTAGAGGAAGACCAAAATTGATATGGGAGAGACAATAAAAAGATATTTAAAAGTTTAGGATATACCTATAGATCTATGTTTGAATAGGAGTACTTGGAAAGCAGCTATTGAAGTGACTTGGGGCTCTTGGTGGGTTTCAACTTTAGACTACCCCAACTTGCATGGGACTTAAAGACTATGTCGTTGTTGTAGACTCGGATGTTCTACATGATTGGAAAGAATTGACAACCAGCATCAACACAGGCTGGGGAAGACCCAGACTGGAGGTCTGATAGGTGAATTGTTGTTCAGGGGTGGTGCACCTGGATAATCAGCATAGCGAACATCGCAAGTTCCATCAGCCAAGGAGTACTCATGCCATTCACCCAAGCGCGGCCCAGCTGCATATAAGCAATCCCCTCGGATTCCTGGGTAATCTGGACCAATACAGGCTGCAAATCCGAAGAAACCAAGAAACAGTGTCCGCCCGCCTAAGCTCGTGATCGAAACCCACTTCCCCACCTCAAACACCCACCGATAAACACGGTACACCATCATCTCCGTGTGATCCTGACTGATGAGCAACACATCACCCCCGCACTCTCCGAGCGTGAACTGTCCTCCCGCCGGCTTGCTGTCGTCATCCACCTCCTCTCCTAGAAACGACAGTTCCAGCAAACTATCAGACAGTTCGACTGTGGCAAGACGGAGGCCATTTACCAGGGCGTAGAGGGTGCCATCGACGAAGAGCATATCGTCAACAACGTGGGGCGCGTCAGCGGTGGCCACGCGCCAGAGCGCGTCCCCAGGGTGGCAGTGCTGGACGTTGGGCCTGCCGGGCAGGAAGAGGACGGCGGCCAAGTCGTCGGAGATGATGACGCGGGTGAACGGCGCGGGGACCTTGGGGAGGCGGAGCTGCTCGCCGGAGAAGAGGTGGAGGAGCAGGAGCCTCGGGGGGTAGTGGGAGGACGCGGTGGTGGCGGTGACGAGGTACCCGTGCGCGTAGTGGAGGGTGCGGCGGGATGGGGGCAGGTGATGGCCCCAGGGGAGGCGGAAGCGGTGGAGGCGGCGGAGCGAGAGGTGGAATAACGCCTCGGAGAAGGAGGGGAAAAGGGCGACGAGGAGGAGCGGGGACTGGCAGGCGAGGGCCCCGCGGGACGGCGGGAGGACGGCGCGGTAGGAGGCGCGCAGGGCGAAGAAGTCCTCGAGGGAAGTCAGGCGGGAGGTGATGTCGGGGATGAGGTCCAGCGGAGGGGAAGGCGAGTGCAATATAGCGGCTTCTGGATTTGAGAAGGACGTCGGCGAGGCGTTGGGCGTGGCAGCCGACGGTGAGTGCCGCCGCCGGCGCTTCTCCGTCGCCATTTCTATCGCCTGTTTTGGTCTTTCCCCCTTTTTTTCCCCTTCCTTTTCCCCTTTCCGAAGTTCGTTTGAGAAAAAAAAACCGTGGTCTTTTTCCGTGAAGACTGAAGACTAGTCAACGAACCGCGGGCAATAGACGGCCCACGGGTCGACAGCACTAGAATGGCCTGTCTGCCTCCACAGGCTAGTATTGGCCTATGGGCCTTGACCTTGCACTTACTATTTTGGGTGCCACTAATGGCCTTTTATCTCACTGCAAGAATTTTAGCATGTTACTAATATTGGGCATCCTCCAAGAAATAGAAGCCACAAACATTCTGCCAGCCTACAAACTCCAGAAGGCCAGAATTATCTGAACTCTAAATATTGTATAAAAAAGAAACCTGAATTCTGAATAAGAATCATGTAACCTTTCATATTCAAAGTGTGATGTTACAGCTGAATTCATACACACAGGTGTATTGGACATACCAAACATTTACACACAACATTGCAAGTGCCAGAGGCAAAAAAAAAACAAGGAAAAATGTCATTCTTCGCTTTTCAACAGCTGCTGTGTCGGAGCTGACAGTGACGCATGGGAACCAATATCTTCGCTTGCCGTCCCTATGGCCATCGTCGATCATAGCAAGCCCCTCCTGCTCAATCAGGAAGAGTTACACTTCCGCAAGGTTGAAATCAGATCATTTTCATATTGTCATGTACTCCAACAACGAATTTTATGCTTGCTTCAAATGTGAACACAAGCCCATGTCCACAGGCATGCATGGATGCATTATGTATCTACATGGATGACTCCAACAAATTGCAAAGATCAACTATGGGTGGATTCATCGCCACGAAACATGTATTAACAATAACTGATATCGTTTTCTTTTAGCACAGAAAAGATCCATACAGGATGCTGTTGTCATAAGGAAACTCAGGAAGCAGTATTACCTTCAGCAAAGTTTCAAGGGCATCAATTGCACGCCCAGTAGACCATGAGAATTCCCTTTCGACTTGTTCTACCGTGACATAGCCCTCAGCCTATATGCCAATGATGTTATAAGCAGAGAGGAGCCTAATAAGAAATTTAAAGCTTCAAACCTACTCTTGTTTACTAATATATATAGCTGCTATAAATGGGCCTTTGTTTGCCAACATGATAATATTGGCATTGCTTCTATAATGTACAGACATCAAATATTACAAGTACAAACCTGAGCTAGCCCAAGTATCCCACTGTGGTCTTTATTTAATTCGGTAGGAACTGAACGCACAAGCTTCCTCCTCCCAACAGAAATTACTTCAAAACCACTGCCAAGGACCTGTGAATCCACAAAGGATTAGGTGAGGTACATATCTTACTGAGTATATCAAATTCGTTTGTACTGAACTAACATCTGTTAATTAAAGTACAAACTCATAGAAACAATCTACATGCAATTCCAAAGTTCCAAGATAAATCATAAATGGATCATTGAAGCTTCATAGTCTTACTTTTAGCTTGCTTATAGCACGTAAACAGTCATCTTCAGATAATGATTCAAGGGTAGCTTTTCTCTTCTGACCAAGCAGTTTGCGGAGATCCAATAAATCAATCAGGCCACCATTATGCGATCTGGTTGCAATGCATATGACAAATTTAAAGAGAACTGAATAGACATGTGTTATTAGTAGGGATATATCTCAGAGTTTTATGGCCTCTGTTGTTTCCTCTCTCCAGTGGTTTGTTGTACTGCAACCTGCACGCACGCCTGTAGGCTGTACTGTAGCCTGCGGTCTGCCTTTCGGCAGCTGATAAATCGCTTTGCTGTGAAAGAAAAATACTGAGCTGATAATGTCTCCCTCCGATGCCTCCTGCTGGCTACCCTCGTGCTGTAGTTCGCCTATGTAGGGATCCAAATCGCTATTCTCGGAGGCGCGACGCAGTGGCTGTGGGCGGTGCGAGCGCGACGCAGCGGCGCTGGGGTTGGACGGCGGCGGCTGCTGGCTTGAGTCTTCGACTAATGAGCGTGGACCATAGGAAGACTCGAAGCACAACTTGACACCTAAACCTAACGTAAATGGGCCTCCAGCCCGGTGTGAAACAATGGCAACAAAAAAAACTTCAAAAAATCAGGGGAAAATGGCAAAAAAAATCAGTCGACAATGGCAAAACAAAAGATTCGATCCGTAACTAGGTTCCGAGTACGTCGTCCCGATCACGATCGCATCCCCGAACCAAACGTTCTAAAGAGATATACTCCTCCGAACCAGAAACTTAAAATTGACGATCCACGTACCACATTCCTCGTACCTACGTACCGAAAACTTTTGTGACTGTGCATAGGTCTTGTTTAGTGCACCCTCTAGTACCGGAGCGGGCGAGGCCGCACCAAACTACCACACCTGTAGGAACACTTATGAACTTCCATATGGGAAGCTGGAGCCGTTTTGGTGGTCGGAGTTGGAGCATCAAAAACTAGCTCCACCAAAGAGCTCCGACTTCTCTACAAAACGCGCTCGTACTCCCTTTGTCTAATTAGGGCAGTTGCAACCGCAAGTCTTTTTTTTAAACCAATGCTAGTTTTTTATAACTTATTATATTGGCTCTATTCTGCAGCACTACTTCAGCAGTATTTTTCAACGAATGAACAATGTTTTTCTCTCACAACAAATCAGCATAAACCAAAATTCAGCAAAGCGAATAGGGCCGTTGTTGTTAACTTATTTATAAAGAATAGTCTTATTTAATTTATCCAATATCATTATAAGTCTCATTTATCATATATATATATATATATATATATATATATATATTATTTTCCTCACATATTCTATTTTGTTCTTCTCTACATCATTCTTCACCCCATCCCCATGGGCAGGGCACGTGGAAGGTGGCGACCGACGACACCAGGGTAGCCTGGTGGCTGGTGGCGGGAGCCACACCTCCACCCGTGCAAGGTTGTGACCTGCGGGGGGTGGGGGGGGGGGGAGCATCCTCCAGATGCCGGCCCATGGTGGAGTGCCGATGACAAAGCTGTGTTCCACGCCGCCGGCAGGCAAGCCGCGGGCAACTCCACTGCCACTCGCGCTCCACCGCACCGATTGTCCGGTGACAAGGTCACTTAAGCGATCTAACTTTGTATGCATTACTATGATCGAGTGAAGATTGAAAGTTGAGAGAAAAAACTTTAAAAAATGGTTTGAAAATGCTAACTAATGCTTAAAAGTGTTAATCATCCCATGGGAGATCATTTGGAGTTGGCATTCTTTGGAAAAAGGTTTTTTGGTGTGCTCCTAACAGTGGGATGGTTCTTGGATTGGACTTATATGTTGATCGTGTTTTGGATCAAATATTCAAGTGGCATGTGTGGCCTTTTGAATAAGCTTTCTAAAAAGTTCAGGATCATCGAAATTGGACTTTGGAGCTAAGAGTTACAACCATTTTATTGAGTAGTGATCAGGCCGAAACCTTACATGGCGGTGGGACCGCCAGACATGGTTTGTTGCTGTGTGAGAGTGTCGGACCGAGTTATGGGTCCGACGAGGACAGTCATACTAGTCCTATGCTCAAATGAGCACTCTGGAACCTCTCTGGTGTTAAAAAAAAAGGCCCTCCCTGGTGTGCACCAGACTCTATCATCGGACCGGACCCTCTCTGGTGTGGCGGCATCGAGGCGGTGCCCAGGTGCGCCGAGTTGGGGATTGGAAGGTCGGAGGGAGCTCGAGGCTTGGGCTTGGCAACCGGTTGGAGGCAGGCGGCGTGGGCGGGAGTCGCTGAGGTACGCCGCCGCCTCGCTATGGGGCATGAGGAGCAGGTGGACGTCGTGGATGAACCGGCGGTGGCGGCGCCCTCGGACGCGGTTGAGCGCATCATCGGCTGCGGAGAGCAGGGCGGGGGTGGAAGCTGGGGGCGTGCGCGGGCGGGCGGTGGTTCTGCTAATTGCGCGGGGGAGCTGCCACTAGTACAGAAACAAGCTGTACCCCCGGTTGGGAAACCCCTTCAGTTCCGGTTTCCCAACCGGGAGCACGAATCCGGGACTAAAGGGCCCCTCCTTTAGTCCCGGTTTCTCGTCCAGGACTAAAGGTCCACCTTTAGTCCCGGTTGGTAATACCAACCGGGGATAAAGAGGCCTCTCGGCCTGGCCACGTGGGCCGGCCCTTTAGTCCCGGTTGGTATTACCAACCAGAACTAAAGGTTTTCTTTTTTTTTATTTCTATTTTCAATTGATGATTCATTTTGGTTTCCGAATAGGTTTTCGAATACGCATATTCTACGCTGCTAATAATATACGTATTCTACACGCTTATAATGTTCGAACATTTTATACAAACTAAAGTATAAAACTAACGTATATATTACATGCATATACACATATTGTACGTTATTTTATGTACATAATATATATATATATATATATATATATATATATATATATATATATATATATATTACAAATAAAGCTTGTATTGTATATTCTATCATATCCTTGGGACTTCCAAAAACTGTTGGAGACAGCAACCGGAACTTCCAAAAACTATCGCTGACCATGCGAACAACAACTAGCAAACACACTGTGGGTTGCGAGCTCATCGCTGCAGCCGGAATCCATTAATGCATCCCCCGCACAAAGAATTGACCGATCTGCATACAAGGATTAGTGCAAAGAATTAACCAATCTCCCCATAAAAAATGAATAATCTTTCTTGTTCTTCACATTAAATGTTTCATTCATTCATGCAACCGCAACAAGAATATAAAGGAAAAAAATACATTACTCTGACAAAGTTTCAAAGTTTTGGCCAACAAGATTAGGAATTTTACTGGTGTACTCACCTCACTTATCCAAGCACGACTTTAAGGCTCCACGGGGCTTTGTCTTCCTGACTTGCCGCAAGCGCTGCATGCATGGACTCCGTGAGAGCGACCACAGCACACATCACCTGGCCGAAAATAGCCAGATCCACTACACCTAGAGTGCCGCTGTCGCAAGAGCTTGCGCCACGAACTCGCTGGAGACGCAACTCCTAGGCCCGCGTGACGCCATCGCCGCACGGCCGGTGCGCCGCAAGCCGGCGTGCAGCCGTCGTCGCAGCTCGGCTCGCACAATGGCGCACAGCTTCGAAAAGGAGATCAGGTGGATTCGAGATTGAAGAGAGAGAGTGAAGACTAAAGAGAGGATGAGATGCAACACTGGCGTGAGGATGTTGAGAAGATAAGGATGAAGAAGAGGAGAGAGAAACTGTTGTAGGCGGTAAAATTTTTGCCAAGGAAATTTTTGGAAGTCCCGCGTTCAACAAAAACTATTGGAGACAGCAACCGAGACTAAAGGTCATTTTCTAGTCCTGGACGAAGCCTCCAGCCGGGAGTAGACTTTTACTCCCAGTTGGAGGGACCAACCGGGAGTAAAACTTAACCTTTAGTTCCGGTTGGTAGCTCCAACCGGGACTAAAGGTCAGGGGACCTTTAGTCCCGGTTGGAGCTACCAACCGGGACTAAAGGTTTCTCTAGTCCCGAGCGCGAAAAATACCGAAACTATAGCCAAATTTCGAAGTTGATCAAAAGTCGTTTCTCTACTAGTGTGCGGAGCTAGGCATCGTGCGCGCGTGCGCGGTTTTGCGGTAGAGAGCGCAGGCGGGGCGAAACGCGTGGCGTGGGGCTGATTAGCGAGATGATTACGTACGAGAGGGGTGAAGCGATCAGTAGTAATCAGACGATGACCTTCGGATCTTTTTAGTTATAGAGATAGAGATATAATAAAGATTACAGGGATATCCAAACAGGGTCTAAGAGAATGATTGAATCCGCTGTGATTATAGTAATAATCAGTTAATTTAATTGTGATTCAAACCGGTTAGATTATGAGGTGGATATCTTACTCAGAATACCATATCATAATCTACCTCAACCGTGTTGTTTTGTGCTTATACGAGCGCTTGTCACTTGTACCAAGAATAATCCATCCCTATAATTCACAGATCCAAATACTATCTAGATAATAATAATAATTCTATATATAATTCGGATTATAATAATCCAGCTGTCATGTGATCCCAACGGTTCGGAACATTTGAGATCACAATTGCGTCGTGTTCGGTTGGGTTTAGCCTTTACTAGCGGCTTGCGCCACACGATCGCGTTGTGCTGGGTTGGGTTTAGCCTCAGCCCTCAGGCTGTTCAGCTGCAAGTATTGCAGCTTATTTGCAGCACCAGCAGCTGTAGGTTCTCTCTGCTGGCTGGCTGTCTTTTTGCTGCAAATAAGTTACTAGCTTGCGCCACCGCTCCATAATGTACCGTACACACACACCTCCGAATGAATACAATTGAGCCGTGTATGTATAGACACTTTCACTTGTCTTGAAAGCAAAGAACAGGGAGCATATATAAAGTACTCCCCACATGTAGCCATAGCCCTAGGTCATGCCGAATCCCACGTCCCTTCACCATTGCTGCGTCACAAAGCCAAGCCCCGGAGGGTGTGGCTGGTAAAGCGATTCATCAAATTATTAGAGCACGGGCAGAGAAAGGGAACAAAAAAAGGCAGGGCATCACCGCATCAGCAATGGAGCATCCCGCTGCCCGTGTGATCCATCCATCATCCGACGTAGCGTAGGGGCGTTCATGGTCCCGCCCCACGCCGAGTCACCGCCGTGTCTTCGCACCAGCTGACTGCTAAAATCCATCGCCCTGCCATATATAGCCGGCTTGTCGTCCCACTCCCACCGCCCAAGCTTCGGCTACGTGATCGATCCGATCCGCCGCGGCGTGATTGCGCCTAGCGCGTACGACGACACCGCCCAACGCCATCCTCCCGCCGCTTCGTGCGGTGCCGTCCTACCCATGGCCTTGCACGCGCAGTACCACGCCCTCCCACATGACCTCCGCGCCATCACCACCAGGTTCGTCTTCCCGAATCCGTCCTCTGAATCCTCTTCTCTCCTATTTATATACAGTATATCATTTGTCCACCATCGCTGAAACCACCGGAACGTCGCCGCGGTCCATCTTCATCACCCGTGTGCGTCTTGTTCCGCAGCTGGCCAGCGCTGGACAACGACGCCACGAGCGCATCGGTGTTCCTCGTCACCGACCCCGCAACCGCAGCTGGCGGCGGCAACACGGTGCTCAGCGACCTCACCTGCAACGGCAGCAACAACCACGACAGAGGTTGCCTCGGCAAGAGGAAGCGCGCGCGGGTGACCATGGACCTGCAATGCAAGGCCAGCGCGCTCTGCTGCCCCCGAGGCCGGTGCCGGTGCCGCAGGCGTTGGCGTCCGCGCGGGACGTGCAGAGCAAGGCGCTCTGCTCTGGCGCTGCGTCCACCAGTGGGCGCCCGGCCAGCAGCGCCGCGCCAGTGGTAGGGCCTCCTCTCGCAGCTCTATCCCGAGGTCTCATATACCGTTTTCTTGGTTGGTCTGTGCGCGACAGACTGAGCGGCTGCGGGCGGGACTCCAGGACGAGCGGCGCAGGCACGCCCGCGCCGTGCTGTCGGCGGTAGAATGCGCCGCGACGCGGCACCTGAGGGCAGCTGAGGCCGAACTGGAGCGCGCGCTGGCGCGCAACGCGAAGCTCGACGAGAGGCTCCGGCAGACCAAAGCCGAGGGGCAGGCGTGGCAGGACATCGTCAGGAGCCACGAGGGCGTCGCCGCGGGGCTTCGCGCCACGCTCAACAACCTCATGCAGTCGCCACGCGCTGGCGCTGAGGGCGACGTGGAGGACGCGCAGTCATGCTGCTTGGAGTGGAAGCAGGAGCAGGGCGAGGGCGCCCAGGCGTCCGGCGGGCGGACGAGGGCGTGCAGGTGGTGCGGCGAGGCGGAGGTGTGCGTGCTGCTGCTGCCGTGCCGGCACCTGTGCCTGTGCCGTGGGTGCGAGGCGGGCGTCCAGGCATGCCCCGTGTGGACGTCCTCCAAGAACGCCTCGCTCCACGTCCTCCTCTCCTGAATCATGATTGATCCGCGGCCCATGCCAGCGCATTTGCTTCGAATTTAGATGGTTTTACTTGGGTACCGTTATAAAAATTTATAATTACCTATAAGTTATTAAAAAGTTTAAGCGGTCACAAGTGTCACTGGTCTAAACTTTTTTTTTTTTGCCCTTCCCGTAATTTCGTCCATCTCTCATCTGGTTTTTATCGTCTGATTGCCTTGACGTGTGGATCCGGCAATAAAGATGTCCAAAATATCCTTTTTCCCAGACTCTCTCTTCCGGTCTTCTCTCTCCCATGGCAAAAGGGGTATCTCTTCATTTGAATTATTTTATCTCGCCAATCTTTCAAATATAACTCCAGTAATTCTATATGGTCCAACTTCACAAAGACACCATATGTTGGTGCATTCCAGCTTTACTTTTCTCTTCGGCAGGCAGCGGCGATGAACGCGCGCCGCGCGGCATGGGATGGATGGCCGACGGACTAGCCAGGTTTGGCGGGCGAGGTAGCCATGGTGTTGGATTAGCTGTGGCACTTCCCCCGACGACAACGAAGCCAAGGACGGCACAGGCACCACCCGCGGCGAGGCAGGGGGACACGGGGAGGCAGTCGCGTTGGGTAGCACGCGAAGGCCAGACATGCTTGTCCTTCCGAAATGCCTTCTGGCACCCGCTAGATGTGGCTAGGAGTGCCGCCAGCGCGCGTGCCGTGGCGTCGCGCTCGACTGCGGGCTTCGCCTCCAGCATCTAGACCAACCGCGGGATGGCGTCCACAACGACGACTTCGTGGTACCAGGCGTCAGGCGACGTTGCCCTAGTCACTGGTGTTCCCGCAGAGCGCTGCCCAGCGCGGCGGCCACAGTGCGAGGATGCGAGGGTGGCCAGCGCGGGCACGGCCCGCTCGTGGAGGGCGCTGCCACAATGGAGACGGCCACGGCTATGGAGGGCGCTGGCAGCGCGGGCGTGGAATTTGGGATGCGGTGCACGGCCCACCAGCGGCTCAGGTCGACGGCCGAACCTATATACTAATAATGAGAGATTAATCGAGAAAGAACGAAAACTCTGTGATTAGTTTAATGAAGTTGAAGAATTAATGCAAGTGTTCTGAATCATGGTACGACTACGAGTGGCTCGTTCGGGCTGCGGCGACATGCCCTGGTTTCCCCCGCCCCCTGCTGCAGGGCCTCGATATCCTCTAGCGCGGCGACGACGTCGTCCATGGAGGGGCGGCTCTTTGGGTCACCGGTGAGGCACTTGCCGACGAGGAGCATGGCCTGGAGCGTGGAATTGGTGTGGTACTGGCCCGGAGCGTGTCCCGCGGCTCTACGCGGCTCGTCGACCTCGCTGGCCTCCGCGATAACTCCTAGGGCGCAGCACGCCATGCGCCACCACCCACATCCTCACTGACCTTACAACGCCCCATGCGCCATGACCCACATCCCCACCGCCGCTCGGGCCAGGCGCAACACACCAGCAAGCACGCGTGCAATGCCGCGCGAGCGGCCGGAGCGAGCAGCAGAGTGGAACTCTACCTTGCTATGTCGATCTCGCTTGATGACCTTATAGCAACTCCAGCAGATCCCCTATTTGAGCCCCTATAACTAAATATGGAGGCTCTGGCAAAAAAACATAGCTCCAACAGAGTCTCTTCTAGACCCCCCAATTTGGGGTGGACACCCAAATCTTCCCCAAGGACCTGATTCCTGTTGGCCCAACACGGCCGCCTCTATCCGTGCAAGCGCTACTCCTTCCCTCCACGTGCATGCGCTGCTCCAACCTCTACTCCATCTTCCTCCGTGGTCACACCTCCTAGCGCGGTAGTGCCCCTCCAGCAGCTCTCCCCTCCCTCCGATGGTCGCACCTCAGGCCTTAGCGGCTCCTCCCCTCGTCATGTGGCCCTAGCCACGGAGCTGCAGCCCAGCTGCGCTCCCCTCTGTCGTGCTCTTGCCCTAACAAGAGCTCCTCCCGACACAATGGCTAGGCTCCTCACCGTCTGGATGTCCACCCCCCCCCGGCGCGAGCTCCTCCCCTCTAGGCGTAGTGGCCTCCTGAAAGCTCTAGTTTGGTTTTGGTGAATTGATGAAACCCTAAGTGCTAACCTAGTTTATCAAGTGATCATGAGATAGGTAGCACACTTCAAGTGGAGAAGCTAATGAAGATCATAGCATGACAATGGTGATGGCATGGCGATGATCAAGGGCTTAAACTTGAAAAGAAGAAAGAGAAAAACAAAAAGCTCAAGGTAAAGGTATAACTTGTAGGAGCTATTTTGTTTTGGTGATCAAGACACTTAGAGAGTATGATCACATTTAGGTTTGATAGCCATACTATTAAGAGGGGTGAAACTCGTATCGAAATGCGGTTATCAAAGTGCCACTAGATGCTCTAACTCATTGCATATGCATTTAGGATCTAGTGGAATGCTAACACCCTTGAAAATGTTTGTGAAAATATGCTAACACATGTGCACAAGGTGATACACTTGGTGGTTGGCACAATTGAGCAAGGGTGAAGAAGTTAGAGGTGAAATGGAGTTGATCGCAATGATGCTAGCGTCGGTCAACTGACCAGAGCTGGGTCGCTCTGCGACCGGACGCTGAAGGGCTACGTTCGGTCGTGTTGTCGGTTGGCACAGCGATTAAGGTTAAGCACCGGACACTGGGCTGTGTCCGATCAAGCATGACCGGACACGTCCGGTCAGCAAAAACATGTTTTGGACCCTTACTGTAAATGACCGGATGCTGGGGGTCCAGTGTCCGGTCAGCTCTGTCGGAGAGTCTGGTCAACATGTCGACCGTTAAGATCAAACGTTCACTGTTGACCATAGGAGACATGTGGACGCCATCGGGCGACCGAACGCTGAGGAGCAGCTTCTGGTCAGTTGGACCAGAGCGTCCGGTCCGCCCGTGTTATGCCCAGTGAAGGGGTATAACGGCTATATTTCATGGGGGCTTCTATTTAAGCCCCATGGCCGGATGTAGCTCATAATCTTTTGTCATTTTCATTGACATAACAACCTTGTGAGCTTAGCCAAAGTCCTCCCACTCATCTCCATCATTGATTCATCATCATAGTGAGATTGGGAGTGAATCCAAGTGCATTGCATGAGTGTTTGCATCTAGAGGCACTTGGTGTTCGTGTTTCACTATGGATTTTGCTTGTTACTCTTGGTGGTTGCTGCCACCTAGACGGCTTAGAGCAGCGAGGATCATTGAGCTGAGGGTGGTGATTGTCTCCGACTCCGATCGTGGTGATTATGAGGGGTTCTTGACCTTTCCCCGGTAGAGCGCCAAAAGGTACTCTAGTAAATTGCTCATGGCTTGTGTGATCCTCATCTTGTATTGGTTGTGTGGCACCCTATTGAGGGTTTGGCGTGTGATGCCAATTAGCGCGTGAACCTCCAAGTGAGTGAATCGCCACAACGAGGAGTAGCTTGCCGGCAAGCAAGTGAACCTCGGTAAAAATCATTGTGTTCATCCTTTGATTCCGAGGTGATTGGTCTTCATTGATATTGATTCTTGTGATTGATTGGTTCACTCCTCGACACAACGGTATAACCTTCTTGATCACTCTCTTTACTTTACCGCAAACTAGTTGTCAAGCTCTTTAGTGTAGCTAGTTGTGAGAGCTTGCTTGCTTGGTTAGTGTGGCTCTTTAGTTATCCTTTGAGAGCACACTAACATAGGGTAGTGTCATAGCTATTGAGTGAATAGATACTATCTAAATAAGAATTGTGATAGGTGGCTTGCATTTTGAGTAGGCTAGCGTAACACTCGCTTCGTCTCATAATTGTCTAACCATTTTGTTAAATGTTGTTGTAGAAATTTTTATTAGGCTATTCAACCCCCTATAGCCATTAGGACTTTTCAAGTGGTATCAGAGGCGAGGTCACCGTTATTTGAGGCTTAACAACCTTCGGTGTTAAAATGGCCAAATCAACAACACTAAGAAGCCACCCCAATTTAATGGCTCCAACTATCCCTATTGGAAGGCCAAGATGACAACTTATATCAAGTCAATCAATAGGAAGGTTTGGAAGGTGGTAGAAATAAAAATTGAGATTGAAGATCCAGAGAATTCCACCATGGCTGAAGAAGTACTTCTCCAAAACAATGATATTACTCTAAGTGCCATTCATGATGCAATTGATGTGAGAACATTTGAGCAAATCAAGAATATTGAGATGGCTCATGAAGCTTGGAAGAAATTGGAAGAATCATTTGAGGGCACTCAAGCCGTAAAGGGTGCAAAGGCATATATTCTTAAAGAGAAGTTTGCAAGCTTCAAGATGAAGGAAGATGAGAGTGTGCCGGACATGTTCCATCGGATGGAAGTAATTGTCAATGATCTCAAAGCACTTGGTGAAAAGATAGAGGACAAGGACTTCTCTAATAAATTCTTGAGATGTTTGCCCGCAAGATTTGGTATGTTGGTCACCTTACTAGTGAGGACTGGTTTGAACATAATGACACCAAACCAAATCTTGGGAGATATCATGACCGATGATGCTTATAGAGATGATGATGAGAAGGAAGAAAAGAAGAAGAAGAAAGATGACAAGAAGGATGACAAGAAGAAGAGCGTGTCATTCAAAGCTACATCATCAAAGGGCAAAGCTAAGCAAGAGACATTAAGTGAAGAAGATGAATCTTGGAATGATGATGATGATGAGAAGATGGCTCTATTTATCAAGAGATTTGGCAAGTTCATGGTGAAGAAGGGCTATCGTACTAGAAGAAAAAAGTCTTCATCCAAGAACAAAGAAGAGTCAAGAAGATGCTTCAAGTGTGGAAGCAAAGATCATCTTGTCGCTCAATGCCCATACAATAGTGACAATGATGATGACAACAAGAAGAACAAGAAGGACAAGAAGGAAAAGAAAGATAAGAAGGACAAGATGGCCTTCAAGAAAAAGAAGGGTGGTTCATATGTAGTCACTTGGGATAGTGATGCTTCCTCAAGTGATGATGATGATGATAGTGATGATAACAAGACCACCAAGAAGAAGGTTCTTGCAAGCATTTCTATAAATGAGAAGCCTTCTCTCTTCGAATCTTCATCATGCTTTATGGCTAAGGCCACTAAGGTACAATCTTGTGATGATGAAAGTGATGAAGAACATGTTGATGATAATGAACATGAAAATGAAAATGATAGTGATAGTGATGATGATGAACCTACTAAGGACGAATTATTTGACATGCTAGAAGATGCTAAAGAACACTTTGACATTAAGAGAAGGGAATGCAAGAGCTTGAATAAGGAGGTAAAAGCCCTTAAGCAAGCCCTTGATGAGCTCAAAGCTACTCATGAGAAGCTAGAGGAATCCCATGAGAAGCTTGGCAAAGCTTACAAAAAGCTTGAAAAAGCTCATTCTTCTTCGCTTAAAGAGCAAAATAAAAAGAAGCATGTTGAAACTTGCAATGTAGGTTTAACTTGTGATATAATTGATGAATCACTATCTATGCCTATCATTGTTGCTCCCACTAACCCTTATTGTAGTACATCTACTTTCACCTCATCTAGTAGTGATGGTCTCACTTGTGATGCCTCACTAATGGTTGAGAATGAGAACCTCAAGAAGGAGGTCACTAAGCTCACTCATTCCTTAGCTAAGGCTTATGATAGTGAGGACCGCTTGCTTATGTGCTTGGGTAGCCAAAGAGCTTCTCTCTACAAAGAGGGATTGGTGAAAGGTCCTAATGGCTAGAGGGGGGGGGGTGAATAGCCTAATAAAAATTTCTACAATAACACTTAACCAAATGGTTAGACAATTATAAGGCGAAGCAAGTGTTGCGCTAGCCTATTCAAAATGCAAGCCACCTACCACAATTCTAGTTTAGATAGTGCCAATTCACATAAGAGCAATGACACTACCCTATGTTAGTGTGCTCTCAAAGGCTAACTAAAGAGCCACACCAACCAAGCATGCAAGCTCTCACAACTAGCTACACTAAAGAGCTTGTCAACTAGTTTGTGGTAAAGTAAAGAGAGTGATCAAGAGGGTTATACCGCCGTGTAGATGAATGAACCAATCAATCACGAAGATGAATAACAATGATGACCAATCACCTCGGAATCAATGATGAAGACAATGATTTTTTACCGAGGTTCACTTGCTTGCCGGCAAGCTAGTCCTCGTTGTGGCGATTCACTCACTTGGAGGTTCACGCGCTAATTGGCTTCACACGCCAAACTCTCAATAGGGTGCCGCACAACCAACACAAGATGAGGATCACACAAGCCACGAGCAATCCACTAGAGTACCTTTTGGCGCTCCGCCGGGGAAAGGTCAAGAACCCCTCACAGTCACCACGATTAGAGCCGGAGACAATCACCACCTCCGCTCGACGATCCTCGCTGCTCCAAGCCGTCTAGGTGGCGGCAACCACCAAGAGTAACAAGCGAAATCCGCAGCGAAACACGATCACTAAGTGCCTCTAGATGCAATCACTCAAGCAATGCACTTGGATCACTCCCAATCTCACTATGATGATGAATCAATGATGTAGATGAGTGGGAGGGCTTTGGCTTAGCTCACAAGGTTGCTATGTCAATGAAAATGGCCAAAGATGTGAGCCATAGCCGGCCATGGGGCTATAAATAGAGCCCCAATCAAATAGAGCCGTTATACCCCTTCACTGGGCAAAACGCGCTCTGACCGGACGCTGGCCCTCAGCGTCCGGTCACCCGATGGACGCCACGCGTCACCAGCTTCAAACGCTGTTCGTCAGATTCCAACGGCTACGAAGCTGACCGGACGCTCCGGTCAAAACTGACCGGACGCTGAAGCCCCAGCGTCCGGTCGTTTCCAGTAAGCTCCCCGAGGCATGTTTTTCTGACCGGACGCGTCCGGTCCACCTTGACCGGACGCAGCCAGCGTCCGGTGCTCAACCCTAGCCTACTGTGCCGTCTGACAGCTCGACCGGATGCAGCCTTTCAGCGTCCGGTCGCTGAGTGACCCAGCGTCCGGTCAGTAGACCGACGCCAGCATCATTTCGACCAACTCCATTTCAACTCTAACTTCTTCACCCTTGCTCCAATGTGCCAACCACTAAGAATTTTGCATCCGGCGCAATAGAAAATAGACATTTCATTTTTCCAAAAGCGCCGAATCCATCTCAACCCTACAAACACCTTGTGCACATGTGTTAGCATATTTTCACAAATATTTTCAAGGGTGTTAGCACTCCACTAGATCCTAAATGCATATGCAATGAGTTAGAGCATCTAGTGGCACTTTGATAACCGCATTCTGATACGAGTTTCACCCCTCTTAATAGTACGGCTATCAAACCTAAATGTGATCACACTCTCTAAGTGTCTTGATCACTTAAAACAAAATAGCTCCTATGGTTTATACCTTTGCCTTGAGCTTTTTGTTTTTCTCTTTCTTCATTTCAAGTTTAAGCCCTTGATCATCGCCATGCCATCACCATTGTCATGCTATGATCTTCATTAGCTTCTCTACTTGAAGTGTGCTACCTATGTCATGATCACTTGATAAACTAGGTTAGCACTTAGGGTTTCATCAATTCACCAAAACCAAACTAGAGCTTTCAATCTTCCCCTTTTTGGTAATTGATGACAACCCTTATACAAAGATATGAATTGAAATTCAATTGAATCCATGTTGCTTGCCCAAGCATATTTACCATGTGTAAAAGGATATGGACAAATTTCATGAACCCTAAGTGGTAGCAATTGCTCCCCCTACATATGTGCTAAGTGTTTGAATTGAAGCTTGCACATATGCTTAGATAGGAAATGTAGGAGTCAATGTCTATCATATGATGCTAAGGTATAAAAGATGGACCTTTGAAGCGTGATACCAATCGGAGTGCACCAATATACCATCCTTAACATCATGGTTAGCTCAATACCACTTAGAAATATTTAGAAGTGAAATCACTAGATATCCTATACATGCTAATTTGCATTTCATCATTCAAATCTACAACTAGCATACATCACACAAGCATGGATATTATAAATATGGAACTTATGCCATGCAAGCAAACATATGAAATGCATGTTCAAATGCACCATACAAGTTCATGAGCTTGCTCCCCCTACTTGTGTGCTCAAAATTTTAGTTGATCCCTTTCCTTTGTTTCTCTCCCCCTTATCCCCTTTATCTTTGTTTCTCTCCCCCTTTGTCATCAATGACCACAAAGGTTCCAAATAGAATTACTTGTAGGGTCGAGATTATCAATGTCAATCAATGGGGTGAGGGTCATTTTCCCAAATTTGGTTCAATTCTAGATTATTCCCAAAGATATTTAACTTGGTTTGATCCAAGGACAAGCTTCTTCACACCTCCAAATAAGGGTTATCTTGTACCATGTTGAGTTAAACACTTATAGTTTATTTTCTAGATTAAACACTAGGTTTACAAACCCATAAATATGTCATATGCCATCACTAGATCAAATCAAGCATAGAAGCAATAGCGATACCATATAGACATCAAAATTCATTTGATTTTCATGAATGAACCTAATAAGATAGAATCACTTGCAAGATCCTAATGAGATTGAAAATATGACTAAATGCACTAAACATGTCCTTAGCAAGGATGTATGTCATGCCAATCAACTTTTACCTTAGATTGCTCGAAGGAGAGGCATGTCATATGAGTGGGGGTGCATCAACACATATTTGAGAAATCCAATATGTTCAACTCATTCCTTAGCTTGCAAAACCTTTTCTCATCTAATGGCTTGGTGAATATATCGGCAAGTTGATCTTTAGTGCCTATACTCTCAATGCAAATGTCCCCTTTTTGTTGGTGATCTCTTATGAAATGATGGCGGACATCAATGTGCTTTGTTCTTGCATGTTGCATCGGATTATTGGTTAGTTTAATTGCACTCTCATTGTCACATAGCAATGGCACTTTCTTGAACTTGATTCCAAAATCACTCAAAGTGGCCTTCATCCAAAGTATTTGTGCACAACAACTACCGGCGGATATGTATTTGGCTTCGGCGGTTGATAATGCAACACTATTTTGCTTCTTTGATGACCATGAAACAAGTGATCTTCCCAACAATTGACATGTGCCCGATGTGCTCTTCCTTTCAACCTTGCATCCCACATAATCCGAGTCGGAGTAACCAACTAGCTCAAACTTTGCTCCTTTGGGATACCACAAACCAACATTTGGTGTATGCTTCAAGTACCTCAATATCCTCTTTGTAGCCTTCAAATGACTTTCTCTTGGTGAGGCTTGAAATCTTGCACACATGCATACACTAAACATGACATCTGGCCTTGATGCGGTCACATAGAGTAGGCTTCCAATCATAGACCGATACAACTTTTGATCCACCATGTTTCCACTTGCATCACTATCCAAGTTGCCATTGGTTCCCATTGGTGTGCTAATGACTTTGCTATCAATCATTCCAAACTTCTTGATCATGTCCTTGATGTACTTGCCTTAACTCACAAATGTACCATTCTTCAATTGCTTGATTTGAAGACCAAGGAAGTAACTCAACTCTCCAATCATGGACATCTCAAACTCATTAGCCATCATCTTTCCAAACTCATCACAAAATTCTTGATTGGTTGATCCAAATATGATATCATCAACATATATTTGCAACACAAATAGATCTTTTCCAATCTTCTTGATGAAAAGAGTGGTGTCAACCTTGCCCATGGTGAACCCTTTAGAGAGTAGGAAGTCCCTCAATCTCTCATACCATGCTCTAGGTGCTTGCTTCAAACCATATAATGCTTTCTTCAATTTGTACACATGGTTGGGCTTCTTATCATCTTCAAAACCGGGAGGTTGCTCAACATATACTTCTTCATTGATATAACCATTGAGAAATGCACTCTTGACATCCATTTGATAGAGCTTTATGTTGTGAGCACAAGCATAGGCTAGCAAGATTCTAATTGCTTCCAATCTAGCAACCGGGGCATAAGTTTCTCCAAAGTCAAGACCTTCAACTTGTGTATAGCCTTGTGCTACCAATCTTGCTTTGTTCCTTACTACTATCCCATCTTGATCTTGCTTGTTTCTAAAGACCCATTTGGTACCAATCACATTGTGTCCCTTTGGTCTTTCCACCATTTCCCATACTTGATTTCTTATGAAGTTGTTTAGCTCTTCATGCATAGCATTTACCCAATCAACATCCTTCAAAGCTTCATCTATCTTCTTTGGTTCAATGGATGACACAAAAGAGAAGTGTTCACAAAATGATGCCAATCTTGATCTTGTTTGTACACCTCTCGAAATATCACCAATGATTGTATCCAAAGGATGATCTCTTGCAATACTTGTTGGTTGGAGCAATGGAACTTGATTGCTTGCACTTGTTAGATCATTTGGTTGAGATGATGTACTAGCCATTTGATCTTGATCAATATCATGAGAGTCACTTGCACTAGCTTGATTTGTATCATCTTGCACATTTGAGTTGGAGAGCACTTGCATTTGATCATCTTCATCATCATTCACTTGCCTAGGCCTCAATTCACCAATATCCATATTCTTCATGGCATTTGAAAGTTGAATGCCTCTATCATCTTCCAAGTTTTCATCCTCTTCTTGTGAACCCTTGGTTTCATCAAATTCAACATCATGAACTTCCTCAAGAGTACCACTACCCAAATTCCAAACTCTATATGCTTTGCTTGTGGTGGAATAACCAAGTAGGAATCCTTCATCACATTTTTTATCAAACTTGCCCAATCTTGTGCCTTTCTTCAAGATATAGCATTTGCAACCAAAGACCCGAAAATATGCAATGTTGGGCTTTCTACCATTCAAGAGCTCATATGGTGTCTTCTCTTTCAATCGGTGACAATAGAGGCGGTTGCTACAATAGCATGCCGTGTTGATAACTTTGGCCCAAAAGGATTGACTCACATTGTACTCACTAAGCATAGACCTTGCCATATCAATGAGTGTTCTATTCTTTCTCTCAACAAGGCCATTTGATTGAGGTGTGTACTTGGCCGAGAATTGATGTCTAATTCCAAATTCATCACACAACTCATCAATTCTAGTGTTTTTGAACTCACTACCATTGTCACTTCTAACTCTCTTGATGGTTGTTTCAAACTCATTGTGAATGCCCTTGACAAATGATTTAAATATTGCAAACACATCACTTTTGTCCACTAGAAAGAATACCCATGTGTATCTAGTGTAGTCATCCACTATCACAAATCCATATTTATTTCCACCGATGCTAGTGTATTATGTTGGCCCAAACAAATCCATGTGCAATAACTCAAATGCTTTACTAGTGCTCATCATGCTTTTCTTAGGATGGGTGTTTCCAACTTGTTTGCCGGCTTGACAAGAACTACAAAGCTTATCCTTTTCAAACACAACATCTTTCAAGCCTTTAACTAAGTCATGCTTAATCAATCTATTCAATTGTTTCATTCCAACATGACCAAGCCTTCTATGCCATAACCAACCCATGCTAGACTTAGTGAACAAGCATGTAGACAATCTATCTTCACTAGCATTGAAATCAACCAAGTATAGATTCTCATATCTAAAGCCTTTGAAGATCAAGTTAGAGCCATCTACACTTATGATCTCTACATCATCTATTCCAAATATGCATTTGAATCCAAGATCACACAATTGAGCCACGGATAGCAAATTGAAGTTCAAGCTCTCTACTAGCAACACATTGGATATGCTCAAGTCATTGGATATAGCAATCTTACCAAGCCCTTTGACCTTTCCTTTGCCATTATCACCAAATGTAATACTATCATAACCATCATTGCCATTGGTGTTGATTGAGTTGAACATTCTTGCATCACCGGTCATGTGTTGAGTGCACCCACTATCAAGAACCCAATGCCTTCCTCCAGCTTTGTAATTGACCTACAAAAGAAGATCAATTCTTTTTAGGTACCCAAACTTGCTTGGGTCCTTGGAGGTTAGTAACCAAGCTCTTTGGCACCCAAATGGCTTTCTTCTTTGAGCCCATCCATGGTTTGCCAATGAACTTAGCCTTCACACCATTTGTACCCTTAACAAGCATATAGGAAGAATTAAGCTTAATGGAGGATACATTAGCATTTTTGCTTTTGTTGGTGCATTCATGCTCTCTATGACCAACTTGCTTGCAACTAGTGCAAAACCGACCATTGTTCTTCACAAAACTTGTCTTGTGAGGAGCAAAGGCCGCCTTGCCTTTCTTGGGGGTATAGCCCAATCCCTCTTTGTAGAGAGAAGCTCTTTGGCTACCCAAGGCCATAAGCAAGCGGTCCTCACCACCATAAGCCTTAGCCAAGGTGTGAGTGAGCTTAGTTACCTCCTTCTTGAGGTTCTCATTCTCAACCACTAGTGAGGTATCATAAGTGTGACCATCACTACTAGATGAGGTAGAAGTGGAAGTGCTACAAGAAGGGTTAGTTGGAGGAACAATGATAGGCATAGATAGTGATGTATCAATTAAATCACAAGTTAAACCTACATCATAAGTTTCAACATGCTTCTTTTTATCTTGTTCATTAAGCAAAGTGGAATGAGCTTTTTCAAGCTTTTTGTGAGCCTTGCCAAACTTCTCATGGGCATTCTCTTGCCTCTCATGAGATGCATTGAGCTCATCAAATGCTTGCTTAAGGGCTTTTAGTTCCTTTCACAAGCTTTTGCATTCCTTTCTTGAGATGTCAAAGTGTTCTCTAGCATCTTCTAGCATGTCAATTAATTCATCTTTTGTAGGTTCATCATCATCATTATCACTATCACTATCATGTTCACTATCACTTCCATCATCACAAGTTTGTACCTTAGTGGCTTTAGCCATGAAGCATGATGGAGAGTCGAAGAGAGAAGGCTTCTCATTGATTGCTATACTTGCAAGAACCTTCTTCTTGGTGGTCTTGTGATCATCACTATCATCATCATCATCACTTGAGGAAGCATCACTATCCCAAGTGACCACATATGATCCACCCTTCTTCTTCTTGAAGAATGTCTTGCCCTTCTTCTCTTTCATTTCTTTCTTGTCCTTCTTCTTGTTCTTCTTGTTGTCATCATCATTTTTACTATTGTATGGGCATTGAGCAACAAGATGATCTTTGCTTCCACACTTGAAGCATCTTCTTGACTCATCTTTGTTCTTGGATGAAGACTTCTTTCTTCTTGCACGGTAGCCTTTCTTCACCATGAACTTGCCAAACCTCTTGACAAAGAGAGCCATCTTCTCATCATCACTATCATCCCATGAATCATCATCCTCACTTGATGTTTCTTGCTTTGCTTTGCCCTTGGATGATGTGGCCTTGAATGCCACGCTCTTCTTCTTGTCATCCTTCTTCTCATCTTTCTTCTCCCTCTTTTCTTCCTTCTCATCATCATCTCTATAAGCATCATCGGTCATGATATCTCCCAAGATTTGATTTGGTGTCATTGTGTTCAAACCACTCCTCACTAGCAAGGTGACCAACATTTTAAATCTCCCGGGCAAACATCTCAAGAACTTGTTTGAGAAGTCCTTGTCCTCTATGTTCTCACCAAGTGCTTTGAGATCATTTACAATCACCTCCATTCAGTGGAACATGTCCGACACACTCTCATCCTCCTTCATCTTGAAGCTTGCAAACTTTTCTTTGAGGATGTATGCCTTTGCACCCTTCACGGCTTGAGTACCTTCAAATGATTCTTCCAACTTCTTCCAAGCCTCATGTGCCATCTCAATATTTTTGATTTGCTCAAATGTTCTTGCATCAATTGCATCATGAATGGCACTTAGAGCAATATCATTGTTTTGGAGAAGTATTTCTTCGACGGCGGTGGGATTTTCTAGATTACCAATCTCAATTTTGGTTTCTACCACCTTCCACACCTTTCTATTGATTGACTTGATATGTGTGGCCATCTTTGACTTCCAATAAGAATAATTTGAGCCATCAAATTGGGGTGGCTTCTTGGTGTTGTTGATTTGAGCCATTTTAGCACCGAAGGTTGTTAAGCCTCAAATAACGGTGACCTCGGCTCTGATACCACTTGAAAGGTCCTAATGGCTAGAGGGGGGGTGAATAGCCTAATAAAAATTTCTACAACAACACTTAACCAAATGGTTAGACAATTATGAGGCGAAGCAAGTGTTGCGCTAGCCTACTCAAAATGCAAGCCACCTACCACAATTCTAGTTTAGATAGTGTCAATTCATATAAGAGCAATGACACTACCCTATGTTAGTGTGCTCTCAAAGGCTAACTAAAGAGCCACACCAACCAAGCATGCAAGCTCTCACAACTAGCTACACTAAAGAGCTTGTCAACTAGTTTGCGGTAAAGTAAAGAGAGTGATCAAGAGGGTTATACCGCCGTGTAGATGAATGAACCAATCAATCACGAAGATGAATAACAATGATGACCAATCACCTCGGAATCAATGATGAAGACAATGATTTTTTACCGAGGTTTACTTGCTTATCGGCAAGCTAGTCCTCATTGTGGCGATTCACTCACTTGGAGGTTCACGCGCTAATTGGCTTCACACGCCAAACCCTCAATAGGGTGCCGCACAACCAACACAAGATGAGAATCACACAAGCCACGAGCAATCCACTAGAGTACCTTTTGGCGCTCCGCCGGGGAAAGGTCAAGAACCCCTCACAGTCACCACGATCGGAGCCAGAGACAATCACCACCTCCGCTCGACGATCCTCGCTGCTCCAAGCCGTCTAGGTGGCGGCAACCACCAAGAGTAACAAGCGAAATCCGCAGCGAAACACGATCACTAAGTGCCTCTAGATGCAATCACTCAAGCAATGCACTTGGATCACTCCCAATCTCACTATGATGATGAATCAATGATGTAGATGAGTGGGAGGGCTTTGGCTTAGCTCACAAGGTTGCTATGTCAATGAAAATGGCCAAAGATGTGAGCCACAGCCGGCCATGGGGCTATAAATAGAGCCCCAATCAAATAGAGCCATTATACCCCTTCACTGGGCAAAACGTGCTCTGACCGGACGCTCCGGTCATACTGATCGGACGCTGGCCCTCAGCGTCCGGTCGCCCGATGGACGCCATGCGTCACCAGCTTCAAACGCTATTCGTCAGATTCCAACGGCTACGAAGCTGACCGGACGCTTCGGTCAAAACTGACCGGACGCTGAAGCCCCAGCGTCCGGTCATTTCCAGTAAGCTCCCCGAGGCATGTTTTTCTGACCGGACGCGTCCGGTCCACCTTGACCGGATGCAGCCAGCGTCCGGTGCTCAACCCTAGCCTACTGTGCCGTCTGACAGCTCGACCGGACGCAGCCTTTCAGCATCCGGTCGCTGAGTGACCCAGCGTCCGGTCAGTAGACCGATGCCAGCATCATTTTGACCAACTCCATTTCAACTCTAACTTCTTCACCCTTGCTCCAATGTGCCAACCACTAAGAATTTTGCATCCGGCGCAATAGAAAATAGACATTTCATTTTTCCAAAAGCGCCGAATCCATCTCAACCCTACAAACACCTTGTGCACATGTGTTAGCATATTTTCACAAATATTTTCAAGGGTGTTAGCACTCCACTAGATCCTAAATGCATATGCAATGAGTTAGAGCATCTAGTGGCACTTTGATAACCGCATTCTGATACGAGTTTCACCCCTCTTAATAGTATGGCTATCAAACCTAAATGTGATCACACTCTCTAAGTGTCTTGATCACTTAAAACAAAATAGCTCCTATGGTTTATACCTTTGCCTTGAGCTTTTTGTTTTTCTCTTTCTTCATTTCAAGTTTAAGCCCTTGATCATCGCCATGCCATCACCATTGTCATGCTATGATCTTCATTAGCTTCTCTACTTGAAGTGTGCTACCTATGTCATGATCACTTGATAAACTAGGTTAGCACTTAGGGTTTCATCAATTCACCAAAACCAAACTAGAGCTTTCAATTGGGCTATACTCCCAAGAAAGGCAAGGCGGCCTTTGCTCCTCACAAGACTAGTTTTGTGAAGAACAATGATCGGTTTTGCACTAGTTGCAAGCAAGTTGGTCATAAAGAGCATGAATGCAAAAACAAGAGCAAAAATGCTAATGTATCCTCCATTAAGCTTGATTCATGCTATATGCTTACTAAGGGCACAAATGGTGTGAAGGCTAAGTTCATTGGTAAACCATGGATGGGCTCAAAGAAGAAAGCCATTTGAGTACCAAAGAGCTTAGTGACTAACCTTCAAAGACCTAAGCAAATTTGGGTACCTAAAAAGAATTGATCTTCTTTTGTAGGTTAATTACAAAGCTAGACGAAGGCATTGGGTTCTTAATAGTGGGTGCACTCAACACATGACCGGTGATGCAAGAATGTTCAACTCAATCAACACCAATGGCAATGATGGTTATGATAGTATCACATTTGGTGACAATGTCAAAGGCAAGGTCAAAGGGCTTGGTAAGATTACAATATCCAATGACATGAGCATATCCAATGTGTTGCTAGTAGAAAGCTTAAACTTCAATTTGCTATCCATGGCTCAATTGTGTGATCTTGGATTCAAATGCATATTTGGGATAGATGATATAGAGATCATAAGTGTAGATGGCTCTAACTTGATCTTCAAAGGCTTTAGATATGAGAATCTATACTTGGTTGATTTCAATGCTAGTAAAGCTAGATTATCTATATGCTTGTTCACTAAGTCTAGCATGGGTTGGTTATGGCATAGAAGGCTTGGTCATGTTGAAATGAAATAATTGAATAGATTAGTTAAGCATGACTTGGTTAGAGGCTTGAAAGATGTTGTGTTTGAAAAGGATAAGCTTTGTAGCTCTTGTCAAGCCAGCAAACAAGTTGGAAACACCCATCCTAAGAAAAGCATGATGACCACTAGTAAAGCATTTGAGTTATTGCACATGGATTTGTTTGGGCCAACACAATACACTAGTATCGGTGGAAATAAATATGAATTTGTGATAGTGGATGACTACACTAGATACACATGGGTATTCTTTTTAGTGGACAAAAGTGATGTATTTGCAACATTCAAAGCATTCATCAAAGGCATTCACAATGAGTTTGAAACAACCATCAAGAGAGTTAGAAGTGACAATGGTAGTGAGTTCAAGAACACTAGAATTGATGAGTTGTGTGATGAATTTGGAATTAGACATCAATTATTGGTCAAATACACTCCACAATCAAATGGCCTTGTTGAGAGGAAGAATAGAACACTCATTGATATGGCAAGGTCTATGCTTAGTGAGTACAATGTGAGTCAATCTTTTTGGGCCAAAGCTATCAACACGGCTTGCTATTGTAGCAACCGCCTCTATTGTCATCGATTGAAAGAAAAGACACCATATGAGCTCTTGAATGGTAGAAAGCCCAACATTGCATATTTTTAGGTCTTTGGTTGCAAATGCTATATCTTGAAGAAAGGCACTAGATTGGGCAAGTTTGACAAAAAATGTGATGAAGGATTCCTACTTGGTTATTCCACTACAAGCAAAGCATATAGAGTTTGGAATTTGAATAGTAGTACTCTTGAGGAAATTCATGATGTTGAATTTGATGAAACCAAGGGTTCACAAGTAGAGAATGAGAACTTAGAAGATGTTAGAGGCATTCAACTTTCAAATGCCATAAAGAACATGGATACTGGTGAATTGAGGCCTAGGCAAGTGAATGATGATGAAGATGATCAAGTGCAAGTGCTCTCCAACTCAAATGTGCAAGATAATACAAATCAAGTTAGTGCAAGTGGATCTCATGACAATGAACAAGATCAAGTGGCTAGTACATCATCTCAACCCAATGATCAAGCAAGTGCAAGCAATCAAGTTCCAATCCTTCAACCAACTAATGTTGCAAGAGGTCAACCTTTGGACACCATAATTGGAGATATTTCAAGAGGTGTACAAACAAGATCAAGATTGGCATCATTTTGTGAACACTTCTCATTTGTGTCATCCATTGAACCAAAGAAGATAGATGAAGCTTTGAAAGATGTTGATTGGGTAAATGCTATGCATGAAGAATTGAATAACTTCACAAGAAATTAAGTATGGGAGTTGGTAGAAAGACCAAAGGGATACAATGTGATTGGAACCAAATGGGTCTTTAGAAACAAGCAAGATCAAGATGGGATAGTAGTAAGGAACAAAGCAAGATTGGTAGCACAAGGATATACACAAGTTGAAGGTCTTGACTTTGAAGAAACATATGCCCTATTGCTAGATTGGAAGCAATTAGAATCTTGCTAGCCTATGCTTGTGCCCACAACATCAAACTTTATCAAATGGATGTTAAGAGTGCATTTCTCAATGGTTATATCAATGAAGAAGTATATGTTGAGCAACCTCCCGGTTTTGAAGATGATAAGAAGCCCAACCATGTGTACAAGTTGATGAAAGCATTGTATGGCTTGAAGCAAGCATATAGAGCATGGTATGAGAGATTGAGGGATTTCCTACTCTCTAAAGGGTTCACAATGGGCAAGGTTGATACCACTCTTTTCATCAAGAAGATTGAAAAAGATCTATTTGTATTGCAAATCTATGTAGATGACATCATATTTGGATCAACCAATCAAGACTTTTGTGATGAGTTTGGAAAGATGATGGCTAATGAGTTTGAAATGTCCATGATTGGAGAGTTGAGTTACTTCCTTAGTCTTCAAATCAAGCAATTGAAGAATAGTACATTTATGAGTCAAGGCAAGTATATCAAGGACGTGATCAAGAAGTTTGGCATGATTGATAGCAAAGTCATTAGCACACCAATGGGAACCAATGGCAACTTGGATAGTGATGCAAGTGGCAATATGGTAGATCAAAAGTTGTATCGGTCTATGATTGGAAGCCTACTCTATGTGACTGCATCAAGGCCGGATGTTATGTTTAGTGTATGCATGTGTGTAAGATTTCAAGCCTTACCAAGAGAAAGTCATTTGAAGGCTACAAAGAGAATATTGAGGTACTTGAAGCATACACTAAATATTGGTTTGTGGTATCCCAAAGGAGCAAAGTTTGAGCTAGTTGGTTACTCTGACTCGAATTATGCGGGATGCAAGGTTGAAAGGAAGAGCACCTCGGGCACATGTCAATTGTTGGGAAGATCACTTGTTTCATGGTCATCAAAGAAGCAAAATAGTGTTGCATTATCAACCGCCGAAGCCGAATACATATCCGCCGGTAGTTGTTGTGCACAAGTACTTTGGATGAAGGCCACTTTGAGTGACTTTGGAATCAAGTTCAAGAAAGTGCCATTGCTATGTGACAATGAGAGTTCAATCAAGTTGACCAACAATCCGGTTCAACATACAAGAACAAAGCACATTGATGTCTGCCACCATTTCATAAGAGATCATCAACAAAAAGGGGACATTTGCATTGAGAGTGTAGGCACCGAAGATCAACTTACCGATATATTCACCAAGTTATTGGATGAGAAAAGGTTTTGCAAGCTAAGGAATGAGTTGAACATATTGGATTTCTTAAATATGTGTTGATGCACCCCCACTCATATGACATGCCTCTCATTCAAGCAATCCAAGGTAAAAGTTGATTGGCATGGCATACATCCTTGCTAAGGACATGTTTAGTGCATCTAGTCATATTTTCAATCTTATTAGGACCTTTCAAGTGGTTCTATTTTATTAGGCTCATTCATGAAAATCAAATGATTTTGATGTCTATATGGTATCACCATTGCTTCTATGCTTGACTTGATCTAGTCATAGCATATGACATGTTTATGGGCTTGTAAACCTAGTGTTTGATCTAAAAAATGAGCTCTAAGTGTTTTACTCAACATGGTACAAGATAACCCTTATTTGGAGGTATAAAGAAGCTTGTCCTTGGATCAAACCGAGTTAAATATCTTTGGCAAATGATCTAGATTAGACCAAATTTAGGAAAATGATCCTCACCCCATTGATTGACATTGATAATCTTGACCCTACAAGTAATACTATCTACATTTAGAACCTTTATGGTCATTGATGACAAAGGGGGAGAGAAACAAAGATAGTAGCAAAGATAGTGAAAAAGGGGAAGAAATATTATAAAGGGAGAGATATGAAAAAGGAAAGGGATCAACTAAAATTTTGAGCACACAAGTAGGGGAGCAAGCTCATGAACTTGTATGGTGCATTTGAATGTGTATTTCAAATGTTTGCTTGCATGGCACAAGTATTAAATTTAAACATCCATGCTTATGTGATACTCCCTCCGTCCGTGAATACAGGGCGTAACTGCTTTTTTTTCAAGTCCGGGAATATAGGGCGGCGGCGGCTCGGCGGTAGTTCACACGCGCATGCAGCATTTAACTTGCGTCGCCCTTCTCCTCGGCTCCCACGCTGCATGCAGCTGGTCGTTACACTCACAGCGCATGCATGTTCTCTCGAGCGAGACTAGTAGTACTACTCCTATACGAAGGCAAGCACTATAAGTTCTCTGGATACATCCTCTTTTCTCTAGTGGCCATCTTCTCGCTGCATGAGTAAGCAGCAACTTCTTCTGTGAGACTAGTGCAGAATCTAACATTGCATGAAGAAGCTAGTATTGCTGCACACATTGCTGCTGAAGCAGAAAAGGATGAGAAAGCCCTTGCGATTGTCCGTCCAATGATGTTTAAAATCATCTTCCCTAATTTTCCTGAACTACACAAGTGATGCAAAACGAGCGATGGTGTACTCTTGTTTTTTTAATCTAATCGGCTACATGCAGTAGGAGTACATTTTTATGAAACACTAAGCTATACAGCGATGAAATTCACTGCATCTTGATAAAACACTAAGCTACTAAGCTATAGGTATGACGCTATCTAAGCGGCACATCTTTTATGGCTTCTGGGTTAAATGGAATTTTTTTTCGACCACAAAATTTTTTATTTTTGTTTTCAAAAGCTAAAATTCCACCACCAGTTTGTCCATCTCGCCATACGCGTTGGACAACTCTCCATGAAACACCCATATTAGCAGCAACGGACTTCGTTACTCCTTCCTTCATCATGCCTGGAGCTGATCTTTCTAAGCACATGGCATAGATGACCCTTTTTATGTTAGGAGGGTAGTGCCTCCTCCTCTTGATATTGTTAGGAGTGCCTACACACACAAAAAACATGCTCGTGTTCAAACAGCCGTACGTGCATGGGACATGCACGCAGCAACAAAAATAAATGGAAAAAACATTGATGCCGGCATCAGAACGTCCATCGGGTACTAACCTGAATCGAATGCTTCATCGGCAGCGGCGTCATTTTGGTCCATGGCATGTGCACCGTTGTCCGTTTCTTCAGTTTGGTCCATGGCGTGTACACCGTTGTCCGCTTCTCCAGCTTCAGGTTGAGCCACGGCCTCTCCTTCAGCTCCAGCTTCATCCGTGCCATCAGCTGCGTCGTTGTAGATCTCGTCGTCATCGCCATCACCTACGATGCCACCGAAATATTACACTTGGAAAGACGCACATGAAAACATAATCAAAACATAGAAATGGAAACCATGAGTACCTTCGTTGCCGGGGTCCCAAAGGAAATCATAGTCCAAATCTAGTACGCCTCCTTCAAATTCCTCAATTTCATCCCAATCAATAGGCTAATTCAAATCTAGACCGGGCATTATGAGTAGAGGGAAGATTAGAGGAGTAAGATGTGTGGTGTCCACTGTGAATAAGCATTCCCCTATTTATAGGAGGAACACACCGGAGGCACAGGCCATGGCGCCACATGCAAATCAATTTCCATTAGCGCCAATGAAAATTTGGTACGCGCCAAGGGACTAAACAGGCACGTGCCAAGGAAGGAAATTTTCGTTACATGCGAGAGAAATTAGCACGCGCCGTGCTACAGTTTCATTGCCACGCCAACAGGAAAGAAAATCCATCTGCATGCATGCAGCGCAGGGCAAGGGAATAGTCCGAGCCGTTGCTTTGGCGCGTGGAAGAGTGAATGGGCTTGCCATTGATGCATGCACGCATGCGCGACAGCTAATTAATTAGACGCGGCGAAGCATTCTCCTTGGAAGCCACAACATTAAACTCGTTTATTGGTCTTGGTGAAAATGGAATGTCACCCTGTATTCACGGACGGAGGGAGTATATGCTAGTTGTAAGATTGAATGATGAAATGAAATCACTAGATAACTTTCATTTCCAAGCAAGTCTTTATAAGTGGTATGTTTCCAAGTGGTATTAAGCTAACCATGGTGCTAAGGATGGTATATTGGTGTACTCCAATTGGTATCACGCTTCAAAGGTCCATCTTTTATACCTTAGCATCATTTGGTAGACATTGACTCCTATATTTCCTATCTAAGCATATGTGCAAGCTACACTCCAAACTCTTAGCACATATGTAGGGGGAACAATTGCTACCATTTAGGGTTCATGAAACTTGTCCATATCTTTTTACACATGGTAAATATGCTTGGGCAAGCAATATAGATTCAATTGAATTTTAATTCATATTTTTGTATAAGGGTTGTCATCAATTACCAAAAAGGGGAGATTGAAAGCTCTAGTTTGGTTTTGGTGAATTGATGAAACCCTAAGTGCTAACCTAGTTTATCAAGTGATCATGAGATAGGTAGCACACTTCAAGTGGAGAAGCTAATGAAGATCATAGCATGACAATGGTGATGGCATGGCGATGATCAAGGGCTTAAACTTGAAAAGAAGAAAGAGAAAAACAAAAAGCTCAAGGCAAAGATATAACTTGTAGGAGCTATTTTGTTTTAGTGATCAAGACACTTAGAGAGTGTGATCACATTTAAGTTTGATAGCCATACTATTAAGAGGGGTGAAACTTGTATCGGAATGCGGTTATCAAAGTGCCACTAGATGCTCTAACTCATTGCATATGCATTTAGGATCTAGTGGAATGCTAATACCCTTGAAAATGTTTGTGAAAATATGCTAACACATGTGCACAAGGTGATACACTTGGTGGTTGGCACATTTGAGCAAGGGTGAAGAAGTTAGAGGTGAAATGGAGTTGGTCACAATGACGCTAGCGTCGGTCAACTGACCGGACGATGGGTCGCTCTACGACCGGACGCTGAAGGGCTACGTCCGGTCATATTGTCGGTCGGCACAGCGATTAGGGTTAAGCATTGAACGCTGGGCTGCGTCCGGTCAAGCATGACCGGACGCGTCTGGTCGGCAAAAACATGTTTTGGACCCTTACTGTAAATGACCGGACGCTGGGGGTCCAGCATCCGGTCAGCTCTGTCAGAGCGTCTGGTCAACATGTCGACCGTTGAGATCAAACGTTCATTGTTGAAGCAGGAGACACGTGGACACCATCGGGCGACCGGACACTAAGGAGCAGCGTCCGGTCAGTTGGACCAGAGCGTCCGATCTGCCCGTGTTATGCCCAGTGAAGGGGTATAACGGCTCTATTTCATGGGGGCTTCTATTTAAGCCCCATGGCTGGCTGTTGCTCATAATCTTTTGCCATTTTCATTGACATAACAACCTTGTGAGCTTAGCCAAAGCCCTCCCACTCATCTCTATTATTGATTCATCATCATAGTGAGATTGGGAGTGAATCCAAGTGCATTGCTTGAGTGTTTGCGTCTAGAGGCACTTGGTATTCGTGTTTCGCTGCGGATTTCGCTTGTTACTCTTGGTGGTTGCCGCCACCTAGACGGCTTGGAGCAGCGAGGATCATTGAGTGGAGGGTGGTGATTGTCTCTGGCTCCGATCGTGGTGATTATGAGGGGTTCTTGACCTTTCCCCGGTGGAGCGCCAAAAGGTACTCTAGTAAATTGCTCGTGGCTTGTGTGATCCTCATCTTGTGTTGGTTGTATGGCACCCTATTGAGGGTTTAGCGTGTGATGCCAATTAGCGCGTGAACCTCCAAGTGAGTGAATCACCACAACGAGGAGTAGCTTGACAGCAAGCAAGTGAACCTCGGTAAAAAATCATTGTGTTCATCCTTTGATTCCAAGGTGATTGGTCTTCATTGATATTGATTCTTGTAATTGATTGGTTCACTCCTCGACATGGTGGTATAACCTTCTTGATCACTCTCTTTACTTTACCGCAAACTAGTTGTCAAGCTCTTTAGTGTAGCTAGTTGTGAGAGCTTGCTTGCTTGGTTAGTGTGGCTCTTTAGTTAGCCTTTGAGAGCACACTAACATAGGGTAGTGTCATAGCTATTGAGTGAATAGATACTATCTAAACAAGAATTGTGGTAGGTGGCTTGCATTTTGAGTAGGCTAGCACAACACTCGCTTCACCTCATAATTGTCTAACCATTTCGTTAAGTGTTGTTGTAGAAATTTTTATTAGGCTATTCACCCCCCTCTAGCCATTAGGACCTTTCACCTCCTTCGCTCCTCTGGTGCGAGCTCCTCAATCATGACGCACCCCAAGCTCCTCCAGATCACGAGGCACCCCTTCCCCTAGGTCCCAGTGATGCTTGCTCTGGACCAGCCTCCTCCCCTATGGTGCTACTTCCCAGCATGACCTCTTCCCTAGCAGGAGCTCGTCCCAGTGCGGTCGGCTACCCATCCAGACCGCTCCCCACATGACAGATAGAAGAGATATGAGAGGAAGAAGAAAGAGAGGATGATGATAGGGTCTTGCTTGTCATCGTCTACTAGAATGATGCTGGGGGCTCAGATATGGGTGCTGCTGTTGGAGTAGAAGAAAAAAGTTGGGCCAACAAAAATAGGGGTGAGCACCCAAATCCAAAGTAGGGGTTCTGATTTGGGTGCCCCTACTGGAGTTGCTTTTACCGTGAGGTCATGCTCACACCTTATACAACCATTTTCCTTTAAAAAATAAAGAGTAAAATTCACCACAGGTCCATTAACTTTTGGAGAGGTTTCATCTAGGTCCATTAACTTTCAAAGTGCATTTTTGGGTCCTTAAACTTTCTATATTATGCATTGCAGGTCCATAACCATTCAGTTGCTTGGTAATTTTTCATTGAACCTCTTCACTTGAATAACTCAATCTCAAAATAGCCCTCACGAAGAACATCGGCGCCGGCAACCATGCCATCGCTTAGTGAGGGTGCGGGGCCAGCCACGTCACCGCACTAGGTAAACAACGCCACAGCACCGCAGGCAAGCAGGATGGTGATCGTACGGGGCTAACCATGCCACCGTGCGTTTGAGATGGACGGGCAGGTGGTTGCGAGGCCATGTCACCGCTAGGCGGGCAGGCAACCGGACGAGGCCCGCCATGCCACCAATGGGCCACCACCCTGTCCTATGAGTCATGGATCCTCTTGCAGAGGAGTACGCACGTGGATGCCCCAAGCAGCGCCTCCATGTTTCGCTTGGCACTCTTTGTCATGTCGTCGTGCAGCACTGTCTCGAGTGCATTCTGCATAGCCTCGGCCTCACACACCTCTGCTTCTCATTCTTCAGCATGTTCTGCATCCATGACATCACCTGATCGTGAGCTTCTAAATCCTTGTGCGGTTGTGCCACTGCCTCCGCCTGCATCATCTCGACCTAGCACCTCTACTTCATGTTGATGAGCCATATGAAGTAGACAGGGTAGACAACACGTACCGCTACGCTGATATGAACATTCGGGATAGATGGTGTCGGCGAGCGTGGCCACCTACACCACACAGGGTGCACCATGCCATTATTGATGGATGCATTTGGACACTATCCGCATGGACAAAGTCGGCGTGGCCATTGCTAGGTCGAGGTCCCCTATCCCCATGTATGCCACTTTGCCATCAAGGCTACCTAAGAAGAAGAAGCTACTGCACTGCTGCAGTAATGTGGATCGGAAACTAGGAAGCAACCATCTTGTTGGTTCTAGCGACGTACTCCTACTAGGAAGCAATTAGCAATTAGCTTTAGGCTACATACATATGGTGTCATTGTCGCTGGCCACCCACTGGCACTATTAGTCTTGGAACGGCGGTGAACGCCAACTACGATGACAGGACACCGAGGACGAAGGAGTCAAGCTCACAAACTCACACAAACACAACATGAACTCATGGAACACTTAGGTGTTTTGTGACAGATACATAACAGGATCCACGAGCCATAGATCTAGCATGTACACTAACATTTGGAATGAAATAGTAAACCCTAGAACATGGTCTAGTATGAGAAAATAGAGAGAGAGTGGGATGCAGGTGGCAAACCATCAGCTACCTTCACAGAAGATGAGCTGGCCATCGTGGTGCTCGGTGGAGACTTGGTGGAGGCACCAGTTGTAACACCCCGGTGTTACGATTTTATTTAGCACCACATTTTAGGCCTAAGTAAAAATTTTCGTAACGAGTTTTTAGAATTTTTAATCTAAACGTACTTGAGGCGATAAGCGGATCTTGGGTAACTTAGTTTCACGGACTCGAATTAAGCGCTCAAGATAAATTACGCAGTGTGTAGAAATATTTAGGAATGTCCGACGACGATTCTAGAGAACGGTTTATCCTGTTAGATTAAGCATGAAAATCAACTTTTATAAATAAAATAAAATCCATTAATAAATAGAACGATACATATATATAAACTCATGGATTTATTTTGTTAAGCACGAACTGACGAGAAAGAGAGCGCAGCAGCTTCGTTTATTTTTCCGCCATGCAACGTACTCGCCCGGCATTACTTTTTGATCGCTGTCTCGTTCTCATCATGGCCCTACAATTCTCTGCATTGCAAAGTCTCCTCATCCATCCGCAGTCTTGTCCATGCCAACCGGCACACCCTGCCGACCACGTTGGGCCTGGCCGTCCTGCCGTCGTGTTTAAAAAGTAACCGAGCCCGCACGCGTCTCCTTGCTTCTTCGTCTTGAGCTAGTCTACGAATAATCTTCTCCTTCTTCCTTCTTAATTTAATCAGCACGCATACACTCTTTATTGCTGATCAGCCCCGTTGGCACGACAAGGACACACTCGAGTCCAAGTCTATCATAAATCAACTAGTCCAGTTGACATGTCGAAAGACTACTCAAGTCCATCGCCTGAAATTAAAACATGGTTCACTTGCACCGTCTTACACGTCGGGTACTGTAGTGCGCAGGAATACTGTAGCGTAAGAAACACGGTAGCGCGTAGAATCAACGCAGAAACGACGCAGCGCGCAGGAGCACTGTAGCAGCAAGGAATCACTGTAGCGGCATGGAAACACTGTAGCTACGGCTTCTTTTGTGCTCTGGCGGCTCAGTTTTTTTTGGGCTCCAGTCCATAACGCGCACGATGGTAGGCGGACAAGCTTGCCAGCTTCTCTTCGCGACCTATAAAATGCGAGCCCGCACAGTCCAGTAGCTGAGCCTCCGCTCTCCATAGCTCCAGCTCTCTGCTCAATCTCTCACTTTCCCTGTTCTGTCCGCAAGCTACACGCGGGTCGGAGTTGACCTTTACTCGTCGGGCGAGGTGAGCAGCTCATGAGCATCCCCTCGCTCTCCTCTCTTTCCCGTGACCTTCTCCTTGCACCTCTCCTTCCAACTCGAGTTGCCCACAAGCCCCATGAGCTCGGCCATGGCGTTCACGCATGAGGCAAGAAGAACGCTCGTAGCTTTCTCTCTCTCCCATCCCATACATGTGTATATGACGCGTGGGCCCTAAGCAACAGCACATGCAAAAGAACCATGCCAACACCCATGTGAAGACCAAAGAATATTCCCTAATCATGCATTAGTCTTTTTCTGTGTGATTAAATTGCGGCCACCTCGCACAACCAAATGCCAAATCCGATTCCATCGATTCTTCTTCTTAAATTCATCTAAAATCGAACCCTACCTATCCATAAAGTTTCATAATTTTTGGAACGCAGTTGAATTTATGTGAATATTTATTTGTGTCTGTTTGCCGAGTACCGCGAGTTCGACGCCGACGGAGGGACGTCGATGGATCGTGGAGTCATCGAGAGTGGCTGGAGAAATGGTACTTTTGGAAGCGTGATTGGATTTCTAAGAATTTCGGCTGTTGTTGATTATTTACACCTATGCATTTGCATCAATACATATCATAATAGGAACGACGGTAGATCGATGGTATCAACTGGAGTAGCTGAAAGATGATGCTATGGTGATCATATCACGAAGATGGAAGGCTAACTTTTGGTTATATTTTACCTAGGCAAGCCCCGGTGCATAACCTCTACTTTTCTGCAGTTTAAATTATATTTGTGCATTAAGTTTAAGGAGTTGAATGAAACCCACTTGCATATATATCTTTATTCCTATGAGTCTTACTAGTATGACAGGATCGTGTAGAATGCTATGCTACAGGACTCCGGTAGAAGTCGAGTGATTGCCTGTCACTCGCGAGAGATAGGAAATATATTATTGGATTACTATCACTTGGAAAATATCAAAATGGTAGAAAGGAAAATGGTGACCGGGCAGGGATATGGTTTGGGTATTGGTGAGTGTAAGGAGTTGTGTCGCCGTGGACACAGGGCATAGCTTGGTTACACTATTTTTCCCTGTCTGGTCGGTTAAGGACCGATCATTGCATATGACTCTAGGCAGGTCACAGACTTATTATCCCGCGCACATACTTGTGTATGGACGCTTGGAAGACTTGTTGCTCTCTTGTCGCGGATCCGGCTCTTTTCGGACCGACTGCTAGGGTTTGTTTTTGGTGGAGGAGGTCCTTGCGCCGCACTGAGTCCGGGACTCAGGGGTGGGGGCTTGGAGTCCCAGTTTGGACGAGGACATGAACACCTAGGATAGGAGAGTGATGGGTTGGTCCTACTTGTGCCTGGGGTACAAGCGGGGTGTGTGTTTTTGGGGTACCCAGCTGGGGGCATTGATTCGCGAATCGCCGGGCTATCCGGTACGGCTTGTCTATGGTTTAGCATCGTAGTAAGAACTGAAGATGAGAGATGAAAGATGGAAAAGGAAATCTGATTGCTTACCACCTGCTTGAAAGTAGCACAGGTGCTTACATAGAATGGTTAGTTAATGAACCAATACGGCTATTAATAAAAATTGAATATAAGGACACACGCTTAGTAATGCTTTCTACAAATGCAACCCACAAGCTAGATAGCCTTGCATATCCTTGGAGTCTTTTCTTTTCTCCTATCGGGTAAGTCTTGATAAGTACAATTGAGTACTCACGGTTTTATTCCCCCGGTTGCAGGTGACAGGTTGATGCTAGAGCTGACCCTTATGTGTGGATTCCTCCTGGTGGGCTCAGCGAGGATTCCTTTACGTCACGATCGTAGTTTTTTTAACTCTCACCAAATGTTTTTATAAATGAAAGTTTCATAATCTGTTGTAGTCGTTTATATATCAATACTTCATCATATCATTAATAGATGTTTATTTCCGCTATAATTCTGATCACATATTTAAATTCCGCTGTACATTAAATTATTTATAACTCTGATAATATGATTATATTCCACTGTTATACAATAACTATTATACTCTGATGTTGTACTAAAAGGGATGTATGAAATGGTTAAGAATGATGTAAGCTTTGTTCTCTCATTTATGATCCTGATGGCAAAAATATGGATTTTCGGGTTCTCCCCTGAGGTGTGCCCGATGGAACCGAGTAATTTAGTGTTCTCCCTTGAGTGCTTAGTGTCTAATGGAAGACAAGCACTCCGGTGAGGCATTATATTAGGCGGTTCTGCCACAGGTGGTATCAGAGCATAAATGAGGAAATAAATCTTTCAAATCCTTTTCTAAGCTAAAATTTGGCAACCTGTTTTTGCAAAAAGTTAGGACGTTTACATGCGAAGTTATATAAGTAGCCCTATTACTATGGTTATGTATCCAGGATAGATGGCACTCTGCTGACTTAGATAGGCTTAATTAAGTTTTCTGCAGGTACACTGACTCGAGCATAGTTTGATAGTATCGACTAGCTACAGGGAGAGAACATTGTGCCAAAAATATGAGAACGGTTGCCCTATATGCTGGCAACAATGGAAGGACGTATAGGATGTGCATTCATGCATATCCTGTTTATGCATTGTAGCGCTCGTATTGCTTGTAGATACACCCTCCATAGGTGTCACGACTGACTCGTTCCTGTTCCATAGTTAGGTCTGCACTGTGGCTTTGTGTTCCGTGTTCACCCGTGGTTTCACGCCTGTCGTGACCCATGTCTCCCCGTATCCCTTTTATGTGCTCTTGTCGGACCCTTGCCCTACAGTCGTACTAGTCAGTAATGGCCTCGAACGTCGCTCACCTTGAACACGTGGAAATTGGTCGATTCATCATAGTGATCTTGTGCGGAAACCCTGGTGAACCATGCCAGGACCACTGAGCGCTCTACCTTTATAAGCAGAGCCTGACTTAGCTATTGGTATCACCACTCAGCGCACTTTAGCTCGCTTAGCTTTTCCTTGAGCTAGCTTTTTGCTCATCCTTCCTCACCACCACCGCTAGAAATGGTAGGAGCCTGGGTTAGTAGTTACTGCTTGAACGTTGAGGGTTTTCCCAAAATCCTGCATACCACCCTGCAAAAGCTTGGAGTCAAAGATCATCCCGAGTATGAGGGTCGTGAGTATGAGGAGCATGGCACCGAGCGGTGTGAGGTTACCATCTACATTGGGAAGAGTAAAGAGTTCCCCAACATCACTAAAGCCTAGAGTGTGACCGCAACCGGGTGTAGCTTCGCCGACACCTATCAGGTTGTGGCCCGTAAAGCCTTGCGGTACCTCTACCAGATCATGAAGAGCCCATTGCCCGTACCCCATGTGGTTCTTTCCACCTTTGGACAGGAATCGGTGGGCATGGAGGGCTTGCTTGGAGGCTTTGCAAGGGCGGGATGCGCAAGAGGACACTCCAACCGTGGTGTCCTTGACCACGTACCTACTTGCTTTGGATGAGCAGTATGACCGGCAAGCCTTGGAGCTGAGGGCGTGCCTTCAGCGTGCCAAGGAAGCCGAGATCTTCAACATGATGCTCCAGGTGCAGCTTGCCAAAGCGCATGCCAGTGCTATAGCTGCTGAGAGTCGGGAGACTGTCATGTCAGAAGCTCTGAAGGAGGCTGAAGACCGGCATGTCCATTAGCTATGTGAGGCCTATCTTGTCACCAGGGCCAGGCAGAGGACGCTGGCTGCTGAAGGGCAGGATGCCCCAATCTTGGAAGGGATCCCTATCCACCCACCAGAGAGAAGAAGAACCGATGATGCAGCACCGCCAGCACCTCCACCTTCAGAAGTGTTAGAAGTAGAACCCTTGGTTCCTATCAGTCAGTCACTGCCACAAGAAGATGTAGATTAGTTGCCTTAGGATGTTGTAACCATAGTAGTAGTACTTTTCGTCGCTGTCCTCCGGTATTGTATTCTTGCCGTTGTTGTTTGTCCGTAGTTGTTGAGATCGTCCGACCGTAGGTGAATGCTATGCCGTGAATGTGAGCCTGAATGCCTGTATGTTGTACCCGTATAAGGTCGTTGGAACATGCATTTTAATTATTTCGCTGTGTTTATTACGTTCATTTACCTTAAAGTCCTGTTAGACGTGCTCCAAGTTTTCAAGGGCGATGTTAAGTGAGTTACAAGAGAAGTTGTCACTCAGATAACAGCAGATCAGTCGTGATTGGATAATATAGGACACTATATCGGCTAATTATGGATGTCCCAACAGAACACTTGAATCTTTTTAAAAATAAATCCGTTGTTGGATTTGAATTCCTTGTCCCTTGTTGTGGAGGGAAACCTGTGTTGTTGATTTTTTCCCTTGCGATACCCCCTTACTCTGTGGTCTATGACCCCACTGCCTTCATGGTGTGTAAGTTGGTAATAGTTGCCTGGTTAAAAGCTTATGGTGCCGCGACGAAACTGAGTGCTCCCTATGGAATAGCTGCCACATGTGACGCTGCTCGGCACGCGCTGGTATCGAGGTTTTTGGCCAAGTACCTTTGCCGAGTTACACCACCGTACCATTTTGTTTTAAAAATTTTCTCCTTGGAAATGTTCAGGTGTTCACACGGGAATTCCACAACGAGTTGATGCAGAAGTGTTCTCTCAAGGTAAACAAGAGATGGTTTGGAGAAAGAAAGTATGACATGGTCTCAGTCTACATGAAAGACAGATGTGGTCGAGTAAAGGAAAGAAAAGGAAGAGTAGTAAGGAAGGTTAACCTTGGGGAGCTGGGAGTAATAGAAAAGCTTGAGTGGCCGTCATGTTCCAACCCTGTTTTTAGTTGACCGTGCTTCGCATGCCGGGTCATTTTGCTACGTGCCCTGCAAACGCCGCCTGTGTCGGGATCTGTAGCACCCCATTTTCGCATGGCCGCGGCATCGTGCAATGCTCGCTGTCCTTGTGCACTGTGCACTTTTCCTTTCCTGGCGTCCGGTCAGCTCTCTACCCCGCACCGTCGTTCCCCATACCGGACCCCCCTCATTTCCCCTTCCCTCTCCTTCTTTCTTCTTTTGGTGAGACGACCGCCGCACGCCTGCCTCGTTGAGCGAACCCGTCCCCCTCTCCTCTCCTTTATTTCCCCCTCTGCCGCTCACGTAGGAAGCGCACCATGTCCGACCTTATCTCCACAGCATGAAGCGTCTGTGTATCCCATCCACTCCATCTCCACTTCCAGTGTGTTGCTCCCCACCGTTCGCCACTATAAAATCCCCTTGGTTCTTGCTCTTCTTCTTCATCCCCATTCCCCTGTATTTGGAGCATAGCTACGAGATCCAGTCGATGTTGTAAAGCTAGGTTCGCATGTCTGAGGTGATGGTGTGATCTAAGAAGAAGAAAGGATCCAGTTCGTCGAAGAAGTTTAAGTTCCCTTGGTTAGTTTGGTCTTAGGATTCATGATGTTTTACTTCTCAGTCGACTGTTTCTAGATTTGTTGGTGCTATGCCATGTTTTGGATAATCATTATCTTGTTGTTTCTCCATTGTCCTCGCCTATCTCGACTTCTAGAGTAGGTCTCGGTTGTACCTAGTTGCCCTTAACCATGTATCCCTAGATTCCTGTGTGGTTTAGTATTCGAAGTCGTGTAATCTTTCGGGTAATCTCTGATCTACGAAATGTACTCGCGTTTTCCCTCTTCTGGTTCTTGCTTCGAATCTCGGGGCGAGATTCTTTTTAAGGGGGTTGGTTGTAACACCCCAGTGTTACGATTTTATTTAGCACCACATTTTAGGCCTAAGTAAAAATTTTCGTAACGAGTTTTCAGAATTTTTAATCTAAACGTACTTGAGGCGATAAGCGAATCTTGGGTGACTTAGTTTCGCGGACTCGAATTAAGCGCTCAAGATAAATTACGCAGTGCGTAGAAATATTTATGAATGTCCGACGACGATTCTAGAGAACGGTTTATCCTGTTAGATTAAGCATGAAAATCAACTTTTATAAATAAAATAAAATCCATTAATAAATAGAATGATACATATATATAAACTCACAGGTTTATTTTGTTAAGCACGAACTGACGAGAAAGAGAGCGCAGCAGCTTCGTTTATTTTTCTGACATGCAACGTACTCGCCTGGCATTACTTTTTGATCACTATCTCATTCTCATTATGGCCCTGCAATTCTCTGCATTGCAAAGTCTCCTCATCCATCCGCGGTCTTGTCCATGCCAACCGGCACGCCCTGCCGGCCACGTTGGGCCTGGCCGTCCTGCCGTCGTGTTTAAAAAGTAACCGAGCCCGCACGTGTCTCCTTGCTTGTTCATCTTGAGCTAGTCTACGAATAATCTTCTCCTTCTTCCTTCTTAATTTAATTAGCATGCATACACTCTTTATTGCTGATCAGCCCCGTTGGCACGACAAGGACACACTCGAGTCCAAGTCTATCATAAATCAACTAGTCCAGTTGACACGTCGAAAGACTACTCAAGTCCATCGCCTGAAATCAAAACACGGTTCACTTGTCTTACACGCCGGGCACTGTAGTGCACAGGAATACTGTAGCGCGCAGAATCAACGTAGGAACGACGCACCGCGTAGGAGCACTGTAGCAGGTTGGAATCACTGTAGCGGAATGGAAACACTGTAGCTACGCCTTCTTTTGTGTTCAGGCGGCTCAGTTTTTGGCCCCAGTCCATAACGCGCACGATGGTAGGTGGACAAGCTTGCCAGCTTCTCTTCGTGGCCTATAAAATGCAAGCCCGCACAATCCAGCAGCTGAGCCTCCGCTCTCCATAGCTCCAGCTCTCTACTCAATCTCTCGCCTTCCCTGTTCTGTCCGCAAGCTACACGCGGGTCGGAGTTGACCTTTACTCGTCGGGCGAGGTGAGCAGCTCATGAGCATCCCCTCGCTCTCCTCTCTTTCCCATGACCTTCTCCTTGCACCTCTCCTTCCAACCCGAGTTGCGCACAAGCCCCATAAGCTCGGCCATGGCGTTCACGCATGAGGCAAGAAGAACGCTCGTAGCTTTCTCTCTCTCCCATCCCATGCATGTGTATATGACGCGTGGGCCCTAAGCAACAGCACATGCAAAAGAACCATGCCAACACCCACGTGAAGACCAAAGAATATTCCCTAATCATGCATTAGTCTTTTTCTATGTGATTAAATTGCGGCCACCTCACACAACCAAATGCCAAATCCGATTCCATTGATTCTTCTTCTTAAATTCATCTAAAATCGAACCCTACCTATCCATAAAGTTTCATAATTTTTGGAACGCAGTTGAATTTATGTGAATATTTATTTGTGTCTGTTTGCTGAGTACCATGAGTTCGACGCCGACGAAGGGACGTCGATGGATCGTGGAGTCATCGAGAGTGGCTGGAGAAATGATACTTTTGGAAGCGTGATTGGATTTCTAAGAATTTCGGCTGTCGTTGATTATTTACACTTATGCATTTGCATCAATACATATCATAATAGGAATGACAGTGGATCGATGGTATCAACTGGAGTAGCTGAAAGATGATGCTATGGTGATCATATCACGAAGATGGAAGGCTAACTTTTGGTTATATTTTACCTAGGCAAGCCCCGGTGCATAACCTCTACTTTTCTGCAGTTTAAATTATATTTGTGCATTAAGTTTAAGGAGTTGAATGAAACCCACTTGCATATATATCTTTATTCCTATGAGTCTTACTAGTATGACAGGATCGTGTAGAATGCTATGCTACAGGACTCCGGTAGAAGTCGAGTGATTGCCTGTCACTCGCGAGAGATAGGAAATATATTATTGGATTACTATCACTTGGAAAATATCAAAATGGTGGAAAGGAAAATGGTGACCGGGCAAGGTTATGGTTTGGGTATTGGTGAGTGTAAGGAGTTGTGTCGCCGTGGACACGGGGCATAGCTTGGTTACACTATTTTTTCTCTGTCTGGTCGGTTAAGGACCGATCGTTGCATATGACTCTAGGCAGGTCACAGACTTATTATCCTAAGCACATACTTGTGTATAGGCGCTTGGAAGACTTGTTGCTCTCTTATCGCGGATCCGGCTCTTTCCGGACCGACTGCTAGGGTTTGTTTTTGGTGGAGGAGGTCCTTGCGCCGCACTGAGTCCGGGACTCAGGGGTGGGGGCTTGGAGTCCCAGTTTGGACGAGGACCTAGACACCTAGGATAGGAGAGTGATGGGTTGGTCCTACTTGTGCCTGGGGTACAAGCGGGGCGTGTGTTTTCGGGGTACCCAACTGGGGGCATTGATTCGCGAATCGCTGGGCTATCCGGTATGGCTTGTCTGCGGTTTAGCATCGTAGTAAGAACTGAAGATGAAAGATGAAAGATGGAAAAGGAAATCTGATTGCTTACCACCTGCTTGAAAGTAGCACAGGTGTTTACATAGAATGGTTAGTTAATGAACCAATACGGCTATTAATAAAAATTGAATATAAGGACGCACGCTTAGTAATGCTTCCTGCAAATGCAACCCACAAGCTAGATAGCCTTGCATATCCTTGGAGTCTTTTCTTTTCTCCTGTCGGGTAAGTCTTGCTGAGTACAATTGAGTACTTAGGGTTTTATTCCCCCTGTTGCAGGTGACAGGTTGATGCTAGAGCTGACCCTTATGTGTGGATTCCTCCTGGTGGGCTCAGCGAGGATTCCTTTACGTCGCGATCGTAGTTTTTTAACTCTCACCAAATGTTTTTATAAATGAAAGTTTCATAATCTATTGTAGTCATTTATATATCAATACTTCATCATATCATTAATAGATGTTTATTTCCGCTATAATTCTGATCACATGTTTAAATTCCACTGTACATTAAATTATTTATAACTCTGATAATATGATTACATTCTGCTGTTATACAATAACTATTATACTCTGATGTTGTACTAAAAGGGATGTATGAAATGGTTAAGAATAATGTAAGCTTTGTTCTCTCATTTGTGATCCTGATGGCAAAAATGTGGATTTTCGGGTTCTCCCCTGGGGTGTGCCCGACGGAATCGAGTAATTTAGTGTTCTCCCTTGAGTGCTTTGTGTCTAATGGAAGATAAGTACTCCTATGAGGCATTAGATTAGGCGGTTCTGCCACACCGGTGGTGAAAGACAGCGATGCAGTGGCAACATTGGCCGGTGGTGGTGCTTCCCGTCACTGACAATGCCCCCTCACTTAGATCGGCTTAGGGTTTGAGGTGTAGGTGGGGTGTCTAGCGGGGTAGGTGATTCTCGTGCCTTGTGCCCTGGCCCCCACCTCCCTTTTTATGGTGCTGTACAATAGGGGCCTACCAACCATGGAGCGGTTGAGCGCCCCCGATCAGGACGTGGATCTAAGGGTCCAATTGGCCGTTGGGCCAATTGGTGAAGATCAATCTAACATTCTCCTCCTTGATCTCACCTTATGAAATAAACTTAACTTACTTACTTTATCTTGTTCCCATTCCATCATAGATCAGTGCATAGAGCATGTCTCATCTTCATGGTTTATTGCCATTAGATTAAACAGCTACAATGCACCTCTCTATTTTGAAACAGATTCTCAACTAGGCCCTTATTGTCTAGGAATCATAGGCTTTCTCTTAAACCCATGTCGGCTAAGTGTTCTCTGAACACGCTGGGTGGTAAGCCTTTTGTAAGCAGATCCACAAGCATCTTTTCTGTTCTTATATGCTCAAGACTAATTATATGATCTCAGACTTTATCTTTCACAACATAATAATTTATGTCAATGTGTTTGGTAGCACCACTGGACTTATTGTTGTGAGCATAACATACTGTTGGATTATTATCGCAGTATAACTTGAGTGGCTTATGTATGTTGTCTACCACTTTTAACCCGAGCATGAATTCCTTCAGCCAATTCACCTGCCCTATGGCCTCATAACATGCTACAAACTCGGCATACATTGTGGAAAATATAGTGATGGTTTGCTTTGAGCTTTTCCATGATATAACTCCTCCTACGAGAGTGAATATGTATCCTAACGTGGACTTTCTATCATCTCCTGCATAATTAGAATTTGTATACCCCTCTATGTGTAGGGAATTAGATCTTCTGTACGTTAGCATGAGACCCTTCGTACCTTGCAGGTAATGCAAAACTTTTTTTTACTAATTTCTAGTATTCTATTCCTGGATTACTCTGATATCTGCCAAGTAACCCGGTAACAAATGCTAAGTTAGGGCGAGTATAGACTTGAGCATACTGTAAACTTCCGACAGTTGAACTATATGGAACCGCTTTCATTTGATCGATCTCATATTTGTTCCTAGGACATTGAAATTCACCATATCTATCGCCCTTGACTATGGGAGCAGCTGAAGACTTATAATTTTGCATAGTGTATTTCTTTAGAACTTTTTCTAAGTATGCCTTTTGTGATAATCCTAAAACCCTCTTTTCTCTATCCCGGTGAATCTCTATTCCTAGGACGAACGAAGCTTCACCGAGATCCTTCATATCAAACTTCGAGGACAAGAGCTTCTTTGTTTCTAGTAGTAGATTAACATCACTGCTGGCGAGTAAGATGTCATCCACATACAAGACTAGGAAAATGTATTTTCCATTCTTGAACTTTGCATAAACGCAATTGTCCTCTATATTTTCTTGAAACCCAAACTTTCTTATTGTACTATCAAACTTCCAATACCACTATCTTGAAGCTTGTTTTAATCCATAAATGGATTTCTTCAGGCAGCATCCCATGTGTTCCTTTCCTTCCACAACAAAACCTTTCGGTTGTGCCATGTAAATATTTTCCTCTAGATCCCCATTTAGGAACGCCGTCTTTACATCCATCTGATGTAATTCTAAATCATAATGTGCTACAAGTGCCATTATGATTCTAAAAGAATCCTTACATGAGACTGGAGAAAATATCTTATTATAATCTATACCTTCTCTTTGTGTGAAGCCTTTCACCATAAGTCACGCTTTGAATCTTTCTATATTCCCTTTGGAGTCATGTTTGGTTTTGTAGACCCATTTATAGCCTACTATCTTAGCTCCTTTAGGAATTGTTTCTAAGCCCAAACGCCGTTGATTTTTATTGATTTCATTTCATATTCCATGGCTTTAAGCCACTTTGACGAGTGAGCGCTTCTTATGGCTTCTTCAAATGAGTTGGGATCACCCTCCATTTGAAATTCCTCACATTCATAAACTTCGTAGTCTTCAGGAATGGCTGATCTTCTAACTCTTTGAGACCTTCTAGGGGCCTCATTAGATAATGCTTGTTCTATATGAGGCTGTTGTTGCTCCTCCTCATGTGTGATAATGGGTTCTACGGGATCCTGAAGGATAGGTTCCTCATGTTCATTCATTGTTGCCACATGAGAACTAACAACAGGTGTTGTTGCTACAATGTCTTGCACTATTGGTACAGCAACAATAGGTAGTGTGAAGTATGGCTCCTAAACCATCGAAGTGGGCACGTATATGCGCTTCTCTTCAAAATTAATTTCTCGCGCTACCATGCTCCCCCTGATCATATCATCCTCTAAGAACACAACATGTCTTGTTTCTACAAACTTCATTTGTCTGTTAGGACAATAAAAGCGATAACCTTTTGATTCGAAACCAAATGAATCAGGAACTCATCCTTGAGCCCCAAATCCATTGGCTTCAGCTTCGAAGCCGTGTTGCTCATCTTTAGTATGTGCTCTCTGATACCTCCACCAGTGTATTTCTTATCGAACAATTTCTTGATCAAAGTACTGGCATAAGCCTTTGAAGAGCTAGTGAACTGACTCTCCACCTTCTTAAGATACTCTATGGCGGTATCACAATCTAGGATAGACCCTCTTATCGCATCTAAAATAGTGGACTTAGTCACCATCAAGCACTTGCTGGTTGAAATGCCCCATTTCTTGTGTTTGAGATCATATTTCATCCACACTTCTGCATGATCTCGCTGTCGAGCAGTGAAATCAGCATCAGTCTCATTTTCTTCCCTCACCAGGTCCACTGGCTTAGTAGGACACGGGGAGATAAGCGCTACTGCACTAGGTCATTTTCAGACAGCGCAAGTGCTAGTTCATACTTCTCTCGCCATATCCTATAGTTGCCCCTTCAAGAGGCGGTATGTCCTAGATTGCTCATTCAACTAGCTATGATAGGCATATGTGTTTTCCCCTTTTGTCTTGTTATTGTTATCTAGACTCTAGATGATAATGAGATGTGCTCTTGTTTAAGTTATCATTGTGCAACCCTCTGTGTTTCTATCAACATGGGCATGTTATAATAATTGTCTCCATCTTAAATTTAGTTATGATGATGGCCACAGCTATCATATTGTTCCTTCTATTCTTTTTTATTATTATGGTTAAACCAGTTGTGAGTTGAAGGCCTGATATTCTTGACATAAGAATGCCATCATAAAAGGATTTCATTTAAGTATTGATTGTTCCTGTGTTTTGCGAAGGGAAGCGAATTTTTCCAGAGGAACAATGAGATTCATTATTCCAATCCAAATGGCCCCTGATGTCAGCAAAACATAGGAATTGCATTCCTCTGGATTTTAGAATTATTTGAAATTCCCACAATCCGTGACTAGGGGCTCATGTTGGGTTTCAACTCTAGCCTACCCCAACTTGCTTGGAACTAAAAGGTTTTGTTGTTGTTGTTGAAATTCCCACAAATCCAAACGGAGCCTAAGAGTGTTTCCTCATCTAATATTATTATTGAAGTTCCTTTGGATTTTGAACTTTGAAATTAACTTTCTTTCGTTCAGTGATTCTCATAGGAACAGAGAATTGAGCACCTGATTGATGAACTAGAGGGGAAATTACAATAGCTGATCCTAGCAATGGCAGTAGTAGAAGATCTAGTTCGCCCTCCCTAGGAGGCTCTAAACGTGACAACTCTTGTTCTGCTTGATCCTAATCCCCATCCGCACCTGTGGTTATAACACCCACATGAGCGGCTGTGGTATTCCTATTATTCCTGCATGTTCTATTATTAGCTAGCTTGACTAATTCTAGCCACTAGAAGCAGTTGACCCTTTCTTCTTCTTCCTATTATACTGCTGCCCAATGAAGGAGTCCACAACACTTCTATCATCCTTTCAAAACAGCTCGTCCTTGAGCTGTAGGCCTGCTCGGAACTGGGGCTGAGCAATACTAAAGGTGATGAAGCACACTTGAGCAGCCAGCTGCTGGAAGAAAGCAATCGTGGCGATGACAGAAGATGAGGTCTGAAATTGCGCCACTGGAGTCAATTCAGCCAGCAGGGGTGTTGGCACTGGTGTCATTGCTGGGGCCATGGTGGTCGCAAGGGAAGGAGATGCCACTGCCGTCAGGATGTGTTCGACAAAGGCAACCAATATTGATGCGGCAGGCCTGTCCACAACTGATGAACATGGCGACAATGTCGGATACGGTGGCACATCTGGCAGCTGCAAGAATGGCGTTGATGCCATGGGTGTCGCCACAATTGATGGATTTGTTGTTGGCAAGGTTGCTGATGTAGAAGACAGTGGTGCTGTGGTGCCCAAGGCTGAGGAGAACACCCGTTGTGCGGACAACGAGGCCAGCGAGTTTGCTATTCCGCTAACCCTGCCCGATAGCTTCAGTCCTGGCGGTGCGAATGGCATCACTACTGATGGCGTTACGAGGTCTCCAAGTGTTGTAGACCTTGCCGATGAAGTGGCCAGGACCAAGCAGGACGCTCGCATCGGTGGAGCGGACATCAACACTGGACATGCAATCACCTGGTGCTTCTCCTTCACCATGGCTGGTGCAAATGTGACTAGAGGAGTAATCACAGGTAGGGATGTCACTGTTGGTGGAGGTGGTGGCGATGTTGTCCGTGGGGTGACAGCCATCGGGGGAGGCAGTGGGGAAGTTGTCGGTGTAGCCGCAATTGTCGGTGGAGGTGAAGCTGTTGGTATTGGTGATGCTGCCAGCGGGGAAGATGTGATGGTTGCTGGTATAGCAGACTAGGTCGTCGCTGGCGGGGAAGAAGGCGGTGATGCCGTTGTGCCTAGGGACGGGGATGACTGGATTGGAGGAGATGGTGACGAGTCCCGAGCCTTCATCCGATCGCTAAGTTGGAGGACCGTCTCATAGATCCAATCGATCCCTGCAGAGATGCGGTCACACCTCGCAGAGATGCCCTCAGAGATGGTGAGGAGATCGTCCATGGCTGGAAATGGTGGATGAGCAGATGTGATCTGAGGGTGGGAATTTGCGGCGGCGGAAGCAGATGTGGTCGCTAGATCAAAGGCTTCGATACCAGATGATAGGAATAGAGAATTAGGCACTTGATTGATGAACCGGAGGGGAAATTACAGTAGCTGATCCTAGCAATGGCAGCAGCAGAAGAGCTAGTTCGTCCTTCCTGGGAGGCTCTGAACGTGACAACTCTTCTTCTGCTTGATCCTAATCCCCAGTTGCACCTGTGGTTATAACACCCACATGAGCGGGCGTGGTATTCCTATTATTCCTGCATGTTCTATTATTAGCTAGCTTGGACTAATTCTAGCCATTAGAGGCAGTCGACCCTTTCTTCTTCTTCCTATTATACTGCTGCCCAATGAAGGAGTCCACAACAGGTTCCAATTATTATTGAGGTTCCAAGAGTGTCTCATCATCTATATTGGCAATCCTCGCTACACTCGTTATGGAAAACAGTTTTGAAACCTTATTGATTAGTTAATGATATCAGAGTTCCGTTGCTACTATTTTTGTTCATTGTTTCTTCTTTACAGTCTCTCCTATAGTGTACGAAATCCTTGAAAGCTTATATATTTTTGTTCAATGCCTCATCTCTGGCATGCCCATATAGGAAATTACTGAAGTCTTGTGTATTTGCTGACTGGACCCTCTTTCTTAATGTTCAGGTGCGTGATGAGCTTAGAAAGGAGACATTGCAACTTGCAAGTGAGTTATACATTCTGTTTATTTAAATAGTGGTGTTTGAATTGGTTTCAAAAAAATAATGGTGCTTCAAAAGTACCCTTTGATTTACAGAACTCAAAATAAGATATATGCAACATATATTCTTTATCTCTTTGGTGTTGTAAACTACAGGGGAAAGTTTAGAAAAGGAGCAGCCGATTTTGGAGCTTAGGAATCAGGTGCAGCACTGCCACCTATATGCCATGAAGAAAGATAGCAAACATTGTGGTCGTGCAATTCAAAGGATCATGCTTCATGCATAGTGTATAAAATTTGTTAACAACATGAAATGACAACCTTGTAATACTGTTACTGTGAAGCTTTCTAGTGATTTTGTTCTTATGTTTTCAGCGCTTTATTTCTTTGCTGACATTTTATTTGCATTTATAATCTTGTGCAGTGCACAATAATTAGAACCACAGAAGTGGCTGGTGCTCAAGACCGGTTAGTTGATTTGGAGAGGCAAAAGGATCATATTATGAGGTCATGCTGTTGGCCTGTTTCAAGAGGTTAATTTGGAGGTGGTGAAGACTTGCATCAAACTCGCACGTCGACAGTGTCGCGAGCATGTACAGTTCAGTACAAAGGCTGCCTCATCTTGAACACGCGAGAGGATTGCGAGGCGATCCACAAGCTGTCACTCGACCGTATCTGAACGTGTACAGATTCCGGTCGAGGCCGTGCGTAGCTGTCTTCTGGTTATATGTAATATATGTTTTTTTAACGTAATGTTATATGTCCATCACAGTAAACCCAGTATAGAGGACTAGAGGCTCTATACAACGTAAACATTATTATATGTAAAATGTCCATCACAGTAAACCCAGTCTAGAAGACTAGAGGCTCTATACAACGGAAACACATGGCCGGATGTAGAACACTGCCATGCAGTCCGTGTGATTTTCACGTGGACCGAGTGAAAACCGCTTGATTAGCAGCGGCACGGGCGCACGGCACGGCAGGCCACGTCTCGTTCCGTGCATCAACGGCCTGGCATAGGGTAGTCGTGTCATGCTGAGCATCGAACATCCTAACGAGCTATTTTGGGGATATATTAGGACTTGCCCATACAGTATCTGAAAATATCAAGAAGCCATTTTGGGGATAAAATCATCACGTAAAAAGCGTACACGTGAAAACAGCAATACTTCAACAGCAAGTGGCGCAACGTCAGGTTCAGGCACATCAGCAGAAAACTCAGCACAAATATCGATCAAGAGCAAACAATATGCACGTTTCGATATGATCTGGCTTGGACTCACACGGGTCAATCTGCCAATACTCATGCATTTGGGTACCCACACGACACCAAATCATTTGTCACCAGAAGATGGTAAACATGGATTTGGTACAGCGATGTAACTGATATACAGGTCAAGAGAGGAAACTCCCTTGTGCAAGCCACTGGAAGAACAGAGGAGTCGCTTCATATTCTTGGGCACTTTGATCTTTGCATTATTTCAAGCACTAAAAGAGATCAGTTGTCCCTAGTGCTGTTCTTGAGCCATTCCAAATACTTGGTGTTACCCCCAGTTATGGGTAGAGCAATAACTTCAGGAACACTGCATGGACGAGTAACACGTAAATCCAAGAACAAGATAGCATACCATATGTACTTCGTTCAACACACACAGCATCAGTAAGCTAAACGAAGCTTTACTCATATTCATGGTTGGCTTTGACATGTGCAGTCAAGGCATCCAGAAGTGATTCCCTGGTCTTGATGATGAGCAATTCTTCAGCATCAGATTGCACCTGAAAAAGGGCAGCTTCTTGATCAGATATGCTTAGTTTGATAAGCAGGGAGGGATTTTCAAGAAGAATTTTAGAAAAGTTTGGGATAACAAATAAGTACTACGAAAATAACAAACTTTATTTAGTCTGAATGGAAATCTTAGAGCATATCCAAGAGATTAGCCAAATCATTTTCTAAAGGTAAATTTGACTATTATTAAAAGAAAAACGTCTCCAACACTTTGTAAATGACTCTCCAAATTTAGTAGTTTTCATCCCACCTCATTCGCTCTCTACTTTCGGATAGCCTACCTCACTAGCCATCCAACCTCTTAGTTTTATAGAGCCTGTTGGAGTACTCTAGTATATTTTTGTCAAATCTATTTTAGAGAGTAGCTAAATCAGTAAATTTGGCTAATCTTTTTGGCTAATCTCTTAGAGATGCCCTACCACACCTTTCCCTCCCACCAGTAAACGGTTCAATGCCTGAAAAAGGTATGGAGGACTTCAGTTTATTTCACCGCTTCAAAGATAAAGAAAGGACATTCTATTCCAACACGTGTATAAACAACAGAGAGTAAGGTATTCATAGTAACCACTCAAATGAACAGCAAGGAACAAATTATATGCAATTCTACTGACCACTCTTGTATGGCAGGAGGCCTCATTCCCCTCCTCCACCCCCCCCCCCCCCCCCCCCCCCCCCCCAAGCAGGGAGGGATTTTTCAAGAGGAATTTTAGAAAGTTTGGGATAACAAATAAGTACAAGTGAAGGTCTACAAATTTAGTCTGCAAGCAAATCTTAGCATACCTTTCCCTCCCACCAGTAAACGGATTCAATGCCTGAAAAAGATATAGGGGACTTCAGTTTATTTCACCACTTCAAAGGAAAGAGCACATTCTATTCCAAAATTTGTATAAACAACAGAGTAAGATATTCGTAATAACCACTCAAATGAACAGCAAGGAACAAACTATATCAATTCTACTGATCATTCTTGTTTGGGCAGGAGGCCTCGTATTTTTTTTATAAAAAAATACACTGTTCATTTCAGTTTATGGCTGTCTTGATTCTTGGTTTCCTGAAGCTAGATATGCATAGTTATATTTAGTGTGTAAGTAACTAATCGTTTCAGTAAGCTATGTGCATATGCCACAGTTTAGTTCTTACAGGCTATCCTGACAATGCAGAGTTATCAAGCTCATCTCTTTTACAGTTGTACCGTAGCCTTACTTCACCTTGCACAACTTAAAAGAGAAACCTACCAACTAATTCAGAAATGGGAATATTTAGTGTCTACTGTTTAATATTCAGTAAAATTCAGATTTTTTTTGGGAGATCAAGAGCCCAACTAATTCAGGAACTATAGCATAAGTAGATCTAGATCTTCCCGGTGCTGCTACCATTATTTACACAGAATAAAATCTTCCATTTTAGGAAAATAAATTACCGAAAAATGAGCAATCACATTTTGTTGTGCACTGCGTTCATAATGTCAGAATTTTGTCAAAAAATAAGCAATGAGAAAACTGAAATCGAACCAGGTACTATATTGACACAAGCAGCAAGCTTCTCACTAATGATGCTGTGTGACAGCTTCTTGCCTGCAATAGATGTGGGACAAGTTATTTAAGACAAGTAAAGCAAAAGCCAGAAATATACCCAAAAAAATATGCAACAATAACACAACAAAAAGGCAAAAACTTAGAAGAACAACACTAATCAAGTGGACAAATATTGCATGCCCACAAGATAAAAGGTACTCCCTCCGTTCTAAACTGTAAGTCATTCTGACTTTTCTAGGTATATAACTTCTGTTATACACTTAGATATACATTATGTCAAGATACGTAGTAAAAATTATGTATCTAGAAAAGTTAGAACAACTTATAATTTGGAACGGTGGGAGTACTAAATGTTGGAGGTACAGAGTGTTTTTACTCAGCCAGGGATAACACACCCAGGCGACTGCTCTTTCATATATAGGAGATAAGTAGCACATTGATTACATTGATGGCTCATTAGAGCATTAACTAAACAGCTAACTGCCTGGGTACTTGCACAGTCACTTGTGCTGCCCAAGGCCTTAATAGCAGAAACATAATTAAGCACAGATAACTAAGTGATAACTGGGAGCAGGACTTAACTTCTACAGTTCTCCCCCTAAGACCTGCTTCCCCCATCCTTGATCTTCATGATCCCAATCTTGCTTCTCATGTCTTCAAACTTGGCCTTGCCTAAGGCCTTAGTCAGAATGTCTGCCAGTTGATCATTTGTGGCGACGAACTCAGTCTTGATGCTGCCTTCTTCAACACAATCTCTGATGAAGTGTTGTTTGATTCTGATATGCTTGCTTCTGTCATGAAAGACAGGGTTCTTTGCAAGTGCTATTGCTGATTTGTTATCCACTCGCAGCTCTACTACTTCCACTTTCTTTCCCAACAATTCAGCAAGTAACCTGGACAGCCACAGAGCTTGTGTTGCAGCAGTAGTCATGGCAACATACTCTGCTTCACAGCTAGATAAGGCAACCACTCTTTGTTTAATGGACTGCCAACTGACCAGATTGTTGCCTAGGAAGAATAGACAACCTGTAGTGCTCTTGCTTGAGTCAATATCTCCAGCCAAGTCTGAGTCACAGTAGCCAATGAATCTGGCTTCACTGGATGCCTTGGTGAAGTGCAGGCCATACTCCAGACTGCCTGCCACATACCGAAGGATACGCTTCACTGCCTGCTGATGCTCTATGGTGGGCCTCTCCAGAAATCTACTCACAAACCCGACTGCAAATGCCAAGTCAGGTCGAGTATGAACCAAATATCGCAGGCTTCCAACCAGCTGCCTGTACTGTGTTGGATCAACTTCCTTGGCTGTACTCTTCTTGCTCAATCTTAGCCTTTCCTCCATAGGAGTGGCTGCTGGGTTGCAGTCCACCATACCACCCAATTCCAGTATCCTTTTGGCATAGTGAGTCTGTCTAAGGGTGATGCCATCGGTGCTCTGCTGTACTTCAATGCCCAGATAGAAGCTTAAGAGCCCGAGGTCACTCATCTCAAATGTTGCTTTCATTTCAGCCTTGAAGCTTTCAACATCCTGCTCTTTGGCCCCTGTGATGATCAAATCATCCACATACACACCGACAAGCAACAGAGAGTTTCCAGAACCTCGCCTATAGATTGCAGCTTCATGGTTGCTTTGTCTGAAACCTTTCTTCTTCAATGTTGAATCAAGCTTTGCATTCCATGCTCTTGGTGCTTGCCGTAGGCCATACAGAGCTTTGCGCAAGCGATACACCTTGTCTTCTTGTCCAGCAACAACAAAGCCAGGCGGCTGATGCACATATACCTCCTCGTTGAGGTCTCCATTCAGAAATGCGGACTTGACGTCCATCTGATGAACAGACCAACCCTCCTGTGCCGCCAGAGCCAACAAGACTCGAACGGATTCCATGCGTGCGACAGGGGCGAAAGCATCATCATAATCCACGCCTTCTTGCTGGACAAAGCCACGAGCGACAAGTCTGGCTTTGTGTTTGATAACATTACCGTGTTCGTCCTTCTTCAATTTGAACACCCACTTCAGGGTGATTGGACGGTGACCAGCAGGAGGCTTCACAAGCTCCCAGGTCTTGTTTCTCTCTACTGATCGCAGCTCTTCTTTCATTGCTGCGCACCACGCTGGATCTCTCTTGGCTTCAGTATGCGAAGTTGGTTCGCCAGAGTGCGTTAGATGCAGCTCTGCGAACAGGCGAGTTGCAGGTGGCGGTGTGGGCTGCTGGCCAATGATATTGCTGACAGTTCTGTAGCGAAGTGGTTCATCCTCGTGATAAGCATCCAGTCGATCATCATCATCCTCCAGAGGCGTGGCATGCTCAATCTGAGGACTTGGTGGCGGTGGTGACACTTCCAGTGCCGCTGGAGCAGAATTAGCTTGAGGATGAGTTGATGCGGAGCCCTCTGCTCCTTCAACTCCAATTGGGCTGTTTGGTGCGGGTGTTCTTGGTGAATCCGGGAGCAGAGGCGACGACGGCGGCGCTGGTTCGCTCACCTCCTCTGACCAGACATACTCAACTGTGAATTCACTGCTGTTCACAGCTGATGGCCCAGATTCCGGCGAGGACCAATCCCAGCCATGTTCTTCATCAAATACAACATCACGGCTGATCCTGACACGCCCGCTCACAGGCTCAAACACCCTATATGCCTTAGCTCCTTCTGCATAACCAATAAACACGCCGGCCTCGCCGCGGTCATCAAGTTTGCGCAGCTGACTGAGCTTCCTTGTGTATGCCACACACCCAAACACTTTCATGTGTCCCAGAGTTGGTGAACGTCCATGCCAGGCCTCATATGGGGTGATCCCCTTCAACGCACGTGTCGGTGATCGGTTCAGTATGTGGACTGCTGTCATCACAGCCTCCCCCCAAAACCGAGCTGGCAGGCCCCTCTGCTTAAGCAGTGCCCTTGCCATGGCCACTACTGACTGATTGCGCCGTTCAACTACCCCATTCTGCTGAGGTGAGTGGGGAGCACTGAAGTGCCTCTTAATGCCTTGTTCTGCGCAGTAGGTAGCGAAATCAGCAACTGTGAATTCTCCTCCATTATCGGTGCGAAGCACCCTGATTTTCTGACCACTCTCCGCCTCTGCGCTCAATTTGATGCGCTTGATGGCTTCTGCTGCTGCATCCTTGCTTGGTATGAGCGCTGCCCACATGAAACGGCTAGCGTCATCGACGAGCAGCAGGAAATATCGATTCCCTCCAGGTGTTGCAGGTGTCACTGGTCCGCAAAGATCGCCGTGCACCAGCTCAAGGGGCTGTTTGGCACGGTACTGTGTTGCAGCTGGGAACGGGCGCCTTCTCATTTTGGTGGTGACACAGGTGTCACACACCTGCTCCACATGGTCAATAACCGGGACACCGCGCGCCATCTCCTCCTTCCCAAGTCTGCGGAGTGCATCAAAATTCAAATGCCCCATCCTCTCATGCCACTGCCACGCTACATCTCCTCTGCATGCTGCAAGACAAAGTGGCTGGGCTGCATGAAGTTGGAGTGTGTACAATCTGTTAGCCCCTCTCTTCACCTTGGCAATCAAACGGCCAGTGTGTTCCCAGATACGTAACACGTCGTGATATATCTCCACCTTGGAGCCAGTCTCGTCAAGCTGACCCAGACTGATAATGGAATTCTTCAGGGCTGGTATATAGTACACGCCCTGCAGCACCCTATGCTCACCAGTTCTTCCTTCGAAAGCAATCGAACCGATGCCTTTGATGTCAACCTTGGACGCATCTCCAAATCGGACCGTGCCTCACACGTCCGTGTTCAAGTCAGAAAAGAGCTCACGCCGTCCAGTCATATGGTGTGTAGCTCCTGAATCAAGGTACCACACATCTGCCTTTTCTTCATCGCCATTGGCACCAAGGAAGGCGCGGGCTTTTGGTTCTTCCAGATTCACCTCTTGAGCAGCATAGGTGTATGCCGGCGCGCACTTATCAAGATCAACGAGCCCATGCGCCAGAAACAGAGCCCCATCATCCTCGCATTCTGCATACTGCACACGGCCATTGTGGCCGCCGTCACCGCCGCCTGCGCCCCCTCGGCCACCAGCGTGCTGGCCTTGATTGCCACCGCGGCCGCCGCCACGACGGCCTCTGCCCCGTCCGCTGCCACGGTCACCGCCACCATCACGGTCACCATCTCTGTCTCAGCGTGGATGAGGGCAGTCTCTTGCCCAGTGGCCCTCCTGGCCACAATTGTGGCAGGTATCGCCACAGCGTCCACCATCGCGGCCGCCGCCACGGCCCTTTCCTCGCCAGCCGCCGCGACCGCGGCCACCACCGCCGCCTTGGCCGCCGCCGCGCTGATTCTTTGAACTAGAGCCAGCAGAATCATCCCCGCCGCCCTTCTTCTCCTTCTTCCAGCGTGCGCGCCATTGCTCCTCAGTATACATGAGCTTGCCGCCGACGGTGATTGGCTCGGTAGGTGCTTGCTCTTCACGGTCATCAACAGCCTTGAGCCTCCCAGTGGCTTCCTCAAGCGTGAGCATGTCAAAGTCCAGAAACTGCTCAATAGCAACCACAATCTGCGCATACTTCGACGGTACTGTACGCAGATACTTCTCCACCACACGCCTCTCATCGATGTCCTGATCACCATGAAGGACAAGCTGTCGATGCAGAGTTGAGAGGCGGAAGGCAAAATCTTCAACGCTCTCTCCTGGCTTGACACTGATGTTCTCCCAGTCGCGGCGGATGCGTTGCAGCGTCGCGCGGCGGACCCTGTCCACGCCGATGCGCGCAGCAGCTATGGCGTCCCACGCCTCCTTCGCCGTCCGCTTGTCGATGAGCGGAATCCCCATCTCCTTGGGAACCGCTGCGACAATCGCCTCCATAGCCCGCCGGTCGTCGCGGAACGAGACCCGCTCTCCTTCAACTGCGTCCCACAGATCGCGGGCCTGCATTCGCAGTTTCATCTCTTGGCTCCATTCGTGGTAGTTCGTCTTGGACAGCATCGGCCAGTTCGTGCCGCTGCCCGAGTCCCTGTATACGACCCTGTCGTACACAGGCGACTCCCGACGCCCGCCACCGCGGCCACGCCTGCGGACTGGCGGAGATGGAGACCTCCGGCGCGGGCTCTTGACCTCCTCCTCTCCTTCTTCATACTCCAGCTCCTCTTCTTCCTTCTCTGCTGCAATCTCCTCCCTCAGCACCCGCGCGGTCCTTGCCGCCTCCTCTGCAGCCGCCGCCGCCTGCCGCGCCGCCTGGACCGCCTGCGCAGCTGCCTCCTCTGCAGCTTTCAAGCGCGCGGCCCGGCCAGAGGAGTCCTCCGCATCGCTGACGCCCTTGGCAGCCTTCCTTCGGCGCTCAGAAGATGTCGAGGCCATGGATGAGAAAGCAGGGAAGGGGGCTCGAGTAGAAGATGAGAGAGAGGTGTCTAACCTAGGCTCTGGTACCAATTGTTGGAGGTACAGAGTGTTTTTACTCAGCCAGGGATAACACACCCAGGCGACTGCTCTTTCATATATAGGAGATAAGTAGCACATTGATTACATTGATGGCTCATTAGAGCATTAACTAAACAGCTAACTGCCTGGGTACTTGCACAGTCACTTGTGCTGCCCAAGGCCTTAATAGCAGAAACATAATTAAGCACAGATAACTAAGTGATAACTGGGAGCAAGACTTAACTTCTACACTAAACTGCCTGCTTTCTCATTGGAGAGAATTGCACAGATTGACTTGCAAGGACTCAAAGTGGTAAAGAAGCATTAACAGCACAGAAAATTAGGCACTGGTTACCTGCTTCTCTGTTTGGAACTGTCACATACACGACAATGGAGGGCACTGTGGTGGAAGCAGACTCCATTCGAGTAGAACTGAGACCTCTTGCCCTGCAAAATTTTACATCATTGAAGTTTCTCAACCTTGGAGTCACTACATGTGCTTGTAGATACTATGAAAGACATAAGACCCAGCATTTCTACCCTCCAAGGTTTTCATAGCATCATGCTACCACATGAACAACGGTTTCTCATAACATACACTCTCATTAGCAATTCACTAGTTCAATTGCAGCAATGGGCGTCGGAACTGAAAACAGGCATTGCGCCATCTAAATCATGCAATGGTACTACATATGATCTTACAAATCCTCACAAATGACAAATCGCACTTAGTTAATCTAAAGCAATGTTTCCAAAATTACAACAAAGAATTCAACATTAATGCATCCATGAGTTCTGTGACCATGATTCATCTTCATCCGTCTCTAATTTGTCTCACTTTCATACATAGATCATGTTCTAAGCCACCTTTGGTGTGAAAACGCCAAGGTTCTAGGCAAGCTCCGCATAGCACCCGCTTTTGGAATCAGAGAGTACTGGGGTACAGGTCTGTGATTCCACAAAGTCAACCCACTCAGTAAACTGCGGCAGCACCAAACTTCGCGAACCGATGGCCCATGGGAATGCGAGTGCCTTCCTCGCATCAGCCAAAGATGTTCAAGAGAGACAAAGGGATGGGGAAGTTACCCGAGGAAGGGGAGGCGTCGGTGGGAGATGGCGCACCCCGTCCTGCAGGCGACCGCAGCGCTGACGGCGCCGATGCTGAAGAACAGGAGCGCTCCCGCGAGCGGCGAGCGGCGCCCGTAAAGCAACGCGCGCTGCGCTCCGGCGGAGCTGGCGGCAGCGGAGGAGGCGGAGGAGGGTGGCGAGAAGACCCGGAACGGCGCACGGAGTGGCATCTCCGGCAGCTTCGGTAGCCGCTTATGTACGCCTTGCCGTCGGGAAAGCGCATCCTTTTCCTCTCTTGGCCTCTGGTGGGCTTGAATGGGCCCGCTATTGGGTTTTCGGCAGGCCATTCGGCCCAACGCCGCAACTCGCGTCATCTTAACCCCTCTCCTCGGATGAGACTCCCGAGCCCCAAACCCTACTTGAAAACCAGAGCAGCCTTCACCGCCAGCGCCGACAGTTGGAGCTCCGCTTCGACCTTCCGCGCTTCTCCGGTCATGGCTGAACCCGAGGTGGAGGCGGCCGCAGCCACAGCGATGGAAACCGAGGCGCCTGCCGCAGCCGGTCAGAAGAGGGAGCGGGAGGAAGGAGGTGATCCTGCTGGTGATGGCGGCGAGGCGGCGACGGAGGAAGCGGCGGCGGCTAAGAAGCCGAAGGTAGAGGAGGAGGCCAAGGAAGCAGAGGAAGCGGGGGAGGGGAAGGCAGAGGAGACGGAGGAGGGGAAGGCAGAGGAGGCGGAGGAGGGGAAGAGAGAGGAGGCGAATGAGGAGAAGGCAGTGGAGGCGGATGGCAAACCTGTGAAGCTGGGGCCGAAAGAGTTCGCCTCGGCCGTTGAGATGTTCGACTACTTCTTCGCTCTGCTCCACTCCTGGACGCCGCAGCTTGAGTTCAATAAGGTGAGGGCGTTTGATTATCTTGGTTGCGAAGAAGATTGTTCCTTTAGCTTTGATCTGATATACGTGGTGGAGTGTAGTTCGGTCTGATGAATTGCTTGCATGCTGTGGGCTGTGGCAGTAACAAGCTGGTAGTACTAGGTAAATTTCATAAGCTTCAGTGAGTTCGGGGAGTGCATTTACTTGTACTCCTAGACAAGGTTGCTCTCAAACATCAGTTCACTGGAGGCATCATATTTATTTGAATTGACAAATCCATTCTTTAAGGCTGTGAGTTCGCAATTACTTGATTAGTTTGTTCTGAAGGGTTCTAAGTTGGATCCTGCATTGTGTCCTGCGCCTTCCAGCTCCACTGTCTTCATCAGTCATAGCTATGGAAATGAATGCACTAGAAAAGATCTTACTTTTAGTGGTTTGCTTATTTGTGCCATGATGTGGTTTGGTTTTCAAGTTCTGTTATTGCTAGGGAAGTCTTATCATTTTCATTCTGTTTGCTTGGATGGTTCATCTTTTCTTAGCTTTGTTTGAGTTTCCTGTGATTATTATGTTTTGTTAGATCAAGTTTTGGATTAAACTTCTTGCCAAATGAGGACCTATATGCTTATTTGGCTTGATTCGTTAGAGTTTCATGTGAGTCTCCATGTTATGTTTGATCAGCTCTGATAATTATAATGTTTTTGGGTGCATGTATTAATATTCCTTTTCCATGGTGTTCAGATCTATGTATATGTAATATGTTTAATCTTCATTCATGTTTAACATCGCTATCACAGTTGCAAGCAGCGCAGCTTTGAGATCTTAATCATCATTTGCTATTTGATTCGCTTATAACATGCTTAGTGGGGCTTGCAGTTTCAGTCTGGAGTTCCAAGTGCTTTTCTGGTGTTTGAGTAAGAAAACTCTGCTGTTGATAGCTTTGAGCTATCCACGAAATCATGAATCACTGTCCTAGCATTGTTGTTTACTTATTCCTTCCAACTTTGGAACATATGTGATACTAGAAGGATGGTTTGTTCCCTTTTTCTTGGTTATGCATTGTTAACCTTAACAAGATCTCCAGTCGATGATCTTAGACAATTGAGATACTTTGGATCTCATTACTTCCGTGTTATATATATCGTAGATGGAAAGAGTTATACTAATTTTTCTGGTATAGTGCTGGTGATCTTTTTTTTAAACTTATAATTTTTCATGTTTGTTTTAAGTCTGTATTCTTTATAACTTGTGTTTTGAGTTGTGATTTTCACCTCTTTTACTATATTTGTGGTGCTTAAAGCAAAAATTAAGTAAACCGCGGCTGTGGTAGCACTTGAAAGTCAAGTAGATGACTTTTTAACATGACTGCAGTCTAGTTTCCTGAAGCCAGCAACATTGTAAGTTCGATGATGGAAACATCTGGTAGTTGGCTGTTGTGCTGTTGAAAATGATTGCTATCTATGTAGTGCCCACTAGATAACTGACCCTATATGCGCCACAAAGGTCGCGTGATTGATCTCCATAGGTCAAACCCCGGTGTACCTCCATAGACAAACCCATAGCCATCATTAATATCTGCTCATGACACATGGGTTTCTTATTTTCATCTCAACTTTTGCAGTATGAACAAATGGTGTTGGAAGATTTGCTGAAGAAAGGCCATGCTGAACCTGCTAAGAAGATTGGGGCAGGAGTCGAAGCATTTGAGATACGCAACCACCCGGTGTGGCAAAGCCGCTGCTTCTTTGTCCGCAGGATTGATGGATCCGCAGATGACTTCAGCTTCCGCAAATGCGTCGACAACATACTGCCTCTCCCTGAGGACATGAAGATCGGCAATGGCAAGAAGTCTGGTGGCCACCGCAAGTGTGGCGGCGGTGGGGGGCGGGGAGGAGGAGGACGCGGGGGAGGTGGCCGTGGCGGCTGGCGCGGTGGGCGCGGCCGGGGCAGGAGGGGAGGGTAGGATCTTAACAGGCCCTGCAATTTTGCCCGGTTAATAATACTGGGGTGGTCGTGGAAATGAAGGCATTTATTTTGTGACTGTCCTAAAGACCGATGCCGACTTGTGTACCTTGCAACTGGGATATGATCCACGCCGAGTGCTTGCCGCGTGCTGTTGTTAATTTGTGCCATTCCACCCGCCCTTATTTTCTTCTCGATTTGGTGTGATCTTGTTTCCCACCGGCCGGCGTGGCGCCGGATCTGAAGGTGAACGTGGTGGCCTCCGACAGCGGAGTCGATCGTGGAGACCACCGTGTTAAGAAGGAATTATACTGAGTATAAAACAGCGCGTGTTTTAACTGTGCTGGGACAAAACACGGTTGTCGATTGTCTTGGTGCGAACGAGCAGTGAACGAAACACTGCAGGCTGGCTGTGTGCCTGTGTTGGCTTGGCTAACGCTTCTTTCTTTGTTTTTCTTTTTTCTTTTTTTTTAATAAAAGAGCACTGTGTGGCCTAACGCCAAGCAGCACTCGAACACGCGTGGGATGTGATGACTGATGGTGATTCCAGCCGAACTCCGCCTTGAGGAACCACCGAACCAACATGCTCCTCAGGTTCTCTGCGAGGTGAGCAGCACATGAACAGCCCGGTCTAGAACAAATTGCAGTCTGTTCGGCTGGAGCTGAAACGATCGTATACGGTCGTGAATTATTACTGCTGGCTGGTTTGGTGTGAGAGAAAAATACTGTTTTAGCTGAAAATTTACGATCGTTTACCACCCAGCGAACAGGCCGTTGGTCGCCCGCTGTACTTGCTAGTCCCAGGAACGAAGAAAAGGAACATCCGACACGAAATCGGTTGTTCTCGCGATCTTGGCACATGCCCATGTAGTCCTGTACTGTACGGGAAGCAAGTACGCGTACATGAACGCGATCCTGATCTGCTGGGTACAGGTCTCGCCGCTTGTACTAGTTTGTAATGGCAACGGGGCCGGTCGCCATCGGCCGGAAACCAAGCTCAGCTGTTCATGTTCCCATCCGGTGATCCCTCGAGTGTTCGGCCGGGACGAAAGCACTGTTCATACGGGGAACACGGTTTATGCTGAAATTTTATGAGAGAAAACTACTACTCCGGCTAAAAAAAAAACAAGCCGAACTTGCTCACAAGCCGCCCACTTGCACAGGCATCTTCAGCGCTTGGCATCCGTACTTGGGACCAAAAGGCCACCTTCTCTGGAAAGTGGGAGCGAAAGGCAGGCAGATGCTTTTGCCACTTGCGGCGATCCATTATCCGGTTACGTTATCGGCCTGCGGCACCTGCTTGTTGCGTGCTTGCTCGTCATCAACCACCACGCGCTAGGCTTTTACGCTTGCGATTGGGACTGGCATTTGCCATTGACAGCCTCCTGAAAAGCACCCTCAATGCATCGTTGATTTTTCAAGGTACCAGACTAGCGGTCAGATACATATACATAAGCGTCGTTGGGTCGGTGCCCGTTTCTTCTTCTGAACTGGAAAAAAAACTGGAGCCGCGATCGAAACGTACGTGCGTGGCCGTAGCCGTAGCCGTAGCACCAGCACACTGCACACCGCCGGCGGGACCTTTCGACGGTTCGGGACTATCAGGAGTTCAGGAGGTATCAGCACACGCCTCGCAAGTCAGCGCAAGCAAGCATTCCCGCTTTCGGAAGGGGTCCACGTCCACCAGTAGGATCCGAGCTTTTTCAGGGAGCCAAAGGATATGCCACCCATGTGGTGCCATGCGCCCGCGCCAGTCGTGACGTCGCAAGCCGGAACGGCTAAGGACGCAACGCAACGCGACGGGATGGTGGCCTGGGGAACGGATAAGTTTCACCGACTTGTTTGGCCTTTCTCCGTCGAGATTGCTATCGCCGTCGCCGAGCCCGGTCCGGGTGGCTGGGTGACAAGTCGCGGTCCGTAGCTGCGGTCTCGGACGCGTGACAATGTACTACAAGCAAGGCTGCTCACTTCGCAAATCGCTGTGGTTTTCCCAAGGTACACTAGTAGTTGGCTAGTTGCACAGAGATACGAAGTTGCTTTCCTTCTCTTTTTGCAAGTGCTGATTATTTTCTCCTTTTTTTCATATTTGATTTGATGACGGGTCATAACAACAACTCGCGTGTTGTGGCCCCACGTGATATGTTCCTTGTGTTTATATACTGACAAGTTTGCTAGCTTGACGAGGACTGGATAACATACTCACAGTAAGATATCCACTAGCCAGTGCCAGATGGTCAGTTGTTCAATACAACACAATACGCAATGCACGTGCCAAATTTTAAAAAGAAACAAATGTACGTGTAGCATTTATATAACACCACATTCCCTTCATTTCAGATTATAAATCGTTTTGATCTTTCTAGTTATATATATTTTTTTATTATAGATGTATAGAAAAAAAACTATTGATTAAAAAACAAAATAACTTAAAAATTAGAGTCACTCGTGTCGCGTCGTCTCTAATACTTCAGCAATGTAATCTTTTATAAGCTCGTCTTGTTTCGGTTGCCGTAGTTCTTGGGGGAATTTTTTGTGTGCCATTAAAAAAAGATTGCAATGCCATATGGGCTCTTGAAAAAGTTTAGCGGTCTTCAGCGCCACTGCTCTAACTTTTTTGTGTCCTCCATGCCACTGCCGTCAGTTTGAGCTCTAATGCTGTCAATCTACATGTGTAAAAAGTCAAAAATACCCTTAAATCTAAATATGTCATTAATTTTTTGAGCATCTTACCGACTTCAAATGAAAAAACTCAAAACTATAAAGTTATAGATCTCGTCGAGATCTATAATTTTCATATAAAAATTATCTTCATTTAATTTCGCAAAAAAAGATATGATTTTTAAGATATATTAATGATATCAAATCATATTTTTTACGGAATTAAATGAAGATAATTTTTATATAAAAATTATAGATCTCGATGAGATCTACAATTTTCTAGTTTTGAGTTTTTTCATTTGAAGTCGTTAAGATGCTAAAAAAATTAATAACATATTTAAACTTTAGGGTATTTTTGACTTTTCACACCTACAGTTTAACGGAGTTAGAGTCTAAACTGACGGCAGTGGCATGGAGGGTACAAAAAAAATTAGAGTAGTGGCGCTGAAGACCACTGAACTTTTTCAGAGATTCACAAAATATTGCGATATTTTTTAATAACACACAAGGATTTCCCCTAGTTCTTGTACCAGCCTAGGGCTTCCTACCACTACCTGGTCCCCCACTTGCCAATCCGTGTAGGACGCGGGTTGCTCTAGTGTTGTACGTAAACTTTTTTTTTCCTAATGAAAGATGTGTGGGTTGGGATGTAGCATAAAACAAGTCTACATAAATATGCATAGAAAAGAGATGTCTCGTGATTTTACATCGGACTGGACAATCGGTTTAAATCGATATTTCGGTTCGGTTTGTTCGGTTTCGCAAAATTTCGGTTCTCAAGAATCCAAAACCGATCGGTTGCAGTAAGAATTGAAAACCGACCATTTCGGTTTCGGTTTTGTACATCGGTTTTTCGGTTTAAACCGTACTAACCAAATCCTCACTGGTTGGAGTCACACATGCAGAGACGCTGTCGGAGCCGCTCGATGCCTCGCCGCTACCTGCTCGGTGCTGCATGCAGCCGTTAGCCGCTGCCACCCGCACGCCCGCTCGGGCTCGCCGCTGCCGCCCCTGCGCGCGGCTCCCTGTCCGCGTCGCTCGTAGCCGCCGCTGCCACTCCTTCCTCGCGGCCACGCGCACGCGCTCCCTGCTCGCTGTCGCTGCGCGCCCTCTGCCGCCCTGCTTGCGTCGCCGCGCGCACCCTGCCGCCCTCCTCGCGTAGTCGCGCGGTCGCGGCCGTGTCGCGCCGCCACCAAAAGGCTGGGAAGGGCTGCCTGCTACGGTTTGGGACTTCGACTGGAGAAGACCAAGTCGGAGTGAGGGAGTCGCCTGTGGAGGACGGGATTGTTCTCAGCGATGCATGCGCTCAACTGGGCCGTGGGCTGGGCTGGGACCTGGGAAACGTGGGAGAGGGTGGCGTGTGTGCGATTCGCGTCTTGCGTCTAGGACGGCTGTACGGGGTTGACATTTCGGTTTCTCGGTGTTACGGTTCTGTTCGACGTGGGAACCGAAGCCGTAACCGATGACCGAAGTTCTCAAATACAAAAACCGAAACCGAACTGAAGAACCGAAAAACCAACATTTCGGTTCGGTTTCGGTTCAATTCGATTCGGTTTTCGGTTTTCGGGTTTAATGTGCCCAGCCTGAATTTTACATACAATGGCCCCGTTTGGCAGACCTTCTTCATCGGCTTCAGGAGCCGTCTGGAGCCGTTTTTTACCAAACGAGGTAAAGTAAAATAGTTTCACTTGTGAAGCTCTTAAAAACATGTTTTCACAGTGATTTGGGGTGGGATGGAGCAAAAAAAAATGGCTTCTCCAGGCTCCTCCTCCATGCCCCTAAAAACATGTTCTCACAGGAAAGCCATTTTGCCAAACGGTTTACCAAAACCGCTTCAGCTCTACCGGTGGAACTGTTCGTGAAGCTGAAGCAAAAAAAAAAAAATAGCTTCACTAGTGAAGTGAAGCCCTGCCGGGACCAAAACCTTTTTTTATAACAGCATACAAAACCTTTGAGAGAGAATATTCACGCCTTGAACTAGATTTCTTAAGCACGTGTGTGTAGTTTTCCGCTTCATATGAACTCAATCGAAGTCACCTGTATTAGCAAACGCATGTTGTTTGCAACATATTTTGTTTTTATTTTATTTTATGTTTTTCTCATGTGAAGCGAACTTTTGTTACACGACTTGGATATGTTCACAACAAAACACATGCACTGTTTAGCGTATTTAAATACCGTGTAAACACTACATAGTGGTACACTATTTTCATTTAATCAGCTATATTTATCTAGTCCAATTGGTCGATTAATCTGTTTAAACCCTTTTAGTTTGAATAATAGATAAACAGAAAATGATCATATGTTTACAGTTTAGCGTTTAAAAAAACATAGTCCATAACGTCCCATTTAGACCTATCTACCGTGTCTTTTTTCAGATTGAAATAAAACTCTTATATGTACATGTATGCTTAGTATTTGTATCCTGGTCGGTCAGAAACAGGGTGCAGAAGTTGAGAAGGAAGGAGGGGAAAAAAATAGTCTGGCAGGAAATACAGAAGAGAAACTAACCAAAAAAGAAAAAAAAAAGGGAATTTCATACGATTTCTGCGCCCTCTTCTTCAGCGTTTTCGCTACTCTACCCCAGCGAGCCCCGGTACGACCAACCCTCCCGCCGGCGCCGCCGCTCGCCGCGGGCCATGTACAAGCTCGGCGGCCGTGGCGGTGGGCGCGGCGGCAGCGGCGCGGCAAAGCGCCCGCCGCCCCCCCACGGCCGCGGCCGGGGCGGCGCCTCCTCTATCGGCGGGATGTCCGGGCCTCCCCGCGGTCGCGCCGCCGCCGCCGCGACGCAGCCGGCGGGGCGCGACGAGGCGTTCCGCCTCGAGTCCAGCGGCCCGCCCGCCTTCGCGGCTATAATACGGCTGACGCCCGACCTCGTCGACGAGATCCGGCGGGCGGAGGAGGCCGGTGGAGGCGCACGCATCAAGTTCAACCCTAACATGTACAACTCGTCGGAAAACGTGAGCTTTCCCTTACCCTCTGGCTTTCAGCTCTGTGTGTCCCTTTTGAGTTCCTCTTAAGTTTTAACCTAACAAATTTAGATATTTTTTTAGTTTTTATCAATATACAGTATATCCTGGTAAGTTGTTTTCCTTCTTTTGGCACTTTTACTGGGTTTGAGCGAGTTCTGTAATTTGCCTTCACGCCAATCAAATAAAGCATGGTACTGGCGAGATATAGTTTGGATTGTCAGGGCACGATGATCTGTTAGGTGTCCTTCTAGTAATGATTATCTTCATCTCGTGTGATGGTCTTGAGGAATTTTGATTCGTACAGCAAGCTTGCATTGCTCCTGTCTCAGTGTATATGATTTAGATGGGTCAAACGGCATTTGGTTTAGTAATTTGCAATTCAAGCCTTTATATCATTGCTGTGTCTTATGCTCCCATTTCAAGGCACACCGTTGCTTACTTTGCACTTACTTTGATTTGTCGGAGCAAAGTTGAATGTTTATTACGTTCTCATTGGACGTTTGTATTGTTTGGTTGGGACTTTGCTTAGCGATTTTCCTCAGGAATCTTGCGTTTTCCCATGTGTTATGGTCCTAGACTTCTGGCTATTCTTATTTATTTTAGGCAGATTGGAACAAGGACATTTATCATTTGATGATTCTTTCAGTTCAGCTAAATTTCTTGTTCCATATTAACACATTGCTTATTTGATGATTCTTTCGGTTCAGTTCATTTTCTTGTTCCGTGTCCACATTTTCATTGTTTATCGTTGTACAATTAGTTCTTACATGGTATTTGATTTGGTGTTGTTACTTTTGGATGACTTTGGACTTCTAATCTGGTATAAGAACTGCTGAAAATCTTCCCTTAATGGTGATCCAGACCTGATCTAGCACAATAATGTCATATTTCAATTAGCTTTGTACTGTGGATCAGGAGTTGAAATCTCAGCTCTGAAGTATAAGCAGACCCATCTGGCCTGCATAGATTGGATGGCCCCCCCTCTCTCCTAGCAGATTTTTTCTTGTGTTTTATGAGTTGCCTATTTTCTATATATATATGGAATCACCAACAAGTATGACCAGTACTGCTGAAACAACAAAGAATACGCCTATTCATTTTGTCTTGAATGTCCAGCCCACACTGAAATTTTGGAGGCTGAGTGAAGGATGGTTTAAAGAATTTCAAGGTTACAGTGCTTAGTTAAATTGCCCTACTGGGTCCAAACTAGATTTGTTTGACATGAGAACTTTTTTCAACATGATGATTGCGCTTGTACATTTAGTGTTTCAATTGGAGTACTCAAATCTCTTTTCCTGCGCCAGGTTATAGATGTTAGTGGTAAAGAATTCAAATTCACCTGGGCATCTGAACGTGGCGAATTGTGTGATATTTATGAAGAACGTCAGAGTGGAGAGGATGGAAATGGGTTGCTTCTGGAGTGTGGCTCTGCTTGGCGCAAGGTGAATGTGCAACGCATTTTGGATGAATCAACAAAGAACCTTGTGAAAATGCGCTCAGAGGAGGCTGAACGTCTCTCAAAATCTCGAAAGTTTGTCTGCTTTCCCTGTTCTATAATCCTCTTGGTTTCTATTGATTTAGGATAATCCTGATATGTAGGATTTCAAAAAATTTATGTTTTATGATATTGTAGTTTTCTTCTCAACCGCTTATATATCCTCTTAACTTTTCCGGCTGTAGATCAATTGTGCTGGACCCTGCCAATCCATCTGTCAAGAGTCAGGCCAAGTCGATGGCTGCTGCAGCTGTAGAAGGTCTTTCCTTTCAACTATGCCTCATGTTTCCTTTCTCAACATTATATTATGAGTTTATGACCTCTCCCTGGATTCTGCATTCATAATAGAAATGCGCACTGCTGCGTGATTATTCTATGTCAGAATTTTCTATGTGCAGTAGTAAATACCAATTCTCAATTGGCTAATGTTAGTTGCTGTAATTACAATTTACTTCTGTTATTCTTCCAGGTAATCCACGGAGGATGCACTGGAAGCAGAAGAATGAATTTTTAAGGAAGAATAAAGGTTCTAATCCTGCTGGGTCATATTTTTCTTTGTTTTCTTTGTTTATGTTTAACTCTGTGTATCGTTTATTCGTCTGCTTCAGCTGCTGTTATCACCCCAACCAAATCAGTTTCCAAGGTGAAGTTATCTAACAATATTCCCAAAGGGAATATCTCAAGTTCACCTGCACCTTCTCCTGAACAACCTGGAGCAAGCAATCCTTCATTTCCTGTTGGATCAGATGCAAATAATGAAGTTATAACACCTTTTGATTTGAACAAAGGGGAAAACAGTAAATATGAGAAATCAGCTGCTAGTAAGATGTCTAACAAAGGTATAAATCGCCGAGCAAGTTCTCATGCTGCAAATGTGGATGATAATACAAATGAAGTGCAAAGCTACTTGATATCTGTGCTCTCAAAAAATCCAAAAGGAATGGCCCTAAAGGTAATGAATCTCTCTTTATCTCTCTGAGCATGGGTCACATGATACTAATCAAGTTCATGTGCAAATGGGAGAAGTACTCAGAAACTTCCTGCACTTTGTAAAGACTACTTTATTAATGTTGAAGGTGTTGGAACTCACAGTTCTGCAGAGTTTGTTGCCTTTTCCTTTGGCTGTCAAACCCATTTGTATCTTGGTGCTTTCATCAAGTGGCATTGTATCTCGATCTTGTGGTTTGATTATTTTTCTTGACCTTTTGAACATAGCGCACAGTAACATTTGTTTGTTCAGTCATGCATGACAAATGTTTTTTGTTTGTTATGTACAGTAACAACTTTTTTTTTGTTTTATCATACCTTGTAGATGCTTATGGATGTCATATTCCATTATTCTTTCCCCTGATTTTTAAATTGCATATTTCACTTAGTATTCCACAAAGATTTGTCTGATTTTGTGCTCACATGTTATGAATCATATGCAGGCCTTGGAGAAAGCTGCTGCAGATGCATTTCCAAATGCATCAAAGAAAATAGAGAGCATTGTCAAGAATGTGAGTAATCAAACATTTTTTTACCATGTCCTTTCCCAATTAGGAAAATTTTAAGGAATAAGGAGTAAACTCACTTGACATTTGGATAATCTTTCAGATTGCAAATTACCAAGGACCTGAGAGGTATGTTCTCAAACCAGGGCTGGAGGTAGAAAGCTCTAAAAGGCATGCATCTGAAGGAGTAAGGTATTATCGTTTTCTCGTTTAAGTCTAAGCTCTGGTCCTTTTCTTCTCTCTCTCCCTCTCCCTCCCTCTCCCTCTCTCTCTCTGATCTCGCAGAACATGGTTTTCATTATGTTCCTTCTGCAGCTTTGGACAATTATATCCCTACATGTCTGTAATTTTACCATAGCGCTTTAACATACATCTATTGCTGTGTCCAGCAGATCCATCAGTGAGAACATTGAGGAATCTGCTCCAAGCCTAAAGATTGATGATCCTGATATATGTGAGAGGATTGACATTGTGGGCTCCCCACTTGCTGCAACAGATGGAAAACTCAATAATGACAGTGAAGGTAAGGCCGGAACTTCCAGTGACAGTGGAAGTGATAGTGATAGTGATAGTGACAGCAGTGACAGTGGAAGTGATAGTGGGAGCCAAAGCAGAAGTGCTGCGGAAACTGGTAGTGGGAGCAGCAGCGATAGTGACAGTGATGCCTCATCAAGCAGCAAGGAAGGATCTGATGCAATTGTTGATATTACAAGTGATGATGACAAAGCAAATACAGGACATACAAAAGTAGTAGATGACCTTAATTTGTCTTCATCACCAAGAAATTTGACAAGACTTGATGTTGATGATGAACAAATTGACATTGGAACAAATCTGGACTACAGGAGTACATCACCCCATATTGATCTAAATAATTTTAATACCGGCAATGATGATGCAGCAGCAGAGGGCTTTAGTGCTGGCAACCTGAACAAGCCATCTGAAATGCTGGGAAGCAAGAACATGACGAGCACCAGAATGGATTCTATCAGAGGCGATAACAAGTATAATGAAATGTCTTTTCTGGACAACCTTTTTGATGACTCCGTGAGAACAGCCAGTGAAAACTCACCCAAGGGGGAGGCTGGTCAATTGACAGCACAGCATGGCAACAAGAGAAAATCAACATCAAAGGATGAATCAAAACTCGGCCCAGTGAGTATTGCCAAACCCAAATTAAAAAGGTCTTCTGGTAGTGAGAACTCCACAGCAAAGCCTGAGAGTGCCAAAAAGGTCAAAGCTGACATAGCATCTCCAATAGGTTCTTTATCAGAGCACAAAAGAAGTTTACCCCCTGAAAAACATACCAATGATAGGTTGGACAAGGAAACAGGGAATGTTAGCCACAATGCTTCACGAGATAACAGTCCTGCCATGAAAGGAAGACCTTCGGCTCCTGGGAATTTACAGAGGATAGATCAGAGCCCAAATTTACCTGAGAGAACAAAAGAAAATACTATGAAATCAAGTTCAAAGAAAAAAACAGATAAGATGCAGAAACCATGGCATGGTATGGATGGCGACTTTGGGCCAGGTTATTCACATGGTGTAGATCACCATGCCAATTTTGATGGCTCTGATGATTCTTCCACAAGAAAAAGGAGTAGACATGGGAATCCTCTTATTGATGATAAAATGCTTAAGCGTTGGAAGGATGCTAATGTCAATGTAAATTCCATGAATTTAACCAAAAGTTATAGAGAAATTGTTGTGCCTGATGAGATAACTGCCTTTCCTGAATCTAATGAAAGTAATGGTGATCCATCAAATTCACAAAGAGATAATGTTGAGAGATCACCTTATGGTAAAAAAAAGCTCCAAAGAGAGCTTTCTGATCTTGAGTTGGGTGAACTTCGCGAGACTTCTTTGGAAAATGACGATGTAAGGATAAGGAAGCAATTTGAGACAAATAGTTCCTCCAAGTCGCTTGATGCTAAATTAACTGGTGTAAATAACTCCTACCCCAGTATGAATGACAGGAAGGCTCCAGCAACCGTCTTTCATGACAAGAGGAAACCTTCACCTCAAGAATATGGAATTGGAGGCCATATAAACCAGGAAGGGTTTCCCAGGAAGGCAGCGGGGTATGAGTTTGATGATAATAGGCCTCAGCAAAGAGAAAATTTTCCAGACAGCCAGCATTTGCCAAGGATTGATAATTCAGATTCTGAGAACGTAATATATCCAGATAGGTCAGGAGAAAAAACAAGCAAAAGGGAAACTAGGATGGCACATGGTGGAATGCTAGAGTATGCTGATATGCAGAAGAAGATATCAACCTCAAGGCTTCCACAGAATGGTACTAATAATGTCATAGTGTCTCGAATGCATAAATCAATATCCCCATCAGATAATGAGGAAAGAAGTAGGAACAACTCTTTGATTGAGACAGAGACAGGTAGGAAGAGGAGGGACAGTTCTTCAGATGATGATAATTTATTTTTCTCCAAGTATGATAAAGATGCACCTGAACTTAAAGGTCCAATAAAAGATTTCTCACAGTAAGTTCCAATATCCTCCACAATGTCAGTTTTATATCTCCTTGAAGTATTTTGTTTAGTACATTTTGACTTTTCCTCTACTTTTGTTGCTATTGCTATAAGTATGCTGATAGACTGACTTATCCTGCTCTCGAACTATTTGATATGATCTTGGATATTCCTACAGATCTTTCAATTAGTAAGTTGTGTGGTATTTGTCAGACTAGAATATGCTTCTGTTTTCTTTTGGGTTCCCTCGCAGTCCAGCTTACCTTCTACATTTCTACTGGTACAAATCTGAGAATGATTGAATTATATCAGCAGGCCTGGACCAGCAATATATAAATTTATAATGCCTCTTAAAACTGTTTACACTTTGACCAGTGTCCCAATGCTTGAGGTATTTTCTATAGGCTCTTTTAATTTGCCTGTGTTGTCTAAAATACTATAGGTAGTACGATCATTCCTACATTTCAGTAAGGTGTCTGTATAATTTAATTGTTCTTTAAATGCAATTTGTTGAAGCTCTTAGCTGTCAGTTTTCTAATTCCAAATAACTTTTGTTGTTTTTTTAAAACTAAATAACTTTTGTTTTTGATGCATACAACCCATTGATTATATTCTTTTCCAGATACAAAGATTATGTGCAGGAGTACAATGAGAAGTATGGGGTTTATTCTTACTTGAACAGTCAGATAGACAAAACTAAGTACGTGGTTTGAAGATCTTTCTGCACTTCATTTTTCTTTCCGTTAGTCCATAACACAACAATCTCCTGGAGCTGTTTTCTTTCTTGAAATGCAGGTCGGAATTTTTAAAGGTTCAGGATGATCTCAATGTTGCGAAAGAAAGAGACAAGGAACAGTATTATAACACCGTGGAAAGACTCAGAGACATGTATCGTGAGTCAGGAGCAGTATGTTTTCTGCCTTCCCTACCAATATACTTAACATGAATCCCTGCTAGGCTAAAAAAAACATGAATCCCTGCTTTTTCATGGCCTGAAGGGGGGACCAAATGGTCCTCATTCTGTGTTCTTGTCTTAAAAGTTTTCTATCTACGTGCATCCTTATCCAACAAATAGCTATTAAACAACTCCGCTATTGGGGTTATTAAGGGATACTATTAAACAACTCCGCTATTTATTTAACTCTTGATTAATTACTGAAGCCCTAAAGTGTGATTGTGAATGTTATCTCCTGCAGAGGCATAAATTGATGAAGAAGGTCTTCGTTTTGCTTCATGAGGAACTGCAGGTGTGTGATATCATCATGAGTAATAGTTTACTATGCAACTGATTATACCAAATTCTACTTCGGCTACCATTCTAGTTATCTGCTTTCTAATTTCGTTATTTTTGTTACCCCAGATTATTAAGCAAAGGATTAAAGATTTTACAGAGGCCTATTCAAATGAGTAGCTGCTTTACACTCATGACATGTGAGTTAAAGTTTTAACTGATAGTTTCCCTGAAGCACTACGGAACACCAGCCAACTGAGGTCTGATGATGAACTGCGTTATTGATCTGTGGCAACTATGTAGGTCATTTGCAATTGCGATTCGGAGACTGTCACTCATTGTCAAGGCTGATAATGTCTTGGGCATCAGCATTATGCTTTGCCTTTGTAGAAGTTTGCGTGGCCTGGAAAGATTCAGTCAAAGGCGCATATCACAGGAAATCTGAGAGACCCTGATTCTCGGGATCACCGTGCTGAATTTGGTAGTAGTCACGGTGAAGTGGAGGCAAGGACAGTTCAAATATCAATGACGATGCTGGACACCACTGCATGGGGGAGACGGCCGAAGAAATGATTCATCACTCAGGGGAGAGGTGATGTCTAAGGAAGCGAGGAGGCCTTCAGCAGTTTTGCAGCTAGTTTGGCACTGTGACCGGGCGGTTCTCTTTGTAGATGTTCTGTATTTTTTTACCCCCTGTGAAGGGCGAGATCTCTCCTCTCCTGGCATTGTACATCACTTTGTATTAGTGTGATCCATGTCAAACTGAAGTAAATTGCTAACTGTGTACATATCTGTAGAGCCGATAGAGAAGTTTTGAAGGAGGGAGAGAAAATCTTGGCCATTTTTTTTTATCGCATACATCAATTCCTCGATGTTGCAGTTTAGTTTCTGAAATATGCTCTACTGTACATTCGACCAAGCCTGAAGAACAATTCCATACCGTATGGAAATTTGGATCGTTAAACTGGCTCTCTAAAACTATTTAGATCCTTAAAATAGGTACAGTCCTCAGCAGATCCTCTAATTCACGCTCTCTATTTTTTATATAAAAATGATCTCTATTTTTTTAAATTTTCACGGGGAATCATGGCCTTCGTTTTTTTTACAAATTCTTATATTTGTACATGCAAAAACATAGGCCAATGCATAATTGTAACAGCCCAAATAATTCTAAGCAAGTTATGAAGCGTATACATGTGCATCATCCTTGCATTTATGAAAAAAATTAAGCATGTTTTGAATGCTTTCAAATTTATTTTCAAATTGAAAACCTTATTTTTGGTATATGCTTTGTCAAGGAACTTTTGTTTTCACCATAATACTTATGCTGGGAAATCGCATGATAAAATATTTCTTTTTGAATCTTGATTTTAGATGATTTTTTTCATGTTTTTGAAACCCGTTTGGGGGCCAAACAGTCAAATATAGCCTTTTGGGAAGAAATTTTAATTACAAAACCACAAGCGATATAATGCTAGATCAAAGAAAAATGGATCACAGCTAACTTATAACATCTACCCAAAATTTAAACTTAGTTTTGAAGATCTCTAAGTATTTTATTTTAGATCGACAAGAAAAAAGTACGCATAGCTGGAATTGAATAAGGAACGACAGTCTCTCCCTGATGCTATGCGGAACTTGTGACGAAGTCGTTGTCGTTGATGATGCGGCGGTAACCTAGTACTCAATCTATATCACTTATAAAACTAACCCTCATTAGAAGTCTATCTTAATATGTAAGCCATCCCCATAATTCTCCACTAAGTATCTACATCATCTCCTACTAATAGTTATATCATCCAACTAAATTTCAACCTCTTAGTTGCAAATATCCACATGTATCATTTTCACTCAATTTCATTTCAATTTTTTTGCATTCCTCACAGCAACGGCTAGAGTATCTTCTAGTCTTATATATTTGGGATAATTGTGTTCTTACCCTCGTCCAGTAAGCCAATTGTGATTTTGCCCCTACTTTTTTAACTTTGTGTTTTTACCCTTGTTATTTTAAACTGAATGGTCCGTTTGCCCCTGCTTCTCACGTCCGTCAAATTAACATGGATTAAACGAATTAAAAAAATTTCAAATCTGAAAAGCAAGGACTAAATGACCATAATGCCCCTTATCCTTATCACCTCATCCATCCCAGACTGAAGCACGGGCGTCGTCTGTCGGCTCGGGCTGTTCGTGAGCGCGGGTTCCCGGCGGCGGCGGCTAAAGAAGCAGCGAAGGGGAGGCCGTGGCTCCAGAGCGCGGGCGCGGGAAGGGGCTGCCTCCTGGTTGTGGGCGCGGGCCCACGGCTCTAGGTGCGGGCACGACCTTCCTCTAGGCGCTGCGGCCGTGCGAGCATGGCCGGCGGGCTTGAGGGAGAGGGAGGACCTCCTCGCCCAGATCGACGCCGCCGGAGAAGGAGACAGAGGAGCTCCTCGGTCCCCGTGCCGCGCCGTCGCTGGAGGGAGGAGATAGGGGGCTCCCCGTGCCGCCGCCGGATCCAACGTCCCCGCGCCGAGGTACCACCGGATCTATCGTCCACGCGCCGCACCATCGCCGGAGGGAGGAGAGAGGGGGCTCGATCCCCCGCACCACCACTAGATCTGGCCGGGGGAGCTGCGGCAGCGGCGGAAGAACCAGCGGGGCGGGGCTGCCTCCAGGGCGTGGGGCGCGGCTGCCTTCTGGCCGCGGCGGCTGCATCGGCGGGGCGCGCGGCTTCCTCCAGGCGGCCGCGGGGAGGTCGCGGCGCCCGCCCGCAGGTCTCGGCGTGCGCGGAACGCATGGACGAGCCATGCGTGCGCGTGCAGGTCTTCTTCGATGCTGCCGCTGCAGTTCCTCCTCCTCAGCGTGCGCCCCGTCGTCGTTCTCCCCGTTAATCCCCAGCGAAGAAGGTAATTACCACCATTCTCCCCGTAATTTTGCATTACAAGTCCCTAATCACTCAGTCCGCCACTAGTATTCCGAGGCCAGACGATCCCTGCGTTAGTTACCCCCTGCTCGTTCTGATTTGGGGGGCTTTCCTCTTGGATTTCCTCCCGCTTGTTGGGGCAAATCCTCGAAATTTTCCGGCCAGAAAGATTTCTTTTCGTTACGGATAGGGCTTCTGATTAGTGCGAGAGGCTAAGAATCTCAGTTCTTTGTTCACTGAATCGAGTTTGACATTATATTACGTGCCTAGCTATTAGTACCTCACATCGCTGCTCATGCTTTCTTTTGCGTTTGCATTTTGCTGTGATCGGTGAGTCATCAGACCACACTATGACGTTGATTCCAGTATTTGGGCTGACAGTGGGTTCGAATTGGATGTACCAAATGTGCGTTTGCTGCAACTCACTCTCTGATTTCTGGGAGTCATAAATCTAGGCTATAGGTAAAGATGCAAATTGTCAGATCGTCCAGCCTTCTGCGTTTGCACACTGGATGCTGCTTCCGTTTGCTGTCCCAAGTTCGTTTGTCCTCAGTCCTCACGTGCTCTTTCTGTTTCAGAGCAAATCAGTACTGTACAGGTTACCTTTCTACCACTAGAATCTTTTCTTTTTCCTGCAGTTGTAGGAGATCTTTGAGCTAAAATTCCTTCAGATCTGAGCCCAATACCTAAGTTAGTTTCCTGATTAGAGAGTACCTAGGGCCCAACGTTTACTTCTGTCTGGTTCAGTTATTTATTTTAAAAATCTAGAACTAGCAACGGCCTTACTTTTTAGTTTTACATGATTATGCTCTGGAAACTGTGAGCCCAAAGATGTAGATCCAATCCTTTTACCTAAGTATTGAAACAGATTTGTGACTATCAGTTTGACCTAGGCTGAGCTTTGCATTAGTATTGTTTTCTTACAAGGCTACCAGCTGTGTTATTTGTTCAAACAACTTTCTTTCTGATTTAGCACTGAACCTATTTCTTTTTTCGGTGTGTACCGCAGTACTTAGCGCACCAGCAATGGCGGCTACTTACCAAACTGGCCCTGTGGCCGAGCCACAGTTTCTGAACACTGAAATTATCACTCAGAGGGCCACCAACTTTGTTCCTGACGCTAACAGAAAAGACAAATGCATTGGCTACTTGGATGTGTTTGTACACCAGGCACGCGACATCCACAATGTTTGTATCTATCACAAACAGGATGTGTATGCAAAGCTGTGCCTCACGAGCAGCCCTGATGTTTCATGCTCAACCAAGGTGATCAACAGTGCTGGGCGCAACCCGGTATTTGAGGAAAGCCTACGGCTTGATATCCAGACTGTTGATGCTTCACTCAAGTGCGAGATATGGATGTTAAGCAGAGTGAGGAACTACCTGGAAGATCAGCTCCTTGGCTTTGCCCTTGTTCCTCTGGCAGACATCGTAATGCATGATGGAAAGCTGGTCCAGGAGTTCTCCTTGACATCTACTGACCTGTTCCACACACCAGCTGGATTTGTGCAGCTGTCCTTGTCATATGCTGGTTGTTCTCCAGATGTTATCCTCATCTCATCACCCAAGAAGTCCCCGTCAGGAATGGATGATTCTGGAAATGATCATGTTATCCTCATCTCCAGACTTAAATGTGGCGAAGGAAGACGAGATTATGGTGTCAAAGTATCTCGAGATGGGGTCTTTGGACTCTGAAAACCCTATAGAAGTTGAGAATGGCATGTCGCTGCATTCTGAAAATGATGATGATGTTCCTTCGAAACATGGAAAGATCGAGTTCAAAGATTCTGAGAACCTTGCAAATGCTGAAAACGGCAAGTTGCCACTGTTTGGTGGAGCTGTGCCTGGTACTGCAATATGTGCAGATAAGGTTGAGGAACACCGTGATGAAAGCCCTCTAAGTAAGGATATTATCAGACACTGCTATTTCAGTTTACATGTTGCTTTGTATGCTTACAAAAGTCAGATGCTGCAAGCTTTGGTTTTGAAACTATGGTTAGCCTTCAATTATCTCTACCAACTAATTCTAAATATGTTTCTGTCGAGGCTGGCGGAGAAGATGAAGTGGGACGTGGACGTCGGCCTCGGCGCCGACTTCAGGAGGTTTCACCGGGAGAAGGCGGCAGCGTCCAGGGCTACGCCGACGCTGGACGCGACGGCATCGAGCAGAGACCAAAGCCTCTGAAAGCTAGAGTCGCTGACGATCCTAGCCTTAGCTTGTACATGGAGAGGCATATGTGTGCAGCGTGATCATTTACATCTGGTTTGTGCTATACAGGAACTAATTTGAGACTAGAACACACTGAAACGCGGCGGAGTCCAGTCCACTGTCTACATATGAATCGATCTCTGTAGCATCTTATGTAATCTCCCATCCCAGCATCATGAACCTTTTGGTCCCAAAATTTTGAATATTTATCAATATTAAATCTGAGTTCAAATAATTGCAAGTTGTGCCAAATATGTTTGACCAAATTTAATCAATTGTCAGCATACAATAAAAAAGTCTAATTCCAAATCAGGGTAAAATCACAATTAGGCATAACAAACAGGGGCAAAATCGCATGGGCATTTATGTCCTTTTGTACAAAATTTAACACCGTTAGGGGTGGATGACGGAGCAGGGGCAAACTGGTGCTTCGTGAACAGCACAGTAGGGGTAAATTCACAAAGTCAAAAAAATAGGGGCAAAATCACAATTTCAATACAAAACAAGGGTACAAACGCAAGAGCCCCTAAATATTTTTAATCCCTACTAGCATTCTATCTCGTCATGCAAGCCGTTCATATTAACATTCACATGACTACATCATGACAACCCACTAACACACGGTTATTATATCTTCATTCAAGCAGCTATTCAAGTCAGCAAGCTATGTGGCAGAACCGTCCGAAATAACATGCTTCCGGAGGTGTTTGTCTTCTACCAAACACTAAGCACCCCGAAAGTAAGCTACATCGGACGGTTCCATCGAGCACACCCTAAGGGAGAACTCAAATAATCCACGTTTTTCCTACAGGATCTAATAATAAGAACGAGTTACAATACTTAGTCCATTTTATACAACAAGAGTTCTCAGAAATATATTATTACAACACCAAGTTCAGAGTACGGAATTTAAACAGCAGAATTAAAATAAACATCTAACGATAAGATACAAGGATCCATCTGTGCCCACCAGAAGAATCTTCCACATAATAGCTACTCCTCAAGCTGCACCTGCAACAGGGGTAAATAAACCCTGAGTACACAATGTACTCGCAAGACTTACCCGACTACTGGGAATAACTTCCCGACTCCAAAGGATCTGATAAGCTTTATGGTTTGCTGAGTCTCCTTTTTGCAAAAAAGCATTAGTAGTGAATCATTATATATGTATTTTATTAGCAGTTATGATTAGTTCGTTAGCTAACCATTCTATGTAAGCACCTGTTCTACTTTTAAGCAAGAGTTGAGCAATCCGATCCATTCATTCCCTTTTATCTTCCAGTTCTTACTATGGTGCTAGATCTTAGACAAGTCATACCATATTGCATGGCGATTCGTGAACCAATATAGTCCAGCTGGGTACCCCGAAACACATGCCCCACTTGTACCCTAGGCACAAACAAGACCAAACCACCACTCTCCTGTCAAGGGGCCTAGGTCCCCGTCCAAACTTGGACTCTAAGCCCCCACATCTGAGTTCCAGAGTTAGTATGGTGCTTAGACCTCCACCACCCCCGTCTCCAATCAGTCGATAAGAAAAAGACCCAGAACCCATGACAAGAGAGCAATGAGCCTTCCCGCTCCTATAAGCAAGTATATGTTCAGGATAATAAGTCTATGACCTGACTATAATCCAATATAACAGATGGTCCTTAATCGACACGGACAGAAAAAACTGTGTAACCAAGCTATGCCCCGTTGGCCGTGGAACACAACCTATTACACCCACCAATACTCATACCATATCCCTACCCAGTCTCCATTTTCCTTTCACCATTTTATTATGAGAGTGATAATAATAATCACATATTATGAGTAACGACAGGTTACTCACGCTACCGATAAACCTAAGCATAGCAGCTACTCGACCTAAGCTAGTAGGACTCATAAGTAGGTATATCTATGCATATAGTTTCAACAATAAGCCTGTAACATAAATGCACATCACATATGTATATCCAGTGATTATTCAAAATAAGGGTTATGCACCGGGGCTTGTCTTGGGCAGGCGCGGTGTCAGCTCAGTCAGTCAATGACGGCTCTAGGACCTCCTCCTCGTACTCCTCGATCACCTCCTCAAACTCGTGATCTCCGATGGTCATGATCTCTGCCAACTCGTTCTTTACATGTATGCGATGATGATGCAATACTTAGCATTTTGGCAACAACAACTCTGAAAATAAGAATACACATGGTAAACTACTAAGCTAGCTCTAATGACTAAGATATTAAGCTAACTATCATATTCATCAAGTAAAGTGTTGGGTTCAACTTATAGACACCTAACTTTACAAATGAAGGATATATCTCTATTTCTACTAATGATTTAATGTATATTTGAAATAAAGAGCATTTAGCTACCCTTATGTTAAGTCTATTCTAAAGCTACAAAAATTACAGTGAACACATAATAATACTATGAAGCTACTGTAAAATTTTCAAAGCTAAAGCTATCACCATTTTGTCACAAAAATTCCTACAATAATTAACCTTATAATATTAAGCACTCTCAAATAATTTAATAGCTCCTGATATCGACAAGTATATATATGAACTAAATACACTAACAAATAGAGCATAATTTTAGAAATTTAACAAAATTGGTTTCATAATTTTTGGATACCTACATGATTTTATATGATTTATCAAAGATCAGCTAAAAAATACAAATGAAAAACTATTTCTATTCTCCACGAAAAAGCTAAACTGATTTCGGGCCAACGTGGCCCACACGCGACACAGCATGCGCGCGCAAGCGCATGGCGGCCCGCGTTGTGGCCCACGCGGCACCGGCCCACGCACGCAAGGCAGCCTACGGCGAGGAAGCCTGCACGCGCTGGTACATTAGCAAAAATGCCCCTAGACTATGAGCAAAACATCCCGTAGTCCACATTACTATTTCTATAGACAACGACTTTGCAATGAAACCCTTGAAACTTTCTCCTCTTACAACGGCAAGGTCCTCGACCATCCCCGCATGTGCCAGCGTGGTGAGCCATGGCACTAGCCCTTACACCGGCCACACGAGACCCACGCTGACCTATCTACGAGGCCGACGCTCACCTAGGGTTTGATGTGGGATGATGGGCGGTGGTTGCATGAGCCGGGACACCGTAGAAGGACCTCTCCACGATGGTGGGCACCTTACGGCAATGGCAACGATGTTCTGGTGAGTCATAGCAACAACAAGGTGGTAGGGGTAGCGGGTGAGCAATAATAACTCACCAGTGACCTTATCGAGAAGCCGGCTCGGCCGGAGATGACCTAAGCGAGGCTGACCATGTGCGCGTTGTGAGGTGAATGACGGACCACAAAGGCATGGCACTAGAGCTGTGACTAGCGTGCGCACGACGAAGAGGTAGCCAAGACGAGCAAGTGGTGCAGAGGAATTGGCACGGGTGAAGTTGTGGAGGCTGGCCACGATGTGGGCGGTGATGGGCCTTAATGGCACGGTGGTGGGCAAAGCTCCAAAATTGGGTTCAGCCGAGCCACAATCAAGGTGGGGTGGGGTCAGCTGGAGAGGGGGCGTGAAGGCGGAGACGCGAGCACAAGGAATTGATGAGAGGTGCTCGCTCTCTGACTCACCGTGATGCGACACGACGGCGGTGGAAATAGAGGGAGAAAGAAGGAAAGAGAGAGATGGTGCAACAAGTGGGCTTGGCTCGTCCACGCCTTGGCGGGACACGAGTGGTAGGACCAGGAGGCCCACGCGCTGGTGCTAGCCTGATAGGTGCGCGTGCCCTACTAGCGTGGCCCGCGCGGCCACTATGCCTTAAATGACAAGGCAACGGTGGCTCACCCACGTGCGCACGGTAGAGGCGACATGCACAGGGCTGGCAACAGCACAGAGATGCAGCGGACTAGCGCGGACGCGACGACGATGCGACGATAGCGGCAGCGTCATGACGCGAGGAGTAGTGCTAACGCGATAGCAGCGCAGCGTGGGACAGGGCAGGTGGCAGCAGCGGCGGCTCCACACGGAGGGCCAGCGGTAGCCGAGCCATGGCTTGGCCAGAGGCGCCCACGGCCGGCCGCGCATGGCAGTGCGTGCAAGCGTATGCGAACGCATGACCAACGCGGTGACACTGAGCGCCCAAGCACGATGATCACAGCCACGCGACCAACCAGCCCAAAACCGGTAACGCGCATGAATTTTAAAACGCTCAACACGACCAAACGGTTGCTCTTAAACCTAAACCATCTTCACCATGCTCAAGATGGCACGTGAGACTACCAAATCGAGCTATTATACTACACCACTTCTTAACCCAATCCCTCACAATAAATTGCTAAACATAGCAGTGTCTAACTGTTGACAGACTTAAAAATTTCTAAGTTTTTGAGCTGAATTTGGTTTCCATTTGCGATTTCTAAGCTAGTGAAAATATTAGCTAGTAATATCATTTTTTGATCACAAGTATTTTATTATCATCTACAAAGTTTATACTTTAAACTTTATTTGAGTACCACATACATGTTCTATAGCATTTTTGTTTAATAAAAATTGGTTTTAAACCCTAAGTGATATAACATGACTATTGAATCAACTTTTGTTTTGTATTTTTGTTGATCGTTTTGAGTTATAGAAATTGATCTACACACTTTATTCCATGCATTAACACATAAACATGATGCTCATGACATATTTTAGTAAATAATTTATGGTGTAACACCGAGGGTGTTATAAGCTACATCATCCACTAACATGCATTTAGTTGTCCACGTTAGCGTGGTACACCATCCGCTAACATGAACTATGATATTATTTGTTTATACAAGTAAATATAAGTAGTACTACCTCCGTTCTGAAAAGAATGCAATTATGAGTTACGTGCCACGAAAAGTAATTCACATTTGACCAAGCTTTTAGTGAATAATATTCACATTTATGGCTTTCAATTAATTTATTAAAAAAATACATTTCATAATTAATCTGATGATATTTATTTCGTATCATAAATATGAAAACTTTTTTTTATCTATAATTAGTCATACTTAAGGTAGTAAAACATGACACTGTGCTAGAATTGCATTCTTTTAGGGAGAGAGGTAATATAATTTTATTTAAAATCATCTACTATTCTTGCAGCAACACATTGGATCATCTTAATCCCATGGAAAAACAAGAAGATCCCATGGAGTATACTCTGTCTACAAAAAAAACTTGAATAGGATGTCAGATCAACTCATGTGATCTCTGTGTATCCTCTCTTATTGATAGAACAATTTTGGGTCGCGCCTAGAAAAGACCTTCGCGAGGCAGATGGCTAGCGCACCTGTTCTCCTTTGGTAAGTGAGAAAGCCAAGACAGAGAATACTGATTTTGAAGATCGGATTGAAGATTCCGTTGGAGGGATTCACGGCCCAAAATTGTTCTATAAATAAGAGAGAATACATAGAGATCACATGAGTTGCTCTGACATCCTATTCAAGTTTTTTGTGTAGACAGAGTATACTCCATGGGATCTTCTTGTTTTTCCATGGGATTAAGATGTCGACGGACTCCCTCCATTCTAAAAGGAATGTGGATCCAGCGTAGCACTAAATTGAACCATTATGAATTTGATCAACTTTATATATAAAAAATATACCAAATTAGTGAGATCAGATTTATTATGAAATATACCTTTTATATATTTTATGTCATAAATGTTACTCCATTTGTTCTAATTTATAAGTCGTTTTGGCTTTTTAAGATTCTAAGTGCATAATAAAAACTATGTATCTAGGAAACTAAAACATTTTATAATTTGGAACGGAGGGAGTAATATTATTTTTTTATAAATTTTATTAACTTTAGATAATTTGATTAAAGGTAGGTGCAGAACCGTATTCTTTTGTCCTACAACTAAAAAGAAAGAAAGTAAGACCACCGTTTCGTGCGACAATCGTCGCTCTGTCGGTCCGCCCCTCCCCTTGCGATACCCTGCCGCTCACCCATGACCGCGAGTCCACCGACGCGCAAGCGAGGAAACAAAGGAAAGGAAAGGCAACACAATCACCGCAAGGAATTTGGCTCTCATCCAATCCGCCATCCATTCCCTCCGATCAGGCTCCATCCCCTCCCGTGATCCCGCTCAATCATGCTCCCTCATGCGCACGCCCACACAGCCGCCTCCTCTCGCACCTATCCTCACCCTCATGCTTGCGCTCGCCAGGAGGAAGGGGCGTAGGGCACAAATATGCTCGGAGGCGACAGCGTGCGGGCGTGGCTTTGGGCGTTCGGCGGTGTGCGTGGGCGCGATGGCCGGCATGCGAGCTACGGCAGGCAATGGCTCTCCTCCACTCCTCCGAGATCCCGGTAGGTAGCGGGCGGTGGGCGGCCACCGATGAGTGGCTGCGTTGCACTGTGTGCCTGCACTTGTCCACGGGCCCGCGCTCAGGGCATCAGGCGGAACCTGAGTGGTGGACGGCAGCAGCCGCGTGCGGTGCCCCTGGCCCCTGCTGCCAGCGGTCGACTGTTGGCCTACCCCTGCTGTGGGGGTTTTCTTTTCCTTTTTTTGGGGGATTTTTGTCTTTTTTGGTCAATCAGTGAATCTGAATTATCACTTTGTGACTGGTGATGGGTGGGGAAGGAGATGAAGCCGTTTGTTGATCTCATCCAAACGCATCTCCTTTCCCTTTCCTGTTTGTTGATCTGCTAGGGTTTCACTCGCATCTCCATTGTTCCTTGTAGATCTTGGAGCTACCGATCCGTAAGCTTGGACGCTGATACCGCTACCCTTGTCCTGCCGCGAGCAACACCGATGCTGCCGGTGATATGACACCACCATCTCTACCCTCTGCTTGTGGCAGAATCGCCTAATCTAATGCCTCACAGCAGTGCTTGTCTTCCATTAGACACTAAGCACTCGAGGGAGAACACTAAATTACTCAGTTCCGTCGGGCACACCCTAGGGGAGAACACTAAATTATAACAACAGAATGTAATTATATTATAAGAGTTATGAATAACTTAAGTTACAGCGGAATATAAACATGTTATCAGAATTACAGTGGAACTAAATATCTATTCATGACATGTTGAAGTATTGATATATATAAAAATTATGACAATAGATTATAAACTTTCATTTATAAAAAACATTTGGTGAGAGTTGTAAATAAAAACTACGATCGCAGCGTAAAGGAAATCCTCTCTGAGCCCACCAAGAGGTATCCACACACAAGGGTCAGCTCTAGCATCCACCTATCACCTGCAACAGGGGGAATAAAACCCTGAGTACTCAATTGTACTCAGCAAGACTTACCCGACAGAAGAAAAGAAAAAGACTCCAAGGATATGCAAGGCTATCTGGCTTGCGGGTTTATTGCATTTGCAGGAAGCATTACTAAACGTGCGTCCTTATATTCGATTTTTATTAATAGCCGCATTGGCTCATTAACTAACCATTCTACGTAAGCACAAGTGCTACTTTCAAGCAGGTGGTAAGCAATCAGATTTCCTTTGTCCATCTTCCATCTTTCAGTTCTTACTACGATGCTAAACCGTAGACAAGCCATACCAAATTTCCCGGTGATTCGTGAATCAATGCCCTTAGCTGGGTACCCCAAAAATACATGCCCCGCTTATACCCCAGGCACAAGCAGGACCAACCCATCACTCTCCTGTCCCAAGTGTCCATATCCCTGTCCAAACTGGGACTCCAAGCCCTCGCCCCTGAGTCCTGGACTCAGTGCGGTGCAAGGACCTCCTCTACCAAAATAAAATCCTAACAGTTGGTCCAGAAAGAGCCGGATCCGCGATAAGAGAGTAACAAGTCTTCCAAGCGCCCATACACAAGTATGTGCTCGGGATAATAAGTTTTAGACCTGCCTAGAGCCTTATGCAACGATCGGTCCTTAACCGACCAGACAGGGAAAGCAGTGTAACCAAGCCATGCCCCGCATCCATGGCAACACAACCTCTTACACCCACCAATATCCAAATCATATCCCTGCTCGGTCACCATTTTCCTTTCCACCATTTATATTTTCCTAGTGATAGTAATATATTTCCTATCTCTCGCGAGTGACAGGCAATCACTAGAATTCTACCGGAGTCCTATAGCATAGTATTCTACACGATCCTGTCATACTAGTAAGACTCATACAACAAAGATATATATGCACATGGGTTTCATTCAACTCCTTAAAACTTAATACACAAATATAATTTAAACTGCAGAAAAGTAGGGGTTATGCACCGGGGCTTGCCTGGGTAAGATATATTAAAAAGTTAGTGTCTACATCTTCAGATCATCCACCATCAACTGGATAGAAGCCCATTGCATCATCTCCTAAAGAGAATACCCTTACACCATATTCGGATTCCCAATCATCCTTCGATCAATCTGTTGATCCATCATCGTGCCTATATGATATGCATGCGATGCAATGCAAAGATGTAATTAGGCAACTATAACCGTGCCTCATAAAATATGACATACGCCACTCGAGTTAACGGGCTAGTTCTAACGATGGCCGTACTTAGGCTACATATACACATTGTCGGATAAGGCGTTATTTCCCAACGATTAATTTAGTTATATAAACCCAAGTTGCTTCTTTATTTCATTTTGTCAATTTAATCTTTATTCGAAATAGAGCATTATTATTTATTTAGCAACTAATTATTCTAGAGCTATAAAAATTATGGTGAGCAGCTAATATTGCTAGGAACCTACTGTAAAGATTTCAGATCCAATACTATTACTAATTTATCACAGGAGTTCCTACGAGTTTATATTTTGCAATATTAAGTATCTTGGATTAATTATATAGCTCCCAAAAATATTATCGAACTATGTGAACAAAATATACTAATAGTTAGATCCTGATTTTAGAGACTCAACAAAACTAGTTTCATAATTTTTGAACAACTACACAAATATATATTGATTTTACAATTTTATTCCCGAACTAAATTAGCTACTTGTTTTAGAAAACCAAGGGACAAGTAGGCACCAATCGGCCCAGTGGAGACCGGCGGTACCAGGCCGGCCTAGCTGGCGAGCGCAACCGGCGGCCTAGGCGGCTGAGCGGCCAGCCCACGTGCGGAAGCAAGCTGGCCCAGCGGGGCGCGGCCGGCGGCCCAGCGCGCGGCAGTGGCGCGGACGGCCTAGGGGCGCAGTGACGCGGCCCAAGCGGGGACAAGGCGCGGCACATATGCGAAATGGCCACTGAACTTTCCTTAAATTATGACAAGGTCCAACTACTATTTCGTACACCCACTGACAAGTTCATCTACCCCCCTAGCTTCCACCTAAATCATGTTTTCTCATCTTCTCTTTCTTTCCCCAAAAGCAGAGGACGACCAGGGCAGTAGTAGACGCGGCGGCTCGGGCGCACTGCGCTGGAACAGCGGGGCAACACGGGGCTAAGGGGCGTGCACTGGCAGGAGGGCTCCCCGGGACGGTGTGGCGAGGATGATGTGGAGCCACGCACAGACGTTAGCGGGGCAACCTGGTGCAGCAGCGCTCGCATGCGGTCACGCGGGAAGGGGCGCGGACACGTTCTTTGATTTAGAGTTATTGTCGTAACGTGTATATATATACATATATATATATTTATATAATGGTTTACTACTTTAGTCAACTTGCAACGTCTAGGCTGTTACCACTTTTGTTCCCAGACAATTACTACAACTATAGTACGTCGCTGGCAGTTGTAAATTACCGAGAAGGAAAGATACAAAGTAGTAGGCGCAATCAGTCTCGCACGCTCTCTGCGACTTTTAACACGTGGAGGTTTGCAACCTGCCTACTCCTGTAGTGAACAAAACCACATTGTCGAAAGGCGACGGACGCCTAGAATGGCCGATGCGAGAGTGGTCAAAACAAAGACGGCAAGCTCGCGAGTTACAGTGCGTATCGTATTTTGTTTATAAAAATTGTTTTTCATGTTGAATCCATTAAACACGCCGTTCCCTATTTAGTTGCTAGAATCATCGTTCGACATTCCTAAATATTCCTACGCATGGCGTAATTTAACTTGGCATTGATTCGAGTCCATAAAACTAAGTCACACATGATTCACTTATCGCCTTAAGCACATTTAAATTAAAAATTCTGAGGAACTCGTTTTGAAAATCTGACTTAGGCCTAAATCATGATACTAAACGAGCTCGTAACACCAGGGGTGTTACAACCAACCCCCCTTAAAAAGAATCTCGTCCCAAGATTTGAAGCAAAATTCAGAAGGGGAAAACACGATTACATTTCGTAGATCAGGGATTACATAAAAGATTACATGACTTTGAATACTAAACCACACGGGGATTTAGGGATATATGGTTAAGAGCAACTTGATACAACCGAGACCTACTCCAGAAGTCAGGTTAGATGAGGGCAATGGAGAAACAATAGGAAGATGATTGTCCAAAACATGGCATAGCACCAACAGATCCAAAAATAGTTGACTGAGAAGTAAAACATCATGAACCCTAAGATTGACTACCAAAAAGGGAACTCAAACTTCTTCGACGAACTAGATCCTTCCTTCTTCTCAGATCACACAATCACCTTAGATTGATGAACCTAGCTTCACAACGTCGACTCGATTTCGTAGCTCTGCTGTGAATGTGAGAGGAATGGGGATGAAGAAGAAGAGCAAGGACCAAGGGGATTTTATAGAGGTGAACGGAGGTGGGGCGCAATACACTGGAAGTAGTTGCGGCGGGGATGGGAGACACAGACGGTGCATGCTGTGGAGATAAGGTTGGAGACATGGTGCGCTTCCTGTGCGAGCAACAGAGGGGCAAATAAAGGAGAGGAGAGGGGGGAAGTCCGCTCGACGAGGCAGGCGTGCGAGCGATCGTGTCCACAAAAAGAAGGAAATGGGGGGGTCTGGTACGAGGGATGAGGCATGAGAGTCGAGAGCCGACCGGATGCTGGGAAAAGGAGAAACACATAGTGCACAAAGACGGCGAGCATTGCACGATGCCGCGGCCACATGAAAACGGGGTGCTACAGATCCCGACACAGGCGGCGTTCGCAGGGCACGTAGTGAAATGACCCAGCATACACAGCGTGGTCAACTAAGCACAGGGCTTGGGATAAGACGTCCACTCAGACTTTTTAATTACTCCTGACTATCCACTGCTAACTTTCCTTACTAGTCTTTTTTTGCTTTCCTTTACTCGACCACATCCGTCTTTCACATAAACCAAACCATGTCATACTTTCTTTCTCCAAAACCATCTCTTGTTTACCCTGAGAGAACACTTCTGTATCAACCCATTGTGGATTTCCCGTTTGAACACCAGAACATTTCCAAGGAGAAAATTTTTAAAACCAAACGGTACGGCGGTGTAACCTAGTACAGGTACTTGGTCAACAACCTTGATACCAGCGTGTGCCGAGCAGCGTCACCATGTGACAACTGTTCCACAGGGATCCCTTAGTGTTGTCACAGCACCATAAGCTATTAACCAGGCAACTCCTACCAACTTACACGCCATGAAGGTGGTGGGGTCATAGACCACAGAGTAAGGGGAGTATTGCAAGGGAAAATTCAAACAACAAAGGTTCCCTTCACAACAAGGGACAAGGAATTCAAATCCAACAGTGGATTTGTTTTAAAGTGATTCAAATGTTCTGTTAGGACATCCACAATTAGTCGACATAGTGTCCTATATTATCCAATCATGGCTGATCTACTGGTATCTGAATGTCAACTTCTCTTGCAATCTGCTTAATATCGCCCCAAAAACTCTTAAGCACATCTAACGAACTTAAGGTAGATGAACGCAGTAAACACAATGAACTAAATAAAATGCATGTTTCAATGGTCTTATATGGGTACATCCTATAGGCATTTAGGCTCTCATTGACGATACAACATTTACCTTCCCTACTGGCAAACGATCTCAACAACTATGGATGAACAACAACGACAAGAATACAATACCGGAGGACAGCAATGAAAAACACTACCACTATGGGTACATCATCCTAAGGCACTAATCTACATCTTCTTGGGGCAATGGCTGAGTGAGAGGAATCAAGGGCTCTTCTTCTGACACTTCCGAGGGTGGGGGTGCTGGCGGTGCTGCAACACTAGTTCTTCTTCTTTCTAGTAGGTGGATAGGGATCCCTTCCAAGACCGGGGCATCCTACCTTTCAGCAACCAACGCCCTCCGCTCGACCCTGGTGAGAAGATAGGCCACCCGCAACTGATGGACATGCCGATCTTTAGCCTCCTTTAGAGCTTCCTCCATGGCAGCCTCCTGGCTCTCAGCAGCTACAGCGTTGGCATGCGCTTCGACGAGCTACACCTATAGCATCCGGTTGAAGATCTCGGCTTCCTTGGCTCAATGGAGGTAGCTCCTCAGTTCCAAGGCTTGCTAGCCATACTGCTCATCTAGAGTAAGCAGGTACATGGTCAAGTGCACCATGGTTGGACTGTCTTCTTGCACATCCCGCTCTTACAAAGCCTCCATACGAGCCCTAAATGCCCACTGATTCCTGTCCAAAGGTGGAAAGAACCGCATGGGGGTATGGGCAATGGGCTCCTCATAGATCTGACAGAGATACCGCAAGGCTTTGTGAGCCACAACCTAGTAGGTATCGGTGAAGCTAAACCCGATTGCGGTCATACTCTAGGCTTTAGTGAGGTCGGGGAACTCTTCACTCTTCTCGATGTAGATGGCAACCTCACACCGCTCAGTGCCATGCTCCTCATACTCATGGCCCTCATACTCAGGACGATCTTTGACTCTAAGCTTTTGTAGGGTGGCATGCAGGATTCTGGGAAAACCCTCAACGTTTAGGTAGTAAGTACTAACCTAGGCTCCTACCATCTCTGGCGGTGGTTGCAAGGAAGGCTAAGTGAAAAGCTGGCTCAAAGGAAAAGCTAAGCGAGCTAAAGTGCACCGAGTGGTGATACCAATAGCTAAATCAGGCTCTGCTTATAAAGGCAGAGCGTTTAGTGGTCTTGGCGCGGTCCACCAGGGTTCCCGCGCGAGATCACTACGGTGAATCGACCAAATTCTGCACGTTCGAGGTGAGCGATGTGCGATGCCACTACTGACTAGTATGACTGCAGGGCAAGGGTTCGACAAGAGCGCAGAAAAGGGGTACGGAGAGATGTGGGTCACGACCAACATGAACCACGAGCAAACGTGGAGCACGAAGCCGTAGCGCAGACCTAGCTCTAGAACAGGAACGAAGCAGTCGTGCACAATCCGACACGCGTGACACCTATGGGTAGCGTATCTGCAAGCAATACTGCACTAAGATGCACAAACAGGATATGCATGAATGCATGTCCTATACGTCCTTCCATTGTTGCCAACATATAGGGCAACCGTTCTCAGCTTTATGGCACATCGTTCTCTCCCTGTAGCTAGTCGATACTATCGAACTATGCTCGAGTCAGTGTACCTGCAGAAAACTTGATTAAGCCTATCTAAGTCAGCAGAGTGCCATCTATCCTGGATACATAACCATAGTAATACGGCTACTTATATAACTTTGCATAAAGACGCCCTAACTTTTTGAAAAAATGAGTTGTCAAATTTTAGTTTAGAAAAAGTTTTAGAAGCTTTATTTCCTCAATTGTGCTCTGATACCACCTGTGGCAGAACCGCCTAATCTAATACCTCATAGGAGTGCTTGTCTTCCATTAGACACTAAGCACTCGAGGGAGAACACTAAATTACTCGGTTTCATCGGGCACACCCTAGGGAAGAACCCAAAAATCCATATTTTTGCCATCAGGATCACAAATGAGAGAATAAAGCTTACATCATTCTTAACCATTTTCTTACATCACTTTACATGTACATCAAAGTATAACATTTATTATAACAGCGGAATATAATTATATTATAAGAATTATGAATAACTTAAGTTATAGCAGAATATAAACATGCTATTAGAATTACAGTGAAACTAAATATCTATTCATGACATGTTGAAGTATTGATATATATAAAAATTATGACAACAGATTATAAACTTTCATTTATAAAAATATTTGGTGAGAGTTGTAAATAAAAACTACGATCGCGGCGTAAAGGAAAACCTCTCTAAGCCCACCAGAGGTATCCACACACAAGGGTCAGCTCTAGCATCCACCTGTCACCTGCAACAGGGGGAATAAAACCCTGAGTACTCAATTATACTTAGCAAGACTTACCCGACAGAAAAAAAGAAAAGACTTCAAGGATATGCAAGGCTATCTGGCTTGTGGGTTTATTGCATTTGCAGGAAGCATTACTAAAAATGCATCCTTATATTCAATTTTTATTAATAGCCACATTGGTTCAATAACTAACCATTCTATGTAAGCACATGTGCTACTTTCAAGCAGGTGGTAAGCAAACAAATTTTCTTTGTCCATCTTCCATCTTTCAGTTCTTACTACGATGCTAAACCATAGACAAACCATACTGGATTTCCTGGCAATTCGTGAATCAATGCCCCTAGCTAGGTACCCCGAAAACACATGCCCCACTTGTACCCTAGGCACAAGCAGGACCAACCCATCACTCTCCTGTCCCAGGTGTCTAGGTCCCCGTCCAAACTGGGACTCCAAGCCCCCGCCCCTGAGTCCCGGACTCAGTGCGGTGCAAGGACCTCCTCCACCAAAATAAAATCCTAAGAGTCGGTCTGAAAAGAGCCGGATCCACGATAAGAGAACAACAAGTCTTCCAAGCGCCCATACACAAGTATGTGCTTGGGAGTCTGTGACCTGCCTAGAGCCTTATGCAATGATCGGTCCTTAACTGACCAGACAGGGAAAGCAGTGTAACCAAGCCATACCCCGCATCCATGGCGACACAACCTTTTACACCCACCAATACCCAAATCATATTCCTTCCTGGTCACCATTTTTCTTTCCACCATTTATATTTTCCAAGTGATAGTAATATATTTCCTATCTCTCGCGAGTGACAGGCAATCACTCGACTTCTACCGGAGTCTTGTAGCATAGCATTCTACACGATCCTGTCATACTAGTAAGACTCATAGGATAAAGATATATATGCAAGTGGGTTTCATTCAACTCCTTAAAACTTAATGCACAAATATAATTTAAACTGCAAAAAAGTAGGGGTTATGCACCGGGGCTTGTCTAGGTAAGATATATTAAAAAGTTAGTGTCTACATCTTCAGATCATCCACCATCAACTGGATAGAAGCCCATTGCATCATCTCCTGGAGAGAATACCCTTACACCATCTTCGGATTCCCAATCATCCTTCGATCGATCCGTTGATCCATCATCGTGCCTATATGATATGCTTGCGATGCAATGCAAAGATGTAATTAGGCAACTGTAACCGTGACTCATAAAATACAACATACGCCGCTCGAGTTATTAGGCTAGTTCTAATGATGGCTGTACTTAGGCTACATATACACATTGTCGGATAAGGCGTTATTTCCCAACGATTAATTTAGTTATATAAACCCAAGTTGCTTCTTTATTTCATTTTGTCAATTTAATCTTTATTCGAAATAGAGCATTATTATTTATTTAGCTACTAATTATTCTAGAGCTACAAAAATTATGGTGAGCAGCTAATATTGCTAGGAACCTACTGTAAAGATTTCAGATCCAATACTATTACCAATTTATCACGTGAGTTCCTACAAGTTTATATTTTGTAATATTAAGTATCTTAGATTAATTATATAGCTCCCAAAAATTATGACAATAGATTATAAACTTTCATTTATAAAAAAACATTTGGTGAGAGTTGTAAATAAAAACTACGATCGCAGCGTAAAGGAAATCCTCTCTGAGCCCACCAAGAGGTATCCACACACAAGGGTCAGCTCTAGCATCCACCTATCACCTGCAACAGGGGGAATAAAACCCTGAGTACTCAATTGTACTCAGCAAGACTTACCCGACAGAAGAAAAGAAAAAGACTCCAAGGATATGCAAGGCTATCTGGCTTGTGGGTTTATTGCATTTGCAGGAAGCATTACTAAACGTGCGTCCTTATATTCGATTTTTATTAATAGCCGCATTGGCTCATTAACTAACCATTCTACATAAGCACATGTGCTACTTTCAAGCAGGTGGTAAGCAATCAGATTTTCTTTGTCCATCTTCCATCTTTTAGTTCTTACTACGATGCTAAATCGTAGACAAGCCATACCAAATTTCCCGGTGATTCGTGAATCAATGCCCTTAGCTGGGTACCCCAAAAATACATGCCCCGCTTGTACCCTAGGCACAAGCAGGACCAACCCATCACTCTCCTGTCCCAAGTGTCCATATCCCTATCCAAACTAGGACTCCAAGCCCTCGCCCCTGAGTCCTGGACTCAGTGCGGTGCAAGGACCTCCTCTACCAAAATAAAATCCTAACAGTCGGTCCGGAAAGAGCCAGATCCGCGATAAGAGAGTAACAAGTCTTCCAAGCGCCCATACACAAGTATGTGCTCGGGATAATAAGTTTTAGACCTGCCTAGAGCCTTATGCAACGATCGGTCCTTAACCGACCAGACAGGGAAAGCAGTGTAACCAAGCCATGCCCCGCATCTACGGCAACACAACCTCTTACACCCACCAATATCCAAATCATATCCCTGCTCGGTCACCATTTTCCTTTCCACCATTTATATTTTCCTAGTGATAGTAATATATTTCCTATCTCTCGCGAGTGACAGGCAATCACTAGAATTCTGCCGGATTCCTATAGCATAGTATTCTACACGATCCTGTCATACTAGTAAGACTCATACGACAAAGATATATATGCACATGGGTTTCATTCAACTCCTTAAAACTTAATACACAAATATAATTTAAACTGCAGAAAAGTAGGGGTTATGCACCGGGGCTTGCCTGGGTAAGATATATTAAAAAGTTAGTGTCTACATCTTCAGATCATCCACCATCAACTGGATAGAAGCCCATTGCATCATCTCCTAAAGAGAATACCCTTACACCATCTTCGGATTCCCAATCATCCTTCGATCAATCCGTTGATCCATCATCGTGCCTATATGATATGCATGCGATGCAATGCAAAGATGTAATTAGGCAACTATAACCGTGACTCATAAAATATGACGTACGCCACTCGAGTTAACGGGCTAGTTCTAACGATGGCCGTACTTAGGCTACATATACACATTGTCGGATAAGGCGTTATTTCCCAACGATTAATTTAGTTATATAAACCCAAGTTGCTTCTTTATTTCATTTTGTCAATTTAATCTTTATTCGAAATAGAGCATTATTATTTATTTAGCAACTAATTATTCTAGAGCTACAAAAATTATGGTGAGCAGCTAATATTGCTAGGAACCTACTGTAAAGATTTCAGATCCAATACTATTACTAATTTATCACGGGAGTTCCTACGAGTTTATATTTTGCAATATTAAGTATCTTGGATTAATTATATAGCTCCCAAAAATATTATCGAACTATGTGAACAAAATATACTAATAGTTAGATCCTGATTTTAGAGACTCAACAAAACTAGTTTCATAATTTTTGAACAACTACACAAATATATATTGATTTTACAATTTTATTCCCGAACTAAATTAGCTACTTGTTTTAGAAAACCAAGGGACAAGTAGGCACCAATCGGCCCAGTGGAGACCGGCGGTACCAGGCCGGCCTAGCTGGCGAGCGCAACCGGCGGCCTAGGCGGCTGAGCGGCCAGCCCACGTGCGGAAGCAAGCTGGCCCAGCGGGGCGCGGCCGGCGGCCCAGCGCGCGGCAGTGGCGCGGACGGCCTAGGGGCGCAGTGACGCGGCCCAAGCGGGGACAAGGCGCGGCACATATGCGAAATGGCCACTGAACTTTCCTTAAATTATGACAAGGTCCAACTACTATTTCGTACACCCACTGACAAGTTCATCTACCCCCCTAGCTTCCACCTAAATCATGTTTTCTCATCTTCTCTTTCTTTCCCCAAAAGCAGAGGACGACCAGGGCAGTAGTAGACGCGGCGGCTCGGGCGCACTGCGCTGGAACAGCGGGGCAACACGGGGCTAAGGGGCGTGCACTGGCAGGAGGGCTCCCCGGGACGGTGTGGCGAGGATGATGCGGAGCCACGCACAGACGTTAGCGGGGCAACCTGGTGCAGCAGCGCTCGCATGCGGTCACGCGGGAAGGGGCGCGGACACGTTCTTTGATTTAGAGTTATTGTCGTAACGTGTATATATATACATATATATATATTTATATAATGGTTTACTACTTTAGTCAACTTGCAACGTCTAGGCTGTTACCACTTTTGTTCCCAGACAATTACTACAACTATAGTACGTCGCTGGCAGTTGTAAATTACCGAGAAGGAAAGATACAAAGTAGTAGGCGCAATCAGTCTCGCACGCTCTCTGCGACTTTTAACACGTGGAGGTTTGCAACCTGCCTACTCCTGTAGTGAACAAAACCACATTGTCGAAAGGCGACGGACGCCTAGAATGGCCGATGCGAGAGTGGTCAAAACAAAGACGGCAAGCTCGCGAGTTACAGTGCGTATCGTATTTTGTTTATAAAAATTGTTTTTCATGTTGAATCCATTAAACACGCCGTTCCCTATTTAGTTGCTAGAATCATCGTTCGACATTCCTAAATATTCCTACGCATGGCGTAATTTAACTTGGCATTGATTCGAGTCCATAAAACTAAGTCACACATGATTCACTTATCGCCTTAAGCACATTTAAATTAAAAATTCTGAGGAACTCGTTTTGAAAATCTGACTTAGGCCTAAATCATGATGCTAAACGAGCTCGTAACACCAGGGGTGTTACAACCAACCCCCCTTAAAAAGAATCTCGTCCCAAGATTTGAAGCAAAATTCAGAAGGGGAAAACACGATTACATTTCGTAGATCAGGGATTACATAAAAGATTACATGACTTTGAATACTAAACCACACGGGGATTTAGGGATACATGGTTAAGAGCAACTTGATACAACCGAGACCTACTCCAGAAGTCAGGTTAGATGAGGGCAATGGAGAAACAATAGGAAGATGATTGTCCAAAACATGGCATAGCACCAACAGATCCAAAAATAGTTGACTGAGAAGTAAAACATCATGAACCCTAAGATTGACTACCAAAAAGGGAACTCAAACTTCTTCGACGAACTGGATCCTTCCTTCTTCTCAGATCACACAATCACCTTAGATTGATGAACCTAGCTTCACAACGTCGACTCGATTTCGTAGCTCTGCTGTGAATGTGAGAGGAATGGGGATGAAGAAGAAGAGCAAGGACCAAGGGGATTTTATAGAGGTGAACGGAGGTGGGGCGCAACACACTGGAAGCAGATGCGGCGGGGATGGGAGACACAGACGGTGCATGCTGTGGAGATAAGGTTGGAGACATGGTGCGCTTCCTGTGCGAGCAACAGAGGGGCAAATAAAGGAGAGGAGAGGGGGGAAGTCCGCTCGACGAGGCAGGCGTGCGAGCGATCGTGTCCACAAAAAGAAGGAAATGGGGGGGGGTCTGGTACGAGGGATGAGGCATGAGAGTCGAGAGCCGACCGGATGCTGGGAAAAGGAGAAACGCATAGTGCACAAAGACGGCGAGCATTGCACGATGCCGCGGCCACATGAAAACGGGGTGCTACAGATCCCGACACAGGCGGCGTTCGCAGGGCACGTAGTGAAATGACCCAGCATACACAGCGCGGTCAACTAAGCACAGGGCTTGGGATAAGACGTCCACTCAGACTTTTTAATTACTCCTGACTATCCACTGCTAACTTTCCTTACTAGTCTTTTTTTGCTTTCCTTTACTCGACCACATCCGTCTTTCACATAAACCAAACCATGTCATACTTTCTTTCTCCAAAACCATCTCTTGTTTACCCTGAGAGAACACTTCTGTATCAACCCATTGTGGATTTCCCGTTTGAACACCAGAACATTTCCAAGGAGAAAATTTTTAAAACCAAACGGTACGGCGGTGTAACCTAGTACAGGTACTTGGTCAACAACCTCGATACCAGCGTGTGCCGAGCAGCGTCACCATGTGACAACTGTTCCACAGGGATCCCTTAGTGTTGTCACATCACCATAAGCTATTAACCAGGCAACTCCTACCAACTTACACGCCATGAAGGCGGTGGGGTCATAGACCACAGAGTAAGGGGAGTATTGCAAGGGAAAATTCAAACAACAAAGGTTCCCTTCACAACAAGGGACAAGGAATTCAAATCCAACAGTGGATTTGTTTTAAAGTGATTCAAATGTTCTGTTAGGACATCCACAATTAGTCGACATAGTGTCCTATATTATCCAATCATGGCTGATCTACTGGTATCTGAATGTCAACTTCTCTTGCAATCTGCTTAATATCGCCCCAAAAACTCTTAAGCACATCTAACGAACTTAAGGTAGATGAACGCAGTAAACACAATGAACTAAATAAAATGCATGTTTCAATGGTCTTATATGGGTACATCCTATAGGCATTTAGGCTCTCATTGACGATACAACATTTACCTTCCCTACTGGCGAACGATCTCAACAACTACGGACGAACAACAACGACAAGAATACAATACCGGAGGACAGCAATGAAAAACACTACCACTATGGGTACATCATCCTAAGGCACTAATCTACATCTTCTCGGGGCAATGGCTGAGTGAGAGGAATCAAGGGCTCTTCTTCTGACACTTCCGAGGGTGGGGGTGCTGGCGGTGCTGCAACACTAGTTCTTCTTCTTTCTAGTAGGTGGATAGGGATCCCTTCCAAGACCGGGGCATCCTACCTTTCAGCAACCAACGCCCTCCGCTCGACCCTGGTGAGAAGATAGGCCACCCGCAACTGATGGACATGCCGATCTTTAGCCTCCTTTAGAGCTTCCTCCATGGCAGCCTCCTGGCTCTCAGCAGCTACAGCGTTGGCATGCGCTTCGACGAGCTACACCTATAGCATCCGGTTGAAGATCTCGGCTTCCTTGGCTCAATGGAGGTAGCTCCTCAGTTCCAAGGCTTGCTAGCCATACTGCTCATCTAGAGTAAGCAGGTACATGGTCAAGTGCACCATGGTTGGACTGTCTTCTTGCACATCCCGCTCTTACAAAGCCTCCATACGAGCCCTAAATGCCCACTGATTCCTGTCCAAAGGTGGAAAGAACCGCATGGGGGTATGGGCAATGGGCTCCTCATAGATCTGACAGAGGTACCGCAAGGCTTTGTGAGCCACAACCTAGTAGGTATCGGTGAAGCTAAACCCGATTGCGGTCATACTCTAGGCTTTAGTGAGGTCGGGGAACTCTTCACTCTTCTCGATGTAGACGGCAACCTCACACCGCTCAGTGCCATGCTCCTCATACTCATGGCCCTCATACTCAGGACGATCTTTGACTCTAAGCTTTTGTAGGGTGGCATGCAGGATTCTAGGAAAACCCTCAACGTTTAGGTAGTAAGTACTAACCCAGGCTCCTACCATCTCTGGCGGTGGTTGCAAGGAAGGCTAAGCGAAAAGCTGGCTCAAAGGAAAAGCTAAGCGAGCTAAAGTGCACCGAGTGGTGATACCAATAGCTAAATCAGGCTCTGCTTATAAAGGCGGAGCGTTTAGTGGTCTTGGCGCGGTCCACCAGGGTTCCCGCGCGAGATCACTATGGCGAATCGACCAAATTCTGCAAGTTCGAGGTGAGCGATGTGCGATGCCACTACTGACTAGTATGACTGCAGGGCAAGGGTTCGACAAGAGCGCAGAAAAGGGGTACGGAGAGATGTGGGTCACGACCAACATGAACCACGAGCAAACGTGGAGCACGAAGCCGTAGCGCAGACCTAGCTCTAGAACAGGAATGAAGCAGTCGTGCACAATCCGACACGCGTGACACCTATGGGTAGCGTATCTGCAAGCAATACTGCACTAAGATGCACAAACAGGATATGCATGAATGCATGTCCTATACGTCCTTCCATTGTTGCCAACATATAGGGCAACCGTTCTCAGCTTTATGGCACATCGTTCTCTCCCTGTAGCTAGTCGATACTATCGAACTATGCTCGAGTCAGTGTACCTGCAGAAAACTTGATTAAGCCTATCTAAGTCAGCAGAGTGCCATCTATCCTGGATACATAACCATAGTAATACGGCTACTTATATAACTTTGCATAAAGACGCCCTAACTTTTTGAAAAAATGGGTTGTCAAATTTTAGTTTAGAAAAAGTTTTAGAAGCTTTATTTCCTCAATTGTGCTCTGATACCACCTGTGGCAGAACCGCCTAATCTAATACCTCATAGGAGTGCTTGTCTTCCATTAGACACTAAGCACTCGAGGAAGAACACTAAATTACTCGGTTTCATCGGGCACACCCTAGGGAAGAACCCAAAAATCCACATTTTTGCCATCAGGATCACAAATGAGAGAATAAAGCTTACATCATTCTTAACCATTTTCTTACATCACTTTACATGTACATCAAAGTATAGCATTTATTATAACAGCGGAATATAATTATATTATAAGAATTATGAATAACTTAAGTTATAGCAGAATATAAACATGCTATTAGAATTACAGTGAAACTAAATATCTATTCATGACATGTTGAAGTATTGATATATATAAAAATTATGACAACAGATTATAAACTTTCATTTATAAAAATATTTGGTGAGAGTTGTAAATAAAAACTACGATCGCGGCGTAAAGGAAAACCTCTCTAAGCCCACCAGAGGTATCCACACACAAGGGTCAGCTCTAGCATCCACCTGTCACCTGCAACAGGGGGAATAAAACCCTGAGTACTCAATTATACTTAGCCAGACTTACCCGACAGAAAAAAAGAAAAGACTTCAAGGATATGCAAGGCTATCTGGCTTGTGGGTTTATTGCATTTGCAGGAAGCATTACTAAAAATGCATCCTTATATTCAATTTTTATTAATAGCCACATTGGTTCAATAACTAACCATTCTATGTAAGCACATGTGCTACTTTCAAGCAGGTGGTAAGCAAACAAATTTTCTTTGTCCATCTTTCATCTTTCAGTTCTTACTACGATGCTAAACCATAGACAAACCGTACTGGATTTCCTGGCAATTCGTGAATCAATGCCCCTAGCTAGGTACCCCGAAAACACATGCCCCACTTGTACCCTAGGCACAAGCAGGACCAACCCATCACTCTCCTGTCCCAGGTGTCTAGGTCCCCGTCCAAACTGGGACTCCAAGCCCCCGCCCCTGAGTCCCGGACTCAGTGCGGTGCAAGGACCTCCTCCACCAAAATAAAATCCTAAGAGTCGGTCTGAAAAGAGCCGGATCCACGATAAGAGAACAACAAGTCTTCCAAGCGCCCATACACAAGTATGTGCTTGGGAGTCTGTGACCTGCCTAGAGCCTTATGCAATGATCGGTCCTTAACTGACCAGACAGGGAAAGCAGTGTAACCAAGCCATGCCCCGCATCCATGGCGACACAACCTTTTACACCCACCAATACCCAAATCATATTCCTTCCCGGTCACCATTTTTCTTTCCACCATTTATATTTTCCAAGTGATAGTAATATATTTCCTATCTCTCGCGAGTGACAGGCAATCACTCGACTTCTACCGGAGTCTTGTAGCATAGCATTCTACACGATCCTGTCATACTAGTAAGACTCATAGGATAAAGATATATATGCAAGTGGGTTTCATTCAACTCCTTAAAACTTAATGCACAAATATAATTTAAACTGCAAAAAAGTAGGGGTTATGCACCGGGGCTTGTCTAGGTAAGATATATTAAAAAGTTAGTGTCTACATCTTCAGATCATCCACCATCAACTGGATAGAAGCCCATTGCATCATCTCCTGGAGAGAATACCCTTACACCATCTTCGGATTCCCAATCATCCTTCGATCGATCCGTTGATCCATCATCGTGCCTATATGATATGCTTGTGATGCAATGCAAAGATGTAATTAGGCAACTGTAACCGTGACTCATAAAATACAACGTATGCCGCTCGAGTTAATGGGCTAGTTCTAATGATGGCTGTACTTAGGCTACATATACACATTGTCGGATAAGGCGTTATTTCCCAACGATTAATTTAGTTATATAAACCCAAGTTGCTTCTTTATTTCATTTTGTCAATTTAATCTTTATTCGAAATAGAGCATTATTATTTATTTAGCTACTAATTATTCTAGAGCTACAAAAATTATGGTGAGCAGCTAATATTGCTAGGAACCTACTGTAAAGATTTCAGATCCAATACTATTACCAATTTATCACGTGAGTTCCTACAAGTTTATATTTTGCAATATTAAGTATCTTAGATTAATTATATAGCTCCCAAAAATATTATCGAACTATGTGAACAAAATATACTAATGGGTAGATCCTAATTTTAGAGACTCAACAAAACTGGTTTCATAATTTTTGGACAACTACACAAATATATATTGATTTTACAATTTTATTCCCGAACTAAATTAGCTACTTGTTTTAGAAAACCAAGGGACCAGCAGGCACCAATCGGCCTAGTGGAGCCCGGCGGTACCAGGCCGGCCCAGCTGGCGAGCGCAACCGGCGGCCCAGGCGGCTGAGCGGCCAACCCACGTGCGGAAGTAGGCCGGCCCAGCGGGGCACGGCCGGCGGCTCAGCGGGCTGCAGTGGCGCGGATGTCCCAGGGGCGCAGTGACGTGGCCCAAGCAGGGACAAGGCGCGACACATATGCGAAATGGCCACTGAACTTTCCTTAAATTATGACAAGGTCCAACTACTATTTCGTACACCCACTGACAAGTTCATCTACCCCCTGGCTTCCTCCTAAATCATGTTTTCTCACCTTCTCTTTCTTTCCCTAAAAGCAGAGGACGACCGGGGCAACAGTAGCCGCGGTGGCTTGGGCGCGCTGCGCTGGAATGGCAGGGCAGCGCGGGGCCAAGGGGCGCGCACTGGCAGGAGGGCTCCCCGGGATGGCATGGCGAGGATGATACGGAGCCGCGCACGGACGTCAGCGGGGCGACCTGGTGCAGCGACGCTCGCGCGCGGTCACACGGGGAGGGGCGTGGACACCGGCGAGGCGCTGCGGCCCGACAACAGCGGCGCAGGCGCGATGTGAACGCGGGAAGTAGGCCACTGCGACGCGGCATTGCCACGGCGATTCCCAGCGTGGATGGGGAGGCAGTGCGAGGAGCGAAGTGGAGACGCGCACGGACGCCAAGGTACCGAGCGGGCTCGGCACGGTGCGGTGGAGGACTTCACGCACGCGCCCGCGAGGATCGGCGACGGACGGCAGGGAGGCGCTTCGTAGCTCGAGAGAGCACGCGCGCGGGAGAGAGCCGCGGGTCACGGTGCGCCTGGCCACGGCGGTGGACCAAGGCAGAGGGGGAAGGAGAGGGATGGCACCGTGGGTCTCGCGCGTGGTAGTGGAGCGGGTCGTGGGGCGGCATGGTGAGCTGCGGTGGTGAGGAGCAGCAGGGCGCGAGGCAGCGTCGTGGGGGGAGCAGGAGCTGGACCGTGGCTCCAGCGTGGGAAGAGGTGCGGCCCGTGCGCTCGCGTAGGTGGAGGGCTGGCATCGATGGGGAGAGAGGAGGCAAGCCTAGGCCAGCCGGATGTGGATGAGGGCACGCTACAGCGCAGCGGTCCGGCTGGGAGGCAAACGAGGAAAGGAAAAGCCAGTGGAAAGGACGAGCAAGAGCTGGGCTCCTCGCTGCAGAAAAAGAAAGGGGGAGGGAGAAACGACACTGCCGACATGGAGGTGACCCGGCTTGACTTTGCTTGGCACGATGTGACTGAATGACAGCAAATGTGCAGGCGCAGACACTTTAGTGGCACGGCTCGGACAGAGGCAGACAGCGTTGCAGCGGAGAAAAGGCACGCAAGAGAGGAGCAGGTCAATGAGCACAGTCTTGCAGGGAGCACGGATAGGGACGTGCTATAGCTGCACTAGCGCCATGGTTACACGTTCTTTGATTTAGAGTTATTGTCGTAATGTGTGTATATATATACATATATATTTATATAACGGTTTACTACTTTAGTCAACTTGCAACGTCTAGGCTGTTACCACTTTTGTTCACAGACAATTACTACAACTATAGTACGTCGCTGGCAGCTGTAAATTACCGAGAAGGAAAGATAAAAAGTAGTAGGCGCAGTCAGTCTCGCACGCTCTCTGCGACTTTTAACACGTGGAGGTTTGCAACCTGCCTACTCCTGTAGTGAACAAAACCACACTGTCGAAAGGCAACGGACGCCTGGAATGGCCGATGCGAGAACGGCCAAAACGAAGACGGCAAGCTCGCGAGTTACAGTGCGTATCGTATTTTGTTTATAAAAATTATTTTTCGTGTTGAATCCATTAAACACGCCGTTCCCTATTTAGTTGCTAGAATCATCGTTCGACATTCCTAAATATTCCTACGCATGGCGTAATTTAACTTGGCGTTGATTCGAGTCCACAAAACTAAGTCACACATGATTTGCTTATCGCCTCAAGCACATTTAAATTAAAAATTCTGAGAAAATCATTTTGAAAATCTGACTTAGGCCTAAATCGTGGTGCTAAACGAGCTCGTAACACCAGGGGTGTTACACTGCTCTAGCTAAGGTTTCTCCCTCTCTTCTCTTCTCACATCGTTTCTTGTTTGATCTGGTAGCATCTCTGTTTTTGCCATATTACCATTGTTATGGTTAGGATGGCATGGAGCTACTGTATGCACATCACCATAGAACTGGTGTTCATGGATGTCGAAATGTTTCTATTATTTCTGCTCATGCTTCACAGTAAGGAATAGATGTGTAGGCATTGATTTAGTTTGTTTGCCTCCTGTCACTCCTTTTGCATTGTCTTGTCCCTGGTCAGCTATAAGCAAAAGTTGACATGTGATACTGAATATGACGTTCTATCCGATTTGCATGAGCAATTTGGATGGGCATTTTTGTAAAATTCTCATGCATATGCTTGAAACATGTGGTCGCTCACCATTTGAGCATGTATGGCCCACTGTTTTTTATCCATGATGTCAGATCAATATATTTGCAATATAATGAGTTATATCACTGGTTCCACTTGCCATGCTGTTTCTTCTAAAATTTTGTACTAATGATGAAGTTCACAGTGTCAGCACATGTGCAATATTTAAATCTGCTATAATTGATTACGTGCACACAACAATTATGAAAATTGTGAATATTTAAGTTTGTGGAATTTTCTAACCTACATGTGCACTGGGTATGTGTTATGTACCGGAAGCTAGCATATCTGAAATTGTTTATGATTCTTGTTAGAAGTTCGTTCTGGCTTATGTGATAGGACCACTGAATCTTTAAGATTTAAAATTCCCAAATTCTCATGGATATTGTTGCCTTGATATTCCAATATCTAACTTACATGATTTCTTTCCTGTAGATTCAACCTGACTAGAGGCAGGCCATATCCTTGAAGAAGGCAATCTCTCTTATACAACTAAAACATTTGTAAGGGAATCGTCGACCCGGCGTCGCACACTCGCTCGCTCGCATGCCCGCCCAGTCCTTCATCGGTTCCTTCGTCAGATCTTCGTAAGGGCACCCAGCAAGTATGTCCACCCCTTCTCTTCTCTTTACTTCTCTTTTATACGGATCTTGTTGGAAAGCACTAACCAGTTTCAATTTGACTTACCTGTGATAAATTTTGAAAAACTAGATGTGCCGCCTGTGTCCTATATCATTTCAGAAACTGCGGCATAACGGGAGCACCATTTCTTTTCTCCAATTCAGTTCTGCGCTGTAACAACAGCTTCCCTGTCTTGTCTGAATGCCTGCTTCAGTTTTTAAGCCCTGTCTAACGTTTCAGATCAGAGCATCAGCAGCCCATTATCAACTTTGTAAATATTTGGAACTGAATTTTGTAATACTGAGTCATTGTTAATATGCTGTTAGTTGATGATTTATTGCTGCTACTTACTGCTTCTGTGGTCAGGTCTGGGTAAATGAGATTGATTAAAAATTTGTAATTAAAAATGAGATTGATCCATAATTAATGAAAAATTTATCAATTGCTGCTTTCATCAATTCCTCATGTTTATTTTCCTTGGATTACTGTCAAAAGGCAATCGTTTGTGCATGCTTAATTCATGTGACTGAGACAAGTAGTTTTTGTACTGATTTTTTCCCCATTATTGTCATCCACCGAATTCAACATTCCATATTTTGTGAAAAAACCTTAGTAATCTATACTACATGTTTAGGCTATTGATCATATTATCAATTCAGCTGCCAAGTCAAACTATATGTCAGCTGGTCAGATATCTGTTCCTATTGCTTTTAGAGGACCAAATGGAGCTGCTGCTGGAGTTGGTGCTCAACACTCACAGGTTTGTCAGATGGAATTGCTCATATAGTTATGTACTTATGTGTCTGATTATCATCCTTCTACTTCCTAATTTTTAATTTTTATGTTATTGCCATCCTTTTAGGTGGCTTGCAACAGAAATAGTAAGTTCTTTTTTATTCGTCACACATTTGTTTCATAGTTGATTCATTAGTAATGATTTTACCAGTGCAGTTTTTTTATTCGTCACACTGTAGATGAGCTCAGGGAAGTATTTGCGATACTGCCTCATGGTTTTATTTTATTGATTTGATTGATCATGCTGTTAGGAGAATGTTTCAGAGTACAACCAAAATAAATTTTGTAGACAAAAGATTTTGATTTCCAGTAAATCGAGTAAGCAATTGTGAACTTAAAAAGGTTTAATTGTGCATGGTTTCAATTTGAATCATTTGGATCAACCGTATCAAGGTTTTTGTACTAAAGTAACTGTTCTGATAATTCATGTTACCTGAATGAGAGACTAGGACAGAAACTCTGAAACATAGTGAAACTTTCAGTAGTCACTTGGTAGGTTCTGATGATTTTTTAGTAGCTTGGCCCTGTAGTTGCAGACACTTTACTATTCTTCTTGAGTGCTTGGCATATATTGTAAATAAATTGGTATATGCACAGGCTGATAGCATGCTTTTCTTAGCAATGTGTCATTCCACATTTTCTGAATTTATACATGACATGTACTATGAAAATGTGAACATGCTATCTTGGAAGGATAATTGTGAATGCAGTTTGAAATCAAGATTCATTTTTTATATGTGCACTTTGAATACATTGATGACAATCTATGTGGCCTATTGGTCTGGGTGATCCGTTCATGACCATCTTTTTCATTGTGTATACTCCAGCTTTATTCGTAGTGTTATTCAGTTTGTTCAGGTTGCATATTATCGGCCTATTTAACTTTTTTTGGTAATAATGAGATTTATTGGACATATTATTTCACAGGCACAACATTGCTAAAAGTGACAGGTAGTGTTATGGACACGCCAAGGTCAACCGGTGATCGGGTACCTTTGGAGACCTTACAAATACAACACTTAAAATAGAACATATGATGGCCATTCTGTTTGCAAATAAAATATGATTGAAGCCTGTTTTGCTGATTCATATGTTTATTTGTAGAACATGTGATTAATGAAATGTTTGGACAAGAGCAAATGACCATTAACCAAAGATGCATGTATAATTTCTTAGTTATATCGTAGAAAACTTGTGGCCATCATATACTCATGGTTGTAATTTGGAAGCTATGTCTTAGCGAAAGGCAAAGCATTGATACTTCTTCGTTTGGTTGTTTCCTACTTATATCTTCATCAATTGGTTGAAGATTTAGGAGTTCTAAGAACTATTTGATGAAGTGTCATAACAAGATTTACTTATATTTTTTTGACACTGCTGTACAGGCAGGCATGCTATGTGGGGCTGCGCTTAAGACACTAAGTTTGCTCATGGTCATTTGGAAAGCTGATTGGGAGGCTGAAGTAAGTGGACCACTCTAGAATGAACACTTATAGGAAACTTCATAGGAAGCGGAGTTGAGCCGATATTGATTGTTTCCAAGTAAAATCGTCTGTAGAATGAGCTTGTGAGGGACATCTACAATCACCCAACTATATTATTTTCTTGCTTATCCGCCAGTTCCTAGGATGACATCCGGTTATTCCACATGCTAAAGTTAATATTGGTGTTCATGACTTATTTTATGTATATGAACGGACGCCCTAAAACATACGGAGAGGAATCGTCAACACGGCGGTTTCACACGCTCGTTCGTACATCGCTCGGCTGGCGTTTCCCTCACTCGCACGCGCGTGCGGTGGACCTGGCCCGCGCAATAATCACTGCGCACCCTCCACTGCGCCAGAATGCATACAAGAGCAAGGAAACTACTCTATCAATAAATCAAATATTATAAAAAGCGAAATTGTTTTCATCCAACGGTTGTGATTGTCCTTGCATGTAAAAGAACCGAGCATGATTATCTACCACATTGGTTGAGATTTTCTTTTTTCCCTTTCATTTTATGTAAAAGAACTGAACGTGATTACGTACCTTGCATGCGTGTGAGCCAATCTTGCATGTAAGAGCAAGAAGGAAACTTCGTATCCATGATTAGTTGATTGCCCCTCATTGCTGTTGTTATCAGAAGGCAGTGCCTGTGTAGTGCATCATTTGTGGCCGGCTTGCCACAGATCACGTCCGTAGTCCACAAATAAGGGCAATAACAAAGCATCGGTCTTCCATGTGGTGCCGCGCTGCCGTGCCCATTCGTCATCTCGCACGTGCGATCGGAACTTGGACGACGCCGCGACGACAGGAGCGCTGCGGCTGCGGGCACGGCCACCGGCATCTGCGACTTGTGAGCTACCACCAGCGACCAGTGTTTGCTACCTGTGAGTGGCCGAAACCTGAGCCACCGAGCAGCGGTGGAATAGACTAGCGGGCAGGTACATTTATTTCATCGTCTCCAACTACAGTTAGTAAAATAATAAGCTAATCAAAATCAAGCAATCACTCAATCAACCTGCTGCCCTTAATCACGGTTCCTTTCTTCAGCTTCTTCGCTGTGATCTTAATCTGTTTCTTATTAAGCAAATTAGATTCTATCACGATGCCGCCGGTGTTGAAATCTGTAACTGAAGGAGGCACCGATGATAGGGAAGCAGCTACTGGTGGAGAACTGACCCAGGAAGCAATTCAATCGACAAGGCCCAAGAGGAAGGTCCAGCCCAACAGCAGGTACTTCAGCCCAAGTTGGACAAAGCCATAGGAGAGACGTTATCTGGAAGAAGGGGGAGAGCAGAGGGGGAAAAACGGGAGAGAACGAACTGGCCGGCTGTGTCTGGATTGATGGCGAGCGCTGCTCGATGTATCCCTAAACCCACTCACTTGTCATGTGGATCCAATCTAAACTAGTGAAATTACTAGTCATGTCGTAACAATTGGTATCGGAGGTCACTCGATTCCGCGGGCGTCCGGCGGCGGCGATCTCGTTCTCGCTTCCAGGTGCGTCTCCGTTCTTGGTTTGTTTGTCTCGATCTGGACTCATGATCCCTGACGGTAGGCTCTCCTCTATGATTTGCTTTCGTAGCATTGATCGCGAGGATCCATAGGTCCATGCCGAGGTTGAATTGGTCAGCATTCGTTCCCTGAACGAGCACACAGATTTCCTTGAGTTAGCCCTATTCGAGTGTTTCCTGTTTCTAGATCCATTCTGGCGGTAGTCCTAGATTACTTGCTTCACCCTCAGTATCAAACTCGAGACCAGAAGTGCATCATCCAGATGGAATCTCAACTCAGTGACCTGACCCAGATGCTGAAGGAGTTGCAAGTTTAGAACACTTCAATTCAGCGCACACTCAACGATAATCTCACGGTACTTTAGGATGTGGGCGTGTGGCGTCCGCAGATCGATGCCAAGGTTGACGAGCTTCATCACTCGGTCGTCAATCTGTAGCACAAGGTGGACCAGCTTGTGGAACAACCTCCACCAACCTTGACAACTTCTCGCGTCTACGACATGGAGACCATTGACCTCACGAAGTCCACGGCTCATCGTCAGCATACAGCTCCTTCTAGGGCCACACAACAGCCTATTGGCGTCGGCGTCGAAACCAGTCACCAGGGCATTGGCAATGGGGTGGTCACCACCTTCATGCCTACCCCGGTTGAAGGTGCGCATAATTTCCCTCATCCGTATGTTGGTTCATCCGAATCTCAGTTACACTTTGACATGACCAAAGCTATACCTCAGATTGAGTTTCCTAAGTTTGATGGCAAAAACCCAAAGCTCTGGCAAAAATAATGTGAATCCTATTTTGATGTTTATGCCATTCATCCTAACATGTGGGTCAAGCTAGCCATCATGAATTTTGTGGGTTCTGCGGCCTTTTGGTCCCAATCGTAGAAACCATTCTTCAGCGTGCTACTTGGCCTGAACTATGTGCCACCATTTGTCAACGCTTTGAACGAGATCAGCAAAGCCACTTAAACCATCAATTCTTTAGGCTCAAACAAACCCCCACAATTTCCTTATATATTGAGCAATTTGATGATCTTATCCACCAAATACTTGCTCATGACCCTAATTTCAGCCCTCATGTCATCATTAGTCATTTCATTGATGGGTTGCAAGATAATATTCGTTCTGTAGTACTTGTACATTGTCCTACTAGTTTGGATGCTGCTTGTTCTCTTGCTCTGTTATAGGAAGAGGTGTTGCTGGATATTCCTTCCAAGGATGGCAAACGACAAGATGGGGGATCATCTATTCAAAGTTCTTATGCAAGAGTGTCTTATTCACCAATGTCTCCTCCAAGAGCTCTGGCTGCAACACATACACCTGGCGCTCCAAAACCTGTTGAGCCAGCTAAACCATCAGGGTTGGAAGATAAACTTCAGAACATCAAATCCTATAGAAGAGCCAAAGGATTGTGTTTCAAATGTGGTGATAAGTGGAATCCAGCACATAAATGTGCTACTACTGTTGCTCTAAATCTTGTGGAAGAGTTATGGTAGCTCTTACCTAAAGAAGATGCCATTTCTCAGAGTGAGCCTGATAAGCTTAGTTCTGACTCCAGTGAAGATTTGATGGAATTGTCTTTGTCTGCTGTGCAAGGTACTGATTGTCATCAAACTATCCGGCTAGCAGGCACTCTGTCTCAACATGCTGTAGTACTCTTAGTGGATTCTAGTAGTACTAGTAACTTCATCAGTCACACTTTGGCTAGTTGTCTTCCCAATTGGACTCCATTGCTTGATCCTATTCAAATCAGAGTGGCTAATAGTACCTTATTACAGTGCACTCATGAGTTGGTTAATTGTCCAGTGATCATCCAGGGTCATAATTTTGTGGTCAATCTGAAGATATTACCCTTACAGTGTTATGACATCATATTTGGTATGGATTGGTTGATCAAACACAGTCCTATGGAAATTCATTGGAGAAACAAGTGGCTTTCCTTCAATCATGCTGGTCAGAAGATTCAGTTGACTGGATTGCAGCCCAATTTGCAACAATGTCCCACTATTACTGCATCTGAAGTTATGGAGCTGTGTTCAAATGATCAACTGTGGTGTATTTTGGAAATGTTCCAATTAGAGCCTCAGTCTATATCTAGCAGTTGGCCTGCTGACCTCCATGCCTTAATAACTCAGTATGAAGAGTTGTTTGCTAAACCTATGGGCTTGCCACCAAAATGACACATCAATCACACAATTCCATTAGTTCCTAGAGCTCAACCTTTTCGGTTAAGGCCCTATCGTTGTAATCTAGCACAGAAGGATGAAATAGAAAAGCAAGTTCAAGAACTGTTGCAGAATGGTTTAATTCGGGAGAGTAACAGTCCTTTTACTTCTCCAGTGCTGCTAGTTAAGAAGAAAACTAGAGATTGGCGCATGTGTGTGGACTACAGAAAACTGAATGCCTTGACAGTCAAAAACAAGTTTCCTTTACCTGTAATTGATGAAATTCTAGATGAATTGACTAGAGCCAAGTGGTTCATTAGTCTGGATATGACAGCTGGGTATCATCAGATACTGATGGAAGAATCTGATCAATATAAGACAGTGTTTCAGACGCACCACGGCCATTACGAGTATACAGTTATGCCATATGGAGTCACAGGGGGCCAGCCACATTTCAACAGACCATGAATTATATCTTGGCACCATTACTCAGGAAAGGTGTAGTTGTCTTTATTGATGACATATTGGTCTATGCATCTACTTGGGATAGTCATCTCTAGATCCTTCACAAAGTGTTTCAGCTTTTGCAGCAGCATGGCATTCGAATAAAACTGTCCAAATGCTCATTTGCCCAGCAACAGCTCAAGTATTTGGGACACATTATTAGTGGTGATGGTGTTGCTACAGATCCCAAGAAAATCCAAGATGTTCAACAATGGCCTGTGCCTACAAATGTGAAAGATGTCAGAGGTTTTCTAGGATTGGCTGGGTATTACAGGAAATTTGTGCAACATTTTGGTGCTATTGCAAAGCCATTGACTGACCTGTTAAAAAAGGGCACTGTTTTTGTGTGGTCTTCTATCCATCAAACTGCCTTTGATCAGCTCAAGCAAGCCTTAACTACTGCTCCTGTTCTTCAATTGCCAGACTTCTCTAAGGTGTTTACTATAGAGACCAATGCTTCAGCTAAAGGAATTGGGGCTGTCTTACAGCAAGAGGGTCACCCTATAGCATATATCAGTAAAGCTTTGGGACCTAAAAATCAAGGTTTATCAACATATGAGAAGGAATGTTTGGCTATCTTGATGGCTGTAGATCATTGGAGATCTTATCTTCAACATGCCCCATTTCATATCAAAATTGATCAGAAGAGTCTTGAGAATCTCACTGATCAAAGATTGACCACACCTTGGCAGTTGAAGGCTTATACTAAATTGCTAGGACTGAATTATAAAATCATTTATAAGAAAGGTTCAGAGAATTCTGTAGCTGATGCTCTTTCTAGATTACCATCAGCCACTCACCATGTGCCCCAAGACTTCTATGCTCTGTCCACCTCTCAACCTGTCTGGGTTCAACAGTTAACTGCAACTTATGGGACTCACCCTGCCACTTCTAAGCTGTTGACCTCACTAGTTATTTCTTCTCCTCAAGGTCATTTTTCTTTGGACAGTGGCATTATTAAGTACAAATCTAAGATCTAGGTTGCTAGCAGTCTGCAGTTGCAACAACAGATTATTTTAGCCTTACATTCTTTAGCTATTGGGGGTCACTCAGGGTTTCTGGTTACATACATGAAGATCAAGAAGATGTTTGCTTGGCCCGGCCTCAAATCAATGGTGAAGGCTTTCATATCTCAGTGTTTAGTCTGTCAACAAGCTAAATCTGAAAGAGTCAAATATCCTAGACTTCTTCAGCTTCTTCCTGTGCCTTCACATGCTTGGCAAGTGGTGAGTCTAGATTTTGTGGAAGGTTTACCTCTATCTAAAGGTTGCAACAACATTCTTGTAGTGGTGGACAAGTTTTCCAAATATGCCCACTTTATTGCCTTGACTCATCCTTTCACTGCACTGCAAATAGCTAAGGTCTATTTAGATCATATCTATCGATTGCATGGATTGCCAACTGCTCTAATCTCGGATAGGGACAAAATCTTTACTAGTGCTATCTGGAAGGAACTTTTTCATCTATCTCAAACTGAGTTATAGATGAGCACTGCTTATCATCTGCAAATGGATGGGCAAACTGAGCGTGTCAATCAATGCTTAGAAGGCTATTTGAGATGTGATGTTCATGCTTGTCCCACTAAATGGAAGGATTGGTTACCTTTGGCTGAATTTTGGTAGAACACCAGCTATCATTCATCCTTGAATCGTACCCCTTTTGAAGTATTGTATGGACATGAGCCTAAGCATTTTGGTATAGATCATATTCAGGATTGTGCTATTCCTGATTTAGAGAAATGGCTGTCTGATCGTCGGTTGATGGAGCAAGTTTTGCAGCAGCACCTGATCCGAGTCCAACAACACCAGAAACATTAGGCTGATAAAAACCGTACTGAAAGGAGCTATGCTGTTGGTCAGTCAGTGTTCGTTAAGCTACAGCCTTACATTCAAACTTCTTTGGCTCATCGTCACAATCAGAAATTATCCTTTAGATATTTTGGTCCATTCAAGATTCTCCAGAAAATTGGCAATGTGGCTTATAAGTTGGACTTACCAGCAACATCAAGTGTGCATCCTGTCTTTCATGTATCTCAGCTCAAGCTCGCTGTCACTTCTCCTGATCAGGTCTGTACTGAGATACCTGAAACCCTTGTTGCATTTCAATATCCATTGAAAATCTTGCAACGCTGTCGTCATCATCATAACAACACTATCATTGATCAAATTTTGGTGCAATGGTCGATGTGGCCTGCTCATCTGGCTACCTGGGAGGATGAACAAGCGTTGAAGCTGATCTTTCCGGCGGCCCCGGCTTGGGGACAAGCCGGTTCTCAATGAGGGAGGAATGTCACGATGCCGCCAGTGTTGAAATCTGTAACTGAAGGAGGCACCGATGATAGGGAAGCAGCTACTGGTGGAGAACTGACCCAGGAAGCAATTCAATCGACAAGGCCCAAGAGGAAGGTCCAGCCCAACAGCAGGTACTTCGGCCCAAGTTGGACGAAGCCGTAGGAGAGACGTTATCTGGAAGAAGGGGGAGAGCAGAGGGGGGAAACGGGAGAGAACGAACTGGCCGGCTGTGTCCAGATTGATGGCGAGCGCCGCTCGATGTATCCCTAAACCCACTCACTTGCCGTGTGGATCCATTCTAAACCAGTGAAATTACTAGTCGTGTCGTAACAGATTCAAGCATAGGCAATAGATTATACGCTGCTAGCTGCCGGTGATCGCCAATAGAAACATACAGCAAAAGTGCACAAGTCATGGGATATGTAAATTGAACTGATTTAGGTTTTAGACATCTAGAAAGACATTGGGTTATTGGAAAAAAAAATTGTGCAACGCTGGATTATTTTATTTTAAGTGTAGTATTTTTTTTGCAGCATTGTATTATTGGTATGGTATATAATCTTTTAATTTTACATTACACAAGCTAGGCTTGTCTATTTTATATTATGATGTTTGTTTGTCCTATTTACCTTAATCTATTCGTGCATGGAGTTGTGTACCAACGTATTTTATTTATAGAGGTTTAAAAAATTAAACAATGAACCACCCTACTTATAAATCCTGGCTATGCCACTGCTGCTGAATGCTTAGATCGATTTGAGAACCAGCTGCTCTGCTCGTAGTTGGTTCTGTTACAGTAATCTGTGACCTAAGGCACTGTAGCTAGATGGCAGAGATGCTTGAGCTTCACCTTCAGGTTGGATAACTTTTAGGAACAAGCTGCTTAGGATGCTATCAAATATTCATGCAAGTGCCTGATAGTGTTTCATCATCCAGCTCTTTGATAGTGATTACCGAAAAATTGTTGCGACTGTTTTTTTCATTGAATATGAGTTGCTAACTTGCTATGCTAATGCTACAATTTATTTTCTTTGATCCCTGAGCTGGTATATTTTTTAGTTGTACATAGATAGAGGGTCAGGGGAACAAGTTACCACGTGCCTTAGTGCCACCCTCCCTCTCTATTGTTCATGATCCGGCAACGCCTTACTGGCTTGGGTCCTGCTGCGCGGGGAGTGCCGCCGGCCAGCATGCCAAATAGCCTAAGTGACATTATCATGCTTGGCTCTCTCTCTATGGCTAGGGGGCGCATCATTTTCCTAATAGCCCAATTAGCCAGAACGCCTCGTCCTGTCTACCATGATCTCATCTCTATCTATGCCCCGATCAACTGTGAAGTCACCAAAAGCAACCGAAGATCGAATGGGATGAGAACTTAACCTTGCTTTTTTGAACTTATCGTCGCTACCTATGTCTTGACGGAAGGCTCTGTGTGTTAGTGTAATCTAGAGAGATCGCGGGGGAAAATGCATTAATTTCAAAATTGATCACCATTCGGCTGTTTACGTCACCCTGTGCACATTTTCTTCCTTGTTTCATGCAGATTAGTGATTTTTCAGTCAGTTCAGTCCCGCTTATTAGGTGGTTTCACTGTTTGGAAGTTTCTCTGCTGCAGTTTGGTGTTGCTGTGTTATTACTGTTAACTTATGTTTTAGTCTGGAAGTTTCTCTGTTGCATCACAGGGTCGTTGTTCCACCCCACCTTCAAGTTTGTCACTGCACCATCATCGATTCAAGGCCGCTCTTTCCATCTCGTGCCTCGAACTACAGGTGAGTTCATCATCCTTCTCTATTCTCGGTTCGCATCAAGAATATGAAATGACTTCATGATCCAACTATTAGTATACAAAGGAAATTCTAGAAAAAATTTAATTCCTAAAGAAGTGCAGTAGACATGAAGTAATACAATGGGTTCTTACAATATGAACTTGATGTTTCAGTTTCTCATCAAAATTTGGAGTTATATTATAATTATCTATATTTTTTAAAGATTTGTGTAATATTGATGTTCCAAACATCACAATTATAGTATCTTTTTATATAACAGTATAACACGCCCATACATATATTATCGTGATATTATGTGTAACCATTGCAACGCACGGGCATCAAATTTGCGGTCATGTATGCTAACAAATTAACAATATAGGTGTTGTAGTTATTTCAAAGGCCTCATGTGACATCATCAAGATAACAGGACAGAAGCACAGAGCACGCGGACAACTTTAAATCTTTAATTGCTTGCGGATCTCCATAGAATAATAGTATATTATGTTCAGACTTACTAATGTCATCCTATATATTTTTTATGATTTTGGTTTCTCAGTTGCCGATATGGGTTTTGGCTGTCGGTCGCTCAAAAGAAAGAGGGTGTACGCTGATCCGTTGCCTGCAATCACCGATACACACATCTATAGCTAACTACGTTACATTTATCTTATAATTGGTTGAGGCAATCATTTTCTGTCAACATAGGTTTACTTGTGTGTTTTATCATTTTGATTGACACGGACGGGATTGTAGATAGTTGAATTCCATAAAGTGGGAATGGAACACATATCTTCCATATGGGATGTGAGTGCCATGGTTCTTTGGAAAGGCAACGTACACCATGGTGATACATATTTGCGTGTAATTTTGAAGGATGAGCAGGTGCATTTTGAGCTCATCTTTTTGGACCATGTCTACTTTTTTTTCTACAGACCATTATTATCTATCTATTGGATCTATTATTCTTACAGGGAACCAAAATGGAAGCGGTTGCGTACGGCGACCAAACCATGAGGTTCGACCATTTGCTTCGTGTAGAAGAATGTTATGACTTTATGAGAGTTGGCTTCGCGCGCTACTCATGTTGGTTCTTTGGGCTACATCTTCCGTTTATGTGCCGACTACTTTGTGGTTTTATCTCCACAAAGTATGGCTAATGCACCACCGAGAGAGCTATGGATTTATCAGTGTCCTCGTACCTTTATGGAATTCGAGGATTTATACGCTTAAGCTGAGTACTTTTTTGCAGGTATACCTCATACACCTATATTTAAAAATACATAGGTAACTATTCATGCTCCTATTCCATCAATAACTATTGTTTGTGTTTGTAGATGTCATTAGTATAGTTGTGCATGTGTCTAATATTCGAGGAAGGGATGACGTGCGGATGCGACCGTACAGATATGTGGTGCTGATGAATGAAAGGTACTTAGATTGAAAATTTTATCATTGCTCCATGCTATTAATTTTTTATTGTTTGATGCTAATCAATTTTGTAACTCGTAGGTACCACTGCATCATAATAACCGTCAAGTATACACATATGCCGTCACTTATCGGAATGGCGGCGAGCAGCATCAGAGTTGCGCATTTTAGCTGGTCTCCATGTACAAATGAATAGAAAGAGAGGTATTGTATCACTTATGTCCTCATATGTATTGACTAAATAAAGTATTAGTTATTATATTTTTTTGCTTGTGCATGATAGGTGTAGTGACCACTACTGACGATTTCAACTAATTGGTATTCAGTCCTATTTGTAATCAGACGCATGATTTTCAAAGTGAGGTTTTTTTGGGTAATTCATTGATTTAATTTATTGACTATAACACTGACCCAAAAGTTTTTTATTTGTTTATAGGCCTACGCAATCGTCTGTTTGTTGATAAAGCCAGACGTCACTGAGTTCAAGAATTTGCTAAGGACACTGTGTCGCGTCTCATAGATTTAGAGAACTAAATAATATTGAAATTTGACACACTTGTGACATGCACTTTGAATAGATGATGAATATGAATTTAGTTTAATATAATAGTCATTTTGTGCATTTTCATTGATCAAACAGGTTCAAAATATGTAGAATGAGTAATGTTTGTCTGACATATTTGATTGTTTTATTTAGTTTGTAATATCGGAGACTTCTTGTCGATATAAAACATTATTTTAGTCGTATCACGGAAATGTCTATATAGTAGGGTTTGTGAGCCTACGGTGACGTGCTCTTAGTGACTGTTAATTTCATGAACTTTGCTTTTTGGATTAAATATCAGTTTAATGTCTTACATTATTGTTATCTTATCGTGCGATCCGTGTGTTTTTAGTACAAAAGTTTAGTTGTCCCGTAGCAACGTACGGACACGCTACTGGATAAAAGTAGCAACATAATCATTCATGGTCATCTTGGAATTTGACGTTTCCATCGTATTTAAAAAAAGAAATTTTTTACAATAATTGGGGAAAAATTCGATGGCTGACATCGACCGAGAGCGGCCAATCCGACGGCAACAAAGGTAGGAGGCAACGGGAGGCAATGGGACGGAGGCAACGGAAGGCGATTGCTATGTCTATGATCGGTGGGCCATATGCGCAAAAATCGTCTTCCATTGCCTCCGCAAATGTGGGAATTAGGACTGGGCGGTAATTCCATTCTCGTAGTTTTTTTTTGATAAAGGGTAAAACGGTAACTATATAAATGCAAAAATAATATTTTGAGTAGTATAGTTAGGATGGATAATACAATTAGTATAGTTAATTAAATGAATATGTCGTTTACTTCTTCTAGCTTCCACCGCCGCCGTCCTGCGAGCCGCCGCCGCCTCCGATGGGAGGAGGCCGGGTGCAGGGCAACGGGCCACCCCTACCCCTTGTTCCTCCTCGCCGTCATCCTCTCGGGCGTCGCCCTCCTCCTCGCCGTACTCCGCTCGGGCGCCGCCCTCGGCGTTCGTCCATGGTGGAGCAAGAGGAGGCAGGAGAGGATTGGGGCCATGAAACCTAGATCCAAGCGCGCCATGGTAACAACGCTGCTTGACAGGGAGGCTTCCACGCCGTCGCCGCTGCCAGCCTGCCACCATGAGATTATGCACAGCGACCCTGATCCAGATCCAGTTGCATCAAATTGGTCCAAAGGGACAAAAAAATGTAGAAAAGGTTAGAAAAATTGAGCTATCCTATTGTGAATTTGTATTAGAAATCATGAAATGGGTACGTCCATTCACAGGCACAGATTGATTTCATCTACTTTTAGTTACCATCATCTATTAAATTTTTATGTATGATATTGGACATCTTTAGGGCTAGAATATATTGTTATTTTGCCACATAATTATGTATTGTTTCTATATAGTTGCCACATTATTATGTGGCAAGAGATTGTTAAGTTTAAATACATCAAAGAGGATTCTATCTGTACTGTGAAACACAGACAGTCAGATTCTCCCATTTGGGCTGACTTACTCAAGGTCAGGAAAATTTACTTGCAGGTAGGAAGTTAAAAATCATGAATGGGCAAAAGACACTCTTTTGGAAAGATATTTGGCTGTATGATCAACCTTTGTGTGTGCTTTTTCCTGATTTATTTGCCATGTGTCAACAGCTTGATATTGCTGTATCTCAAGTTAAATTCAATCCCCAGTCATTAACTTTCTCTAGGTGGCTGGTAGATGAATGGAGAGTGAATTGGGAGAAAATTCTTTTAGATGTTGCCAATGTTCAACTTTGTGAAGGTGCTGATATAACTACCTGGAAATTTGTGTGTCATGGGAATTTTACTGTTAAATCTGTTTACAATGCTCTAACTGTTAATGATACTGGTCTCTATCATAAAAAAGTGTGGAAAGGGAAAATCCCTGCTAAGATTAAAATCTTTCTGTGGATGATCTTAAACAATGCCATTCTGACTAAGGACAACATGATAAAGAGAAATTGGCAGGGTGATCCCTCATGCTACTTCTGTAATCAAACTGAAACTGCCAATCATCTTTTATTCCAATGTAGTGTTGCAAAAGCAGTTTGGGCAATCATTGCCATTAGTTTGGGGGTTAACAATGATCCTAGATCTCTGGAACAATGCTGGGTTTAGTGTGAACATTGGCTTCCTTTTGGTAAAAAAGGCTATCTGGAAAACTCGTAATAAAATGTATTTCAAAGACATATGTTCAGGATCCTGCCTATATAGTATGCTATGCATGTGCCCTCATGAGTGACTCGGCAGGTCTCTATCTGAATGATGATAAAGAAGCATTGGTGGCTGGCGTTAATACGATGCTGAAGATTGCTATGCAGCTGACAAAGAAGCAGCAGAAATCTGATGATCAGAAGTTATTGGAAGACAACGGTGGGAGCAGTGGTGCAACCTGAAGGGTAAAAAGCTAATCTGTGCCGAGGCTTTTTTTCATGGCATCGACCTTCTTTTGTGAAGTAGTTGATCTACGCTTTTCACGACTCGAGAGATGACTACAAAGATAGCGAACGTTAGAGCTCCAAGATGCTTATGTTATCCTTTAATTAGCAACGGCTTCTGAACTTGTAGGATAAGTACTGTTCCCCCACAGCATATCCATGGTCTCACCAGCTTTGGATTGTTGTTTAGTCAAAAATCAAAACATGACCTTTGTTTTTTTTTTGAAATCTTTGCTTTTTTATATTAATAATAAGAAGAAAGGGAGTCTAAGAAGAGTATAAGACTTATACAAGCCCATTGGGGCAGGGTTAAATACATGGACCATGCCAAGTAAACAAAAAGGAAAACGACCACCAACTTATACATGCAAATGCCACTGCTGTATTAGCTTCCATACTCCACAAGATGGTCTCATCCCTTGTATCTTGCATAATGACATTGAAATTAGGAGAGGTCACCTCACAGAAGCATCCATTACTGTGCTTCCATAACCACCAAGCAACCAAAATTACTAATGAGTTGAAGCCTTTGCAGTAGGGTCCTTTTGCAGTATTGCTTTACACTTAGCACGAAGGTTGAAGCCACCACTCAGTTAAAATAACATCATCTGGCCGTGGTGTTTGTTTCTGAAATGTGAAATGATACCAAGGTCTTCTTGAAACTGAAAATCCCTGTTCTTTATCACTACATTACGTTTGAAATCTGAAACCGCGTGCTTAATCCAAGTAACATTGAAGTTGAAGATAGATGTGTTACCTTGACAGGAAGGAAGTTAAAATACAAGAAGAGCATGTGATTATTTGCACCTACTTCTCGCACCACCGGACTTGATACTCAGAGATTTTTTCTGTTATTATCATTAAACTCTATTCCTCCACCGACGGAAATACATCTGATCATATATCATAGCAAGTATTGACGTAAAAATCTATTGGCGTAAAATCTATATATAGCATTCCTCATTAAAAAACATCAAATGAGTTCAGTACAACAATGCGATTCTAGATCCTGAACTACGCCTTTGAGGTGAATAACTTACACAATGATCAGAAACTACCGATGAAATCTTTTTGGCTCTACAGCATCTAATGTTCCTCGACACCCTACGTAGCCTCATCTTTTGGTCGTCAAATAAAAACTGGGAAAATTTCAGCAACCAAAATTTATCCTCAAACTGCCTTCTTGTAGTATATGCGTAATGCATCTTTCCGACCTGTTTCTATGGATTCTGGTACTCACAACTCGTCATGAGATTCAGGTTCTGAATCGCTAGTGTTGGCTGATGCAGACTGATCCTCTTAGATTCCTGAGACGTTTCGGTGTATTCACCCTCGTTGGGTGCAGATTTCGAAGAGGTGGTTTTCTCCTTGCTAGCAGGTTCTTCCTCCTTTGCTGTTGTCTTCTCAACCTTGGGTTTTGGTTTTGGAATCCTATTGACACTTGAGACCTGCACAATGAAAGAGCACACATTATACTTACTACCATGAGTAGTATGCATAACTTTTTATAGGGCGCTCTACCAAATTACTAACCTTATCTTGCAAGTCCAGAACTTTCTCATAAACTTCTTCAGATATGAAAACTGGTGGGCTATAGATAGGGGTACTGCAAAATTTTCAACGGGAGTTAGCCACCTTTTACAAGACAATAAAAAAAAGCAAGCTGACTCGAAAGGTATACTTTTCCTGCAGGTTTTCCTTCTCCTCCAACCAAGCTTTCACTTTCTCTGCTTCACTTACAACCTAGAACCAGAGCATTACACGACCAACAAAATGAGCATTACACATAATCACAAAGTCAACTTCATTAAGCTCACAGGTTTACCTCATCTACTCTCTTTTTGGGGAGCCATGGTTTGTTTGTGTCCCAGTTCTTGACAATCTGAAAAACCAAACGTGCACTGAATTAGAACAGAATAACACATCAACCATGCATTACATCGGTCGAACAGTTATACTGAGCAGTTCACAACATGGATAAAATGGATGTAAAACAACGGTTTTGTCCCCTGCTGTGGAATTCAGTGTATAGTAAATTTAGCCTTTTTCCTGCTTCCACGAAATTTTTGATCAATCCTTTTTCGTGCAAGAAGATACCTGGTGGTCTGACACGTCCTCCTCATCACTCCAGTCCTGACACCCATTCAAGCATCTACGGATCTCATGGCTCCAGCAGTTGCAGCACCACGCCAATAGGTCGTCGATGCCACCGACAGGATTTAGGCACGGAGAGACATTGTTCTTGCAGTTGCGGCACAGATACTTATTGCATCGGCCGTCGTCAGGGCAGAATTCATGATTGCACACCTGAAATATAATGGATCATATAAAAGAGCCAATGCATCTATCCCTCGTGGAACCAGACCAAACACTCATTAGCACTTGAAAAAAAATTGCATAGAAATATGCATGCATGAGCTATGGACTCGATTGCATAGAAACAAACAGGCATAGGTGTTTCCAATTCAACTACAAACGGATCTCTAAAAATTTGTCATTCCACAGACATACCTCGTTGGGTGACCTGGGCCTTTTGATAGGAAGATCACATCCTCCGTTCACGCAAGCATTGCGACGACCGTGATTCCAGTTCCAGCAGTTGCAGCAGCTGAAGCCGTCTCTCCCTCTCGGGGAGAGGCATGGAGAGACTCCATTCACGCAGTTCACGCAGTCAGGGGCCAAGCACCTTTCGGCGCTCTTCTTCAGAGCCGTGGATTTTCCCGTCTTCATCTTCTTTTCAGCCGATGATTTTCCTGGATTCATCTCTAGACGGCGTGGATGTGGCCGGCGATGCGGTGAAGGCGGAGATCAGCGGCGGCGGCGTGTCGAGCTCCGGCCGGCGGTGGGCTAGGGCTAGGGCTAAGGCTACGGCTCCGAGCGGCCCCTTTAGGGTTCTAAGGTGACGGCGCGGTGCTCTGGGCATACTGTTTATAGGGGCGGGCGCGGGGAACCTCGGGGGCCACGATCGAGGGGATCGAGCGGCGGTGGCTATGCCCGGTTGATGCGGCGCAGCGGGGCACGTTCGATGGAGGGGAGGGGTAGTTGGCTTTGGCCCAGAGGCATATCGCCGGGAGTTGGGGAGAAGTTGCCGCTCTGTGTTCGTCTCCAGGGAAGGAGGCGACATGGTGCGTGAAGCCGCTGACACGCGGGCCCTGCAAGGCAGCGACAGGGGCGCGGGCACAGGGCGCTGGGCCACGTCGCCTGTTGTTGCGGGGCTTGGCTGTTGTTGCTGAGGACTACGGTTGGTTTGCTGGGCCGGGTAGTGGGCTGTGGCCCAGAACGAAAATAGAGGGGAGTGCGAGAGCGGTGGAGAAGGAAGTCAGCTACATGCCTGGTTTAGTCCCACCTCGCTTGCATATCATTTAAAAGCACAGCTTAAAAGCGCAGGCAAACTAGCCAGTTCGAACACATGTACTACACTGCCTATGCTCTTAAACGCTTGTTACCTGTGCTAATTGGGCCGGCGCTGCCTGGTTGGGCTCCCTTGGAGGTCGAGCTTGACCTAGCCGTGGCTGGCCCTTAGCACCAATTTTTTTTCAAACCTTTTTTTGCAATTGAAGTCCCTCTTGAAAACCTTTTTTTTCAAACCATTTATTTTGTAATTGAATTTTTTTTGTATCCTCCATTACTGATTTGTAATATAAAGCCGGACCTTAAAATAAAGAAACTCGGATTCACACATAAAAAACACGTGGATAGAGTGATCGGTTCAACCTACAAGTGCACTCGGATGACACATCAGAGTGATCGGTTCACTTCCTATCATGTTAGGTTAACGGTCTATCAGTCCACTGATCAAACGAGCCGCGAGAATGTAGGTTCAGTACTTGTCATCCTACGAGCACTAGTCTAGCTACTCAGAGGAGACATGAGAGTGATCGGTTGACTTTGTTATCGTTCTATTAGTCTGTTAGTCCACTCGGACGACACGTGATATTGACGGATTAGTTTGTATCATGTTAAGGCTAGTGGTTCACTCTGTCGAGACATGAGAGTGATTGACCTAGCCGTTGCCTGGCCCTTAGCACAATTTTTTTCTTCAAACCATCCATTTTGCAATTGAAGTCCCTCTTGAAAACCTTTTTTTTCAAACCATTTATTTTGTAATTGAATTTTTTTTTGTATCTTCCAGTACTAATTTGTAATATAAAGCCGGACCTTAAAATAAAGAAACTCGGATTCACACATAAAAAACACGTGGATAGAGTGATCGGTTCAACCTATAAGTGCACTCGGATGACACATAAGAGTGATCGGTTCACTTCCTATCATGTTAGGTTAACAGTCTATCAGTACACTGATCAAACGAGCTACAAGAATGTAGGTTCAGTACTTGTCGTCCTACGAGCACTAGTCTAGCTACTCAGAGGAGACATGAGAGTGATCGGTTGACTTTGTTATCGTGCTATTAGCCTGTTAGTCCACTCGGACGACACGTGATAGTGACGGATTAATTTGTATCATGTTAAGGCTAGTGGTTCACTCTGTCGAGACATGAGAGTGATTGACCTAGCCGTTGCCTGCCCCTTAGCACAATTTTTTTTCAAACCATCCATTTTGCAATTGAAGTCCCTCTTGAAAACCTTTTTTTCAAACCATTTATTTTGTAATTGAATTTTTTTTGTATCCTCCATTACTGATTTGTAATATAAAGCCGGACCTTAAAATAAAGAAACTCGGATTCACACATAAAATACACGTGGATAGAGTGATCGGTTCAACCTACAAGTGCACTCGGATGACACATAAGAGTGATCGGTTCACTTCCTTTCATGTTAGGTTAACGGTCTATCAGTCCACTGATCAAACGAGCCGCGAGAATGTAGGTTCAGTACCATTTATTTTGTAATTGATTTTTTTTGTTAAGGCTAGTGGTTCACTCTGTCGAGACATGAGAGTGATTGATTCACTTCCATTCACTTTAGGCCTTTTACTCCACTCAGTCAGTACGTGCAAACTACAATGGTTTGCAAAAAAAAAATTAAAATCAATGGTTTGCAACAAAAAAAAATTGGTGCCATGGGCCAGCGACAGCTAGGTCAGGTTCGACCACAAATAGGGCCCTACCAGGCTGCGCCGGCCCAATTAGCCCGTTATATAGCTGACTCCCCGGTCAAGCCCGAGCGCGTGGCCCAAGGCCCACTATGCCCTCGCGCCCAGTTGCGCCGCTCGGCTGCCAAACATGGGGGTAACTGGAAACAGGGTTTGAAGCCACGATCTCCGCGCGTAATTATAGGATCGTAGCCGCCACGTTCCCAGCGTAGTTGCTCTTTCTCTACATCCTTGATTTCTGTCTCGATTTCTCCGGCGAACAACGACAACATCACCCGGAATCGGCACTGGCACCATGGACACGGCAGGAGATGGAGAGCAGTCCCCACGTACTCCGATCAACATGGGTACAGGTGAATGATACATCCCTCCTTCAGTTTAATGAGCACAGGGTTTTTGTACGGCCAAGCTTCACCAGTGCGTCGTGCACGTTGGCCATGGTCGGGACGAGCTGCCCGCTCAGGTTCTTGGCCTCCTCGAACACCTCATTCCCCACGGCCACGCCGTGGATCCGCGTCGCCGGGTAGTACGCCGCCACGTTTCTCTGCACCCACCGTGGCGCAGTCGATACTTCCGCGACTATAGCTGCGTCGCGGGGTAGTACGCCGCCACGTTTCTTGCACCACCAAAGCCATGTCAGGCAGGTCATTCCCCAACCGGCCGTAGCTCACGCCCACCATGCCGGCATCTACATTGTACACAGTAAAAAACAGTTAGCATAGCGCTAGATTGGACCTGGAAAAATAAACAACAGTCTGAGCTGAACGCGGTTACCTGCAGGGGATATACTTTCTTTTTCTCTTAACAGGAGGGGTCAGCACGCTGCTTTGGGAAATAACATTAGGAACATCACCATGAGTCCTGCTCTAGGAACGCACACCTCCAGCAGCATCTCCAATTATTTTAGTCTTCTTTTGTGGCCTTCCCTCCTCTAGTACCTGCAAGTTCTAATAGGTTATTAAGCATGAATTTTTTTCAGTTTACAACATAAGCAATGGTTCAGTTCACATCACTTTGATAGTATATTGGTACTTGCCTCTTTGCCTTTCTCCATAATGCTTCTCTCCATAATCAGTACAAAATTAAAAAAATGCCTGCATCAGTACAAAATTGTAAGAGTAGCCGGTAGCCACCTTGCCTTGTCTTAGTTTCAAATCTTTTGAGAGGTCAGAATGAAGCTTATACTAAAAGATTTCTTATGCACAAAATCTGATGTAGATGGCAATCATAGAAGGAGTACTACTACAGGGAAGCGAGATCTGACCAGCAACAAGGTAATCTCAGTATCCAGTTTTAGTTCTTGTGTATGTTGCCTATTCATTTTTACCAACTTATCATCACCAACTGGCTGCTGCAGAAAGTTGATATGCATGTAACACACTCGCCTACGAGACTATTTAACGTCATAGCAGCCTTAAAGGCATCGCAACCACACATTGACGCTATTGAGGCTATGGGATTTGGGGGTCTGATTCGAATGCCAAATATTAGTCTTAGGAAAGGCATGATACAGGACATTGCAGACACATACCAAGTTAGCAACCGAGGATTCAATTTATGTGGTCAAGTAGTTACTATTCATCCAGATGATGTCCAAAATATAATGGCACTCCGGATTACAGGCATTGATGTAGATGAATATATAAATGAAAATATGAAGAGTAAAGATGGAAGTAGGCAGAGTGAATTATTCAATAGGTATGCCAATGATAAACACAAGCTCGACCTAACATGGCTGGAAAAGATGCTTGATAAAGAACGACCTGCGGATGATGACTTTAAAAGAGGCTTCGTCTTGTTCATGATTGGTTGCATCCTAGCATCACCTACAGGGAACGACATCCATTGGAGCTATATCGAAGTTGTTCGAGATGTATCAAAGATTCCGCAATTCAATTGGGGTCAATTTACTCTAAACCACTTGTTGAACTCATGCCTTAGTTACAAGAATAAGAAAGAAAGAACCATAAAGGGAAATTTGGTTCTGCTACAGGTCAGTTCTATATGGTACGATCAAAACCTATAAACATTGTTTATTTTTGGTCTTACATATTTTCTTCGTTTTGTTTATAGTGTTGGTACTGGGAGCGCGTCAGAGTGCCCAGCCATTATCAGATCGACTACACCAAAAGGACATACCAACCACCGTTGATGGTGTTTTGGGATAAACAGAATGCCGAACGTCGAACGACTGCTTATAATAATGATGGGATATATGGAGGAACTATAAGTTTCCAAACATAGCACCATTATGGGGTTGTTCTTACGCGTACAATTAATCTAACTATCTAGATTGTTTGCAGCTTCATGTGCCCCTTGTTTCCCACACCACCCAACAAAAAAAAGAAGCAACAGAAGCGCCAATGTCACAAGCGCGACAAGCAAAATGTGCACACGACGGTCAAAGCAACCAAGAAGTAAGTATGACATCTTTTTATGAGTTGTACATCACTTGTGTGCTTATTCATTTTTTCCTATTTTGGTAGGTGCAAAGCCTTCCACATTGGAAGAGAGAAACCAAAATGGAGCTTGCAATAGAGGTGGAAAGCAAATTTCTTGATATGAGCTACAAACTTGATCGGCAATTTGTGGAACAGAAGAAGGAGTTTGCTAAATTTACAATCGACAGAAGCCTGGAAGATAGGATCAGTAAGCTCGAAGCTAAGGTAGAGGATTATCATGAACGAATGAGTATGGAGATCCAGGTAACCAGCGTGGTAGTACTCATTTTAGTTACTCCCATGCTTCAATCTCTAACAATGTCTCGAAAAGCAGGAAATCCGAAAGCTAGTGCAGATTCTAATTGAGCAAACTACTTGTACAACTGCACATGTTCAGCCACATATGCCGTCATCTGCACAAGTTCACCCACACATGCCTACATCTGCACATTTTCAGGTATTGCATCTTCACAAAGTTCAGTTATCAGTAGTTCCTGTCTGATGCTAGAATTGATACTTTCGAATCTAACAAAACAACACCAATTGTAGGAACCGCCGCTCAAACGTTTCCACCAGGCGCAGGATAGAATAAACGCTGAACCACCCACTGCAAGAAATGATACGATGGAAAATACCATGGAGCAGCAAGGCGACCCCCCTACAACGCATATCAAACCAAGAGAGCCAATTATCAACCAAGATTACGCTACCGCTCCAATTGACTTAGAAGCTGCCTTGTTCGTAATACAAAGTTACGAGGACGCTCGGGTTGTAGACATAGATGGCATTATTCTTACAGCAGGACAACTTCGCCGAAATGTCTCGGAGGAATTTATAACAGACGAGGTAATATTGTTTCAGATCCATGTCGTCAGTGTAAACATGTGCACACCTACTATGTACTAACTCAACCCTTTGCAGGTCATAAATGCCTATGTCCATTTGAGCAATGTTGAGACTGATTCAACCTCATTTATAACAACGTTCGAGGTCCAAAGGTTGGTAGACTCAAATTGGAAGCAAGGCGATACTTTCAAGAAGGAAATTTCTGAGAAATGTAAAGGAAGGCATTTGGTACGTAATATTGATTTTGTTTTGTCACATTTTCTGGGTTGCTATCTCGTGATTTACTATGAATTTTAGAAACGTCACCTGTCTGGATTCAATTCATGCATTCAATAGTTTGTCAATACTTAACTTTCCAGGTATTCGTGCCAATGCATATTAACGGCAACCATTGGGGTCTCTTGGTGCTAAACTTTATAAAGAAAGAGGTACAGATCCTTGAATCTCTAGGAACACGAGACGAAGACCTAGAGAAGGCATTGGTAAGTACAGATCCTCTGTGCATCATGTCCCAACTATTGTGTGTACATCTCTAAAAACATGTTCCCTATAGGTGAAAGCCATACAGTCTTGCATCGACTTTTCTGTCAACAATGACTTGGTTAAATTTGAAAAACCATTTAACATGCGCGACTGGGAAATAGTTCCCTATGTGGAAGGCATACCGAGACAAGAAAACAGGTAATCTTTTTCCTTTTGTATATTAATGTTGTAATTCAGTTACTAATGTTTATGCTACCTTGCAGTTTTTCATGTGCTGCGTTTGTAATACAATATATTCTGGCATGGGATGGAGAAAAAATGGCTCATGATTTCACAAGTGTGAGTCTTAGAATTATTGTGAATTCCAAATTTGTACAGAATGAAATGAAAACTGCTATGTGACGACATGCACTACATTTCTCTTGTACAGGAGGCAATGGAGAGTTTTTGCTACAAGATATGCACGAGGCTGCTACATTCTGATCGCAATAAAAATCGCTTGGAATCATACAAAAAACCTATCACGGTATATGCTTTTATTGCATTTTGAAATCTTTCGGTTGAGACAGCTTGTTTCAGACTGCACAAAATAATCGGGTTTAACATTTTCTGCTGATGATACTTAGAAGGAAGCGTACTTGGCGGCAAATCCGGATGAACGAGAGGGGAATGGACAGGATGAAGAAGCAGACGATGTTCAGATAATACCGCCACCAACGGGAACTCCAACCACCGATGCGGCTAGCAACAAAGGAACTCCAGCATCCTCTGCGCCGCCCAGCATGAAAGAAAGCAATGCAAGGAAAGAAGGGGAAGCAAATACAATATCGGGATCGGTAATAACGAAAAGAGGACGAGGACGACCACGAAAGATTCAGGATGAAGAAAATTCAGCAACTGGAGGATCTGCAAAAGTTACAGGACCTGCAGCTAGGAAAGGAGGACGACCCCCAAAGAGAAATGTTGACACTGCTCCTCGTACTGTCGTAGATGATTTCCGTATCGAATCTATCACTAAGCGAATTAAACGGAATACGCATCCAGGAAAATATCTAACCAGCCCATATAAGCCTAGTTAGAACTATGTGCTGTCTATTTTGTAATCTGTAATAAGGTTTAGTTCCGCACCAAGCATGGCTATAAATTTGCCGATGCACTCCTGCTGAAAGCAACAGCTTGTCTCCCAACCACATGTCTTATCAAGACATACACAAACAGTTACTACTAACTACTTCCAAAATCAGGCACAATACCAAACAGTTACTACTAACTACTTCCAAAATCAAGACATACACAACCAAACAATTTTACCCATGAAAAATATCAGTGAACTCACCAATGCCCTTGATGTCAAGAGCTCCAGATGCCACCTCCGGCTCCGGGGAAGATCTCACGGTGGCACAGCTCCCCACGACCACCGCCGGATTCGCCCAGCTCGTCGACTCCAGAGCTCGATTCGCCCGCTTCGGGGCCCCGTTGATTTGCCCGCATGAGCTCGGATTGGAGGTGGTGCTTCTGATTCCCGCTGGTCGGAGGCGGAGGCACGAGGGCATGTGGGTTTCTCTGGTGTGGATACGGGGCTGCGTGGGCGTCAGGTTCATCATTGGGGAGGCGGCAGCGGCGCGCACCAGGGCAGGGAAGGGGACGCAGCCCCACGGGGCGAAGGCGAGGAGCAGCGGCGGCGAAGCAGCATAGCAGGAGGAGGGGACGGCAGGAGGGCCTCCGCGATGGCGGCAGCCTAGGCCTGGCAGCCAGTGGGCATGGGATCTGGGAAGTGCATCTAAGGGGGGGCGGTGGATGCGGGGAGGGAGAAGCTCAGTCGCGCCGGCGATGGCGGATCAGACGAGGGCGTCTAGCTCGGTCAACTGAGGAACGGGAGTTCGAACAAGGTAATGACCACCCAGCCCCACGTGGCAGTGGAAAGGAGAGAGGGAGGGCTGCGGTTGGTTTGCTGGGCCGGGTAGTGGGCTGTGGCCCAGAACGAAAATAGAGGGGAGTGCGAGAGCGGTGGAGAAGGAAGTCAGCTACATGCCTGGTTTAGTCCCACCTCGCTTGCATATCATTTAAAAGCACAGCTTAAAAGCGCAGGCAAACTAGCCAGTTCGAACACCTGTACTACACTGCCTATGCTCTTAAACGCTTGTTACCTGTGCTAATTGGGCCGGCGCTGCCTGGTTGGGCTCCCTCGGAGGTCGAGCCTGGTTGGGCTCCCTTGGAGGTTGAGCTTGACCTAGCCGTGGCTGGCCCTTAGCACCAATTTTTTTTTCAAACCATCCATTTTGCAATTGAAGTCCCTCTTGAAAACCTTTTTTTTCAAACCATTTATTTTGTAATTGAATTTTTTTTTATCCTCCATTACTGATTTGTAATATAAAGCCGGACCTTAAAATAAAGAAACTCGGATTCACACATAAAAAACACGTGGATAGAGTGATCGGTTCAACCTACAAGTGCACTCGGATGACACATCAGAGTGATCGGTTCACTTCCTATCATGTTAGGTTAACGGTCTATCAGTCCACTGATCAAATGAGCCGCGAGAATGTAGGTTCAGTACTTGTCGTCCTATGAGCACTAGTCTAGCTACTCAGAGGAGACATGAGAGTGATCGGTTGACTTTGTTATCGTTCTATTAGTCTGTTAGTCCACTCGGACGACACGTGATATTGACGGATTAGTTTGTATCATGTTAAGGCTAGTGGTTCACTCTGTCGAGACATGAGAGTGATTGACCTAGCCGTTGCCTGCCCCTTAGCACAATTTTTTTTTCAAACCATCCATTTTGCAATTGAAGTCCCTCTTGAAAACCTTTTTTTTCAAACCATTTATTTTGTAATTGAATTTTTTTTTGTATCTTCCAGTACTGATTTGTAATATAAAGCCGGACCTTAAAATAAAGAAACTCGGATTCACACATAAAAAACACGTGGATAGAGTGATCGGTTCAACCTATAAGTGCACTCGGATGACACATAAGAGTGATCGGTTCACTTCCTATCATGTTAGGTTAACGGTCTATCAGTCCACTGATCAAACGAGCCACGAGAATGTAGGTTCACTTCCTATCATGTTAAGGCTAGTGGTTCACTCTGTCGAGATATGAGAGTGATTGACCTAGCCGTTGCCTGCCCTTAGCACCATTTTTTTTCAAACCATCCATTTTGAAATCGAAGTATTCCAATATTTAGTTAGAGGTTTAGTATTTCAAAATGACCAAAATGGGAACTTGAGATAAATTTAAAAATTTTAAATTGAGGGATGTTGCATTCATGCCTTTGCATAAATTTGTATTGTTGTCAAAATTGAATTTATAAAATTCTACGTAAGTTCGAATCAAATTTTTTATCTATTTATAAAATAATTAGATTTTGTTAAATTTTATTTCAAAATCAAGTTCAAAGCTGTATTTCAAAATCAATTTTATTGGAGACGCGGGCCCATCAGCAATAACAGGCGACGTGGCCCAGCACCCTGTGCCCGCGCCCCTACCGCTGACCTGCGGGGCCCGCGTGTCAGCGGGTCCACGCACAGTGTCGCCTCCTTCCCTGGAGATGGACACAGAGCGGTTCTCCCCTACTCCCCTCTATTTTGCCTCTGGGCCAAAGCTCACTACCCCTACCCTCCTTCGAACGTGCCCCGCCGCGCCGCATCAACCGGGCGTAGCCACCGCCGCCCGATCCCCTCGAACGTGCCCCCCGAGGTTCCCCGCGCCCGCCCCTTATAAAGAGTAGGCTCAGAGCTCTGCGCCGCCATTTTTCATCCCTAAAGGGACCGCCAGTAGACCTAGCTTTAGCCCGCGCACCGCCGCCGCCGCTGCCAGGAGGTCGACCCTCCGCCGCCGCCGCTGATCTCCGCCTTCACCGTGTCGCCGGCCACGAGAACCCTTCCACGACCTTCATTGCGAGGTGAGCAATCTGTTGATTGACATTCTTTCAATTTCATGTAATGGGATTGTCCAGAACATTGTGTTACATGTCAACTCACTAACTGCAATTATAGTTATGCCATAATCTTTGTGGCCTAACACTTAACGGTGCTTAAACTTGTAACATACCATGATTTATTCTATATTAGAATTACTTAATCATATCTCTTCCAGTATGTGAGTTACCTTTGATACTTCTCAGTTATAATGATTTCATTCTAGCAGTTGGAAATTCATTCATTTCTACTTGTTCTCATGTTACTTCTGTAATTTTCAAATAGCAATTGTATTTCAGCATGAGTAATCTAACTTTCATTGAACCCTGTTTGTAAGTGCTTAATTCTACACGAATCCTTGAGTCATACATTTTTCTTAGGATATATCCGTGACCTGTACTAGCTAATATAGAATTGAGCGTGAGAATATTTTCTAGTGGATAGCTTTTGGTCCTTTTATCTTTATATATATGTGTGAGAAATCCTTGTTTGATCTCAACTGACAACTTCAATTTTCTTTAGACCTTGCAATCCAATCCGTATAGTACAGGCATTAAGCATTTAAGCAACTGAAGCCAATAGTTGATTGGATTGTTTAATAAATGTTTGCATAGTATATTGTACTATTGCAAGATTGGCTGGTTCCTAGCCTGTGCAGAACAGTAGAGCAATTGTGAGTCTGGGCTCACTAGCAAGCTTCCTTATGATTACTTGATCCCTCAAGCATCATTTGTCCTTTGATGTGGTTTTTTGCTTAACAAATACTGGTACCTTTTTTGCTTCCTAATGTCTGTTGAACAATCCATGAAATGTTTTGTTGAAATTTCCAGAAACATTTGATTTTGTTCAAATTTCAAACAAGCTACTATAAGGAGAAAGCTGCTGAAAGGATATGGTGGTGACAGTTAAGGTTGTCCGGCAGTACAGTATGAGAGTTAAACGGGAATGTACACAGGCTTTTGATTGCCAACATTCTTTTTCTCATTGTCGTTGACTGCTTGTAGAGTTAACAGTAAGAACTTCACCTGTACCTGTAGTATGTAGTGTGTCAAGGAAGGGCAGATATAGTCCAACTAGACAACTGTCTCCTTTACTACCTCTTATATATGGGATAATTTTATGAATTGCATTCTTGAGTGCTGTGTTTTTCATGTGAAAATGATTTGATTGACTAGTTGCTCAGAACTTACTGCATTGTAAATGTGCAAGTGCAAAGATTGCTTGGATATCTGAAATCGTAAGATTCTAATTATATTTTATTCTCCAATTTACGGCATTTTGACTGGGTGTTACTTTATAAATTCGTAGGTGTCATGGAACAAGTTCGGAGGTCCCTGCAAGAGTTCGAGGAGAAGGCTACCGAACTTAAGAAGGTCCACAACAATGAGTATTTGAAGATCAAGCTTGACCGTACCAAAGCTGACATCAAGAAGATGAAACTGCAACATCAAACTGACACGGACATATCATTTGATCGTGACCAACTGGACAAAGCGGAAAAGGAAGAGCTTGCTGCCTTTGCCAAAAGAATTGAAAAAGAACAGGTTGCCCAGCTGAAGAAAGCGCTAAATGATCAGCGTGATCTCTTTGCCCATATGATATCAAAAGAACGTGCTATTGCAGATGAAGTCTTACAAAAGACCCATCAAGAATATGATGAGAACATGAAGACACAACAACAAATAATTGATTCCTTGAGTAATCAGGCAAGGTCACAATTGGAAGGGTTGCAGAATGACTGCTCAAAGTTGAAGGGTCTGACTGACAACTTGAATGTCGAGGTAACCACGGTACTCTTTTAATTTAAAATTTTTACTATATAGACAGTGATCTTAAACCCTCTATTGTTAGGACTTTAAGGTACCAGATGATATGATTTGTATGCCACGTTGGTACTTCGACATGGCAGTGGACAACTACTGTGCACCGGTATATATAATTTTCGTACATTTTTTTGTGTAAGAACTCGTTGTGCTCAAATAATTCTTATTCGTGTAATCCCTACATGCAGTATTTGGCTATGAGATTTAAGGTTTTCAAATTGGAGGAGCTTTATTCTGATCTAGAGAAGTACGACATTCGAGCAGATTTGAGAGGCTTTGCAATTAAAGGTAGATCTGTTAAGTTCCACAAATTCATGAGGGCTTTGACCTATAATGGGCACATATTTGACTCAGAGGTATACTACCTCAATCCTGCTCCTTGGAGTAAGCCATCAACTGACCTTGTAAAGATAGTCGGAGAAGATGACGTGAACCAAATGGTGCGTGCTCATGCTGAACAGGGGACTAAGATTTGTCTTTTGTACCTAGTGAGCAGATATGAAGACCAAGACCCGGATGTGAGTATTGGTTCCTCTTGACAAATATTGCTCCTTAGAGTAAGCCATCAACTGACCTTGTAAAGTACTGATGCTCTAACATCTAATGGACTATAATGCAGGATGTGCCAATGGAATCATCTGATGAGTCCGATGATGAAGCTGACGGAACGTCCAATACGAACGTGGTACTGAATAGTACTGAGGGCATAAGGTGAGATATTCGATCTATTTTCAAAGATATACTAGTTAAAACTTTAGAATCGGTCATGTCCATATAGCAGTATGCAAAGTACAGTAACCTTCCATGCAAGTTTTGACATAGCTATGTCCTATGTGTTGCCGCTCTGGTGCTGACATTTAAGAAAGCGATCTCTTAGCATAATCGCAAGACATTTAGTTACTTGTCATGTCGGATACTTGTCATTTATGTAAAGATTGCTTGAAACCAATGAATTAAGAATCCATTGATGATTCATCTTTAAGCTGCACTCAATGTGTGACAAGAAGCTGAAATTTTAATTTATGCAGACAATCTGGAGATGATGGACAGCTACCTGGAGCTAGAGACAACCCTTGAGGCAGACCTGAAGGCACTATACCACAGCCCATCTTTAGCGTCGCATGGGAGTCGTTAAAAGTAGCCATCTATTTGACTAGTGGATTTTAGTTTAAAGCGAAGTACTAGATAAAAAAGGAGCATTTGAGTTTGTACTATCTAGTCTACAGTACATATGTCTATTACAAATAAAATCAGTAGTAGTTGTCCATTGTGGCCATGCAGATCTGGTTTGTACTATCTATTCTATATGTATAGTACATCTGTCTATTACAGTTGTGTTCGTTTATTCAAAGATTGCATAAGGAGATGAAAGACTCCTTTCTCTATGCACTTTTCATTTTTTCTTATACAAATGTTTACTATTCATAGGGGATGGATGGAGTGAGGACTTTGCTTGGTGTGCTCACTATTCATGTTGATATTGTCCTTTCACCCCAGAAACCTTTGTATGATGGAACTGAGGAGTTTCAGTTAGTTCAGAGGAGGAGGAGCTCTGTCGATACCCTACCGTGCTGTGGCAGGGCGGTTGGAGGTGGCGGCGGCGGCGCTTGGGTTTAGGGTACTACATATTTAACACAAGAAAATGTTTTTGAAGCATAGTTGTGTTCTCGTTAAACTCCAAAGTATTTCGTTTCTGGAAGTGGGAGCAAATTTTTTTCTCAGAGATCTCCCTCTGTCCAGTGTACATGAGTTTCTTAGTCCGTTAGTACATGAGTTTCTTAGAGTTATCTGAATTTTGCAGGAATATTGCGGTTGTCGGGATAGCTCTTGAGCAGGAAGATGTCAAAAAGATGCTAACTTGACTAGTTCTATGAGTCAACAGTTCCTTTTAACTTCTCCAGATAACTACTCCTAGATGTGGCAAACTACTATTGGCATCTTTTAGACAAGTGACGATAAAAGCGATGCATGGATTAAATTCCTGAGCCATCGGTTCAGTTGCAAATCGTAGTAGCTGATTTGGTGCCCTGACGACCTTACCTAAATATACTAAGGCCACAGGGTGCTTATGAGCCGTTTTGGGCTGTTATTCTGTTTTCCCTCCACGGTGGACTCCAGCGTGGCCCTTCTGCGGCGCTTTGCGAGGCAGCGGCGCCAGGACCGACTCTTGCGTGATCCCCAGGAGGCGGGCGCTCGATGTTCTTGTATGATCAGCATAGCCCTGGATTATGCCATCACCAGGACCATTATCATGATACCTGTGCACATGCAAAATTCTTCGAGCGAGCTTTTGTATCATTGCTGTATCAGCTGGAGAGTTATCTGAAAGAGCACTTATTGCAGCAGATCGTAGCCTAAGGATCGAATTGATTGAAAGGCGAGAGGAAAATTCATCATTGCAAAGAGGGAGGATACATAAGAACAGAAGAGGCAGAAATAAGAGGGAGTTACTTTATTAATCCATCCAAATCTTCCATAGTAAAAGCACATTCTCTGCATAATCCGTCAGTTATAAAACAATCAGCTCAACTAACTATACTAAAATTGGAGTTCCAAAGTGTAAAATCTCTGGACTGCCACCTACAGATATTTTGCACGTCCTAGGCAGCACAAAGCTTCTCGAATCCCGTGGTCGAACACTTCCCTGTAATGAGCTTTCCATGCCATATCATGTGTTGCATAAATGATCGCCACCTCAATATGTCACAACCCGTGAAGCATTGAACAATGACCACAACCCAGGAAAGGATAAGAAATAAAGCAATAAGTGCTCGTCCTGAGACCTGATCAGCTTCATCCTGTCCTAGATTATAAACCATGCAAACCAATTATTCAAGCCCAAGTAGAAGAGTGGATTAGTACAGCAGAAAATAAAACCTTAGGATAGTATAATGAAATCCGCATACTCTTAAGAGTTGCTCCTAGATTCTATTGATTAACTATTTTTCAGTACATTTATTGGAAGCAAAAGCTGCTCAAAGCAAGAGTAGTTATCATGTTTGTGGTACCATTCACTCAAAAAATCCATATGGAAACCTCAAGATAAATGTGCTCACAAGTTATTCCCCCTTTATTTGCGTAGTTGTGTATGTATGAAGCTCATGTGACTGTAAACTACCAGCAAACAAAAACTTCCTGTAAAAGATTATGTCCAAAGTTAAGAAATAAATGGCTCATAATGGCAACCAACATACCAAACAAGCAGATGCATCAAATTGAGGTGCTTTTAAGGAATAAGCAGTATAGGCAGCAAACAGCAAGGGTATGGGTTTCACATGACAAGGAAAGCAAATGTGCTAAACAGTGTAGTGTTTACACAAGACTAGGCCATTTTAGTTACCTTTGGCAAATCATATATCCGGCACATCCTCAGGGAGCATTGTTTCCTACAAATGAAGAGGAACATTACCGATAAGTACACATGCCTCACAGACAGCCAGTTTTCAGCTTTGATGAACATTACACTTAGCTTACCTCTTCTCTCTTGGAGCATGTTCGCCGATTGTGACCCTCACCCTTACACAGGGTACATTTCTTCTTAGATTTATCTGAAACTGACTTCAACTTTTTCTTCGGGGCCCCTCTGCCAGGCACATGTATGGGATCAAAGACATCTGCAGAATCAACATCCAGGGCTTGCGGCAGCACAGGACCAAACCTCTTGCCTCCGTTCTCTCCTCCATTTGGAGGGATCATAGCAGCTTCCTCATGAAGAACGCGTTTGAGCCGCCCATATGCTTCAAGTGATTGAGATGCTACGAAGGATGCCGTTTGACTGATATTGTGTAGCTCATGGTACCTCTGTAGGCTATCGGAATAGTCATACATGGCGCTCTTCCTTATAGGAGGAAATCCACGCTTGGCCCCCCTCGTCCACCTTTCCAAAACACAGCAGTCTGGAAGCTTGTGTTCTCCTCGACGACCCAATACAAAGAAGATGTGTGAGCATGGGGTTCCAAGGGATTGTAACTTTAGACAAGAACAAGAAATTTCCTTCAGCTTGCGTTCAACAACGCATATCTCACATTTCACATAGTATTGTTTGTCTCCTTTATCAACCTTTCCAACAATATACTCAACAATATCATAGCCATCTACAGTCTCAATCCAATAACACTTGTCGGCTGCTTTTACGCTGTACTGCACATCGGCAAAATAAACACTTGGTGTGAACAAATTCGCAGCCTCTTTCTCAATAGTTGAAGCATCTGGTTGTAAGCATGGCTTAGAACTTGCTTGAAAGTCCAGATACGCTTCATTACTGCGCAACTTTGAAAGACAGTGGTCAACGTGCTGTATCAACTCTAACAGTGTCATTTTCCGATCTAGATTAAACTGAACCCTAGAGTGTAGGCTCTCACTACGCTGGTTGCTCCTCAGTCCTAAGTAGCACTTACCAGCATGATATGCCGCACACCAGATTTCCCTCATCTCATACATCTGGTACAACCACGAGTCCTTATCTGTAACTTTCTCCTTTGCCAAGAATGCTATCCATTTCCTCTCAATCTTTTCTATGGAGCAACGATCATACAGAAAACCCCTAACCTTATCCTTCAGATCCTGGGTGTGAAGATTACGCGCAATGCACACCTCAATATGCCATACGCATAGCCTATGCGATGAATTCGGCCACACAATACTGATTGCTTTCTGCATAGCACGGTCTCCATCGGTGATCACAGAAACCGGATGCTTCTGAATCATGGCATCACAGAATGACCTAAGCAGCCACACATATGACTCAGTATCCTCGTGAGAAAGAATTCCACAGGCAAAAAGAACCGTGCTTTTATGGTGATTCACCCCAACAAAAGGAACAAGGGTCAGGTTGTATCGATTCGTTTTGTACGTGCCATCAAACACGATGACATCACCAAACGCTCTATAATCCATCTGACATTGAAAGTCACACCAGAGCAGTCCCGTCAGGTGCCCTCTCCCATCAGTCTTGTACTAGAAAAAGAAATCAGGATCTCTACGTTTTGATTCTGTCATGTAACTGATGATTGTTCGAGCATCACCACCAGAAAGTGTCTCCGCCTTGTTGCGATGGCAGAAATTGTAAAGGTCCCTTGATGTAAATCCAACCTTATCATACCCATTGTACCGCCTAACCATAATATCCATTATCTGGTGTTTGCGGATCCCAGAAATTTGCAGCTGCACAATCTCTGCTTTCTGATCATCGCTGATTCTTCTATGTGAACGCAGAAAGCAAGCAAGGTCTGGTTCCATCATCGGATGGTTGTGCTCGTCGATGAAATCCTTCACACACCACTGCTCTGTGTTCGGATCCTGTGCAATCACAAGTTGAGCACGGCATCCACAACGAGTGATATTCCGCGGCCTCCGCTTCTTGATCTCCCTCCTCACCTCCTTCTCTGCGCGGAAACCTTCACAGCTGCAAACAAACTTCCGAAGGGTCCTCTCATTATGGCCGTTGTCCCACTCGCAGTATTCCTTTCTCACACTAAATCCTTTCTCATAAGCGTAGTTGTTATAAAACTCAAATCCGTCGTCCTCACTGCCAAACATCTTCATAACAATTTCACTGTACTCCAGCAAAGAATCATCATCCGACATTTCCTCCTGAAAAATGAAGCTTTCATTAGGATGCACAGGTTTTCATTATTGAAATTCACTTTGCACTTGAAGTTTCAAATTCTCATTGTCTCTTGAATATTCAATCCACACGATCTACTGCCACTAGTAATATAATCCTAGATCATTAGGTGCTGCCTGTTTAGAAAATTGACACATTGACCCTAAACCCTAGACTCAATAGCATACCATAGCTATGTAATGAACTTAATTACAATCAAAAGACCTGCATATAGTACCAATTGCAGGGTAAAGATACTATGGAAGGGACCATGTAGCTCTTAAGTATGATATTAATTCATATAATATGCCAACTCGCCAATCAAAACCAGCTAGTGGGAGATGATCAAAGTGTATCCTGATGGCAGCATGTCTGACGGGGCACATGTAGCTGAATCCAATTAGTTGGAAACACCATACAGGTTGTCACGTGGACACGATTTAATTTATGCAGAACACCTTTAGCCCCACGCAAGGTCACACACACATGTTCACTCACTTGCAACCAAGTGAGATCAGTCTTTTGTTTAAGCTTACACTTGATCAAGGGACTGAATCAACAGTACTGCCTATCTACTAAAAAATTAGCCAAGTAGGCCTTGCCTACTACACAGATGGCTGGAATCACATGGATTATCTTAGCATATATCATTACATTAACAAGCTCCCACATGCTTCACTTATTTTTAATCTGTCACCCTGTTTGTGCATAAAGTTTGAAAAGGCTTATGTGAATCATGTGGACCAAGTAATCTGTACAGCAGATCAACCAGGGACAGTGATGACTGATGAGGCCTCATGGTCTGATACTGAAAAGATCCTCAAGAGGATGGTCAAGTTCAGGAATGATTGCGATATGTGGGGTTATAAAAAGTAGCATTTCACACCACATCACTGACATGATTTGGCCATCACTAGTAAAATCCCTTAACTGACAATCTCTACAGCATGATGAAAGTGTCTTAGAACACTTCTGTAACAAACTTCATAAATATCTCAAATTGGTTTATGCTATCACCACATGTTGTCAGTCGTCACAGCTTGTAAATCACTGAACAGAGTAAAATTTTGATTCCTGAATGAAAGTAGATCATACCTATGACACTTTCAAGGATATACATAGGGCCGAGGACAGAGCTATACTGAGGGACCTTTCAAACAGAGCTTGCAACGAGCCCAAGACAGTAATTGTAGCGTTATTTAGAGGTGTCTGTGCGGATGACTAGTGAAGCTTTACATGAACAAAGAGGCATATGAAAACTATGCAGATTAACACCAAAACAATTTTGGAATCAGAATGAACACAAACCAAATTGATTCGAGGTTTCATCATGTGATCGGATTACAGGGGAGTTGGTACCTCGAGGCTGGCCTCGGACTGGAGGGCGGCGAGGGCGCGCGGGAATCCGGCGGACTCGACGAAGGCGGCGATGGAGGCGACCACCGCGGCCCTCGCGCTGGGGGCGGGGGCAGCGGCGCGGCTGGGCCGCCGTCGCGACGAGTCTCCAGCGGCGGCTAGAGGGAGGGAGAGAGCAGAGGGCGCGCGGGAATCCGGCGGACTCGACGAAGGCGGCGATGGAGGCGACCACCGCGGCCCTCGCGCTGGGGGCGGGGGCAGCGGCGCGGCTGGGCCGCCGTCGCGACGAGTCTCCAGCGGCGGCTAGAGGGAGGGAGAGAGTAGGGCAGCGGTCGCTAGGTAAGAGCAGGTCAGTGAGGGCGATGGCAGGCCGGCGCGGCGCCGTGCGAGGGCGGCGGCGGCGGCGGGGGCGGCTGTGCAGGGTCGGGACTGGGCGATGCCGAGTGCGAGGGCGAGTCGGTACGACGGCGTCGGGTGCGGATCGGGGAGAGGGCGCGGTGAGCAGTGATATGCACGTGAAATGACCAACATACCCTTTATGATGATAATTAATATTTTATAGAGGCAATGGGAGGCAATGCGAGGCAATTTCAAGTACCGTAAAAGGGCTCTTAAAAAAAAGTCCAAGGAATTAATGAATCTATATAAAATTTCTGACATGCCGTCCCATTTAAACTCTCATTGGACATGATGATCGGCGGTTGCCTAAACCGCAGATGATGCCCAGAAGTTCTAACATGTATTACACTCAAGATTCTGAAAAGCCAAAACTACAAAATTACTGTATTAGAGCTTATTTAGTTTCTTTTCTTAAAATTTAGTCCCTATCGGACACATACATGGAGTATCAAATATAGACTAAAAAAATAATTAATTGCACAGATTACGTCTAATTTACGAGAGGAATTTTTTAAGCCTAATTAGTCCATGATTTGACAATGTGGTGATACAGTAAACATGTGCTAACGACGGATTACTTAGGCTTAATAAATTCGTCTCACGGATTTCTGTAATTTATTTTATTATTACTATCCAAACACTCGATGTGACACCCCATACGACATTCGATGTGACACCCTAAACTTTATTCCCCTTATTTAAACACTCTTAGTTTGCTCGCTAGCTACGCTGCTGCAAGAGCCAACACACGGTAAGAGCATGTTTGGAATGTGGATTTTCCCCTCAATTCGTAAGTTTCTCGTATAAAATTGAATTGATTTCTATAGAATTTCTATGCGATTTTCATAAAATTTCTACGTTTTAAATAGACCTTAAAACTTATTTTAGACATGCTTTTTCATAAGAACTTCCTCAGTCAATTCTGCGAGTAGTTGGCTTTTGATTGGACGCCATGATTCTGAGTTCGCCCCTAAAACCATCCACCATCCTAATCCAAGGGCATATATAAAATAAAAGGAAAAACAAAAACAAAAAGAAGGCGGTGGTAGGCCCCACCTGGCAGGCCACGCCTCGTTCAGCGGTGGCTCCACGCGTCGCTGGCCGGCTGGTCCCACTCCCCCACTTCGACCCGGGGGCGCCCTCTCTCTGTCTCTGGAACCCTTCCTGTTCCTGGAACCCAGACCTCTCAACCCTTCCTCCCCGACCCTCGAGCCCCGAAGGACGCAGAGTGTCCAGAAGCATCCCCCAACCCGGTTCGCGGCGATCGCGCGGAAGCTGGCGGCTGGCGACGCGGGAGAGGGAGAGGCGGCGAGGGTAGCTGGAGATGGACGCGGCGGAGAAGCTGCGGTGGCCCTTCTCGGACGGCAGCGTCACCGATTTCCTGGACGCCCGCAGCCTCCACGGCTCCCCCGTAAGGCCCCTCAGAGCAGCAAACCCTTGAAATTTCTCCTAGCTCTTTAGGCGGCATTTGTGCTTTGCTTTGGGATCGAATTGGCCGATTCGTCAGGGTTCGTGCCGGCGAATCGATGGGGCAGGAGTGATTGGCGGGGCGGTTTTGGATGAGTTAGTGGGTGCTGGGTTTCATTTCCGGATCGGTGCTTTTGATTAGGTTGAAACTCACAAGGGTTTGTGGACATGGAGGAACCAGCTGCTGTTCGAGTGCTTTCGATGCGGCAGCCTGATACCAGTAGTTGGATTAAAATAGCGGTTTGCTATGTACCTTATCTGTCTTTAGGAATTCATATTCGGGCAACTTCTGAAATGCAGCAGCATCAAGTTGACTTTAGAATTCTTGCTCTTTATGCGGTGCAAATCTGAAACAACCTGCTGAATGTTTAAGGGGAAAGTGAAACACTACAAAAGAACACAGATTGATCAATTCTTAGCGACTGTGAGATCTTTAGGTAATTGTGAAATGATATGGCCTTTTATACATATTATATATGCATGGAGCAAAGGATTCATACAGTGATGTTATTTCTCACAAAAAAATACCCTATGTTCTGTGTGCAGAGTGTGCACACTGCTCCTTACAAGCTAATATGTGGCATGCTCTTCGCAGTAGATCTTTTCGTCTCAACTTACATATGTATGGTGACTTATGGACCAGTTATAAATACATGGGCATCAATAATTATTTATTTCTTCAGGAAACTGTATTTATAGGAATAAAAGAAGGCAACAAGCATCATGTAAGCCTATGAAGAAATTGATCCAACACCTGAAGCATGTCATCTGTGTTAGAAAGAGAGCAATGAAAACGAACACCAGTTTGTCTATTTACAATCCCCCACTATCCACATTCTTCTTTACTTATTAGTTACCAGGCAAAGAGGTCTGGTCCAGCATCACCATCAACTGAAACATTCACGACAAAGGGCTTTCTTTTATTGGAATTTGATTTTATATAGGTCAGCAACTGCTTTCCTGGCAGCATTACTTGGTTAGATATTACTCCCTCCATTCCAAATTATAAGTCATTTTGGCTTTTCTAGATACATAACTTTTGCTATGTATCTAGATATACACTATGTCTAGATACATACCTTTTACTATGTATCTAGAAAAGACAGACCGACTTAATTTGAAATGGAGGGAGCATATCTTGAATTATAAGGACACTTAATTGTATTTTTTTTTGACAGAGGTTAAATGTATCGTTTGTACTGTTCTTCTTTGCTCCTGCATTCTGTAATTGTGCATATCTTACTTATGGTTTAAGCCAAAGCATAATGCAAGTGCAACTAATATTTTCTCCTTTGCAGGACATTAAGAAAAAAGTACAGTTCCATTCTTCTCTAGTGCAAAAGCTTGCTTTGGAAAAGGAGATGGAGGTATCTAACTAACATTTTCATTCAGTGTCTTATCATGTGCATTCATATATATGAATGAATCTCTTGTTGGCGTGCTGGAATTTATGTGTGCTGTTGAGTAAAAAGCTGAAGCCACTTCCTCTTTGCTTGCATTTTACGATGATTCTTTCTTTTGTGGTATTGAACAGGGTCACGCAGGTTGCGTGAATGCTATCGCATGGAACTCAAGTGGTTCGCTTCTTGTATCAGGATCAGATGACACTAGAGTAAGCCTAGATTGGTTAGCTAATATGATTATTTTTTTCACGATCTTTTTTATTTATTTGGATTCTCACTTCTCTATCTGAACTATAGTACCTGAGAGTGGCTTTGAGAGATTTATGAACTTCTTTTGTCTTTTGCATCTATATGCTTTGGTCAGAAGGACTAAGTTTGTAAGTCATAAGGTTAAATGGTAATATCTATTGATATAGGTAGTGCACGGTAGTCTTTTCTTTTATATGTGACAGGACAGACCATTGTGGTTAATTGTATCGTGGATCTGATCTTTGAAAGGTGGCATGTTAGTGTGTTTATGTTTTTACAAACATAAGAAGTTATATCTTGATTTTCATTTGGGTATCTGGATTTTAAGCTGTGGACCAAAGGAATAAAAAGTTTTTTCTTTAGGAACGAGACCATCTTCTTGTGAAAAGAGACTTTGCTTCAGTAGCCCTTAGATATTTCCTATGTGATTTGCTTTAATATTTTATGGTATGACCTCGAAGTAGGAGAAGATTCTTGACAAATGTTTAGTATTGGTGACTACTTGTTCTGCAGATTAACATCTGGAATTATAATAACCGAGAGCTGGTGCATGACATTGACACTGGCCATTCTGCAAATATCTTTTGCACAAAGTTTGTCCCGGAAACATGTGATGAAGTAGTAGTCTCTGGAGCAGGAGATGCAGAGGTACTCCTACCTCCTACCTCTTTCTTTTCTTTTTAATAATTTTGTATTCCCTGTTATATTGGGTCTTTCTTCAACTCAGTTACTAATTCTTTTCCAGGTTCGTGTTTTCAATATGTCTCGATTAAGTGGCAGAAGGCCTAGAGAAATTTCTATGGAACCAACAGCGGTTTACCAGTGTCACTCGAGAAGGGTCAAGAAACTAGCTGTAAGTTAGCATGCTGAGGGGCCATTATTTCGTATTTGAAATTCTAGAGCATGACAAAATTTGCATTTAATTTTGACAAAATTCTGAAAGAAGTCCTGGATGAACGGCTTTTTGGAAAACTTGAACTTATTCTTTAGGAGAACAGCTGACAGCCTGACATATTGCACCGCTCTAAATTTGTTCTCCGTATCTGAATGTTTAGACATTGATGTGTTGCATTTTCTGTCTTATCATTTGAGATGTGTTCTGCTCACCCTTGCACTTATATTTTCTACTTTTTTGAGCCTCTGCATCATTCGGTAACACTTTTGTTTGTTGCCACATGTAGGTTGAAGTTGGCAATCCTAACGTAGTGTGGAGTGCAAGCGAGGATGGTACTCTGAGACAACATGATTTTCGGGAGTGTAGTTCCTGTCCTCGTGCAGGATCTGCTAACCAGGAATGCCGTAATGTGCTTGTGAGCATTCTGTACTTCTTTCCTTGCTGTGTTCTACTTGTGGTTGCTTCACTACATTCTTGACATGGAGCATGTCATTTTAGTCTGCCCAGCTTATGCTGTTCAATTTTTGTCAATAACTTTTCCCTTGTTTTAGATATTTCGAAATATAATAACGGCAATCCAAATTATACTTTGGGGGTATTTTGTTTTTTTATTTGAAATGTTATGTTTGTAATTTACTTTAGTTTTTTTAGAACTTCTGGAGGTATCTGGATCTGCTTATTAATTGATTTATACCAGTAGTCCATTTTTTCTCCTTCTGGATTCTATTTTGCTTGAAGAATGAAGATAAATGCTTGCTAATAATATTAGCTGATCTAGTTATGGACGTGGTTCTGATTTTATTTTCTGCACTACACATTTTTGGCAGCTTGATCTACGGTGTGGAGCAAAGAAATCTTTAGCTGATCTACCCAAACATCCATTGGCACTGAAGTCTTGTGACATTAGCTCTGTTTGTCCCCATCAAATCCTTGTTGGCGGGAGGTAACCTAGCTTCTTGTCATCAACAGTCAGTACATAATGAGCCTTCTGTGTTTTTATACCTGACTAATGACTAGGACTTCTCTGCTACATGATGTTCATGCAGTGATGCATTTGCTAGGCTGTACGATAGGAGAATGCTTCCACCATTGAGCTCGTGTCAAACCAAAAGGAAGCCGCCGCCATGCGTTAAAATGTTCTGCCCATTGCATCTTGCTGACAGTGTGAGTTCATTCTTTCATTTGATTGTTATGCTGTGTTGTTTCAGTTGCTTATGATGAAGTTGGCGACCATTGTAGCTTTGCTTGTATGAAGTCAATAATTGTAAATCCTTTATGTATGTGCTACAAAAGTTATCATGCGAGAGGGAAACATGGTAAAGTTAAATTCTTTTTTTCTGATTCCTCCCTTGAACCAGAGAGCATTTGTAAAATGGTGTGGTCAGTTTCAATAGTTCTGTTAGCCTTATTATGGTAAAATTTCCTCCATACCATTAAACTACTGTGATGATTGCCAAAATACAATCCAAAGTTGTGTCACTGCCAAAACATCTGCTGGATGCCGGACCCACTGGTCATAGACACAACGATGCTATTTTGGTGATGTCATAACTCATAACTTTGGATGGTATTTTGGCAACTGGGTTTCGACTTCATGCCATAATGGCAATGAGTCTTAAGTTTTAACTGTCTTATTTTATACTCCCCCGTTCCAAATTATAAGTTGTTTTGGCTTTTCTAGATACATACCTTTTGCTATGTATCTGGACACAGTGTATATTTGGATAGCAAAAGTGATGTACTTAGAAAAGCCAGAACGACTTATAATTTGGAACCGAGGGAGTAGAAAATACTAGTTCTAGTGCTTTTATGCTTGTTAGCAGTACGCCACTTCAATGAGTTTTTAGTTTCACATTTGTTATACCCTTAACTATAGTTGTGTTCTTCTCGTTGACTTTCTGCCCCCGCTTTGTTAGCAGAAGAAGACATATTTGCACCTTACACATGTTGCATTCAGCCCAAATGGGAAGGAGGTTCTTTTAAGTTACAGTGGTGAACATGTTTATCTGTTTGATGTTGACCCAGGTATTATGAAATAACTCACTTTGTGCCTTTTTGTCACATCTACTATACACTTCTAGTCTATGTGCCACTGTTTCAATTCAATGACATATACAATATGACATGTTTATAATGTTATCTGCTCAGATAATATGAGTTCAGTTAGATACACAGCAGACTATGTACGGGAGCAATTATTTGTACCCCCTTTTCACAAAGTACCAGCAAAAGAATATGCAAAAGAAAAGAAGGCTTCAGTAAATACAACTTCAAGAAATTTGTCTAGGGTGAGAAAAATGACATCACCATGTAATATCTGTATCTTGGTCTGCGACACATTGAACCCCTGTGCCTTTCTTGGCGCCCGCTTCAGGTAGATATGTGCAAGAAATTTATGCAAGTCGCAACCAGATCTCTGGAGACAGACAAGAACTTAATGCGTGGGATTGAAGCATGCAGTGAAGTTCTTGAATCAATAAAACCTGATATTGATGATGACATGAGGCATGAGTTTTTGTGTACTCGAGCAGCATTGTACCTAAAGGTTTGTCTGCTTTCTTTATCATTTGTGAGAGCTCTGTTCCACATTAAAAGTAGGGATCATAGAATTTGATCTACAGAGGAAGTGGAAAAATGATGTTTACATGGCGATTCGAGATTGCAATAGAGCGCGGAAGATTGATGCCACATCATATCAGGCACACTTACATATGGCTGAGGCACTATTGCAGGTACGCATCAGTAAATCACTCAGAGTAACATATGGATTTACTGTGAAATAGTCTGGTACTTCTGTATTTATACGGAATAGCCTTCCTTGAGTATGTTCTTTTAGAATGTTAAGTTTCACACTAGCATGAAGGGTTTGATAAATTTATAAGTTTTTATGTTCTCCTATTCCTTCTCAGGGAAATATGGTCATAAACAATCTCTTACTTTAGGGGCCTTAATTATCCCAATAAGCTGTCCTTTTTTGTTTAATTATGTCATCTGCTTTTGGTTTTGTTAGTCCTGTATTGAATATAGTTGGTTTTAAAATTGTTGACGTTGGAACTTGCTAATGGAATTCAAATCCTCGTTTAAATGAGCTTGCGAAATAGGATGACAATAACCGTCCATCTCATAAATAACTGCCATGCCTTGTGTAGTTAGGAAGACTGAAGGAGGCATCTGAGTATGCAGAGGCAGCAAATAGTCTTCTTCCGCCTCATTGGCAATTGAGGGAGCAGGTGGATGATTTCAAGCAACGCGTCGCTTCAGGTGAGTACATGCACAATAACAGCATAAACTATTTATTTTGTTGTGTAGCTTTAGCTTATGTGCTGATTATTTTGGAGATTATGTGCATTCTAAATGGCCAAGAAGATGCTTTCCTCGTGTCTAATGAACGGTGCTTATTAATCTTCCATATATGGTAGCCGTTTCCATGAATATATTTAGGCTGTGCACTGATAAACAGATGAACTTAGAATTTACTTCTTGTGAACATGCATTTGCACTTTTGTTCATCTGTCCGTTATTCTTCTTTCTACTTTCATGCCTTGGGTGTTGAAGTCGAGGAATTGAAATTTTAAACATGTTGCTCTTCTATATTTTCTTGGATTTCTTTTGTGCAAGCAGCTGAGCTTGAGAAGAACAGAACAGATCAAAATGGGAACTCCAAAGCTGATACTCATGGAAAATTACGCTCATTGAGTGATATATTATTTAGACCCGATGTTGGTGGTTCCTCACAGGAGGGACGAGAAGACTCAGATTATGATGATGAAATGGAATTGGACTACGAGACATCGGTATCTGGTGATGAAAGCCGAGAGAATGATCAAGGTGTCTTCCGGGGTAGTTTAAGTTTCCGATTTCATCAAAGAGAGGATCAAACCAATGAACACACTGATGAGAATGGGTCAATCGAGTCTGCTCAAAACGACGACTCTGCTTTTCAGGTATTCTTTTTTCCTTTATTCTTACAGTTTCTTTCTATACCTAATAACGTGTATGTATTTAATGCTGTTGGCCTGTTGCATTGATTTTCACAAATTGTTCAAATTGTGCAATGCAGTCAGATGTTGCCATTGATATGAAACAAAGATATGTTGCACACTGCAATGTAGGGACAGATATAAAACAAGCCAGCTTTCTTGGTGAGCAAGGTTAGGCTATTTTTTGTTGCATTGTTGTATTTTTTTCATCTGCGGATTTTATAATAACAGAAACCTTTCATGTAAGAGTAAGAGAGAATTGTTCTGTGTTGTACTCCCTCCGTCCCAAAATAAGTGCTCATCTCGTACGTCAAGGAGTCAATTAATCTTAAGTTTGACTAGATTTGCAGAAAATAGTATCAACATTTGTATTTCTAAATAGGTTTACTATGAAAATATATGACGTGATTATTTGGTACCATGAACATTAATAATTTTTTTTGTATATATTTAGTCAAGCTTAAGACTTAAGATGAGCACTTATTTTGGGATGGAGGAAGTAGCCTTTAGTCAAATACTGTTGTTTTGAAGGCAATAAAAAGATCTGGAGTCTGGAGTCTGGACTTACAGTAGTACCTAAAATTTACTGTGCATAACTGCCTCCATTGACTCTGCCTTATGAGTTTCATGAAATAAACATAGCTCGGGTCAATAAAAATAGTAAACGTTCATTCTGTGTTAACATATTGAAATGACCAATCTTCCTGTGAAACAACCTAATTGGATTTAAAATTTGTTGGTTAAGGTGAGCTTGTCCGTGTGGTTCTTGACTCTCTTGTGCTTTATTCCTCTTACAACAGGGGAGTTCATTGCCAGTGGAAGTGATGATGGTAGATGGTTCATATGGGAGAAGAGAACAGGAAGGCTTATTAAAATGCTTGCAGGGGATGGAGCTGGTAATTATATTTCAACTTCCTTTTCTGATACCTTTTTAATACTGCTTCTCATGTGTTTTACGTTTTCCATAGTCGTGAACTGCATACAGTCTCATCCCTTTGATTGTGCCGTTGCAACAAGCGGAATCGATAACACGATAAAGGTATATAATCTATATTTCTAGTTGCAATTGATTATAGAATACAGCGATGTTTCCCACATTCCATTAAATAACTTCTATGTTCATATATTCAACAACTGTATCTCTGACATGTTGGCCCTGGTCCTTCATACTTACAATGAGTGAATGGTTGTGACATGTCATTGTTCAGTGGTACTCCCCCCCCGTTCCAAATTATAAGACGTTTTGGCTTTTGTAGATACATTGTTTTATTATGTATATAGACATAGTGTATATCTAAGTGCATAGCAAACGCTATGTATCTAGAGCCAAAACGTCTTATAATAGGTTCACATATTCTACTGAAGCACTTAATGGCTCTGTTTTTATTTTGTTATTAGCTATGGACACCTGATGCAAATGCTACATCTATGGTTGCTGATCCAGAACCTGATGTATTAAGTGCCATAGAGAATAATCAGCGGAAGTTATGTCGGAACCGTCAAATTGTACTGTAAGACATCCAAGCTTTACTATGCACTTGATACCTTACCGTGATTGCTGTTCTTCAATCAAATTATCAAAAGTAATATTTGACATGATTCCACCATTTTCTTCCGGTGCTCAGACTATCTTTGAAATTAGGTCAACAATAGATTTTTTTTATTATACATTACCACATACACCTTGTATGTTTGCTTCTGGCTTACTCAACTTTCGTGGTTTTCATGAATCTTGCAACAATTCAATTTGATTCTAGAAGGAGAAAGAATAGCCAAATTGAATTATATAAACACAATGTACTCTCCTTGGCTGATGTTACTCACCCTGCCATGACTTGGGTCTAATGTAAATATGTAATGACATTAACTCAGCACAGTGTGTTTGTATTATCTTTTAGTTCTGATTTGGAAAAGACTACATGCTATATGCAGGCCCTTTGAATTTTTGGAACGATTTCGGATGCATGAGTTTTCAGAAGGTTTCGAGTGTGCCCAGAGCTGATTTACTATCGCTGGGGTTGCTGAGGTACTTGTATTCACATAAAAGTTTAAGGCATCCAAAGGAATCAGTTTGCTAAAGTGAGCTGAACACAATTACACCTTTTGTTTTAGCTCTTCCAGGAAAAGGGTTATAGTTGGAAGAATGGTATCATCCAAGCTACAAGCAGCCTATGTTTGAATTAGTGAAATGGCAAGGCCTTGTTGCGGTTATAGAGTGTAGACGCACCTGGATAGATAAGCAGGTGTGCCGGTGCTGAAACTATTACTTGAGATGTCAATAAACACTGGAATTATGTTGTGGTTTGGGGTGGTATAATGATTCATACGCGTGTGTAATGCTGTGTGGATTCATTCCCTTGTACAGATTGTAGATAGGTGAAACTCTGCAATAAGTGAATCACAGATGTACATGTGCAGTATTCTTGTCTCTGCGTGCCGCAGTTAGGTCATGCTAGTTTGTGGTTGACGTTTGGGGTATATTTTCCCTTGAAGACTTAATGGATGTGGTGTAGAAACTGCGTTATTGTATAGCACTGTTACTTTGTTATATATGTTTTGTCTATTTTCTTGGGTTTAGGTAAGGTGTTTTTCCTTTTGTTTGTGCTGCGTACGTTAAGGTTAGGAATATCCTGCTTTTGACGTATGATGAATAATCAATGCATGAGACCTTTAGAGATGACCTTTGTGTGGAGATATGATGTCAAATTTGAGTGATTGGACGTTCGTACAATTTTCCAAATGTATTGGTCACATGAAAATCGAATTTGCTATAAAAGTTGCTTTTAAAAACATAATGTTTTTCACTCTTTGATGTAAAAGTTGGTTGGTAGAGCTGTCTAATGATATATTATGTCTTTTGTAAATGATGAAGAATATTCTTGTATGGAATGGTGTGTTCGAAAACCACAGCAGCTCGGTCTGTTCATTTGAACTTATTGGTTTGACTTATCAGTCATGATATAGTGTTTTTTTTCTCACAGTAAAATGGCATTTGGCTTATCAGCTTAAAAAAAACCCATAGCATCACGTGTTGTGTGTTGTATACCACTCAGGGAGTAGGGGACGGGACCGTGTGGTCCTTCCTTGCCGGTCCTATCTGGAAGGCTCTAGGTAACCTCTAGCAATACTTGAGCGATACCAATACGCTTGCAGCTAATGCCCCGCTACTTCTAATAGGTTCAGCAACGAACGCCCGGCCACTTGCCCACTACCTTCTGCCGGTGGCATGTCGGCGCGGCGAGGCCAGCCGGCGGATTAGACCTCATTAACCATCATTAGATAATTCCCGGTTTCCTTTGGACCAAACAAAACCCTCGTCAACTTGTGTCTCTCAACTTGCACGCCTGCCGCTGCAAAAAAAAAAAAAAAAAAATAGGTTCATCGACGCAAGAGTCAAGACAAAGAATGATATGGTAATCTCAGCATTACGTGCATGCGGGCACCCATCACTATCAATTCATCAGAAGAAGTCGAAATTTGCCACTAAGCTAGTTTAGTTAACGTGAAGCACTAGCTCGCGTCTAACAACTCTCCCCGAACTCCAATAAAAATTTCATTCCCATTTAATAAGATGTCACCTTAACAAAAACGATACTTACAATTAGGGATGAAAACGGTACGGATATTTTTCGATCGTATTTGAAACCGAATCCGTTTAGAGGAGTTGAGATCTGTTCGTATCTGAGTCCGGATATCCAACATCTGATACCGTATCCGTATCCGAATACTCAAATCGCATATTTATGATGTCGATATCCAATCGTATCATATCCGATATAGTTGACACTATCCGTATTCGAATCTGAATCCGGACAAAAATATGAAAACAAATGTAATATCGGTGATATCCGTCCATATCCGATCCGTTTTTATCCCTACTTACAATTATAGCCTCTACTTTCAGCTTATTTCAGCTTATTTTCTCTCACAGAACACTATTAGATAAATCGACCGAAATCAGTCGAAAGTGGATCAGCCGAACAGAAGGTATTGCCCTAGTCACATTCGGATGGGCTGGCCGGTCAGCCTGTTCGTTTGGCTATGGCTTGTCGTAAACGATCGTAAATTTTCAGCCGAAACAGTATTTTTCTCTCACACAAACTAGCCAATATTACTTCTTCACAAACCAGCAACGAACCAGCCAACCGACAGACTGATTGCCACATCGGATCAACGTGGGCCCCATACCTTCCTATCGGCTGTCGCGGTCGCGTCATGTAGAGGGGTCAAACATGGACCCCAGTACCCCTCTACCTCCGCCCCCGCGTTCGCTCGCAATTTACACGGGATGCCATCGCCTCGTTTGCTTTAGGCCCACAGGCCAGCGTGCAGCCAGCAAGGTCGACCACCCTCCTCTCGCCGCACGGCACCACGTGGATCTGACAGGCGGACGGTAGCTTCTCGTATCGTGAAGGCCGGCCCACGTTTGCCCGGCCGTCCAACGATGTCCAACCACCCAGCTGCAATTATTCCTCAGAGGAAAGGGTTTGGGCCTCGATGCCGTCCTATTCACGGTCTTGCCACTCACAAGGACGTCTTGTTTGATTATTTTATTTTTTCATGAGGTGATTTTTTGCGCTGGCCCCTTGTAAGTTATGCTATTCATGTGGCTCGTTTTTTAGTCCATGGCCGACCTGCCCACCGTGGCTGTCATGGGCGGACCCAGCACTAGGGCAGCCTAAGCCATGGCCCTAGTCGTGGCCCATGTAACAAGAGAGCAAGTCTTTAGCTTTTGGCTCATCAAGCAGCCCAGCACAAAGCAGGCCAAGCAACAGAGTAGGGCAACAGAGCACTAGAGCGGATCGGGGCTTGCCTTCTCGCTCCGTAGCTTGCTCGCTTCATGAGACTCGTGACTGCCACCACCGCCCATCACCCGTCGCCCCCTCCAGCCCTCCGCTCCGCGCTTCGGTTCCATGGCCTCGCCCCCTCTGCTCTGCGCTTTGCGGCGGCGCCGGCGCGGCTCCTTCCTCAGACCGACGCGGCGGCACCGCCCGCCCGCCCGCTGCCCGCTGAGACGCTGCTGGCTGCCCGACTCCTTCCTTGCATGCGAGTAGAGCAACTGAGCAAGCTTTCCTTGTTAGATTTAGAATTGAAACTGATTTTGATTCCAAATTTCCAGTTTTCAATTTCGCTGCGCCGTCGCTCGCCGACTAGAGCCCTGCGCTGGCAGAGCAGGAACTCTGGAATAGGAAGAGTGAAGGGATTTCTTCTCTTTATTTCAATTCTCTGCCGATTTTGATTCTAACTTTTAGGTTTACAATTTCAATTTTGTCATTTCTATGTAGAGTTTGAACTTTTGATTCTAATTAGAATATAATTTTATAGATTTTTTTAATTTGTTTAGAAGATGAAGAGGACTAGAACTTTAGTATCATGTTGCTCTCGACCAGTATAACACATATATATAGTCATATAGACTATGGTATAGTGATTGGTAATGAACGACAGAGCTAGCCTTAGTGTAGTCATGAAAGCATGTTGTATATTTTTTTTACAACGACGGCTTCAATTGATCTGCAAGCTCCTATGGTTTTGATAGAAAGAAAAAAAAACTTGATCCTAATCTTGATTATGGAAAAGAACTGGAGCAAATATAGAAAAACTTAGTTCGTCTTATATGAAGACATAATACATGAGCATGTACAAGATCTTTTTTGAAATTTAGAATTTGCTAGTTCAGTTTTGTTGGATCAAAATTCTCATGCTTGAAACAAATCGGCTGGTATCATTCACAGCAGCTGTTCAGTTGTTTAGACACAAAAAAAACTGTTAATACCGTAGATGTTTGCAGGCCAAGCACCGTCTAGAAAGACAGCCGAACAGGTCAAAAAGGTAAAACTACAAAATCTGAAGGCGTAGACTGCAAAATCCAACCACAAGGAAGAGTAGGTCACTTTACAACTATGTGTTTTATGTAATTTCAACCCATTAATTTTTTTGAACCATATGATTAAGATTCAACAGCCTTCACCTTTCTTCTACCACCTGCCTACATAGATCATAGATTATAATTTTTTTTTCTATAGAAGGGCAAATTTTTTTTTTCTATAGAAGGGCAAATTACAGATCCGTTGCCGCCGCCGTCGCCACCGCCACTGCCACGACGGACACCAGGCGAGCTCGGTGGTCACCGGTGAGAAAGAGAGGAAGATAGATAAAAAAAAATTATATGTTTTTTTTACTAAAAACACACTTGTTATATAGCCTTTCTCCTGAATAAAATATTACCGGAAATCTTTACCGGCCATGGCGGTGAGAGGGGGACAAAAGAGGGCAGCTTCCGCAAGATCTTGAGATGTGTGAGGACTGCACAAGACACCGCATCAGGCACCAGCAGCACCACCACCTTTAATTCCTGCCTCCTGCGTCCAGCCACCCTCCCCAGGACATCCACCCCACAAGTTTGCCAACACCATCGTCTCACCATCCCGGAGGAGCGACGAGAAATCAAGCGACCCGAGCCGCAAGCTACCAGTCGAGCGCGCGGCCTGGGTTCGATCCGGCAGCCGATCGATCGCATGCGGCACCTACTGATGCTCCACGCATCCGTCCCCTGAGATCTCGATCGATTGCTCCATGGGGAGCGGCAAGGCGTCGTCCCCGCCAGGCGCCCCCGCTGCCGGCGGGAGCGGCTCGCCGCCGGGCGGCGCCGTCGTCTGCTGCATGTGCGGCGACCGGGGCCTCCTGCCCGAGCTCTTCCGCTGCTCCGCCTGCTCCGTCCGCTCCCAGCACACGTACGTGCATCCATCCACCCTCCGGTCTCGTCTCTCTAATCAATCAATTTTATTTATCTTAAAATGCGCGTTCGTCGTCGCTCATGTCCGTACGTGCGGCCGATCCGATCCCTAATTCGACCTGCGCTTGCAGTAGCATCGATTACTGTACTTATGAATATATTAAAATTCCATCGATCTCTTTTATTTGCTTGTGACCGTGCGCATCGGGGATTTGTTCACTTTATTTGCGCGCTTTTATTTGTGAATCGAATCGGGGCCAGATACATGTGCGCTAGGCGCTAGCTAGCTGCTTTGGTTTTATTTCTTGCCCACATATAATACTAGTCCTATTCCTGATAGTTTTAGGAAATTTCTCCAATGAACGCAAAGATGCGTGGTTCTCATGCGCATTCTTGAAGAAGAAAAGCTGTTGAATTCGGAATATAATCTTGAAGAACCACACCATCTATGCTGCTTTGAATCTAGAATGCCCACCACACGATCGAACTGATAGTTCATGAGTTGATGTCAGCCTGCACAACCTTTTTTCTGGACAACACGTGAACCTGCAGAAACTGCTCATTCTCGCCGGCCCCAAGCAGAACTCCAAAAATAAAACCATCTATATCGTTTGTGTACGTGCATCTGATCTCCATCTACCGGGCCGAGACGATCCTTTTCGTCGCCTGTCCTTTTAATTTGCTCCGGACACTTTCCGCACGTCGCCAAATTGTCAAACGAAACGGGGCCTATGCACATTCGCTCGACGTTGATTTTTAAGCCGTGCTATATACATAGCTGATTTTTCTTTCCTTTCAGTTCAAAAAAATATATATCTGATTTTTAGCCGAATCCAACAGCGCCACTGTCTGCGGCTCTTAATTAGTTCACGTGAACGTACGTACACGCCAGTATATCTATCTATCTACACACACACACGAGCATCTGGCTAATGTTCTACTGTTCACGTATGTGTACGTGATCGTGTATCAGATACTGCACGGATCGGTACCCGAAGGTGGAGTCGTACGGCACCTGCAACTGGTGCCTCAGGGTGGATGGGGGCGTGGCTTCTACTTCTAACTCGCCGAGATCCGTCGGCAAAGCGGCTGCCCGGTCGGCTCCTCACGGCGGTGACACGACCGGCAGCGGTAGCGGAAGATCGCCGAAGGTTACCGCTCGCGGCGACTTTGCATCTTCCAACCTGAGCAAGCCTATCAAGAAGCAGCAGCAGCATGCGCAGCGTCTCTTGCTGCGGCGGTCGGCGTCGGACCTTGGCAGCCGCGTCGTTCGTACCGACCACGACGCGCCTCCGCCGTCTCCCGGCGTCGCGCGTGGCAGGCCGAGGGTCCGGAGGTACAAGCTCCTGGAAGAGGTGATCACTAGCTAGCTAACTAGCCGGCCATACCCCGCGGTGTGGTATCGACGTCGTCGTCGATGACAAGATCGAGTGCATGCGTGTGCGTGTATTAGGTGTATAATACGTGCGTGTGTGTATCTATAGCTATATATATGTAGGCGTAGACACGGCATCTTGTGGTGCTGCCATGCATGCATGGAAATCAAGCAGTGTATGTACTACGTGCTGATCGAGATCTCCCAGGTGTTAATCAGGGTGCTCGCGTCGTGTTGTACATGTACATGAGGAATAATATACTTGCTAATGCGCAGCTCGATCTTGCTATATATCGCTTTTATCGATGATCGATCCCTACTCTCGGTTAGTCAACCAACTAACTGATTAATTTATACAGGGGAGAGAGCTCTGCGTGTCATCTAATTTTGCGATGTACACTGATTTTAAGCTCAAAGGTAACTGAAGAGAACGCTTTTGTTATTTCATGCATGTATAATTACTGTATACTTGTGTGAGCCTCCATGAACACCTCCCACTCATCTTCTTGCTTGTGATTGATCTAAAGTGAGATTGGGAGGGATCTAATGCATTTGCTTTATTGATTTGCATCTAGCGACACTAGTTCATCGGTTGAGCCTTGTTTTTTCTTGTTACTCTCAGTGGTTGCCACCACCTAGGTGACTAAATGGAGTGGAGATCGTTGAGGGGCAGCTGGTGATTGTTGCTGTCTCGGATCAAGCAATTGTAAGGGGCTCTTGTGCTCATCCCTGCGGGGGGATAGCGAAGCAGAGCAACTCTAGTGGAATTCTCGTGGCTAATCGGAAGGCTCCTTGAGCTTGATTCTTGCAGCACCCAAGTTGTGGGCCGGTCTAGCTAGCTTGAGTAGATAGATAATTAGTCAGCGTGTATTTGCGGGTCTAGCTTGAGTAGCTAGTTAGCGCGTGAATCATCTCTTTGAGACTCGCCACAATGAGGACGTTTAGGCTATGCCGACAAGCAACCGAACCTTGGGGATAAATCTTGTGTCAATCTCTTGCCTAGTTCGGTATAAGCTACAACACTGGCTCATTTCATCATATCTTGTGCTTGTGTGTGGTAGTTGCTTATAGTATAGCTCTCTAGCTTAGTTGTAGTGTTATTTGCAGAGTAGCTTGTTAGTTGCTCTCTTGTTTAGTTCGCTAGAGTAGTTAGTCAGCTAGTAGCTATTGTGTGGCAAAGTGCTCTAGCGTAGAAATCATTTGCTACTAGACTGGTTTAGAGAGCTTGCTTGGGTGAATTAGAGATATGCTAAGTAGTGGTTATTAGGACTTGCTATTTTATTAATTGTAGCACGCTTCTGGAGACGCTCGTCTTCCACCAGACACTAAGCGCCCCGAGAGCTAGCTACATCGGACGGTTTTCGTTGAGCACACCACAAGGGAGAACTCGAATAATCCACGTTTTCCCTCTAGGATCCAATAATGAGAACGAGTTTACAATACTTAGTCCATTTCATACAACAAGAGTTCTTAAAAATACATTATTACAATACTAAGTTCAGAGTGCGGAATTTAAACAGTGGAATTACAATAAACATCTAACGGTATAATACAAGGATCTGTCTGTGCCCACCAGAAGAATCCTTCACACAACAGTTACTCTTCAAACTACACCTGCAACAGGGGTAAATAAATTCTGAGTACACAATATCTTCGCAAGACTTACCCGACTAGTGGGAATAATTTTCCGACTCCAAAGGATATGATAAGCTTTATGATTTTCTGGGTGTCCTTTTTGCGGAAAGCAATACTAGTAGTGAATTCTTATGTATGTTTCTTATTAGCAGTCATGATTAGTTCATTATCTAACCATTCTATGTAAGCACATGTTCTACTTTCAAGCAAGAGTTGAGCAAAGAGATCTATTTCACCATCTTTCATCTTCCAGTTCTTACTACGGTGCTAGATTGTAGACAAGTCGTAGCAGATTACTCGACGATTCATGAATCAATGTGCCTAGCTGGGTACCCTGAAACACACGCTCTGCTTGTACCCCAAGCACAAGTAGGGCCAACCCATCATTCTCCTATCAAGGGGTTCAGGTCCTCGTCCAAACTTGGACTCGAAGCCCCCACACCTGAGTCCTGGACTCAGTGTGGTGCTTAGACCTCCACCATCCCCGCCTCTAACTAGTCGGTCCAGAAAGAGCCAGAACCCACAACAAGAGACAACGAGACTTCCCTGCTCCATAAACAAGTATGTGCTCAGGATAATAAGTCTGTGACCTGACTAGAATCCAATGCAACGGCTAATCTTTAACCGACACGGACAGGGAAAACAGTGTAACCAAGCTATGCCCCGTTGGCCGCGGAACACAACCTCTTACACCCACCAATACCCATACCATATCCCTACCCGGTCTCCATTTCTTTTCACTATTTTATCATGAGAGTGATAATAATAATCACCTATTGTGAGTAACGACAGGTTACTCACGCTATCGAAAAATCGAAGCATAGCAGCTACTCGACCTAAGCTAGTAGGACTCATAGGTAGGTATATCTATGTATGTAGTTTCAATATAAATCCTATAACGTAAATACACATCATATATATATTTCTAGTGATTATTCAAAATAAGGGTTATGTACTGGGGCTTGCCTTGGGCAGGCGTGGTGTCAGCTCAGTCAGTCAGTGACGGCTCCAGGACCTCCTCCTACACGAGAATCTCCTCCTCGTACTCTTCAATCACCTTCTCGAACTCATGATCTCCGATGGTCACGATCTACACCAACTCGTTCTCTATATGCATGCGATGATGATGCAAACACTTAGCATTAAGGAAACAACAACTCTTAAAATAAGAATACACATGGTAAACTACTAAGGTAGCTCTAGTGACTAGGATACTAAGCTAACTACCATCTTCATCAAGTAAAGTATTGGGTTCAACTAACAAACACCTAACTTTACAAATAAAGAATATATCTTTATTTCTACTAATGATTTAATGTATATTTAAAATAAAGAGCATTTAACTACACTTATGTTAAGTCTATTCTACAACTACCAAAATTATAGTGAGCACATAATAATACAATGAAGCTACTGTAAAAATTTTAAAGCTAAAGCTATCACCATTCTACCATAAAAATTCCTACAATTATTTAACCTAATCATATTAAGCACTCTCAAATGATTCAATAGCCACTTGTATCAACAAATATGTATATGAACTAACTATACTAACAGATAGAGCATAATTTTAGAAACCTAATAAAATTGGTTTCACAATTTTTGGACATCTACAGAATTTTCTATAATTTTTCATAGATTAGCTCAAAACTAAATTAGAAAAACATTTGCTAATTCGTTGGAAAAAAGAAAAAACAATTTTCGCGCGGCCCATCTACGTGGCCCACATGCGCGTAGCGTGCGCACGTGCGGCCCATAGGCACAGCCCACGCGAAGCAGGCCCACACGCGAGGCGGCCAGCGGCGGGAGAGTCCCGCGCGCATCAGCGTTTTTTTTGCAAAAGAGACCTTGCAATTCCCCCAATTCGCATCCAAGGACCAACACTATTTTACTTACTCACAGACCCTCTCATTTAACCCCCCCGGCTTTCTCTAATTTACCCACGCGCATGAGGCGGCTCAGTGCGCGGCGGCGCGGCGAGTGGTGGCCTAGCACGGCTGCGCCAGCCCCCTAGGCCGCCATTGGCCCGATGGTCGGACCGGCCTCTATCCCTGGTTCAACCAGCTACACCTAACGGCAGCGCAGGGCAGTGGGACGCGGTGGAGCCGGCCACGACAATACGTGGCCATCCGTGTCGGTGGCACGACCGCCCCGGCGAACTCAAGCATCAACGAACCCATCTAGCTAGCGAGTGAGCATTAACAGGCTACCGTGAGCCTAGCTGCGATGACCGTTGGTGAAGAGAGTGGCGGAGAGGAGCTGGCCACGTGCAGCCGAGCCATTCGACGCGCACAGCGGCGGCACGGTCGCGTTAGCGGCGGGGTGGAGCTAGCAGCGACTAAGCCGAGGCACGCATGATGAAGTGGAAGGCAAGGCACACCTACTGGCATGGGCATTGGGTTCAGGTGGAGGGATGGGAGGTCTACCCTCGGTCATGGCCATGGCATGGCCTTAATGGCACATAGGTGGGAAGACACCAAATTGGTGCCTGGCCGGGCCATCATCAAGGCGGTGCGAGGTCGGGCGACGAGGAGACATGAGTGAAAGCTCTAGTTTGGTTTTGGTGAATTGATGAAACCCTAAGTGCTAACCTAGTTTATCAAGTGATCATGAGATAGGTAGTACATTTCAAGTGGTGAAGCAAATGAAGATCATAACATGATGATGATACCATGATGATGATCAAGTGCTTGGACTTGGAAAGAAGAAAGAGAAAAACAAAAAGCTCAAGGCAAAGGTATAAACTATAGGAGCTATTTTATTTTGGTGATCAAGACACTTAGAGAGTGTGATCATATTTAGGTTTGATAGCTGTACTATTAAGAGGGGTGAAACTCGTATCGGAATGCGGTTCTCAAAGTGCCACTAGATGCTCTAACTCATTGCATATGCATTTATGATCTAGTGGAGTGCTAACACCCTTGAAAATGTTTGTGAAAATATGCTAACACATGTGCACAAGGTGATATATTTGGTGGTTGGCACATTTGAGCAAGGATGAAGAAGATAGAGTCAAAAAAGAGTTAGTTGCGTTGGTTACAGAGTGACCAGACACGTCCGGTATGGTGACTGGACACGTCCGGTATTTGGCGACGAACTCCGTGACCGGACGCGTCTGGTCGCCACATCGGACGCGTCTGGTGTGAATCAGAAAAAGCAGTATACGACAGGACAGTCGATCGGACGCTGGCAGCGTCCGGTCCGGTATCACCGGACGCGTCCGGTCGGGCAAGGATGCTTACTGTACTCCACCAGACGCTGTGGCTCAGCGTCCGGTCATTTGTGTTTGTGCATCCGGTGTGAGCGTCCGGTCGTTGGCAGATTAAGTAGCAACGGCTATGTTGGTTTGAACTGGACACGTGGCAGTCTGGGGGCTACCGGACACGTCCGATATGCCGACCGGACACATCCGGTATTCATGACCGGTGCGTCCGGTGCTGCGTCCGGTCAGTTGGACCGAAGCGTCTGGTCACCCCGCGTTATGCCCAGTGAAGGGGTATAACGACTCTATTTCGTGGGGGCTTCTATTTAAGCCCCATGGCCGGTTGAAGCTCACACCTTTGGCCATTTTCATTGACATAGCAACCTTGTGAGCTTAGCCAAAGCCTTCCCACTCATCTCCATCATTGATTCATCATCTTTGTGAGATTGGGAGAGAATTCAAGTGCATTACTTGAGTGTTTGCATCTAGAGGCACTTGGTGTTTGTGTTTCGCTATGGATTTCGCTTGTTACTCTTGGTGGTTGCCGCCACCTAGATGGCTTGGAGCAGCGAGGATCATTGAGCGGAGGTTGGTGATTGTCTCCGGCTCCGATCGTGGTGATTGTGAGGGGTTCTTGACCTTTCCCCGGTGGAGCGCCAAAAGGTACTCTAGTGGATTGCTCGTGGCTTGTGTGATCCTCATCTTGTATTGGTTGTGCGGCACCCTATTGAGGGTTTGGCGTGTGAAGCCAATTAGCGCGTGAACCTCCAAGTGAGTGAATCGCCACAACGAGGATTAGCTTGTCGGCAAGCAAGTGAACCTCAGTAAAAAATCATTGTGTTCATCCTTTGATTCCGAGGTGATTGGTCTTCATTGATATTGATTCTTGTGATTGATTGGTTCACTTCTCGATATGGCGGTATAACTATCTTGCTTACTCTCTTTATATTACCGTAAACTAGTTGTCAAGCTCTTTAGTGTAGCTAGTTGTGAGAGCTTATTAGTTTGGTTAGTGTGGCTCTTTAGTTAGTATTTGAGAGCACACTAACTTAGTGTAGTGACATAGCTATTGTGTGGATACATACTATATAAACTAGAATTATGGTAGGTGGCTTGCAATTTTAGTAGGCTAGTGCAACACTTGTTTCGCCTCATAATTATCTAATCGGTTTGCTAAGTGTTGTTGTAGAAATTTTTATTAGGCTATTCACCCCCCTCTAGTCATTAGGACCTTTCAAGTGGTATCAGAGCCGAGGTCACCGTTATTTGAGGCTTAACAACCTTCGGTGTTAAAATGGCTCAAATCAATAACACCAAGAAGCCACCCCAATTTGATGGCTCCAACTATCTCTATTGGAAGGCCAAGATGACAACTTATATCAAGTCAATCAATAGGAAGGTTTGGAAGGTGGTAGAAACAAAAATTGAGATTGAAGATCCGGAGAATCCCACCGCAGCCGAAGAAGTACTTCTCCAAAATAATGACATTGCTCTAAGTGCTATTCATGATGCAATTGATGAAAGAACATTTGAACAAGTCAAAAATATTGAGATGGCTCATGAGGCATGGAAGAAGTTGGAAGAATCATTTGAGGGCACTCAAGCCGTAAAGAGTGCTAAGGCATATATTCTCAAAGAAAAGTTTGCAAGCTTCAAGATGAAGGATGATGAGAGTGTGCCGGAGATGTTCCATAGGCTTCAAGTGCTTATCAATGATCTCAAAGCACTTGGAGAAGAGGTGAAGGACAAGGACTTCTCCCCCAAGTTCTTGAGATGCTTGCCTTCAAGATTTGGTACATTGGTCACCATTCTAGTGAGAAGCAGTTTGGACACCATGACACCAAACCAAGTATTGGGAGATATAATGATCGATGATACTTATAGAGATGATGATAAGAAGGAAGAAAAGAAGGAGAAGAAAGATGACAAGAAGGATGACAAGAAGAAGAGCATGGCATTCAAAGCCACATCATCCAAGGGCAAAGCTAAGCAAGAAACATCAAGTGAAGAAGATGAATCTTGGGATGATGATGATGATGATGAGAAGATGGCTCTATTTGTCAAGAGATTTGGCAAGTTCATGGTGAAGAAGGGCTACCGTACTAGAAGGAAGAAGTCTTCATCCAAAAACAAAGAAGAGTCAAGAAGGTTCTTCAAGTGTGGAAGCAAAGATCGTCTTGTTGCTCAATACCCATACAATAGTGACAATGATGATGACAACAAGAAGAACAAGAAGAAGGACAAGAAGGAAAAGAAAGAGAAGAAGGATAAGATGGCCTTCAAGAAGAAGGGTGGTTCATATGTAGTCACTTGGGATAGTGATGCTTCCTCAAGTGATGATGATGATGATAGTGATGATCACAAGACCACCAAGAAGAAGGTTCTTGCAAGCATTGCCATCAATGAGAAGCCTTCTCTCTTCGAATCTTCATCATGCTTCATGGCTAAGGCCACTAAGGTACAATCTTGTGATGATGAAAGTGATGAAGAACATGATGATGAAAATGAACATGAAAATGAAAATGATAGTGATAGTGATAATGATGAACCCACTAAAGATGAATTATTTGATATGCTAGAAGATGTTAGAGAACACTTTGATATCAAGAGAAGGGAATGCAAAAGCTTGCGTAAGGAACTAAAGGCCCTTAAACAAGCCTTTGATGAGCTCAATGCATCTCTTGAGAGGCTAGAGGAAGCCAATGAGAAGCTTGGCAAAGCTCACAAAAAGCTTGAAAAGGCACATTCATCTTTGCTTGATGAGCAAAATAAAAAGAAGCATGTTGAAACTTGCAATGTAGGTTTAACTTGTGATATAATTGATAAATCACTATCTATGCCTATCATTGTTGCTCCTACTAACCCTTCTTATAGCACTTCCACTTCTACCTCATCTAGTAGTGATGGTTTCACTTGTGATGCCTCACTAGTGGTTGAGAATGAGAACCTCAAGAAGGAGGTCACTAAGCTCACTCACACCTTAGCTAAGGCTTATGGTGGTGAGGACCGCTTGCTTATGTGCTTGGGTAGCCAAAGAGCTTCTCTCTATAAAGAGGGATTGGGCTATACCCCCAAGAAAGGCAAAGCGGACCTTTGCTCCTTATAAGACTAGTTTTGTGAAGAACAATGGTCGATTTTGCACTAGTTGCAAGCAAGTTGGTCACAAAGAGCAAGAATGCAAAAACAAGAGCAAAAATGCTAATGTATCATCCATTAAGCTTGATTCATGCTATATGCTTACTAGGGGTACAAATGATGTAAATGCTAAGTTTATTGGTAAACCATGGATGGGCTCAAAGAAGAAAGCCATTTGGGTACCAAAGAGCCTAGTGACTAACCTTTAAAGACCCAAGCAAGTTTGGATACCTAAAAAGAATTGATCTTCTTTTGTAGGTCGATTACAAAGCCGAAGGAAGGCATTAAGTTCTTGATAGTGGTGCACTCAACACATGACCGGTGATGCAAGAATGTTCAACTCAATCAACACCAATAGCAATGATGGTTATGATAGTATCACATTTGGTGATAATGGCAAAGGCAAGGTCAAAGGGCTTGGTAAGATTGCAATATCTAATGACATGAGCATATCTAATGTGTTGCTAGTAGAAAGCTTGAACTTCAATTTGCTATCCGTGGCTCAATTGTGTGATCTTGGATTCAAATACATATTTGGGGTAGATGATGTAGAGATCATAAGTGTAGATGGCTCTAACTTGATCTTCAAAGGCTTTAGATATGAGAATCTATACTTGGTTGATTTCAATGCTAGTGAAGCTAGATTATCTATATGCTTGTTCACTAAGTCTAGCATGGGTTGGTTATGGCATAGAAGGCTTGGTCATGTTGAAATGAAATAATTGAATAGATTGATTAAGCATGACTTAGTTAAAGGCTTGAACGATGTTGTGTTTGAAAAGGATAAGCTTTGTAGCTCTTGTCAAGCCGGCAAACAAGTTGGAAACACCCATCCTAAGAAAAGCATGATGAGCACTAGTAAAATATTTGAGTTATTGCACATGGATTTGTTTGGGCCAACACAATACACTAGTATCGGTGGAAACAAATATGGCTTTGTGATAGTGGATGATTACACTAGATACACATGGGTATTCTTTTTAGTGGACAAAAGTGATGTGTTTGCAATATTCAAATCATTTGTCAAGGGCATTCACAATGAGTTTGAAACAACCATCAAGAGAGTTAGAAGTGACAATGGTAGTGAGTTCAAGAACACTAGAATTGATGAGTTGTGTGATAAATTTGGAATTAGACGTCAATTCTTGGCCAAGTACACTCCTCAATCAAATGGCCTTATTGAGAGGAAGAATAGAACACTCATTGATATGACAAGGTCTATGCTTAGTGAGTACAATGCGAGTTAATCTTTTTGGGCCGAAGCTATCAACACGGCTTGCTATTGTAGCAACCACCTCTATTGTCACCGATTGAAAGAGAAGACACCATATAAGCTCTTGAATGGTAGAAAGCCCAACATTGCATATTTTTGGGTCTTTGGTTGCAAATGTTATATCTTGAAGAAAGGCACAAGATTGGGCAAGTTTGACAAGAAATGTGATGAAGGATTCCTACTTGGTTATTCCACTACAAGCAAAGCATATAGAGTTTGGAATTTAGATAGTGGTACTCTTGAGGAAGTTCATGATGTTGAATTTGACGAAACCAAGGGTTCACAAGTAGAGAATGATAACTTAGAAGATGTTAGAGGCATTCAACTTTCAAATGTCATGAAGAACATGGATATTGGTGAATTGAGGCCTAGGCAAGTGAATGATGATGAAGATGATCAAGTGCAAGTGCTCTGTAACTCAAATATGCAAGATGATACAAATCAAGTTAGTACAAGTGGCTCTCATGACAATGAACAAGATCAAGTGGCTAGTACATCATCTCAACCCAATGATCAAGCAAGTGCAAGCAATCAAGTTCCAATGCTCCAACCAACCAATATTACAAGAGATCATCCTTTGGACACTATCATTGGTGATATTTCAAGAGGTGTACAAACAAGATCAAGATTGGCATCATTTTGTGAGTATTTCTCATTTGTGTCATCCATTGAACCAAAGAAGATAGATGAAGCTTTGAAGGATGTTGATTGGGTGAATGCTATGCATGAAGAATTAAATAACTTCACAAGAAATCAAGTATAGGAATTACTAGAGAGACCAAAGGGACACAATGTGATTGGAACCAAATGGGCCTTTAGAAACAAGCAAGATCAAGATGGGATAGTAGTAAGGAACAAAGCAAGATTAGTAGCACAAGGATATACACAAGTTGAAGGTCTTGACTTTGGAGAAACATATGCCCCAGTTGCTAGATTGGAAGCAATTAGAATCTTGCTAGCCTATGCTTGTGCCCACAACATCAAGCTCTATCAAATGGATGTTAAGAGTGCATTTCTCAATGGCTACATCAATGAAGAAGTATATGTTGAGCAACCTCCCGGTTTTAAAGATGACAAGAAGCTCAACCATGTGTACAAGTTGAAGAAGGCATTGTATGGCTTGAAGCAAGCACCTAGAGCATTGTATGAGAGATTGAGGGATTTCCTACTCTCTAAGGGCTCCTTTGGGAGACCCAATCCACGGGGGTTTCCCCTCGTTTTCCCCGGGCCAGGCCCCCGCGTGGATTTTGGCCACGGGGAGAAGCCCCCTTGTATTTGGAAGCCCATCACCCGGGAGAGGTCGACCCGAGCCCCATACTTTCCACGGGGTGGCTCGTCCCGCACCCACGGGTCCGGGCGGCTCTTCCCCGACCCGAGCGAGGGCGACGAAGAGGAAGCACCGCCGCCGCCGTCCTCCCGCCACCGAGCTCACTCCCCATCGCCGCCACCGAGCTCACCCCCCATCGCCGCCACCACCACCGAGCTCACCGCGCCCCCCCACCGCCCCCCCGGTCCCCGCCGCCGCCGAGCTCGCCCCCGCCGGCTTCTTCCTTATCTCCGTCGCCGGCCTCGCGACTGCCACCACCACCGTCCGAGCTTAAAGATCTACTCCAGGTTAGCTCCAAGAACCCGTCCAAGTTCCTCACCTAGATCTAGTTCGAATTGAAGTGTGCACGATGGATGCACTAGCCAGATCCAAAGCGCAATACCATTTAAATTGCATACTCGCACAGACAGGCCTATAGCTGTTTGTGCTTTGTGAAGTCTGAAGTGATACTCTTGCATCTCTACGGCAAGGTAAACAGCAGCGACGGGATAGTATTCATTAATTTAATTTACATATGTAAAGCAGAGTGAAGAACTGGTCTATAGAGACTCAAATATACATTAGTTATTCATTATCGCTACATAAATGTACATGCTTTCAGGAAAACAGAAAACAGTATGCAAACATTCAAAATCGTTACAAAAAGTACAGATGCTTGACATGTTGTGTGGATTGTAGGAAAACAATAGATGCTGGACCCTTGTCTCCAAACTAGTTCATCAAGAATGAAACCACTGTTGCTGCATGACCTTTGTGCTCTCAGAATGTTCTCCCTGCAATCTCTTTGTGCAACTGTATCCTTTAGATACACCTGTGAATAGGCTTGTAAACTAATTAAAATTGTTGGTCAATAAAAATTTGGGATGAGCATGTCAAGCTCATTAGAAATAATTCCAACATCAGTAAGGTTGTCATTGACAACAGAGAATCTCAACAGCAGTGGGGATGATCAAAGGTTACATGAAACTTTTAGAAAAAAAGAATAAATCAATTTTATATCACCTAATGGAGGAGATGAACTATCTGGCTATTGGGTGTATTTCTGATGGGAGTTCATATTGCCCACACCAAAAAAAAACTACATAATAATAAGATTGATCTTGGCATAATAGGACCATTTAAATTGCATACTATTTCTGGATCATCGTTTCTATGTGTAATCTACAGTTAATAACGAGTAAACGAGGCTAGGCTAGCTAGACTCAAAGTGGAGCTGGATCTGGATCTGTTAAATTATCCTAGAAAAATCAAGGATCTACCATTTTTTGCTATAATGTACTGGTTGACCAGTGAATGAATGTTGTTCTATTTATTGCTGTAATACCAACAGATTTACCTATAGTTAAAATTAGATATTTGCTTGTCATCTTAGTTTGCTTCATCTACAATTCTCAGTTGACAAATTGTTTTTAGGGTGAAGACAAGAAGTGACCCAGCAAGTTCCACTTCCTTGCTTAGCAGCTTAGGTACTTTTGTTTGTCTCTGTTACTTATTCCTCTCCCTTGTTCATTTGAGCTGTGATTCCATGAATTTGCTGCTTTGGTTATATGTTTCAATTTTGGTAATATTTGGACGACATCTGGTAATATTTGTCAACAAAGCAGAGGATCTGGTAATATTTTGATGACATTTGTGAATTATGGTTAAAAGAAAAACATTGGCAAAGACCTGCTGCTAGTTGCTAGTTGCTAGAAGGCAAAAGAAAAACATCTGGTATGCTCATTCCAGTACCAGCCCACATTGTTAGAGTATATATCACAACTAAGGATAGATAGATTTAGTTAGGATTAAGACCCCGTTTATCTACTTGACCCCAAATCCTATGAATATGCCAAGTCAATGCAAATAATATATCAACCCTCCTGTTCCTGTCCCATCTACTTTGATCCTGAACCTATGAGAGAGAGAGGGGTGAGAAAAAGGAAAGCAAGGGGCCGGGCAGGGGCAGGGGCACAGGCACAGGCAGCTCACCTGAGCTAGAGAGGAAAGGGGTCAAAGACTGGAACAGCCTAGGGGCATGTGGGGGGGCTCTTGCTTTCCTACCGGTACCCAGTGCCTGCACACATCATTTTTGCAGATTCTTTTGTGTTTTCTTTTGCCCTCCCTTTTTTGATTAAGATGGATGACAGGATGACTGGATGAGCGAGCCATGTTTGCCTTCTTGGTTGCTCAAATCTTTGTTCATTACTGTACTTGATATGTTCATCAGGAACAGGCTAAATGCTGGATGAACAGCTAACATTTATCAAAATTTCATTATATTGGTATAAAAAACCCCTCATTTCTGTACAGAGAAAAACATAATAGCAGACCAGACAAAGATGATGAAAGCAAGAATTTCACTAGGACATACAAAGAACCAAAACAAGAAATAAATGAGTAGGAAAATGCCTAACACAAGAATCACATTTTGCTACAGAGATGTATTGCAGGGAACTCTTCTTTTATGTATTGCAGTTCATAGAACTCTTCTTTTCTGTTTGGCACATCAGTTATAATTCTTGTTTTTAGTTATATTATATCCTATTTAATAATATTATCCCTATATAATAGATAATGGGTTCTTGGGAGGAGGATGTTAGGCAGTTCATGTTAGATGAGGAAGAATTGGACGATGAACTTTTCTTTGTTATTGTCCCTGCTGTCATGTCATGTCTCTATGATGAAAAGATGCCAGAACACACGTCATCTCTTCCTGGTGCCACAAAGGTCAAAGAAATCCTAGAAGGCCACGAAAATTGGTGCAAGTCAGAGTTTAGAATGGAGGTTGAGATCTTTAGAGCTATAGCAAATCTTCTCAGAGCAGAAAACTTATTACGCGACACACGCGGTGTTAAGATTGAGGAGCAATTAGGAATGTTTTTGTTCATGCTCTCCCATAATGCTAGCATTGAAACGCTGAAGAAAGCATTCCAACACAGCGGTGAGACAATTCATAGGAAAGTCAATGAGGTCTTTGATATAATTCCAACATTGACTCATAGATTCATCAAGCTTCCAAATCCAAACCAAACACATGCCAAGATTTTATCAAACCCTCGGTTCATGCCGTTCTTCCAGGTTAGTCATATATGCTGCTTGCCCTTGTATCATTCTAAACACACTATTCCAACAATCTTAGGTTCCTTTTTACGTGCAGAACTGCATTGGCGCCATTGATGGGACACATATCCCTATTACTATCAATGAAGATAAGGCCCCTCCTTTTAGAAACAGAAAAGGGACATTGTCCCAGAATGTTATGTTCGCTTGTGACTTTGATCTCAAATTCACTTTCATCTCTTGTGGGTGGGAAGGATCTGCGTCTGATGCAGGAGTCCTACGTTCTGCTCTTACGAAGGGTTTTCATGTACCGCTAGGGAAATTCTACCTTGTAGATGGCAGATATGCTAACACTCCATCATTCATAGCACCGTACCGAGGAGTTAGGTACCACCTTGGCGAGTTTAGAAGGCGTGGATCATCGCAGAGAAATGAGTATGCAAACTACAAGGAGTTGTTTAATCATCGGCATGCACAACTTCGGAATCATATTGAAAGGGCATTTGGGGTGTTGAAAAAATGGTTTCCAATTCTGAAAGTGGGAACACACTATCCAATTGAGACTCAGATCAAGATTCCTGCAGCAGCAGCGGTATTTCACAATATAATTAGAGCGCACAGTGGGCAAGATAATTGGCTAGATCACCAACCACAATATATCAATCCAACCACTTTTGTTGATATGCCGGAGGGGGATAACAGTTATCCAAGCGAGATAGAATCGAGTGATGGTAACACATTACGAGATCAAATCGCGCAAGCGATGTGGGCTGCCTATAATAATTAGATGGTAATTTAGAGCATTGTTCATCATTTTCAGCATTTTACCTTACATTTATATTTCTATAATTTTAGCTTATATTTATCTTTCACCATTTTTTAGCAATGTCAACGTCCCAGGGTACAAGGGCTGCATGGACCTACACGTATGAGAAAGGGCTGGTGGATGTAATAAAAGAGCATGTCAATATCCCAATGTATAGGGCACAAAATGGCTGGACAGCAGATGGTTGGAGAAATATTGCTAAACGTTTCAATGAAACCTTCCCTTTAGCTCATTTTTCAAAACAACAAAGGCAAGAGAAGGAGAAGGAGTTGAAAGGAAACTATAGGACAGTTAGAGATGCCAGAAAAGAGAGTGGTGTTGGTTGGAATGAGACATTAAGCATGATAATTGCCGAACCAAAGAAATGGGAAGACCTAATTGAGGTTAGTCACTTTCTGTCAATTATATAGTACTGTGTTTTCACTATTTTAAGAAGCTAACCAAAATGTTGCTTTGTTGCATTTAATAGAAGTATCCCAAAGTCAGTAAGTTCCAAAAGAAGCCACTTCCTCTTTATGAACACCTGGCATCATTGTATGCAGGTAATTTTCCTTTGTTTGCTCATGAATACATTAAGTTTTTGTTGTGCTGGACACTACTTAGCCTATAGCGTAAGGCTTCTCAGTGACATTTGCTCAAACTTCAAACTTCATATTACCATCATCCAAATTCCATTGGGTTCCTTTTAGAATCCTGCTTCTTCCCGTTGCTGTCATCACATCTCAATTAACATAGGAGTTTATGCTACTAGCTGGTACTAATTGTTTATGCGCGGCGGCGTCACTACCTAATTTTGATTTTGTATAAGCATATAGTACTTTGATGACTCAAGCTTAATTTGGTTCGACTAGGAGGTATATAAAAATCTATATATGCATATACATACACCGGTGGTTGGTGCAAGCTGCTGCAATCATGCATCTATTGATGATGCAAGATCGATGCTAGCATCAGCGGCTTCGAGCTAGCTAATGAACAGCTAGCTTCACGCCTTCGCTTAAGCTATAGCTAGCTTATGGTCGTCTCGGCCGGCACTGCTACAATTGGCACTGCAGGGAGCAAGTACGAGAACTAGCCGCTGCTATATGTCACAACGAACTCCTTGTTGATAGCTGCAGCTAGTACATGGAGAGCTTGGGCACATGCAGGCAGGTCACACTGGTAGATGCGTATGGCTGATTCGGTGACTGAAATGGTGGCCATGAGGGACTAGCCGTCATGGGCACTGCCTGAGGGGTTGTGATGAGCGGGGAATTATTGACTCCCTGAATAGCTTGAACCATGTTAGCCCGCTGCATCTGGTCCACCTTTTGCATCTTTTGTTGACGGCCTGCAGCAGCAGCCTTTAGTTGTACCGCCTCTTTCTGGCCAAAACTGACCCTGATAGATATCATTTTCATGTAGTCGATCTGACAAACCAAAATATTAAATTAGGCCGGAAGCAAGTGAGGCTGAATCCATCAAATCCAAACCAAAATAAGATGTGGATTATATATAGAAGACTCCCAGCTGCGTAGCATTTCTTTCTTGCAAGTGGGCATAATGTTAATCAGCAGAAGCATGTAAACAAATGCAGAACACTGGAAACTAGCCTGAAATCTGAAACTGAAGCACATTGTGTCCGTGGTACTGGATTGGTGTAAGTGAGGAGGAGATTAGTATGGCTCACCATGTCTGTGGCTTTCTCGAATGTGGCCTCCTCGAAACCAGCTACATATTGGTTGAGGCCCTCCAGAGGTGATCTGTCCTTGTGCAGAGCCCTGCATAATCCAGCCCTGCATAATTCCTGAACACGATGTTGTTCCTTCTCTTCAAGCATGTCAAAGAATAAAATGATGGATTTACAGTTTTGTATAATGGCTAGTGGCGCCCTGTTACGCCTTGACCAAATCTTCGCCGCTGCCCGAACCGACTTTAGCCGTCCAGCAAGAGTTGCAGCCGCATCGGAGGACGTTTGAGCCTGATGCCAATCCGGCAGTGTAGATCTACAGTGTCATTTCGTTTTCCCCCTTTTTGCTTTCTTTTTTTCTTATATCCACCACTGATCTAGGCAAGCCACAACATAGTCATATTTAGAATCCACCACTGCATCAAGCTACTGGTTTCAATTGGATCAACAGCTAACATATCATTATGAAATCAGTGAAACCAAAGTCTTACTACTGCACCTATAATTGAGCCCCATCAGTCTTTAGAATCCTAACACCTATAGGTAATTTTCCTTTGTTTCCTCATTAATACAATTTTTGTGGTGCTGTATTCATGAGCTAGCTGTATCGTAAATCTGAATTGATAAACATGTGCCTATGGTGCTGAATAACTTTGAATAATACCTAAGAGTGCATCTGTGATGTGTATTGATAGGAAGTATAGCCACTGGAGATTTGAATTTTACATCAACCGAGCCACCTAACATGACAGCACAACCTCCAATTGAAAGAAGTCACTCTGAGCAAAGTACACAGAACACGGCTGCTGGCTCTGATTCTATTGGCATCAATTTTGGTACAAATCCTTTTTCTCAAATTGAGGGCCCAGAAGTGCAATCTGCACCACCCTATCTCAATCTAGAGGAGGGAGCAAGTGCTAGTGGAAAAAAACGCAAGCAAAGTCAAATGTCAGCTAAACTCGGCGAATTCATAGACTTGAGAAAGATCCAAATGGAGAAAAATCAGGAAAAACTAGATGAGAAGAAGAAAAAAGAAGATGACTATTCTGTAGAAAAGTGCATTGCTGTCGTGGATACCATAGAAGACCTAACTATTGAGCAGAAGGCAGATGCTAATGAGCTCTTTCAATCTGAGATGAATCGACAGATATTTATGATGACAAAAAATCTAGCTGTTCGACTAGTTTGGCTAAAGAAAAAAATTTCACAGGTATGTTTGCTTGTTGTCTTAGTGTTCTTCTCTTGTAGCATTAGATCATCTAAACTAAACTTGTATTCTGAGATGATTCTTGCCTCATTAATTGCAGATGTCCCAGTGACTAACTGGTGGAGAAGTATGATTCTGTTTCAAAGGTAAACCCACGTTTGAGTACACTACTGTCTATATTTCCTGTTTCAGTGTGGCCAGTGAAAGATGCAAGCTTTAATCTATTATGAAACTGCAGTGTACTTGCAGTGCAATTATATCTTGTTGGATTTCATTAGACTGACTTGTAGTGGTGATCGCTTCTCTAGCCGTTTGTATCTATTAAATTTCACTGACTTGTAGTGGTGGCCAGCAAGTACATAGTGGTCACTGGCTCCTAGCTTTCAGCTTGTGTTTTTGTTTTTGTCACAGGAATTACTAGCTCCTGCAACATACATGTTTAACTGATTCCACAAACAACGCACTGATATGAAACACTCTTCGCATATGATTCTGAAATTTCCATTGACAGTATTCAGTTACTGTAGTAGATATTTGGTGAAGGAAATGTAGTTTTCTAGTCCTATAGACATACTGAACATATGTAATTGAGCACAAAAAAGTTACTCAAAGAAATGAGCATATGAACTTTGTATACTGAAACTAACTTGATGCTTGTTTGTCCTAACTGCAGATGTCCTAGTGAACATAATTGTTGCAGAAGTATTAGTTCATCTCAGGTTATGTGAGTTGCAAACAAAGTTATCTGTTTCAGTTGATGATTCATGAATGATCCGATGTAATAGTGGCTATTACTAGTAGAGTTTATTCTCTGGATCTTAATAAAAATAGGAATATCTTTCTATTATTTAGTGCTGCCATTTTGAATAGAAGGTGCAATAACAATTTCAAGACAATTACAAGCTGCTATCTGGATGTTACCTTGTGTACTGCCTTTTAGTTTGGTTCTTGAGATACATTTATGCTCGAGTTGAAGGTATTTGGCGCCAGGTTCTGGAAGAATTTTTTGTGTTATAATTGCATCTTTGTCCATTTTTTACTTTATTATGGCATTGAATTATTGAATATGTATTGAATTTTGTTGATTTTTCTCAATTTTTGGGCTTGTTTACCTTGCTCCTGTACTCTCTTTTCCTTTTTTTGTTTCTTTTTTAATTGAATTTGAACGGCAAAGGATGGTTTTTTCAAAATCCAAGGCAGCCGTCGATTCTAACAGCCACCCTGGGCTTGCCTCCCATGTGCTTGCTTCCAAACAGCGCCAGAGAACAGGACTCATCTCCCCTGGCGTGGAGGGGGATGTGACCGTCCACAAAAATCCCCCTAGGGGCTGCTATTCCCTAGGCTGAGCTGCCCCGAGCTCCCAAAGGAAGCCTAAAGGGTTCACCATGGGCAAGGTTGACACCACTCTTTTCATCAAGAAGATTGGAAAAGATCTATTTGTGTTGCAAATATATATTGATAATATCATATTTGGATCAACCAATCAAGAATTTTATGATGAGTTTAGAAAGATGATGGCTAATGAGTTTGAAATGTACATGATCAGAGAGTTGAGTTACTTCCTTGGTCTTCAAATCAAGCAATTGAAGAATGGTACTTTTATGAGTCAAGGCAAGTACATCAAGGATATGATCAAGAAGTTTGGCATGAGTGATAGCAAAAGTCATTAGCACACCAATAGGAACCAATGGCAACTTGAATAGTGATACAAGTGGAAATATGGTGGATTAAAAGTTGTATCGGTCTATGATTGGAAGCCTACTCTATGTAACCGCATCAAGGCCGGATGTCATGTTTAGTGTATGCATGTGTGCAAGATTTCAAGCCTCGCCAAGAGAAAGTCATTTGAAGACTACAAAGAGGATATTGAGGTACTTGAAGCATACACCAAATATTGGTTTGTGGTATCCCAAAGGAGCAAAGTTTGAGCTAGTTGGTTACTCCAAGTCAGATTATATGGGATGCAAGGTTGAAAGGAAGAGCACCTCGGGCACATGTCAATTGTTGGGAAGATCACTTGTTTCATGGTCATCAAAGAAGCAAAATAGTGTTGCATTATCAACCGCCGAAGCCAAATATATATCCGCCGGTAGTTGTTATGCATAAGTACATTGGATGAAGGCCACTTTGAGTGACTTTGGAATCAAGTTCAAGAAAGTGCCATTGCTATGTGACAATGAGAGTGCAATCAAGTTGACCAACAATTTAGTTCAACATGCAAGAACAAAGCACATTGATGTCCGCCACCATTTCATAAGAGATCACCAACAAAAAGGGGACATTTGCATTGAGAGTGTAGGCACCGAAGATCAACTTGCTGACATATTCACCAAGCCATTGGATGAGAAAAGGTTTTGCAAGCTAAGGAATGAGTTGAACATATTGGATTTCTCAAATATGTGTTGATGCACCCCCACTCATATGACATGCCTCTCCTTCGAGCAATCCAAGGTAAAAGTTGATTGGCATGACATACATCTTTGCTAAGGACATGATTAGTGCATCTAGTCACATTTTCAATTTTATTAGGACCTTTCTAGTGGTTCTATTTTATTAGGCTCATTCATGAAAATCAAATGAATTTGATATTTATATGATATCACTATTGCTTCTATGCTTGATTTGATCTAGTGATAGCATATGACATGTTTATGGGCTTGTAAACCTAGTGTTTGATTTAGAAAATGAGCTCTAAGTATTTAACTCAACATGGTACAAGATAACCCTTATTTGGAGGTGTGAAGAAGCTTGTCCTTGGATCAAATCGAGTTAAATATCTTTGGCAAATGATCTAGACTAGACCAAATTTGGGAAAATGATCCTCACCCCATTGATTGACATTGATAATCTCGACTCTATAAGTAATACTATCTATATTTTGAACCTTTGTGGTTATTGATGACAAAGGGGGAGAGAAACAAAGATAGTAGTAAAAATAGTGAAAAAGGGGGAGAAGTATCATAAAGGGAGAGAAACATAAAGATATCTTGATATATGACATAGGGGGAGAGATATGACAAAGGAAAGGGATCAACTAAAATTTTGAGCACACAAGTAGGGGGAGCAAGCTCATGAACTTGTATGATGCATTTGAATGTGCATTTCATATGTTTGCTTGCATGGCACAAGTATTAAATTTTAAACATCCATGCTTGTGTGATGTGTGTTAGTTGTAAGATTGAATAATGAAATGAAATCACTAGATAACTTTCATTTCCAAGTATTGTTTCCAAGTGGTATTGAGCTAACCATGGTGCTAAGGATGGTATATTGGTGCACTCTGATTGGTATCACGCTTCAAAGGTCCATCTTTTATACCTTAGCATCATTTGGTAGATATTGACTCCTATATTTCCTATCTAAGCATATGAGCAAGCTACTATCCAAAGTCTTAGCACATATGTAGGGGGAGCAATTGCTACCATTTGGGGTTCATGAAACTTGTCCATATCCTTTTACACATGGTAAATATGCTTGGGCAAGCAACATGGATTCAATTGAATTTCAATTCATATCTTTGTGAAAGAGTTGTCATCAATTACCAAAAAGGAAGAGATTGAAAGCTCTAGTTTGGTTTTGGTGAATTGATGAAACCCTAAGTGCTAACCTAGTTTATCAAGTGACCATGAGATAGGTAGCATATTCCAAGTGGTGAAGCAAATGAAGATCATAACATGATGATGATACCATGATGATGATCAAGTGCTTGGACTTGGAAAGAAGAAAGAGAAAAACAAAAAGCTCAAGGCAAAGGTATAAACCATAGGAGCTATTTTGTTTTGGTGATCAAGACACTTAGAGAGTGTGATCACATTTAGGTTTGATAGCCGTACTATTAAGAGGGGTGAAACTCGTATCGGAATGCGGTTATCAAAGTGCCACTAGATGCTCTAACTCATTGCATATGCATTTATGATCTAGTGGAGTGCTAACACCCTTAAAAATGTTTGTGAAAATATGCTAACACATGTGCACAAGGTGATACACTTGGTGGTTGGCATATTTGAGCAAGGGTGAAGAAGATAGAGTCAAAAAGAAGTTAGTCGCGCTGGTTACAGAGTGACCGGACGTGTCCAGTATGGTGACCAGACACGTCCGGTATTTGGCAACGAACTCCACGACCGGACGCGTCTAGTCACCACACTGGACGCGTCCGGTGTGAATCAAAAAAGCAGTATATGATAGGACAGTCGATCAGACGCTGGCAGCGTCTGGTCCGATATCACCGGACGCATCCGGTCGGGCAAGGATGCTTACTATACTCCACCGGACGCTGCGGCTCAGCGTCCGGTCATTTGTGTTTGTGCGTCTGGTGTGAGCATCCGGTCATCGACAGATTAAGTAGCAACGGCTATGTTGGTTTGAACTAGACACATGGCAGTCTGGGGGCTACCGGACACGTTCGGTATGCCGACCGGACGCGTCCGGTATTCACGACCGGTGCGTCCGGTGCTACGTCCGGTCAATTGGACCAGAGCGTCCGGTCACCCCGCGTTATGCCCAGTGAAGGGGTATAACGACTCTATTTCGTGGGGGCTTCTATTTATGCCCCATGGCCGGTTGAAGCTCACACCTTTGGCTATTTTTATTGACATAGCAACCTTGTGAGCTTAGCCAAAGTCCTCCCACTCATCTTTATCATTGATTCATCATCTTTGTGAGATTGGGAGAGAATCCAAGTGCATTGCTTGAGTGTTTGCATCTAGAGACACTTGGTGTTCGTGTTTCGCTGCAGATTTCGCTTGTTACTCTTGGTGGTTGCCGCCACCTAGACAGCTTAGAGTAGCGAGGATCGTTGAGCGAAGGTTGGTGATTGTCTCCGGCTCCGATCGTGGTGATTGTGAGGGGTTCTGGACCTTTCCTCGGTGGAGCACCAAAAGGTACTCTAGTGGATTGCTCATGGCTTGTGTGATCCTCATCTTGTGTTGGTTGTGCGGCACCCTATTGAGGGTTTGGCGTGTGAAGCCAATTAGCGCGTGAACCTCCAAGTGAGTGAATCGCCACAACGAGGAGTAGCTTGCCGACAAGCAAGTGAACCTTGGTAAAAAATCATTGTGTTCATCCTTTGATTTCGAGGTGATTGGTCTTCATTGATATTGATTCTTGTGATTGATTGGTTCACTCCTCGACACGGCGGTATAACTATCTTGCTTACTCTCTTTACATTACCGCAAACTAGTTGTCAAGCTCTTTAGTGTAACTAGTTGTGAGAGCTTATTAGTTTGGTTAGTGTGGCTCTTTAGTTAGCATTTGAGAGCACACTAACTTAGTGTAGTGACATAGCTATTGTGTGGATACATACTATATAAACTAGAATTATGGTAGGTGGCTTGCAATTTTAGTAGGCTAGTGCAAAACTTGCTTCGCCTCATAATTTTGTAATCGGTTTGCTAAGTGTTGTTGTAGAAATTTTTATTAGGCTATTCACCCCCCTCTAGCTATTAGGACCTTTTAGTGAGGGCGAAGGTGCGCAGGGGCCGACTTGAATAGAGGTGACCTATCTCTGGCGCACTCGTGGGTGCAAGACGATGGATGTGGCAGAGAGATAGGAGGTAGAGCGAGGATGGTGGAACAGCTAGGGATCTGCTGTGACACGCCTTGGTGGGACGTGGTTGACATAACACAGTGACCTAGTCTAGCCACTAGCGAACGAGCACGCGCGTGTTCATGTCGGCCTAGCCCATGTGCCGCAGTGCCATCAATGGCATGACGATGGTGGGTGCAACCATGTGCATAGAATCAAACCGGGTTAGGGCATAGAGCATTGCGGCGCAGACCCGAGCACAGGGGTGATGGCAGCTGCAGTAGGCATGTCGCGAGGCACGACAGACTTGGTAGCATGGCAGCACGTAGGGCGGGCGGCAGCAGCGGCGGCCTCACATGGCAGTGCCCATGACTATTCTCACGGCACATGGTTAGCCTAGCATGGCAACACACGTGCGCGCATGAGGCGCACCGACGCGGCGACGTCAACCACTGACGCGCGGTGACCGCACCCATGCGGGGGAAGCAAACCGAAAACGTGTTGTGCTCGGATTTTAAAGCTTCCACCGCGACCAAACCGTTACTCCTAAACATAAATAGTCCTCACTACACTCAAGATGGTATATGAGGCTACTTAATCAAGCTATAACACTACATCGCTCTTTAACCCAATTCCTCAAAATAGTTTGCTAAACATAGCAGTTTTGAGTTGAACTCTATTTCAAATTGCATTTCTAAGCTGTTGGAAATATTAGCTAGCACGGTTATTTTTCAATAGCAAGTATTTCATCTTCTACAAAGTTCACACTCCAAACTTTATTTAAGCCCCATATATAAGTTCTATAGTAATTTTACTCAATAAAAATTGCTTTACAACCATACTTGATAATTGTACGAATCGTGGAGTAACTTTTCATTTTGCATTCTTATTGATCGTTTTAGTTGAAATACTTCACCTATTCGTTTCATCACGTGCATTACCCCATAAGTATGATGCTCATGACGTGTTTTAGTAAATGATTTAGGGTATAACACCGAGGGTGCTACATTAATCACCTTGCACTAGTGTTTATGAAGTTTGTAGGAAATTCTTATAGGCTCTTCACCCCGCCCTCTCTAGCCATCTAGATCATATCAATATGAATCACTCTAAGTTACTTAAGAAGATTTGTTTAGCTCAAAACCCTAGCCCCAAATGTGCTAGAGGCTGCCATGATCGCTGCAGCAATCAAAGGGCTCACACAACTAGACAATGTGCCTCATATTTCATAAGAAATCCTCTGCATTCCATCAATGAGTTGTTTAAAATAATGAATGAGTATGCCAAGTTTGACATAGACTAGAGAAGATAAAAAGCGGTGTGAAACCAGTTTTGTCAATCATATAAGCAACAACGTCAACAACCTACATAGTTAAATGACAAGTGAAATGTGCGTCCCTTCCACACAATCAACAACCTTGAGGAAGAGAAAAATCAAGAAGCTCAAGATTCTCGAGACCAGTCGTAAGATCAATTTAGGGCACCATTTTGTGAAGGTTGGGGTGGTTGTGAATCTCGCAATAGTCATGGACACGACATCTGATTGTGCTATGTATGCAGTGAAAACACAGGTCACACCACCAAGATAGACTTCACAGTAGGAAGAAGTGTTGAAGCATGTGTTCCCCACAACTCTTCGTAGCAAGATCCAACCATTAGATCAGCTTTCTCCCTAATATACCACTCTCTCGGGCCAAACATCATGCATTCGACGATGATTGCCTCTAATTTTGTAGGTTGTTCGAGATAGTGGAGACCACCATTCCATCAGACAAAACATCATAGAAAACAAGTTGCAAGGGACAATGGAAATAATGGTGGATTTGGAATACAACAACTAATGACTCTTGGCTTGTTGATAAGCATCACAAACTGAAGTATTATTGTACTCAATTATACAAGGAAGATTAAAATTTCTAATGATTATTTGTGTGATAAATGCACTAGGATGACCTAGGCGGATTATGCCATCTTTCAAAAAGATGGTCTATTGACTCCATAACCTTGCTTTTATAGGTGATGCATGAATAGGATATAGCCATTTCTAGCAATCTCCCCTAAGTAGAGTCCTCATCATATCCTGATCATGTAAAAAAAGAAATCAAGATGAAAAACTAGAAATACATTATTATCTGAAGCAAGGCGGTCGATAGTAACATGTTTTTTTTCTTAGCTTTAGAAACATGAAGAACATTATTAAGATGAAGATTGCAACTAGGGGTATGAATAATAGACCGACCAATATGCCTAATCCTCATACCTACACTACTAGTTGTGTGAATCTAATATGTGCCATTGTACTTTTTCATGAACTAAAAGCTTTTTAGTTCTCTAGTGATGTGGTCAATGGCACCACTATCGGTGTACCAGTTGTTGTCCATATCATAGGAGTTTGTGGCTATTGCCATGTTTCTTTGATTTGGAACATAAGTCTCATCGTACCTATGTTAGCATCTATTTGTCATGTGCCTAATATTGTAGTACACCTGACATAGTGTTCTTGACTAGGTGTTTCTTGTATTGTCCCTTTGGTTGGTGTTATGTATCCGAGGATCTATTTATCTATGGCATACCATTCTTCATATACACTGGGTTCGAGAATTTGGAGACCTTGTTGCCCACCTTGTTGTTTTTTTTGCGACAGTGCCTAGGCACATTTTTCATTAATAGGGGGTAGAAACAGCACACAGAGGCCTAACAGCAGTAACCAATAGGTTACCAAAGTGTTGACAACAGAAACTAAAAATAAAATAAAATGAACTAACTAAAAGTTACTATATTATAGATAAACTGTCAGTGACCTCAAACGTCTATAGCCTGCCTGTAGCCACAGAAAAGCCTCATCGCCGATGGACTGAGTAAGCTCCAATGGCGAAGACAACAACCCCTGAATGTCCAAGAATTCCTCTCTTTCCAAATGGACCAGCTTATAAGCATCATAAGGGAGTCAAAACCTCTCCTGGCATCCTTTGGAACGACCTTCCTTGAACAAAGCTACCAAAGCAATAACTCATCATTTTGGTAGTTCATCAGATGCAGCAACTGAAGCTTCATTAGGATGCATGACCACACTTCCTTGCTAAAAACGCACCCAAGTAGCAGGTGATCCATTGTTTCAAGTTCTTGGTCACAAAGGGCGCAACTGTCATCGTCCTACAGTCCGTACTTCTTATGCCTCGTGGTTGCCTATCAATCTCCTATGTAGAATTAACCAAAAGAAGAACTTTTCTTTAGGCGACACGCTCATCTTCCAAATTTCTTATTGAGCCAATGAACATGGCCCCATAAGGCGACATGACTAAAAGGTTCTTGTTTGGTTTTGGTAATTGAGTGACAACCTAGGTGGACTAATGTGTGGTTAAGTGATTTACACAGGAGATTAGTCCACACAGAACACTTGTGTGAGCAACTCATGCAATAGAGGTGAAATGGCTTGGATATGTTGCATAGCTCACACATATGATGATAGAGTTTATTGCATATGAGACATAACATTAAGTCATGTGACTAAGGTGGAGAAGATCAAGACAAGACTTGGCTTGATGGACTGGTTGCAAGTGTAAAGGGCAAGTGAAGGCTTTGGAGCAATGGACCACATGGCGGTGAAGCTTGAGCAAGACTTGGCGTCGATGGATGAAAGCAACGGTGAAAAGCAAGTGAGATCAAGATCGATGAACCAACAAGGTCACGTGATAATATGAAGTGGATCATATCATTTGTGATATGGTTGGTGCATGTGTTGCATCAACAATGGAGGAGATGGAATAGAATGTGCAAGGCAAAGGTATAACCTATAGGGCATTTTATTTTACCAGTCATAGGTGTGTAGAGAAGTTTATGATCAGGTTTAGGATAGATGGCCACACTATTAAGAGGGGCAAACTTGTTTGCATATTGGTTATCTAGTGCCACTCGGGTGATCTAACTTTGCATTGTTGCTAGGATCAAGTGGCGTGGTAAATTAAGTGACTAATCCTTTGGAAAACATTTGTGAAAAGCTAACACAGAAGCACAAGATGGTGGAACACTTGGAGTGTTCGCACATTTGCAAAGGTGGTGAAAAAGGTAAAGAAAAGGAGGCATAACCGGGCTCGGGGTGCTGCCTCAAGGGCACTGCCATGCCTTGTCCGGTGCACCGCCACCCCTGTGGCGGTGACCAGTTGAGGAGGCCGAGAGGGAGGTGTTTTGGTGGGGCACTGCCACCCTGTCCGGTGGCTCTGCCACCCCTAGGGAGGTGCCCACCTGACCCCAACTAATCAACAACAAAGTGAGCGCGGGCACCGGTGCGTCCAATGTACACGACCATGGTGAGGGCGGTGCACCGCCTGGTCACCACCACTGGTGGGGCGGTGCCACCGCCATTTTTTAGCCAAGAGCGAGGGAGCTAGAGCTGGGCACCGCCACGGGCACCGCCACCCCTAGGGCGATGCACCACCACTTTTTCCAGAGACATGTGTTTTTAGGGGGCTGGCCGGGTGGTCACCGTAGCTTGTCCGGTGCCCCAGTTGGATGACCGTTGGAGGGGCACCGCCACCCCTATCCAGTGCCACCACCGCTGTGACCAGTGACCTCGTAGAATGTGTTCCAAGGCTCCAACGGCTCTATTTGGCTTGTGGGTTATAAATAGAGGTGGAGCTCGGGCTTGGCTGAGGTTGAGCACCTTGGGAATGTGTTGCCCTTATGTGTGCTTGGTTTGAGAAGCCTCTAACTCACTTGTGCTTGCAAGAAGTGCAAATCCATTGTGAGTGAGTGATTCTAGTGCGTTGCATTATGAGATTTCATCGAGTGGCACTAGGTGTTCGAGTTGCAAGCCGGTGGTGATTTTTCCTCTTGGAGGTTGCCACCTCATAGATGGCTTCGTGGCGAGTTCTTCGTCGTGAAGCACGCAAGAAGATTGTGCAGTGCTCTAGAGAAGAATTTGTGAGGGGTATCATGCTCACCCCACGGGAGCCACAAAGAGCAACACTAGTAGAGCGTGCCATTGAGCTACCCTCACTTGTGGGTAGGTTCTTGCGGTGCCCGATGTGTGGGCTTGGTGTGGTGCCAATTAGCTACCAAACCACCAAGTGAACAGTCGACACAATGGAAACTAGCGTGTTGGAAAGCATGTGAACCTCGGGACAAAAATTACCGTGTCATTCTTGTCTTCCCATTGGTTTGCATCCCCTTTTACACAAGCTTGTATTTACTTTCATATACATTGTGCTTGTGTAGTTGCTCTTGTAATTAGTTAGCTTGTATAGCTTGCTAGTTACCTTCTTGCTCGTGTAGCATAGAAGTAGCTCCCTTGCGTGACTAATTTGGTTTGAGTAACCTTGTTAGTCATATTGCTTAGTTTGTGTATCTAAGTAATTTGCACTCTCTAATTCGGCATTAGTTGCCTTGTTATTGAACATTGCTAGTGAGCTTAAGTGGCTTTGTGCTTTTGCTTACTAGATTGTGTAGGAGCTCCCTGAGTTGTGTGAAGTACTAGTTGCGTAGGTTTGTTTGATCTTGCAAGCTAGATGGTTAGGTGAGATCTAGCTAGCCCAACACCTTTATTGCCTAATTAGGATCTTTTAAGGTGCTTGAGGACTTAGATGGAGGGGTATAATCTGTAACACCCTTGGTGTTACACTGTATAGTCTTTTACTAAAATACTGCATGGGCATTATATTTATGTGTAAATGTGTGTAATATAGGGTGCAAAGCAATGTACGTAACTTGAAACATTCATCAGAAACATGAAACGGATGTTATATCTCATGTCGCATTGTATCACTTAGGGTTTAAATGAATTTTTATTGAACGGAAATACTATAGAATGCATATACGACAATGAAATACTATAGAATGCATAAAGTTTATAGTATAAGCTTCGTAGGTGACAATGAAATACTTATGGTCAAGAACGGGATTCACTAGCTAGCTTACTTAATAGCTTGGAAATCGTATTTGACTTGAAACCGATCAAGATGTAGTCAAATTTCTTAAATTAGAAAATGGGTTGACGAGGCTAAGTTTAGGAATTTTTGTAGGCGAATTGGATTAAGAAGTAGTGTAATTTCAGGGCTGGTTTTAGTAGCTTGATATGCCATCTCGAGCGTAAAATAGGTGGTTTAGCAACTAGATCAATGAGATGGATTTTTGGGATGCTTTCAAAAGCGTGCAAGGCACGTTCCTGGCCGGCTTCAGTGTTTGGACACGGTCACCAAGCCTCGGGTCGGCTCAGCGCCATAGCACTGTCTTGTCCAAGCGCGCACATGCGCTCCGCCGCGCTCACCCGCACCGTTGTTGCCGCGCCCTGGCAAGCGACTCACACATGCATGCGCACGTTGCGCCAGGCGGCCTGGCCACTCGGCCACCACCACCGTCGTTGCGAAGACAGATTGTTCTGAGGGTTTATCTGCAAAGTATATGACTGTAGGAATAGTACCATAGGTCTCAAGGTGATTCACCGGAAGGTCAGGAACATTTTCGCAAAACTGTCGTAGCGTGCGGGCCTCCCCGTTGCGCGTCTGAGCCACGACTGCGTGGGCTACGCTAGTGGGTCGCGTAGGCGCATGCGCTGCGCGGGAGTGGGCCGAGCCGCTCATGCGATGGGCCGCGCGGGTGGATTCGGTTTTTCATTTCTGGTGAATTAATAAATGTTTATTCAATTTAGTTTGGAGCCAAACTTTGAAAATTTATAGTAAATTCTATAGATGTCTAAAAATAGTGAAACCAAATTTGTTAGGTTCGTAAAAATGCTATCTATCTATTGGTGTAGTTAGTTTACAGTTAGCTATGATAATGATAGATTCATAAATTCAAATTAGAAAGCTTAGTATTATTTAGCTTAATATTTGTAGGAATTTTTGTGGCAAATTGATGATAGCTGTAGCTATGAAATTTTTACAGTAGGCTCAATAGATTATTATGTACTTACTGTAATTTTTGTAGCCCTAGAGTAGGTTGATAAATAGAGTAGCTAATACTCCTTGTTTTATCATATAAGAGTAAATTGGTATTAAGAGTAAGAATGCCTTTAGTTGCTAAGATAGTACATGCCATGTTTCATACCTGGTTAGTGGGTATGATAGATAACATAGCGTCTTAGTCGGTAGAACTAGCTTAGTAGCTTGACAGGTGTATTCGTATTTTAAGAGTTGCGGTTGCCGTATTACTAAGTGTTGCATCATCATTTCATGCATGTAGATAACGAGTTGGTAGAGTTCGTGCCTACGGACGAATAGGACTACGAGGAGGTTATTGAGGAGTACGAGGAGAAGATTCTCGTATAGGAGGGAGCCCCAGAGCTATTCGTTGCTGACTTTGTTGACACACCGCCTGTCCAAGGCAAAGCCCTAGTGCATAACCCATATTTTTGAATGATCAGTGAATATATATATGATGTGCATTTACGTTACAGGTATTTTATGGAAACTACATGCATAGATATACTTACCTATGAGTCCTACTAGTATAGGTCGAGTAGCTGTTATGCTTAGAATATCGATAGCGTGAGTAACCTATCGTTACTCACAATAGGTGATAATTATGATCGCTCATGATAAAATGGTGGAAAGAAAAAATGGTGATCGGGCAGGGTTATGGTATAGGTATTGGTGGGTGTAAGAGGTTGTGTCCTGTGGCCAGCAGGGCATAGCTTGGTTACACTTTTTCTCTGTCTGTATCGGTTAAGGACCAACCATTGCATTGGGTTCTAGGTAAGTCATAGATTTATTATCCCGAGCACATACTTGGGTATGGGCGTAAGGAAGGCTTGTTTCTCTCTTGTCGTGGGTTCCGGCTCTTTTCAGATCAACTGATTGGAGGCAGTGATGGTGGAGGTCTAAGCATCGTACTGAGTCCGGGACTCAGGAGCGGGGGCTTAGAGTCCAAGTTTGGATGGGGACGTGGACCCTATGATAGGAGAGTGATGGGCTGGTCCTACTTGTGCCTAGGGTTCAAGCGGGGCATGTGTTTTGGGGTACCCAGCTGGGGGCATTGATTCACGAATCACCGATGTTCCGGTACGACTTGTCTATAGTCTAGCACCGTAGTAAGAACTAAAAGATGAAAGGTGATGAAATTAAACTGATTGCTCAACCCTTGCTTGAAAGTAGAACATGTGTTTACATAGAATGGCTAGATTATAAATTAATTATGACTACTAATAATAACATAAATAAGGATTAACTACTAGAATTGCTTTCTACAAAAAGAAACCTAGCAAACCATAAAGCTTATCATATCCCTTGGAGTCGGGAAATTATTCCCACTAGTCGGATAAGTCTTGCGAGTATATTGTGTACTTAGGGTTTATTTACCCCTGTTGCAGGTTCCACTTGAGGAGTACCAGTTGTGTGAAGGATTCTTCTGGTGGGCATAGACGGATCCTTGTTCATTATCGATAGATGTTTATTATCATTCTGCTGTTTAATATTCCGCACACTGAATTTGGTAATGTAATAATACATTTCTAAGAACTCTGGATGTATGAAATGGACTAAGTATTGTAACTCATTCTCATTATTGGATCCTTGGGGAAAATATGGATCTTTCGAGCTCTCCCTTGGGGTGTGCCCGACGGAACTCGCCTGATGTAGCTCGCTCTCAAGGTGCTTAGTGTCAATGGAAGACAAGCACCTTCGTAAGCGCGTTATCTAGGGTGGTTCAGCCACATAATTTTGGCTAGACCAATAGTTTTAATTCCATATTTATTTCGGTTAGTTAGTGCAACTATTTTTTAGAAAGTACTATTCACCTTCCTCTAGTCCGCCATCTTGACCCTATAGCGACCGAGTAAGCTTGATCTTTGGACCATTTCTAGCGCACCACGGCTGATACCCCCATCATTTAGCTAAAGGGACTCTAGCAAGTCTCAAAGGAGCATGTACTCCATCAAGACCTAAACGGTGATCGCACCATTGATATCGCACACCTAGCTGTGATTCTGGATTGCTAAAGCAACCATTCGCTTCCTCCACAATCGTGGCACGATAATAAAGACGGACGGTGCAATTTGTTCAATGGAGCATCCATCAAGCCATCTATCAGTCCAAAACTCTAGAACGCCATAGATAGACCATCATCGATGAGTGTCCTTGTCGCCTGAAAGAGAGCCGTCACTGCCCTCTCTGAAGATGATGGTAGGTAAATCCATGTCCTATGGGCATCAGTTTTGCGCAGCCACTCCCATCTTAGCCTTAGGCCCAGCCAAAAACGCCGCAAGTCTAGGACACCCAATCCGTTAGGCTCATCTTTTGGCCTGCCACAACTTCCTAGTCTACATGACATTTACCCTCGCTTACTGAGTTCAATTCACTCCAAAGGCCCTCCACAGCTTATCAATTGATTCGGTCGCGTAAGGCAAAATGTTGACCACAATGTACATATGAACTGGAACTGCAGATAGCGTCGATTTCACCAGAGTTGCTCTTCTTGCTGTGTTCATCAATTTTCCCTTCCAAGTTGGAATTCTACTTGCGACTGCATCCACCTTAAGCGTCGAAGCGTCAACATTACACCAAGGTAATGACATGGGAAATCTCCCACTCCACATGCTAGCAAATGAGTGGCAAGTTGAATTTGCTCCTCCGAGCACCCAATGGGTGTTGCAACACTCTTGTCTAAGTTGGTTTGAGAGTCCTGAAGTCGAGGCTAAAATCTCTAGGATTGCCTTGGTCACCGAAAGGTCCATCTCATTTGGCGCAAGGAAAAGAACCATATCATCAACATAGAGTGGTGTTTAACACTTAATCGCACCGCAACGCAGCGATGTGGAGAGCCCCTGTCCGTCCACCCACATGATTAGGGCATTGAGCACTTCCATTACAGGACAAATAACATTCTTTGCCATGGTCTTCCATTAAGCAGTATCCTTGTACTAGCCGTGGATAGCAGCAGCGAGGTCTAGTCCCGGCACCTTGCACTAAAACCCAAGTGTGCTAGCGAAGCCAACAAAAATGGCCTAGAGACCGAATCGAAAGCCTTTGCAACGTCGATCTTCAGGACTAGGCAACTGTCCCTTTTGGCGTGCAGGGCCTTACATGTCAATTGAATGGATAAAAAATTGCCGTGTATGGAGTGCCCCTTAATGAATGCACTTTGATTCTGCTGCACCAACTCGTTCAACACCTTGGCGAACCGTCTTGCCAAGCATTTGGTGATCAATTTATTGAAGCTATGCATAAGGCTTATGGGCCTTTAGCCCTTATTTCTTGGGCATCGTTCTTCTTGCGCAATAGGATCATGAATGCATCATTAAGGTGAAAATTGCGTCCATCCAGTCCCCAAAACACGTTGAAGGCGTTGAGCACATCCACCTTAATGATAGGCCATGCTAGCTTGTAAAACAGGGGGCACTATCAATGTGCTAGTGAGATGGGCGAGGATTTGTGCCTGCTACATTGTATGGTTGCTCTTTGACAACTTCTTAGAGATAGAGATGGCGAAGAGAGGATTTATGGCATTAGAGGAGGTGGCCATTGTGGCTAGCCTCTAGTTTTTCTTTTTTAATGGCTTTGATACTATGTAAAAACTCAGAAGTGTGGAAGCTTTAGTTGAAACGCCGCGACTTCCTCTTAGCCCATAGTTGCATGTTATATAGACGAGGAATAGCCCCTCGCGTGACATATATAGGATGCTCGAACAACTAGGGTGTAACCTTCTCTTTCAGCTATAACCTTCTCATATCAACGCTACAATACGTAGGCACGTGTTAAATGAAGAATATCAGGGCTGTCTCTAGGTGTAGGACAGGTGGTGTGACCGCTAGGGGCCCAAGCCGCTAGGGGCCCATGAGTATATATGTATGTTGTAGATATATATAGCTATTATAATAAAGTATTGAAGACTTATATATTTAGCACGACAGTCCAAGAGAGCTTTGAAGGTTAGTGTTTTTTCTATTTCTAGTGGATACTGTTCTTAAAGATTTTTCATTAAGAAGTGCCCGAAGATGGTTTTTCACACAGCACTGAAGTATTATGCTTTATTTGAGTGAATCATAATAGTTATTTTATTGTTCTTTTAGTTCTTTAGTTATACTATCGTTATCTTTTATGAACTAAAAAACATACGTTGCAAATTAATTTTTTTGTACTATATATTTTAATCGTCTTATTAAATGCTTAATTTAATGGGCTCTTACGATCGTGCTCGCCCAAGGTCCTCTAAAAGAGACGGCCCTGAGGAACATGCTAGAAGAAGAATCCTGCACGGCCAGCTGCTAGTTTCTAGCCAAACTGACAGCCGACAAATGTTACTCACTCATGCTGACCAACGACACAATGGCACAGACGGACAGGTCAACTCATCTCCGTTCACTTGATGCCAAATGACGGACAGTAAATATGTGCTAATGGCGGATTAATTAGGCTTAATAAATTCATCTCGTAAATTAGTCTCCATCTATGTAATTAGTTTTATAATTAACTCATATTTAGTTCTCCTAAATAACATCCGAACGTCCGATATGACATGGACTAAAATTTAGTGCATGGAACCAAACACCCCCTAATTCTGTGGTCTGCTCTGGTGGTGCCAAATCCTGATGCTCCACCGATGTGACGTAGCTCGATCATCGCCACTAAGACTCTCCTTCACTGGAGCTCGTGCACCTTGTTGGCATGTTGCGATTTGTTTATGCAAATATCCTACGTTGACACTGACAGAAGCTATCTTAGTGGACCTGATTATATATATGCTTCTATGCGGCAGCTCCTACTTAGTACTGCCTTTTCAGTAGGATAGTACTATATGAGCATATGTGTAGTGTGGTCAGAAAGTAGGTAAAGCCTAACCTACCATAGTAAACGGTGACAATTATTAATCGTCCTTTTGAGCTTAATTCAGGAAAATGACATCTAGTTTGACTTTTGAGTAGCAAAATCATTTTCTTGAGCCTTGACCTCTTGCTGTATAGTCAGTTTGTCACTTGCACTAGCTTAATCCATTGCAGCGGTGAATACAGATGCCCATGCCTGCATGGCTGCATGACATGATTCTTCAGAATCCAATCCTAACGCTCAGTACTTGACTACCTTAAGAAAAAATAATCAATGTTCAGCACTCTACCAGTTTTCCTAAAGCAAGATGCAGCATTCCTTAATTGGGTGAATTACGTGTAACTCCACGATGACGCTTTGAAAGTTTGGCGCCTTGACCCTTCATCTCTAAGAGCTGTTTGACAAATGGAGGATCATCATTTTGCTCTTGCAGTTGTTTAAGCTCCTTGCATTTCTCAACCTTTGCATGGATTCTGCACTGAACCGTGGAATCACTTTTTAAGAAGGTGAACTGGATGACATTCAACGAACCAGAGCAGCAGAATCTTATCCTGGCCTGTAGGCAACCATGATTCTGCTATCCTTACTTCTGAAAACATATACCTGTCAGGATTTCACAAAGGATGGGTTGGATGTGGTGCCTTTTGTGGATAGATTCACCCTGTCAGTTCATGTATGATCACCATGTGCTGTTAAGATAAGATTCAGTGACTGCATTTGATGGTTGATACAATACAAAGGTGCTGAACAGAGCGTTCAAAATTGCACAAATATCTCGTCGCTTAACGTGCACAGGAGCTATGATACATCATGTGCCCAACAACCTGGAGAGTGATGAGCTGCAGAGAGCCAGATCATGGCAGCACCTGCTGTGGATCTGGGCCGAGCGATGTTATAAAAGATTTGGCCTGAAACCAAAGCTGTTTTTCCCAGTGCTCTTCCTAGATGGTCCTCCTGCTAGGAAAGTAATTGACTGCAGGCTGCGGCAGTGATGAAAATACAGTGGTAAAAATCCAAGTACTTGCGTCCAGCATGTAGAATACCTCCTGTCCAGATCAACACCTTTGGACGTCTTCGCCAAGAATGGATGTGAAAGCAATATTAGACTTTGCATTTGGTTTCTCTACATTTGAGTGTGCTCTTTCCCCTCTACATTTTTCTAGTGTTCGAGCTGAAAATTTTGTAAGGATTGGTTGTATGCGGATGCAGGGACCGGATATTTTCCATTTTCTGAAAAAAGGATCAACACCTGTTCATATAACTAGGTACAGACTTTGCAGATGAAAGAAACCCGTGGACGCGAAACTGTGACGAATGAACTGAAGCCTGAAACGGCAAGGGGGCATAAGATCATGGTGTCCTGTGTCATCTTCAGCGATGGCAAAAGATTGCAATGATAGAAGAGAGGACCCCAGCAACGCAGCATTGTGCATGCATATCCTCCAGCAGCAGCAGCACAGCGGCACAGGTGGTGTGCTTAACATATGCAGAGCTGATTCCAACTCATTCTTTTGAGGTAGGCAGGCATTCCTCCGCATCAGTGACTATCTATCTATCTAGCCACAGAGATGCCTTTGCTTTCCTGCTCTGTTCGTGCACTGTGCAGCATTCACTTGTGCCCTTTTGCGCTCAGCACTCGAGCCTTTCCATGACCACAGAAAACCAGTTGGATGGATCCGTCCGTCACCTTGAAGAGGACTAGAGGGAGGCTGTGGAAGCTGGCTCTGGTTGGAATGGATCCATCACCTTGGATTGGATGTGCATTGGCATTGGCCCCAGCAGGGACTGAACACTGATAATAACTGGAGATCATGGCAGTACAGTTCTTTGCCTTTGCAAAGAGAGGCCGGGCCCCCACCGGGGTTTGAATGGCACGCCTTTGACCGTCTCACAGTTGCCACAACCAACACCAGACTGCTCTCTTCAAAATTGAGTTGTTATTAGTTGAGGAGACCTGATCCACCTGATTATTAAGGCTTCAGTTTTGAAGCTTAAGCTCGAAAGATTTGGTTTTTGCACGGTAAGGGTAATGCAGCCTTCAGTTTTGAGGACATGCATCATACTAGACGACTGTGGAGTACGTAGGATACAGTAAAAGCTGATAGCTGGTGAAAAAGTTTTCACTTGGTAGTGCTGCTAGTTCAGAATTGGCGAGTAGGGATGAAAGGCAAAATGCATCTGCAAGTTGCAACTTTGGCCTCTGCAAGGTAAGGGCAACGCAGCCTTCCCTCTTCTTTACCTCTCCTATCACTGGTCAGTGTGATGCGGGTTCGTGTCCCAACAAGTCCATGGTTCTTGGGGTTTGAAATGATAAGCAAGATTCCCCCTTTTTTTGACTTTGATGAATGTTAGAAAAGAAAAGTATGCTATAGCAGAAAAAAAATGTTTAAACAGCATCTCTTGCTCCAAGTAACTCATGGCATCTGCACAGGCAGCTAGCAGTAAAATACTAATACAATATCTGCCATATGATCAACTGCTTGGCTGTCAATCAGGTTTGTGCTGCTGCAAAGATAGATAGATAATACAAAACAATGAACAGACCTGCATTTGAAATGATTAAATGAAAGAAAGCAAAAAAAAAAAGATAACATAACAGAGAGGGTGGGATCAAAGAATCGATTCAGGCTTGTCCTGTCGTGCTACATTGCTAACTAGACCCCTTGTTTGCTTCTCCTCAACCCCTTGTGCCTGTTCGTGTAGTGGCTGTCACCTGCGCGCACAAGCAGCATGCAGCGCCCTGCCGCAGCCCGCAGCCGCGCTGTAGATCTGCGCTCGCTGCGAAACATTGATGCCTGCAATCTGCTTCGTGCCTTTACAAATCTCTCAGGCTCAGAGCGAGAGGAGGAGCCCCTCAAGGCCTCAATCATGTGCGCGTACCCACCTGCGATGCAACTGGCTGGCTTCACATGCATGGTGATTCGTGAACCGCGAGCACGAGCACGGCCCCATTGCTTCGCGCCACGGAACGGAAACTCACCTGCCGCTTTGCTAGGACAGCGATGGCGGCTGGCTCGGCTGTGCCTGTGCCGTGCATGTTCGCCGAGGAGACCGGAACTGGATTGGTAGGGGCGGTCCAGATCCGGAGATGCCCCCGGTTGAGTTGTCCTCTCCGAGTCCGACGATTGGCCGCTGGAATGGACGGGAGCACCTCGCAACTTGTAGATTGGCACGTTCATGTTCAACAGTTCAAGTCCTGGACCCCGGGAGGCGGGAGAGCAGTGCAAACACTCCACTGGTTAGAGAGAGAGAGAGAGAGAAAGAAGTGAGCTGTTGATCAACAGCAAAGTGCTTGACTGATGAGGCAATGCGGCTCCAAATACTTTTCATAAGAACGAATTGTTTAGCTTTCACCTTGTAAGAACGAATGCTGACCTACTAGATAAATGATTAGCGTAAAGTTCAGCACAAGATTTCTACATTTGTGGCATTTAAATTTTAAACGGGCCGTCTCCACCTTAATACAATGAAATGACGCGCTCTCTCCTGCTTGTTTTCAGAAAAAAATATCTGTGGCATTTGTTGATTGATGAGAACATCAACAAGATTCAGGGGAAAAAAATTCTCAAGTACGGAGTGCTATGCCTGTTCAGGAGCAAAGTCATTTTTTTTAATTTTTTTATATGAGTGAACTAACTAGGTTCAAAAACTGATTCCTCACAGCTACAACTAGGTTCAATATAATCAATCACCTCACCTAGAAGCCAGAAACATTGCACGTAGCAGAAGCCGTTGACTGATCTCGCCGGCGGTTCAGATTACAGAATATGTTCTCGCAATCCAGCTTCCACAAATACAAAGCCGCTTTGCTTTTCCTTTTTTTTTCTCTATAAAGCAAAGCAAGATATCCTCTCTGCTGATGTTTCGACAAAAGATGCGCTGGCACCGGCGGCAGTGCATTTCATTTCACCATGCAAGAACTTTGACATTTGGCTGCAGTAGATGATTGATTCCTCCCCGCCCGGGCCGGCACGAACATCAGGGTCAAGACTCAAGAGCTCAAGTGCTTGCTTTCCCTCTCTCTCTCTCTCTCTCTCTCTGATTTAGTGGAGCACTTCTCTTTCTAGCGCTCTTCTGATGCATGTGGACACGCTGCCCATGCGTAATCTTGGATATTTAGAAACATGGCCCTGCTACCTCAATCAACAAAGGGTGAGAAAAAGGTGATGTGACAAAACAATAAAACCACACCCCAAGATTAAACTAAAAAAAAATCAAAGGTGTTGACACTTTATAAAGTAACCCTAGAAATCCAATCTCTTCACTGTTCGCATATTGCCCTGTTCCCCATGGTTGATAAGCCCTGGCTGAAAATACCGTTGGCTGATTTGTTGTGAGAGAAAAATACTGTTCGTTGGTTGAAGAAGTACGGCTTATAAGCCAAGCGAACAGAGCATCATATGATTGCAAGTCCTATTCTCCGCGGGCCCACGCACGCAGCAGCAGGAAGAAGCTGTTAGGAGTTAAGCTCGTGCTTTCTTCATATATGCAGTTCGGTTGAACCATGAAGTCTGCCTGAATGATGAATAATTAAAAACCGCTAACGCCTGCCTCTGCAGATTTGGGAACACATGCTTCCCTGCCTGAAATGGCGCCGAACTTTCAGAGGAGATAATCGGTTGGCCACATCACATACATGTACACACCCCGTTGATCCACGTCTCCGTGCTGATGGCCGTTGAAAAGTCGTCACCTCACTTTTTTTTCCAGATTTGGAGCGGTTAAAACAGGCGAGCAGCAAGCACCACGGTGAATCTTCTTTTCTGTCATCATTTCCATCCTTTTTACCAAACATAATGTGCCTGAGAAAGGCGTGGTTTAGACCGTATGAGAAGGCGAAAAGCACGGAGCACAGCAATCATCATAGATTGTAAGAGGGAGGATGCACTTTGCCATGAATAATTCCCCCTGGTTAGCACAGTAATGCAATTTGCCATGAACCTTGTTTTTTTTTTTTATGAACTGGATGGATATATTTGACGACTGAACTGAACAAGAACAAACAGCACTCCTGTCTGTATGTAGCAGTGGCCCTTGCCCTGATGTAGAGTAATAAAGCCTTGCACATACCGAGCGTTGCTGTTCCACATGGCGCATAGTAGTTGCAACTTTCCCGCGAGGTGAATCCGTCACAGTTGAGTTTCCTTTACCCCTCACCCACCATGGTACTCCTGCATCTTCTCGAACAAAACAACCAACCAAAGGCTTGCACATCGCCTCAAGAACAGCATGGCCGGCGGCCCGGCCGCTTTGCATGTAGTCGAAGCATGAGGTCCACTAGATCTGCCGGCCGGATTTCCAGATCTCTTTTTCCTTCCCGGAGGCGGAGTTGGAACAGCAGCCCAGCCAATTATTTGACATGATGCGCGCGGCCTCAAGAACTGATCGAACAGCGACGGATCCCAACCGCTAGCGCTAGGCCTCCAGGCACCACCATCACGCGATAACTCAGTCCGGTCTCGGACGATCGGAACGGATAGAGATGGAGATCTCCTGTTCTTCTAGGCAGATCGCAATCAGTAGCGTTCGGACGATTGCTGGGGCGAGGCGAGGCGATCGGTGTCCGTAGCTATAATAATTCGACTGCGCCTTCAATCATCGGCGAAGAACAGGAAGAGTACAACGAGACAGCGGGGTGGTCAAGGAGGCCAATGAGTTTGTTGGTGAAGACCTTTCACCAGCAGCAGATTTCACTGTCCTTCTGAATCTCTCGTCCTCACGCTCGCTTGGCGTCTACTGCCTGCAGTACTACCCCGTTTCATCACTCACTCACTCACTCGTGAAGACTGAAGAGCGGGAGGCAGTCAAACGATGGATCGATGGATCTCCCCCCATCGCCATCGACCGGTCATCACTCCCTCATCATTTGCCATCTCCCCCGTCGTCGTCTTTTCCTTCTTCTGGTCCGGATCCACCACCACCACCAGGGGCTTCCTTGTAGGACCGGTCGCCATCCAAGCTTTTTTTTTTTGCCAGAATAGTGGCCGGTACGGCCATCAGGCAGCCAAAGGAAGCTGGGACGAAAGAGAAAGGCCGTGGTGGCAGCTATTCCTTCCGCTCATGGAGCGTGATATTTGCATTGGGGGGCCAAAACCCAATCCCCATCATCAAGTCATCATCATCATATAATCGCTAACCTGCTGGAGTTGATGGGGACGGCTTAGTAGCAAGACCCAGCCGTCGCTATCGCTTATCGCCGGCCGACTGTGGACGGTGAACACGTCGGCGAGAAACTAGGGCTGTCAAGACAAATGGACGCCAGGCGAGGCAATCGTCACTTGATGGACCAGGGCCTAAACCATGACCCTTTGCTGTTGCTGACCTTTCAGTAAGGAGGGATGGTAGAGCTTTCAGGCTGTGACTGTAGGTCCTCCAGTAATGATAGCAACAGCCAAAGCTCCGGATTCAGATGAGATATCGAAAAGACAGGCGCAGGGACTTTTCAAGACATCAACACAGATCAGATCACAAAACTTGAGACAAGGAACATTGGAATTGGAATTTAACAATATATAGTAGCTCAGATCAGGAGGTTTTTCTCATCTCATCATAGTTCCAAAATGCGAATAATGAAGCAGAAAATATGCAGCAGCAACAACAGCAGATGGGGAAGTTGTAATGAATCTAATCTGATATAACAAGCTTCATTTCGAAAAATTGAGAGAAAACATGGTGGTTGCACCGGCACAGAAAGATGGTCCTCAAACCGGAGCCTCCAGAGCAGCAAACAAAACTGAGGCAGCCATGAGGCACCCTCGAAGAAGCCTGCTCTCCTGTGCTTATGGTCTTGCCGTAGAACACTTTGCATACACTGATGAACTCCTACTAGAACAACATCAATTGAACACCCTGCCCGCCGCTCCAGTACAGTGCTTGCAAATCCTTCTATAAGAAATTGAAGAGATAAAAATGTACCATATCTGCAGCTCAACAACTTACATATATTCCGTTAAATGATCTGCACTCAGCCAGCATATCAAGTGCAGCAGCATGATACTCCCAGGCACCCACTCATACCCGGCCTCCTCCGCAGAAGCAGCTTCACAGGATCTTCACAAATGGTGGCACATCTTCCCTTGGACCATCGAGTGACCGATACATGTATAAGATGTCCACACTTTCATTCCTTTCATTCTCATCAGGCTGCCCATTTATCAACTCCACCACCATTCGTGGTAGCCCCTGAGCCACCTCCTTGCACCCTTGCAGGGTCAGGTTGCAGCCTGACATCCAGACGAACCGCATGTTATAGAAATGGTGCATCCCAGAGAGGAGGCCAGCATCGCCGAAAGGGCAATCCCTTATCTCAAGCTTCTCTAGCTTTGAACAGCCCTGGAGGATGTATTGCAGCGCCATATCGCTGTTTCCAGCGAACGCTACAGAGAGCGTCCGCAGGGACTTGCCATACCTGCCAATGTACTCAAATGCCCTGTCAGTAAGTTGCCCGGACGTGGATAACCTGGTAAGCTTGCTGCAATTCTGAACAATGGCACCGAATCCTTCATCCATAGGCTCCCCAGTCTCATGGTCCGGCTGGTGCCGTCCCATTATACATAACCGGAACACTTTGAGCTCCGGGCAGTTGCGCGACATGGCCACAACAGCAGCGTTGGTCATTGTCTGGCAAAAATATAATATCGAGCGGAGAGCAGGGCAGCCCCGTGAGATGGCAGTAAGGCCAACCTCTGATACCAACTCGTCGGCATCCTCACGTGCATTCAATGGGAGCACACGAAGAGACTGGAGCTTCTTGCAAGAATTTCCCACGGACTCGAGCCCTTCGTCGCGCACCGAGTCAAGTACCTAGAAAATAAGTCTTCGTCAGCAAAACAGAGCACAAAAACAAGTCGAGGAAGCAATCTAGTACAGTTTAGTACCCATAGTGTCTCAAGGTTGTAGCATTGCCCAATGAACACGAGAATCTGATTAGGGGTGACCGCGGTGTAGCTTAAGTCAAGGCTCTTCAAGTGGGCGCACACCACGGCGATGGTCGGCAGGTACTCTTGCGCGAGCTCACGGAAGCCGGAGAGAGAAACAAGCGTGCGCGCCCGCCCAGCGGACACGAATGCATTGACAACCTCCCCGAATCCTGTCCCCTCCTCGCCGCCTTCCGCCGGGCGGAACGACCCGGTGCCCAGGTGCGACAAGCTGGGCGCGAGCGCCATGAGGCGGCGCAGCTGGCCGAGCGAGACGTGCAGGTTGACCCCCAGGCGGCTGAGGCGCGGGGACCGCGCCACGAGCGCCTCGAGCGCGGCGAAGGCCACGGGCGGCTCGTAGCACTCGAAGGAGAGCGACTCGAGGTTGGTGGGCTCCGGCGGGAACGCGGCCACCCAGTCCACGGCCTCCTGCTGCTCCTCGGCCGTGTCGCACTCCACCACGTCGAGCACTCGCAGGCCCCTGTCGTGTCGGGAGAATAGAATCCATCAAGTTCGAGTCGCAGTCTAGAACAGGTGAACAACGCACGCATCGAAATGGAGGAAGAGGAAGAGATACCTGCAATGGGAGGCGATGGAGGCGAGCCCGCGCGAGGTGAAGCCGTCGCAGAGGTGCAGGGTGAGGTCGCGGAATGACGCCGGGAGGGAGCGGGAGAGGAGGTCGAGGTCAGCGTCCGTGACGGGGATGCGCTTGAGGTAGAGCGAGGCGAGCGCGGGGAAAACCCCGGCGGCGACGGCGGCAGCCCAGGGTCGGAAGGCGGAGGCGTCCCATCCGTGCGGGAGGAGGTTGAAGTCCGCGAAGCGCGGGCGGCCCTTGAGGAGGAGGCTCCGCGCGTTGGGGAAGCGGCGCGCGGTGCGGGCGGCCGAGGCGGCGAGGAGGTTGCGGACGGCGACGGACTCGCGGGTGGCGGACTCGGCGCGGTGCCAGGAGCGGCAGACGAGGGAGGCGGCGCTCCGGTCCCGCGGGGCGTCCAGGAACTGGAGCACCGTGTCGAGCACGTTGTCGAGCACCTGGTCCGCGGGCGGCGACGCGCTGGTGGGGCGCTTGGGCGGCGGCTTGGCCTCGTCCTCCTCTGACATCGCCCGCGGGCTGGCTCCCCCCGACGACGTCGCGGCGCGGGCTGAGGCGGCCGAGCGGGAGACGAAGGAAGAGGAGGAGCTGGAGGGAGGGAGGGAGGGAGGGGGAGCAGCGGCTGCGCAGTGGAGCTGGGTGGTGGGGTGCGGGGGGTGGGTGAGGTGTACTTGTGTTCGCCTGAGTCCAGTCAGTCGACGCAGCCGCCCGCCCGCCGCTTGTGCATTCTGCTGCTCAGCGGTAGATCTCCCTCTCTCTGGCTTTTCTTTTCTCCCTTTGCCATGCCAGGGAGGCGGTAGATCTGGGTATCTGTCCCTTTTCAGGTGCCAGGTAAAAAATCGCCCGTAAAAATCCAGTTCCGTTTTCCGTTTTCCCGGATCTGTTTATTTATTTATTCACGTGATCGCATTTTCACTGACGAGGATTAGTAGTGGTGTTGGTGGCCTCATCGGGCCACAGCCACTTGCGTTATGCTGACGAGGCCGCTCACGTTGTCGGGAATTGCCGCCTAGTTTAGCACTGGAGGGTGGAGCCGTTGACTTTGCTTGGAGGACACATTTCTAATCCTGTGCTCCAGAATTTCGACAGTGCTCCGTAGACAAATTTTTATCTGCCATTTGATTTTGAATCCATAAACCCAAAGAGGTCTGTTATTACTAAAGGGAACATATTAGGGGTAAACCAGAAATCTGTGGAAACTTGGAAACTTCTAATCAGATGCACTTGATGCTGATCCAATGGATAGGGTGAGAGGTGGGACGATTTTACACCTAAACCCTCCCACATGTCGGCCTTTTTCGGAAAACCCCCTAGCGATCCGCAGCACCGTGCGCCAGGTTTCGTTTTCTCCCCGTCGCGAGCGAGCCGCGACTGCGCTGCCAGGAATCCATCGCCACCGCCAGGCTTCGTTTTCTCCCAACCCCGTGCTCGTCGCCCCAGCCCCTAGGACGGCGCCACGCCCCTGGTTCGCCCGGCCTCAGCGAGTCATCCCAGACCGCCGCCGTGGCCATGGGCCCCTGGTTCACCAGGCGCAAATCTCTCGTCGCCGCCCCTTGCCCTCCGTCGGCCATGTGAGGGCGCCGCCGCCCGTGGGCCCTTCGCCGGCCTATGAGGGCTCCTCCGCTCGTGGCCCTCCGCCTCCTGGTGAGGGCGCCGGCACCCCTTCGCGCGATTTGCCGCCGCCTTGTGTGCTCTGCCTGGTCGTTTCCCCTTTTCAGTATGAATCAACAGACTTACAGTTTTGCTTACTTAAGTTCCTCTGATGTCAAGCAGGTGAATGCATTTCTTCTGGCTCCAAAGGATGTGCCTCAACGCCGGCCTGTCCAGAAACCGAGGCTCCAAATGCTAGGTCGTTGGCATGAGAATGTTGATGAATGGATCAGCACAGCCATTGCCAAGTGGGATGTTGAGGATTTTGAGCTTGTTGTTGATGGCTACTGCCTGTACTATGACCTGAAGCAGCTGGATTGAGAGGAGATGATATCAGCTTCGGATTGAGAGGAGATGCCATCAGCTTCGGATTGTCAGTTTTGCTTCTCCATGGAACCAACTTGTATGTGATTTTCCGCGGCTTATAAAATCGTCAAAGGCGATGCCATGAGAAGTTTGAGTCCTAAGGTATTTGTTTTTGATACAGACATGGATGTATCTGGTGGTGCCTGTTTGCTTGTATGTAGGGGAGAGGGTGCTGAGGTTCTTCAGGTCTGGCAGTTATTCTGTTAGGAGATGGTGAATAAGCAGTGGCAGATGATGAATGCGATTGAAGACGCATTTAGAAAGCTGTCCAATTTGCATGTGTTTTTACACCACAGCAATGCTGTAATCTGTAGCCTGGTGTGGTGTTGATTGTAATCCATCTTTTGAACATGAATGATCAAAAGAACCTAGTGTTGGACCCTAATCCATCTTTTTGAATTTGAATGATATGTATCACGCATGTATGTTAGGTATCTCATTGTCGTCATAAAAAATTGCATAACTGGTCTAAAAAGGTTTCCAAGTGCAATAAAATATAGAAAATGTAGAGACAGACTTAAGAACGAGAAAATTAATGAACTGTTTCAGAGTTAAGCTTACTAATTCACTATAGCATCATGCCATCATGAATGATCAAAACCTACATCCAGATCAAAATGTTAGCAATGGACGAAGACACAAATAGATTAAATTTCAGCAAGCAGAGCAATAGAAGCTTGGAAGATCAGCTTGATTATCATAACATAGTACATTGAATATGATCAAAATGATCAAAAGTGTTTACACGAACTTGAAATACCAGCCAACAACATTGTTTGGGCAAGTGCGTGCATCATGATCCCCTACTTGCTTATATTTTCCACACGTCCGTTTACTTTTACCTTTGCTTATAGCCTTCATCTCCTTGCTCTTCTTAATTATTTTGCATCTCCCTTTGGACTTGATATCATTTGGTGGATATATATCGACTTGATTTGGAATTTTACTACCAAGGAAAGATTCATACTCATCCTGTTTATTAACTCTCGTAGCAGGTGTGATCTTTTGAAGAGGTTCTACTAGGTTGGATAAACTAGAAAATAAAAAGTCCATCCCTTGTTCAGAGTTCTTGGCCATCTAGATGAGATCTTCAAACTGGTTCCGTGAATCTGAAATCTTTTTTTGCATTGCCACCTCTGTAGGATCTTCAGGCTTTTCATCTAGCAGGTTACCTTCTTCATCAAAGAATAGTTCCCTGTAAAATTGAATATTTGATCAAGACTATTGTACAAAACAGCCATAGAAAAAAATCATACAATACAAACCTTTTACATCTTTTCTCCCATCTCTTCATAATATAAATTGATGGTACCTCATTTTGCTTCTCGGCTCTAAGCACTTGTATTATATGACGGCACGGGATGCCATAGGACTCATATAATTTACAGGAGCACCTACCAAACATGTCAGACTTGTTCAACTGAACCACTCGCTCTTTTCCAGATAGACTGCTGATGGTGATAATTTTTATATCTTCACACTCTGTAATGCCATGAATAATGCAATGGTCTCTTGCAGCTATGATTTGTTTCTGAAATTTACTAAAAACTTCATGTGTATATATCACACTACATTGCTTCTCCATGGACCATGGTGTCATCAATTTAGGAGTCTTGTGAAGACTTGCATTGTCGGCCTTTAACTCCTCTTGGCGCTGGCACTCCAAAGCTATGTCAAACCTCAGCCAAAACTCAACAAAGGTCAATTTTCGATGAAAGAAACGATTAAAAAAAGAATTTGCACTCTCCGATCGTGACGCAGTCCTAAGGATTCCTGCTAGAGGTATGTTCACAAATTATGCCGGAATCCATGATTGACGCATGGCAAACTTTGTGTGTAGGGGACCTTGACACCTAAGAGGGGGTGAATTAGGCAACTTAAAAATCTACTTCTAAATTATGGCCTCTTTTGCTAACCTTAGCAAAACTTATGGAAAAGATAAACTATCTAAATGTGTGTCTATGGTTTTGCTAGTGTATTTCTATCTCTACCACAAAAAGAGTAATACAATCAATGTAAATGCGGAAACTAAAGAGCAAGGTAGAGATATGCAAACTCCCATCGATGACTCCGGTATTTTTACTGAGGTATCGATAAGCACGCAAGCTTCCCCCTAGTCCTCGTTAGAGCCCCTCGCAAGGGCCAAGCTCCTGGTTGGGTAACCCCATGGATAGCCTCAGGCCTTTCCCACACGCAAGTAGGTCTCCAATGTGTCTTTCGGTAAGCCTCTCCCGAATGCTCTTCGCCGTCTTTACTATCAAGCTTCCGACCGAAATATCGCGGGCCTTGTTCCCTCTAGTACACGATGGCGGCCACACCACAAACGCGGTCGATATGATCTCGCAAGACTACAAGCTCCTTCGATGTACAACAATGCTGTGTACAAGCATCGAGTGGTAAGAGGTATGCAAACCTCACTAAACACTAGGCCTAAACCTAGAGCAAACGCATAAGCGGTGGTCTAATCAACCTAAGCACTTTGCAAAGCACCTACGCTAATCACCTAATGAATCACTAAGCACTATGCAAGTGGAGATCACTAAAATGATGTATCAACACGCTTGATATGTTTCCTCAGCTCCACACGCTTCAAATGGTTGGTTGGGATCTATTTATAAGCCCCACTGAGAATGTAGCCGTTGGGAACGAAATTCCACTTTTCTGCTACTGACCGGACGTTCAGGCCATCCTAATCGAACGTGTCAGGTCATCCCGACCGTTTGAGCAGCGATCAACTGATCGTACGCTGCCAGCGTCTGGTCACATGCCACCTTCGTTGCTCTAGAACCTTTCTATACTCGATCGGACGCTGCAGTCCTACGTCCGGTCGATTTGCTACCAGCGTCCGGTAGCGCCTACTATTGCTGAGCCTCTTGATCGGAGCGTCCAGTCGCTTTTTGTCAACATCCAATCAAGCGTCCGGTCACCTCTGTGAGCTCATTTCTTCACGATCTTGCGTCCGGCTTAGTTCCTATCTTCGTGGTTGGACTTTGCTTGATATCTTGGGTCTTCTTTTGTGCTTCTAAGGTCTTGCTTATGGTGTTGATCATTGGATCATCACGTCATCTTCGTGCAAGTCATGTCTTGCACCCTATTGAACTACAAAACAATCACTTGCAAATTCATTAGTCCAATTTGGTTGTGTTGGTTATCAAACGCTAAAATCCAAAGTAAATGGGTCTAGGATCCATTTTCCTTACAATCTCCCCCTTTTTGGTGATTGATGACAACACGACCAAAGCTAGCAAATAATATAATTTTAAAATTTGAAAACTACCTACTTGCTGGGATGCAATGCAAGGGGCAAGGTTATATGATGCTAAAAGATACTACTTGTAAAACTAAAGAATAGCATATAAAAACTTATCTTACCCTTGCAAATGTCCCCATGTGGCATTATGGATTTAGGCCTCGCTTTCTACAAATTTTCCCATTATATAGACTAATCCATAATCCACTATTCTCCCTTTCTCGGACCATTATCACTTGTAAATTATTATGATCTAGCTTTTTGGTTCTACAAAATAATGCTTGCTTTTGGTCCTCTAAATTCTCTCCCTTTGGAATCAAACACCGAAAAGGAAGACATTAGTAGCATAAGGGAGGGTCAAACTTTGTGATCCTTTGTGTATAGAGTGGAATATGTCACAAAATTTGACTCTCTTAACATTATATAGATTAAGCTCCCCCTAAATATATGCATACATATGGTAGAAGGCAAAGCATATGCATAATTGGCAAATTATTGCTCAAGGGAATTTAATCTATATAATGCATAGAGAAAGCATATAAATATCAAAGTGAAATCAACATGATGATATCGGTTTAGAAATACCACATGTGGAAACCAATTTGATTTCTACCACTTACAATAGGTGGTGGATATTTGAAGTACGATGTTTAATTCCGGGGACTCTATTTTCCTTGCAATAAGACTACTACACACATGATAAGCTTGAAAAGGTGTTAGTCTCAAAGCATCCAACTTGTAGAGTAACCTCCCCCTAAATTTGTGCAAACAAGTATGGAATACTTGTAGGAAACATGCACATTGATTTTAGAATAAAAAATACCACTTGAAAGATGACATCACATGAATGTGAGAGTCATTTTCGAAGGCGATATTTGGGAGAAATTATCTATAATTTGGATTTTGGCACATATTAGATGAACAATTGAAAGATAAGCTATGTGCCGTGCTCCTAAATAATTTTTAAAATATGTAGGTTTGCTCCAAGGGTTAAGAATGAAACTGAGCAAGTCTACCATAAGATATACCTAGTGTATGCATGGCAAAAAATAAAAGCATGCAAATACAAACCTAGGCATGAAAAGTAACTAGATGCTTAAGGATGCCACCAGCAGGAATTAAATCTAGTAACACTTGAAGAAAATTGAATCTAGTTGCCTAACATGGGAAGAGGAATTTGGGTCTATAGTATTCACTAACCCACTTGGCAATGATCTTGTCCATCATGATGCACCCCATGAAATACACCCATACTTTTCCAAGTCTCAAAATTCCCCGAAGTCCATCGGACTTCTCACTTCTCTTTCAAGATCCAAACCTTCTTGGTGCTCTTCATGTTGAAAATGATTTTCTTTGGCACTCAAAAGTGTTTGACCCCATTGTTGGCTTGCTTGTTCACCTTGATGGTCACCACCTTGTCATTTTTCTTCTTCTTTAACAAGTATGGTGTGGAGGCCTTCTTGTCCACCTTGTTGGTGTAGGTGTTGGAGAGCTTGCTTGTATGCTTTTTCTCTTTCATCTTTGCCTCTCCCCCATTCTTCACCTTGCACTCATAGGACTTGTGATCTTCCTTATGGCACACATAGCAAACCTCGGTTTGTCCTTCATCAAGCTTCTTCACTCCCTTGACGGTGTTATCTTGATGAAGTTAGGCTTACTTTGCCTTGCCTTTCACTTGAGTCAAGCCCTTGGTGAGGCAAGCTACTTCTTGCTTGAGTTGCTCATTCTCCTTTGCAACCTCTTGTGTGCATGTATCTACAACAACTTTCTCAACACAAACTTGGTTGCACAAAGATGAGTTTAAACATAAATCATTACAAGAAGTAGAGGTATCCTTTGTAGATATGTTAAAGATAGAACTTTAATTTTTAGATGCCTTGGTGGGGGTTGTATTAACGGCTTCAAGATTAGCAACTTTATTAGTTAGCTCATCACAATGTTTGCACATGGTTTCTATTTTAGCAAGCAAACTTTTATAAGCATCTTGTGAGCTAGCTAACTTTTCTTTTAATTTTTCATTTTTCTTTACAAGTTGCTCATCATTGATTGTGCATGCATTTGTTGTTGCACTAGCCTCAAGTTGCTCAATTTTAGTAGACAGTTCAATATTGAGATTAGCAAAAGTCTCATATTGTTCAAGAAAAGTTTTATATGCTTCTTGTGAACTATCTAGCTTTTCTTTTATTTTTTCGAGCTTCTTTTGTTGACTAGTGCAAACTTTAGCATAATTAAGATTTTGTTGCACAATTTCATCGTAAGAAGGCATTTCATCATCACTATCACTCTCACTAGAGGATGAGCTTTCATTACCTCGTGCCATAAGGCACACACAAGAAGAGCTTGATGATGAGTGCTTGCGCCCTAGCCTCTTGTGATGGTCTTCTTCTTCATTTAAAGAATCGTCCCATGTCCTTATTGATGTGAGGGCTTGGTTCTTGCATGCCTTCTTCTTTGTCTTGGGTGTGGGCTTATTTGGACAAACTTCCACAAAGTGCCCCAACTCGCCACATCCATAGCATCCTCTCTTTTTTTGCTCATTTCTTTAATTTGTGAAGATGATATCTTGAATTTGGATGGGCACACCCTTGGCATTGAGCCTTTGGATCATCTTCTCCACCTTGTTGATAAGTTTGATTGATTCTTCATCAAGGTCGGAGGTGGAGGAGGAAGATTGATCATCATCACTTGAATCTTCATTATCCTCATCTTCTTCTTCATCTTTACTTGAGGAGCTTGAGCTTGAGCTTGTCTCAACTTGCTTGCCCTTCATCTTATTTTTCTTGCTACATGCGAGAGCTTTGCCTTTGCTTGATGAAGAGGCTTCTTCTTGACCCATCTTGTGTGACATTTCAAATGCCACTATCTTGCCAATGACTATGGCTAGGGTCATGGTGCTCAAGTCCTCCATGTTGTGAAGGATGGTGATGATGCTTGCATATTTCTTTTGTGGAAGCACGGAGATGATCTTCCTCACGATGTCTGCATCATCTAGCTTTGTTAATCCTATTGAATGGAGCTCATTGACAATTAGATTCAGACGAGAATACATATCACAAACAAACTCATCATCATTCATTGTAAAGGAATCATAATTTTATTTAGCTAGACAATGTTTTTGCTCACGAACATTAGATGTGCCGTCATAGAGCTCTTGAAGTTTTAACCAAATTTCATGTGCCATATTTAAAGTGAACACTTGGTTAAACACTCCATGCTAAATAATTCAAACAAGCAATTCTTAGCTCTAGCATTGAAATGCATTTCCTTTTCTTCACTCTTTGTGGGTTTATCAGGATTCTTAATGGGTTTCATCCTGTCATTCTAGCTTTATAATAGGGGAAGTTAGTGCCATCAAACTGTGAAGGCCTAGAGGTATCCATCCCAATCACTCTAAATAGCGTTGGCTCAATGGCGGTTAAGCCAAAGGTCCAAATTGAGTCAACCTAGCTCTAATACCACTTGTAGGGGACCGTGACGCCTAAGAGGGGGTGAATTAGGCAACTTAAAAATCTACGTCTAAATTATGGCCTCTTTTGCTAACCTTAGTAAAACCTATGCAAAAGATAAACTATATAAATGTGTGCCAATGGTTTTACTAGTGTGTTTCTATCTCTACCACAAAAGGAGTAATACAATCAATGTAAATGCGGAAGCTAAAGAGCAAGGTAGAGATATGCAAACTCCTGTCGATGACTCTGGTATTTTTACCAAGATATCGAGAAGCACGTAAGCTTCCCCTAGTCCTCGTTGGAGCCCCTCGCAAGGGCCAAGCTCCCGGTCGGGTAACTCTGTGAATAGCCTCAGGCCTTCCCCACGCACAAGTGGGTCTCCGACATGCCTCCGGCAAGCCTCTCCCGGATGCTCTCTGCCGTCTTCACTATCAAGCTTCCAGCCAAATCGCCGTGGCCTTGTTCCCTCCGGTACACGGTGGCAGCCACACCACAAACGCGGTTGGTGTGATCTCACAAGACTACAAGCCCCTTCAATGTACAACAATGGTGCGCGCAAGCACCGAGTGGTAAGAGGTATGCAAACCTCACTAAACACTAGGCCTAAACCTAGAGCAAGCGCATACATAGTGGTCTAATCAATCTAAGCACTTCGCAAAGCACCTACGCTAATCACCTAATGAATCACTAAGCACTATGCAAGTGGAGATCACTAAAAGGCTGTATCAACACCCTTGATATGTTTCCTTAGCTCCACACGCTTCAAATGACCGGTTAGGGGGTCTATTTATAAGCTCTACTGAGAAAGTAGCCATTGGGGACGAAATCTCGCTTTTCTGCTACTGACCGGATGCTCAGGTCGTCCTGATCGGATGCGTCCGGTCGTCCCAACCGTTTGAGCCACGATCAACTGATCGGACGTTGCCAGCGTCCGGTCGCAATTTTGCTGCTCTGGAACCTTTCTATACTCGATCGGACGTTGTAATCCTATGTCCGATCGATTTGCTGCCAGCGTCCGGTCGCACTTGCTGTTGCTGATCCTCTTGATCGGAGCGTCCGGTCGCTTTTCACTAACGTCCGGTCCAGCGTCCATTCACCTCTGTGATCTCGTTTCTTCGGGATCTTGCATCCGGTTTGGTTCCTATCTTCGTGCTTGGACTTTGCTTGATATCTTGGGTCTTCTCTTGTGCTTCTAAGGTCTTGCTTATGGTGTTGATCATCGGATCATCGTGTCACCTTCGTCAAAGTCACATCTTGCACCCTATTGAACTACAAAACAATCACTTGCAAATTCATTAGTCCAATTTGGTTATGTTGGTCATCAAACGCTAAAATCCAAAGTAAATAGGCCTAGGGTCCATTTTCCTTACATTGTGGAAAACCAATCATTTCCCATGAGTGCAAAATCTATTATGATAGAATTCCATTGTGACTCAAAATCATCCAAGTCTCGGAGCCCCAAACACAAGTGTGTAGTCTATCCCAGAACCGTTCATCCTCTCTTATAGAGGGCTCGACCTTCTTAGGTACCTTTTCCATAATATGCCACATGCAAAGTCTATGAGTTGTAACCGGTAGAATCTGAGCAATAGCAGCCTTCATGCTCGCATCTTCATCTGTTATGATTAGATGAGGTGCTACTCCACGCATAGCCTTCAAAAAGGTGTTAAACAACCATTCATATGACTCGATCTTTTCATTTGCCAAGAATGCGGCCCCTAGGAAAACACTTTGCAAGTGATGATTGACTCCAGTAAATGGCACAAAAATCATGTTATACTGGTTAGTGGTGTATGTTGAATCTATAAAAACCACATCACCAAAAACACTATAGTTTTTCCTGCATAAGGCATGTGCCCAAAACACACGAAAAAGCCATCCTTGTTTGTCCACCATAAAGTCATAAAAGAAGGCAGAATTTACTTCCTTCTTTCGCTCAAGTTGTGCCACAATCATTTATGCATCTGCATCCTTGATTTTGCTCCTGAGGTCACGGTAATAGTTTTACAAATCCCTCAGCGTGCACCCAACATTCTGAAACCCACCCTCACTGACATGGAGAAGTCTATATGCCTGTGAGGTGTCAATGCTAGCCTTATGACAACTGAACAAGGTACTCTTTGCCCTCTCACTAACATTATGGTTGGATCTTAGCAAATGCCTCTTATCTGGTGACACAAAACCATGATTGTGCTCCTCAACCATTGAAGCTATCCGATACTTCTTGTCAGTGCCAAGCTTGAAAACAATATGTGCCTTACAACCACATCTGGTTTCCATCACATTATGTGTCTTTCTCTTTTTTCCGAATTTGTCAATATCATTTTTTTTGTTTTCCTTTCTGTACCCTTCCCTTGAATAATAATATCGCTTGAATAATATTTCATCATTTTGCTTCTTGTGCTGACCAACACGAACAGAGAAACTAGCTTCATGTGCATACGATTTGTAAAATTTCTCTAGATCTATAAGTGTATCAAACATCATTCCAACCACAGGCTTCAACTGATCTATGGCAGCGGCCTCAAAACTTCTTCCTGTAAGTCCTGCGATGGCGGGATCAACAACGACGGTTTCAGAGAGGGCGTGGTTTTCCTGTCCATGGCTGCTGCATCTCTTGCTGTTGGCTATCGCCGTTGTTCCGCATCGTCGCGCCATCCGAGTACATTCTCTGGCAATCAGATTGGCAGAAATTGCAATCAAATGAAAAGGAAACCGGACCACAAAAAAAACAAAAAGAAAGATCACTAAAAAGAACTTACACACGCCGGAGCAGCGCTAGACCTCGCAGATGGCAGTGCGCACGCAAAAACGATATGGCCAAGCACACCAGGCCGGGCGCACGTCGAAGCCCAGGCACTGCTGCTGGCCAATCCACAACAGGTTGAACTGGCCGGATCGCCTGCACGCAAGGAAGGGATCAGGCCGGGCGCACGGGCGGCGCCTGCACGCGAGAAACAGATCAGGCCGGGCGCACTGCCGGCGCCTACATGCGAGGAACGAATCAGTTCGCATGCACTGGTGGCAAAAAGTTTCACACGGGCGGCGCAGCACGCGAGGAATGGATCAGCGGCGCCTGCACGCGAGGAAAGTTGTGGCGGCGCATCTCCCTTCCGCGGCGGGATCACTGCAAGCGAGGAACCGACCGGTGCCCATGCATGCAGATTGCTAGGGGCTTTTCTAAAAAAAATGCCGGCAGGTGGGAGGGTTTAGGCGTAAAATCACTCTCACCCTATTCATTGGATCAGCATTGAGTGGATCTGATTAGAAGTTTCCAAATTTTCACAAGTTCCCTGGTTTGCACCTGATATGTTCCCATTACGAAAACCTGAACAAGATCGCTTAATTATCTCCGAACATTTGCAAACGACACATGGCAGGTCTGCCGGTCGAGATCAGCCGACGAAGAAAGCAAGGTGCTGAAGAATAAACCAGTTCTTGCCGAAGATAACCATGGAGGCTGTAATCGTTGGTGTTGAACAATGTCGGCTGGATCAGCTCGAGCACTGGCATAAAAGCAAGCAGAGTCCAAAACCCAGCGCAAAAACTATGCCCCCACTGTTGCCGAGTCCACATGCAAGGGGGGCTTAGTTTACAAGGCAGCGGTAGGAAAGAGCGGGAGATCGGCCAAGGGACTGCTCGTTTGTTTTTGTTTCTTCCCACATCTTTTATTGCTCTTGGTCGGCCTTTCGGGCAGGGATGGCTGTCAGTCAAGGCATTGGGGTTCTTAGCGCCACGCATTTGTTTAACCTCCCCCTCCCTCCTTGCTTAATAAAATCGTAAACATTTCATTTCCTGTTACAAAACACGGGGCACAGCTCATAATGTCCCGGCTCCGGCTGTCCATGCTGCCTGCGCTCTCTCTTCTGTGCAGATACTATACTAGTACTGTATTTATTTTCGCCATCCGTCCGTCGATGGAGCTTTGCTCGATGTCCACGCTGCATTTGTATTCGTATGCGATGCAGAGATGCTCGATTTGAACGGTAACGGAGAACCCTAAATGGCTAAACCCATGTTCAGAGCAGCACTGAAACCTGATCATGGGATTTTTTTTATTTTTAACACTTTTTTAAACTATTTTTAATTCTAGCATTGTTTTTTTTTTCAAAAGTAACACTTTTGAACACGTCTGTTTGCTTGGCGCGGCAAATTCATGTTGTTGCGCCATGTATGGCGGCGCGGCATAGGGCAGTCAACGGCCGCGGCGACTGCTGACGTGGCGGGGCCGACACGCCATGCATCATGGTGCAGCGAGGCTTTACTTACCTGTTGCGGCGCTGGCTCCCTCCCTTTGTCTCCCCGACTCAAGGTGAGGCCGCTCGCGGCGCCCGCGCCATTGTCTCCCAGCTCCCCCATGGTCGGCCGCCGACTTTCCCACCCTTGCCGGCCTCCTCCCTACCTTTCCCGAAGCTCCTCCTCGGCCTTGTCAAGGTAATGAAGCTCCTCCTCGGCCTCCTCGGTGGATCGAAGGATTTGAATGAGTAGTTAGGGTATGGAGAAAAATATGAGTTCGTTAGAACGTTGGATTAAAGGATTAAGATTAGGATTGTCAGTATTAAGGTTAATTGGTTAGTTAGAATTATGATTACCATGTATTCTAGGGTCAATTTTTATATGAATTTTGCTTGTTTGAGTTTGCATCTCAACTTTTATATGTGAATAAATATATGGACACACTGTTGATGTACCAAATTTTATTTTTTAGTGACCAAAGTATAGTTTTTATATAATTTGCATGTTTACATCTAAGATAGAGTTTGCACCAAAGTGTAGGTTATATTTTATGTTGTAATGCAAATAGTTCTCATTGACATTAATTTGTGTTGTTTTGAGTTTTGTTTGTTAAATTACAACCATTTTGTTAGATGCAAGACATGTGTCGGGTTCATAAACCCAGGGTCCCTAATGGACCCGCTTTCCAGCAAAAGCTCGGCCCAGCAGACGACATTACAAACGATGCGCAACTCCTGGGCCGACCCATATACCTAACGACAGGCCGAAGAGTGGTCCAGTCTCCGACCGGAAGGCCTGGCTAAAGAGGGGACGACCCTCGCTTCTGACTCCGACCCACTTCTCCGACCGGAAGGCCTGGCCAAGGAGGGGACGACGCTCGCTTTCAACTCCGACCTGCTTCTCCAACCGGGAATACCCCAAACCTCTACTTATGGCTCTTCTCCGACCGGCGCGGTCGGAGCCAACTGGGAACGACCGGTCGAGGACGCCCGCTCGGTGAGGACCCAAAAAATCAGGCGGAGCAGATAAGATAAAGCGCTCAAGTCAACCATAATACCGAGGACCGTACCCTGCACACCTGCAGGACGGTACTGTCAGGCCATGCCAAAAGGGTACTTTGCAGCCTTCCAGACATGTCAGAACACAAACAGTTTTATAGGCGCCGACATTTGTCCTGCAGTATGGTAGGCGCCGACATTTGTCATACCAGAAGAACACGATGGAGCCTGCCACATGCATCTAGGCGTCAACAGTATTGTGGGCGCCGACAAACTGTCTTGTACCCGATGGCATGGGCAACATGACTAGGGCACACACACTCTCTCTCGAACTTGTAAGGCTGTCCCCTTCATCTATAAAAGGGGATGCACTCTCTCCCAACGATGACGGTCAATTCCGACTCTCTCTGCTAGCTTTAGACATTCTGAGCACTCGAACAACTCCACGGCTCTAGAACTCTAAAGCTATATAGAGCATACGTTCCAATACTTAGCGCACAGAGGAGCTCCCGTCACTCTTGGCCCTTCAGTCCAGAGTCCGACCGGACCTCTAACACCCCCATCTTATTCCCACTCGTTTGTAACCCCACAGCAAACTTCGAGCACCTGGGCTTAGGAATAAAGTCACCGACTGACTCAAACTGGACGTAGGGCACGTTGCCTAAACCAGTATAAATCCTGTGTCATTGAGTGCTAGGCCACATCTGATCACAACGTATGGCAAAACGATAAATATTTACTTGTTGGTCATTTTTCGCACCGACAGTTGGCGCCGTTCGTGGGGAAGACGTCATATATTCACACTTTTGGTCATTGGATGGCCCACCTTTCCACCATCTTTGGCATGGCGGGCTCAAGCGATACGACTCGTTTCGACTCGTTGAAGTTTCCCACGCTCCCACCTATAGGGATGTGGGTTCCTCCCATCTTCGAGCCGTCCCAAACCTTCCTCTTTGGAAGTCTGGACTTCATCGCCGACTAGCTCAGCGTGCTTCACCTTCGTGAGGAGGCACTAGTCCCGGCGCCCGTCAGAGGAGGAGCGCCCTCTGTTGGCTCTGGGCCACCCGGCAACCTCAACGACGAGACACCTGCGCTTCGCTTCGAGCCCACGCTGGACTCAAACCCCACTATGAGTAACATATATATTGTTCTTTACTTGCTATTTACTATCTTTTGCCGACTCTCCAGAGGGACCCCGTTGTCCCCACCACAAACGACATGCAACTGGTTCCCTACAGCCTCGCGTCCCCCGCGGACGCGTACACACGGGGGCTCCGAAAGATGCGGATGTCGCCCCCTCTCACATATGAATTCATGGGGATGGCGGGCTACACTCCCGCCTCTTTCCATGACCTCATGGATAACAAGGTTGAAAGTGACGGCTCTAGCATCAGCGACGTCGTGGCGCCTAGCCACCATCTATCTCGAGAGTGTGCTATGGCGGATGCTCCAGGACAGTCGCTGGTGGTAGCAGAGTCTCTACAGACTCACACCCCTAGTCCCTCGTGTAGAGGCCCTCACGCGCGCAGGAGCATGGTGAAGAGTTACGACAAAGGTGGCAGAGCCAGCCACCACTTGTGCTGGTGCGCTTGGCGCAGCACGCTATGCCATGCATGCGCAACTCGACGAGCGGCACCCAGGGTCACACCCGCTAGGTCTAGCACAACATCATGGATGGGGGGAATGATCGCCCATAGTTTGTTCGAGCTGGCCAGAACATTGCCGCTATGGCAATGCTTCTGCGTGGCCTTCTAGAGCTTGTCGACCCCTAGGAGCAGGCGATCCACCGGAACCTTTGGGCGCTGATGGAAATCACCGTCGTTCAACAGGCGGAGAGTTCCGCGTTGCGACACCGACTCGCAGCCTCTGTCCCCACCGGGGGAATGGGGGTGCACCAGTCAAACCGCTCTATCTGTTCACCACTACAGTCGTTGAGCGTGGAACAGGAGGACATAGCTGCACCATGGCCTGACCCGGTGCCTGCTCCACATCGAACGCCTATGCACGAACAGCTTGGGCCAAACCGAGATGCTCGTAGCGTCATTAACAATCAGCGTCAAGCCCGGTGTGATGATGACATCCATCAAGGGGCGGTGAGAGCAGACGGCATAGGCCCCGGTTGGACCATCAAGGGGAGTGGGGAAACACACCCTAGGCATGGTCGCCGATTAGACGACCGGAGTCCTAGCCTAGACGGCCCAGGACCATGGGCCTTTGGTCGTTGCATCCAAAAAGCATTGTTCCCACAGCGCTTCCGACCACCTACCAATATTGCCAAATACACTAGGGAAACAAATCCTGGTATATGGCTCGAAGACTTTTGGCTCGCCTATCGAGCCAGGGGGGCAGATGATGACCACTTCATCATTCAATACCTCCCCATCTACATGGGGGAACATGTTCAAGCATGGCTCGAATTCCTCCAGCCTGACAGCATCTGCAACTGGGCAGATCTTAGGAGAATCTTCATCGGAAATTTCTAGAGGGCGTATGTCTGTCCTGGGAATTCTTAGGACCTTAAGAGCTGCCAGTAGGAGGCCAGGAGCCCAATGAGTCCCTATGGGATTACATCAACAGATTCTTGTAACACCCCAGGTGTTTGCCACCAGTTAAGCAATGGGTTGAGCTCAAACATGGCATAAGTGATGGTGAAGATGCCAAGGTCCAACCTATAGAAATGAGCCCCAACCTAAACTCGGATATTGCACCCTTGCTTTACATATAGCCCCTTTTCAAGATATATGCTTGGCTGGTGTTATTGGAATATCTTCATGTGTCTCACATCGATATCCATCTATATTGATCACTGGAAAAGTTTCATGAAGTTTGGAATAAAAAGTCACATGAAATGATAAGTCATATCTTTGCATGAATTCCTTTATCAAGTGGATGGAAACCTATGACGTCAACCAAACCTTGCAACCATGCTCAAACAACTCTAATTGAACTCTACAACAAAAGTCATGAAGGGTTTGTGTTGAGCACATGTCAAGAAAAGGCCTCAATTGGTCAAAAACTCTAATTCTAGGGTTAACAAGATGCTGCTTTGACCAAAGTAAAAGAATGGTTTATATTCAAGATACGAGGTTTGACCTTAAACAAAAGTTGTAGTATAGGTTGTGTACTACAAACTTTATTTAAGGACCTAAGTCTAAATCTATCTCTAAGCTTGACAATCAAAGGTCACAAGATTGATTCTGTTGCAGTCTGCAACACTTAGAAATATTCTAAGTCTGAAATTCATCGACATCGGCGTTGGCGTCTCGCGTTCTCCAAAATTCGTTAAGCATCTCAAGTTGACCCAAAAGTGAAAGTTGGAGTTTACATCTTGGTGAAGAGCATACAAAAAGTTGGATTCAGTTTGAAGAAGTTTTGACCAGCAAAAGCGAGTTTCCGTGACTGCCGTCAAGGTGTTGACACTGTTGTTTTGGCATACATTTATCTTATAATATGTTTTGCTAATGGCTGAACCCCCTTAATGAAAAACGTAGAGCTTCATGCGGGCTTCGATCTTCGTATTCGGCCCATGTCCTGATTCGGCCTAGATCTAGCCCAAAGCGCCGCCCGCCATGCCCCGTTTGTCACCCGCCGCGTGCTCAACGTAATGGGCGCGTGGCCGCCATGCACAGAGCGCTCCCGCCATGGCTGATGTGCGTCCAAGCTCCGCGCCACGCACTGCCTCACGCCCTGCTCTTCCAAACTGAGCGCCTGAGCTACCCAGCACTCATTCTCTCGCCTTCCCGTCGCCCCTCTCGCTCCGACCGCGCGCCTGCTCGCGTGCTAGAGCGCGGCCGCCATGGCCGTCGTGGCTGAACTCCCTTGCACCGCTGTTCCTTCTCCTACAGCCCTCCTGTGTCGCCTCCGTGAATGCCTATGGCTCCACGACCGACTTCCCAAGCCCTAGGCCGAGCCGTGACCACTGTGTGCTCGCCGTCGACGAAGCTGCCGCTGCCGGCAACGCTGGCCTGGCAAGGTTCTGTTGCGGCGTCGCTGCTGGCTGTAGCTGGCCAAGGCCAGGGCCAGGCGCGGCCACGGCGGTCCACGGCCAAGCCCCATCACGCCCCTCTATGGCCGCCGACGCCCCTCCAGCCGGGCGAGTTGGCCGCTGGCCGGCAACAGAGCGTGCTCTGCATTCGTTCTGTGTTTGAGAAAGAAGGACCTTGCGCCAGAATTTGATGAAAGGGAGGGGTGTAACTGCAAAGACATAGACTTGTGTGAATAGTGCCAAAAAGGATCAATTTGTTCGTGTTTAATTGGTGTTTTCCGCAGGGACCCCGATGCAAGATTTCAATTCCTTTTTCTCTGGGTTTTATAGATTTGAATGCTCCACTTTGAAAATTCATATTAATTAGTAGAAAAATCCTAGAATAACAAATGTGGACTTTTTGGAATCCTTGTGAAATTCTCTATGTACTAGATCAATAATATTACATGTTTTAGTTTAAAGGTTTAGCTGTAAAAATAGATTTAGGAAGTTAGGTTCTTAATGCTAGTCATGTCTTGTTCTTTTTATAACTACAGTTATTTTGCTCAAATAAATGTGACATTTTTGTGGAGTACTACCAAGGTGATTGTTGTTGTCTGGTAAAAATTTCAGGAGTTTAGGATTTATATTTTTAAGAGTTATAAAAATAACAAATGCCCTGTATTGCTTTGCTTCTACTCTGAACAGTTCTGCATGTTTGAGTTAATTGGCTCAGTTAAGTTATGAATCATGACTTGGTGAAAATACATGAGTTGTGGTACTTTTCTTAAGCTTTCCAAAAAGTTAAATATCATGATTTTTGGCTAAGTAGATCTTGAGTTATACTTGCTTAAATCTCTGTGGCTGTTTCTGCCCAAACCCAGACAGGGTTTCCTTGTTCTTACTGTGGAGCCTTCTTACTAGTAGAATTAGCTTTAGGTGTTTACAACAAAGTTGTTTATAATTTGCTAAGCTTTCTAAAAAGTCTAGAATCACATTTATTGGACATGTATAACTCTATTTATAGCTGTTTAAAGTGGCATGTCCGTTTCTATCTATGTTTTTGACAGAGATGCAATTATTGGATTAATTGACCCTTCTAACTGTAGAGTCATCTTAATATGAGAATAAGAAAGTTGTAGGTAACTTCCTAAGATTTTCAAAAAGTTATGATTAATGTTTGTTGGAGGTCTAGAACTCCAGTTATGCTTCTATGATGATGCTATCCGTTTTCTATACCACTGCTGTTGGGCTGGATTTGCAGTTTTGCTTGTGCAATTATTTTCGTGGTGTAAATGATGTTTGCTATGGTGGTAGGGAATACAAAAGTTGTAGCAAATTTCATAATCTTGCTTGTGTTCAAATTGTAAGACCATAGGCCTGATAGTTTAGGAGTTACATGACTTTTAAGTCTTCTAGCAAGTTTTGATTTTATTCTGAGCAGATCTGAAATATGCTAGTGTTTGATCTAGTTAGGATTTGAATGAGTTTTTGGTGATAATAACAAAGTTGTAGATAATTCATGTATCTAGATTCTGTTAAAATTTGGTGGTATTTGACCAAGTAGTTTGTGAGTTATGCCTGTTTAAAGTTGGGTTACAGAATTGATTACTCTCTGTCTTGTTTAGACCAGTTTCTGTAAATGGGTATATTTAACTTTGTTAACTTGAGAATCATGCTAAGATGATTAAATATGAATTGTCGAAAATTTCATAAGCTTTCCAGAATGTCTTATTGCAAGTCATTTGGATTTGTGTAACTACAGTTATAGCTAAATCTTGTAGCTACTGTTTGCATGTCCAGAAATTGACAGATTCCCATTTTAGTTGTTCGCTTGTATATTGCTAAGTGTGGCTCATACCTTTGATGATGGTTGAGTTAGAGTACCTAAGATCTTGGGAAACTTGTGTCATACTTGGTGTTGTCATCTTCTTTGCTATCGTGGCATGATAAATTGTGCGATATTTATAGTAAGCAATGTGAAGTGCTTGTGCATGTTAATGTAACCTTGTGCTTGTCTTACTTACTGCATGCAATGCATTGCCTATTGCACTTCCATGTATTCATACACCTGCATCTTGCATCTCATTTAGGTACGCTAGATAAACCACGTGAAGGATGTGATGTGGAGCCGAACTCAAAGATTAGGTTTGGTGGATCTATCCCGAAGATAGAAGGACTAAGCAAGTGCTAGGACCGGAGATGTCACCAAGTCGGTGCAAGCTAACTGAACTGACTTGTGTTGGATCCCAGGCAAGCCCTGGAGCATTATAAGTCTCCCAGTATTTTACCAATGATTACTTAAGTACTTATGGTTGATGCATTAGGTTATAAGAGTTGAATGAAACCACTGGATGCATATACATTCCTTGTCCAGATATTACACCTTTATCTGGTATAGGTCCAGGATCGGATATATGCTTAGCCCTGCTTAGACTGGTAGAAGTCAGGTGATGTCCTGTCACCTGCGAGATATAGGGGGATACCGGAGCACGGTTGGCTATATTTGCTATCGTGGAACAGAACCATGGGGTAAAAGAAAATCGAGACCGGGCGGGATGTCGATAACGAAGCAACAAGACGTGGAGGTCTTGGGTGTGGATCTATCCCTGTCCGTGTCGATTAAGGATCGTACCGTTGTTGGCGCTTCTGACAAGATTGAACGCATGCCTCTCACTTAGCTGGCTGGATAACTCGTTCCGACTACGAAGATGAGTAATTCAACTCAGGCCGGGACCCGTTCTGTTGTGCGCTCCTTCCGGGGGGACGATCAGACTGAGCCTAAGGGCAGGCTAGGCCTGAACGTCCTGGCATCTGGTGTCCCAGATTGTGTGGCGTGGTACGGACCCATGAAATGTGTACCTGAGTTGTACCAAAGGTGACCTAAGGTGACCGTTGATCTGGTCTGCCTGGGTTTGTGTTAGGAATAAATTCCCAGCTGGATGAAATCGATTCGAATCGCCGTCTCTCCTGGATAGTGAGAAACTTAGCTAGTCCCAACATCGTAGTAATTGGATTATGGAATGTGATGGTTTGAATAAACATGGAATTACTATACCTGCTATGGTTACTATTGTATGCTCTAAAAAGATATACCACATATTTGGCACAGGATAGTTGCTAATCTAGAGATGGATAGTTCTAATTAACTTGATGATAGAATTATAATTGTATAATTGAGTTAATCGCTTTTTATGCAAAATATTGTCAAGCTACCTCCACTTATAAAGCCTTGCATACTCCTTGGAGTCAATTTTATTTCTGGTTATGATGGGTAAGTCTAGCTGAGTACATTTGAGTACTCAGGGTTTATCCCACTATGTTGCAGGTGAGGTTTCAGCCTGCTGAAGATGGTGGCTAACCGCTGGTGGGCTCGGTGACTCTATATTTATTCTCATCTATATGCTTTTATCTGAGGATGTCACTTATGCTAGCAATGTATTTGGAACTTATATTAATGTAATCATTTGAAAGTTATGTTGTTTTCACTAATCGGTTTTGAAATTCAAACTTGTACTATTATTTATAAACCTATTTGTAATATTATTTCTGCTGCAACTCTAGGTATGTGATGTATATTTGCTTAATCACGCGATCTTGGTTGTGATGTTGATTTACTGAGGTCCTGCGTGACACTCGGCGGACTACCGGGTTTATATAAGTGAGAGTATGCGCGTGTCAACGTGTTAAGCGGGGACAGCCGTACTTGATCTTGCATAAATTGGGCGGTTCTATCACAGTTCTCAAAACGATGCAACTCCCTTCTTGATGTCATTGACATGGACGTCATCAGCGCGTTCCTCTCTAGGACAACATGTGAGTCCCTGATCCACAAGCTCAACTATCTAAAGCCCCATACCACCTGCGACCTACTCAACGTCGCCACGAACCACGCCTCCAGCGAGGAGGCAATCGGAGTGGTCTTTAGTGAAGGCCAGGACAAGGGCAAGGCCAAGCTCGAGGACCAATATGAGAGCCCCTCTACACAAAGGGGCAAAAAGAATAAGAAGGATCGGCATCGATCGGCCAACTCCGCTTTGGTCACCGTGGCTGATCGTGTGGGCAAGCAGCCCTAGCAGGGCTAGTCCAACCACTTTGGCAAGCTCATGGAGAGTCCATGCACCAATCACGCCTACCCCGTCAAGCACCTCTACAAGGACTATGAACTCCTCAAGCGCTTTCTACGATAGGCCGGTGAACCAAAAGAAGGAAAGGGCAAGGAGACAGTGACCAAGAAAGGAGGCATGGTGGGTAAGGATGGGGATGGCTTTCCCGATCCTGAGGAATATCTCATGATCTTTGGGGGATCTTATGCCATCTACTCCAAGTGCTAGCATAAAGTGCGCTATAGAGAGGCATGTGTTGCCAAAACAGCAGTCCCATCCTTCCTAAGCTGGCCTGAATCTCTGATCACTTTTGATCAGAGGGACCATCCTTCCCATGTCGCCAGACCAGGTCGCTACCCGCTCATCATCGACCCCATTGTCCGCAAGAAGAGCCTCACCAAGGTGCTAATGGATGGAGGCAGCAGCCTCAACATCCTCTACGTTGACACCCACAACGCCATGCGCATCCCTTGGTCGGAGCTCCGCAGAGTGAGCTCTCCCTTCCACGGTGTGATCCTAAGAACATAGACATACCCAGTCAGGCAGATCGACCTGCCCGTCTTGTTTGGTGACCGAGCCAACTTCCGCTCGGAGGTCCTTACCTTCAAGGTGGAGGATTTCCTAGGGTCCTACCATGCCATCTTGGGGCAGCCATGCTACACCAATTTTATGGTGATCCTCAACTACACCTACCTCAAGTTGAAGATGCTGGGACCGAATGGTGTCATCACTATGGATAGCACCTTTTTGCACACCTACACGTGTGACCACGAGCATTACCAGCTCGCCACTGCCATCATCAACTCAGCCGAGCTCCCTTGGCATGGAGAATCATCAACCCTAGCAGTCCTAGACTGCAACAAGCCAACCTCCTCAGCTACCTTCCACCCGCTTGAGGAAACTAAGGCGGTGGGGATCGACCCCACCGACTCAACCAAGATGGTGTGGATCGAGACCTAGCTCCCGACTAAATAGGAATACGAGCTCACCGACCATCTATGCACCAATCACGATGTCTTCACATGGAACCTTCTAACATGCCAGGCATACCATGAGAGGTTGCTGAGCACACATTACGCCTCGTCCTGGGCTCAAAGCCCGCCAAGCAACGCCTGCACTGCTTTGACGATGAGTGGCACAAGGCCATAGGCAAGGAAGTCATCAAACTCCTAGTAGCCAGATCCATCAAGGAGGTATACCACTCCGACTGGCTAGCCAATCCTATTCTTGTTAAAAAGAAGACTGAGAAATGGGGAATGTGCGTTAATTATACTGGCCTTGACAAAGCATGTCCAAAGGACCATTTTCCTTTGCCACGAATAGACCAGATAGTCGACTCTATCTCAGGATGTGAAATCCTCTCCTTTCTGGATGCCTACTCAGGCTATCACTAGATCGCGATAAAAGAGTCTGACCAACTCGCAACTTCATTCATCACCTCGTATGGTTCATTCTGCTGTGTAACCATGCCTTTCAGTCTAAAGAATGTTGGCGCTACCTATCAATGGTGCATACAGCAATGCTTTGTTGACCAAATCAACCCACTCAACCAGCCTAACCAAGTCGAGTGGCCAAAACCAACAATCGCCATCTATGTTGATGACATAGTGGTCAAAATGGCTCAAGCTTGCGACCTAATCATGAACTTGGCCGCAACGTTCATGAACCTCTGAAGGTTCAACATCAAATTGAATCCTAAAAAATGTGTTTTTGGGGTTTCGAAGGGGAAGCTGCTTGGATACATCATGTCCGAACTTGGTATCGAGGCCAACCCTAAAAAAATCATGGTCATCTCCAACATGGGCCCTATACTCAATGTCAAGGGCGTACAAAGGCTCATCGACTGTTTGACCGCCCTGAGCTGGTTCATCTCCCGGCTAGGCGAGCGGGGGATGCCTCTCTACAAGCTTCTCAAAAAGACGGACGCGTTCATCTGGACTAAGGAAGCACAACAAGATTTGGAGAGCCTCAAAGCGTCACTAACATCGGCCCCAATCCTCGTCCCTCCCGAACGGGGAGAACCCTTCCTCTTTTATGCCATGGCAAGCAACCATGTGGTGAGCACTACCCTGGTCGTTGAAAGGGAGGAGCCGAGACACCACCTTAAGGTCCAATGACCCGTATACTTCATCGGGGAGGTACTCACCAATGCCAAGGTTCGGTACCCCCAGGTGCAGAAACTTCTATACGCCATGTTGATGGTGACCCAGAAGCTCCTACACTACTTCACCGAGCACAAAGTCATGGTTGTCACTTCATTCCTGCTGGGAGTCATCGTCCGCAACCACGTTGCCACGGGATGGATATCCAAGTGGGCACTCGAACTAATGGGCCACAACATCAGGTATATCCCTCGCACTGCTATTAAGTCTTAGGCTCTCATGGACTTTGTCGCCGAATGGACGGAGGTCCAGCTCCTAACCCCAGATGTCACCTATGAGTACTGGACAATGTACTTCGACGGGTCGGTGATGGCGCCCGGCTCAGGGGCTAGAGTGGTTCTAATCTCCTTGGATGGGAACAGGCTTCAATATGTGATCTGTCTCCACTTTTTGGACTCAAACAATGCCTTGGAATATGAGGCCCTCATCAATGGACTGCACATTGCCATCAAGCTCAGCACTATGCGGCTGTACGTCCACGGTGACTCAGAGTTGGTCGTCGACCAAGTCATGAAGGAGTCCTCTTGCAAAACCCCCCTCATGGTAGCATACTGCTAGGAGGTGCACAAGCTGGAGGACAAATTCCAAGGGATTGAACTACATCATGTCCCCCAAAAGGACAATGATGCTGTCGATTTTCTCACAAAATTGGCTGCTAGGGGGGTTTTGTCTCTAGATGGGGTCTTCATTAATGACCTTCATGAGTTGTCTACCCACATCCTAGAAGGTCCAATCTAGACACACTCTGACACCAATCTAGCATCTAGGGGCTCCAAAATCGGCGCCTCTATGATGATGTCACCCATCGATGTCACCGTGGTAGCACTCGATCAAGCCGACTAGAGAGCATCACTACTCACCTACCTCCTCGAGGAGATTCTCCCACCTAAAAGGACTGAAGCTCAACGGATCGCTCGATGCGCCAAGATGTTCGTCACATTCAGTAACAAACTTTACAAGCGATGTCCATCAGGAATACTCATGAAGTGCATCCCTACCGACCAAAGGAAACATCTCCTCCTTGAGGTCCATGCCGAAATCTATGGTCATCATGTGGCCCAAAGGTCGCTGGTCAGAAAAGCCTTTCGACAAGGATTTTACTAGCCCACTACGCTGTGAGAGGCAGAGGAGGTCGTCTGCAGGTGTGAGGGATGCCAGTTCTACACTTGGCAAACTCATTTGCTAGCATAGGAGCTTCAAACCATCTCCATCACCTGGCCATTCATGGTCTAGGGCCTTGACATGGTTAGACCCCTCAAAAAGGGCCTGGGCGGCTTCACTCACCTACTCGCAGCGGTGGACAAATTCACCAAGTGGATTGAGGCGAAGCCCATCACCAACATTCGCTCGGAAGTGGCGGTCAAGTTCTTCCTTGACATCATCGACCATTTTGGCATTCCTAACTATATCATCACTGACCACAGAACTAACTTCACTGGGAAGAAGTTCCTAGACTTCTGTGATGGATACGACATTAGGATTGACTGGGCCTCGGTCAGACATCCACATACTAATGGTCAGGTTGAATGGGCCAATGGCATGGTCCTCTAAGGACTCAAGCCAAGCATCTTTGATCGACTTAATAAATACACCGGGCGATGGGTTGTAGAGGTCCCAACGATCCTCTGGAGCCTGAGAACAACCCGAACTGATCTACAGGGTTCACACCTTTCTTCCTGGCCTATGGAGCTAAAGCAGTGCTGCCCTCTGATCTCGACCACGGTGCCCCAAGAGTGAAGGCCTTCAACCGAGACCAAGCCATGGAGGCTCAGCAGGGAATGGTCAACCTGCTCGAGGAGGCTCGCGGGATGACCATCATCTGCTCCGCTCACTACCAGCAAACTCTCTGTAGGTATCATCAAAGAAAAATCAGAGGGACGATCCTCGAGGTTAGAGATCTCATGCTCTGAAGAACCCAATCAACCAGGGAGAAATATAAACTCTCTCTACCATGGGAAGGACCCTATACAGTGACCGAGGTGATCTGATCGGGTACCTACCGGCTGAAGGGCGACAACGGCAATGTTCTCACCAACACATGGAACATCGAATAGTCACGTCATTTCTTCCCCTAAAATTGGTCTTACCGCTTTCTTTCATTTTAGTGTTTGCTCCTACAAAGCACCTCAGCCTAAGCACTCTCGGCCTGGGCCGCTCAGGGGCTCCATGAGGGTGTGATACCACCTCTCTTTTTTACTATCATATAGTAAATACTTTTCACCCAAATGAAAGGGTAGTCCGTTCCTTTAATTACCCTACGTAACTTTGTTTTAAACTCCTGACCGATCACACCCCGCCATGACCTATGGTTACGAGCAGTTGAGCCTCGCGGGCCATGCCTGAGTTCTTAAGGTTGCAGCCTATGGATCAAACGGGCAGGTGCAAAAACGAAAAGATAAAAATCAAAGCTATGCTAGGATACAAACAAGGAATGAATGGGACAGCTTCCCCTTACAAAGTGATTCCATCACAAAACAAAACTGAAGTATTCATGAATACAAAAAATTGTTCACACAGGGGCTCCCCCATGAACTTATCCTTTACATTTACTAATTGTTTATACTCCAAATTCTATTGTGGCCGATCGGTGGCATCGGCTGACGGTGCGGTCGACAAGGATAAGGGTCACTCGCTTGCGGATGGGACAACGTTCGGCTCGGTCGAAGGCGGGACAGTGCTCATTTTTGACCCGGTCTCTACTCCATCCGTAGGCTAGATGACGTCTTCCTAGCGCATGCCTTCAGTCATGCTCACACATCAAGCCTCCATCCCCCATTGCGTGGAGACTTGCTTGGCAACCATCTATGCATATGGCACCAAGCTCTCCCTGAGCGCATGGATGGCATCCGTGCTCTAGCTGTCTGAAAGCTCTAGTTTGGTTTTGGTTAATTGATGAAACCCTAAGTGCTAACCTAGTTTATCAAAGTGATTATGAGATAGGTAGCACTACTCCAAGTGATGAAGCAATGGCGAAGATCATGACGATGGTGATGGCATGGTGATGATCAAATGCTTGAACTTGAAAAGAAGAAAGAGAAAAACAAAAAGCTTAAGGCAAAGGTATAAATAGTAGGAGCCATTTTGTTTTGGTGATCAAGACACTTAGCGAGTGTGATCACATTTAGGTTAGATAGCCATACTATTAAGAGGGGTGAAACTCATATTGAAATACGGTTATCAAAGTACCACTAGATGCTCTAACTCATTGCATTTGCATTTAGGATCTAGTGGAGTGCTAACACCCTTGAAAATGTTTGTGAAAATATGCCAACACATGTGCACAAGGTGATACACTTGGTAGTTGACACATTTGAGCAAGGGTTAGAAACTTCACTGGTGGAGTGTCCGTCCGTAGAGTGCGGATAGTCCGACGGTGCCACCGGCGCCCTAGACATAAAAGACAGGGGTTCATAGAGTGATCGGATGCTGGTGGTGTAGTGACTGGACGCTGGGTTCAGAGTCCGGTCAGTAGCAGCAGTGAGCATGTGTCTCGGTCTTATGACCGAACGCTAGCGCAAAGAGTGACCGAACGCTGGCAGGGTGCATCCGGTCAGTGCTGACGTATGCGGACATGAGGCGCATAGAGGAAATATTGAGTGACCAGACACCGAGTGAGTCCGGTCAAGCATGATCGGACACATCTGGTCGTGAAATTTTGCATTTGGAACCTTATTGGAAACAACTGAACGCTGGGGTCCTACGTTCGGTCACTTTCTAAATGACACGTCCGGTCATCACTTGACCATTGAGATTAGGCGATCGGCGTTTGAAGCCGATGACATGTGGCAAGCTTTGGGCGACCAAACGCTGGGGTCCTACGTCCAATCGAACTGACCGCAGCGTCCAGTCACCCCATGTTGTGCCCAGTGAAGGGGTACAACGGCTCTATTTCATGAGGCTTCTATTTAAGTCCCATGGCCAGCTCAAGCTCACTCTCTTGGCCATTTGTATTGACATAGCAACCTTGTGAGCTTAGCCAAAGCCCTCCCACTCATCTCCATCATTGATTCATCATCTTCGTGAGATTGGGAGAGAATCCAAGTGCATTGCTTGAGTGTTTGTATCTAGAGGCACTTGGCATTTGTGTTTTGCTACGGGATTCACTTGTTACTCTTGGTGGTTGTCGCCACCTAGACGGCTTGGAGCTATGAGGATCGTTGAGCGGAGGTTGGTGATTGTCTGGCTCCGATCATGGTGATTGTGAGGGGTCTTGTGCCTTCCCCGGTGGAGAACCGAAAGGTAACTCTAGTGGATTGCTCGTGTCATTGAGATATCTCACTTGTGGGTAGGTTCTTGCAGTGTCCAATTGTGTGGACAAGGTTCATGCAACACCTCTTAGCCGCCAAACCACCAAGTGTTGGTCGACACAACAGGGACTAGCGTACCGGCAAGCACGTGAACCTTGGGAGAAAAATTGGTTGTCTCTTGCCCTTATGTATTCTCCCAGTGATTGATTTAGTATTCATCTTGTAATTGGTTCACTCCTCTACACTATGGTATAATCACCTTACTCACTCATTTATATTCTTGCAAACTAGTTGTGACAAGCTCTTTAGTGTAATTAGAATTGAGAGCTTGCTTTGTTATTTTAAGTTCATCTAGTGGAGCTCTTTAGAGTAGCAAGTTTGAGAGCTCTTAGTGAGTAAGTAACTTTGCAAGTTGTATGCCTAGTAATCAATGCAACTAGAATTGTTAGATAGGTGGCTTGCAACCCTTATAGAGCTAGAGCAAGTTTGCATTTTGCTATTTGTTATACTAATCAAATTGATCTAGTTGATTTGTAGATTTTTAAATAGGCTATTCACCCCCTCTAGCCATATTAGGACCTTTCAAGTGGTATTGGAGTCGTGGCCACCATTTGATTGAGGACTTAACAACCTCGGTGTCAAATTATGGCTTAAGTTGTGTTCAACCATATGGGGGGTAAACCACCGTTCTTTGATGGCACATGCTATGATTATTGGAAGAGAAAGATGATGTATCTTGGTTCAATCAATGATCAAGTATGGGAGGTGACCGAGAATGACTATGCTATCATTGATCCCGATGACCCCACCAACCAAGACAAGACCAACAAGCAATGCAATACAATGGCTCTCAATACCATATACAATGCCATTGATTCCAAGGTATTTGAGCAAATCAAAGATTGTGAAAGAGCAAATAAAGTGTGGAGGAGATTGGAGGAAACATATGAGGGCACACCAGCGATGAAGAGTGCTAAGTTGTACATTTGACAAGCTTCAAGATGAAGAAAGATGAGAGCATTTCGGAAATGTTCCATCGGTTGCAAGTGATTGTAAATGACTTGAAGGCCTTGGGAGAGAAGATCAAGGATGATGATGTCTCTCATCGGTTCTTGATGTGCTTACCTCCAAGATTTGAGATGTTGAGATTGCTTATTATAAGAGGAGGATTGAAGGAGATTACCCCTAACCATGTACTAGGTGATGTTATGACCCAAGAGACATACCGTGTGGAAAGGGAGAGGGATGACAAGGATGACAAGAAGGAAGAAGAAGAGTATAGCATTTAAGGCTAGCTCATCATCATCCAAGAATAAGGGCAAGTCTAAGAAAGAATCAAGTGATGATGATGATCTTAGTGATATTGATGATGAAGCTATGGCTCTCTTTGTATGCAAGATGGGAAAATTCATGAAGAAGAAGGGCTATGGTGCAAGAAAGAGAAGAGATCACACCAAAAGCAAAGAATATGTGAGAAGATGCTACAATTGCAAGAGTCCCGATCACGTTGTAGCAAATTGTCCCTACAATAGTGACAATGATGAGGATGAGAAGAAGAAGCACAAGAAGGATAAGAAAGAAAAGAAGGAGAAGAGAATGACCTTCCAAAAGAAGAAGAAGGGTGGAGGCTATGTGGTCACTTGGGATAGTGATGGCTCTTTGAATAGTGATGACTCTAGTGATGATGGCAAGAAATCTATCAAGAAAGCACTAGCAAGCATCGCCATCAACAACAAGCCCTCCATCTTCGACACTCCTTCGACATGCCTCATGGCAAAGCCTACCAAGGTAAAATATGATGTGAGTGATGATGATGAATGTGAAAGTGATGCTTGTAGGAGTGATGATGATGATGAGGAGTACTCCAAGGAGGAGCTCATGGACATGTGTGAGCAAGTGCATACTTGCTTTGAGATGAAGAGAAAGGAGTGCAAGGAATTGAACAAGAAAGTCAAATTTCTTGAGCAATCCCTTGATGAGCTCAATGCCACTCATGAGAGACTAATGGAAGCCCATGAGAAGCTTGGCAAAGCTCACTCTAAGCTTGAGAAAGCTCACTCCTCTCTCATCGAGCAAGTCAAAGAGGAAGCCAAGAAGGAGCAAGTGATTGTATCATGTGATGTGGGACTAACATGTGATCTTATTGATGAATCTTTTTATAAGCCCATTATAGTTGCTCCAACTAACACTTCTTGTAGCACTACTACTTCTACTTCACCTTTGAGTGATGGTCTCACTTGTGATGCCTCATTAATGGTGGAAAATGAGACCCTCAAGAAAGAGGTGAATGAGCTCACTCTTGCCTTAGGCAATGCCTATGGTGGAGGTGCCCACTTGCAAAGTACTTGGGTAGCCAAAGGTTTTCTCTCAATAAAGAGGGATTAGGCTATACCCCCAAGAAAGGCAAGGCGGCCTTTGTCACTCCCAAAGTTAACTTTGTGAAGGGCAATGGTCGGTTTTACAATAGATGCAAGCAAGTTGGGCATGTAGAGCAATATTACAAGATTAACAAGAACAAGCTACCTATTGTATCCTCAATTAAATTTGATTCTTGTTACATGCTTGTTAAATTTGAGCGAGGTCAAACTCCATCGATAGTCCTCTCTACTCCAAGAAGTGCTAGAGCGCCACCTCCTTCCCGTCGCATAGGATGAACTGAGCCTTCCTTGGGTCACCGGGGTAGGGCCACACCAGCTCGTGGGTCGCCCCCAACCCGCTAGAAGATCCAGCCGCCGCAACATCAGGCGACGACTGGACCACCGCCAGCTCCTGCGACACTAGGATGGCCAGCGTCTCCACCCTAGCGCCTATGTCACCAAAGTAGGGGATGTCCACTATCTCGACTTCATGGCTCACCGGCACATGTTCTGCCTTTAGCCTGGCCACATCTCCTCCTGACCCCTCTAGCTCCGACTAGAAGAGCGAGCCATGTGTTCCTCCATCGGGTGAGGTAGGGAGCCCGGTCTCCCTCCTCTCTTCTGCCATGGCTATTGGGGGAGGGATTGTATGGGTCACCTCTGACCCAACCTTCACCATCGCCATGGGGATCACCGCCATCACCGCCGCCACTGTTGCCACCATACTCGTGATTGGCTAGGAGGATGCAACCCCTAGAAGGGAAGGTCGCACCACCGCCAGTCTGCTTTCCCCACCGCTAATCGCAACTCACTATAGGCTAGGCCTCCACTCCTCCTACATGGGAGGTGAGGCGATGCCTAGTCCCATTAGTCCCTGGCCGCTATCAAAAAATTATAGGTCAATCGCACTCAAAGAACTCAACTGTGAGATCAAAAGGAACATAGGTACATAGCTAGACGAAAGGGGTAGGACCCTAAAGCCTGACCCACTGGCAACAAGCCCACCAAATGAGGACCGCTCATGGGTTGCGACTCATGCCCCCTAACATCGACTGAGGGAGGAGCCGACCCGACTGGTTCTCGATTGGTCCACGAGTCATCGCGACCGCTAGCTCGTGGCGCACCCGCTGGAGCAACAAACAGGGCATCTCCCCATTATGGGTCGTGCACATGCACCAACCCCAAAGATGCGGGGGTACAAGCATGCTCCTCCGACTAGCTGGCATGCCCCGCCATGCTTAGAGCAGTGGGGGGCGAAGCCAATGATGCCTCCAAAGGGCGCGACGACAGTGTCTGCATTGCCTCTCGCTCGACGGCAGCATCCAAGCTCGCGGCATGCTTCCTCAATGAGGGAACATCACTGTGCCTCTCCACATCCCACCCACCATGGTGGACACAGCCATAGGCTCACAACGCTCCACCGAGGTCGCAACAATGCCCCAGTTTCCTTCATCTTTAGAGGAGCTTGTGTCACCGCCCATCTCCGTGGGCTCCTCTAACTCGAGCTCTGCCTCCACATTGCTCCAATTTTCACCGGCCCGCACCCACTGGGTGATCTCCTTCTCCTTCTTGTGCCTCCTTCGGGCCCTCTCAGCTCTCTTCTTCTTTTTGGCAACTACTGCCTCTTTCAGAGTGGCTTGTCAAGCTACAACCTCTGGCCCCCTCAAAAGATGTGGCTAGGACTTGTAGCCCATGAGTCCCTATGAAGCGGATGACTTGAAGTAAAAATACAAGAGAGTAAGAGAAAAAGAGTCACAGAATAAGAAGAGGGGAGCATACCAGATTGGATAGCTTCGCGACATGGAGGGGTTTGGGCTTTCCTTTGAGGGACTCCTTATCCCTTAGTTGCAGCGCCCGGTCGAGTTGGCTCCAGACCTTGTCCTTCGCCAACTCCTTCGGCGACACATGGTTAGGATCTGTTGGGCCAGAGTAGTTCCACATCGGCCGCCTCCTCTCTGACAGTGGGGCAACACGACGATAGAAGAAGGTGTGGAACACCCGTAGCCCATCGAGGCCATGCTGCACCAGCTTCTAGAGCTCCGCCTCGATGACCTCCAGCTTGTTCTGCCAACTAAAGGGCCCCCATGACCAGCTCTCCCGCCTCTCTGGCCTTCTTCCGGTAAATGGTGGGAATGGCGCCTCCACTGGGTTCTTGATGTAGAACCACTCCCCATGCCACCCTCGATTGGAGTTGCAGGGGGAGTACGTGGGGGTAGGAGCCCGATGGCCTTGGGTTTGGTGAAGCCCCCAACCAGCATGGTCCTAGGTGGCTTCCCCTCTAACAGGGCTCACCTAGTGAAGATCCACCAAAATGGATCCACATGCGGCTCCATCTTGAGGAAGGCCTCATAGATGGTGATGAAACCGACAATGTGCAGCACCCCAATTAGATTGAGGTGATACAGCAGTAGGCCCCACTCATTGAGAAACCCACGCAAGAACCAGTGTGTGGGATATCCTAGCCCACGCTCATGGAAAGTGAGAAAGAAGACAACCTCATCGACCTAAGGTCATGGAATGGCTTCCTCTAGCGCAGGATCCCTCCAGTGCGCCACCTCCTTTGGTGGAAGTAGCCCTTCTTAGTGAAGGCGGCTAGCACTGCCTCATCTACATTAGATGGCTTCTAGTTTGACATCGCACTCTGGACTCACAAATGGATCTATGAGTTCTCCTCTCCCTCGCTTTACCATCTCTCTTAGAGAAATCACAGTGGTACACGAACGCGCTTGGCAAGAAGGAAGGAGGAGGAGAGGCGGTAGATGGAGAAAGGTGAAGGAATGGGACAAAAACCCTCTCCCCTCCCCTATTTAAATGCGAATAGGCATGCGATTGGACGTATCCTAACTGATGGGATGCACCCTACCCAACGAAATGTCACCCAGTTAAAGCAAGATGTGGCCTGGGTTGGGCCCACCATTACCACAACCTAGGCATAGGAAACAAGGCGCAATTGCATGCAAACGACCCTCCACCTTCCTAGGTAGGGTTTGGAAGGGCCCACCGATAGGATCTCCATCGAGGAGGGACCAATGGGCTACCTGAGTCAATCGGATGGCTCTGGCGATTGGCGAGAGATAGGTATGGGGCAGTGGGATGCCCCATGCGGGCTACGCCGACTCTATCATGAATGACATATATGGATCCCATTTGGACATATCCGATAAGAGATCCTCAAACCTATCACTCGAGTCATCAAGGTAACTTTACCAAACCTTCTTACTTTATTTTCTGATGCTTGATCATTCATGCATCCTTTCTCATACACGCATTCACACATTCATTCATACAATCATTCATTCATCCCATACATCCAAAGCATCGCATATGCAATTAATGCATCACAACACTTCATGTTGCGTCATGAAGCGGTAGTTGCCTCATTCAACATGAGCAATGACCGACTAGGGTTCGAAGGTTGGCCCACGAAGGGCTTGAGGCCACCTCGTGTCAAATAGAGCTAGGAGAGAAGACACAGATGAGCCCTAGTGGCCCTCGCCCGGCATGCTCAGAAGCAGACAGGGTCATCTCGACCTTCTCATTCAATCCTAACCTCAAACCATGCCCATAGAATCTCCATCGAGGGGAGGACAGTGGGCCACCTGAGTTGGTCTCCCGAATGACCTGGGCATCTACTAGGAGGCAGGTTAAGGAGCAGTGGAATGCCATATGAGGGCTATGCTGACCCTGTTACAAACGACAGACCCAGATTCAGATCGAACACGCCCATTAGTGAGCTCAACGAGTGCGTCACTCGAGCCATCGCGGCAAGCGATGTTAGCTCAGCCCCTCTAGTTGTAGAAACCACGAACAGGGTAACGCACAGAACTTGACCAACCCCTATCAAACCCAATGGGGCTCAGGTCGCCCAACGCCGACTTAGGAAAACAACCGACTACGCAGGTCATGGGCAGGACAAACATGGGCGAACACCCCAAATGGCAGAAACATAGGAGTCTATGGCCCCAGGAAAGAGTACCAAGATATTCAGTCTCTAACCAACTCACCAGTTGGATGCAGGCGCGGGGGCTACACCCATCGGGTGTGCTCGTGCGCACCCACTAGCATGTCAAAAAATCCCCTAGGCGATTCTACCCGAATCACCCAGGGGCTCAGGGGCTAGACCCATCGGGTGCACTCGCACGCACCCACTAGCAAAACAAAAAAAATCCCCTAGACAATTCTACCTAAATCGCCTGGGGGCTTGGGGGCTCCTGTTGGGTTCATAAACCCAGGGTTCCTAATGGGCCCACTTCCCAACAAAAGCTCATCCCAGCAGATGACATTACAAATGATGCGCAACTCCTGGGCTGACCCAGATACCTAATGATAAGCCGAAAGAGCGGTCTAGTCTCCAATCAAAAGGCCTGGCCAAGGAGGGGACGATGCTCGCTTCTGACTCCGACCCGCTTCTCCGACCGGAAGGCCTGACCAAGGAGGGGATGATGCTCGCTTCTGACTCTGACCTGCTTCTCTAACCAGAAGGCCTGGCCAAGGAGGGGACGTTGCTCACTTCCAACTCTAACCCGCTTCTTCGACCAGGAATACACCAAACCTCTGCTTATGGCTCTTCTCTGATCGGCGCGATCGGAGTCAACTAGAATGACCGGCTGGGGACGCCCGCTCGGTGAGGACCTAAGAAATTAGGCTAAGCAGATAAGGTAAGGCGCTTAAGTCAACCACAATACCAAGAACCGTACCCTACACACCTGCAAGACGGTACTGTCAGGCCATGCCAGAAGGGTACTTTGTAGCCTTCCAGACATGTCAGAACACAAACAGTGTTGTAGACACCGATGGTGGTCCTACAGTATGGTAGACGCCAACATTTGTCATACTAGAAGAACAGCTCCACGGCTCTAGAACTCTAAAGCTACACAGAGCATACATTGCAATACTTAGTGCACATAGGAGCACCCGTCACACTTGGACCTTTAGTGTAGAGTCTGACTGGACCTCTAACACCCCACATCTTATTCCCACTCGTTTGTAAACCCACAGCAAACTTTAAGCACCTGGGCTCTGGAATAAAGTCACGGACCAACTTAAACTGGACGTAGGGCACATTGCCTAAACTAGTATAAATCCTATGTCATTGAGTGCTAGGCCACATCCGATCACAACGTAAGGCAAAACGACAAATATTTACTTGTTGGTCACTTTTCGCACCGACAACATGTATCGAGAGAAGTTTTGGTGAAAACGGGGTTGTCCTAGAGAATTATATCCGGATGCGTCTAGCAAAGATGCCCCTATCCCTCCTGATCTCCATGTCCCTAACTGTTACTGTGGTTTCTCGAACGACGTGTTTCAATCGAGACATTCAGACACAGCGGCGCGTTGCTTCTACACATACAGTCATTTTAATGTAAGTAATTATTTCCACTATCTTTTTTTCTTCATTTGTGTAAGTAGGCTACTAATATTTTGTAAGAATCCTATTGTGTAGGCCCATGGGAGGTGCTTTTTTAGTGGATCAACGGTGCAGACAAGTTTGACCCTAGGTACCTCCTTTTCGATGATTGGTGTAGAGGGAGACATCCACATGAGCATTTCGAGCGGTGGGTTCCACCCCCTTAACTCCTCGTCAATGACGGCTAAGAAGAAGCACCTAGCTATAGTTAGATGACTCAAGAAACCTCCTCTATGCGAATGCGAAGATCAAGCTATGATAAACCCTGAGAATACATTGGAGTTTGTGTGTCCGAACAAGCACGAAGTAAGTGAAAAGTGTATCTGTTTAAATGTTTATCTCTATATGTGTGCATGTACCAATGTATTCTCTTATAGCGTTATGGATTTGCGAAGTGTCATTTCAGTGAGTGGCTCTACGGTCCTAAGAATCAATGGCCGGAGCCACCAAAGGCAAAGGAAAAGAAGAAAGAAAGGTTAACTTACAAAGCACCTCCAGTCATGTGCGAATGTGGTGTTAAATCCAACTACGGTCTAGTTCCTTTGGAGTTTGGAATAGGCCATTATTGTGGCCATATGGTTGACTATAATGAGGTTGGTTATTTTTGTGGTAAACATGAAATCGTATTTTGCTTCTTTTGCTAAGACATATATGATATAATTTTTCATTTAACAGAGCACTAGGAAGTGTAGGTGGGAATGTTATGATGGTCAAGCTAAGTTCTTGGATGAACTGAAGGGGAGGCAAGTAATTGCATGGAAGAGGGGATATGGACCTGACTACGTCAACCTATTCGTTAAACAACACAAAAAAGATGCGTGAGTTTGCTAGATAGCACGATTTTCATAACCCGATCGATGTTAGGCTTGACAAATGGGGGTTGGAGAGATGGAGGGTGTTAGATGAGGAGAGGGTAAGGAAGGAGGCAAGGGAGGAGACAAGAGTATAGATGCAGGTCTTGAATGACCATGCTGTTGCATTGTGTGCCAGTGAGTGCTTGAAAGCCTTTTTATTTTCGTTGCCTGATTTTAAATGTAATATAATCGTGTTGCTAACTGGTTACATTTTATACATGAAGGGATTTGATGCAGCAAGTACCATGCCATAGAGGTGGCCCATGCAAGGTATGAGGAAAAGAAGTTAGATGAGCACAGAACGCGAATGGTCGCACCGTCCAATCTCTGATTGTGTTGGCCAATGATGGGGACATGGATGAGGATGACACTACCAGGTTGAGCGATCTCATCGCTCTAGTGGAGGCAGGCTTGTAGGCGGAGGAGGCTGAGGAAGACACTAGTAGACTTAGTGAGTGTGGGGGTATGGCCCCCGATATCCACAAGATAAGACATGGGCCGCACCATCAGAGGTGGCCCGGCCCACAAGATCAAGGCATGCATGGCGCTGCTCGGCGTGCACCGCAAGACATTGTATAGTACCAAATAGGATACTTACCTTGTAACCCTACCCATCCAGAGTATATAAGGAGAGGCAGGGGTCCCCTAGAGGACAGATCTATCTACTATATCTTGATACAATACACCAAAGACACAGGACGTAGGGTATTACGTTAATTAGACGGCCTAAACCTATCTAAATCGCTATCTTTGTGCCTTGTGTCACCATCTGGTTCCTGATTACGTGCACCCCCACCAACAAATCTACCATTGTGGGATACCCCTCGATGGACTGCCGCGCATATTCTATCGACAGTTGGCGTGCCAGGTAGGGGTGTGCGCTTGATCCTTGGCGAGCCAGATGGACCTCAAATCAATAGCGCATTCTCATCATCAATCTCATGGAGATCCATGCCGGTCCACGACGATGGTTCATTGCTAGCTACATCAGCCCTCATGACAGTAGATCCGATCTCAGAACCACCTCCGAGGTCATCTTCACCAACAACTCACTGCCCGCCAGGTGCTCGTCGTCAACGCCAACCAGATAACACCATACGTCGTCGACCAGACTTTCTGTATAAAGCTAAGTCACGTTTTAATATTCTTCTAAATATTCTCCAATCTTCGTATATCGCCATGATGTTTCTCTGAGCTGTTTTCTCCATGTTTGCTCTCCAAATGATTTTCCAAACCGCCGAACAGTCCTGTTGATGCTCGGACGCCTCCAGAGACGGCCCTATCTCTGGCTCCTCCCTACACATGCACGAGCGTCTACCCTCTGCGTTATGGGTCATCGGCAGTGGCACCTTAACAATGACTGTTCCTCCTACATGTGCACGGGCTCCGCGCTCCACGTTATGGTTAACAGGCTCGTTAGGGCTAGAGACTCAGCTACACACTAACTGTTCGGGCGGTTTATATTAAATACATCTTTGCTCTAACTGATCATCAAGCTACATACGCATTTTTTCTCTAGAGTTCATATATTTTTACATCATATACTACCCATTCTACATATTTGTATTGTAGGATTATCGTCTAGGTGATCGAACCACCTGGTGCTCAAACTTCTCCACCGATCAACTGGTCAGACCACTAGGTTCATGGACTTCATCGCCGACCAGTTGATCGGACTGTTCGCTGGTTGCTTCTACTCAATGCTCACTTCGCCACCGACCAGTTGACCAGACTATTCATCACTCATGCTTCATCATCAGCTATGCCGGTTACTCCTTAGTGCTCGGATTCTTTGTGCTCGAGGACTAAGTGGGCACACTTCATAGCATGGATGTTGTCAGCTACGCCAGGGACTCCTCGGTGCTCGGACATCACCAGCGACGCTGGGACTCCTCGCTCCTCGGTGCTTGGTCCTCACCAGCGACACCGGGGACTCCTTGCTCCTCGGTGCTTGGATATCACCAGCGATGCCGAGGACTCCTCATTCCTCGGTGCTCGGACATCACCAGTGACGCTGGGGACTTCTCGCTCCTCGGTGCTTGGTCATCACCAGCGACGCTGGGAACTCCTCACTGCTTGGTCGTCGCCAGCTACGCTGAGGACTCCTCGGTGGTCGGGCATCACCAGCTACGCTGTGAACTCCTCGTTGCTCGGACATCGCTAGCTGCATCGAGGACTCCTTAGTGGTCGGACATCGCTAGCTACGTCAGGAACTCCTCGCTGCTCGGACGTCGCCAGCTGCGCCGAAGGACTCCTCGGTGCTCGGACCTCACCAGCGATGTCGGGGACTCCTCGCTCCTCGGTGCTCGGTCATCGTCAGCGACGCCAGGGACTCCTCACTCCTTGGTGCTCGGTCATCGCCAGCGACGCCGGGGACTCCTTGCTCCTCGGTGCTCGGTCATCGCCAGCGACACTGGGGACTCCTTGCTCCTCGGTGCTTGGTCATCACCAGCGACACCAGGAACTCCTCGCTCCTCAGTGCTCGAACATCACCAGCAACGCCGGGGACTCCTCGCTCCTCGGTGTTTAGTGATCGCCAATGATGCCGGGCACTCCTCGCTCCTCGGTGCTCGGTCATCGCTAGCGACATCGGGACTCCTTGCTCCTCGGTGCTCGGTCATCGCCAGCGATGTCGGGGACTCCTTGCTCCTTGGTGCTCGGTCATCGCCAGCGATGCCGGGGACTCCTCGCTCCTCAGTGCTCGGACATCGCCAGCGACACCGGGGACTCCTTGCTCCTCGGTGCTCAGACATCGCCAGCGACGTCGGGGACTCCTCGCTCCTCGGTGCTTGGTCATCACTAGCAACGCCAAGGACTCCTCACTCCTTGGTGCTCGATCATCGCTAGCAACGCCAGGGACTCCTCGCTCCTTGGTGCTTGATCATCGCCAGCGACACCGGAGACTCCTCGCTCCTCGGTGCTCGGTCATCGCCAGTGACACCGGGGACTCCTCGCTCCTCGGTGCTCAGACATCGCTGCCTATGCCGGGGATTCCTCGGTGCTCTGTCATCGTCGGCCAGGGACTCCTCGCTCCTCTATGCTTGGACATCGCTAGCTTTGCCGAGGACTCCTCGGTGCTCGGTCATCGTTGCCTACGCCAGGGACCCCTCGGTGCTCGGTCATCGCCGGCGACGCCGGTGACTCCTTGCTCCTCGGTGCTCAGTCATCACCAGCGACGCTAGGGACTCCTCGCTCCTCGGTGCTCTATCATCGCCAGCGACGCCGAGGACTCCCTTGCTACTCGAGTCTTGCTATGTCTCATCGGTGTGCTATCAAGCTGCTCCATGTTGTTCAAATCAGGGTGCTGATCTTGGGCAGCATGTCTAGGGTCTTAATACGTGCATGTCGGACGATGTCAGCAAGCTTTTAGACTTTTTTTTCTTTGACCCTACTACAAGATTTATTCTTCATCTTCCAGCAGGCTCGGGGACTAAGCGGGCACACTTCACCTTGCGGTAAATGTGCTTGTTCTCATCTTGAGGCTATGCCCGAGGACTGGCTGCCTGCTCGGCTGGTCTTCTACTTTCTAACCCTAGCACCACGTGACTATGTCACCTACTGTTAGGCTCGGGGACTAGGTGTGGGGGTATGGCCCCCGGTATCCATAAGACAAGATATGGACCGCACCATCAGAGGTGGCCCAGCCCACAAGATCAAGGCGTGCACGGCGCTGCTCGGCGTGTACCGCAAGACATTGTATAGTACCAAATAGGATACTTACCTTGTAACCCTACCCCTCTAGAGTATATAAGGAGAGGCAGGGTCCCTTAGAGGATAGATCTATCTACTACATCTCAATACAATACACCAAAGACATAGGACGTAGGGTATTACATCGATCAGATAGCCCGAACCTATCTAAATCGCTGTCTCTGCACCTTGTGTCACCATCCGGTTCCTGATTACGCGCACCCCCACCGACAAATCTACCATCGTGGGATACCCCTTAGTGGACTACCGAGCATATTCTGTCGATAGCGAGCTTATTGCTTAAGCAGATGCAGGCTTGTAGGCGGAGGAGGACGTGTTCTTCTCTCAGGCCGTAGAGGCCGCAGATGAAGCGGAGGCTGCTTACTACAGGTGATAGATAGATTAGGGCAATGCAGGTGAGACTAGCCACATGAGCCAGATGGAGGAGGATGCGTTCTTGACTTAGGCCATAGGGGCCATAGGTGAAGCGAAGGCAGCTTACTATAGGCGAAGGCAGATCAGGGCAATGCAGGTGAGCATAGCCACAACAATGAGGTAGTGGTAGAGGACTGATACACAGACGACGAGTTGCTTACTCAGTATGTTTTAGATTGAGGATTGGTAGAGGTGTGGTAGAGGATTGGTACAGGTGTGCTAGTTCAATGCTTTAGATTTGGTATTTGTATTGTAGTAGAACTTTCTCGGTGCTGCATTATGTTTCATTTGAACTATTTATGTATTATACCCATGTAACAAACACTGTTTAATTTTTATAATAGACATTGTGTTATCTCATAAAACTTTTGCCACAAAAATGGTATTACAATGCTGCAATTTGCATGTATTTGTTACGTTCTTGGTATATAATGCTTTTGCTTTTGTCATTGTCACACATTCGGGTATTACTTTTGGGTCTTAGTTTGGCGCCCATCTTGTCCAAACATTATCTAGAAGACTATACCAATCACTAATGACCTTGTGTCATGTCTATGCTCTGTTTTAAAAAAATGATAAATAAAAAGTTGTTCTCACCATTGTGATCTTTCGAAACCCCCTAAATTATATGCATCAAAATCTTACTGCTGTTGATGCGCTCAGAAGGGAGTCTGGCCAGCGCCCAGCATGGGTTTGTCATGCCATCATCCATGGTGCGGCTAGGCTGATGCGCTAGCTGCCATGGCGCGGCAAGGCTGATGTGCCAGCTGCCATAGCGCGTCAAGGCTAACACGCCTCTAGCCATGGCATGGTGGTCAAAGCGGCAACAAATGGAACAAGGCACTTTTGTTATGTTCTCACATGAGCCAAGTTTTTTTGTCGTGTTGGTTTAATGAATAGGTTAGCAGGAAGGTTAAGTGCATGAGACAATCAATACACAAGTTCAGCAACACTAACTTGTGCACGTCCCAAGTTCATCGCAAGTTCGACAATACCTATGTTCGACATAAGTTCAGCAAGTCATAACTACGACACAAGTTCATCAATACATAAGTTTTACATTACTCGACATACTACATGTTCCATTAGTATATGGGTATCTAAGTACAAGTGCATCATGTCATCCTAAAGAACTTCTACGACCTAGGAGTATATGGGTACCGCAGACGTCGCTGCCTCTTTGGACATAAAGGCAGCGCGTTAGGGGTGAATCCAATGTTGGTACACCTGGTGGTACTGCTGAGTGTAACTAGGACCCTGCAATTATAAATATAGGCATCATTACTTACAATGTTTAAGTAATTGTGACATATATAGCGAAGGGTTATTTCAAGTACCTGTTCGTCGAACTGTGTAGGAAATAGTGCATCACCAAGCTGAGACATCCCAATCTCATCATAGTCCTCATTGTCCTCGTCCTCATCCTCCTCATCCTCATCCTCCTCAATGTCATGCTCCATAGGACCCTTGCCTGCATTACCGAGAGTACGAACATAAGAGGTCCTAGCAGCCATCGTGTCGGAGGAACCTGCTCATGTCGGCATAGTGCTCGAGCATAAGGAACTAGATAGGTCTAGGTCATAGGGCATCTCCCATGGAGTATCCATGCAGCTAAGCTTCTGTGCCATCTTTTTACAACTCCTCACTTTCTGCAAAAAAAAAGAAAACAAGGATGAATGAGTCATGGGAACCATTTAACCACTGTCATGGCTTTGAGAATAGAATGTACATCAATGAAGGCATGTAGAATGCGTGCAGCTCTCCTTTGGTCTCGTGAAGTCACATGGCTACTTCGTTGGATAGACTTGTCAACTGTGTTGCCTGCATACATAATCGAGGTAAGTTCGTATCACTACAATTCATAGGAACACTAACGTGCAGTTGTATTGAAATTCAAAATTCTTATCACGTATCTCTATAGCAGGGCTCTCTAAAGCTGTGTCTCCATCCTTGTCGCCTTGTCATATGCATCAGTGGTGTCATCCTCATCAATTGGCTTGTTAGTGTAGGGGGCCTGCATATGTGTGCGGGTGCTCCTATGCAACCATTGGAGGTAGCGGTCGAAGTTGTGTTGGTCGTGAGATGGTTTCTTGATGATCAGGACCCTTTGCCTATTCTCCCAGTCGTGGATGTACCCCGCATGCGTCACAGCCCAATTCTTCTCCTTGTACCTGTTCCTTCAATCATACCTACAAGTTTAACGTAAATTAGTGGTTGTATGTATGCACATGACTGCTAAATTATTATGTTATAGTCATCGCACCCATGCAACTTTTTGTTGGTTGTGTACAGCGGTGGTGGGCATGGTTGCAATCTTCTGAACTGCCTGTACACCCTTATAGGGTAGTGCATCTCAACCACGTGGAAGAAAATTAGTGGTCCGTTAAAAAGCCACTTGTCGAACTCTTCCTCAGTTCGAGGACTCAGGTACCCCTCTATCTCAGAATCTAGACCAAGGACACCAATTCAACTGAAAGTTAGGTAACTACAGTTAGGTTTTGGGAATAATAAGAAAGCAACAACATCGACTAGCAGTATCAAAGTGGTCATTACCTGGTGATATGTCATGACGTCTAGCGTGTCTGAGTACTGCCTGTACCACCGCTTTGGGTTCCCTCTAACTACCTCCACTTCTTGCCAGACATATAGAGCAGTCGGTCCTACATCCACATGATTCCATGCCTATATTAAATAGGATAGTCAGTCACAAGTGCGGCATCAAGTTTGAGGAAAATAAAAAATCGATGCACTTATAGGTAAACCATGAACAACGGGCCTCCCGACTGGCCATCGCTTCCAACACCAAACCTGTAGTAGGTGGGAGCAACCGCCTAGGTTGGCACCTCCTGTACTGCATTGGTAGGCAATGCAGAGCTGACGATAGATCCATGCTAGGACCACGCTACCCTAGTTGTACGCTCCTATATTCTCCCATGGCTGGCTCAGTATGTTGAGGAAGGCCCAGCTAATGGTGTTACCCGACGTGTTGGGGAACAGGAAAGCGCCTAAGAAGTGCCACAGCCACACCCTAGCATACCTCTCGATCTCCTGCTCTGGAACGTCTGGGTGTAGCGGCGCCCCAAAGTTTTCTGTTATCCAGACCAAACTGACACCGGATGTTTTTCTAAAATTTTTGAAGGACAATTACATGAGAGCTAAGGGAACAAAAATAAACATTAAATTAGACAAAGACAATACGCATCATAAAAGTTATGTACTACACCCTCCATTTAAATAGCAAAATAATTTGCAGAAAATATAGATCAACAACAGACTTAGACCATAACATATATTTGTGATATAAGAGACTAACCAAAGACTTGCATGTGCTGGTGTCAAAATGGTAAATGTTTGGAATGTAGAAATTCTTACTTTGCTCTATTAGCATCCTCATCCTCGGGTGGTCTTCTACCACAGAACTGCTCCACCAAGTCCATCTAGTGATCGTTATCAAGGATCCCAGTCACTGGAAGACCCCCCAACCGTAGACATTGTATCGGGTCAAGGTATGGTTCAAAGCTCCTCTCCCAAATACTAATGGTGTTCGAACGGAGATACAAGGGTGACATATATGGCAGATCCTCAAAGTTATACTCACGAACCCTATATGCCGTGATCATATGAGAGCAAGGGGCATGTATGATCTGAGGGACGTTGCAACTACACTCTACTTTGTTAAGATCAACTCGGTAGTTTTGTCCACCATAACGTTCGCCGCCCAAGCTTGTGTCACCTATGCCCCGTACACTAAAGATATGGCGGCGGGGTCCATACGGCTCGATGGTGTGCTGCTTGGCCAATTCCTCGGCCTCCTTCAAATGTTCTGCTATGGCCTTTCCAAATCGTCCCTGCTCAGCTATATTCCTCTGCATAAGTTCCCACCTCCTGATAAAATATTTGTTGCACTTATGAAAGGAGAACTCAACAATTCCAGACACAGGCAATGATCGAACTCTAGTGAATACATGGTTGAAAGACTCTGATGAGTTAGTGGTCATGATGCCATACCTGAAACCCCCCTCATCATATGCTAATGCCCACTTAGCCTTTTGTTCCATCTGCGCCTCTAACCAGGCCTTGCCCGCTTCATTTTGCATCTTGTCTAGTTCTCTCTTTGTCTCCTTAAACTGGTGCTCTATACGTACACAACATAGAGCCTTTACCTTATCACATACCTCCTTCTTCCTCTAACACCACCAGAAATTAGCGGTAAAGTGTCTCATACACCATATATGCACTAGAGGCGAGAACCCATCTATATGCTTAGCTACAGCATTATGAAGCCCTGGGTGATGATCCGAGATCAAACATATAGTGTGAAATGGGCCAAGCGCTTATACACGTAGAAGCCACATGAACCATAACCATGATTCATTGTTCTCTCCCTCTGCCAAAGCAAAAGCCATAGGTACTATCTGGTCCTATAGATCAATAGTAGCAACCATCATCAAGATGCCCATGTACTTTCCTATCAGAAAAGTGCCATCAACAAGTACGACTGGCTGACAAAACTAGAATGCATGTTCCGTTTACGTGAACGACCAGAACACACGATGCAGGACATGCCTCAATGGGTCCTAAAAATACATCCCTCCGGTGTCCATAAACCATTTTAAGCTAGGGTTGTAGTAATGCATTGCACATAAGATGCAGGGCACCCTGTTGTATGCTTCCTTCCAACTACCCCAACGAATCGTCAGGGCAATTTGCTTAGCACGCCAAGCCTTTTCATACTTCACATCATACTTAACGAATCCAGATATGGACTATTGTAACAAAGACACCAAAATGTCGTTATTGTCATCAACGAGCCCCAATATACGACGGGCAAGGTAACATTTAGTGAGTTGATGATGATTTTCCTTCCCCCTATTTGATAGGCAAGTGTGGGGTCCGACCACTTTACTTATCCTTCACTTGCCATCACTCTGTCTCTTTCGTGCATTTAACCTTCATATACAACCGTTTTTGCATATCACATGGTACCTTAACTCCTGGTCCGAATGAGTGACGTTGTATGGCCTATGGTGATACACAACATAGTCCTGAAGGAAGAGCTTCATCTCTGACATTGTATTGAATATCATCCCCTTACTAAGGATTTCTTTCTCATGGTCATACAATGATTTTCTACACATGTGGAGACCGGTGTCACAAAATGTCATATCCGTCATGCTGACATCCCTATAGTTAGGAACGCCCCTGAAAGGTACGTTCATCGATCTTAGTTGCTCAAGCTCTGTCACTGTGTAAGGTGGTGGTGGAATATACTGATGTGCTTTGCTAATTCTACCCCATGAATCATAGGGGGTATCATCTGCTAGTAAATCTATGACTAGTCTACCCTGAGAGCCGGCATAGCATGCAAAACCTCAGTTAGTACTGGTAATGGCATACCATAAACAGGTACTAGCATGGCATCAACCGGTGTGGGCATAGCATATCTACCTCCTTGGTCATTGTCTGAATCGTCTGAATCACTGCTAACTACATCACCGATCCTGTCCTCCTCCTCCTACTCCTCCTCTTCCCGTTCGAACTCGTTCACATTGAAGTCATTGCTTATACAGCCTACTTGACTTGAATGAAACTGCTCCTGCATCAACTGACCATCCAAATCCATAGTACCCATAGTTGGTTCCACATGAACCCCACATTCTTGTTGAGTATCATCATCGAAGAATGACCCCTCCTAGAGATCATGCATCATGTACCCATTCTCCACAACCAGCTTAGCCAAGGACATATTGGAACCTTGGATGACCCGATTGTAGCAGGACCAGTGAGCATGGTCCCGTAAGGGCATCAACACGTAGTGTGCCCTAGTCTTTCCACTATCAAACCTCCCCTTCAGTGTATAATCACCGCTAAACTTTCCGTTCAAATAGCCACAAAGATCGCTGAAGCTAGGAGGTTCATCAAACCATTCTAATTCTTCTTCCATATCCTCAAACATACCATCTTCTCTCCTAACACTTCCTCCGTAAAAAACTCTAACACAACAATCCATCTACAAAAGCATTTTAGAAACTTCATCAGGTCATCAAAATCGTCGTGCGTACTAACTAACTGACTACACCTATACTAACTACACCTATACCAACTAACTATACTAACTAATCTAATATTAATACCTATACCAATAATTCTAACTAACTATACTAAACACACTAATATTAATATATATACTTACTATACTAAGTAACTTTACTAACTATACATATCTAGCTAACTGCAAAACTACCTGCAAAACTATACATAACTTATATTTACTAACTTCACTAAATATCTTTGCTAACTAATTATATAAATCTCTATCCAGTCAAACTAAATTTGAATCCTAACCCTAGCAAAAAAATTGACGGAGATGCAGAAGAGCATTATTATGGGTCACCACAATCCACCAATGGAAAGGAGATATCCGCCGACGGCAATGGCCGGCCGGCCGACGGCAATCCCCCCTTCTAGAGGACGACGATGGGCAGCGCAACAATGTCCTTCACGGCTTGAGACAGTGCGGAGAGATGGAGGGGCAGCGACGAGGACGGGTGGCGCGTGGTAATGGGGAGATGGAGGGGTGGCGGCAGCAGTAAGGGAGGCAACGAGACAGGGGGAGATGGAGATGGAGTGAGGGAGGACGGGCACATGGCGGCGGGCGGGAGTCGCGGCGGCGTGTTTTCTCGTCTAAGGACGGAGACACTTAGAGAGGGAATAAGGGGTCTGCCACGCCATGATGCGTGGCGCGGCAGCCCCACGCCGTGATGCGTGGCGTGGCAGGCCCGCCGTGCCGTGATGGGTGGCGCATCAGACCTGCCACGTCAGCGGGCGCCACAGCCGTTGACTGCCCCCTATCGCACCGCCATGCATGACGCGGTAGTGTGAATTAGTCGCGCCGTGCAAACAGGCATGTCTAAAAGTGTTAGTTTTGAAAAAAAAAATTAAACAGTGTCAGTTTTAAAAATAATTTAAAAAGTGTTAAAAATAAAAACAAAATGCGATCATGGCTTCACTCCATCACCTATACGGGCTATACCCCATTCCAAATCAAGTTTCCTTTTTTCACCTTTTTTCGAGTGACATGCATGCCAAGGAGAACATGGCATAGTACTCGATGCTGCAGCAACTCGAAGATATGTTCCGATCAACAGTGGCCCTCCTACTCTGTCACTAGACTAGGGCTGTGCAGAATGAGCATTCGGTGCCTGGAGTCATCTCACTATCTCAGATCATCTCAAGGCCCCCTTTCTGTCCCGTGAGCGAGCTTGGTCCTATTCAATCACCCATCAGGGCTTGTGATGCTGATGCCTGCCAAATTTCAGGCACAGGCTGTTGGTTAGTTATTACATCAGTGCATCTCCAGCAGTACCTCATTTTTCCTCCCCAAATCTTATAGTTTTGCAACTCTCCAAAAGGTATTGGGAGGGAAAAAAAGACCATCTTCAAGAGTTTTCCATAAATGACTTCAAAAAAAAAATCCAATTTTGGCCCCATAGCCTTTTTTTTGTCGTCATTTTTCCCCGCGAGTTCCATCGGTGGCGTGGAAACCTACGCCGCGTCTATCCCATCGCCGCCGCCTCCTTCCTGCGCCATGGCCACATCGCCGCCACCTCCTTCCTGCGCCGTGGCCACATCGATCCTAGGCGGCAGCAGGCACCTCCCAGCCGGCCGCTGCCTCCTCCTACCTTGCCGCGCCGTCCACTAGGCCAGCCTCAGGCACCTCCCAGCAGGCGGCAGTCACCTCCCAGCAAGCCCTCCATGCTAGACACCATGAGTGCTTCCAAATCACTTTTGCAGTGGGAGTTGGATGATTTATCATCAGACGACGATGACATTTTGATCTTCTCAGCAGCTACAATTGTCGAGACATATTCAACCCAAAAAAGAAGACATGGTGGTTCCGTCCCAGGGCACAATGTTATTTATCGAGATCGAAAAGGCGGACACCAAAGGATGTTTTAAGATTACTTGGCTGATGAGCCAACATACTGCCCAAATTTATTTCGCCGGAGGTTTGTGTACATTCACTTGTGATACATACATAGTATGGTACGTAAATGTTGTATGATTTTTTGGAGATACAGGATGACTAGGGAGCTTTTCTACACATAATGAATGTTGTTCAATCACACGATGATTACTATGTGCAAAAAAGGAGTGCGGCCAATGTACTTGGATTAAGTTGCTTCCAGAAAGTCACTGTAGCATTTCGTATGCTAACATATGGGGTTCCAGCTAATGCAACGGATGAGTATGTTCGCATTGGCGAAAGTACCACAATTGAGAGCCTACGTAGGTTTGTTGCTACAGTTGTTGATCTATTTGAAGATGAATACCTGAGATATCCTAATGAGGCTGACATAGCACACTTACTGGCACTTGGTGAGAAAAATGGTTTTTCTGGTATGTTAGGGTCCATTGATTGTATGCATTGGGCGTGGAAGAATTGTCTTGTAGAATTGCAGGGTCAGTACAAGGGACATGTGGAGAAGCCTATGATTATTTTAGAGGTTGTTGCTTCGAAAGATCTTTGGATATGGTATGCCTTTTTTAGAATGCCTGGGTCTCATAATGATATTAATGTGCTTCATCGGTCTCCTTTATTTGCAAACCTGGTAGAGGGCAGAGCTCCTAAGGTGAACTATACCATTAATGGTCATGATTATACGATGGGTTATTATCTAGACGATGGTATATACTCATCATGGGCTACTTTAGTGAAGTCCATCTCTCAACCTATGGAGAACAAGAACAAATATTTTGCCAAAGCACAGGAAGCATCGAGGAAGGATATCGAAAGAGCTTTTGGGGTTTTGCAATCTAGGTTCGCCATCGTTCGAGGAGCAGCTCCCTTGTGGGACACAGAGACACTTGGAGACATCATGAAAGCTTGTGTGATCATGCACAATATGATTATCGAGGATGAAGGAGTTGTTGACCCTATTGAGCGGTTCGATTATGGTGGCCAAAATGTGGGACCTTCTCATGAGAATAATCGAACCCTTTATGAATTTATTGAAGCGCACAAAAGGATTAGAGACAAGAAAACATATGTCCAGTTAAAAGAAGACCTCATCGAGCACCTATGGAATTATCATCCTGATTTATATTAGCAACATAGACATTTTATTTTTTTTTTTTGTTATGATCAGTTCATTTTTGTCCTCTACTTCTAATCAAAACTTTTTACTTCAAGTACAATGAACATGTTTTCCTATTTGTGTGATCTATACTGTTTTTACTTGAAGTGTAATTGCCGACCAAGCAGTAGTAGTAGCCATTCCTACAGAATCTCACAAGCAGTCATTCAGCAGCACAGGTATCAAAACCAGCCGGCCATCGGTACGAGGAAGAGCAAATAATTCAGTGCCATGACGCTATCACAGAACACAGGAAAAGCAAATAATTTAGTGCACCACAGTGCCATGCAGCCGGCCACACAATCTCCTCTTTCCCATCAGCAGGTACATTAGCATACACACCGGCACAGTAGCATGCACGTCGGCCAAGTAGCGTTCAATACCAGCCGGTAAGCAACATATACATTCAGGCATATACAAAGGTTCATTGAATATAAATAATACAAATTAAAAAGCACTTGACCATTTATGATAAAGCAAAGGTTCACCGAATCACAAAGTAATGCAAAGGTTCACTAAATCACTGAATCCAAAACAAATTAGCTATAGAAATAAATTGACATGAACTAATTCTAATTCGCTAGACGATGAGCAACGATCTTCTGGCGCATCGTCGTGTAGTACTGCTGCTATAGGGGGTCGAGGTTGGTAATGTCGATTGACATTATTATGTCTCCCTTTTCGATCAGGTCTGATTCCACCTTTTTTTCATCTAATGACATGCGTTTTTTCTCTAGCTCAAGTGAAGCCATGGACCTCTCCTCTTTCTTCTTCTCCTTCTCCATCTCAAAAGCCTCCTTTTTAGCCCACATCTTGTCCAAAGCCTCCATGCAAGCTTCACCTCCTCCTCGTCTTAGAGCTTCCTTTGCCTTCTTCGAACCCATTGGCCTCTTTCGTGCTTCGGATTCTGGTGGTGGAATCTCAGTGACATCTTCGTTGTTATTGTCCTGTACATTCGCAGGTGTGGAATCCGCATTAATCTTCTGTTTCTTCTTATTCTTAGCGGCTTGCTGCTCCGCCATTCTCTTCCTCTCGGCCTTCCACTTGTCTTCACCCTTCAACTTGTTTCCAACAGTGCATTAGAATGAATGTCTTGTTCTCCCTGTCTAATCCCTTGAGCATCTCGGATGCTTCAGAAACCTACACAAGTTATTAATTGTCAATGTGTATATATTCACAAATAAATCAAATAGAAAAACAAAACAAATGAAAAAAACATAACAAAATAAACCTTGTCTTGAATGGTTGAGCCACTTTGATTCCTACGCTCAATCGCTTCGTAGCATGCACAAAACTTGTTCACTTGGTCCAAAATAGTCATCCACCTATGCATAATGGAACTCTCCGTTCGGAAAGCTTCAGTTTTTTTGTGTTCTCAGAGAAAGCATGAATTCTACTCCAAAAGGAGCCACGAGGTTGATTAGCCCTGTGCACGGGATCTTTGCTCACGTTCAACCAAGCTACCACAACAACTTCATCCTCCTTCGGATCAAAGTTTTTTGACCTCTTGGAATAAGGCCTTGTACTGCGAGGGCGTGGAGCACCTCCACATGGCGGCACCGGCACATCAACTGCTTGAACTTCAGTAGACATCTCATCAATGTCCTGGGTCATGGGAAAAGTGTAGTCTTCCAAACCAGCACCATCATCCTCTCGCGTGACCATGTTTGTCCAATATCCACCATCGAACATTAGGTCCATCCTACAATAATTCAATGCTCATAATCCATGCACAAGAAAAATATTTGTACTGCATCAGAGATCAGCAAATGAAAAAAAAAAGATCTACACTGTATCGAAGATCATAATCCACAGGGAGGCACGTAGAGATCAGCATATATTGAAAAAATAATTAACATCTACTGCATCATTGATCAGCATACACAAATAGCAGGCAGGCAGCCACGGCCAGAGATCAGCATATATATTGAAAAAAATAATTAAGACCTACTGCATCAGATCGAGATCAGCATATACAAATAGCAGGAAGCTGCTAGCATGGCTAGGCGGAGGCAGCAGGCAGCCACGGCCAGGCGGACGCCGCTGCTAGGCCACACGCGCCAGCGGCCGGCCCTTCCCCTGCAGCAACCGGATACGGCCGGCTATGGTTGCCGCTGCCGTGGCCAGCGACGGCCGTGGCCTGCAGGCGGCGGCAACGAAAACCACAAAACCCTAGGGACCGGGAAAGCACCGTAGAGGAGCAATGGACGAGTAGATGCATGGCATACCTCAACCCTAGGTCGGCGGCGTCGAGGATCCTTTGCCCTGGATGGAGGCTGTGCTATGGCGTGAAGGAGAGGGCGCGGGAATTTATCGCGGGAAGCACGAGAAGGCGCGGGAAGGAGGAGACGGCGCGGAGAATTGCGAGGATGCGCAAGGTCTCCCTCCGCGTATTTTTACGCACTATAGAGGCCAGCTTGCCAATTGCTAAAAAATAGGGAAGGGATATGGGGTACTCTTGAAGATGAGTTTTTCTCTTTTTTCCAAAAAAGATAGATGGGAAAGGGATATGGAACACTCTTAGGCCTCCTTTGGATGACAGGGGGGCAAATGCGCGTGGATTTCAACACCAAAGGAGATTTTGACCCTGCACATGACATCCCCTCCCACTCCGGTGACAGTAACCCGCGGATGCCAAATTTCTCACGGTGCAATCTGTGCACGGGAGCGAGAACATGGGTGTGGAAAGTCGTGCAACTCCGGCACAGAGCAAAGCAGCAGCAGGTAGGCGACGCCCGGTGGCCACTCCGCTGGCGGCTTTGAGTGCAAGCGTGTAGACGGCCGCCCTGGCCCCGCATGAGCCACCACGCGCGGCCCACTGCACTCGCGCCGCGCCGCCCGGGCTCCACCGCGGACATGGCAACAGTGACGGCGCACAGACGACGGTGAGGTAGACGAGGAAGAGCGTGGCGAGGAGCGCGAGCAGCGCGTCGAGAAAGAGCAGCATGAGAGAGTAGTCCAGGACGACGACCGCGAGGCGCGAGCACGGCTAGGGCCACAATGGCTGCGGCGCGGGCCAGCTCCAGGACGTACCCAAACGCGATGGCCAGCATGGCCCCAGACTTTGCCCTGGGCCACGCCGAGCGCTGCGGTCACGGTGGCGCGTCGATCCGCGGCGGAGAAGACGGTGGAGATCTTGATGGCGGATCCGGACACAACGGCGGCGAGGAGGCAGCTGGCGGCGGCGAGAAGAAGTCGTTGGAGGTCGGACTGGAGGGCCTTGACGAGATCACAGTACGCGGCGGTGGCCGGGTCGACGCGGTTGGTGGCGCCTGCGTCCAGCAAGCACAGCGGCGTCCAGCGGCTGCACGGACGGGGCGTTGCTGAGGAGCAGCGTCGCGGCGAGGGCGACCGTGAGGACCAGGAGCGGGATGAGGAGCACGTCGTTACAGCCCGGGAGGACGGCGCCGTGCTTCAGAAACGTCAAGGAGCCATGGCCATGACGAGGCAGAGACACTCAGAGATCCAGTCATCCAGCGAGCGCGAGGGAGAGAACGACAGGGAAAGAGAATCGCGAGTGCGGAGTAGTTTTTCCGCGCCCCGGGGAATTGACGGGAATAGAGCTGCAAAGACATGGGCTTACGTGGGGGTGTGTGTATCCAAAAGGGCACTGTGGATTGGCGAGGCAGCGAAGACACTGGCCTTCTCCCCCACGCGGATTAGCCAGGGACCCCCCGTGGATTGGGGTACCCAAAAGAGCCCTTAGAGATGCTCTCACACGAGTAACATTGTATCAAGTACACATATCTTCAGTATCATCCTTTCACTTTCTTTCTTTCTTTCTTTGTTTTTTGTCACAGGAGAAAATAGTTCAGCTTCAACCACACAGAAAATTCTTCTTCAATGCAATGCGATGTGGTTGGACGATGATATATGTGCATTTTCTCATTGCTGAGAGGCAGAGAGAGCAGTTATTATCACATCATGCTTGGACACATCACGTTGGCCGGTGGGTGTGGCATTAGTTTACTTCTGATCCGCAGCATCAGCTCAATTACTTTACCCGGCGTCTGCTGCCGCTCCTTGTTTATTAGCAAGAGATTCAAAAGGCCCAGATCGGCGATGGTGTCGCTACAGCAGAGCCACTGCGGATTCTTTTCCGATGGAGCTGCAGATGGGCTGTCCATCTCCAAACACCGAAAAGGCCACGCACTATAATTTGACTTGACGATATCATATTGCAATTGCCCGCACGGAGAAACGGAAGCTGGTGCCAAAAGTCGGCACCTTTCTCAGTGGACTTCCTGCACGGCATATTCTGGTTCAACTTATCATTTGCAACTCGAGCGCTCAATCAAAAGTACCGGTGGACCATGCGTTCACAGAACACAGCTGTCTGGACATGGTTTCCTGACTGATCCATGCATCCTGCTGTCTAGCTTACAGTGGAGTATGTGCACCGTCCTGCGTCCTTGGCAGATTTCAAGTACAAATCCGCTTCGTTTTGTCTAAAGGCTTTGCGCATCGCACGCGGTGGAGTGCAAGTATTCTAATTTCTTCATCTTTCACTGCAGGATACCGGAGCTTTGCCGAAGCCCCAAAAACACTCGGCAACCTCTTTGCCAAGTGTTGCACTTGGCAACCGACACCCGGCAAAGATTTTGACGGCAAACGTTCTTTGCCGAGTGATTTTTGTCGGACAGTCTTTGCCGAGTGCCCAAAAACCACTCGGCAAATATTTTTTGAAAAAAAAATTAAAAAAACAAGCACCACCGGCCGCCACCACCGAGCTACCTCCCGCCGCCACCACCGAGCTTCCTCCCGCCACCACGCCACCACCGAGCTGCCTCCCACCGCCACCACCAAGCTGCCTCCCACCGCCACCACGCCCGAGCTGCCTCCCGCCGCCACCAAGCCCGCCACGCCACCACGCCCGAGCTGCCGGTGCCGAAGCTGGGGCCCGCCTCGACCACAACCACCTCATGGCCGGCCATCGCGCCCACCACCACGGAATCCGCCGTCTCTCGTGCCCCCCCCCCCCCCCCCGACGCGAGGCCTCGCCCCGCGAGTCCCCGCCGGATCCGGGGAGGAGGGGCGGTGCGGCGACCGGATCCGGGGAAGAGGGGCGGGGCGGTGGCCGAAGAAAGGGAGAGGAGGGGCGGGACGGTGGCCGGAGAGAGGGAGAGGAGGGGCTGGGGCGGCGGTCGAAGAGGGAGGCGGGGCGGTGCGGGAAAGGAGGAGGGGCCGGGCTCGCGGATTTGGAGAGAGGGAGGCGGGGCGGGGCGGGAAAGGAGGACCGCCGGGGAGTTATAGCAAAATTTCTTTGCCGAGTGTTCTAGATCTGAGCACTCGGCAAAGTTTTTTTTTCATTTTTTTCTTCTCATTTTTTCTAGAAAAAAGATTTTATTTCTTTGCCGAGTGTTTTTTTAACACTCGGCAAACCCCCTCTTTGCCGAGTGTTTTTTTTTGACACTCAGCAAACCCACTCTTTGCCGGGTGTTTTTTTTTTTGCCGAGTATTTTTAGCGCAGCACTCGGCAAAGAACTTATTCGCCAGAGTGCCCGAGGAAATACACTCGGTAAACATAAAAACACTCGGTAAATTTGAGGATTCCAGCAGTGTTTTGATGCATGACCAGGTGAGGCGCCTGACGAGATATTCTGATTTTGTTCTCTGAATCTCTGATTAAAGTCAATTGCGATCTTGCTGAAAGATGGTGATAATAAAAGGCACAGCTAGCTAGCTCAGACTGCCCACTTTGCTGCACCCTGGCCTCTTGCCGTATTGCAAGGCAGGAGTATCTTTTCCCCCTTGCAAAATGCAAAAAAAAAAGGAAAAAAGAAATCATTGATGTCAAATCTCGATTTTTGTTCAATAATTTTTCTGCTCTCCATGTTCGTAGCTGATTGATTTGTCCAGCAAACTTACACGGACTCTGCAAACACTTTTTTTTAATATATATATATATATATATATAGTCGCACTGCACGGTGCCATGTGACTCCATATCAACCTCTGTACATGAAAGGATATATTTTTCTTGAGTATTTGCGATGATAAACTATTTTATTTCATGGTGGGAATACATTTTGATCTGTCCCATGTTAAATTTTATTATACAGTGCTGACCATACGCTGTACTTTCTACTATTTGTTTACAAGCTGGGATCAGAACCAACAGTCTAGAGATCCCTAACGCTAAGCATTCACATGTAGCATGGCACTTATGCCATGCATTATTGTAAAGTGTATTTAAACTATCAACCTAAAACCAGCTAATTGGTGCAGATGATTAAGTGTACACCTGAAAAGAAACTATTTTGTTGAGAGCAGGAAAGTAATTATTTTTTCTTCTCATATTTTAGCTTCATTACTGTATCATCATGTTATTTAGGGAGGTGGAAGATAAGGACGAAGGCAGAAGAGGTAGGATAGGATCATAGTATGGCTCTTCTCCTCCAATAAGGCACATCTATGACTCGACACATGGGGGTTGGGGAGGAAGGAGCACACTGACGTTTGATTTGATATCCAGGGCCAGTCACAAAAACTACAAGTAAGAATAGTCTTATGCAAATTTAAGCTTCTTCTGAATTGATTCATGCAACTTCTGTTCAAAGTTCAAACTAAAAACGGAAGCTCCCCCCCCCCCCCCCCCCCCCCCCCCCCCTCTCATGTCAGAAACCTCTTCAGTAAATAGATCTGTGGTTTTCTTTCATGGAAGCGAAAGGCCACCGTCTTTCCCAGGTTTCCCGCCGCTGTGGCTCTATCCCCCTCTCCAAAGGAAAGTGCGTTGCCTTTTGCAGCTTACGTGCTCAGCCGGGTTGCTTCAATTCAATACTGAAGTCCAATGTAAGCAAACGAAGATGGTGGCGAATAGTTATAGTAAATCAGTTAATGGTCACCAAAGGGATCCGTGATCAGGCTAAAGCGACAGTGCTAACTATTTGGCGTGTGCGAAGCGTGGTCGCCAGTGACCAATCGGCGCCAAACTTTCGCCGAGGCCGGAGGCGCCCCCCTGTGCTGTGCATGTCCAAATGTGGCTCTGATCTTTAGTTGGTGGTAGGCCGCACGGGCTCTCCATCTGAGCTGCGCAAGGCCGACGACGCCACACAGTCTGTTCGGTTGGCTAGTTTATATCATTGCTGGTTCGTGACGAAGTACTGCTGGTTGATTTGTGTGAGAGAAAAATACTGTTTCGACTAAAAATTTACGATCGTTTACGACAAGCCACAGCTAAACGAACAGGCCGATGGCCGTGTGTCGGGCTCGATTGGATCGCCGGACAGCGGACGGAAGCGCGCTGGCATGGGCAAAAAAACGTGCAGGAGAGGACGGAGCCGCGGCCTGGCACGCCACCGGCGTGGATCAGGCGAGGCCGGCCCCCGTGCACCGTGCACCGCCCCCGCCCCCGCCTGTTTTCCGCACGGGCGCGCGCCCCCACGCATGAGGTCGGAGGTTCTCCAGTCTCAATCACGCGCGCGCGGAGAGGGCGGTGGCACGGGCTTTCTGGGCCGGATGTGCAAGTGGGTAAGCCTGTGTCTTTGAGAGACAGGCCGAGGCCTGGACTGCGCCGGACAGCCTGCGGTTGCGATCTGGGCTGTTTTTTCTATATGCCAGCTGGGACGTGCTGCAAGACCGGCGCGAACGGCCTGGCCTGGCTGGGTGTTCGGGAAATGGAAAAACGTATTTTGCCTCCTCAACTATCGTAAAAATCAGCCTTTTCAAAATCGGTCACTTAAACCTTCGTGGCTGTGTGTCCTTTGGTGTTTTTTTTACGTTTATTTCGGCTGATTTTTTAAAAAATCATAATAAATCACAGAAAAATTATAAAATAAAAAATAAAATCAGTTTGGACTCCACATGAGTAGATCTAAACATATGATATACTATGCTTTAGCACAAAGTTTTTGTTGTAACTTTATATCTGTATTTTTTATAATTAATTCATAGGTGTGGTTTTCTCTGGTCCAATTGTGGTGAAATTTTTATGATGTGTTAATCATTATATGTTTGAGCTGTAGTAAAAAAATCATACTTATTGGTTCATGTATGGTTAAGTTATAGGTTTATCTAGGTTTATGTTTGTTAAATAGTTTTTAAATGAAATTAAATTTGTAACACAGTCATACATGATCCAATAAGCATGAAATTTTTGGTCTCTACATGACTAAATCTACACAGTAAACATATGATATGGTATGTTGAGTATAAAGTTTTTGATGTAGCTCTAGATGTAAACTTTTATGTAATTAGTTCATAGCTGCAGTTTCTGTTATCCAATTATGGTGAAATTTTTACGGTAGGCTATTCATTGAATGCTTGAGATGTAGAACAAATTTGTGTATTTAGTTTCGTAATTAGTCTATATTTAATACTCCATGCATGTATGAAACATTTGATGTGACAACTGCTAAAATTTAGAAGAAGAAACCAAACATCCCTTCAAATTAAGGTAGATTTTTTCCTCATGAAAAAGAAGTAGGGTCCACCGTCCATGTCTCCACGCGCCGTTTAGCCCGATCGGGTGGGGTCGGAACCTTCCAGATCCATGGGTGGAGTCGAGAGCCCGGAATAGAACCGTTGGCAAGAGGAATCCCTTGTGGGGCCCGTGAGCTCACCTGGAGCCGACAGGTGGGTCCCTAACATAGCGTTAACGTGCCCTTTGGAATCCGTGACGCCTCATCACGCGGCTTTGGATTTCGAGTGCGTGTTTAGTTCGTGAATTTTGAGAATTTGGTCAATGTAGCATTTTGTTTTTATTTAATAATTAGTATTTAATTATGGACTAAGCTCAAAACATTTATTTCGTAATTTTCAATCCAACTGTGTAATTAGTTTTATTTTCGTCTATATTTAATGCTTTATACATATATCGTAAAATTCAATGAGATAAGTATAAACAAGCATCGAGTTTTCAACACTCAAGGAGCGGTTGCATATTCAATTGCGCCGACGCGAAAATAAAAAACGAAAACACCTTCGTGGCTAAAGCATATTTGGCTGGTCAAGTCGAGCCTGATGAGCTTTGAAGCGCTGTGCATTGTGCTTAGCGACGACTCCACCGCGTTATTTTCTTTTTGCAGGAAAAAGGACAACTATATATATTCTGGCTTCGGCAGACGGCAGAGTGGCAGACCCGAAATAAAATTCCACAACCGAAACCTGCAGCCCTGTCATCTCGTCCACGAAACGTACGAACTACGGACATCGACCCCATCGCCAGCGGCACCGCACCGCACCGCCCTCGCCGGCGACATGAATCCGCCCGCAGCAGCCGCGTCCATCGGCGGAGGCCACGCCGCGGCAGCCCCGGAGTACGCGCCGTACCCGAGGCTCTCTCCGGAGGAGGTGGCCCCGCCTCCACCCCCGCCTTATCACGCTGCCACCGCCGCGCCGTCCGCCTACGGAGGCAACCCCTACATCTCCTCCCCCGCCGGCGGCGCTGCCACCGCCCCGAAGAGTGCGTCCCCCCTCCCCGCGCCTTAAAATCTGGCCCCCGTTAGCTGCCGATTCGTCCGAAATTTGGATCGTTCCTTATTTTTTTTCTGGGATGCTCTCGTGTGGCGTGGTTTTGCAGATACGATGGACTCCGTGAAGGACGTGCTCGGCAAGATGGGGAAGAGGTTCGGCGAGGCGGCCCGCAAGACCGAGACCATCACCGGCAACTTCTGGCAGCACTGTGAGCTTCGATTCCATTGCCGTCTTTTCACAAAATCGGGTTCCCAAGTTGTTGCTGTGTGTTTTCCATCAAATTGCTAATCGTGTTGTGCATTTTCAAGAACATTTTGTTATTGTAGTATGGAGTTAGTTTGTCGTTAAGCTGTACTGTTGCTTAGCCACAAAATGAAATTGAACTGGAATCCCTCTTCATGGGCTCAGACAAAAAGAGGGGCAACTAATTCGACTCAAATATCACCTTATTTCATTAGTGTGCGCTAAATTCGGGATTTCTGGTGGGCATTGACAGGGATTAGGATTCATATGCTGCTGCTGTTATAACTATAAAAGTTTTGTTCCATATATTTCGTTATTTTGTTTGATGTATTGTTTGTGGTTAGACACTACTCACTCCGTAACAAATTATAAGATGTTTTGGCTTTTCTAGATACATTGTTTTAACTATGTATGTAGACATAGTGTATATCTAAGTGCACAGCAAAATATATGTATCTAGAAAAGCTAAAATGTCTTATAATTTGGAATGGAGGGAGCACTAGATTATAGCCATGTTTCTTCAAGTCCTAACAATGTGGAGAAACTGATCAGATCTTCCTGATTCTTTAAACAGTGAAAACTGGACCAAGCATTACTGATGCAGCAATGAGCAGGATCTCCCAGGTCACTAAAGTCATTGCAGAAGGTGGATATGATAAAATTTTCCATCAAACTTTTGAGGTTGCCCCCGGTGAAAAGCTCAAGAAGCCATATGCATGTTATTTGTCAACCTCGGCTGGTCCTGTTATGGGTGTGCTTTACCTGTCCAATGTAAAACTGGCATTCTGTAGTGATAATCCGCTTGCATACCAGGTTGGAGACAAAACTGAGTGGAGCTACTACAAGGTAATCATGTGGATTGCTGTGTTTTGTTTTAGTTTCAGGAGATATAAAGTTTGTTCGAGGAAATGCAATTCGTACTAATCTTATTTCATTATGATAAACAGACTTACAGAATTAACTTGAAACAATAAATCTCACTGTATTGTTTTATTGAAAAAAATAAAGTTGCAGAATTTGTTTAGTCTGTTTTCATCAGTGCACCAATATGAGAATTTTTGGCAATTTTATTTACTGGTATTATACTCATTAAGAAGGGCGGGCCTGGTGCAAGTGGTAGAGTCTTACCGCTTGTGACCGGAAGGTCCCGAGTTCGAGTCGCGGTCTCCTCGCATTGCACAGGCGAGGGTAAGGCTTGCTACTAACACCCTTGCCCAGACCCCGCACAGAGCGGGAGCTCTCTGCACTGGGTACGCCCTTTGTATTATACTCATTAATTTCAAAATCCATATATTTCAAGAGTGTGCAACTTACAATTTGTTTATCTATCTGAAAATAGGTGGTCATCCCCCTTGCTCAACTGCGATCAGTTAATTCATCAACAAACAGAACAAATGCAGCAGAGAAATACATTCTGGTGGCTTCTGTTGATAACCATGAGTTTTGGTTTATGGGCTTCGTGTACTACGACAGTGCGGTAAAGAATCTGCAGGAAGCACTTCAGGAGGCTCAGAATTTACGTGCTTAGTGATGTTCATAGATTGGAACTAGCATGTCTTATACATTACAGTTGTGATATACTGTTTTTTATCAGTTTCGACTGTTGTCCAGATTTAGTTTGCATAGGTATCAGCTTCTGTGATGTGTACCGACTTAAAACCGTTGTTCAATATGTGATGTGAATTCTTTCATGTTGGTTCTCTGGTATGAATTCTCTCATCTATGTGAGTCCATTTACTTCAAGCAATGAGAATGGGAGTGCCTCTTCTGAGTTTTAATCCGACCACAGTCAGATTGCCGAAGTGGAACGCACTTGACTGATCAATTCGGACTTGGGATTAGGAGATGTATTTTAATTATTGATTTATCGATTATTTACGTGCTCAGTGATTTCTATAGATCTGAGCAACGTGTATTCTATACTAACAGGTGTGACAAGTCCCAGTTTATAGTTGGCCTCAGTTAAGGTCTAGACTGACTAGGGAGCTGGCTAGACTGTAGTAACAACCTCCATTTCTACACGAGATCCACGAGGAGGCCGGCCTGGATCTGGGTCATAAGCGAGATCATCCATGGCGAGGCATGGATCTTGGTCGCTTGGCTTGAGTGCCCCTTTTTCATCGAGGCCGGCAGTCTCCCTCTACTCCGATGAGGATGGCCCTGCCTGCATCATATTTGGAATGTGTGCCCAGTTCTTTTTCACATTGACTGTGTCTCGGCCTCTCTAATAAGTCACGGGGCTCAGTGCCTCTGTCTCATCATGTGCATGTGTGCCCAGTTCCGTCAAGGCGACCTCCTTTTCTTCTTGTTAGATATTTATTTAGACAAATTTAGTCGAGATACAAAGATACATAGTAAAAATAATATAACTAGAAAAATCAAAACGTGTTATAATTTAGAATTGAGGGATCAGTACAATTTAATCTAGAAACTTAAACAAAAGATTTCTTACATCAATGTGCTTGTGTGATCTATCTACTCGCATACACAAAGATGATGATCAACTGATTTCAGTATATTTTGCCAGGATGTCTGATTTTAGGGCCTGTTTGGAACGTAGGAATTTCATAGGAATCACACAGGAATTTCGCAGGATCAATTCAATTTCACAGGAAAAACGTAGAAACAGAAAAAATCCTGTATTCCAAACAGGCCCAAAGTATATTTTGCTTCATGTATTAACCAGCTGACAGACTCACAGACATCAGCTGAAATGTCGAGGTATATCCTGTATCCATGCCTGATCTCTAGATGGAGCAGCTATCTGCGGTCGTCACTTAAGTATCTTTCTGGACATTCCCCAATGTTTGTTTTGACACAGATAAACCTGTGGTCACTATTCACTATTTCAAAACTAGTAAGAACAATCTCAAAGGCTAGGGTCACTATTCACTATTTCAAAACCAGTAAGAACAATCTCAAAAACTAGGGAAATGACGTGGCTAAAATTTCTTCACAATCTGAGCAAGTTAAACATGGCCCCATTCGCTGGTCTGAAACTTGGTTGAAACTGGCTGAAAAACACTGTTCTGACTGAATTGTTGTGAGAGAAAAACACTGTTCCGGCTAAAAAAATAAATCAAACATGTCGAATATAGGGTAAGCCGAATGAGGCCAAAACAATGGTTGCTCACAAGTCTTCAAATCTCCAAATATCTTGTAATAGAGGGGGTCTTCAAATCATTGCTGCAAGTTCGATAAAATGGAAATTGTGTCGCGTATGGTATATTTGGACTACAGAGATTTCATAGGACTCATTATCATATATAGAGCCTACTTAATAAAACACAGAAATTTTACATGAATCGGTAAGAATTTCTCACAAATTAGGGGGTGTTTGGTTGTCCCTCTTAAATTTTAGTCGCTGTTCTATCGGATGCTTAGACACATGCATGGAGTATTAAATATAGACTAATTATGAAACTAATTACATAGTTTGCGACTAATTTACGAGATGAATCTTTTAAGCCTAATTAGTCTATGATTTGATAATGCTTTGCTACAGTAACATATGCTAATAACTGATTAATTATGTTTAAAAATCCATCTGGTAGAGTACTGACAGATTATGTAATTTATTTTTTTATTAGTATCCGAATACCCCATAAACATTCTCGAGACACACCTTTCAAATTTTAGTAACAGTTACGAAAAATCGCAAAAGAAGCAGGACGGCAGGAAGCTTCGCAATGCGACAGTACGCAACTGCTCAAACTTGAAGCAACAAAAGCATCGAGCATCGGCCACATCGACGCGTTTTAGTTTGCCACCGTCACCGGCGACTCCTCCGCCGTCCGATCTCCCACGTCACCCTCCAGTTCCCAATTATAACGGCCCCATCATCGGAGCCCGGTTTCATCTTCCCTGAAGCCGGCCGGTTTTATCTTCCCTGAAGCCACCGGCGGGATTGCTTGGCAGCGGAGCGAGCAAATTTGCGTTTCTTGGTACCGCCGATCTCGAACTCTTTGGGCTACAGTCCTCGAGGTTCGCCTCTGCTGGTTCCGCCATGGCGAACAGCTCCTATGGCTCAAGGTTCGCCCCCTTTTGTCCCTAACCTTTGATTAGTTCGCGCCGTGATGGTGATCCCCAATATCCTAGTGACCTAGTATTTCCGATTTGGTTTCTCGCGGTGTTTGGTATGGTGTGGCCTGCCTGATCTTATCATGGGCTCTGTATGCATGATTCCTGCTGTCCGTTGTAGTTTAGGTTGGGCTAGGTTTAGTCGATGCTCTTCTCGGGGTCCATCTAAAACACCTCGCGTTACAGTTGGTAATGTTTGTAGCATAAGTATCTGCAGGGGAGAAGGAATTGATGTTTAGGGTTACTCGAAGGCAGATATTGTACTCAAGCTTCAATTATTGTTGTTTCGGCCCTTTTTTCTTTTTGAGTTTTATTAGGATTTAGGACCCAAACACGGCACCAGTCTCACTAATTGATGTTGAAACTCCCAGTGCCATCCTCTTGTATTTAGCTTGGCTATTCAGCGTCTTTTTCAACAGAACTGCTCTCCATCCTAACCTCTCTAAAGTTGCTAAGCGGTCCCTGACATGACACCGAATCCTCCAAATTAAGAAACTGTTATGTATATGTATATGTATATGGTGATTGGATATATGCAGTGTTTTCCCACATCAGTTAATTCTATTATCTACTGCATCAATTCCAAAGTTTTCATCAGATTGTTATCAGTGATGACTCTGTTCTGATTTATGCTCATCCTGAGGTACCAATAATATTGGAGTTTCTATGAGCTAGTGGGTCCAAGATTTCTCCCCACTTTTTATGTTCTGTGATATATTTTTGTTCCTATTGTGTACATTTATCTGAATATTTGATTCTGCAGGGAAGGGCTAACTATCAGGCCTGCTGCATCATCAAGCTCTAGCGAGATTTCGCTCCAGATTGACCCAATCAATGCTGATTTGGATGATCATATCCTTGGACTGCGTGGACATGTCCGCAAGCTGAGAGGAGTAAGTGTTTAGTAGGGTTTTTTTGTGAGTAAGCTCTAGTTGAAAACTCTGAATTTTTGTTCTTAAACTTTAACCGATGTGAAAGCAAGGAGCAGTAGTGCACATTTGGAACACTACATATGAATATTTGAGCCATGCATGATATACTTAATTCGTTTTTTTTCTCTGTACCTTAGTTTGACATTGATTTAGTTTCTTCTAAGAAAAGTTATTGGTTTTATCATGCAGGTTGCTCAAGAGATCCAAACAGAGGCCAAGTATCAAAATGATTTCATATCTCAGTTGGTAAGTTACTAACTTTCCTAATAGTTTGTGCCAAATCCTGAAGAAAACCCAATGGCTGACTGTAAAAATTCTGCATTTGTAGTTAGTTATGAGGATAGTATTTTCAATTTCTGACTTCCTTCTAAGTTATTATTGCCTTGGTGCACATTTAATTGCAATTGGCCAAACTGACCCATATTTTCTTAGTGTTACATTTTCCCAAGTGCATTTCACCAGTCTCCTCTCTAGTAAATTGAGCAGTCAAGGTTGATGATTATTTGCACCGTGTATGACCCGTCTCAAAGCTGACATAGTCTGATTTGAGCCTATTTTTATTGTTGACTATCTTATCCTTATGCAGCCATGTTATGTCCAAAAACAAAAGGAGTTCAAGGAAACATGTGTTTTAGTGTCCTATATTTTGAATCAGAAGCCTAAGCTCCTGTTTATTTGTCATTTTTCAGATGTAAATACTTTTTTTTTCTCGAAAACGCAGGAGAGCTACGTCTCATTATATTAAGAAGAAAGAAAGGGGCTAGAGCCCTACAACACACACCACACACAACCCCACACAAACCCAGGAATTACATTCGTGCCTGAAAAAGGGCAAAGGACGACCAAACACTAGCACTAAGCTAACCACCAAAAAGAGGGGCTGTCAAGGAAGACAGACCCTTGGCTCCTGCTAGATTCCACAACTGGCGCTCTTCTCAAAATATGATGATTTGCTCTGGATCTAGTTTATTGTACAGTTCTGTAGGCATTAGTTCATTTCAAGTGAGTTGATACTTTGGAATGGACCATAATAAAGACTATTTAGTATTGCAAATCAGAATGTAACCACTTATTCTTTCTAGCTTAGCAGGGTGCATCATTCTTAAATGTAACTTTCTGTTGTTTTTTCCTTTCCTTTTTCTATAAAATATGTCGTATAGAACCAAAGATTATGTATCTGTCATATTCTTTTGTTTCTTGTGCTGGAAACTTGGAATATGCCTCTGATAGTGTCTAATGCACAACTTTTTTGTGTGTGCGCCCCACAGCAAATGACTCTGTCGAAGGCCCAGGCTGGGGTCAAGAACAACATGAGGAGAATGAACCAAAGCATCATTCAGAATGGTTCAAATCATCTTGTCCATGTTGTCCTGTTTGCCCTTGGCTGCTTCTTTCTAGTGTACCTCATATCGAAATTCTCACGGAGATGAAATACCAAGTCTCTTGTCTTCAAGAAAAGAAAGGGGGAGAAATAAATCAAGTTATATTGGTAAAACTTTAGGCTTTGTTTCACTGCACTTATATTCACCTCATTCCATATGTGACTAATTTTCCACCCTAATATATATGGATTGAGATGGATACAAGTACAGCCAAACAAGGCCGTAGCTGAGCCAATTCTGCCACTATGCCACAACATGTCGGATAGTTGATGACCAGGGGTTGTTTTTCTGTATGTTTTGTTAAAAAAAAAATCGATGTTCGGTTGATACGCCACCTATGGGTTCTGTTTTACTTTTTCTGGTGGTAGTTTCTAAATCTGATTTGTACCTACGTCTGTAACATACTGTACAAATTGTTTTTGCTTCGTCATACTGAATTACTGATGATATAATCTTAAACTGTGCACGTTTATCCGTTTGTGGCTATCGTGACAAGTCAAGACGTACTAAAGCTCATGGCATTATGGTCTTCACTTGTCGCTTGTCGTCCACATTTAAGAATTCTTGTATGGTATAAATGTATCTTTGCTTCTCTCTTTCCATCTGTACTTCTCTGTTCACAGCTTATGCCATACTTATTCCTGTTCGCTTGATCGCATCAGCCATGATACAGTGTTTTTCTCTCACAATAAAATAGCATGAGCCGGCTTATAAGCCACATAAACGAAAAAGTGAACAAGGATCATTTTTGCAGAGGACAAGAAAGAGTTGTACTTGTGACTTGTCTTCGCTTAGTATTGCACGCAGACGTAGACATGGACAGGACAGAAGCTGAGTTTATTGTATAATCTTTAATCGATACAATCGTAGCACTTAGTTTTGTCTCTGTTACCTTGCAATTGCGAATGAATCAATGTCGTAGAAAATGTATATAACTGTATCAATCTTTTAAAGAGATTTTGTTTCAATACCTATATATGTTCACAACTCTAGACAAAACAAAAATAAGTGATTCTCAAGGAGCAGCTGATTCCAGGTCTGTCTTCATAGCCAACTGCTGCTCGATCTTCTGAGCCTCCATCTTTTGTGCCTTCTCACCGTAGAGGTAGGAGGCGAAACCCCAAAGAGAGAGCACGAGCGCAATGCCCTTGGGCCCATCGAATTTCTCATGGAGGAAGATGACAGCGAGGATCTCGGAGAGCGGTAGGAGGACGGCGATGATCATGATGCCGGCGAGGAGCGACGAGGCGCAGGTGATGAGCCCCATGACCCCCAGGTTCAGCAGCTGCCATGAGACGGCGTCCCAGATGAGCACCAGGTAGTAATTGGTCTTGCCGAGCCCGAACGTGTCGGCCTCACTTGGCACCGCTTGGAAAGTCGCCCTTGATGACCATGCCAAGCAGGCACACCAGTGTGCCGGCAGCGCCCATCACGGCTTGCATCTGCATCACGGTGGTGTACGGGGGAGGCACGGGTCCGGTCCGACGCCCGTAGCGCGCCATGGAGACCTCGACGAGCGGCAGCACGAGCCCGGCCAGCGCGGCCGCGGCGATGGCCTCGCAGAACCCTGTTCAGTACGTGCTGGAGGCCTCACCCGCTGGCTTCCCGGAGCCGGGCCCGACCCCGAGCACCGCGGGGCCGATGGTGAGCAGCACGACGGCGTTGGCCGAGAAGGGCGTGAACCGGGAGACCGACGTAGAGGAACGCGAACACCGCGGTGAAGGCGAGCTGCGTTGCCAGCAGCAGCGACGACGTGGACAGCGGCAGAGCCTGCGAGCCCAGCGAGTAGACGAAGCAGGAGATGGCAAAGAACTCCCCGAGGACGGCCGCGGCGCCGGCGAGGCGCGGCGGGAGGAGGAGGTTCGCCACGCCGTGGCTCCGGCTCCGGTAGAGGGAGACGCAGATGGGCGGGAGGAGGAGTGGCCACCCGGAGATCTGCAGCATGGCGGACAGAAACAGGCGCTTCCCCCCGTGGACGAAGTAGACGCGGAGGAGGAGCGGGCCGCCGGCGCCCATGAGGACGAGGCAGGCACTTAATATGACCAAGAGCGACGGCCGGTTGCGCAATGGCGCCGGCGAGGCGATAGTGGTACGAGCTGGCGACGTGCTCGTAGCCTTGTTGCTGGTTTCTTGCATGCCCGGAGTGGCACTAGCCGTTATGGTGGCCATATGGGAGACGACATGAAGACCTTGAAGACAGCAAATTTTACACAGCCTGTTGATGCTATGCCTTTTGCTGGCTGCAGAATCGTACTTGGCAGGAGGAGTCTGCTGGAGGCTCGATCTGCTTGTACTTGGCTTGATTTGGCTGTGTTTGCATATGACAGGCCTCTAGGGTTTATATAAAGCGGAAAGATCTGGTAAGGTCTCCAAAGAAACACAAAGCATGGAACTGGGATAATAATGGGAATAAAAGAAGATAAATACACACATCATGCACGCATGCAAGCACACACGGAACAGTTAAGACTAGCAGCGCAGTTTGGTCGCTTGCTTCCTATATAGGTTCAGATATACTTATACGGAGTACATCACTACTGGAAACTCGAATTACCCTATGGTGACGAATTTTTCCGTGTATTTTTATTGTTTAGGGCATATGCTCTTTTGCTGTGCACCGTTGAATATATACTGAAACGTGTGTACAGTAGGAGAGAGACACCATTCTGTATTGTACATTAATCCTGCTTGACCGCTGCAATCCTAACTTACTGTAGGTCTGTAGTGCTCTGAGGTGGCCGTGAACCAGGGAGCCCTCTCTAAATTGAAATGTACGTGCAATTCGTTGCAAGCGTTTCATGAAATTGTATAAACAACTCAGGAATCAGGATATATGGGGTATATAGTTTTCCTTGACTCCGGATGAGAATAATTTTGTAGCGTATAATTAAGAAGAGACGTTATACGTTCAGTGATTTTCGTTGCATGCGGTTTGTTGGGATTTATGTTATTTTATTTATTGATCTATATATGGTTTCCAGCAAGTCATCTCAACACGTGACATGTCATGTCCTTTGCTTATCTCACTACTGAATTCAGATTCTTTGCCGAGTGCCCGAGGCACTCAGCAAAGATCAAATTGCATTCGGCAAAGCCTTTGCCGAGTGCGGCACTCGGCAAAGAACACACGGCAAAAAATTGATCGACAAAGTCCTATTTGTTGAGTATCTTTTATCGGGCACTCGGCAAAGGCTTTGCCGAGAGCCCCGGGAGCACTCGACAAAGAAAAGCGACCGTCACGGCGCCGGCCCCGTTGACGGTCGCTTTGCCAAGTACCAACCCTGCAGGCACTCAGCAAAGTTTTTTATTTTTTTTAAAAAAAATTCTTTGCCGAGTGCCCTCTATCCGGTCCTTGGCAAAGATATTTTATTTTTTTTTCTAAAAATTCTTTGCTGAGTGCCCCCTGGCCGGCGCACGGCAAAGTTTGAATTTTTTTTAAAAGATTTCTTTGCCGAGTGCCCTCTGGTCGGCACTCGGCAAAATTTGAATTTTTTTTTAAAAAAAATTCTTTGCCGAGTACCATGGTCATGGCACTCGGCAAAGCTGGAAAAATGATTTTCCGAGCGCCCATTTTCAAGCTTTACCGAGTGCTGTGACCATGGCACTCGACAACGGGGTCCTTTGCCGAGTGCAACACTCGGCAAAATGACCCAAAACGGTAATTTTTATTTTTTTTTTACATTCCATCATGATAAATAAATTCATACAAACATATATCACATATATATCTCATCCATCACATATATATCTCATCCATCCACACATCCATCCGCACATATCACATCCATCATAATATATATCACATATATAATAATAAGTGCTCAAGTCCATCCAAATAAATCCACAAGTCCATCATAAGTCCATCAAAGTCCACAAGTGCATCACAAGTATATCACAAGTCCATCACCAAGTGAACAACAAATGAAAAAATACAACGTGCACTCATCTCGGCCACTGCGACTGTGGTGAAGGCCCAGCTCCATCATTAGGAGGTGCATGAGGTGGATTATTTGAACCACCATCAGATGAAGACTGCATAAAGGAGAAAAAATTGCATGTGAGACAAGATTATTTTGATAGCTAATCTAGAAAGGTAGAGGCCATACAAGCAAAGCACAAGCGAAAGTAAAAAACTTTCATACTCACAGGAGTAACTGCAGCTACAGGACGCGGAGGCGGAGGCGGAACCAACAGTCCAGCTGGCAGAGAGAGGCCTACACATTGTCCAAACCCTTATAGGAACTCCGTAATGTCTGTCAGCCTCTGCGTCTGAGCTGCCGCTCGGCCCGCTTGGCCTCCAGCTGGGCCGCCATCCTCTGCTGCCCTCGTCGAGAAGATGGCGTCATAGGTCTTCATTACCTCTTTCGCGGCCTCTGGCGTGGATGCTACGACGACTGGGAGGTCGCCGAACTTGAGGAACATGAGAGGGCCATGGCGGAGCGACAGGTCCCGCAGTGCGCGGTGCACGAGGGAGCCGCGGAGATGATGCATGCTGCCGATGACGGGGAGCTGCCATGGGCCTGGAGGGAGCTCGAGTCCATGGCGGCTACCAGATCAGAAGGGAGCTTTCTTCCACAGCGATTTCAGAAGGAAGTACACAAGTGGAAGAAGAGCTAGAAGGCGTAGTACACACCGTGGTCCATGATCGCCAAACTTGGTGCTTTGGGTACTACTGTGTGCCTCTATTTTAGCTTTACGCCTTGTTTAGTTTCAAAAAAATTTTCCAAAAAGTGCTACAGTAGTCATTACATCAGATTTTATGATACGTGCATGGAGCATTAAATATAGACAAAAAAAAACTAATTGCACAGTTTGGTTGGAAATCACGAGACGAACGTTTTGAGCCTAATTAGTCCATGATTGAATACTAATTGCCAAATAAAAACAAAAATGCTATAGTAGCTGAATTTCTAAATTTCGTCCAACTAAACGAGCCTTTAGATACTACAAGTGGAAGAGGTACAAGACAAGATGCATTTCTCATTATTTTACGCGTTCCGTGTTGCTAGCTGCCGATAACTATAATATACAATCTTCTTGGTTGCTTCCTTCATCGTTTTGCTCGCTTACCTATATATAATTATATATAAATAAAGAAGTTAAATCTCTGGTTCAACCACTCGATGGAACTACGTCTTATCATAATACTAAGATGCATAAGAGATTTTAGGTATAAATATTAAGGCGGATTTTTAACTGTTGCATGTGAAGAAATCCCCTTCTCCCAACCTTATTATCTTTTATTTATTTACAGCTTCACTTCTTCCTGTACCCACCCAATCCACCAGTGCTACTTCTATGGAGGCCGATATGCCACGACCGGTCGCACGCTCATCCTCACGTTGCCCTGCCTGCCCCCCTCCTCCTTGGCCCGCCGCTGTCTCACTCGCCTCCACCGTTGTGTCGTGGCCAACGCCCCCCCAACGCCAGTGGTCGAAGAAATTCAAGTCAATAGGAAATTTAGGGGGTGAGGCGCGTTTGGCTCACCTCGGCGACCTCAACGACGCCGGCCTGGTCGAAGAGCTGCGCGAGTCCCTCGCTGTCGATGTCATAGGGGAGGTTCCCAACATAGACCTTGGCCTCCTCGGGTGGCTCCACCGCAGCGTACTCCCCCTCACCCTCGTCGCCTAAGGCCAACACCTCCTCCTCAACCTCCCTAGCCTCCTCGTCGAAGGCCTCTCTAGCCTCCTCTTCCTTCTCCTCCTTGTCAGCCCACTCGACGGCGTCGGAGGAGGCCACGAGGGGCGCGAGCGGCAGGCAGCGGCTAGCGCGGAGGGGGAGCGGCGCGGCGTGGGTGGAGGAGGAGAGGAGCGGGTGGGAGACCATGGGGAGGAGCTTGTGGGCGGGTGCGTGTGGGCCGGCTGGGCCGAGAGGTTAAATCCCCCCTTTGTCGAGTGCCTCCGATCTGGCACTCGGTAAAGTTTTTTTTATTTTTTTAATTCTTTATCGAGTGCCACCTGGCTTGACACTCGGCAAAGAGGGTTTTTTTTTTAAAAAAAATCTTTGCCGAGTGCCCCCGGACTGGCACTCGGCAAAGAGGGGTTTTTATTTTTTTTTAAAAAAAATCTTTGCCGAGTGCCATACGTCCTGACACTCGGCAAAGTGGTTATTTGCCGAGGTTTTGACACTCGACAAACTATGTTTTTTTTTACTTTTGACCTCCAAACTTTTTCTGTAGTTCTCATACAATACCTGGTACTTCATGTTCCTATGTGGTACATTTCTCGGACTTTTTCTATATTTCTTTAATTTATTTTATTTAATTGAATTTTTTTTGGATAATTCAAATTATAACGGCTAGTCATTCTAATAATAAAAAAATAAATGGAAAAATGATATTCATGTTATTTAGTACAATGTGAGGCCGTATCCAGGACCAGACCATCAATTTCGAACATCTTGTTCACGAAACATGACCACGAACTTGCGGTCGAGTTGTTTTTAAATTTTATAAAAAGCAAACGAAGTCCAAAAATTATGAAACTTGTCAAGATGTCATGATATCATATGTGGAGGCTGTGATAAAAATTTAATAAGGTTTCGCGCAAGTTGTCACGTACGATGCTTACCACCTTGTCGGCCTCTTCGTGAAATCATGAAACTTCCTCACACTACACTCAGTAACATGACTATCATTTTTTGAATCATTAAATTCCATTATTCATACCACGTGCAGTTCAAATTTATATTTTTCGAAAAAAAATTCAAGTAAACGAAATAAAGTAACTAAATATATCAAAAAACTATAAAAAATCCCCAAATTCTAATGAGGAGTTCCTGGTACTTTAAAAGGGCTGCACAAAAAATTTGGAGGCCAAAAACAAAAAAAAACTTTGCCGAGCGCCGGGGCATGACACTCGGCAAAGGGGGTCATTGCCGAGTGCCAAGAATAAGGTGCTCGACAAAGAGGGTTTTTAATTTTTTATAGAAATTTTCTCTTTGCCGAGTGTCTTAAAAAAATATAATTTTTTTAATTCCTCCCTTTGTTGAGTGCCGAAGCTGTTAGGCACTCGGCAAAGACATTTTAAAAAAAAAATATTGAATCTTTGTCGAGCGCCGTCTCAGGGACACTCGGCAAAGTATTTTTAAAAAAAAAAAATATTTGCCGAGTGCCTAACAGCAGACACTAGACAAAGAAAGACGTGGCCGAACACCGTTACGCGGGGCAGCCTATGCCGAGTGCCGCGCTTTTGTCGAGAGCCTGGCACTCGACAAAGAAGTCATTTGCCAAGTGCCCACTCGCAAAAAATTCTTTGCCAAGTGCCGACACTCGACAAAGAATTTTTTGCTGAGTGTAATTCTTTGTCGAGTGCCCGATTTTTAACACTCGGCAAAGCAATTTGTACTCGACAAATGCTCTGTTTGCAGTAGTGTCTTAATCAAGTAAGCATACTGCTTTTTGATTGACCACGGGGACAGTGAGCAACATGTGAGCAAATCGGCCAGCGTTCCAAGGCTTTGGACTCGTGCTCGATCCGGCCGTTTGACCCATACCTATACACTGATGTCCACAACCACAACCAACCACCATATCCACGTAGGACTAGGAATTGCTGACTTGCCTGTTATACGGGGGTCTACTAGTCCACGTCGGCACTAATAAGCAACCATGGGAGTGGGAGTGTGGGACTAGCTGCTACCAATCACATCGTCTCCAGTCTTTCACACACGCGCCTGCACACACTAGTGACATTGCATTTGTTTAGAGAGAGAACAAAATAAAATCAAGCGCCTGCGAGGAAACTGCAGCAGGCTCCGTACGTCGTCGTTTGTGTCAGGTGTACTCCTCTGTTTCTAAATAATTATTATTGTGGATGTACGTATCATAAGTTTAATTCGATTTGTTAAAAATACGTATAATATTTGTATTTTCAAATAAATTTATTAAAAAATAGATTTAAAGATTTTTCTAATGATACTAATTATATAACATAAATATTAATGTTTTAAATATATATTTAGTCAAAATTATTTCTTAGAAAACGTAAACGACATATATTTAGAGATAGAGAGTAAAGCTGCAACTCCACGATCCATGTAGCTGCGATGCGACCGCGAAGACCGGGTATTAACGCATGTGTGCTGCCCAGTTGGTTATTTAGTTGTGGGTCTCTGTTGAAGTTAAAGAAATTAGATGTTTATTTCATCGGTTCCCTGCATTATACTCCTGTACTAGTAGTTTGGTTCTGCAAGGTTCAATCCAAATACATCGTTTGGTTCTGCAAGGTTCAATCCAAACGTTTTGGAGTTTGTAGTTTCGGACTTTCAGTTAATTTGGCATTGATTATTGTGGATGCACGTATCGTAAGTTTAATTCGATTTGTTAAAAATACGTATAATATTTGTATTTTCAAATAAATTTATTAAAAATTAGATTTAAAGATTTTTCTAATGATACTAATTATATAACATAAATATTAATGTTTTAAATATATATTTAGTCAAAATTATTTCTCAGAAAACGCAAACATATTTAGAGATAGAGAGTAAAGCTGCAACTCCACGATCCATGTAGCTGCGATGCGACCGCGAAGACCGGGTATTAACGCATGTGTGCTGCCCAGTTGGTTATTTAGTTGTGGGTCTCTGTTGAAGTTAAAGAAATTAGATGTTTATTTCATCGGTTCCCTGCATTATACTCCTGTACTAGTAGTTTGGTTCTGCAAGGTTCAATCCAAATACATCGTTTGGTTCTGCAAGGTTCAATCCAAACGTTTTGGAGTTTGTAGTTTCGGACTTTCAGTTAATTTGGCATTGCACATTTGCTTACTTCATTATAGCACTACTAGTAGACTGTTGCCGCGCAAGCTTTTCAGGAGGTGATGATCGTCGTTGAGCTGGTCTGACGATGGTGACCGCAGTTCTCGTATTGGCACAGGGAAGCAGGGAAAAGACAGGCCTCGTTTAGATTGCAAGTTTTTTCACTTTCTCCATTACATTAAATCTTTGATATTAAATGTAGATAAAAAAAATAACTAATTACACAGTTTGATTATAAATTACGAGACGAATCTTTTGAGCCTAGTTAGGCCATGATTGGACAATAATTGTCAAATACAAACGAAAGTGCTACAGTGCCAAATACTGATTTCTAACCCCAATATAAATAAGGCCACAGTTGGATTTTTTTTTCGACAACGGCTTAGCACATGTTTCATTAAGGAGAAATTATAAAGACAGTTGGAAACTGGAATGGCTTGTAGTAAAAGCGGATCTCTTTCGATTGGGGACTTGTTTAGATTGGGGTTAGTAATTAGTATTTGGCACTGTAGCACTTTCGTTTGTATTTACCAATTATTGTCGGATCATGACCTAACTAGACTCAAAAGATTCGTCTCGTAATTTACAATCAAACTGTGTAATTAGTTATTTTTTTATCTACATTTAATATTACATGCATGTTTCCAAAGATTAGATGTGATGGAGAGAGTGAAAAAACTTAATCTAAACAAGGCCTGGATTTTCCGGTGTCTCTCCCAACTATCCTGGGAAAAGTGCTGCCTTTTCGCTTTTCTTGGTAGGTGTTGGCTGAAACTTGAACTCGCAACGATCCAAAATGGTGAAAACGCATATATCCACCTACTGCCAGAAATCAACTCGATCATGCCACGCCAAGCTTTAGTTTGTCTGAACATTCTCTCTCGTGCAGTAGTCGTCGAACTGTAATGAAACCTAGCACAAGCTCCTACCATCCTGAGATTTTGGTTGATCTCTTTCTTGGGTGAAATTTTTGTATTTTGGTCCCTTTTGAAAACATTTTTTACAAAAAGACCTACGTCAAAACGTTTTCTGAAAATAGATCATTTTTAGGCGTCTTAGAACATGGTGCCGAGGTATGGGGGTCGACGTCGACTGACACGACGCCGAGGTATTGCCACGTCACGGACGACCGGGGTCGTCGACGACACGGTGGCGCGTGAGTCCGAGACATCGGCGTCGTGTCAGCCAACGCCAAGGGCCCAACCTCGGCGCGGCTGGACTGCGCGCCGAGCTATTGGCACCATCCGGCGTGCGGCCTGGGCGGCCCAACAACGCACGGTGGCCCAGTAGCTCGGCGCGGGGTCACTTAACGTCGAGCCACAGACCTCGGCGTGGCCCGACTCAACGCCGAGGTCTGGTCCCTTGAGGCCGCGCCGAGGCCCCCTTCTTCTTCCTCCCTCCATTCTGAAGACCGCCGGCCCCCAAATCCTCCACGGCCCCCACGAAACTCTAACCCCCAAATGTGACTCTAGGTGCCCGGATCTTGTCTCCCGAAGCTTTCTCGAGGTAATGGTCCCTCCCCTCCTCCAATCTATCCACGTAGATGTGCTTGCATTGTCCCTAATCATATGGAATCATGGGTGTATGGTGTTTTGGTATATTTGTGTTTGCATTTGCAAAATGTATGGCTTAGGATGATTGAGTGCATTGTTGTTTAACTGTTTTATGTGCTGAACATATTAGATTAGTTTGGTTTCTAGTTATTTTGGTCATTAGGGTTCTTTGTTTATTGTAGGTGTCATTAGGGTTAGTTATTTGTTGGTCATTAGGGTTAGTATGTATTTTATTTATTTGTTGGTCATTACATTTCAATTTTTTATGACCAAGGCGTTTTGCCAAGGTACTCCTCTTTCCCCTCTTTCATTTCATCCATTTAGTTTCGGTTGTTTTTGAACTTGGCATTATAGGTTTGGTTCATGTTCATGTCATTCGTGCAATGTATGGTGGTTCAAATGATTGAATGACCTAAATGTATGGTTGTTGTTATTGTTGTATATGTTCTGATTTATAATCATTGAGTTAAATTTTGTGTTTGTTGGGATTCAAATTTGCTTAGGGTTTGTAATGAAAAGTTTATTTGGGAGGTATGGTGATTTAGTGTTTGTAGTTTTACATTCGTTGCAAGGTACTTTGGATTAATTTTTTTCTACGTAATGTTAGGATGCCAAGGCGTGGTAAAGCTCGTATTCCAAGGTAATCCCAATGTTTATTCATTATTTGTGCAACAAATAGAAAACCCTAGGTTTAGGTTTGGTTCTCCGTTAATATGACTAAATTCTTTTAATTGTAGCTATGGTCGCCAGAGGGTAAATCTCTATGACCTAAAGCCTGTCCCTGAAGGTGTTCCTCGACCAATGTGCTTTTGTGGTGATCCTTGCAAGGTAGACATCTCTGAAGATGAGGAAACATATATACAGAGGTACTGGATGTGTCCCAATTATGCATGGGAACCTACAAAGCAACAGCGCCGTGCATCGTTTGTGAGGAATTTTTATTGTGTGTTAATTAATTTTCTTGTGATATTAAGTATTGCTTATTTATTTGTTTTGTAACAATTTGTTTTTCTTGCAGACCGTTCCACCACTGTGTGACTTTGAGCAGTGGATTGACACTGAGATCAAGGAGTCGGACAAGCAGCATTTAGAAGGCCTAAAGGAGTGGGATGCGGAGGTTAAGGAGAGGTTTGAGCAGAGACGCAGACAGGAGGCTATAGAAAAGGAGCATAAGGAAGAGGAGGAAAGGAGGCATGTTGCTGCGTACAGGGCGGAGAGGAAGAAGAAGCTTGAGCATGTGCGCCGAGCAAAGGCAGTGATGGAGGAGAATCCTGATGCCTAGAGGAAGGGAAAGTGGCCTCGTTGTACTCAGTAGGTATTTGGTTTATTCATGAGCGATGTCGTGTAGCCCTAGAATTTTTTTACTATGTTGTAATGCACTCTGCTTTTATTTCAGATGAACTTATTCCCTGGACTTTTTTTATTATGCTGTAATGCACTATGCTTTTATTTCAGATGGTCTTATACCCTGTACTTCGTTAATTATCCTAAGACTATAGTGCTACTATTTGTATCACTGAAAAGGCTACTTGTGCTGTTGCAGTCACTAAAAGGGCTACAAGTACTGTTGCAGTTAATGAAAAGTCTATTTGAAAACTCACTGAAAAGCCTAGATTCATTTACTGTTGTATCCGTATACGTAGTGAATTAATATCAGAGTGATGTACTGCATTTAGATGAAGTGACAAAACACAGGTGTAGCCTTTTTAGATGAAATGACCGGTCATGGTTGTAGGCTTTTTAGATGAAGCATCTAGCCTTTGCAGATTCAATAAATGAGTACGCACACAAGTTTTTTGTCAAGTAGCATTCATGGTGAACCTGCCTTGATCTCTATATATAGTGGTCCATGTCTTGCTCCACATCCACACAACTTATTTTCTGGTTTAGTTTTAGGAAATGTCGAGCGGAGGTTCCTCGAGTGGAAAGGGTTTCAGCGGAGAGAGAGGAAAGGGGGTGAGGAAGGGACCTCCGATTGTGTGGGAGGGTTCTCTGGGTCCTGATTCTTTTAAAGAACCAATAGAGGAATTTCTTTTGGAGAGGAAGAGTGACTTCACCTGTGAGAGACCTCTTAGATCATACGACAAGCGCATTGAAGATTGGCCAAAATGCCGCCACGGTTTGGATTGCGTTGTGCAGATGTACAACGACTGTGACGGTAGAGGCCATCGTTTCTTCAGATGCCCGCAAGGATTTGTATTTCCTTTGAACTCTCTCCTTTTTTAGATTTGCATTTGGCTTCTAGTAGTACTTATTGGTAGATGGGTTTTCAGGATTCAAGCTGTCCAAATAACTATGGCTTCACTAGATGGGTCGACCCTCCTCCTATCTATCCCCATCAACAGTACATCACATTTCTATAGGGACGCATCTTTGACCTAGAGTATGGTCCTGGAAGTGGTAACAGGGACAAGTCGGACGACGACAATAGCAATGATGCAGAGGAGGCACTATGCAATAATCCGTACTGCGAGTGCCCGTACCATAAGAAGGACGGGCCTCCTTCTCCACTGCCACCGCCACCGCCTCCGTCAACTAGAGGATACTATGGGGAAGGCGCAACTCAGTTCAATATGTGGGAGCATTATTAGGACCAACCTTTGTTAGCCAATCCAAATGTGGAATGCTTGTATGAGTTGTTCTTTTCAATCTCCTAAGGCATGCTAGGTTTAGTTTGCAACATGCCATTGTTAGTTTTCATGTGAGTGTGTACCCTTTGCAATGTCTCTATCACTTGTTTCTTTCAATCCCCTAAGGCATGCTAGGTTTAGTTTGCGACATGCCATTGTTAGTTTTGATGTGAGTGTAATCGTTGTACATTCGCTATTTCATAAATTGCAGTTTACATACCTCTAAGTTTCATGTACTATGGTTGATTCCCAAACTGAAAAAAAGATTTGACTCTCTAAAAATAGGGGATTGAAATCGAACCAACATTCGGTTTTTCCTGCAGGAACAAACATAAATATAGCATGTCTACTCTTATTAGTATAACTCGTGTTAGTAGAAGTGGAATCATTGAGAAAGATTTTTCATTTGAATCATGCAAATAGGATTGCAAACCAAAGGTTTATAAGACCTCTATCTTTAATACTTTATTCTTTCTATTTTATGATTCATAGGCTCGGCGTCAAGTCGAACAACGCCGAGATAGAAGGCTCGGCGTTGAGTCGGCCCACGCCAACCCTAGGGTTTGGCTCGGCCATTCGCGAGTTGGGCTGAGGCTCGGCGTCGAGTCGGCCCACGCCAACCCTAGGGTTTGGCTCGGCCATTTGTGGGCTGAGGCTCGGCGTCGAGTCAGCCCATGCCAACCCTAGGGATCACAACGGCCAGCACCAGGTTTGGGCCAAACCTCGGCGCTTAGTCGACCCACGCCTAGGTTAATGGCTCGACGTCAATTTACGGCATGCCGAGGTTGGGCACCTCGGCGCTTCGAGGCAAAGGAATCTAGTATGCACTAGTGGTCAGTGTCAAATGACTAAACGCTAAGGTGCCCACCCTCGGTGTGTGTTCAATTGACGTCGAGCTCCTGGGTTCACCAAAATATATCATCTCTTCTTTGATTTGCTTCACTATTGCCCACTACTCTAATCAGCCGACGATGACCTTGTGCCAACAACGGACCTAAGCTTGCTAGCTCCCCGACTCTCCTAAGCCGCTTCGTCCCCTTTACGTGCTTGCCATGTCACCGTGGATCCAACAGAGGTTGATCGTAACATGGAGGATGGGAATGATGACACCCCTTCTTTCTTGTGAGTTGCGACGAAGGCCCTCTCTTGATAGCTGGACAATCACATTTTCATTCCAGAAATAAAGTATAGCTTATCTTAAATTAAATATCATGGTGGATACGCTGAGCTTGGGGTTCACCAAAAAACATAATACACAAAATACACAGAATTTCACATAACAAATGACCACATCGACATACACATTCATTCAACATCCATACATACATAAGGTCCAACACATTCAACATCCAACATAGTCCAACACATTCAACATCCAACATAGTCCATACATATGCTTCATCAATCAACCAACATAGTCCAAACATAGTACAAGGTCCATACATAGTGCATTACATAAGGTCCAATGCATACATAGTCCATGCACAAAAATATAGCATATGAAGTCTTTGGATCTTTTATAGCTCCTTGTACCTTAACGTGGATGGCGAGCGTAACGCTTTCCCCTCCCAAATGGATAGGTACCTAGAGTGTACCTGTCCACTGGTCTGAGCATCCTCTATGGACGTCCAAAACCGGAGGGGCCTTGAGTTCCTTAGGGTGCATCTCCAAGCTAGGACATACCAATCTCATCATACTCATAATCATAATGACCATGTCCTTGACCACCCTCTGCACTAGTTGCTGCACCATGTGAAGAAGAAGTCATGCCACCATGTGCACCATGTGAAGATGAAGTCCCTCCAACATGTGCAGTAGAAGGTCCAGCACCAAGTTGTTGTGGGACTGCCACATCCGGGGAACGTCTACATCTAAGGCGTGCAGCTACCTTTCGAAGGCGATGCATGGTACGCTGCATTTTGAAAGCACTATTAGTAAGTGGGGTTGGTTGCAAAACTATATAAAGATGTAACATCAACTGAATGAGAGGAGACTACCTAAATGTGCTGTCGTAACATGGAGGCCTCATCAGGATCGCCCATAGGAATCATCAATGCCCTTCCTTGCTCGGCCACTGTCCTCATTATCTTTGTGCTCTATGCAACAAAAACAAGAATTTAAGTTTCCATCATAGTAAGGACCTCAGAGATGGAAATAGTTGTATCACTTACAGCTCTGGCTAACGCAGGGGTGATCTCAACTTGCCTGCCTTCTCGGGTAGCTTGGTCATATGGGTTGTTGCCCTCATCCTCGCTCGCAATGTCAGCAATGTCTTGCTCCATCCAAGCAGGCCTCAATTGAAGCCTTGTTCGTTGACCAAACCAAACAAGGTAATCATCGAATGCCTTGTCACAATGGACAGCGTGGATGCCCATGTTGTTCTGCTCCATCAACATCCACTCATCAATGTAGCGCTGGTGCTTCAGCTGCCAGTTGGTGATCTTCTTATTTTTTTGTCTGCTGAACCTACAAATTTTACACCATAGTGGCAATATGAAGGCCTACTCAATGATTCATTCATGTGAAACGAATAAAATAATGCATGTTACGTACTTGTGGAGCTGCCAACCGGTGGAGAAATCATCAGGCGGAGAAGGTTGCAGCCTACCAAACTGCCGTGCTACACGGTGAGGGAGATGGTACTCCACTACATAGAAACAAATAAGGGGGGTACTCATCGTCCAGACGTCCTCGTCTGCCATGCACAAGGAGCTCAAGTTGAGATCCGTGAATTGCCTCCACCGATATGGGCGCCATTGAACTTGTACACAACATCGTCATCAACAAGTCGACGCTCAATTTGTGCACATATCCTCGATTATGCAAAAAGGGTGGGAAACTTACATGCTGTGGCAAAAGGGTGTCCAACTCGTTGGTGAAACTGATATACGTGTGGCGTGACACGTGGTAAGTTCCATGGGGTCGCTCGTAGAGGTGTGCCATAGTAGGGGCGACAACTGCGTCTCCTTGAGGAAACCAAGGTTGTGGGGGATCAAGCTGATGCAGTCTCCCAACTAGAAGCCTCTCCCACATCCAAATCTGCAAAAAAGAGTGGAAACTTGAATGTTAATCACTTTTGTTAAGAAAAAAACATTGAATTGTAGTGGAAACTTGTACAACTTTGCTTTATTACCTACAACAGTGTGATGCACCCTGACATTGTAGCGTGCGCGCCTCTAGGACGGCGGCAAGCCTCGTAAAGCTGACGGTATAGGAAGGCAAGTATAGCCGAGCCCCAACTCCTATTGCCGGCATCCTCCCAGTTCAAAAGGCACGGGATGTACATCCAGGATGCCATGTCTCTAGTGTCATCAGGGAAGAGAACCGTACCAAACATGTGCAGGACGTAGGCCCGACAGTAGTATGTCACGGTCTCAGCGTCTACGTTGGGTGGGCACTCTCGAAACTGCTGACGAAGCCACCTCAGGGACACCCCACTGCTACGCTGTTTCTTGCTAGCCTTAACTGCTGCTAGGGGCCATCCCAAGAAGTGCTCAACCCGCTGCTGCCATCCTTTAGACTCTATGTCTCCTGTCATTGGGAATCCTCAGATTTTGACTCTAAGGATCATGGCAATGTCCTCGAGAGTGACCGTCATCTCCCCGCATGGTAGGTGAAAGTTGTGTGTCTCCGGACACCACTGATCTATCAACGCTGTCAGCGCTGCTGGGTTGAAAGGTGGCGTGCCTCGACGACAAACATGAGCAACGGTAGCAAGGTTCACCAACTTCAGGAGGGGCATGTACCTCTCGTCGTAGACCATGGTCGTAGAGGCCTCATGTGTCATTGGCCTCAGCACATTCAAAACCTGCAAAAAAAGACAAGCATGAAAAAGTATTAGTTCATGTCACTTTATAAAGAGCATGGACTATAGAGCAAAAGATGAACAATGCACTATTTCATACGAATTGTTGAATATACCTCTCCGTTCTCAATCCTCCGAGCCCGGTGGTGCTCATCGAACCTTGGATCAAGAAGGGGGAACCGATCCATCCTGCAACATAAGCAATGCCAAAGCATTAGTATAAGTTAAAGCATGTGTATGTGGTATGAAGTAACATAAAAATAAAAAAAAACAAAAGTAAACCAATGTACTATTACACAAAGCAATTCAAGTAGCTAGCTTGGTGGATACCTGTTGTCTAAGTAGTTCAGGACATTTTCTCTTATTGTGGCCCGACTTATGGCAACCAGAGCAACGACTCTTTTGGGTGTCCTCTACAAAATGTCTCCCAACCTTACTCGTGGTTGATCTACCTTTCGTGGCTTGGTCCATGTCCATCCTGAACCGCTTCCGCCGCCTAGGTCCTCTACTCTTCCAGAGTAAACCAAGATCAGCCACATACTTGGGGCCATCATAAGTAGGCCATTGACTCTCATCAAGAAATGGCTCGAACTAAGGATTCTAGGTGCTCATTAGGTTCCTCAAAGAGAACTCCACGGCCATACGGGGAGGGACCTCAGCGTCAACACATCTAAGGCGATAGGCTGTAATCATGTGGGAGCAAGGCCTATGGTATATGATCGGTTTTCCACACGTACACTTGTTCTCATTGATCACTACTTTATGTTTTCGAGCACCCCGGTCTTCACCACCAATGTTAGTTCCACCACCCTCTAGAATCTCATATCCATGGTTGATCAGATCGAAACATGAACCCTTCTATCGTTTAGACTTTTTCTTTGAGAAAGCTAGTTCCTGAGATGCTAAAAGTGGCCAAGCTTTGCCTGCTGTCCATAGAGACCTCGCATGCTTCTTCCTCAAAACGAACCAAGAATTCAACTTATAGAAGGTGAATGAGGCAATAGCAGTCACAGGCAGACCACAACAACCTCTTAGAAGGCTGTTGAACATCTCTACCATGTTACTAGTCATGAAGCCCCATCTCCAACCACTGGTGTCATATGCAAGTGACCACTTATCCTTCGACGCCATCAACTTGCTCAAGAATTGCCTGCCATCAACATTTGTGGCTAACTTCAGGGCATCTAACTTGTCTTTGAATAATTGAACCTCTTGCTGCCTGCAAACCTCCTCAAATAATTTGAAGTTGTCCTTTGTGTGATCACGCCTTATAAGATTCTGAGCAAGATGTCTGGTGCACCACCGGTGATGTATTTGGCCGTAACCAGGAATCTCTTGTTCTACGGCATTCAGAATGCTAGCATGCCTATCGGATATCACACAAACATCATGTACTAGACCAATTACCACTTGTCTTACTAGCCTAAGAAACCAACACCAACTACCCGTGTCCTCCTTCCGAACAATCACAAAGGCCAATGGCACAAGCTGGTCTTCTGCATCTATCCCAATACAAATAAGCATTGTGCCTTCAAATTTCCCTGTAAGAAAGGTCCCGTCAATTGAGACGATAGGCCTGCAATGCTTGAATGCTTCGATGCTCTGCCCGAACACCCAAAATGCCCTTCCAAATACCTGGCTACCATTCCTTGTTTCACCCTCCTTAGGTAAATACTCGAAGTGTATCCCATGATTTACAGCCCTCATTGTGTTCAACATTACAGGGAGGCGCTCATAAGCTTCTTCCCAATTTCCAAATATTATTTCTAGTGCACGCTGCTTTGCCCTCCATGCTTTCCCATACTTGACATAGTAATTGTACCATTGGAAGATGATCTCAACCAACGCAGACACCGTAATGGTTGGCATATGCTTCACCACGGGGCATAACTACCTTGCAACGAACCTAGAATTGAGCTACAGATGGTTCTCTTCTGCCTCAGCAGTGGCACAAACATGTGGTTGCTTCACTAAGGTAATCTTCCATTTGCCTACCTTCGTCTTTCTAGCACATACTCTCCAACCACACTGTTGTTCTTCACAAGCAACAGTGTACCTCTTCTCCTTGAATGAATTGATGACCCTAAAAGGTCGGTTGTGTACAATGGAGTACTCTTGCAACCATGATTTCAATTTATCCATGGTAGCAAACAATATGCCCTTCCGTATGATGAGGCAACCGCTAACATCAAGCATAGTTGGATCACTTGGCCCACCATCAGCTACTGCCCTATGACCATGGCTAAGGTCCTCGAAATCACCAACTAGTGGATCTCTCCAAGGCAAGACCCTAGACAATATCTCTATTTCCCTAAAATTGAGACGACCAACAGGGCGATCGTCATCAGAGTCTTCAGCTATCTCCTCTACGAAGGATTCATCATCTCCAGCTATCTCCATGTCAAAACGGTTCGTAGCCCTAGCATCACCAAAGTCTTCTTCACCACTAAGATCATCTTCGTTGCTAAGCTCATCCTCAATAGACAAGTCTCCGCTAGCATCGTCCAAACCTTCTTCTGCATCACCAATTACATAATCATCATCCTCTTCATCACTATCATGATTGCCCTCACCATCGGCAACCGGATTCTCTTCCTCATCTCCACTGTAGCCTAGTTGTGTGACAAGTATTTCTTCTTCAGATAAAGGACCATAACCTATGTGAGCGGGGGAAGATGGCCATGCTTCGAAGTTATCATTTCCTAAGCCGAACTCCTTACTTACTACTAAATCCAAAGATCGCACTTCTGAGGCCAATACAACTGCCTTATAATCATTCCATTCAGTCTCGCTTGTAATTTTGAGCAACCGCTTGATCCGAGGACCCTTCGATGACCCAACATCTATGACACCTTCAAACTGAACATGCACGTCTCCTTTATTCTAGCCTAACTTAACCTTCACTCGCTCCACTAACTGGGTTAAAGATGGTGTTTCAGAAAAAATCAACAACTCCTCACACATGTTTAGAAATTCCAAACTATCATCTCTTGTCCTAACAATACGGCCTCCATGATGCAACCTCACTAATTTATCCATCTACAGCCATCACACAACAAGTAGTGTCACATATCAATATATCATGCGAGTTTCAATCCAATAAGTAGAAACTAAAATATATCATTTCATCTTTTTCAACCCCAACAACATAATCATTTCTAGTCATACAAAATTGAAATGTAATGACCAACAAATAAATAAAATACATACTAACTCTAATGACCAACAAATAACTAACCCTAATGACACCTACAATAAACAAAGAACCCTAATTACCAAAATAACTAGAAATCAAACTAACCTAACATGTTCAGCATATAAAATAGTTAAACAACAATGCACTCAATCATCCTAAGCCATATATTTTGCAAATGCAAACATAAATATACCAAAACACCATACACCCATGATTCCACATGATTAGGGACAATGTAAGCACATCTACGCGGATAGAATGAAGGAGGGGAGGGACCATTACCTCGAGGAAGCTTCGGGAGCCGAGATCGTGGCACCTAGGGTCGATTTTGGAGGCTAGGGTTTGGTGGCGGCGCGGGGGACAAGAGAAAGAGAGGAGGTCGGCCGTCTTTAGAATGGAGGGAGGAAGAAGAAGGGGGCCTCGGTGCGGCCTCAAGGGACCAGACCTCGGCGTTGAGTCGGGCCGCGCCGAGGTCTGTGGCTCGGCGTTAAGTGACCCTGTGCCAAGTTACTAGGCCACCGTGCGTTGTTGGGCCGCCTGGGCCGCGCGCTGGATGGTGCCAATAGCTCGGCGCGCAGTCCAGCCGCGCCGAGGTTGGGCCCTTGGCGTTGGCTGACACGACGCCGACGTCTCGGACCCACACGCCACCGTGTCGTCGACGACCCCGGTCGTCCGTGACGTGGCAATACCTCGGCGTCGTGTCAGTCGACGCCGACCCCCATACCTCGGCGTCATGTTCTAAGACGCCTAAAAATGGTCTATTTTCAGAAAACGTTTTGACGTAGGTTTTTTTGTAAAAATTATTTTCAAAAGGGACCAAAATACAAAAATTTCTCCTTTCTTGGTATATACGTAGGTAAGAGCGTGCACTTCATTCCAGAAAAGGATCGGATAATTAAGTGGATGGTACAGTACAGGCAATATGTTTCAGACTTTTTTTTCTGAAAGTAAACATCAGACTTACGGTTATGCTATGACTATTCGCCAATTAGGTGGATGCAGTTGGTCGCATGAGTAGCAGATATGATCTCCCATGATTTATCCGCTGGATTTTCAACGATAAAAACACTTTACTCATGAGGCTGGCTGGACCACCCGGGGTTTCTCATTAAGATAGAGAAGAGAAAAAGACCCTGAACCCTGCTGCGGCTGCGCAGCAATGGGCCTTTTTGGTGAGCTCATGTTTTAAGAAGCCCTGGTGGCCAGCTTCCATGGCAGGAAAGCTCAACCAACACATTGTACATACGTTCTCCTGGATTTTCAAAGATCGACGTGTTCAATAATCGCGTTCAACAGCTATACTAGAAAATTTGATGTACTGAGCTAGCCGCCTGTGGCTAGTAGACTTCTTTCAGACCCTCGTCCAATTGAGTTTCAGAAACTTCGAGGCACATGTCAATGCAATGTTCAAGACTAGTTATTAGTAAAATAATAACGCGTTCAACTCATCTTTAAAAAAAAAACGTTCAGCCGGGACAAGAATTTTTTTATGAGGAAATGCAACAAGTTAAATGCACTCTCACCGTTCATGGCAATTACTATGTAATATACTAGTCCCCATTAATGTTTAGTACCTACATCTAATAAAAATATTTATATTAGTGTGCATTTTTTCGCATTTTTCATTTTCTAACATAGTCACAAATGAGGTGGAAGTTAGCTAGGTACTACTAGTTGCCTATATTAGTTCACATTTGTAGTATAACTTATTAATAAAAGTATGATATTTACTTCAGTGCTCTTATTAATTTGGTCTCTTAAGCTAGTGTTGTCTAGCAGTATCGTATCAAATTGAAGTAGTCAAGAGTAGTGAGATCATCTAATCCGTGTGAGACCATATACTAGCTGTAATATAATGCTGTATAGTCTTACGCAGCCGGTGTAGGTTCTCGCATGTGTGGAAACGTACAATTTCACTATAGTTGAACAATTTCTGCGCGTGTTCCTATATATTATACATATATACTCTGTCTATCTAGTAGTGTTAACCTTAAGACGACCCAACACACTGTCTATCTAGGGGTCTTACCTACTCTGCTGACAATGCAAACAAAAGAAAAAGCATGTCAGACTAATGATGTGAAGGTTCAAGTTCAACCAATGGTAATACGCGGTACTAGCAGGTGTTAGGTTGATCACCACTAAGTTAGTCTAACGGCTAATTTGGGCCTTTGATACACGTTTGGTTGTGATTTTCTCTCTCTGGAACCTTACTGAAGTCGATCAGACGCTGGCCCTCAGCGTCCGGTCACTCCACCTCTCAGCGTCCGGTCACTTCCATACGACTTCACCTTGATCAAATAAATTGATTGGACTCTGCGCCAGCGTCCGGTCACACCGAAGCCAACGTCTAGTCAGCATTTAACCATCCATTCACTTCCAACTTTCGATCATACGTGAATAAAGTTTGCTCCAATAGATTTAAGGGCTTTTTAGGAGCTACCTAGTACTAGATTTAGCAAGTGTGCACCACACCTAACCCACTAGACTTATCTAGGTCAAGCTACCCGTCCATACCCCCCTTAATAGTACGGCCAAAGAAAAAACAAAGTCCTAAACTACTCTAAGTGTCTCTTCAACTCTAATCGACACTTAGAACTAGTCCATCCTTAACCTTGTCGTCCATCCTTTGAAAACTGAAACGATTTCCATTGTAGGGGCATGACCACCATGATAGCCCAATCGATCTCCATTACCATGACCTAACTTAATTGCCTTTGCAAAACACACGTTAGTCATAGTAATCATGTATTATCATTAATCACCGAAACCCAACTAGGGGCCTAGATGCTTTTAATCTCCCCCTTTTTGGTGATTGATGATAATACTACCTCAAGTATGTGAAAGAGTTAATGTTTTTGACATGCTTGGTTCATATAAGCTTTTGACAATAAGAACAAGAGAGTTAGGCAAGGATATACTCAAAAGATATGAAAATAAGCATGAGTACAAGTAATAAAGCTCATTTGCATCGGAGTAAAACACGGAAGCAAAGAAAATGAGCAAGCACAAGTGATATGACATGTAAATAATTCAAAGTAGAAAGCACACATGTCATATATCACGATCACGTAGATATCACTATCACATAAATATAGTTTGATGCATAAAAGTAAACACACACATGCATAATAGTGTATCACACATAAAACTCCAAATATAATAGATAGTCTAAGTAAACTAAGCTCCCCCTAGATATGTCGCTGCTCCTAAGATTAACATACTCGATCCCTCTTCCTCTTTGGCGTCAAACACCAAAACCTAAGGGTCAGTCGGCGGGGCTACAGCGGATGAGTCGGACGCTGAAGTACGAGGAGCAAGCTGAAACTAAGTGCCATCATCATCTGACCCTGAGCTCTGAGTTGTCTGACCCTCTGTAGCTAGAAGCGATGTTGAAGCGGTCTGGGTCAGATTAACATCTGGAGCTACTATAAACTGTGCAGGTATGACTGGAGTAGCTGGCTCTGATGATGCCACTGAGGAAGGGAGCGTCTCTGTAGTCCCGGTAATAGGTGCAACTATAGAAGGACCTAGGACATGCAAATATGGTGGAGTAGGTTGCCCTGTCAACTCACTAAAAGTCACTCCAAGACTCCTAGAGATTGAAGTGTCTGGCACTAGGACCGAGGAAGTCTGAGCCGGTGTGAAGCCCGTCTGAAGAGGTGTGAACTACGGGGCTAACATAGGCGAAGCAAACCACTAGGACACCTACTCTGTAGGTGAAGCAAACTATGTTGGTGGCTGTCCCTGACTCTAAAGCCCACTAGGCTGTAACGCTAGAGTCATAGAAGTGGTGGCAGACTGACCAAGCTGGGGTAAAGGCTATGGCGGTGGAACCCTAATAGCAGTCACTACATGCTGCATAAATCCAAGGAGCTGCTATTGCATGAGGAGCTGCTACTGATGCATGGCCTGCTGCTGCTGCTGTATGGCATGCTGCTGTCATTAAAACTCATCCTGTCGAGCCTGGAACTATGCAAAAGTAGCGGCGGTCTCTTGAGCCTAGTGAGCCTGATCCTGCCTCATCCGCTCAAGTATGGTAAGTAGAGCGGGGTCAGTCTATGGTGCAGATGGAGCTGAACTAGAGATACCGGCCTCATGATCATGTCATCGAGGAGGCATCTAAGGGATATCACGGTAGTCCTCATCTAAACTATCACTAGGGTCGCTCTCAACCATCCCCTCCTGCTGAGCATCTAACTGCTCCTCCTCAATAGCTGTTATGCCCCTGAGAGTATCATCCTGCTGGGCTGTAGTCTCTAGCACCTCTGGACAACAGCACGGCTGGCTAAGTGCAGTCAGTGTACTATGACAGATCATCTAAGTCAGGTTATATGTAGGGAACTCTGTCGTAGCACCACTGTACTCAGCTAGCATCTTAGGTGGCCTCACTGTAACTGCTCTATGAATAAGAAACATGATCCAGAGGGCATAGGGCAACTATTGGTGACCTCTGAACCCCTTAGCAATAGTATCCTCCATCTCTAATAGAAGGAGATCCCAAATATCAAACACCGTCTGCTACATCAGACATTTTAGTAGCCACAACTGTATGCGAGTCAAGCCCTCATGATACCCCATCCTCGGAAGCAGTGTCCTCCTCATAATAGCATCAAGCACTCTAGCAGTGGGAGTGAGATCACTAGGTGTCCTGCTAGACCCCTTGCCGAATGGCTCTATGAAGCAGTGGTGGACTAGATCTATAGGGGGCACCATCCTGCCATGAGGATGTCTGGGGGGCGCTGTCTGTCCATAGCAAACCTCATGTAGCCGAACGGGCTGTTCCTGAAGCCTGAGTATCTCTCTGACCCTAGTGCTCGTCAGCCTATAATCTCTACCACTAAATGCAAAGTGTATGAATCTGTGATGCAGGTCAATCCAGAGAGAATCATAGAACTGACGAACCCAAAATGGAACATATAAGTCTATCCATCCAAGTAAATCTATTAGCCCTGGCAGGTAAGAAAGGTAGGGGCGAATATGCTCTCCAGCTGCTACAATAGTAGACTCTATGTTGCACACCCTCTAAGATATGAAAATAGCTCCACTATTAAGATATGTATTGTAGAAGTCCTTCTATAGTGGTGTGTAGAAGCCCTCTGATGCACGCTCATCTCGCCTCGGTGGAAACCACTACTCAAAATCCACAAATCTGAGCTGCTGCACCTGCTTAGTCGTGGCGGCCCTCAGATCTAGATGAGTCATTGGAGGCAGACCCTGTGGTCTGGGCGGTGGACGAGAACCCCTCCGCTGTGTATCTACCCTCGATGTGACTAGAGCATGAGTACGATCAGAGCAACGAAGCTGTGGCTGAGGTGCCTTCTCTATCTCCTTGGCCTGCTGTCCCTCCTAAGTATGCTCTGCTACCTATGGCTCCTGCTGTGACCCCACATGAGGTTGACTCTCATCCAAGACAACTCATTGTCACATGACCATGATAGTCCTAGCTAGACCACCATGATGACACTCAACCTGCTCTAGTGCAGCTCTAGTAGGAGAGAACTGATCTACGATCTGGACTCCACTCCTAGCACCTCCTGCCTCTGCACGCTCTGCTGCTGCTACAACTATGGCTGCTCTAGCTATGTCTGCATCTAGATACTTCTGCTTCTTTGTTGTAGGTTTTTTCGTTGCCTTACCTTTTGGATCTGTAGGTAGGCGAGGCGGGTGTCTTGGATCCTCATCACTAGGACCACCTCCAATATTCTTGACGTGAACCATCGGTTGGATCTAAAAAGAACAACTGCCACTGATAAGAAACAACTGTCAACTGTCACTTTCGAGGCTTGGCCCCGAGTTGACTAACAACTACAAATAGAACCTCAACGGCATTGACTCGCTGCACGATAGAATAGAGTATATATAGATAATCTTAATTATTCATCTAGAGATATGAAACCCTAAGAAAGCAAGCAATTAGGTACGAAATTGAATCGAGGGCTTGCTACTTGATGAACCGGTGATTCAAAGAGATGAGAAGCGATACGCAGGGAACCACCGAATTGGCTAGGGTTAGGGTTCTGGCTCAACAAAAATCGGCGACCGAGATGATGTGGAGGCAGTGGCTTAGGGCACAAGCTCAGTGGCTAGGGCAGGGGCACAGGCTATGTAGCATGGTGCGGCATGGAAGGTGCTAGCGCTAGGTCACGGTGGCGGCTCTAGCGAGGTGGCACGACTATAGTGGGAGCTCGACAGCGTGCTGGCATGGTGTGGGCACGGTGGCGTAGGTAGGGTGGCATGTGGGTGGCTCTGGTGTAGCGCAGGCGAGGCGTGGCGGCTATGGCGGAGGAGACGTGGGGAGGCTGGCGTGGTGGTGGCGGCACGCAACGGTGGCAGCGGCGGCGGCGCGCAATGGCGTGGTGCGGAGACACGAGCGATGTGGGCGGCGACTTGTGGTAGCACTATGGCTGCTAGGGCATGAGAGTAGGGCGGTGGTGGCCTTAGGTCAAATGGAGCTATGATTAAATAGTGGCCTCCAACATGACGGGAAAGGAAATAGAGAAAAGCGATTGAATCCCGCACGTTTTCAAGTGACCGAATGCTCCGGTGGCGGCGATCGGACGCTGCCACCTAGCGTCCGATCAATTCTAGAGAGGTCCAAATCCCATAGAATTGCGACCGGACGCAGCCAGAGTCCGTTGCAAGCTGTCTCCTTCGTCTTCGATCGACCGAATGTAGAGCCACCATCTAACCGGATGCTGGGAGAATAGTGTTTTAGCGTCTGGTCACTCCTTCACAGCAGGTTCACCTCCTGTGAACTGACCGGACGCTGGACATCAGAGTCTGGTGCAGCGTTCGGTCACTCCTTTTTCTAGCGAATCTTCAAAGTCCTTCATGTTGTCTGTTCTCAATCAAGTCCCAACTCCAATAAGATCCAAATAAACACCAATTAGGACTGATGTGAGTGACCTCTCTTAAATCCTCATATTTTTTAAAAATATTTTGCCTTAGACTATTATTCTTTTTTATGAAAATAGGCAATAAGAGGGCAATTGAAGATAAACGATAAAACAACATTCATGCATATGCAATGCAATACTTGAAAGTAAATCTAGTTGCTTATCAAGTTTGATCCAAGGTTAAGCTTCTTCACACGCTTTACGGCGGTTATCTTAACCATGTTAGACAAGTCTATATGCATTTCCAAAGATTAAACATGTTATATATTTACAATGTAATGCAAGGGACAACACAAGCTCATCTTTTAGTAAAGTTGCTAAAATCAAGAACATTGAGCTCATTCCGCAATCTACAAAAAGTCACCTTATCTAGCGGTTTAGTAAAGATATCCGCCAATTGATCCTCAGTCCTTACACCTTCTAATGATATATCATTTTTAGCAACATGATCTCTAAGAAAGTGATGACATATATCTATGTGCTTGGTGCGAGAGTGTTGAACCGGATTATTTACAAGTTTTACCGCACTTTCATTGTCGCACAAAAGAGGTACTTTTTCTAGAACTACACCATAGTCTAGCAAAGTTTATTTCATATAAAGTATTTGTGCACAACAAGCACCCGCGGCAATGTATTCTGCTTCGGCGGTGGACAAAGCCACACTATTTTGCTTCTTGGAGGACCAAGACACAAGTGATCTACCAAGAAAATGGCACCCTCTGGATGTGTTTTTTCTATCAACTTTGTAACCGGCATAATCCGAATCGGAATAGCCAACTAACTCAAATATAGCTCCTTTGGGATACCAAAGGCCAATGCTTGATGTGTGCTTAAGATACCTAAGGATTCTTTTTATGGTAATTAAATGAGTTTCCTTAGGATTAGCTTGAAATCTAGCATACATACACACACTAAACATGATGTCGGGTGTAGATGCGGTTAAATATAGCAAGCTACCAATTATAGAGCGGTAGAGAGTTTGATCAACCATGTTACCTCCCTCATCTAGGTCGAGATGTCCATTAGTTGGCATTGGTGTCTTGATTGGCTTATATTCATCCATCTTAAATCTCTTGAGAAGATCATTGGTATATTTCTCTTGAGAGATGAAAATCCCTTCTCTCAATTGTTTGACTTGAAAATCAAGAAAGAATGTAAGCTCTCTAATAATTGACATATCAAACTCCTTTGATATCAATTTACCAAACTCTTTGCAAGAATATTCATTTGATGATCCAAAGATGATATCATCAATAAACACTTGACAAATGAAGATGTGCCCATCAAGCTTCTTGGTGAACAGTGTGATGTCGACCTTCCTAATAGTGAAGCCCTTCTCAATGAGGAAGTCCCAACAGCGTTCATACCAAGCTCTTGGGGCTTGCTTAAGCCCATATAATGCCTTGGACAACCTATAAACATGATTAGGATATCTAGGGTCTTCAAACCTGGGAGGTTGATCAACATAGACTAGTTCATTAATAAAGCCATTTAAAAATGCACTTTTCACATCTATTTGATATAGGTTCATTTCATGATGTGATGCATACACAAGGAGGATATGAATGGCTTCTAATCTTGCAACCGGTGCAAAGGTCTCTCCAAAATCTAATCCTTCAACTTGAGAGAACCCCTTTGCAACTAGTCTTGCCTTGTTCCTCACAACTACGCCTTGATCATCTTGCTTATTGCGGAACACCCACTTTGTTCCAATGACTCTTGCACCTTTTGGCTGCTCTTCAATAGTCCAAACTTCATTGCGGGTGAAGTTGTTCAACTCTTCATGCATGGCATTTATCCAATTAGGATCTTGAAGAGCTTCTTCTACCTTGGTAGACTCATAGCAAGAGACAAAAGAGTGATGAGCAATAAATGAAGCAAGTTTTTGTGAGCGAGTCATTACACCCTTGAATGGACTCCCTATGATGAGATCTTGTGGATGATCTTGTAGTAGAGGTGTATTTCTTCTATTGACCACTTAAGGAGGAGGTTGTGGAGCATCAACATCTTGTGCTTGTGCCACCATTTGATCATGAAAGACATGGGTGTCTTCATTTTCTACTCTCCCATCTTTATCATCATCTTATGGCACACTTGATGAAGAAGGTGGATCAATCACTTATACATCATCTTCATCATCTTTAGGCTTGATGCTCCAACTGGAATGTTTTTCATAGCCTCCCTCAATGGTTCATCACCTACATCATCAAGATTCTCATGTGCTCCTTAGGATCCATTAGATTCATCAAATTCCACATTATATGTTTCTTCAACCAAGTCGATGGCATGATTAAATACTCTATATGCTTTGGACTTTAATGAGTAACCAACAAGAAAACCAATATCACAATGTCTTTGAAACTTTGCTAGGTGTCACCACTTCTTGTAGATGTAGCATTTGCAACCAAACACCCTAAAGAAAGAGACGTCCGGCTTCTTCCCATTGAGCAACTCATAAGGTGTCTTGCCAAGGAACTTTTGAAGGAATAGGTGGTTGGATACATAGCATGCGGTGTTGATAGCTTCCACCCATAGAGCTTCAGGGGTGTTGTACTCATCTAGCATTGTTATTGCAAGAGTGATCAATGTTCGGTTCTTTCTCTCAGCTACACTATTTTGTTGAGGAGTATATGTTGCGGATACCTCATGCTTGATCCCAACTTCATCACAATATGCTTCTATGTTTGTATTGTCAAATTCCTTCCCATTGTTACTTCTTATCTTCTTGAGCTTCACTTCAAACTTATTTTGTGCTCTCTTGGCAAACTTCTTGAAGCAAGATGCAACTTCAGATTTGTCACGAAGGAAAAATACCCATGTATATCTTGAATAGTCATCAACAATCACAAGACAATAAAGATTTCCTCCCAAACTCTTGTATGTTGTTGGCCCAAATAGGTCCATGTGAAGGAGTTCTAGCACTCTTGTGGTTGACATGAAAGCTTTGGTTGGATAAGTATTTGCAACTTGCTTGCTGTCTTGACATGCACTACAAGGCTTGTCCTTCTCAAACTTCACATCCTTCAACCCTTTCACCAAGTCATTCTTCATTAGCTTCTTGAGTGAGCTCATTCCAAGATGAGCAAGTCTTCTATGCCATAGCCACCCAAGTGTTGTTTTGATGAATAGGCAAGTCTTCAAATTTGCATCTTCAAAGGTGAAGTCCACTAGATATAGGTTGTTGTATCTAAATCATTTGAATATCACTTGATCATCATCTTTCTTAGATCCAACAACTTTCTTCTCGGTGAACAAGCATTGGAAGCCAAGATCACACAATTGTCTAATGGATAGCAAGTTGAAGCTCAATGAAGCAACATATAGCACATTTGAGATAGAATGATCATTTGATATTGCCACTTTGCCCAATCTTTTAACCTTGCCCTTTGAATTATCTCCAAATGTGATTCTTTCTTGTCCATCTACTTTTTCATCTAGTGAGGTGAACATATAAGGATCACCGGTCATATGTTGTGTGCAATCACTATCAATAACCCAATGACTTCCACCGGTTTTGTAGTTCACCTACACACAAGAGATCAAGCTTTAGGAACCCAAACTTGTTGAGGGCCCTTCACCTTCTCAACAAGTGACTTAGCAACCCAAATTTTCTTAGGCCTATTCTTGTTGGGAGGTCCTAAGAACATGACTTTCATCTTTCCACTAGAATCCTTTCTAAGCATGTAGTGAGCATTGAAGGCAAAAGGTCTAGCATGCTTGGGCAAGGGTTATGGTGGTGGAGTTTGGCACTCATGAGCAAAGTGGCCTTCTTGTCCACACTCAAAACACTTCTTTAGCTTTGGCTTTTGTTGTTGTTGAGCTTGAGCCTTCTTCTCTTTGTTTGCCATGTACCCAATGCCACTTCTATCCATCTTCATGATGGTGTTCATTAGTAGCTCACTTTGAAGATACTTGCCTCTAGTGAACTTGCCCTAAGTAAGAAAGGACCGAGGGACCTACCTGGGTTCTTTCCCTACCGTCGTGATCACTATCATGCAGGAAGAAAGGGCCAACCGAGCTGCTGGCTTGCCAGTGCTCCCCCGCATCGTGTGCATAGGCGCACGGGCTTAGGGCGCCGACATGAGGCCACTTGATGGCAGTGCACTCTACCAATTAGGAGCGTGTGCTCCACTAAGGGGGCCCACGGTGGCACCGTACCCTCCTCCAGTAGCCACAGGAGGCTACTGCTATGCCGCTCCATTTTGCACGGCCGATGCTGAGAGAGAAGGGGAGGGATAGAATGGATTCTAGGGTTCTAGGGGAGGAGGCCGGCCACCATTTTTGATCGGCCGAGAGCCACGAGGAGCCTTCTATGGCAGAACCGCCTAATCTAATATCTCCTAGGAGTACTTATCTTCTATTAGACACTAAGTACTCAAGAGAGGACACTAAACTTCATAGTTCCATCGAGCACACCCCATGGGAGAACTTAAAAATCCACATTTTTCCATCAGGATCATAAATGAGAGAATAAAGCTTACAACATTCTTAAGCCATTTCTTACATCAGTTTATTATAGTAACATAATATTACCTCAATTGATTACAATAATGGAATATAATAATGTTATCAGAGTTACAGAGGAAGCAAAGATTAATTTAATGATATGATGGAGCATTAACATAGTAGACATTTTTATACAAGAGATGCTATCAGATTCTACATCTTTTCTTATAAAAACCTTTAGTGAGGGTTATAAATAAACACTATGGTCGTAACGTGAAAAGAATCCTCTCTAAGCCCACTAGGAGGTTTCCACACATAAGAGTCAGCTCTATGTATCCTCCGATCACCTGCAACAGGGGGAATAAAACCCTGAGTACTTGATTGTACCCAGCAAGACTTACTCAACAGGAGAAAAAATAAAATACTCCAAGGATATGCAAGTCTCATTTGACTTATGGGTTATTGCATCTACGGAAGCATTACTAAACATGCGTCCTTATATTTAATTTTATTAGCAGTCATCATTAGTTCCTTAACTAACCATTCTATATAAGCACATATGCTACTTTCAAGCAGGCAGTAAGCAATCAGAACTATTTTATCATCTTTCAAGTTCTAGTTCTTACTATGGTGCTAGACCATAGCCAAGTCGGTACCATCTCATAGAAATGGCGATTCACGAACCAATATTTCTGAGCAAGGTACCCCAAAACACATGCCCCGTTTGTACCCTAGGCACAAACAAGACCAACACATTCCACTCCTATCATGGGGTCTAGGTCTCTGTCCAAACTTAGACTCCAAGCCCCCACACTTGAGACCTAGTCTCAGTATGGTGCTTAGACCTTCACCTTTCCCTGCCTCCAATCAGTCGATCCAAAAAGAGCCGAAACCCACGACAAGAGCATAACGAGCCTTTCCGCTCCCATAAGCAAGTATGTGCTCAGGATAATAAGTCTGTGACCTGACTACTAACCACAGCAATAGACAGTCCTCAATCGACACAGGCGGAACAAATGCAATCCAAGCCTTTCTCGAACGCCTAACTAAGTCCAAATCCAAGTACCATTCTGCCCGGTCTCCAATTATCATTCATATATATTCCATGTGATAGTAATGTAATAACAACAATAATAGCTTTCCTATCTCTCGTGAGTGACAGGTAATCACTCAACTTCTACCGGATCCTACAACATAGTAATCTACACGATCCTGACATACTAGTAGGACTCATAGGATATATATATATATTTATTTATTCAACTCCTTAAAACTTAATGCATAAGCATAAAATAAAGTATAGAATAATAGGGGTTATACACCGGGGCTTGCCTGGGCAAGATATAACCAAAGGTTAGCATTCCATTGGTGACACGATCATTAAGGCACCATCTTTTCTGCTACTTCAGTCGACTCCATGATCCATCGTTGTTCCTATTATGATATACGTGGATGCAACGCAGAGACGTAAATAATCAACGACAACTGCAACTTTAAAATACGATTACGCTCCACAAGCTAACGAGATAGCTTTAATGACTAACATACTAATCTACATATCCACATCGTCATGTAAGGCTTTGTCTCCAGAAAAAATGTTTTAGACCTATAATCCCAAAGGTGTTTCAACATTTTATGGATTAAATATATATTTTCCAACTAGGGCTCATTTAGCTACCTTAGCAAACTAATTATTATGGAGCTACAAAAATTACAAATAATATGAGGAATTTACTGTGAAAGTTTCAGAGCTAACACTATCACCAATTTATCACAAAAATTCCTACAAGTTTATACCTTACAATATTAAGCATCTGAAATTAATTAGATAACTCCTAAAAATATTATAAAACTATGTGAACAAAATATACTAGCAAATAGATCATAATTTTAGGAACCTAACAAAATTAGTTTCACAATTTTTGGCCAACTACATAAATTTATATTGAATTTATAAGTTTACCTTATAAACTAAATTAGAAAATACTTAGAAAAGGAAAAAGGGCTGGTAGCAACCATTCGGCCCAGCAGCCTAGCCTGGCCCAACGTGGGACACGGGCGCGCGTAGTAGGCCAGCCCAACCACGGCCCAAGGACGGCGGCGCCGCGTGTTGGCTGCTTTATAGAAAAACCCTCGTGCTTTTAGATAATAACATGACTATTGTGCGCACTATTCCTATCATCGGTAATCTTACAACAAAACCCTTGGATGTTTTCACCTTTAACACAGGGAGGTCCCTAGAACCTTCACGCGTGCTGGTACACCGGCCGACAACACAAGGTGGTTACACCGGGCAAACTAGGCTCGCTACGACAGAATTAAGGGGCCGACCACCATCTACAGCTAAACACGCAAGGATGAGTGGTGGTTAGGGACTCGGAGGTGCACCATCGTGGGCTGCAGCGATGATCGGCTATCCGTGTTGGTGGCATGACTATTTCGGTAAGCCTACGCCCTCACGATAAGGTAGAGATGGCAGAGAAGCATGACTAGCTCACCTGGTGTATGCCCTACTGACAGTTGAAGCTGGGGAGCACTATGGTGGTCTAGCCACGTGCGAGCCACCAGGGCAGTGACGCTCTAGGATGGACACCGATGCGTCACCCCACCATCGTCAAGAACCCTGGCCAAAATAGCACCAACACCAAAGGGTGTGAGTCAAGGCAAATTTGAGGATACGAGCAATTGAACTATTACCACTCCAATCCTACCTCTCTCCCCAGTCCAAGGTCATGGCGATGAACCTGGGCCATGATGAGCTAATCATCGAATTGCCATGACGAAGGACTCTACCATTGCTAGATGCAGTTGAGGCGGCTAGCTAGCCCTCCTTGCTACTTACTGACGTGAGAAGATGGGCTGAGAAACCATGGGCTAGGTGAATTTGAAAGGCGGAGCATGGTGCCTAGGCTGAGGCCACATCGTGGGGAAAAGCATGTGGCTGAGCTCGAGTGGTAGGGCGTGCTAAAGCAGGGCTCTGGTCGGCGGTGGTAGAGCGAGCTCATGCACATAGGTGATGAGACCAGGCGACCTGTCGCGACACGCTTAAACTAGAGCATCCAGACCCATGTAGGGCTCACCAGCGTCGGCTAGCGGGATAGGGCGAGGTAGGGAAACATCCATCGCCACTGCTTTTAGCCCTTGACTCCTCACGTCGGCAAGGTTCTAGCTTAAGGACTAGGCAGGGTAGGTAGGACGAGGGGTGGGACAAGCACCACGTTGATCACGCGCTGCAACCACAGCATGACCCAGTAGCTAGCCGTGCGAGCACGATGCACGTGCAGCAGTAGGGCCAGCCACAGCCAGCTGGGACCAGCCAATGCCAGGCCATAGGCACTACATGGCATCACCTGGGTGCGTGAGCTGGCCAGCGACAGTAGCCCACCCACAGCTAGAGCCTGGCGCTAGCAGCGCCCATGCACGTGGTGACCATGAACTCGGGCCGAGAGGTAGCAACTAGTGATGTGCACGTATTTTAAAGCGAAGCAAAAGCTGCTAACGATCATAATTGAGGTTCAACTAAATCCCCTAACCTAAAGTCGATACTAACACCCAACTGACAAAGTAAACCTCATGTTCAGAGAGCGACCAGAGAGGAAGATAGGGAGGTGCCAACGTGAGTTCATCACGTTAAACGCCGGTTCACGAACCGAGCACCAAATCATGGTTCACAGCGTGTTTTAAAGAGGTTTGGGCAATTTTTATGAGAGCAATGTGACACCCAACACAACAACCATCTATACTATGCTCAAGTACTCACTTTGATGCAATCAATAATACCATGCAACTAGTGTTTAAATATTTTTGTTAGAAATTAAATGTCAAAATAGCATCGTCTTACTACTTTTTCAATACTTAGAAAAGTTAAGGTTCGATTCGAACTAACAACCATTAACACTTTTGTTACAATTTTTAAAAGGCCTAAACCCTATTAACTGCTACCAACAAATATTTTATGAAATAGTCCATACTTCATACTAACCCATAGGAATAAAATACTTAAGCACTATTTAACTATTTTGCTCAATATAATTCACCAAAAATAGCATTTTAAACTTAAGTTCAGATTCTTGCCAATTCAACGAAAAGGCTGATTTTTAGTTTTAGATTTGATTTTTGAACTCTTAGGAACACTAGTTAACAACATTTGTTTTCACAAATTAAAGTTGCATCTTCAACTACACCACTTGCTCGTCATCTTTACTTAAGTATTACACACAAGTTTTATTTTATATAAATTATTTTTCGTGCCAAACAATTAAAACGACTTATCCCATGTTTCTCATTAGGATTTTCATTAGCACTTTTATGCACCAAGTAAGTTAACTTAGATATTTATTTGAGTCCACAAAAGTGAGTCACTGAGGATTTGTTTATCATTTCACGTGCATTATAAATTTTTAAAACCCAAAAACTTGTTAGGCTAATCCCTCTTAGACCTACATCTCGGTGCTAAGCAAGCTTGTAACACCAGGGGTGTTACACAGTCCGATCCAGATGGACGGCTTCGGGCAGTCGGACCACCTTTAGGCCTAGGCGGGAAGGCGAATTCCTGGCCCAGGCCTAGGTTGCGGCCTGGGTGCGGGGGAGCACACGCGCAAGTAGGCTGTGGGCCTCTTTGGGCTCGGTAAGAGCACGGTTGGCACACAAGCAGGCCATGGGCCAGACTGAATGAAATCCCTGTTTTAAGTTTTATTATTTTTTAGAAACAGTTTTGATGAATTTTGTCAAGTTTTGATGTTTGATCTCTATTCATATTTGAACCAATGGGATAATTTGTTTAGAGAGTAGATGAGTACATAAAAATGCTTCTGAATAAGGTTATTTTAATATTATTTTTCATGTTTCCGCTGCAAAGTTAATGCTTATTATCTTCTAATTAAATATGAACCAATGAGAGGATTTAATTTGAAGAGCACTTATTTCTATTCAGTAAATTATGATTATGTTTATCCTCTAATTTAATTGGAACCGACGGGAAATTTTAAATTGGAGGAGTAGTTGTATTTGTTTAAGTTATTTTATGATATTGCTATTTTTCTGACCAACATTGATAATAGCAATATTATAATTTTGTTCATAAGATTTTATACATTAATTCTACTTCTATCCAACGGTGATGTGGAATTAATGTAGGAGAATGTTGTATGTTCTAATTTTGACCAACATTAAATTAAGGCATGCAATTATTATGCTAAATGTTTTTCACTTTCTCTGATGTTGTTTTTAGGTTATAACCCAATGACGTTTATCTGATCCATTCCCTCTCTCAATGGGAGCAACTATAACACATGGCAAGAGAAGCTTGAGATCACACTTGCGCTCTCCGACAATGATCTAGCACTTATCTCTTTGTGTCCCACTAAACCTATGGACCCAGTGGGGGAAGCAAATGAGACTGATTGCGGCTTTTGCTACTCGATAGCGTGACCATGTAGAAGTGAGAATGAAGTACGATCTTGATCGTGCGAAGTGTGTTAGTTCAAACCACAAGTGTTTAATGGTGATTAAGGGCTCCATTGAGGATCCAATAAGGGGATCAATCCTAGAATGTACTACCACCACTGAGTATCTAAAAAAGACAGAGAGTCAATTTACTGGATCTTCAAAGGCTTATGCAAGCACTCTCATTAAGAAGTTAGTTAATGAGAAATACTCTGGTGGAGGTATTAGAGAGCACATATTGAAGATGAGCAACACGACATCTAAGCTTAAGCCAATGAACTTAGGACTCAAGAATGAGTTCCTAATTCATTTGATTTTTGCTTCTTTGCCCAAAGAGTATGAGACTTTTGTTGTGAGCTATAACTTATAGCCAGATAAGTGGGACATTGAGAAGCTCATTGCAATGTGTGTGCAAGAGGAGAGGCTTAAGAGCTCACATGGTGACTCAGCCAACCAGGTGAAGGAATATAAAAGGAAGAACTTTTACAACAAGAAAGATAAACCACAAGGGAAACCTCAGTGGGACAATAGCTCCTCCTCTAAGTCACAAGGAAAGGCCCCTTAGAAAGATCACCATCAGAAATCCAACTATGTTCAAGTGGACAAGGACACCTGCAAATGGTGTAAGAAGAATGGACACTATCGGAAGGATTGTCCAGATTTCCTGAAGCGCCTAATGAGAAAAGGTGAGGACATTATTACATTCATAGACGAGTCCTTGTATTTAAGTTATGCAAAATCTACTTGATGGATTGATTCAGGTGCAACTATTCATGTTGTAAATTCATTACAGGGATTCCATACAAGGAGGACCCTGCAAAGAGGAGAAAGATACATTAAGGTGGCAAATGGAGTACAAGCTGAAGTTGAAGCCATTGGAGAACTCTCATTAGAATTAAATGATGGCGTTGTACTTAAGCTTACAAATGTCCTTTATGTATCATCTTTGCGTAGAAACTTAACAAGTGTTTCACGTTTAGACGATGATGGATTTGATTGCCATTTTGGTAATGGCAAATGTAAGATAATGTTTAATCACAAGTGTGTTGATATTGCCTTCCGACAAGACATGCTTTATTTGTATTACTTTCGAAGAATGTGAATGCTATGAGCACTGAGAATGAGAATGCCTCCTTGTCTATAAATGCAAGAAATAAGCGGAAGAGAGTTTATGATGTATCATCAAAATTATGGCACTATCATTTAGGCCATATTTCGAGAGGGGGATAGAATGATTGATTAAGAAATCAATTCTTCCACTATTAGAATTTTCAGATTTAGAACAATCATTGATTGCATAAAAGGAAAGTATGTTAAGAAAATAAAGAAAGATATCAAACAAAGCATAGGAATTTTAGAAATAGTTCACACAGATATCTATGGTCCTTTTCCTATGTATAGTGTGGATGGTTATGATTCATTTATAACATTCACAAATGATTATTCTCATTATGGCTATATTTATCCAATTAAGGAAAGATCAGAAGCATTGGATAAATTTAAGATATTTAAGGCTAAAGTAGAAAATCAGCACAATTTAAAGATTAAGTTAGTAAGATTTGATCATGTGGGGGGGAGTACTACGGTCAACATACCCTATATGGCCAAGTTCCTAGGACCTTTTGCAAAGTTCTTATAGGAAAATGGCATAGTTGCCCAGTACTCTATACCGGGCGAGCCTCAGCAAAATAGAGTAGTTGAAAGACATAGCCCTACCCTAATGGATATGGTGAGAAGTATGATAAGTTACTCTAGTTTACCGATAAGTTTATGGATGGAGGCGTTAAAAACCGCCATTCATATTCTCAATCGAGTACCAAGCAAGTCAGTGCCCAAAACACCATATGAATTGTGGACAGGTAGGGAACCCTCACTTAATCACTTACGTGTGTGGGGTTGCCCAACTAAGGCCAAAGTATTTAACCCAAACATTAGGAAACTAGACTCCAAGACAGTCAGTTGCCATTTCATTGCCTATCTAGATAAGTCAAAAGGTTATTGTTTCTACTATCCTGACAGACATACGAAGTTTGTAGAAACAAGACATGTTGTGTTCTTGGAGGATGATATGGTCAGGGGGAGCATGGTAGTGTGAGAAATTAACTTTGAGGAGAAGCGGGTATACGTGCCTACTCCGATGGTTCAGGAGCTAATTTTCTCACTACCTGTTGCTACCACACCAATAGTACAAGACACTATAGTGACAACACCTGTTGTTAGTTCTCCCATGGCAACAATAAATGAATGTGAGGAACCTACCCTTCAAGATCCTATAGAACCCATTGTTGCACATGAGGAAGAGCAACAACAGCCCCATATAGAACAAGCACCAACTAATGAGGCCCCTAGGAGGTCTCAAAGAGCTAGAAAATCAGCCATTCCTGATGACTACGAAGTCTATGAATGTGAAGAATTTCAAATGGAGGGTGATCCCACCTTATTTGAAGAGGCCATGAGAAGCGCTCACTCATCAAAGTGGCTTGAAGCCATGCAAGATGAAATGAGATCAATGAGCACCAATGATGTTTGAGACTTAGAAAGAATTCCTAAAGGAGCCAAGACAGTAGGCTGTAAATGGGTATATAAAACTAAATATGATTCCAAAGGGAATGTGGAAAGATTTAAAGCGCGACTTGTGGCAAAAGGTTTTATGCAAAGAGAAGGAATAGATTATAATGAGATATTTTCTCGAGTCTCATGCAAGGATTATTTTAGAATCATAATGGTGTTAGTGACGCATTACGATTTAGAATTACATCAGATGGATGTAAAGATGACTTTCCTAAACAGGGATTTAGATGAAAATATTTATATGGCACAACCAAAAGGTTTTGTCGTGAAAGAAAAAGAAGTATGGGATGCTGCCTAAAGAAATTCATTTATGGATTAAAACAAGCCTCTAGACAGTGGTATTTAAAGTTTGATGGAATGATAATAAATTTTGGGTTTAAAAAGAATATGGAGGACAATTGTGTTTATACAAAGTTCAAGAATGGGAAATTTATTTTCCCAATCCTATATGTGGATGACATCCTACTCGCTAGTAATGATGTTAATCTACTACTGGAGACGAAGAAGTTCTTGTCCTCAAATTTTAACATGAAAGATCTTGGTGAAGCTTCGTTTGTTTTATGAATAGAGATTCACCGAGATAGAAGAAAGAGGGTTTTAAGATTATCGCAAAAGGCATACTTAGAAAAGGCTTTAAATAAATACAGTATGCATGCGTGTAAGTCTTCACCTGCTCCTATAGTCAAGGGCGATAGTTTTTGGGCAATTCCAATGCCCTAGGAACCAATATAAGATCGATCGAATGAAAGCGGCTCCATATATTTCGGCTGTTGGAAGCTTGCAATATGCTCAAGTATGCACACGTCCTAACTTAGCTTTTGTTACTAGGATACTTGAAAGATATCAGAGTAATGTAGGAGTAGAGCACTAGAGAATGGTGAAGAAAGCTTTGTGTTATGTGCAAGACACAAAAGGCCTCATGCTAACGTACAAAAGATCTGATTCCCTACATTTAGAGGGGTATTCGGATTTAGATTTTGCGGGAGATGTAGATGATAGAAAATCCACATCATGGTATGTATTTACTCTCATAAGAGGAGCTATATCATGGAAAAGCTCCAAGCAAACCATCACTGCATCATCCATAATGTATGCTGAGTTTGTAGCTTGTTATGAGGCCACGGGGCAGGTGAACTGGCTAAAGAAATTTATGCCTGGGTTGAAAGTGGTTGACAACATCTATAGACCACTCAAGTTATACTACGATAATGAACCAGCAGTAACTTATGCTCACAACAATAGGTCAAGTAATGCTACTAAACACATTGACATAAATAAAGTTCTATGTCGTGAAAGACAAAGTCCGGGATCATGCTATTAGTATTGAGCATGTAAGCACAAAGAAGATGCTTATGGATCCTCTTACAAAAGGCTTACCATCTAATGTGTTCAGAGAATACTTAGCCGGCATTGGTTTACGGAAAAGCCTATGATTCCTGGACAATAAGGGCCTAGTTGAGAATTTATTTTAGAATAGAGAGGTGTTTTGTAGCTGTTAATCCAATGGTACTAACTGTTGTGACGAGACACGCTCTATGCGTTAATCTATGATGGAATGGCAAAAGAGATAAGTATTTTAAGTTTAAGTCATAAGGTGAGATCAAGGGGAGAATGTTAGGTTGATCTCTACCAAGTTGGCCCAACGACCAATTTAGGCCTTTGATCCATGCCCTGATCGGGAGCGTCCAACCAAATCATGTTTTGCGGGTCCCCATCGCGCAACGCTATAAAGAGGAAGGTGGGGGCCGGGGCGAGGATACGAGGTTCACCGCAGCCGCCAAATCCCCACGACATCCTCACCCTAGTCCAATCGAGAGGGCAGCGCTGACAGCGATGGGAAGCGTCACTGCCAGCGTCGCCACCGTCCTCCTCGACTCGCCTTCGCCGACGCCGGACTCCACCGCTACTCCTCCACCGCCACCCGTCTTCACCGACACCGCGCCACCGCTGATTAGGGCAACCTCACCACCGACTCTATGGCTTCCTCTTCCTCCATGCCCAACGATCTGTACCTCTGCTCCCCTCTCGCTCTCTCTCCGTCTAGTTGTCTCTCTAGGTTGTTTATCCCGAATAGAACATGTACACCCGCTAGATCTACACCTAGTCGATCCACTAAGTTTACAGCAGGACAAAGACAACCAATTTTTTTCTAAAAACTTAAAATAATGAGTTCTGTGAAATGTTTTAGATAATCAATACCGACTTTTATACCAAAAAAAAACATGATTTATGGTAAACATGATCTTATTAGCAAATTCAAAACGGATTCTCCAGAAACTCAATATTAAACAAGTTTTACCTATACCAATCTATAAACACTTCATCCAAATAAACAACTAATCGTTACTGTAATAATTCGAAAAAAAAACATGGCTGATGGCTCGTAATTACAATAACTAGTGTGCTTAGACGATTAGTACAGTACTAATTAGAAAAGGAAAGGACGTCAGGAGAAAAGTCATTGTTGTAGCCCATGGGCCAGCTGAGCGGACTTCAGAAGCCCATGACTGGCTGAATCATGAAAATGCTTGTTAGCCCGTGGCCGCAACCCATACGGATTGATTTTTGCATTGTTCTTGTCCAATTCGTTCTGGGCCGCATCGTCTCCTGGGCTAGATATTTGCGTCATTTGAGTGGGTTTAATTTTCTAATTTTCTAATTCAAGCCTTGTCTCCAGTTTGTTTCTCGTTCGGCCCATTCAGTCCCACATTTCCGGTGCCTTAATTCCTGTGCGCAGAGAGAGAGGGCGCGCAAATGATCATCTCGATTTTCTCAAAAAAAAAAAAAATGATCATCTCGATGGATCGTCGGAGTTCAGGTCCCAGGTTGTTGTGCTGACGCCTCTACACACGTGTGTTAGGCAAATGATCGAAATTCAGTTCTAGAGAGCATTGAGGTATTTGTGGAGAGTATGAGTTGTTGGTTTTAATTGATGCTTCGTTTGAGTTGGCTTAGGTTTTAGTTGGTCTTAGTATTGAGTTGTACGAGGAAATTTGTCTGATCCTTTTTTGCACAATTTTCACTTAAAAACTAGACCAACACTTATTTATTTTCTCCTTTTAATAAAATTTACGGGAAAAAATTTACCGCCCTTTTGAAAGAAATATTTTTATTTATTTACGTTGGCGCAGATTCGAGGCTCTATGGTGTCCCTTCGATATCAAAATGGTGAAACTCTCCTACTATTTTTAAGTAGTAATAAAACAACACCATTAATTATAACACATGGGAATGTCACTAGAAGTATTTAGTAGAGAAAATTTATACTAAATTTTAAATGCCAAAACAATAGGAGAACCTGTGGTAAAACCACCCAAATTATATGACCCACGTGCACATGTCATTATCCTAAAGACATCTGACTGCTGTACATGAGAGCCAGATAATTCCGGTAGTATGTCGGGTGTCCTTGGGGAACCTCGAATCATCCACTTTTTATAACTCATACATGATCAACAATGGAGTTACCACAACATTACAACATTTGGTACAAAAATATCATACATCGAAGTGCGGGAGACTTACAACTTTAGGTTACCAAAACATGTTCAAGTAAAATCTTTAACTTAGTTCCAAATGGTGAGTAGAATTTGCGGAAGCAGACTTAGGTAAAGCATTTAAGGTAGAAGAGACAGCCAGATCATGTCGAGCCCACTGACATGACCTTGATTTAGCAGCACAAGTCAGAACCTGCAACAGGGGTTAACAAATCCTAAGTCCTTGAGGGTACTCAACAAGTCTTACCCGATTATAAAAAAGACTCCAAGGGTATGAAGGCTTAAGGATAAGTTTTAAGCAAGAATAACTTTTGTAGAAAAGCTTACTAAAGTGGATCTTTACTTTTAATGTTTTAGCTTCGTATGAAGTTATTAGTAGTATCCAGTTTGCACCTGATCTAATTCAACCACTTTTTTAATCATCTCATCTCTTATTCACATGTAACCATGTTCCATCGATTAACTACGATGCAGGTCAGAGGATCGAGTCTCTATAACCGAGGAGCACAATGATTCGAATTGATTAGGCCCAGCTGGGGTTTCCTTACCACACGACATATGCAGGTCCTAGACCTACATATATCAACCTTCACTTAGATCCTTCAAAACATGAACGGGTTTGTGCCACCTGAGAGTACAGTACTCCACCGTCCTACGTCATCCCGAATGTTTTCGTAGGTTGGATACACGCTACTCCCGCCATCTCTCCACACTCAGTGCATGATTATCCTTTCACATAATGGAATAGCCAAGGTATCAGACTTACTAGAGTATGTGGCCAGTACTGCAAAGTCTCGGCCACACAGTGGCTGTGGTAGAACCACCTAAAATAACATGCTTTCAGATGCGCTCATCTTCCACTCGACACTAAGCACCCCGAAAGTTAGCTACATCGGACAGTTCCGTTGAGCACACCCTATGGGAGAACTCGAATCAATCCACGTTTTACCTTCAGAATCCAATAATAAGTACGAGCTTACAATACTTAGTCTATTTCATACAACAAGAGTTCTTGAAAATTATTTATTACAATACCACGGTTTAGAGTGCGATAATTAAACAACGAAATAAAAATAAACATCTAGCGGAAATGATACAAGGATCCGTCTATGCCCACCAGAAGAATGCTCCACACAAGAGGTACTCCTCAAGCTGCACCTGCAACAGGGTAAAATAAACCCAGAGTACACAATGTACTCACAAGGCTTACCCAACTAGTGGGAATAGTTTCCCGACTGCATGGGGTATGATAGGTAATATGGATTTGTTGTTTTCTTTTTGTTTGCGAAAAGCATTACTAGAAGTATGTCCTTAGGATCAAGTTTAATTAGCAGTCATGATTACTTCATTAGCTAACCATTCTAGGTAAGCACCTGTACTACCTTCAAGCACGTGTTGAGCAATGATAACCATTTTACCATATTTCATATTCCAGTTCTTACTACGGTGCTAGACTATAGCCAAATCGTACTATCTCATAGAAACGGTGATTCGTGAACCAATATATCCTAGTTGGGTACCCTGAAACACATGCTCCGTTTGTATCCTAGGCACAAACAAGACCAACCCATTCCACTCCTGTCTGAGGTCTAGGTCCCCGTCCAAACTTGGACTCCAAGCCTCCACACTTGAGACCCGGTCTCAATATGGTGTTTAGACCTCCACCTTTCCCCGCCTCCAATTGGTCGGTCCGGAAAGAGCCGGAACCCATGACAAGAGCGTAACAAACCCACAAAATGAATGAATGAATGAATGCATGCATGAGAATGGATGAATGAATGATCATGCAATGGAAAAGAAAAGTGGGAGTCGGTAAAGTTACCTTGATGGCTCGAGTGATGGGTTTGGGGAGCTCTTACCGGATATGTCCATGTGGGGTCTGGGTCCATCGTTCGCGATGGAGCCAGCATAACCTACATGGGGTATCCCACTGCTCTCTATCCGTCTCTCGGCAGTGGCCTGAGCCGTTCGATCGACTTTGGGTGATCTGTTGGCCTCTCCTCGATGGAGATTCCAAAGGTGGGCCCCTCCAAATCCTTCATGGAAAGGCAGAGGCTAAAGTTTGGAGTGCGGGAAACAAACTCCGATCATGCTGGTGAGCAAAAAACACCGTAGCCGTCGAGGCATAGGTTTCTTGCAGTCCGACCAATTTGACCCAGCGTTTGTTTCCACACACCTTGCCTTTAGGTTTTAGCATGAGAAAGGGGTCAGGCATCGAGAATGTCTACTGAATAGACATTCTTGCCAGCCTCTGAGCGAGACCCAACCCCTTGCCGTTGCTAGGGTTGGGGGCTCGATAGCAAAATTAATGCATGTAAAGTAAGGGTGACTCATCTCTCGGCAGTGGCCTGAATCATTTGATCGACTTGGGTGACCCACTGGCATAGGAATTACCTCGATGGCACGAGTGACGATTTCAGGGAGTTCTTACTGGATATGTTCGAGCAGAATCTGGGTCTGTCGTTCGTAACGGGGTCGGCATAACCTACGTGGGGCATCCTATTAGTCCCTACCCGTCCCTTAGTAGCGGCTAAGCCATCCAGTTGACTTGTATTGCCCCGCTAGGATAGGACTTACCTACGAAGATAGAGGATGAGAACATCCTGTGTAAGAATTTAGTTAGGCAGATAAGCCAGGCAGCGAATTTGTAATAAATTTACAAGCTCTTAAATTTCGTTATAGCTAAATAGCTTTTTAGCCCTTCTCCCCTTTTTGTATAAAAAGGTTAGTGCATTTCGACCCTTTCCATTGTTAAGGTCATAAAGCTCGAGGTGCGGGTGAGCAAATTCTGATCACGCTGGTGAGCAAACGCGCCGTAGCCGCTAGGGCGTAGGTTTCTCGTAGTTCGACCAGTTATACTCAGAACTTGTTCCCACAATCTAAGCTCCTAGGTCTTGACGTGATAAGGGTCGGGCATAGAGAAAGTTGGCCAGGTGGACAAACTCTTAGATGCGCACCGACACTTTTGTGACTAAGGCCCAAAAAACCCAAGGTGTGGAAAAAACTCTGATCACGCTGGTGAGTAAAGGCGCCATAGCCACTGAGGCATAGGTCTCTCGTAGTCTGACCAGTTTTACTCAGTGTTCATTTCCGCAAACCTCGCTTATGGGCCTTAACGTGAGAGGGTCGGGCGTACAGAATGTCTACCGGATAGGTATGCTCTTATTAGCCCCTGAGTGAGGCCCGACCCCCCATCGTTGCTGGGGTCGAGTGTCACTAAAGGTCAGGGAGTTTGATAGCAAAACTGATAAGAGAAAGTGTGTGTTTATTAAGGGTAAAATCGACATAGCTGCTCGATGTTCCATGCATTGACAATGACTCCGCCATCGATAGTCTTGAGCTTGTAGGTGCCTGGTCGGAGCACCTCTGTGATGACATACGGTCCCTCCCACGGTGGAGAGAGCTTGTGGTGGTCCTTGCTACTCTGGATGAAGCAGAGGACTAGGTCTTCGACATTGAAGGTCCGACCCTGCACTCGACGGCTATGGTACCGATGCAACACTTGCTGGTACTTGGCCGAGCGAAGGAGCAACATTATGCGCTTCATCCAGCTGGTCCATGGCGTCCTTGAGGGATGCCTTGGCTCCTTGTTCATCATACGCCCTAACCCTTAGCGCTCCATAGTCTAGGTCGGTTGAGAGGATAGCCTTGGAACGGTAGACCATGAAGAACGATGTGTAGCTAGAGGCCTAGCTAGGGGTCATCGTCAGGCTCTAGAGCACCGCAGGAAGCTCTATGACCCATCATCTGCCAAATTTGTTCAACTAGTTGAAGATCCTAGGCTTGAGGCCCTGTAGGACAATGCCATTTGCGCGCTCGACCTGCCCGTTCGTGCGGGGGTACGCTACGGTGGCCTAATCGACGCAGATATGATATTCATCGTAGAATTGGAGGAACTTCTTCCCGGTGAACTACGTGTGGTTGTCCATGATAATGGAGTTCGATACTCCAAAGTGATGGGTGATATCAAGGAAGAATAGCACTGCTTGCTTAGACTTGATCGCGGAGATCGGTCGGGCCTCTATCCACTTTGTAAACTTGTCTACGGTGATAAGCAAGTGGGTATTGCCCTTAGGCACTCTTTTGAGAGGTCCAATCACATCGAGCCCCTAGACCATGAATGGCCATGTGATGGGGATTATCTGGAGTGCTTGGGCCAGTAGATGGGTCTACCGAGCGTAGTACTGACACCCTTCGTAGGTGCACACAATCTGTTCGACGTCGGCTACTGTGGTCAGCCAGTAGAAGCCTTAACGAAATGCATTTTTGACCAGGGTTCTAGGCATGGCATGGTGACCATAAATATCGCTCAGTAGTTGCTTCCCTTTTTGATGGGGATGTAGCACTGTAGGATCCCGGTGTGGATTCGCTTGTAGAGTTCGCCCTCAACAAGGACAAAAGACTTGGCATGACATGCGAGCCACCGAGCCTACATCTTGTCCATTGGTAGCGCCATGGAGAAGGTAGTCGAGGTAAGATGTCCTCTAGTTGGCCAGAGGGTCAGGCTCTGTCGTTGGATCTCGTCAAGCTCCATGACCTCAGGGTTGGATGGAGCTAACGGCTAGTTAGCCCCTAAGCCTAGGGCAGGTAGCCCATCACTGGCTTGTTCTGGCTCCTCATAGTGGACCGAGGGTTTATGCTAATCACTGGTGAAGATGCCTGTCGACACCGGCTCTCAACCGGACGCCACCTTCACCAGCGCATCGGCCACCTCATTGAGACGCCTTAGGATGTGATTGAGCTTAAGGCCATCGAACGTGTCCTCCTATTGGTGGACTTCTCAATAGTATGCAGCCATCTTGGCATCATGGCAGCTCGACTCCTTCATGACTTGGTCGATGACTAGCTGGGAGTCACCCTGGACACTGAGGCATCAAATACCCAACTTGATGGTGATACGTAGGCCATTGATGAGTGCCTCATATTCAGCCACATTATTGGAGGAGGGGAAATAGATACAAACCATGTACCTCATGCGTACCCCAAGGGGTGAAACAAAGACCAGCCCTACACCGGTGCCTTTCTTCATCAGCGATCCATCAAAGTACATCGTCCAGTACTCCTGGTCGATGACTGCTGGCGACAGTTGGACCTCGATCCACTCTGCAACAAAATCAGCCAGCACTTGGGACTTGATGGCCGTCCAAGAGGCATACAAGATGCCCTGTCCCATCAACTCGAGTGCCCACTTTGCAATTCTTCCCATGGCATCTTGGTTTTGGATGACCTCGTCGAGGGGATAGGATGTCACGACCATCACCGGATGTGACTCAAAGTAGTGGTGTAGCTTCCTCTTGGTGATGAGGATGACGTACAAGAGCTTTAGGATTTGAGGTAGTGGGTCCTAGAATCGGATAGGACCTCGCTAATGAAGTACATAGGGCACTATACTTTAAGGGCGTGTCCCTCGTCTTCTCGCTCCACCAACAGGGCGCCACTGACCAATTGCGTGGTGGCCACAATGTAGAGCAGAAGCGATTCTCTGTTGGTCAAAGGAACCAAGATCAGGGCCTTCGTTAGGAGCTGTTTGATCATGTCAAGCGCCTCCTGGGCCTCGAGCGTCCATTCAAAATGATCAATGTTCTTCAGAAGCCGATAGAGAGGGAGACCTCATTCGTCGAGGCGTGAGATGAAGCGGCTGAGCACGGCGAGGCACCCTGTAACTCGTTGTACCCCCTTCATGTTCTGAATCAGGCCCATCCTTGTAATGGCTGAGATCTTCTCTGGGTTGGCTTTGATGCCACACTCGAAGACCATGAAACCAAGCAGCATACCCCTTGAGACCACAAAAATGCACTTCTTAGGGTTGAGCTTAATGTCATTTGCTCAGAGTTTTACGAAGGTCGGCTATGAGCTAGTCAGCCCGTTCACATAGTCCTCAATGGTTCACCCGATGAGGTCTCCAAAACACTTGAGCATACAACGCTAGTACGTAGCCCTACGTTCTTTAGACCGAATGACATTGTGATGTAGCAGAACGATCCAAACAGGGTGATGAAAGATATCACAAGCTGGTCAAACTCGTTCATCGTGATTTGATGGTACCCAGAGTATGCATCAAGGAAGCAAAGGGTTTCACACCCTAAGGTAGAGTCGACTACTTGGTCTATGTGTGGCAAAGGAAACAAATCCTTTAGACACGCTTTGTTGAGACCCGTGTAGTCAACACACATTCTCCATTTCCCATTCTTCTTTTGTACAAGGGAAGGATTGGCTAACCACTCTAGGTGGTACACTTCCCTGATGAACCCTACCGCCAATAGCTTTGCGGTCTCCTCGTCAATGGGCCAACGTTTCCCCTCATCGAAGCGATGTAGGCACTGCTTCACTGGCTTGGAGCCTAGCTTGATCTTCAAGGCATGCTCGACGACTTCTCTTGGAATGCCCAGTATGTTTGAGGGTTTCCATGCAAAGATGTCTCTGTCGGCGTGGAGGAAGTCAACGAGCGTGCTTTCCTATTCGAAGGAAAGCATGGTGCCAATGCGTACCACTTCGCCCTTGGAGCCGCTAGGGTCTATGAGGACCTCCCTAGCACCCTCCATTGGCTCAAAAGACCCGACCGATCGCTTAGGGTCGGGTGCTTCTTCGGCGACCTCCTTCCCGATGGCCGCAAGCTCCTTAGAGGCAACGATTGCCGTGGTGTGATCGTAGCACTTGACCTCACATTCATAGGCGCACTAGAAGGAGGTGTTGATGATGATGACCCTACATGGTCCTGGCATCTTTAACTTTAGATAGGTGTAGTTAGGGATGGCCATGAGCTTCGCGAAGCATGGACGTCCTAGGATGGCGTGGTAGGTTCCATGGAACCCGACCACCTCGAAGGTAAGGGTCTCCATCCTATAATTGGATGGATCCCCCAAGGTGATGGGCAGATCGATCTATCCAAGTGGCATGGCCTACTTTCTAGGTACAATGCCGTGGAAAGGTGCTCCGATCGGTCGAACGCGCGATCGGTCGATGCCCATGGCATCTAGCGTTTCAGCATACATGATGTTGAGGTCACTGCCTCCATCCATCAGTACCTTGGTGAGCTACTTCATGCTGATGATTGGGTCGACCATGAGCGGATATCTCCCTAGTTGTGGGATGCCCTCCGGGTGGTCGGTCCGATCAAAGGTTATGGCGGACTTCGACCACCGGAGGAAGACAAGCGTGGCTGGTTCGGCCGTATAGACCTCGCGGTGCGTGAGCTTCTGGCGATGCTTGGAGTCATAGGCCATCGACCCTTCGAAAATCATGAGGTAGCCATCTAGCGTCGAAAAGCCATCGTCCCTCCCCTCGACGTTGTTCGCGGTTGGCTCGGGGTCCTTCCTATGCCCTCCCTTGTTGAACCCTCCAGACAAGAACCATTTCATGAGGCTGCAGTCCTTGTATAGATGCTTGACGGGGAAGGAATGGTTTAGGCATGGCCCTTCGAGTAGCTTCTTGAAGTGGTCTAGGGTACCCTCCATGGGCTTTTGGCCCCCTTTGTAGTCGACGGTGGCCATGAGCGAGCCCTCTCACCACTGCTTGTTCTTCTTCTTGATGAGATGGTTGGAGGCACCTTCGTCGGTGTCCTTGTCCCACATCGCCTTGCCTTTGAGGCGGTCAAAGATCGCTCCAACCGCCTCCTTGCCCGAGGCATGGCTAGTGGCGATGTCAAGGAGCTCCTTGGTGGTTCGCATGCCCTTACATCTCAGCTTGTGAACCAGGAACTCACAGGTGGTCCTAGGATGCTTGTGCATGCCCTAAAAGTTCCCCACGAAGATCTCTTTTAGGTCCACCCAACTTTGGATTCCGTTGGGTAGAAGGTGTTCCAACCATGTTCGTGCTAAATCGGCTAGGAACAATGGAAGGTTGCGGATAATGAAGTCATCATTATTCGCTCCACCGGCTTGGCAAGCAAGCTAATAATCCTCGATCTATAGTTTAGGGTTTGTTTCCCCAGAGTATTTTGGGATGTTGGTTGGTGGTCGGTACCATGGTGGGAAGGCGGCATAGAGGATGTGTCAGCCGAAGGCCTTAGGTCTTGGTAGGTCGGGGCTCGAGCTTCGGTCCTCGCCACTGTCATAGCATTTGCCACGACGAGGGTGGTAGCCACGGCTAGCTCCCTCCCTCGCATCACTACGGGAATGCCTACGGACATCGAGGGTGTCGCGCGTGTCATGGTTGCGGCTGAGATACTCATGCATCAGGACCACGGTGGGTAGCCTGCCGCCTTGCATTGCTTGGTGGACATAAGGTTTATACTGGTTCGGGTAGAATCTCCCTACGTTTAGTTCGTTGCTGCTGCTGGTGTTACTAGCACTAAAAGTTTATAGTAGGGGTTACAAATGGTCGAGAGAGGGATGGGTCCCAAGTCTCTAATGAGAGGAGCGAACGGGTGTCAAGAGCTCGGTTGCTTCCCAGCTGTGTGCTTGTGTGTTCTGATCGGTTTGGGGTTCGATGAGTTTCAGTCCAAATCGATGCTATGTGTTGTGATGCCCCTTATGGGACGCTCTACCTTCCCTTTTATAGGCCAAGAGAAAGCACGGGTTACAGTGGAGAGCAAAGAGGAGAATAAGAAGGAGAAGAAGTCCTCCTGGATCATCGAGTCCTTCTTTTCCTTCACGCAGGTTCCGTTGACCCTGTAGATGTCAACAGGGATAGCTCCACGTCATGACCCTATCCGTCATTAGCGCCATGCGCAGGCGTCATCTCTTGGTTGTGGCACTCCGCTCCGTCCTAGCGGGCATTGTGGTGAACTGATGCGCCTGTCAGTGCTCGTACAAGGGTTAGGCAAAACAACACCAGTACGCCCAACGCTGTTCCTGATGTGAATCCCTAGGTATGGCCTATCATGGCCACGGGTTATATCGGAACATGCCGGGCACCTCCCTGGTGTCAGAGCTTTGACCCAGGCCCATTCTCTTGGACCTAGAGTGGTTACAGGTGGTATGGGTCTTTGTCAGGCGAGGCGGATCCCCCAACCTCTGGGTCGGTCGAGGCGGAGTCTCCCCCTAGAGGCCGGGCGAGGCGGAGCCAGCCCTCCGAGGTTGGGTGAGGTGGAGCCCACGGCCTCGGTGTCGGGCGAGGCGGAGCCAGCCCTTAGAGGTCGAGCAAGGCGGAGCCAGCCCTCCGAGATCGGGCAAGGCAGAGCCCGCCCTTAGAGGTCGGGCGAGTCAGAGCGCAAACCCAAGGGTCGGGCGAGGTGGAGCCATCCCTTAGTGGTCAGACGAGGCGGAGCCCATGGCCTTGGTGTCGGGCGAGGCGGAGCGCAAACCCAAGGGTCGGGCGAGGCGGAGCCCGCCCCCAGAGGCCGGGTGAGGCGGAGCCAGCCCTCAGAGGTCGGGCGAGGTGGAGCCCGCGGCCTCGGTGTCGGGCGAGGCGGAGCCCGCGGCCTCGTTGTCGGGCGAAGCGGAGCCAGCCCTTAGAGGCCGGGCGAGGCAGAGCCCGCGGCCTAGGTGTCGGGCGAGGCGGAGCCCGCCCCTAGAGATCGGGCAAGGCCGAGCCCACGACCTCGGTGTCGGGCGAGGCCGAGCCCGCCCCCAGTGGTCGGACGAGGCGGAGCTTGCGCACTTGGGGGTTGGTAGGAGCTATAGTCGCGCTCTTAACTGCTCGGATGAATCAATGTTGATGGTTATTAGATCCTCCCTTTTGGATACCCTAGTATTGATCCCCGACACAAGCCCCTCTCATTTTTTACAGGTTATTATATATTTATATTGTAACTGAACCAATTGCTCCTATGGTTTTTGGTTATTGCCACACTCGATCGCTCAGCTCACAATATTTCAACCAAGATTCATATTTTTTTCATGTTGAATCGAATGAAATACATTTACAACCCAGAGATGGACTTTGTAGTCCCTTCGTCTTGTGAAAGTAAACGACATGATAAAAAAAACTTGTCTCAACTATCTAGTGCTTCGTCTTGCGTCATCGGCTGAAACAAAGAAGAAAATAAGTCCTTTTTATGTTCTGTTTGTGAAAAATAAAGTTGACACCGGAAATAATTTTTGTTAATTAAACGTATAATTTCTAGGACGTAGCTACTGATAAAAAGGGTTGAAACTAAACTGTCAGGTAGACATAGACACTCCCTATCAGTAATCGCGCACGTCTTGAAGTGTGTATGTCCACGTTGTAAACTCGTAATCAGTCTTTTTTTTAACATTTATTTTTGATGTGCCATCAACCTGTAATGTGCGTCCACGTCGTAAACTCGTATCAGTCTTTTTTAACATTTATTTTTTGATGTGCCATCTACCTGTAATATACGACCGTAGGTTGTAAATGAGCCAAGCTCGAGCTAGCTTTTTGCCTCAAGTTTTTTTTTTTTTGAGTTAATTGTTGCCTCAAGTTTAAGCCTATTGGTGTGTCCGATCCGTAGACCGTAGCCAAGATCGATCTAAGCCTCAAGACCATCCAAACCTATCAGGACAAGCCTAAAATGAGTACATTGTCAGACTCCAGCTTTTCATTAGCTGTATTTAAGCTTGAGTAAAATCCATGGTCGGTTCTCGAACTTATTGCGGTGTGTCATTTTGATTCTCAAACTCATAAAATATGTTATTCTGGTTCTTAAACTCTATTTTGGTCTAATATTTATCCAAACCAACGTCAGCGTCGGCTCACAGCCCAACCAAGTTTATATATAGTAATAATTGGACTTGAGTCATTGTTTAATTTTTGGGTCCCGGGGAATTTGGACAACAAAAAATAGAATATATGGGTAATTTGGGTCCCTTAAAATTTATATAGTCTGTATAGAAGAACTGGTTGACGGACTAGTATGTATAATTGGAAAAAAGGTGCTCTATTTGTTTATTTTATGTTATAATATATAAGACTATTACATAGGATATGAGAAAGTTATTGCATCAGTTATTCATCCACATTTTTTTGAAAATTTTCATGCAACTTTTAATGTGTTCCTTTAGACGGTCTCCAACAGCCTAGCCATCACGGCACCCAAACCCAAATATACGTCGTCCATGTTGCTTTAGGTGAAAAAACGACGGTCCAACAAAGTACCCAAATCAAAGACCCAATTTACGTCGGAGTCGAGTGGAAACCCAAAAATGCCTTTGTCTCTCTCTTCGACCCAATTCTCTGCCGCGCCAGCACAACCGTTTCGCGGGAGGGGGAAGAAGAGGAAAGTGCTCGAGCTCGGAGGTGTGGCACTCAGTGCAGGCCTTGGCCTCGCCGGAGGCCGGCGGGCCCTCGTCCGGATCCAGCACCCCGCTCCACTGCTGCGTCGGCAGAAGAATGAAACAGACAGCGCGATTAATAAACACCCGCACCAATCCCGCATCCGGGACACAGATCGAGCGGGGAGACCGCGGATCGGAGCTCACCTTCTCAACAGAGGAGTCCATCTCCGGCGACAGGACCGACGGATCTACCACCGCAGAACCACTCCCTTCCTCCTCCGTCTCCAGCCTCGCGGAGTCCCCGGCCGAGCCCTCCGGCGCCCACCGCCACTCCCCCTGCGCGGATCTGGCCGCTGGACGTCGCGGAGGCGGCAGAGCGAACGAGCGGGCCACCGGTGAGGTGGGCGCCTTCGACGAGGGCGTCCACAGGCGGCAGGCACGGCATCACCCACGTCGGGCCCCGGTCGATCCGGGGACAGCCGAGCGATGGAGACGTGAAACCCTAGGCCGGCGTTGTCGTCTCGCCAGGGGCCGGCCGACGTGCTGGGGTAGGTCACCAGAAGAGAGAGAGAGGGCAAGGGGAGAGACCGAGAGAGGCAGAGGGAGAGAGGAGGTCGAGAGCAGAGAGAGAGGGAGGAAGGAGGTGGAGGGGGCCACCGGCATGCCACCCGCGAGGGCGTCCGTCGCCACGCCGAGGTCCGGGCACCGCCGAGGTGCGCTCGCGCCGCCGCCCTGTCCGTTTCGGAAGATCGGGAGGAAGAGAGGGAGGGGAAGAGAAGTGACGAGGGGAGAGAGAAAAGAGATGAAGAGATATTTTTACCGGTATACTGTAGATGACGGGGGAGTGATTTGCATTAGCTGCTGGAGAAGCTAAATTTTAAGTGCAGATCTTTTTTTTCTTTGTATGACCTAGACTGAAAATGAGTGTTGTGTTTAGGTTACGACAGTCTTATCACGGGACTCTTGATAGACTAGTTTCAATACGGAGTATTTTGATATGATATATAGGTACAAGGTGGGGCTGGCAGAGGTCATGCTCACACGTCACACCCCCGCCCACCCACTCCCCACCCCCTCAACATGCTGCTGTCAAAGCTTATTATGACTTTTTGACTAAAATAACCATTTTGTAGATTGTGAGATGAAATAGAAGTTTACATATTGGACTTAGTTTTTGACAATGTCATCAGCTATTGAACTAGTTGATAGTAGATAAGGCCATCAGCTATTAACTACAGAGATTAGGAGTATGTTTTGGTGCTAGATTCAATCGATAAACTTCAGCCGTTGGACTTAGGGCGCCTTTGGTGCGGCTTCAGGTGCTCCGTCTCTTCTGTCTCCAAGAATACTATACAATACTGCTTAGTACCGGGAAAACAACTTTGGCTCCTTAAAAAATGAACAGAGAAATAGAGGAGCTGAGGTTTGGGGGCTCCGTCACAGTACTAGTACAGCATTGGGCGGGAGCTGGAACCTGAGCCGGTTGGAGCCCCTCCAAATCGACCCTTGACAAGAAATTGGAGAGCCTGGGATGTATTTTCTGGTCAAGCAAACAATGTTTATCATGTCTGTTAAAAATCAGAGCCATTACTATTAGATGCACTTTAGCCGGCAGATCATCATGTGGTTTTGATTCATTGTAGCACCTCACTCTTCAGTCCTGACACAGCAAAGTTTCCTTTGTAACTGCCACATGCATGAAGTGCGTGTTGTCATGTGATTGTTTGGACAGTGTGGACGTATTCTCCTGCATAGCTAGCACGGTCCTCTGAGCAATTCCAACCGTGGGACAAAATATGAGTATTTAAAAGTTATTACGAGTGGTGATCAAGGGGCAACAGATCGACAGGGGGTCCTCATTTCTCTTTGTCGCCTGCTTCTGTGCGCTCTCACCGTAGAGGTAGGAGACGAAGCCCCAGAGGCAGAGCACCAGGGCGACGCCCTTCACCCCGTCAAACTTCTCGTGGAGGAAGATGACGGCGAGGACCTCCGAGAGCGGCAGGACAAGAGCGATCATGATGCCGGCAAGGAGCGAAGACGAGCAGACGATGAGCCCCATGATCCCCAGGTTGAAGAACTGCCAGGAAACGGCTGCAGAGATGAGCAGCGAATAGTAGTTGGTCTCGCCGAGCCCGAACGCAGCGGCCTCCCTTGGCACCGCCTGGAATTCCTCCATGACGGCCATGCCGACCAGGCACAGTACCGTGCCGGCCGCACCCATCACGGCCTGTACCTGCATCACCGTCGTGTACGAGGGAGGCGCTCTGGCGGCGGAGGCGCCGGGGCCAGTCCGGCGCGCGTACCTCGACATGGCGACCTCGAGGAGCGGCAGCACGAGCCCCATCAGCGCGGCCGAGGCCATGCACTAGGAGAACCCTGCCCAGTACGCCGCCCTCGACCTCGACCCTTCGCCCGCCACCTTCTCGTCGGACGACGGCCCGACCCCGAGGACCGCCGGGCCTACGGTGAGCAGGACGACCGCGTTGACCGAGAAGGGAGTGAAGCGGATCCCGGCGAACACGAACGCGCAGAGCGCGTTGAAGGCGAGCTGCGTCGCCTGCAGCAGAGACGACGTGGTCAGGGGCAGGGCCTGCGAGCCCAGCGAGTACGCGTAGCACGCCACCGCGAAGAAAACCCCCAGGACGGCCACGGCGCCAACGAGACGAGGCGGGAGGAGGTCGTCGGCGATACTGTAGCCGCCGTCCCTGTCCCTGCGGCGGCTACGGAGTAGCAGAGAGATGCATATGGGCGGGAGGAGGAGCGGCCAGCTGGACACCTGGATCATGGTGGAAAGCCACAGGCTCTGCCCGCCTTGGACGAAGTAGACACGGATGAGGAGCGATCCGCCGGCGCCGAGAAGGACAAGAAAGGCGCTGATTATGACCACCGGCGACAGCCGGTGGCCAGTTGGCATTGGAGCATTGCTGATGTCCTGCATATGGCCTCAGCTTTCGCGTAGCTCTACTTCTACTTCTACCTGTGGGATCGTCTCTCATCAGAACTCGGATTAGTTCTACCTCAGATTAGATGATAGCTTGTACCGTGCGTATATCATATATGCTGCGCGCGACAGCGACACTGGAACCATCACGAGCTGCGCATGGACACGTCCTCCGTTAGCGCCCGTCTAGTTTGGAGTGGAGTGCGTATGAGTCGTTAGGGCAAAAAATAATAGAGCAAGATATAAAAAAGGTAAAGGATGTGCTTTTCAAAGATATACTTGTACTTTGTCTCGCAAAAAAAAGATACTTGTACTTTAGACGTGTTTTTTTTTCAAAACGGAGAACTTATTGCACGATCAAATTAATCGGCCTGTACTATAATTGATAACGAGCTAGTAGCTATCTTTATTAAATTTAATTAGGATTAACTCGTCTTTATTTCAAATAATAAATCAAATAAATTATAAGGCTAGTCGTAATGAATGCTATATGCAATAAAGAAATAAATTCAATATGAGGAATTAACTAGAGATTGGCTCGTACTAAATATGTGGCTATTGTGTGTACATATTGCGACGTTAACAAAGATAGAAGGCCAACCTCAAACCACGCATCACGGCACAACCTTGGGTTTAAGTGGCTAGTCACGACGTGAGCAGCGCCAACAAAGGTTTTGCATGTCCAAATTGTAATAGGAAGATTGTACAATCTATAGAATCTTGACTCCCCATGGGTCTATGTCTGACAATCAAGAAAGAAGAAGAGTGAGAGTGAGGGATAACTGATCGAGGGATGGAAGAGGATGTGGGGGACTAAGACACAAGAGCGGGAGCGAGGGATGACAGGTTAAGAGAGATGAAATAAGTGGTTTTACAAGTGAGAGAACGGGGGAGAGAGTGACCGACTAAGAGGGGTGAACCAGATCAATGGACATATATTTGGGATTCTTTAGTCTTCTCTCCTAAGATGGCTTACAAACATTTGACAGGCTCACCACAAGTTCATCTGGTGTTTATTAGATGGCTTTGGAAGACTAGCTGTAAGAACAAGCGTAAGATTTTATTTTGGTTTCTTCTTCGAGACAAATTGAGTATTAGGCAGCTTTTGAGAAGGAGGAATATGTTTCTAGAAGACTACAATTGTGTTTTTTGTGCTACATCACCAACTGAAGAAACTGTCACACATTTGCTTCTCACTTGCCCCTTTGCACAGACCTGTTGGGCAAGCTTGGGCTTGCTGGTCCCCCAGTTTGAAGATCCATATGCCACAATTGTCATGTTTAGAACCCAGCTGCACTGTTCATTTGCTTTGGAAATTTTGATCACGATGTGTTGGAGTATTTGGTCAACGTTGCAAAGCCATCTTCAAGAGGGAATTTTCTCAAGTTATTCTTAGAGCAAAAACTGGATATGACCTTACTTTCAGGGATATTCAACCATCTCTTCAACATTGCAAAGCCATCTTCAAGAGGGATTTTTCTCAAGTTATTCTTAGAGCAAAAACTGGATATGACCTTACTTTTAGGGATATTCAACCATCTCTTCAACATTGCAAAGCCATATTCAAGAGGGAATTTTCTCAAGATATTCTTAGAGCAAAAACCGGATATGAACCTCATATTAGTCAATGGCTAGAAGCATATGTGTAATTTTGCTTATTTTCTTCATCTCCTTCTTTGTTTCATGAAACCCTTTGTAAAGCCTTGCTTTTTGTTTATTAATAAATGCCAGTAGGGGGGCAACCCCTCCTGTATTCATAAAAAAAGAGGGGTGAGAATAAGTAGATACAGAAGAAACTTACTTATTGCAATATTATGTACTAGATCTGTTCCAAATTATAAGACGTTGCTGGAATGTGCCTCTATGCAGAAGCTAAGAAGGTATTCTCAGTTTGTATTGATCCTGTGTTTTAACTAGACCTTCAAAGTGGCATTCTCAAATCCAAACAAGTCACCACCAATTCTTAGCTACCTTTGGCTGATTTTGAACTTACTATCAGTTCTGTCGATTTTGATAAAAATACGATTCATGTCTCCAAAAAGGCAGCCTAATGGAACTTTGTTGCTTGCATATGTAAATAACTGAATGACTTAGTTTATTTGTTTGTTTTGACACATGAAAGTTGGAGCTGTGTTAGTGGTAGAAATTTTCACTTCATTTATTAGTCAGTTACTACTTGCATATGTAAATATCTGAATGACTTCGGTTTGGTTTTCATAATTTGTAAATGAGAGCCAACCCATAAAATAGTGGCAGGGCCAGTTGTCATAATTTGTAATAGAGAGCTAACCCACAAAATAGTGTCAGGGCGCCAGCCTATGGTAATGAGCCAACCCATAAAATGGTCAGCCTGTGTGAGCAATGCAGGCTATTCCCTCCATCTCAAAAATAAGTACACATCTTCAAGGAGTTAAATAATTTTAAATTTGATCAAATATATATAAAAAGTACAAATGTTTATGACACCAAAACTGATATCATTAGGTTAATCATGTCACATATTTTCATATTAAACCTATTTATAGATTCAAATGTATAACACCCCAAAATTTCTATTTTAGGTTGTTATTAGAAAACACTGAATAAAATAAAGGATTTAATAAATTTTCTAAAATTTTCCATGATTTAATTAATGGTTGTCATTGCAAAATGAGAAAAATATGGATTTATAAAAAAAACTTTTATAAAGTTAATGAAGGTTGGTTTGTTGCCTTTGTGCCCTTGCTTTGTCTTTGTTGTGTGTGAAAAATGAATTTCTAAAATTCGAGTAAGCCACGATTAGGTCCCCTTTGTTTTTGAAAATAAAACTTCAAAAGTCCTATTTGAAAACTAGTTCAACTTTGAGCTTGAAAAACATTTTAAATTGCACTTAAAAGAAAATATGTTTTAGTTTTCAAAAATAAACTAAAAACATGTTCCAAAATAACCTCAAAATACCTCTCAAATTTTGGTTAGAGAAAGGGTTTGAAAATTATTTTGGAAAAGTGGTTTGAAATCCTTTTAGTAAAAAGAAAAAGCTTTTCCTTTCTCTCTCTTTTTCCTTTCCTCGCTTTTAGCCTGCTTCAGCTGGCAGCCCGGCCCACTGTCGGCCTCTCCCCCTCACCCTCGCGTAGTGGCCCAGCCTAGCGCCCTGCCATCCCTTCGGCCCGCCGCGCAAGCCCAGTAGCTGCTGGGCTAGCTGGCCAGTAGCCCACGCCCCGGCCTGCCCTAACACCCACGTGCGCCCACGCCTTGATGGGTCGCGGACTAGCCAAGCGCCGCAACAGCAGCCCTATGCCGCTGACCCATAGGTCCTGCTCGTCAGCGATGGGGCCCTTCCGCAACCTCTGTCCGCATCTAGGGGAAGGGAATGCCATCACCGTCGTCCCCCCCCCCCCCCCGAGCATGTGAAACAGGGATCCTCACGGCTATAAATGGAGGTCCCTAGTACGCCATAGTGCCCTTTGGAACCCTAGCTCAGCCGCCGCCATGCCCTAGACCGCGTGCCGCCATCTCAACGCACGCCGCCACCATCGATCTCCGTAACTATCATGCCGCTGGCAGCGAGATCCCCTCCACGGTCTTCGCCTCAAGGTGAGCAAGCCACCGGCACTTCTCCCGCCTACTCTCTCTTTCTCTCATGTCCACGTGATCTCGCTAGAGTAGCACCGCTGTCCCCGAGCCGCCCTGCCATGTTTGTCACCATCTCCAGCCACCGGTGGACGACACGAGCACCCAAGCAGAGTTCGCGTCGTCAAGCGCTACGTGCTGGTTCGACCCGTGTGCCCGGCTGAGCCCTGTAGCTACCATTCCGCCAAGCTCTGATGAGGTGCGATCCGTTAGTGCTGAAGATCAGGACTGAGGACCGACAAGTGCAGTAGAAGTTGGAGACAAAAGATAGAAGCCAAAGACTTGGCATCTAAACTTTGGAAAAAGGCAAGTGCAGGCACCATTTGATCGTATTGTACCTATTTATTTATAATTCACTTTTATTTTCATTGCATGTGTCTAATATTACAAACCCTAAGGACATGACTAGCCCTTTACTACATTCCTTGTGTTACCTAGGGTTCAATACTTGGGTAGTGTAGTTATGCTTAGATGCTCTACTCACAATTATTACATGTTGATGAAAGTAATGATGATTAATGACTACTTTAATGATGATTAATGATTACTATGATGGTGATTAATGGCTACTATAATGATGGTGATGAAGGAGGAACGGGTACTGGAGCTTGGCTGGTTTTTTGGGGTACCCGTGTCTGCCCTCCCTAAGGACCTGTTCGTGGAGCGGCCACCTGGGACTTACATTATAGCTTCAAGCCGCATGGCTCTAGCTTGATGTAGTAGCAGACCTTCTGCTCATTTGTGGTAGCTTATCGGGTAGGCGCAAGAGGGGCCCTGGTTGGTTTGATCTCGGCCTACCAAGGTGGTGCATTTTGGTTTTCTTGGTTTTCTTGTTAGTCACCACTTGGAGGAGGGATATTACCTTTTGTTGGGGAATCCTTAGCGAGTTGCTACCTACTAGTAGGAACTATGAATAGTCTCATAGTGAAACCCTGCCTGCTCACCTTCATAGTGTTTTGGAGAGTTGTGACCCCGGGCAAATGGGAATCACGACTTGAAGTGAAAGTGCATACCTCTGTAGAGTTAAAACTGATACATCAGCCGTGCTCATGGACATGAGCAGCCTAGACTCTCACATGATTAGAATATGACTCGCATGGACAGTGGAGACAATTTTGTGGTTTGAGGTTGCTACCTCATGCTTTGGCGGGATTGCTATCCCATGCTCTTAATTGGGGTTGCTACCCCGTGGTTAATATTTAGGGTTGCTACCCCATGGTTAATGTTGAGGTTGCTACCTCGGTTATATGATGATAATAAAAATGTTATACTCACTCTATTAATTAATGGTTGGGATCTTTCACTCACCTTAGTGATTAGGTTGTAATAATAAAAGTTTGCCAACTAAAATGCTAATCTGCAGTAAACCTAAGTAAGCCTACCTTTGTTATAGCCTTGTGAGTCATATACTTTCCGCCTGTACTTGTTGAGTTCGACATGGACTCACCCTTGCTATCCCCCCACACCCCGAGTGTGTAGTAAAGTGTTGCTCAGAAAGACAAAGGTGCAGAGAAGTTTTCCAAGGTCTGTCAGAAGTGCTTAGCGTACAGAGCCCCTAGTCAGTCATCCCTGAGAAGAATGGAGCCCAAGAAGAAGCTTAGCAACTGTTTTGCGATACTCTAATAGTTGTAAGTGTTAACATAAGTATGTTTCTGCTATATAACATTGTTTTATGATATTTCTATTCTATTGTTGTATATGTGGACTCCCTGGGCACACATATGACGAGTGCTTGCTTCTCTTTGGAAAACCGGGTGTGACAGAGTGGTGTTGGTTGTAGGACATATGCCTAGATAGCACTGGTCGATTTCTTAAACTTATTTTGCTATAAAACTATTTTCTCATCCCTTGACTCTTCAACTTTAACTATTTCCTCATCCTTGTCCTGTTGTATCCCCTCCTTAAATAGCTTCCTTTGAGCTATTTTTGCTTATTCCCTTGGCTTTTGGTTTCTATTGTTTTACTAAAATTTTCTGATCCCACTTGTCGAGGACCTAATACTGGGGTACCCAATGAGGTGGAACTAATAACCATCAAACATTGATGCTTTCAAATAGACAAGAATGAAACTGCACTTCTTGTCCATACGACCGAAGGTTGGCCGCACCTTGCCTGACCCCTAAGGGTTGGCTCTGCCTTGTCCGACCCTCAAGGACTGGACTCTGCCTCGCCTGATGTCTGGGGGCAGACTCCGCCTCGCCCGATGATCGGGGACTGGCCTCGCCTCGCTCAATCCCTGAGGGATGGGCTCTGCCTCGCCCGACCCCCAAGGGCTGGACTTCGCCTCGCCCGATGTCTGGGGGCAAACTCCGCCTCGCCTGATGGCTGAGGGCTGGCTCTGCCTCACCCAACGATTGAGGACTAGCATCACCTCGCCTGACCCTCGAGGGTTGGGCTCCGCCTCACCCGACGTCTAAGGGCTGGCTCCATCTCGCCCGACATCTGGGGGCAGGCTCCACCTCGCCCGACATCTGAGGGCTGGCTCCGCCTCACCCAATGTCTGCACCCTACTCCTTCATAATGACAAGCACAGGGTAGGACAGGACACTCAAGTCAACCATAGTACCAAGGACCATACCCTACACGTCTATGGGAAAGTACCGTCAAGATATGAAGGAGTAGGCACTAACTTTTGTCTTATAGTGTTGTGGGTGCCGCCATCAGCCCTTAGACACGGATCCTGACATAAGCATACGACAACCACTATAATCTAGGAGAGAACTCGCATCATCTACAGTAACAAACGTATAGTCACTTCCCCATCTACTCCCCGTAGGGTCACGGCTCGGCACCCTGGCATGCCGCACCGTCCACTAAAGTAGTATGGGATGTGACCACTTGCTGAAATGAAGCCAGAGCATGGCCTATCAGGATCAACGAATGTGCTATCCCTAGCATCGTCTGCCGTGTCAATAGGGAAGGCTCAAGGGAAAAGGAAGACCCGACACCTTCGAAGGATCTTCTCTACCTCTGGTTTTTTTGTCTTTCTCCCATCTGTAACCCCTGCTCCCCCTTGGTCTATAAAAGGGAGGGCAGGACACCCCACTAGGGGGATGGATCGATTCCACACACAACACATCACATAACACACAGCCAAGCAATAACCGAGCTCTTGGTATCCTTTCGACCTTTCCATCAGAGACTTGGGACATGTCCCTCTCTCGACCGTTTGTACCCCCTACCATAAACCTTTTTCAGTGCTAATAACATGAGCAGTAGCAAACTGGATGTAGGGACATTCTACTCTGAACCAGTATAAACCTTGTGTCCTTTAGTACACCATCTAGGCCTAACGCACAACAAATATAAATTTACTAGTTGGTGTTTATTTGAAACACTGACACCACCTTATTCTAAAATTCGATGGCCTTTCATCATCTATAATCTACCCTTAGGATGACCACCATTGTTGGAGAAGCACATGTAGTGTCATTGATGTGTTGTGTGCTTGTCTCAATTGTTGTGTTGCTTGGGTGTCGTCTCTGTTCTAGGGTGTTGTAGGAGGCCTAGAAGGTTAAGTCATGAGGTTTAACTCGATCTTTGTTAAATGGGGTAGTGTCCTTGATCTCTTGTCCTTGCTTCTTTATAATCTATCCTAAACCTCTAACCTTGTCTCCTATATAATCCCATGCTTTATCATCAATCTATCCATACTTATGCTACCTTTGTTAAATGCCAGATGTCAGGCAAAAGAAGTGATGATGGAGACAATAATGACAACCCCAACCCAAGCCAAGAACCATCACCACCTCCACCCCAAATGAACATAGAGCAGATGATACCTATGCATATTCAGTTTATGCAAATGATGGTTTAGGCCATGATGGCTTTTCAACAAGCTCTAGCTTAGCAGATGCAAGATCCACCTAGAGACAGACGAAGAGAATTCATGAAGGGTCATCCACCTATTTTTTCCCATACCTCTGAACCTCTACAAGCTAATGATTGGCTTAGGTCAGTAGAGAGGCAACTTGAGATTACCTAATGTACTGATATGGAGAAGGTCCTATATGCTTCTGGGCAACTTTAGGGAGCAGCTTCAGATTGGTGGGAATCCTACACCTCACATAAAACTCTAGCCAACATCACATGGTAGGAGTTCAAGGAAAGCTTTATATCACACCATGTGCCCACATGACTGATCAAGCTAAAGAAGAAGGATTTCCTAAGCCTGAAGCAAGGTTCTATGTCTATGTGTGAGTAATGGAATCAGTTCACCCAGTTGTCATGATATGCTCCAGATAAGGTGAAAGTGGATGATAAGAAGTAAGACCTCTTCATGGAAGGCTTGAATGACCGCATTCAATTACAACTGGTGTCACACACTTTTCCTAACTTCTAGTAGCTAGTAGATAAGGCACTTCTTATGGAGAACAAACTTAAAGATATGGATACAAAGAAGAGAAAGCTCTACATTTAGCACCGATTAAGCAACACTAGTCCTTGGCTTGCTACACAACCAGAATGTTAGTCTCACTCTACAAATCTATTTGGAAATATAGGTTAGGATTAGTACCAGCAACCCAACGATGAAGTGCAACACTCCTACTCTCAAGAGCCATGTATGTTGCCTCCTACTAACACCTTGATGAAGACTAACACTCCTACTAGTAAGGGATGCTACAATTATGGCAAAATTGGACACTATGTGAACAACTGTCGTGAGAAGTTTGCACAGAGGCATAAGAATCAGAATCAGCAATAGTTGCAACAAATACAGAAGGTCCATAAGAAGCAGGTGCAAGGAAACAAAGTAAAGCGAAACTACATCCAAGGCAGGTTGAACAATGTGCATATGGTTACCACTCATGAAGCTCAGAAGGTCGTGTATGTTTGGATTCTAGTAAACTCTACCCCTGCCACAGTTTTGTTTGCCCCTAGTGCTACACACTCATTTATCTCTAGAAAATATGTAGAAGATCATAAGATACGTATGCTTCTAATGAGGAAACCCATAATAGTTAACTCTCCAAGAGGAGAAATGAAGGCAGATTGCATATGTCCAAAAGTTAGTCTTTACATAAAGGGGGTAAACTTTGAAGCAAACCTTGTTGTCTTGGAGTTAACGGAAGTCAATGTTATCCTAGGAATGGGATGGTTATCTGCTTGTAAGGGGGTGATTAAATATACCCAATGTTCGATACTTCTAACAACCCCATTAGAAGAAAGAATTGAGTATAAGGGTATTCAAAGCTCCACCTGAGGATTTCAAAGGCAAAATATTAGAAGGTGGTTACACAAAGGATGGTAAAGATGATTGTGAGTTTTTAGAAATAAATGCAGAGGGACAAGCACCTTTGGAGGAACTCAATACGATAGATGATTACACATATGATGATTATCTAGCAAGGATCCTAGAAACAATCCAGAGGACTCTTAATGGAAGAGTGCTTAAAGTGTGCAAAGTTCAATGGAGTAGCCAATTAGAGGAAGATGCAACTTGGGAAAATAAGGATCAAATAAAGACAAGGTTCCATCATCTTTTGGAGGTGTAATGCAATCACATTAAGGTCAAGATAGGATTTGGTTAGACAAGGACAATAACACTCAAAGTGTGTCATATGAAGCTCAATTATGCCAATGAGCTTAAAGCTTTTGTTTTCAAGTTGGTTGTAACCATTATTTTAGGGGTAGACCTATTAATAAAGTCTTTTTGTTCTTGAGCTTTAGAGATGAGACATGAGTCACTTGTCATGTTGGTTTATAAGTTGAGACATTGCAATGTTTTATCAAGTTCTCTTTTTCATATACTTTCAAAAACATTGTTTGATTCTCTCTCTTGTTTCTTTGAATCTCGAGTGTGGCGTGTTGTTTAAAGTGGTAATCTTTGAAGGAATCCCTTGAAGATAGTTCTAACATGATGATGTCCCTATACATGTTTTCAAAGATAAGTAAGCATTTTGTTAAAGTAGGGTAGCATTCGCTACCGCCATCGACCTTGAGTATCTCAAATTTCAAGGCATGAAGAACTGAAGATCATCGATCCTTATCGTTCTTGCAACCAACCCTTATCTTTCTTGCCAACCTTTGATCCTTGACCTTACATCTCATAGACCTAGAATCAATGAAGCGCGAAGACTTGAATATCAATCTTCATGTTCCTTGTTAACCTTTGCTAAATCTTTATCTTTTCATCATACATCTCATAAATCTTGAATCAAGGATGTTGTGAGCACCATAATTTTTTTCTTTATCTTCTTATCATCTTTTGCTAGTCCTTGCTCCTTGTATTTACACTTCCTAATGTGAAGACCCAATGATCAACCTCTATAGTTCTTTTCAACCTATGTCGATCTTCAATCTTCTCATCATCCCCCACCCAAGAGCTCAAAATAATCTTGAAGATCAATCCTTGTCTTTCTTGTCAACCTTTGTTAATTCTTGAATCCTTATCTTGTCAAAAGTCTCAAAACAACCTTATTGATCTGCTTTATCTTTCTCTCAAGTCCCTTCGAATCTCAGGATGAGATTCATGTTAAGTGGGGTAGCCTATAACACCCCAAAATTTCTATTTTGTGTTGTTATTAGAAAACACTAAATAAAATAAAGGATTTAATAATTTTTCTAAAATTTTCCATGATTTAATTAATGGTTGTCATTGCAAAATGAGAAAAATGTGGATTTATAAAAAAACTTTTATAAAGTTAATGAAGGTTGGTTTGTTGCCTTTGTGCCCTTGATTTGTCTTTGTTGTGTGTGAAAAATGAATTTCTAAAATTCGAGCAAGCCACAATTAGGTCCTCTTTGTTTTTGAAAATAGAACTTCAAAAGTCCTATTTGAAAACTAGTTCAACTTTGAGCTTGAAAACATTTTAAATTGTAGTTAGAAGAAAATATGTTTTAGTTTTCAAAAATAAACTAAAAACATGTTCCAAAATAACCTCAAAATACCTCTCAAATTTTGGTTGGAAAAAGGGTTTGAAAATTGTTTTGGAAAAGTGGTTTGAAATCCTTTTAGTAAAAAGAAAAAGCTTTTCCTTTCTCTCTGTTTTTCCTTTCCTCGCTTTTAGCCTGCTTTAGCTGGCAGCCTAGCCCACTGTCAGCCTCTCCCCCTCACCCACGCATAGTGGCCCAGCCCAGTGCCCTGCCATCCCTTCAGCCCACCGTGCAAGTCCAGCAGTAGCTGGCCCAACTGGCCAGCAGCCCAAGCCTTGATGGGTGGCGGACTAGCCAAGCGCCGTAGTAGCCTAGGTACAGCCACACCTATGCCCCCACCTGTGTCGCTAACCCATGGGTCCTGCTCATTAGCGACAGGGCCCTTACCCAACCTCTGTCCAAATCTGGCGAAGGGGAACGCCATCGCCGTCATCCATTCCTGCCCTGAGCACGCGAAATAGGGATCCCTGCGGCTATAAATGGAGGTCCCTAGTCTGGCACAGTGCCCTTTGGAACCCTAGCTCAGCCGTCACCATGCCCTAGCCTGTGCACCACCATCTCAACACGCGTCACCGCTTCATTGAGCCACCGCTGCCATCGATCTCCGTGACTATCACACCGCTGGTAGCGAGATCCCCTCCACGACCTTCTTCTCGAGGTGAGCAAGCCACCAGCACCTCTTCTACCTGCTCTCTCTTTCTCTTATGTTTGCATGACCTCGCCGGAGTAGCGCCGCCATCCTCGAGCCATCCCACCGCATTTGCTACCATCTTCGACCACCGGTGGATGACGCGAGCACCCGAGCAGAGTTTGCTTCATCGAGCGCTACACGTTGGTACGACCCACGTGCCCAGCTGAGCCCCATAGCCGTTGTTCTACCGAGCTCCGATGAGGTACGATCGACATCCATGGCTACCGCCGTGTGGACCACCACTCTGACGACTGTCCACCACGGAGTGCGCCCCTGCCATGTCTGTGACAATGAGCCGCACCTGCCCATGCCCTCGCCTTGACCTATCGAGCCCTGTAGTCCTCATGTCGCCACTCGCCAGCAAACTCTAGCTGAACGGCCATGGCGTGCCGCCGCGCATAGTGCCATCGCCGGTGAACCAACTCCCACCGAGCTCTCCATATCCGCCCGATCCGATCTGGACAACCTAGATTAGATTTGGGCGTACCGGTCAACCAAAGTCAACCAAGCCCAGTCATCCGCCACGCCACTGCCCCATTAGCGCCACGTGTGTGAAGACCAAGTCAACACCCGGTCAACCCTAGCCTTTTTGTATAAAAGCCCATGTAGTTTTCGATAGTCAACCTACGGTCCATGCTAGTTCAAAATAGACCAGTGTTTTTGTAGTTTAGACCCTGGAGTCCTTGGTTTTTGTATGCGAGGTCCAAACTCTTTAAAATATGGTTTTTTTATTTAAAATGCGAAAAAGGTTCAAGTAAATCATAGTTTTGCCACTAGACACCGTTTTAGCCATAACTTGCACGTTCTAGCTCCGTTTGAGCCTGTTCTTGTTGTGTTAGCTTCATAACGACAGAATCTACGTGTTAGTAGCAACATTTACCATGATCTATGCTTTTGAAATTCAACATAAATATAATAAGATTAATGATTATTCAATTCCTTTTGAATTAAAAGCAACTTAGGGTTATCCATCGGCTTTTCATAAAACAATATTAATACGATTAATACCAACATTATTATCTTTTTTAAATATGACTTGTTTAGATCAACCTCGAAACATAATAATTCAATTAGCTTCCCTCAACCGTTCTATGTTTTCTAAATTATAAATGTTTAAATGACTTAATTGATATATGATCTTTCATAAATAAAATATGACAAAGGTTAACTCTGGCTTTTGTAATTCAGTTGATTAATTCAACTTTAGGATATTTCTCTGAAATGTCCATTACCTTATTTCATTAAATAAAATAGACCAAGATCATAATATGCTCTTTTAGTTATGTTGCAAACACCTCGTTAGTCATGTCCTCCTTAACGATAGCTTCGTTCTCAGTCGTTCTTGCGCTCTCATGACCATAGCAGCGAGTCATGCCATTCAGTGCGCTCTTTTCAAGTGTCTCTTTTGTTTTATGTTTGTTGTTCTTAGTTGTGCTTGTTTGTTGTCTGTCTTGCTTGGTTGTTGTGAGTAGAAGAAGAGCGGTCCGTTAGCACTGAAGACCAAGAGCTGAGGATCGACAAGTGCAACAGAAGTTGGAGACCAGAAGATAGAAGCCAAAGACTTTTGAGCAGCTAAACTTTGGAAAAAGGCAAGTGCAGGCTCCATTTGATCATATTGTACCTATTCATTTATAATTCACTTTTACTTTCATTACATGTGTCTAATATTGCAAACCCTAAGGACATGACTAGCCCTTTAGTACATTCGTTGTGTTACCTAGGGTTCAATACTTGGGTAGTGTAGTTATGCTTAGATGCTCTACTCACAATTATTACATGTTGATGAAAGTAATGATGATTAATGACTACTTTAATGATGATTAATGATTACTATGATGGTGATTAATGGCTACTATAATGATGGTGAAGTAAAGATGCATTATAGCATTGTGGTTATGGTGATGAAGGGGGAACGGGTACTAGAGCTTGGCCTGGTTTTTTGAGGGTACCTGTGTCTGCCTCCCTAAGGACCTATTCGTGGAGCGGCCACCTGGGACTTATAGTACATCTTCAAACCACATGGCTCTAGCTTGACATAGTAGCAGACCTTCTGCTCGTTTGTGGCAGCTTACTAGGTAGGCGCAAGAGGGGCCCTGGTTGGTTTGATCTCGGCCTACCAAGGTGGTGCATTTTGATTTTCTTGGATTTCTTGTTAGTCACCACTTGGAGGAGGGATCTTACCTTCTGTTGGAGAATCCTTTGGGGGTTGCTACCTACTAGTAGGAACTTTGAACAGTCTCATAGTGAAACTCTACCTACTCACCTTGGTAGTGTTTTGGGGAGTCACAACCCTGGGAAAATGGGAATCACAACTTGAAGTGAAAATGTACACCTCTACAGAGTTAAAACTGATACATCAGCCATGCTCACGGACACGAGCGGCCCAGACTCTCACATGATTAGAATATGACTCACATGGACAATGGAGTTGGTTTTGCGGTTTGAGGTTGCTACCTGGTGCTTTGGCAGGATTGCTATACCGTGCTCTTAATTGGGGTTGCTACCCCATGGTTAATATTTGGGATTGCTACCCTATGGTTAATGTTGAGGTTGCTACCTTGGTTATATGATGATAATAAAAATGGTATACTAACTCTATTAATTAATGGCTGGGATCTTTCACTCACCTTAGTGATTAGGTTGCAATAATAAAAGTTTGCCAACTAAAATGCTAATCTACAGTAAACCTGAGTAAGCCTACTTTTGTTATAGCCTTGCATGTCATATACTTTCTGCCTGTACTTGTTGAGTTCAACATGGACTCACCCTTGCTATCTCCCCCACACCCCGAGTGTGTAATAAAGTGCTGCTCAGAAGGACAAAGGTTCAGAGAAGTTTTCCAAGGTCTATCAGAAGTGCTTGGCATATGGAGCCCCCAGTCAGCCGTCCCTGGGAAGAATGGAGCCCGAGAAGAAGCTTAGCAACTGTTCCATGATAGTCTGATAGTTGTAAGTGTTAACATAAGTATGTTTTTCGCTATATAACATTATTTTCTAATATTTCTATTCTGTTGTTGTATATGCGGACTTCTTGGGCACACATATGATGAGTGCTTGGTTCTCTTTGGAAAACCAGGCGTGACAAGATGTTAATATTATTTTTCCTAATTTGGTCAAACTTAAGATTTGTTGACTCCTCGAAGTACGAGATGAGCACTTATTTTGGGATGAAGGGAGTAGGTGGTTGTGACTAGGGTTATGGTGTGGCACTATAGGGTGCTAGCCTAAGGTTATGGTGTGGCTTTATAGGGCCTACACTCATGGTTCAGCAAGTTTATTGGTCGATTAAAGGACGAGGTTTCTTCTTCCAAACAATACCATAGGGCTAGCTCACTCCTGCCGAGTTTATATATGTTATGTTCGTATCACTATGACTTGTATGTTGAGATATCTAGACCCCATTTGCCATAGCTTAGCTTTGAGCATTTCTTTTTAGCTTTAGCTCTTCGAGTTGCTTTGCCGGTGAAGCTGAAATAGTTTTGGTGAACTGTTTGGCAAAATTGCACCTCAGAGTAGACAAAAAAAGAAAGAAAGAGATGACCATAATGCCCTACTCTTTATTACCTCATATTTCTTCTTCCTTGTCCATAGCCACTTCATGTGTTTGGTTAGGCCTCAGTTTTTCATGAGCAACCGGCCACGCGCTTAGCGATATGTGCCTTGGTGGCATGAGTTCCAGGTGGCCACAAGCCCCTCAGCCCTCGGTGGCACTACTACAAAAAGCATTTCTAGGGGCGGCTAGTAAGCCTTTGTAGGGGGCGATTTGGCCAGCTGCCCCTACCGAATCGTCTCTATAAATCATGCATTTGTAGGGGCGGTTCCCAGGCCATCCCTACAAATTAATTTGTAGGGGCGGTTGGTGTTTCTAGCCGCCCCTACAAATTGATTTGTAGGGATGGCCATAGTACCAGCCGTCCCTACAAATACCTGTTTGTAGGGGTGGTTCAATCTAGAACCACCCCTACAGTACGTTTTCTCGCCAAAAAATTCAAATTTACAATTCAAAATCATATTGCCGAATGTCCCGCGACCAACGTTCTAAACCACGTTCGTGTTGCTGAATGCCCCGCGACTAATGTTTCGAACCGCGTTTGCATTGCCGAACGCCCCGTGACCAGCGTTCGCGTTGCCGAACGCCCCACAACTAGCGTTCGCGTTGCCAAACACCCCGCGACCGTGACTACAAGCACAAGAGTATTATATAAACTACAATTACAAGTCCAATTCACAAGAATATATACAATCCATCATTAAATATACAAATTCTATACACATTGTTATCAACATCCTAGAGCTAGCCTTTCAGTCTCACGAAGGTGTTGGTACTAAGGATTTGTACCTAAGTTAGACTCTCGGTCATGGTAGGCGCCTCTGATGTGTACAATCTGGTTCAATATGAAGTTGCAAAGGTCACCGACGAGCTCTAAGAGTTGGTCATCCTTGCATGGGTCTCTTTTCATTCCTTTCTCTTCTCTCCACTACAAGAGAACAAGTTTCAGTTTAGTATTTCATACCATGTATGAAGTTTTTATACTACGGGTGAAGAGGTCCAAACTTACCCTTAAGGGGCATCTCATGTAGGCACCGGTGTTACTTATCATAGAACATATATAGTATTCATAATGTACACTCCTAGGCTTCTGCTTGGGGCACTGTGTGTTTTGCATATGAAAATGTTAAGTAATGCTTTTGACAGCCATGTATCGGAGTACTGAAGAAGTAAGTTACACTTACCGCACATAGTGTTTTTATAGCTAGCTTTTCCTTCCTTGCTGGATCATGCCTTCCGTGATGATTAGTGACATAGAACCTAAATGCCCTATTTGAATTATTTTAGCAAATACAACTTATTAGAATCGAAAAGTGAACGTTACAAGTACGTATACAAATATATAAGCTAATGAGGATTGTCGATCTGTATACGTCTTGAGAATCTATATGAAGTCTTTGTATGTCATGGGGTCCCTATCTATTGAATCAAAGACCCATGCCATGCTCCTCCCGACATCAACGGCTAAACAAATCCAGTGGTTGCTACATGGATTTAATCATAGAACTAGATAAGCTCTTTTGCATCAAATAAAATATATCGAATAAAGCTTTAAGTATAGAGTTGAACTTACTTGAAGTTGTATGGTAGCCATATAGTAGAGTGTTGTTGGAGATTTTTGAAAGCCAGGGCAATGTATGCCGCAACCTTAAGGGACTCTTCCCTTAGTTTTGCCATACGGATGCACTCTTTCTTCCGAAGAGTCTTTGCAACAGCTAGCTCTTTGGCATCTAGTGTCCACCGTTTAGGGTAATTAAAATTTATTTGGGCTACAGCTTGAGGGTCTAGATACCCGGCTTTCACACTTGGCATTTGTTTGACAATCTACACTTGCATTCTACAAATCATGGCATGGGTTAGTTACAACAAAATTCAAAGATTACATTCATATCATATCAGGAGGACAAGGACTTACAGGCACCACGTGTGAATTAGATTCATCTCCATTTCTCCTAGGTGAAAGCATGTGTGCATGTCATTGAAGTCAAAGACAATTTTCCCGGCGAGGCTTCCAAATATGCTGGTGGGGAAGCATGCTTGTATGAGATCTATGCTTGTTGGGAGAACACGCAAGTACCAATCATGGAACCTTCTCATTCCAAGTGGTAGGCGCTGGATGTCCCAGTTTGGTAGGAAGGGCTTGCCTCTTTCATATGTTTTCGGACAATCCTTTGACCATTCGATGGCATCAACATTTGGATACTGCTTTGTAATTTGGTGGAGTTTGCTAGTGACGGCCTCCTCAGAACCCTATGATGGGACTTTTTTAACTTGGTTCTCAGGCTTGATTTGGTCATGGGAAAACCACTTGGACACCGACGAGACATCTTTGATCGGAATATAAACTGGCCTTATGGTGATTGGATGCTTCTTTCAAAGTTCCCATTCAGGCACATCCTCATCTTCTTGTGCATCACCTTCTTCAGGAGGCACTCGTTGTTCATGTATTGGTTGTGCTTGTTGAGAAGACTGTGGTATCTCATGATGCACTTGCTTGGTATGAGCTAGAGAAGGTTGTGGCATCTCATCAGGCACATGCTCGCTAGGAGGCAGGGAAGAATGTGGCATCTTAGGAATGTGGTGGTCATGAGGTGGTGAAAATATCTCCCCAACCTTAACAACTCGCTCCAAATTTGGGAGAGGGGGAGGCGATGAAGAAGCAGTCAATATAATGTCCCATTTGTGCCAGAGGATGAACTGCCCCCTAACGTCTCTGAGTAACACCAGCCCCTTAGGAGTTGCGTAGTCTATCCTCCACTACATGAACTCAAGCTTCACTGTATGCACCTCGACCTTAGTATAGTCCGGTGGTATCTTATTATTGTGGTGTAAGCCACCGGGAGGATATGCCACACCCGTTGCCACCTCCATCACAGTGTTCTACCAGCTACTGAGAAACACCAAGGTGCAACTAGTTGGTTCCCATATGCGATCAATGGGGGTTGTGGCTGTAGTGGAACCTTGGCTGCTAGGAACTTTTGGAGGGCTACCAACTAATGCTAGTTCTCCCAGCGGCATCACTAATACCCATGGCTCCATAGACAGTCCTTGCTCCTCCAACGCCTTCGCAACTAGAGCCTTCACTTGGAGCTCAAGACTAGTCTCCCGGTCTCTACCATGTTTCTTGTACATGTGCCTATCCTCTTCGAATCCTTGCTTCCATATCGTCCTTTTCCCTAGCCCCCTGGTGCAGCCTGTGTGCTCCTTGTTTCCTAAGCCAAGGCTAAGCTCATCCCTCTCTCTAGAAGGATTGAATGAGCCCTTCTCCTTGTCTTCAGCATATTTCAGTATCCTTGATACTGCCTCTTGGGTCTTCGACTTATCAAACTTAAGATTACCGCTGGATGATTCTATACTCCTCGCATATATCTAATTCCTTGAGCGTACCTTCAAATCTGTCACATTGATATTCCCAGTAGTTGCGGCCTCTTCGTCCATCTTCCTAAACTTCTCTTCCTTGGCATAGTAGCCACCGGGGCCTAGATGATGGTGGTGTTTGTTCCTCTTCACCAGCTTGGTGTTACGGGCACTGACCTCCAATGCCTCTGGTGAAGTCTTTCGAGCCACAAGCTCCTCTTATTTACTAGGAGTTATTTTGCCGAACTCGTTGAAGGGAGTTAACCCCTTTTGGATATACTTCGTGTTGAGCTCCAACCTCCAACGTCGGAATGACTCTCCCCCTAAAAGCATTTTTTTACCAGTTCGTGCTTACCCTTTGGAAATCTAAAATTAAGCTTTAGCTGCCTATCCCATAGTGCATTCTTTGTGTTCTCTGGTACCTCTTTCTAGTTAGAGATTGCTGGGTTCAATTTATCTCTTACTAGGGCTCCGATCGCATTACAGAATCATCCTCTTAATTCCTTTGGCTCAAGGATCTCCCCTGCTGGCCCGACCTCCGTTATCACATAGCATGCCTTATCTAGATATAGATTTTCTTTTCTATCCCCTCATTTCCTCTTAGGCTTGGTAGTCATGGTTGTGTCTTGAGGTTGTGAAATAGAGGCATCGTGATCCGTCTCTATGGCTGTTGCCTCTGCTCTCCTTTCCTCTACTCCGTCTTGTCCAGCAAGATGTCACGGACATTGATGTCGTCTTTTTTGAGTTTTAGGAGGGACCTGTATATATGACAGGTCAAAGTGTTAGCAGAGGTAACACAGCCAAAGCTTTAACAAAATTTACAAACTAAGGCTTTTTCCCTACCTCCTCGTTCAGGTCAAAATCCTTGTCCAAATCTTCCTCCGTTGGCCTCCTTCTGGCTTCACGTGGGAACGAATCCTTGGGACTTACATATCCCTCTTCTGAGTCCTCATCATCATCATCATCAACTTCTTTGCCTTTAGTAGTCTCTCCTACTCTTCCTTCTGCTCCCCCTTCCTCCTTGGTATACTGCTCCTGAGTAAGCATCACTTCTAGATCCTTTTCTAACTTGTTATCTAACTGCTCCTAAGTAAGCTGGTCCTCTAGTGCTTGCTCCTCATAGATTGGGTGCTCATCATGCTTGGGGCATTGGGCTGCACTGTCTAGTGTCCACGATATTATTTCACGCTTTATTCTAATAGATGCAAGAAAGTGTGCTTTAGGTACGCGAGATGGTATAAGAAATCAAAAAGGTTTATAAACCAAAGTAGTCCTATAAAATAACAATATATCAAAAAATGAGTAGTAGCAGTGGTAGATGCCTCAGAAACATGTCAATCATCATTTGATCTTGAACTTGGAGCATCAAGGCATCATAACAGAGAAGAGAGGAGAAGGTAATGTAGGGACGACTGCTAATGATGACAAGTTCCTCACAAGTTCTTGATCATCAGCTCATATTCCATATAATGTATGGACTTGGACAATTTCATCATTGGCAAAACAAAGGAGAGGAGAGGAGAGGGGAGATTTGGCAAAAAAACCAACAGCTGCTTAGCAAACATAGAGCAACAGCTGATGGCAAAAGTAGGACAAGTCCTGGGTGAGTCCTAGGAGATTTGGCAAAAAAAAGCAACAATAGCCAATAGTTAGTATCTAGAAGTAGCAAGTAGTAGTAGTAAGTAGAAAGTAGTAGAGTAGAGTAAGTGTAGCAGTAGAGTGGAAGTATTAGAGTAAGAGCAGCAGCCACTTAGGAGTAGTAAGTAGTAAGAGGAGTAGTAGGAGTAGTAAGAGGAGTAGGAGTAGGAGTAGGAGTAGTAGTAGTAGTGGTAGGAGTAGCAGTAGTAGTAGTGGTAGTAGTAGTAGCAGCAGCCACTATGCACTAGCAGTATATAAGCAAAAAAAATAGAGGAGTGGTAGTAGTAGAGTAAGAGCAGCAGCCACTTAGGAGTAGTAGTAGGAGCATCATTGAAAGAAGAGCAGCAGTAGGAGTAGCAAGTACAGGGAGGAGGAGTAATAGGAGTATTAAGAGGAGGAGTAGTAGGAGTAGTAGGAGTAGTAAGAGGAGGAGGAGTAGGAGTAGTGGTAGGAGTAGTAGTAGTAGTAGTAGTAGTAGTAGTAGTAGTAGTAGTAGTAGTAGTAGTAGTAGTAGCAGCAGCAGCAGCAGCCACTACACATCAACAGTATATAAGCAAAAAAACAGAGAAGGAGTAGTAGTATGAGCAGGAGGAGTACTAGTAGGAGTAGTGGTAGTAGTAGTAGTAGTTAAGTAGTAGTAGTAGCAACAGCCACTACACACTAGCATTATATAAGCAAAAAAATAGCAGCACCAGCTTGCCAAAACAAATAGAGCAGCAGCTGCTGCCAAACATAGAGGAGAGGATAAGAAACACTAGAATTATATAAGAAAATTTGCAACAGTAGCCAATGGTTAGTAGCTAGAAGTAGCAAGTAGTAGTAGTAAGTAGAAAGTAGTAGATTAGAGTAAGTGTAGCAGTAGAGTGGAAGTAGTAGAGTAAGAGCAGCAGCCACTTAGAAGTAGTAGGAGTAGTAAGAGGAGTAGGAGGAGGAGGAGTAGTAGTAGGAGGAGTAGTGGTAGGAGGAGGAGGAGTTGTAGTAGTAGTAGTAGTAGTAGTAGCAGTAGCCACTACACACCAGCAGTATATAAGCAAAAAATAGAGAAGGAGTGGTAGTAGTAGAGTAAGAGCAGCAGCCACTTAGGAGTAGCAAGTAGTAGTAGTAAGTAGAAAGTAGTAGAGTAGAGTAAGTGTAGCAGTAGAGTGGTAGTAGTAGAGTAAGAGCAGCAACCACTTAGGAGTAGCAAGTAGTAAGAGGAGTAGTAGGAGTAGTAAGAGGAGGAGTAGTAGGAGTAGTAAGAGGAGTAGGAGGAGGAGGAGGAGTAGGAGTAGTGGTAGTAGTGGTAGTAGTAGTAGTAGTAGTAGTAGTAGTAGTAGTAGTAGTAGTAGTAGTAGTAGTAGTAGTAGTAGTAGTAGTAGTAGCAGCAGTAGTAGTAGTAGCAGCAGTAGCAGTCACTACACACCAGCAGTATATAAGCACTTTTTCAAATATTAGATTCTGACTGATTTTTTCTGAGAATTAAATGCCATAATGTCCAAAGTAGTGTGCATCTTAGAAACTATAGTTATCCTTAGTGTTATTGTGGGATTAGTGTCTTTTCAGATCTTGAGTAGTTTTCTATAAACTCTTAGAACAAAAAAGAGCAGCATTTGGCTGGACATGTGAGAGGGCAAGGCAATGTGAGTGATCCTATTTTTATGTGCATTGTGCTGCTTTCTTAGCTGGTAACATCCATCCACAAGGGAAAAAGTCTTATTGAGGTTTGAGAAACTAGGACGACCAATATTTGGTAAATGGCCAAGCTCTTGAGGACTTTGCATGGTAGTGCAAGTTCTCCCATGATTGTAGTCAAAACTAGTGTTCTAGCATCAGCAATAAGTCCACTCATGGCACAGCCTATGTGCTCATCAATTCCCATTACTTTTTCCATACTACTTGGTGGAGCTGCTATATCCTCTGATTGTAACAATTCAATGATTAACAATTTAGACATGAAACAGAATATACCATGAAAACCATAGGCTAAGTGGAGCTGCTATATCATATAGCCCAAATCACATGGTAAAGGACCTTTAAGTCTTAGTTTGGGGAAATTCATAGGAAATTGCAGCCATCATAGATCAAGGAACCATATCAATTTGGGGAAATAAGGAGAGAACGAAGGGACATATGTACAAAACCTAAGCAGCTAGGGTTACCCAAATAAAATCCATGAACTATATAGGTAATGGACCCCTTGATCCAGAATGCAGCTAGGGTTTGGGGCATCACAGGTGTGGCTAGGATTACCCATGAGCATGCAGAGCACCATGGAGGAGGAGACTCGAGATGGCTAGGTTATAGGCCACGCACCTGGATCCTCCTGCCGTCGTCGCCCCAATGTCAGGATCTCACCGTCGCCGTCACTCGGGCTAGGATCCCGCCATGCTCAAATCTAGCCGTCCGTACTCAGATCTAACCGCTCGCGCTCGAATCCTGCAGCTGGCGCCACCCATGAGAAGGGATTAGAGATATTAGAGAGAATGAATAGATGGGGAAGATTACGAGTACCTAGGTCTAAAGGTGGAGAAATGGAGGTGCACGGACGCTGGTGGAGGTGCGCGGAGGCCGCCCGCCGTTGGAAACCCTAGGGCGGGGAGGAGCAGGCATGTGGGTGCGGGGAGGGGGCACGGGTGTGGGAAGGGGGTGCGCAGGTGTGGAGATGGGGTGCGTGGGTGCAGGGAGGGAGCACGGGCCAATGTCGGGATAGGTCCGGCTAGGAGGCGGTGTCGACGGGGTAGCCTGACGGCGTCGGAGGAAGAAGACAGTGCCCAACTGGTTAATTCCCGTGCGCCCTTGTATTTATACTTGGGACTATTTGTAGGGGCGGTTCCTGATCTAGCCGCCCCTACAAATGCATTTGTAGGGGCGGTTCCTGATCCAGCTACCCCTAAAAATTCATTTGTAGGGGCGGTTCCTGATCCAGCCGCCTCTAAAAATTCATTTGTAGGGGCGGTTCCTGATCCAACTGCCCCTACAAATATTTTCTATTTTTTTAAATTATAAATTCTATATTTTTTATATCATAAAAACACAAAGTAATATAAAAAAATTGTGTATATGCACAAATATAATATTTTGTATTATTCTATATATGAATAAATATATATATAAACAATTGTAGTCAAAACAATATAGAAAACAAAAAAACAAAAATTAAAAATTTGAATTTTAAAACTTCGACTACAAGTTTATGACAATAAATGAAATAAAATGAAAATATTGTAAATATAAAAGTTGTATAACTCATCAACATGTACAACTTTTATTTTGGTCATCTTGTCATGTGGCTTTGTTTGAACGATTCAAATTTTGAAATTCAAACAATTTCAACTTTAAACAATATTTTGAAAGAGTAAATGATTTTAGATGAAAAATTCATGAATACCAAAGTTGTAGAACTCATCAATATGTACAACTTTTATTTTGACCATATTTTTATTTGACAAAATTTGAATAGTTGAAAATTTTAATTTCAATAAATGGCAACTTCAAACAAGATTTTGAAACCTTAAATGATTTCAACAATAAAAGTCATGAACATAAAAGTTGTTGAACTCATCACTACCTAAAACTTTTATTTGGTCACTTCTTCATGTGACAAAGTATTAATAAACATTGTTCATAAATTCACATATAACTCATAGTTTCATGAACTATACGAGAAACATGTTGGTTTGTGAACAATGTTTACTATCACTTTATCAGATGAAGAAATTATCAAAATAAAAGTCGTAGAACTTGATGAGTTATACAACTTTGGTATTCATCACTTTTTTAGCTGAAATCATTTAATGGTTGAAAATCTCGTTCAAACTTGTCATTTTTTTAAATTTGAAAATTTAAAGTGCTCAAACTTTGTCAAATGAAAAGAATGCCCAAATCAACACACTAACTTGATAGGGCAAGATTTTACAAAATTTTAGGAAAAAATCATCTTATAAACACGCATGCAAAAATATGTAGTCTTACACACATACAAAAATATATAGTCTTACACACGTATATAAATATATAGTCTCACACGCATGCATAAATGAAGTCTTAAAACACACACTTACACAAACACTCCACGTTCAACAAATAGCTAGCCCGTTGTAACGACTTTCCCTTTGACACCTTTTCATTCCCATAGCATTATGTCTTTGGGGAGGTTCTTTTCCACAACACTGATCTTCTTAGGAAAGTCTATGAATAGCAGCATCTCATCATAGTTATTGTAAGCTTTAACATCGTCCACGCCATCAACTCCAATAATGTACTATTTCTTGGAGGCAACCACATGCTTTGTCTTCTTCTTCGGGGGGAGGTTACTTTATGGGTCAGACATATAGAAAACTTGTGCAACACGTGAAGCGAGCACCCAAGGGTCATCTTGGTAGCCTAGATTCTCGAGGTCTAGGACTCTCAATCCGATCTCGTTCAGTTGGTATTGTTTGATCCAGTGGCATTGAAATGGGGCCACCGTTATATCCCTTCCATAGTCAAGTTCCCATATCTCTTCAATGATGCCAAAGTATTGGATCTTTCACCCCAATCCATCGAGAGCCTCTATTCGAATGCCGTTGTTTTGGTTCACATATTTACTATCCTTTGTATGGGTATAGTACGTATACCCATTGATGTTATAAGCATTCCAAGATGTCACTTGTCTCGATGGATCCTCTGCCAACCTACTGATGGTAATAGAGTCTATGGTTTCTCCAGACAGTATGTTTTGGTCCTTCAACCATGTAGTTAGTCATTGCTTGTGTTGTTTCATGACCTAATCATCCAAACGGCCATTTCTCTCCGCCATAATGATAGCCAAGTGTTCATCAATGTACGGTTGCATTAGTTGTGTACTCTGTAAGACACTATAATGCGCCCGACTCACCTCTTTGTAATCATGGTTGATGAACACTTTTCTACCACTGGTGCCCTTCCTAGCCAGCCTACCCTTGTGATGAGAATTGGGTTTACTAATCCCTTTCTGTACTTTTAGGTACTCTTGATAGCACTCGATGACTTCTTCAGTACTATAACCCTCTATCATGGAGCCCTCTGGGTATGCTCGATTATGCACGTATCGACTTAGAACCGACATGAACCGCTCATAGGACCACATTTCATGTAAGTAGCAAGGGCCTAGCGCCTGTATCTGATGAACCATGTGAATCATGAGATATGGCATTATATCAAAAAAAGTAGGAGGTAAACACATCTCCAGTTGGTTTTGTGTCTCCACCACAAATTCATGTAGGTCACTCAGCTCTTGCTTACCAATCGTCTTATGTGAGATATTCAAAAAGAAGTAGCACATGCGGGTGATGGCCATTTTCAAGAACTCTAGCTTTATAGCCCTGATTGCAATAGGTAGAAACACTATCAGCATCACATGGCAATCGTGAGCCTTGTAGTGTGTTATTGACAAGTCCTTCATCGACACTAGCTTCTTCACATTGGATGAAAACCTAGTCGAAACTTTGATCTCCTCAGGAAAGTGCATATAGCTCTCTTCTTGTCTGGTGTTAGGTTGAAGCACACCACGGACAGAGTGTATTTTCCATTAGCCTCAGGTACCGGGTGAAGCTATGGCATCACGTTTAGCTGCACCATGGCTTTCTGTGCTTTTAGACCATACTTTGACTTGCCTGTGTCTATCAAGGTAGCAATGGGACTCTCAAAGACATTCTTCTACACGTGCATAGCATCAATGGCATGGGGGACCTCCAAGTCTGGCCAATAAGGCAGATACTGAAAGAAGATCGATTATTTCTTGAAAGGTACGCCTTCGACAGGAGGTGTGCTTCTATCTCTGTTCGTCCCATCTGGATTCTTCTTTCCATAGACAACGCATATGTTTTCACCATTCTATACACGTGTTCTCCGTTATGACGTCTCTCTAGAAGGGGTTCAATCTCCAAGGTGTTGTCATAAAATCTAAAGAACAATTTGCTATGGTACTTGTGACTTGTCTTTAAGAAGCGTCGGTTCCTTAGGTAAACTATCTTCTTGGATGCATCCAGGTACACCCATGTAGTACCATCCAAGCAAACCAAGCATCTCGTCTTTCCTTTAATCTGTCTAGACAAAGCAAACAGCATGGGATAATCATTAGTAGTAACAAATATTATTGCTCTACATATGAAGTCCTCCTTTTGGAATGCATCGTACATCTGCTCCCCATGCCTCTATAGCCTCTTCATTTCTTGCATCAAAGGCTCGAGGAACATGTCTATATCAATGCCTGGTTGTTTAGGGCCAAAAATAAGAATAGTGAGGAGAAGGTACTTTCTCTTCTAACACAACCATGTTGGGATGTTGTACATGGTCAAGATCACTGGCCATGTGTTGTGGTCTCTCATCCTCTCATTGAAGGGATTCATTCCATCGGTGCTCAAGCCAAATCGTACATTCCTTGGGTCATCACTGAATTCTTTGTGATTCTCATCAAACCTTTGCCACTGACTACAATTAGTCGGGTGTGCAATCTTATCATCATCCACCTTGTGCTCATCATCCCACCATGTCATGAGTGTGGCTTCTTTAGGGTTTAGGAAGATACGTCTCAAGCGATCGGTCACTGGCAGGTACCACATTACCAAGGCAGGAATTCTTCTCTGCTTTGCATCGTTACCTAATAGAGTGTCCTCTGGTGATTGAGATTCTTGTACCACCTTTTTTGTATCCTTCTTATTCCTCTTTTTCCTAGTGGAGGATTCATCCCCACTATAAAGGTTATTGTTCTTGTACCGGCTGGCCCCACACCAGGGACATTTATCTAGTGACTTGAATGTTTCGCCATGAAAAAGTATACGATGGTTGGGGCATGCATAGATTTTTTCAACCCCTATTGTCAATGGACTTATGACCTTCTTCGCTTGGTATGTGTTGGTGGGAACTGAGTTTGGTTGTGGCAGTACCCATGATAGGAGATGCAATAGATCATTGAAACTACAGTCTGACCAGCCGTACTTAGCCTTTAGGATGAGCAGCTCAAGCACAAAATGTAGCAATGTCCAATGTGTCAGACAACCCTTTTCAACACCATACACGGTCTCCTTTGATGCTTTTGTCACCCTTTCCAAATTTTCTAGACATTTCAGGCTATTTAGTAAAATCTCTGGTCCAAGGGCTCGAATCATGTCCTTCAAATCGTCTTCATCCCCGACACGTGCTCTACCATCATTATTAGCACCACCTTTGTCGTTACCATCCCATCCACCAACATCACCATCTTGTTCATTGCTAAACTCAAAATCCATTCGTGCATCAAGCTCTACTAAATATTGGGACAGGGATTATATGGTTTCGTCGTCGTATTCCTCCTCATCCTCGTCGTTAACAATAACTGTTTCACCATGATGAATCCACACTGTGTAGTCCTCAACAAATCCTCGCATAATCAAATGTGATCTGATGATAGTCATATCTATCCATACGGTTCTTGCAATCTTTATAGGGGCAAATAATTGTATCCTTATTCTCTTTCAATGTCGTTGCATGTTTCTTTGCGGCTTCAATAAATTTATCCACCTCTTCACGGAAACCTACCTTGAACCTTAATGAACCATACATCCAAGAGTTCATGTACTCCCTTTTACAACAACAACAAAACAAACATTAAAGGACTACTTATTCAGATATATATAAAAATGAATCAAATTAATAATTACTTGAGAATAATTGTATATACTTCAAATATATATGAATATAAATCTAATATAATTACATGAAGCATACAAACACACCATGGTAGAGGAAAATTGATTAATGGCCCATTTATCCATAAATAATTAAAATACATATTTATTGATTACAATAAACAATTTGAAAGACAACAATTAGCAACAATTATACTTTACCCAATATCTTTCATATAAACCCTAGTCCAATTTCATCAAACATAAATTTACAAAAACAAAATTAATAAAAAAACCAAACCCTAGATCTAGATCCACATGCACATGAAACATCCATAAAACTAACTAATTGTTCACTAAAATCAAGAAACATGGACCAAATAAGGGTATGATCTTGTTCCCCTCCCTAATTTACCCTAGTACATTTAAAACTTGGGTCTAATTTGCTTCATAAGTAGCTCAAGCACCATAGAAGAGAGAGTAAAACAAAACTCTAATTACTCACTAACCAACCATTAAAACTTCAAAAAAAATGTGGAATAGCATTTTCTTACCTTCTACAACCTCTCCACCAAAGGATTTGAGACTAAAACCTTCTCCCCTTAGTAGAGCAATTTTTGGGAGGTGCCCAAGGCCTCGCCACCTTTCTTTCATGGGTTGGAGTGAGTGACCCGAGGAGGAAGAAGGTGCTGCAGCTGTATTATATGTGGGTCATTTGTATGGGCGGCTAGTGATTGAGCCGCCCCTACAAATTAAAGCTATATATATGGGGGCATCTGTAGGGGTGGCTCAATCACTAGCCGCCCCTACAAATAGCAACTCCAGGGGCGGCTAGTGATTGAGCCGCCCCTACAAATCAGACCCCATTTGTAGGGGCAGCTCATATCACCAGCCGCCCCTGCTGTTCCATTTGTAGGGGCGGTTGGTGTTTGGGCACCCGAGCATGCCACTGTAGGGGCAGCTCTATCACCAGCCGGCCCTACAAAAAATTTGAACCATTGCTAAAAATCATTTTTACATAGTGTGGCACGCGCTCCCACCAATCATGTGCCCCTCAGCCTCAGAAGACATGAGCTCACGTGCCTCAACAGCTGCCTCCTTGGTTTCCCAATGACCGCCCCCTTAACTTCCCTAGCGTCCATGCCCTCAATTTTCCTATGCGCCAAGTGGCACAAGTTCTAGTGGCTCCATCCCTCATTACGTAGCCATGCCTAAGCTCTAGCGCCCATGCCTAAACCTAGTGGCTCCACACTTTCGTGTGCCCGAGATCTGGCGCTCAAGCTCTAATGATCAGTGGCTCTATCCCTCCTTACGCCTGCATCTATGCATCACCAACCCAGAGAGTCAGCCTTGCCTAACCAAAGCTAGAGTCAGTAGCGGTCCTTAGCCTCTAAGAGCACATTTTGGGGGACTTCACTTGTGAAGTTGTTCCCAAATCTCCATTTGGTACTTGAAGCTGAAAATAGCTTCTGAAACTGCCTCATAAACTATACCACATGCAGCCCTAATAATGATATTGTGGCCATGGTTTTGTAGGCAGCACGACGTGTTGTGAGGAGAGACTTGAGGCTTTGAAAATAGTGGTAGCTCGAGCATTGTCTGGACTTTGGAGGACTTGTAGCAAGCTAGCAATGGTGACCACTCTTTTGATGTGATGAAGACACAGTCACACAGATGATGGTGACTACCCCTCCAGGCACACCAGTGTCCTTGCATGGCCAAGTCCATTTAAAATTTTACACGACCCGTGCAGATAGGCGCATCAACCCATTCGAGAGGCGGTTGCAATGAAAGGCGGTTGCAATCCAAATTCTCCAAAGTCTAGACAAAAGGGGCAACAAATTGGTAATGGTTGATCGACCAAGTTAGCTACAGCAATTGTGATTCCTATTCGAAGCTCTGTGCAATTATCGTTCCCTAGCTGACTAGGTCCATCCTCGTAGAAGAGAGATGGAGGCACGTAGGGACAGAGAGAAGAAGTATCTCCACAAGGGTGAGGAGGGTTTGTCCTTCAGCGGTGATGGAGAGAAGAGGCGCCTCATTGGCAAGTTGGGGTCCTTGTTCTCCAGCGACGAGTGCAAGAACCTCCATGTCGGCAAGCCTACACTCCTATTCTTAGACGGAGAGAAGTAAAAGCCCCACAAGGGCACGGAGGGTCTGTCCTTCAGTAGAGATGGAGAGAAGAGGTGCCTCACCGGTGAAACGGGTCCTTGTTCCTGGGCGATGAGTGCAAGAAGCTCCACGCTGGCAAGCTTGCACTCCTCTTCTTAGACAGGGAGAAGAAGAAAACCCACAAGGTGAGGACATATTTGTCGGTGTCGAGGACAAGAAATGCCAGCGTTGAAGTAGAATAGTTAATGCTACAGAGCGGAGAGGGCAGGAAGCACCGATCTAACTTGCTTGCGCACCTATTCTCGGACGTAGAGAGGAAGAAGCTCCACTATGGAGAGGCCGTGTCCTATTCCCCAGTGGCGAGGCTGAGGACAAGAAGCACCGCACCTCACACTATGTAGAGACCTTGCCCCCGCCGCCAACGATGATGATTACAGAGTGGACACCTACGCTCATTGCTGAGGCACTTCAAGCAAACGGGCCTTGATGAGGACATCCCAACCGTACATGCTAGCTCAAGTATCAATCATCCGCCATCCAACATAAAATATGCAAACCAAGGGCCACTTACAAGAAGTCGCGCCATGAAACTACAAGAGCAGGTAAATTCATTCCTAACTGATTTTAATTTCAACACTTCCAAGAATGTTATACTACCTAAATATTCTATCTTGATGTTGCTTAGGTTTACACATGAAGACATGAAAGACATGTGGCCTAAGCATCAAGACACGATGCTACAAAATGGCTCCATCAAAAAAGTAACATGAACGGATGACCAGACCAATCTGCTGCCAGGAAAAAGTAACACGGAAGGAGTATCGGACCCTAGAAAGAAACAACCATAACTTTTGATTTCCAAAAGTTAGGAAGGTCCATGATGATATTTTGGAAAGGTTATCAAGTCTAGTTTCCAATGGCACCAGTTCCAAGTATTTTGGACTTCCGAATGTTGAGATACGACCAGATTAGTGAAGACTACTCAGAAGGTCAATAGTGTCTCCGAGATAGAATGTTTGTATAACTTCCCATGCAAAACTATACCATTCTACAATGTTTCATGATGCATGCTACACATGGATGGAAAGCTTATTGAGTCTACTTTGACACCTAACCAACTACTCATCTTTTTTACTTCCCATTAGGGAGTTACAACTCTATTAGTGGGGACTGCTCAAGAGACCAACAGCCACGTGGCAACTCTTGGAAATCCATTTCATGGAAGCTTTTTCACATACTCTATCTTGTCTTTTCCATTTCATGTTCATACCTATCAAGGAGGGTTGCACCTAGTATAAATATTCCTGTGCTTCTAAGCAAATGAAGACTTTTGATAATCAAAATATAGAACCCCTTTGTTCAGATATGGCTAACAAAACTTGAGAGTGATCCCTACCCCTTTACTCTTGTGATTTCCTTCATGGGGTTATAGAAGTGGCGGCTTCATCCGCTCCCAATTGGTGCTCCTACTTCCTTCAAGGTTTGGCTTGATTGATTGTAGGTTGTGTTGATTGGTTCTTTGAGAGTGTGGTTGGATAAATCCTTGATTTAGGTTCTCGGTTAAAGATGGTGGTTGGCTTTGAGTTTTATTTGTTAGGTTGCACTAGTTATCGCTGCTTGTAGCAAGTTATCCAGCTATTCCATAGCTAGTTATCAAGATCGTGAACCTACGTCATGAAGATCAGTACCAAGGATTCATCAGGCCTCCTCCATGCTACGTAATCCATCAGGGATCCGAGTCTGGTGACAAGGATGAGAAGGAAGACCCTATCGCCCTCGCCCTATACTGGTTAGGGGTGGAGCACGATCTTAGTTAGATGACCCCAAGTGGAAGTGTGGTACCAGATATGGCAAGACTCCCTTCTCAAACTACACGATGCTAGGTTGGCGGTGGCGGTGGACTCTGTCATCATGTGGGGGCCCTTTGTCATCATGTGGGGCCCCAGCCTAAGGACCTCCTACCTTGACGTGAGTCATCATGTTACAAGGGTGCTGGAGAATCATCCAGACCGGTGATAACGATATGCATCGATGCCTCCAAATTCTCTGATCCACAACACGAATTGCTAGATGTCGCTGCTTTCACTTAAGTAGGCAAAGGAGGTGATTCTGATCAATGTGACAGCATAGTGAAGTAGTTGTGGGGGCTTAGAACTTTGAGAACTAGTCAATGTGAACTAACAGAAGGTTGTGAGGAAGAGACTGGTCTTCACATTGAGTCATCAAGCCTTGTCTCCATGGTGTTCTCATCGTGTATAGCTGCCAGAAAGCTGGTGCTCGGTCGTGCACCGACAATGGATACACTAGAGCTTGGAGTGTATTCTACTATCAGTTCGTCGACTATCTCCTCTCCTATGCATATCCATTTTTGTGAGGGCTTACGTGAACTACACCAGGAAGGTACGGAATAGTACAGTGTTCAATACCCTATGATGATGTGAGGGCTTTCATTACCCTACGACGATGTTACACTCTTGAGCAATACCCTACGATGATGATGTGAGGGCTTACGTGTGAGGGCTTTCATTACCCTACGATGATGTTACACTCTGGAGTAGCTACACCAGGAAGGTGCTAAGTAGTACAATGTAATACTCCACCCCTCTCTTGTTCGTCCTGTAATTGCATTCTCGGGTTACTACTGATTGTCTTCCTTACTATTACTAGTAGTACTATTTACATAATTGTGTGCACGTGATTCTTGATGCAACTAATGAGTGGATAATCAAAGGTGCACATTTAACTATTATTGGACGAGATGTGCATTTTTGTAAAGTCAACAAAATCAGCATTGTTGATGCTTCTGAAGATGACTATCGCTACAAAGATTTCATATATGATGACAGAAGGGATGATTCCCCAAAGGTTGCTGGTACTGGCTGTTCTTCCAACTCTTACAATGCTTTTAGTGATGATGAGGAAGATTAGATTTGTTCATTAGTAAACTTGTTTGGTAGGGTTTGATGGAGATCTTATAACTTGATATATACTTGTTGGTATAGCAACCAAACATAGAGAGAGGGAGTGGAGAATGAGGATATATCCAAATGAGTGAGAGGCAAGAGTCCCATCTCCCCTTTTATAAGGAAGGTGGGGGAGTTTTCATTATTTTTTCTAGTGGCTTGTATTTCACAAAATAACCTCTAGGGGCTACTAATGGGCCCTAAATATTATGTTACAAGCCCCCAAGCTAAGTAATTGGGTCTGTAAAACACTAATGGGGTCCCTAACATATAAGACATAACACACCTCCAACAGTAACCCCTCAGGTATTCCGTTTTGATCAAAGGCTCCATTTGGTTTGCTGAATCTTAACTGAAACTAGCCGAAAAACACTGTTCTGGCTGAATTGTTGTGAGAGAAAAACACTGTTTCAGCTGAAAAAACAAGCCGAACAAGCCGAATATGGGGTAAGCCGAACAGGGCCAAAAGCACAAGACCCAATAGATGAATACAACTAATAAGTATGGCCCAAAATATTTAACTTATTGCCATCCTCACAGATGGCAACTCTCCATTTGTCAGCTTTAGACGGACACCTACAGAATTGCCATTCGAAACAGTGAACCCCTACGTTTTTTTTTCACTTTTGCTGATGTGGCACGCCACGTAGGATAGACAGCGTGGCAGTGCACTTGGAAACTACCCGCGCCCAAGTAAAATGTCCTCATTGTCCTCATAGGTTTCCTTTTAACAATGAGATACATATGATATTCTCATAGCATACATATGATATTTTATGATATATTTTTGTTTATTCACACTATATTCATGAGGTATTTCACGATTATTCAGGGATGTTTCATGATGTAACTTTGATATATTTTAGGTTGTTTGAGTAGTGTACATGTGATGTTCTATGATGCATTAAGGTGTTCACATAGTATAAATAGAATATTTCATAATTGTCTTTGTACAGAGTACCTATGATACGTCCAATGTTATATCTTATATTGTTTAAATAGTATTTATGTGATGTTCTTTTTAATTTTCTTTTTAATTTTTGTTTTTCCTTATGCTTTGTTTTATATTGTATTATTTTCATATTTATGTTGTGCCCTATTATTTATTTATTTATATATTTCATATCTCACGTTATTCATTTTTTCTATTTTCTCTGATATTGTATTGTTCATATGAACCTAGATTTGTTTATCCTAAATTTGAATATTATTCTCCAGAACTTAGAACATTTGCCTTATCAAGACAAAACATTTCATTATGAACTTATAACATCGTATGTACTTGATAACAAATATTTTATCTTTAAGAAATAAGTGTTTGCTAGTAAAGTATTATCTAATATATTTATGTGGAGTCTTATTTGAAGAATTTATTGCAAGAAACATGATAACGTAATCAAATTTAATTTGGATACTTAATTTAGGAACTCCAACATTTTTAATTTTTAAAATGATTCATTAGATGATGATGTCAGACATTCCGGTTTCCCTTGCATGGTTTGATACAATGGCAGAAAACAATCAGAGAAGCATGAGAGAGAAAGCACACAACCCCAGATTATAGTTTTTTAACCCATCAACTATCACGTACAGAGAAGAGGGAGAAGAGGATAGAGAGGATGACGGGTCAGCATGCGCCTCGGTGCTGACCGGTCGGCCTATGTTTTGTTTGATCTTACGGTGTAAAGTCTATCCACTAGACTTTAGATTATTTTAGCTCACGAGACTTTAAATAAGTAGTCTAAAGTGTTATGAAAATTTAGTTAACCTTACAAAAAGGCTATTAGTTCATTAGACTATATAAATGAGCTAAAGTGGTCTAAAGTTTGGCCTAGAGCATCTCCACAAGTCTTTCTAAAACTCTCTCTAAATCATCGTTTAGAGTCATTCAAATAAAAATTTATTTTCTATCTCTTTTCACTCCCCAACGGCTTTTCTATATATCTTGTGCGCACTCAAAAGAGTCAGCTTCGCTCTCCATCTTTTTTCGAAGGGAAGGGGAATTATATTTACATCCCCAAATTACGGATGAAAAAAATCTAAAATAAATAAGATATGATAGTCTATCCAGATTCTTCCATCGTGTTTTTCTCTAGTGACTTTATTTTTCGATGTAGTTGATGCTCTAGATGAACATAACCTTGTTGAACACCGAAGCTAAAGTGTAGTACCTATGCTGGATCCAACGATCAACACCAAAACACTAGACATGTCGCCAGATCCAACGTTTCAGAACCGGTCTAAAATGCATCTGAATCAATGAAAGAATATCGACAATTGCATCGTTCTTCATAGAATAGGGTGTTGATTCATTACGTACAATACTTGATTTTCTCTCCGCGACCATCGATGATGAGATCGATGACCCGAAGTAATTGTCCTCATTGGAAGTGCACAGGAGCATACTTCCCCTTGCAGATAATGGCCACAAATTGGCCACCTGCCGATTAAATCGCAACTTGCAACAATGATCTCATCATGGCAATTACCGAAGCCATCGCATGTAACAAGATCCCGACCGAAAATCATATAATTTCGCTGGTACATTTATGAGGGCTAAACCTTAAGCAAAGTGGATATAAAAACTACGGAAAAGAGATTTGGGTCGCCTCTCCTTCTCCACTGGAGAGGAAAGAGGGGCCCTAGGCAGAGACGACGATGACGGTGAGGAATTAGGAATAGATGATGACTATATTTAGATAACCAATTAAAAAAGTTGTTCGAGGATATTTTTCACATAAATCTTTATTCCTAACAGCTAGGAAGGATATAGAGAGTCTCGTAGAGTTGTTTTAACTTTAGCCAACTAAGAGCAACTCCAAAAGACTTTATATTCTCTCTAATATATAGGAATAGAGATTTTGGTGAAAAAATACCCTCCAACAATCTCCTTAATTAGATTATCAATATAGATCTCCTTAATTGGATTGTCAATATAGACATTCTCTATTTTGGATTTCTCGCTAACCAAAGATAGAGAGTGAGAATGGCTTTCTAAAATGCGCACGAGATATAGAAAAGTTGTTAGAGGGTACAAAGATATAGAAAACGGGTTTTACTCAAATGGCTCTCTAAATGTGAGCACCGGACAATCAATAGAAATGCCAAAATTTAAGGTTTGCTGAAAAATTGTGATGGTTGGACAGTCTGATGCCCTTTTTCAATTGTCATGTGCTTCAAACTACCAGGACTTTTACCAAGTCGCTTGTACTTGAAATACGTATATTGTGATCATGTTATCTCTGATGTGTGCTATGCACAGTTCGTGCCCGTTTAGGGCCCGTTCGTTTTGGCTTAATCCTGGCCGGAATTGTTCCTACTGCTTGCCTGTATAAAATACACTTGTGTTCCTGACCGGATCAATTTCTGAGCTCTATTCCATGCTATCCGAACGTGCCCTTAATCATATATATCATCTAGTTTCTATCCTAGATTCATAGTTGTGATCCTGGCCGTGGAGGCTAGATCATTAGCAGATATCGACTAGTGACCATAGTACGTCACTCTTGAACGATTGTGCGAATAGCATAAGTTGGTGGATACTACTTTACCGTAAACGAGTGTCAGAAATCTATGGACATTCGAAGCAGAATAGTTCTTTAACGGGTTGGAAATGTGATTCACCGGATCTTGCAAAAGCAATAAAATCCAAAGAGTACGATGCAGGGATCGAGGGTGTGACAGGCTAACCCATAGTTGTGAAACTTAGGGCCCACCAAATATACAAGAGTGGTTCAAAGTACAATTAGAATATGTTACGATGTTAGTTTACCGGTCGTGTTTAATAAGTTTGCAATTCCTAAACATCGATATACTCTTTGTTCATCGACACATGCCTTTGACTAAGGGCAGGAATGGGTCGACCCGGCCTAGCCTTAGACCCAGCCCCGTAGCTCAAGGTCAATAATAGGGGTCATGGTCGACCCATTTTACCTAAAGTCTATGGCCTTTTTTTAAGTCTATAGCCTACTTGGCCCAATGGATAGCATGGATCGACCATATATTTTTCTAGTATCTATCATGGGCCATAAATACTGTCAACACTTCTATAAAAAATGATGAGATACAATATTGAAAAGTATCATTATCATACATTAAGGTAATTAGCAATGCATCAAATTGAATAAGTCTACAAGTGAACCTTGATTTTAGTTTTATCTATTTTCACTTTCAAAATATGACATTTCTTTATCTACTTCCAAGCATACATGTGCTTTAAGTCATGATCAATCATGCTTATTCAAAAAATGAAGAAGGCCAACCGTTTTTTCTTTAAAGTTGTTATGTGTGTAAGGGACCATGACGCCTAAGAGGGGGGTGAATTAGGCAACTTTAAAATTTACTCTAAACTATGGCCTCTAATTTCACCCTGGCAAAACCTATGCAAGAAAGTAATCTATCTATATGTGCAACTACGGTTTTGCTAATGTGTTGCTATCTCTACCGCAAAAGAGTCTTGCAACCTAGGTTCCAACCCTATCAACTAGCCTATCAACTAAGTTAGGAAAGTAAAGCACACAACCTAGGTAACAATATAAATACGAAAGGTAAAGATGAGATAGAGATGCAAACTCTCGTCGATGACTCCGGTATTTTTACCGAGGTATCGAGAAGCGATCAAACTTTCTCCTATTTCTCGTTGGAGCCCCTCTTAAGGAATCACTCGTAAGGGCCAAGCTCCTGGTCGGGTAACTCCATGGATAGCACCAGGCCTTCCCCATGCGCAATTGGGTCTCCGGTGTGCCTTCCGACAAGCCTCTCCCAGGCCGCTCCACGCCGTCTTAACTATCAAGCTTCTGGCCAAACAGCTAGGGGCCTTGTTCCCTTCGGTACACGGTGACGGTCATACTACAAACGCGGTTGGTGTGATCTCGCAAGACTACAAGTCCCTCCAATGTATAACAATGCTGCATGCAAGCACGAGTGATAATAGGTGTGCAAACCTCACTAAACACTAGGCCTAAACCTAAAGCAAGCACATAAGCGGTGGTCTAATCAACCTAAGCACTTGGCAAAGCACCTACGCTAATCACCTAATGAATCACTACACACTATGCAAGTGGAGATCACTAAAATGGTGTATCAACACCCTTGGTATGTTTCCTCAGCTCTCCTCACTTCAAATGGCCAGTTGGGGGTTATTTATAGCCCCACAAGTGAGAACTAGCCGTTAGACCCCGAGACCCAACAATCTGCTAGTGACCAGATGCTGGTCACGTCCACATCGGATGCGTCCGGTCTTCCCGACCGTTGAAGCTGGTGTGTTGATCGGACTCGGCACTAAGTCCAGTCATTTACCACCGGACGTGTCTGGTCACGTTCGTGTCTCTCTAGAACCATTCTGGAACTGATCGGACGCTGCTGCCTGGTGCGTCTAGTCGTCCATCTACCGCGTCCTGTCGCGCTGAAGGTGTTGCCGTGATGATGAACAGTGCCATAATCGCATCCGGTTATGTTTCTTCTTTAGCGTCTGGTCTTCTACTAACGCTTGCCGCTATCTTGGGCTGCCCATTGAACGCGTCCGATCCTTATGAAGGGCGCATCCGGTCGCTTCTGCCAAGCTTTTTTCTTCGTGGTTTTGCGTCCGGCTTGGTTTCCATCTTCGTGCTTGGACTTTGCTTGATATCTTAGGCCTTCTCTTCTGCTTCTAGGGTCTTGCTTATAGTGTTGATCCTTGGATCATCATGTGACCTTCGTCCAAGTCACATCTTGCACCTTATTGAACTTCAAAACAATTACTTGCAAATTCATTAGTCCAATTTGGTTGTGTTGGTCATCAAACACCAAAATCCAAAGTAAATGGGCCTAGGGTCCATTTTCCTTACAATCTCTCCCTTTTGGTGATTGATGACAACACGACCAATGCAAACAAATAATAAAATTTTTGAAATTTAAAAACTATCTACTTGCTAGGATGCAATGCAACAGGCAAGGTTATATGATGCTAAAAGATATCATATGTAAACATCTTTGAAAATTTATCTTGCCCTTGCAAATGTCCCCATGTGGCATTATGGATTTAAGCCTTCCCCTAACTCCATAATCCACTATCCTCTCTTTCTCGGACCATTACCTCTTGTAAATTATTATGATAGGGCTTGCTTTTGGTCCTACAAATTCTCCCCCTTTGGAATCAAACACAAAAAAGAAAGACATTAGTAGCACAAGGGAGGGTCAAACTTTATGATCCTTTGTATGTGGAGTGGAATAGGTCACAAAATTTAACTCTCACATTACATAGACTAAGCTCCCCCTAATATATGCATACATATGACGGAGGATGTAGTATATGCATAATTGGCAAATTTATGCTCAAGGGAGTTTAATCTATATAATGCATGGAGAAAGCATATAAATACCAAAGTGAAATCAACATGATGATATCGGTTTAGAAATACCACATGTGGAAATCAATTTAATTTATACCACTTGGAATAGGCGGTGGATATTTGAAGTATGATCCTTAACTCGGGGAACTCTATTTTCCTTGTAATGAGACTACTACACACATGATAAGCTTGAAATAACGTTAGTCTCAAAGCATCCAACTTGTAGAATAACCTCCTCCTAAATTTGTGCATACAAGCAAGGAATATTTTAGGAGACATGCACATTGATTTTAGAATCAAAGATACCACTTGAAAGATGATATCACATGAGTGTGAGAATCATTTTCAAAAGTGATAATCAGGGGAAATTATCTACAATTTGGACTTTGACATATATTAGATAAACAATTGTAAAACAAGCTATGTGTCGTGCTCCTAAGCAATTTAAACCATGTACATTTGCTCCAAGGGTAAGAGTGATACCGAGCAAGCCTACCATACGATATACCTAGTGTATGCATGACAAAAGATTAAACATGCAAATGCAAATGCAAACCTAGGCACAAAAAGGAATTAGATGCTAATTGAGATTGCAAGAAATTAAATCTAGTTACCTAACATGGGGAGGGGAATTTGGGTCCATAGTATTAACTAACCCACTTGGCAATTACCTTGACCATTATGATGCACCCCATGAAATATACCCAAATTATGCCAAGTCTCCAAATTCCCCGAAAATCCATCGGACTTCTCACTTCCCCTTCGGGATCCAAACCTTCTTGGTGCTCTTCATGTTAGAAATTATCTCCTTTGGCACCCAAATGTGTTTGGCCCCATTGTTGGCTTGCTTATTCACCTTGATGCCCACCACCTCATCATTTTTCTTCTTCTTCAAGAGATAAGGTGTGGAGGCCTTTTTGTCCACCTTGTTCTTATAGGTGTTGGAGAGCTTGCTTGTTTCCTTTTTGTTTTTCTCTTTCTTCTTAGCTCCTCCCCCATTCTTCACCTTGCACTCATAGGACTTGTGGCATACATATGAAACCACCATTTGTCCTTCATCAAGCTTCTTCACTCCCTTGATGGTGCTATCTTGATGAAGTCGGGCTAGCTCCATTTTGCCTTTTACGTGAGTCAAGTCCTTGTTAAGGCTAGCCACTTCTTGCTTGAGTTGCTCATTCTCCATTGCGACCTCTTGTGTGCATGTATCTACAATAACTTTTTCAACACAAACTTAGTTGCACAAGGGTGAGTCTAAACATAAATCATTGCAAGAAGTAGAGGCATCCTTTTTAGGCTTGTCAAAAATTGATTTTTTTTCTTTTTAGGTGCCTCGGTGGGGGTAGTATTGACGGTTTTAAAATTAGCAACTTTATTAGTTAGCTCACCACAATGTTTGCACATGGTTTTCATTTTAGCAAGCAAAGTTTTATAGGCATCTTGTGAGCTAGCTAACTTTTTTTAATTACTTATTTTTCTTTACAAGTTGCTCATCATTGATTGTGCATGCATTTGTTGTTGCACTAGCCTCAAGTTGCTCAATTTTAGTAGATAGTTCAATATTGAGATTAGCAAATATCTTGTATTGTTCAAGCAAGGTTTCATATGCTTCTTGTGAACTATCCAGCTTTTCTTGCAACATTTTTAGTTTCTTTTGTCTACTAGTGCAACTTATAGCATATTTAAGATTTTCTTGCACAAGTTGCTCATAAGAAGGTAGATCATCATTACTATCGTTATTATTGTCACTATCACTAGGGATAGACTTTTTGTTACCTTGTGCCATAAGGCACACTCGTGAAGTGCTTGATGATGAGTGCTTGTAGCCTCGCCTCTTGTGATAGTCTTCTTCTTTACTTGAAGAATCATCCCATGACCTTATTGATGTGAGGGCTTTGTCCTTGCATGCTTTCTTCTTTGTTTTGGGTGTAGGCTTGTTTGGACAGACATCCATAAAGTGCCCCAATTCTCCTCATCCATAGCATCATTTCTTCCTTTGCTCATTTCTTTGATTGGTGAAAATGAAATCTTGAATTTGGATGGGCACACCCTTGATATTGAGCCTTTGGATCATCTTCTCCACCTTGTTGATAAGTTTGATTAATTCTTCATCAAGGTTAGAGATAGAGGAGGAAGATTTATCATCATGACTTAATTCATCATCATCTTCTTCTTCTTCTTCTTCTTCTTCTTCACTTGAGGAGCTTGGGCTTGAGCTTGTCTCACCTTGCTTGCTCTTCATCTTCTTGTGCTCACTACAAGCGAGAGCTTTGCCTTTACTAGATGAGGAGGCTTCTTCATGACCCATCTTATGTGGCATCTCAAATGCCACTACCTTGCCAATGACTATGGCCGGGGTCATGGTGCTCAAGTCCTCCATGTTGTGTAGGATGGTTATGATGCTTGTATATTTCTTTTGTGGTAGCACGGAGATGCTCTTCCTCACGATGTTCGCATCATCTAGCTTTGTTAATCCTATAGAATTAAGCTCATTGATAATTAGATTCAAATGAGAATACATATCATGAGCAAGCTCATCATTATTCATTTCAAAAGAATCATAACTTTGTTGAGCTAGGCAATGTTTTTGCTCACAGACATTACTTGTGCCGTCATGAAGCCCTTGTAATTTTAACCAAATTTCATGTGCCATATTTAAAGTGAACACATGGTTAAACACATCCATGCTAAAAGATTCCAACAACCAATTTTTAGCTCTAACATTTAAATGAAAATTTTTTCTTCACTCTTTGTGGATTTATCAAGATTCTTAATGGGTTTCATTCCATCACGAGTGACTCTCCAAACACCCAAATCTACTGCCTCAAGGTGACAAAACATTCTAGCTTTATAATAGGGGAAGTTAGTGCCATCAAAGTATGGAGGCCTAGAGGTATCCATCCTAACCACTCTAAATAGCGTCGGCTCAACGGCGGTGAAGCTAACGGTCCAAATTGAGCCAACCTGCTCTAATATCACTTATAAGGGACCATGATGCCTAAGAGGGGGAGTGAATTCGGCAACTTAAAAATCTATTCTAAACTATGGCCTCTAATTCCACCCTGGCAAAACCTATGCAAGAAAGTAATCTATCTAAATGTGCAACTATGGTTTCGCTAATGTGTTGCTATCTCTACCACAAAAGAGTCTTGCAACCTAGATTCCAACCCTATCAACTAGCCTATCAACTAAGCTAGGAAAAGAAAGCACACAACCTAGGTAACAATGTAAATGCGGAAGGTAAAGATGAGGTAGAGATGCAAACTCTCATCGATGACTCCAATATTTTATCGAGGTATCGAGAAGCGCTCAAGCTTCCCCTAGTCCTTGTTGGAGCCCCTCACAAGGGCCAAGCTCCCGATCGGGTAACTCTGTGGATAGCTCTGAGCCTTCCCCATGCGCAATTGGGTCTCCAATATGCCTTCCGGCAAGCCTCTCCCGGATCGCTCCTCGCCGTCTTCACTATCAAGCTTTCGGCCAAATCGCGATGGGCCTTGTTAACTTTGGTACACGGTGGCGGCCACACCACAAATGCGGTTGGTGTGATCTCGCAAGACTACAAACCCCTCCAATGTACAACAATGTTGCGTGCAAGCACGAGTGATAAGAGGTGTGCAAACCTAAAAGGTCCTTGTGTGTTTTTGGTAATTGAGTGACAACCTAGGCGGACTAATTGTGTTTATGTGAGATACACAGGTAATTAGTCCACATATACATGTGTGTGAGCAACATATGTCATGAAGGTGAAAATGGCATGGAGATGTTGCAAAGCCCACACATGTGATGATGAAGGACCTTATTGCACATGAGACATGACATGGAGTCATGTGATCAAGGTGGAGAAGATCAAGACATGACTTGGCTTGATGGACCGGTTGCAAGCTCGAAGGGCAAGTCATAGGCTTTGGAGTTATGGACCGCGTGGCGGTGAAGCTTGAGCAAGACTTGGCGCCGATGGACCACAGCAATGGTGAAAAGCAAGTGAAGTCAAGATCAATGAACCAATATGATCATGTGATGATATAAAGTGGATCATATCATTGTTGATCGTGTTGGTGCATGAGTTGCATCGACATTAGAGGAGGTGGAATGGAATGCGTAAGGCAAAGGTTTAACCTAGGGCATTTCATTTCATCGGTCATAGGTGTGTAGAGAAGTTGATGACCGGGTTTAGGATAGATGGTCATACTATTAAAAGGGGCAAACTTGTTTGCATATCGGTCATCTAGTGCTACTCAAGTGATCTAACTTTGCATCGTCACTAGGATTGAGTGGCATGGCAAGTTGAGTGGCTAATCCATTAAAAAATGATTGTGAAAATGCTAACACACATACACATGGTGGTGTTGGCATATTTACAAAGGAGATGAAGTTGGAGTTGATGTGGATCAACTCGGTGATGAAACAGAGGTGAGAAGTGGTCACTGTGAGTGACCGAACGCTGGCCTCGGTAGGACCGACTCGTCCGGTTAGTGGCAGCAGTGAGCGCGTGGTCTCGGTCTTATGACCGGACGCTAGTGCGAAGAGTGATTGGACGCTCAAGGTCTATGTCTGGTCAGTGCTGACATATGCCAATGTGGTGGTGTGAGGAATAGGAGTGACGCATGGCAGTCAGTGAATGACCAGACTCAGGTGCTGTGTCCGGTCGTATAGCACCATACGTGTCCGGTCGCAAAACAAAGGCTTGGGGAGCTCTCTCGAAATGACCAGACTCTAGCGTAGCAACGTCTAGTCATTTCACTATGCTGCGTTCGGTCGCAACTTGACAGTTGGCGCATGGTTGCTGTGGGGGTATTAACCCCTATACCCTTATGGCTAGGATTGGGTCGGCCCGAACCAGGGGGTCTGGCCCACTAGAAGACGATGCGTGGCCCAGCCGATCTGCTCAGAGTCCCGTGTAAGGAATCAAGGCAGACTTGGAGATCAAGCAAGATCCTGGTCGGTTAGAATAGGAATCCTTATCTGGCCACCTATGGCAATTGTAACTGGTTAGGATTAGTTTCTAGATCTGTAACCCTGCCCCCCAGACTATATAAGGTGGGCAAGGGACCCTCTCAAAAATCATCTCATTGACATATAGCAATACAATCAAACGCAAGACGTAGGTATTACGCCTTCATGGTGGCTAAACCTAGATAAAACCTCATGTCTGTCTTGCGTCACCATCTCATTCATGGCTTGCGCACCTGTCTGTCGATAATCTACTACCTTGGGCATACCCCTAGGTAGACTACCGACCATATTTCATCGACAGTGGTGCGCTAGGTAGGGGGGTGTACTGCTCTCTAGACGAACAAGATGGTCATCATCCCTGGTTCCATGGCTACGCCGAACGGCCTCACGTTCACCATCGGCCAGATCACCTGGACCACTGGCTCCGAAAACTTCATCGCCATAACCACAGAGGAGGTGCAGATCCAATCTGCATCGACCACTCCTTCACCAGCATCAGCTATGGCTCCGACCACATTGGATCTAGCTCCAGCCACACCAGCATCGTCTTCAGCCACGCCGACAACCCATCGTTCGCTTCCTCGCTACAAAGGGAAGCAGATCGACAACACTGACCTGCTCGACTCCATCGATCGAGTCGGCACCAAGCTTGCTGAAACCCTAGCTCTAGTGATTCGATTCAAAATCAACCTACCAAGCAGGTAACCACTACCCACAACAGATCTACCCAACCAGCTCAGGCCAGTCATCTTGCATGACTTGGTACGGATCTTGTGGTCACGTCTACTCCTGAAGGGCACTCCGTTCATCGCCAACCAGCCCTCGCAATAGGTCTCCGGCTCTCCAAGTGCTAAGCCTTGATGGAGAATTACCAGGCTCAGCCCTACGACCTATGAAACACTGCTTCCAACTATGCATACAATATACAATGCTGCTCGGATATGTGTTTTATACATCGACCTCGGCCAAAGCCAAGCAACTTCATCAACATGGTTCGGATTGAGGAGTATCAAGAAGGATTGGTCCACATAGTTCAAGAGGGTAGCTCAAGCTCCCCATCTGGCATCGCCTCTAATGGCTCCGTCCACACTGAGCTCTAGCATCATAACAATGAAGAAGTTGAACACGATCTGGATATCCTAGACCACTCCCCGGGTTTCCCATGATTCCCATCCTTCCCACCAAGGTAAGGAGACTTGATCAATATCGTCAGTAATGATGAACCACCGGCAGTTGGCAAAACAGAACAAGAAAGGCTAGCACGCGAAGCACGCAATATTGACCGGTTTAATCATAGACAAGCCAAAGCCGAGGCAGAAGAGGAGGCACGACGCATAAAGTTCCAGCTACACAATCTTAATAATGCCTTTGATAGGGTAGGGGAAAAGCAGGTCTTTAGGACTCCAAGCGCCAACATAGCTGTTGCTATGGCGACAATGCAATGACTATCCAATACCCCAGAACTCTAGGCAATTCGTGATGATGTACAAGCCTACCTAACGGCTGCTATAGCCTAGACCACTGACATTGCAATCCAAGCCCGGGCTCTGTCCATCTCAGTCGAATCAAGCCATAGTCACCAGTACTCAAGTCGCCCACAGTCACCCAACCAACATGGCTCACGCAACAACGACCCACCAGACAACCATCAAGGCAGAAACAGTGGTCATGATGGTGGTCGGGATGACAACCGCCGCGACTACCAGGACGATGACCGCCATAACAACCAGGATGATAATCGACGAGACAACTACAACAATCGCCATGATAACCATGGTTGTAGGGTCAACCAGGGTGGCAATCGAGATCGCCATGATGGCAATAACGATCTCCACCACTCCCTCGAAGAACGCGATCTGTGCGATTGCATTAACCAAAGAGCCAACGATCGTGCATCCCATGAAAGCTATCGCCGTATGGAATATGATACTACCCATGGCCCTCTGGGTTTGAAGCAATTTACTCTTCACCTTTGCTAAGTTGTGTGGCCAAAAAACTTCAAGCTCGAAAAACTCTAGAAGTACGATGGCAAGGAGAACCCCGAGTTATGGGTCATGCTCTACGAAACCACATGTAGATCAGCCATGGCTGATGAGCATGTCATGTCTAATTACTTCCCAGTTGTCGTCAGCCATGCAGGCCACCAATGGCTAGTCAGCTTGCCGGTGAACTACTTTGATTCTTGGCAAGAGCTTAAGCAAGCATTCATCGACAACTTCATTGCTACTTGCGAACAACCTGGCAACAAGTATGATCTGCAGCGGATTCGAGATCGCAAAGATGAGCCACTGTGCGAGTACGTCCGACGCTTCTCGGAGATGCACATCAAGGTCCCGTCAATCTCCGACAACGAGGCAATCCAAGCTTTCATCACTGGTCTCCGCTTCCATGATGCCCTAAGCAACAAGCTCCTCCACAAAAGACCTGAATCGGTCACAGCGCTCCTAGCCACTACTAAAAAATATGCGGACACCGATGATGCTAAAAAGATAATCATCAAAGAAGCAGCAAGGGTTCCACGCTCTGACCACCCCCCACACCGCAACGACTACCGCGGCAACCGTGGTCGGAATGACAATTTTTATCGCCACAACCAACGCAATGATTCCCGCGACCACCACGACCAGCGTAATTAGTGGCGCAATCGCCGTGACGATTATAGGGGCAAGCGTGCTCGAGAAGATGACGGTGAAGTCAACATTGTTAAAAAAGGTGACGGACGTTGTAACTATGAAGAAGACTATGCCAACAAAAGTGAAAGGACCCTGCCAGCTCCATCCCAAGTCAAACCATACCATGGAGAATTGTCGTGTTCTCAAATCCATCTACACGCGCCAATAGGCTTCGGATAAATCTAATAAGCCTAACGACATAGGGGAGCAGCATAATGAGGACAACGATGATGAAAACGTAGATCCCCGTCACAAGTACGTTAAGCCAACCGACCATGTCCACACCATCATTAGGGGCAGAGTGTCCATCAAGACCAAACGAGAGCGCAAGCTACTCGCCCACGCTTGCTTGAACGTGGCCAATGCCGACAACCTCATCGCTGATCCATGGCTCCCTCCTTGGTCTCACCATGAGATCTCCTTCAGCAGAAAGGACCAATGGGCCACAATACTTGAGCCAGGGCATTTTCCTCTAGTTCTTGATCCTTGTATCAACAAGGTTTAGTTCGATAGAGTGCTGATTGATGGTGGTAGTTCCATCAATATACTGTTCAAGAATAGTTTGCCAGCCCTGAAGATAACCTAGGCTGATCTCAAGCCATATGAGGCATAGTTCTAGGGTGTTCTCCCTGGACAGAGCTCCACACCTCTCGGGTAGATCACGCTACCTATGCAATTTGGTACCCCAGACCACTTTTGTACCAACTATGTCAACTTCGTGGTCACCGACTTTGAAGGCACCTACCAAGCTATCCTTGGCCGACCAGTGCTCACCAAGTTCATGGACATACCTCACTACATGTATTTGGTGCTCAAGATGCCTACTGAGAAGGGGGGTCTAACTCTCAGGGGAAACGTATACGCAGCTTACACCTACGAGGATGACAGCTTCAAAATAGCAGAGGCTCACGACCTCTCTATTCGCATGGCCAAGACCACGCTCGACGCTAAGCAGACCCTAGCCGATCACCTAGAGATCCTAGAGCTTGAGGCCCCATGCAAGAACATCAAATCCAAAGAGCACAAAGAGATCTAGCTGGTCAATGGTGATCCCAGCAAAATGGCCCTTATCAGGGCCAACCTAGATCCTAAATAGGAAGATGCGCTCGTCAGGTTCTTGAGGAGCAACATGAGTGTGTTCGCATGGAAACCCGCTAACATGCTCGGTGTACCTCGGAACTTGATCGAGCACTCCTTAAATGTCGATGGTAAGGCCAAACCCATCAAGCAGAAGCTACAATGGTTCGCTCGCGACAAAAAGGAGGCTATTAGGGTAGAAGTTACATGGCTTTTAGCAGCCGGATTTATTAAAGAAGTGTATCATCCAGAGTGGTTAGCCAACCCAGTTCTTGTACACAAAAAGAATAAGGAATGGAGAATGTGCGTTGATTACAGTGATCTCAACAAACACTACCCTAAAGATCCCTTCAGCTTACCTCACATAGACAAGGTCGTAGATTCAACTGCTGGTTGTGAGCTGCTTTCCTTTCTCGATTGCTACTCTGGTTATCACTAGATCGCTCTCAAAAAGGACGACCAGATCAAGACATCCTTCATCACGCCCTTCGGTGCCTACTGCTACATGACCATGTTGTTCAGGCTCAAGAATGCTGGGGCTACCTACCAACGCGCCATACAGGCCTGCCTCAAAGACGAGATAAAAGACGACCTCGTCGAGGCTTATGTTGATGATGTAGTTGTTAAACCCAAGGAAGCATACACCCTTGTCGACAACCTAGAACACACCTTTGTAGCCCTTAACACATTCCAATGGAAATTAAACCCAAAGAAGTGCATCTTTGGTGTTCCATCTGGTATACTGCTCGGCAACATCGTTAGTCACGACGGCATACGCCCTAACCCAGAGAAAGTAAAAGCTGTCTTGGACATGAAGCCGCCCAAAAAGGTGAAGGATGTTCAGAAGCTTACCGGATGCATGGCTGCCCTTAGTCATTTCATATCTAGATTAGGCGAAAAAGGACTACCATTTTTCTAGCTGCTTAAAGCATCTGAGAAGTTTGAGTGGTCGAAGGAAGCAGACGCTGCCTTTACACAGCTGAAATAATTCCTTACATCACCTCCGGTCCTCATAGCTCCTAGAGAAGACAAAACCCTCCTGCTTTACATCGCGACAACTAATCGAGTGGTCTCCACTGCCATGGTGGTCGAGCGCGACGAGCCCGACCATGTCTACAAGGTACAATGACCAATTTATTTTGTTAGTGAGGTGCTCAGTGAATCCAAGACCAGGTACCCACAGATTCAGAAACTGATCTACGCCATACTAATTACATCCCGAAAGTTGAAACACTACTTCGATAGATATCATGTGGTAGTCATGACCGAGTACCCTCTGGGAGACATCATTCGCAACAAGGATGCAAATGGGCGCATTATCAAATGGGCAATGGAGTTATGCCCTTTCTCCTTAGAATTTGCAAGTCGTACTACAATCAAGTCTCAGGCACTTGTCGATTTCATCGTTGAGTGGATAGACTTAAGCACACCTGCCTCTCAGGGGCCCATCGAGTATTGAAAGATGTACTTCGATGGCTCTCTCAACATCGACGGCATAGGAGTAGGAGTCCTTTTCATATCACCATCCAAGGAGTAGCTCCGATATGTCCTCAGGATTTATTTCCTGGTGTCTAATAACGTCATTGAGTACGAAGCATGCCTACACAGTCTGCGCATTGCGGTCGAGCTTGGTGTCAAGCATCTCTATGTGTATGGAGACTAGGCTCTAGTCATCAACCAACTCAACAAGGACTGGGATACGACCAGCAAAAAGATGGATGCATACTACAAAGCGATCGGGAAGCTAGAAGGCAAGTTCTATGGCATCGAGTACATACATATGGTCCAGGACAAAAATCAAGCAGCAGATGTGCTATCAAAGTTAGGATCATCCCAAGCCAAAGTCCCACATGGCATATCTGTTCAAGACCTGCTCATGCCCTCCATCAAAAAAGGAGATCCCACGGTCGACAAGCCTCCAGACCAGCCATTGGTGGCTACGGTTCCAGTGTCAAACACCACCAAACCACCTCCGACCACTAAGAAGCCCGACTGGAGAGTACCTTTCATCAAGTACCTGACAGATGGTAGTGGTTACACCGATCGGACAGAAAATGAACGCCTGATGCATCGCAGTAAGCAGTATCTGCTCGTCGATGGCAAATTGTGGCGCAAGAACACGAAGGAGGAAATCTCGATGAAGTGTATAACCCAGGAGGATGGTGAACATCTCCTAGACAAAATCCACTCTGGCTCCTACGGCAACCACGTGGCCTTGAGAACGCTTGTTGGCAAGGCTTTCCTAGCAGGGTTCTATTGGCCATCAGCCGTAGCCGATGCAGAGAAGCTAGTCCGCCATTGTGAAGGTTGTCAGTTTTTCGCCAAGAGAATCCACATACCAGCACATGAGATTTAGACTATACCAGCCTCTTGGCCCTTCGCATGTTGGGGACTGTATATGATCGGGCCTTTCAAACCGACCCCTAGAAAATTTACATGCGTCTTTGTGCTGATTGACAAATTCTCCAAGTGGATAGAGTACATGCCCCTGGTCAAGGCATCTTCAGAAAAGGCTATCACGCTCCTCGACCAGGTCATCCACCGCTTCGGCATACCCAACAGCATCATCACTGATCTAGGTACTCAGTTCACCGGGAACGCTTTTTGGGACTACTACGATGAAAGGAGCATAGTAGTAAAATACGTCTCGGTGGCACACCCTAGAGCTAATGGACAGGTCAAGTGGGCAAATGGTATGATCCTGGATGCACTTAAGAAGAGGATGTACAGAGAGAATGACAAAGCTCCTGAAAAATGGCTTAAAGAGTTACTAGCCATGGTCGGGGGTCTCAGAACCCAGCCCAGTCGCAATACTGGCGTATCACCGTACTTTATGGTTTATGGCGCTGAGGCAGTGCTCCTAGTAGATATAGCCTTCAGATCAGCATGGGTAGAGAACTTTGATGAAGACAAGGCCAATGAAGTGCGGGAGCTAGAAGTAAATAGTGTAGAAGAGAAGCGGCTCGATTCTTGCGTACGTACAGCCAAATACCTTGCTATTTTGCACAAGTACTACAACAAGAACGTCAAGGAGCGGTTCTACGTGGTTGGGGACCTAGTCCTGAAGTGGAAGATGAATCAGGCTAGTGTCCACAAACTCGCAACCCCATGGGAAGGACCCTTCATGATCAAGGAGGTTACACGCCCTACATCTTATAGGTTAGCTCACCTAGACGGCACAGACATACCTAATTTCTAGCACATCGACAAGCTTAGGCATTTCTATGCTTAGCTACTAAGATATGTACCCCTCTTGTACTTTTTGATTTATTTCAATAAAGCTATTATGATTCCTCCAATCACTCTAATGTGTCACTTCGAAGTCAATTGTTATTCTAACTTTACCAGTTAAAACCGACCACCATCCTTCTCAGGTTCTCGGAGCAGGCCCTGTCTCCGATTCCTCCCAATGCGTGCATAGGATCCGCTCTCTATGCTATGGGTGATCGGTAGGTGCTCTCTGGTTTGACTTGTGTGTTTCTATGTGTGCACAAGCTATGCACCCCACACTCTGACCGTAAGACAAACCAGGGCCATACAAACCTTTCAGGATGACGTATCGACTAAACTGGTACAACTAAACAGAACGCCAACATGTTCTAACTTAGTTATATCAACACGATATCTGAGCTTAAACACATTTTCTACAAAACAAACAAGCTTATGTTGATATACAGTTACGTTATTACAAGCTTGCCTAAAAAGGTCCAAGTTTACAATAACCCAACTACATCTTCTTCTACAGCTATAGCCTACACTATTGGCTGGTGAAAGGTCCTAATATGGCTAGAGGGGGTGAATAGCCTATTTAAAAATCTACAAATTAACTAGAGCAATTTGATTAGTATGACAAATAGCGTAATGCAAACTTGCTCTAGCTCTACTAGGATTGCAAGCCACCTATCCAACAATTTTAGTTGCAATGATTACTTAGGCACACAAGCTTGCTAGTCTAAAGAGCTCAACTAGATGAATGTAAATAACAAAGCAAGCTCTCAATTCTAATTACACTAAAGAGCTTGTATCAACTAGTTTGCAAGAATGTAAACAAGCAAGTAGGGTGATTATACCGCCATGAAGGGGATGAACCAATCACAAGATGAAGATCAAGCCAATCACTAGGAGAATGCAAATGACAAGAGACAATCGATTTTTCTCCCAAGGTTCACGTGTTTGCCAACACGCTAGTCCCCGTTGTGTCGACCAACACTTGGTGGTTCAGCAGCTAAGAGGTGTTTCACAAACCTCGTCCACATGATAGGACACTGCAAGAACCGACCCACAAGTGAGGTAACTCAATGACATGAGTAATTTACTAAAGTTACCTTTCGGCACTCCGCTGGGGAAGGTACAACTCCCCTCACAATCACCGAAGGTGGCCACAAACAATCACCGACTCATGCTGATCCTCCACCACCGCTCCAACCATCTAGGTGGTGGCAACCACCAAGAGAAACAAGCGAAATCTGCAGTGCAACACGGATACCAAGTGTCACTAGATGCAATCACTCAAGCAATGCACTTGGATTCTCTCCCAATCTCACAATGATGATGGATCAATGATGGAGATGAGTGGGAGGGCTTTGGCTAAGCTCACAAGGATGCTATGTCAATGAAAATGTGCAAGAGTGCCCCCTTGAGCCAGCCATGGGGCTATAAATAGAGCCCCAATCAAATAGAGCCGTTATACCCCTTCACTAGGCAAAACACGCTCTGACCGGACGCTCCGGTCATACTGACCGGACGCTGGCCCTCAGCATCTGGTCGCCCGATGGACGCCACGCGTCACCAGCTTCAAATGCTGTTCATCAGATTTCAACGGCTGCGAAGCTGACCGGACGCTCCGGTAAAACTGACCGGACGCTGAAGCCCCAGCATCCGGTTATTTCCAGTAAGCTCCTCGAGGCATATTTTTTCGATCAGACGCGTCTGGTCCACCTTGACCGGACACAGACCAGTGTCCGGTGCAATACCCTAGCCACTATGCCATCAGACAGCTCGACCAGACGTAGCCTTTCAGCGTCCGGTCGCTGAGTGACCTAGCGTCCGGTCAGTAGACTAACGCCAGCATCATTTCGATCAACTCCATTTCAACTCTAACTTCTTCACCCTTGTTCAAATGTGTCAACCACCAAGAATTTTGCATCCAGCACAATAGAAAATAGGCATTTCATTTTCCTGAAAGCGCTGAATCCCACCGAGCTTGCGAGTGTATCAACCCTGCAAACACCTCCGCCTTTGTAGTTGTGCCAACACCACCAAGTGTATCACCTTGTGCACAAGTGTTAGCATATTTTCACAAACATTTTCAAGGGTGTTAGCACTCCACTAGATCCTAAATGCATATGCAATGAGTTAGAGCATCTAGTGGCACTTTGATAACCGCATTTCGATACGAGTTTCACTCCTCTTAATAGTATGGCTATCTATCCTAAATGTGATCACACTCACTAAGTGTCTTGATCACTAAAACAAAATGGCTCCTATATTTTATACCTTTGTCTTGAGCCTTTTGGTTTTCTTTTTCTTCTTTTCCAAGTTTAAGCATTTGACCATCACCATGCCATCACCATTGTCATGATCTTTGCCATTGCTTCATCACTTGGAGTAGTGCTACCTATCTCATAATCATCTTGATAAACTAGGTTAGCACTTAGGGTTTCATCAATTAACCAAAACCAAACTAGAGCTTTCAGCTGGTCGGGGCACGCGTCGCCTGCTGCTCGCTGGGCCTGACATCATGCTCGGGTCTCAGGGACTCTGGCATTGATCGAGCTGAAGAAGATGCCCCGCTGATGCCTAGCTGGTCGAGACCGCAGGCTTCATCGGTTGGCTTAAAGATGACGGTGCTCCTAGCTGACTTATTGATGGTGTTCCTTGTACAGGTGGTGTCGCACCTCCACATAGGTTAATATCGCCAATTATTTTCGTCGACAAGTCTAGCCAGATCATCCGTAGCTCCTCGACCTTGTCTGGATCTACCTCCTTCGGGTATCCAGCCTCCAGGCGCTTGAGATCAATCAGGGGGTAGTGAGCACGTACCATGCTTAGCACATGTGCGCCTGCGTACTCTCCTGCCTCCTTCATGAACCCCTGAAACCATCCCCATGCCTTTTGACATCTCTCGATCAATTTTAGCTGCGGCGTCCTTGGCACATCTTCTGCTAGCGTTGGATCGATGAGGTTAAGGACTGGCAAAATGTCCTTTGCCACCTCCTGGCACTAGCTTTTCCATGTGTCATGGTCCTTGGTGATCTCTTGGCATTGTGCCTTCCAGCCGTCATGGTCTTTCATCATGGCCTCCAGATGCTTCTTTGCATTGATTTTTATAATTGCAAACCGCACATGTCGTTAAGATGTTAGACCACGCCAAACTACGGTAGGCAATAAAAATGAGCAAAGGCGGTTGTACAACTAACCTTTTAGCTCCTCTGTCATCTTGGTCATGTGGTCCCAGAGCTACGATTGGTCTTGCGCTAGTTTCCTGTTGTCCTCATTTAGGTGATCACACTCCCTGACCACACGACTGTTCTCCTCTCAGAGACGGATCACTTTAGCTTCTAAGCCTACACTACAACTGTTACTACCAACAACGCAACAACACTTGTCAGTAGTCAGTATGATAAAATGGCTACTTACTTATTCTTTCCTGCTCTTTCTTACTAAGCTGGATGACTAGGTTCTGTTTCTAGGAATCTTGCACCATCTTTTCATGATCGGTGGCTTCAAGTCGCTGGCACAAGCGATCCACCTCCGCCGTCAGCTCCTTGTTGTTTGCAACGATCCCCTTGATCTGGTCGAAGCATTTCTTGTGGTACCTTACAGTCTTCATTAAGTCCTGTGTGTAGACAGCTAAGTAAGACAACTACGACTAGACCGCAAGACTAGGGGGTGAAGCAAAGCTTACTTGCACTTCCGTAACAAGCCGTTTCGTCGCTCGTTCAACTTTCTTGGTTTCTTTGACCTCCAGGATTTCCTCATGGACAACCCATTGGTCGTTCTGCCAACATGACACATAAACATGTTGTCGCTTATCTTGTGGATGGCCCAGGACCTCCTCCACCTCGTCCTCTTTGGGTTCTTCTTTGGGTCCTGGTGCTGGCCCAGCGTCAGCAGCATCTGTGATCACCATAGCCTTCCCATGAGCTACAGCATCGGTAGATGTGGTCTATGCTCTCACCTCCGGCCACTGCACCTCGGTCTGCTCTGTTACCCTCGATGTTGAGGTGTTGCCCTCAACAGGTTTAGTGCTTGGAGCACTCTTGCTCGGCTCGGCTGGTCCCTTGACCACCTGCTCGAGGACTGTTGTCTGACTGCTCGCTTGCTGAGGCCCCGATGGATCTTCTACTATAGGTTCCTTGGTGGTTGGCTACTGGGTAGTCTGCTCTGTACTTATTGGCAGCGCCATGCCACTTCTGGCTAGCTGGTCTAGATTTTCTATGGACGCCGAGCTAGTACATCCAAGATAAGTTTAGAAGGCAATCATATTAAATGCAAATTGCTAACTTACAACAAGGTTACAAATACTTACATGTTGGAAGCACAGAATGATGTGGAGAAGGTGCATCTCTTTGGTCGTACTTGCTCCACGTGCTGTGCGGATCACTCCTGGTCTAGCACTGTCGCTAGGCCTTGGTGCTCGACCCCTCTGCCACTTGTCCTTCGCATTGCAGTGGTCAGTGGCATGCTCGGTTAAGTTATCGCTCCTATTGTCGGTCGCGTTCCTTGCCCAGGTACAATCGAGGTCGACCCGGCTGCATCCTTCACTACCATCGGCGATGTGGGTCCCACAGGCGTGGAGGACCCACCTTGCTCCATCAACTCCAGTTGTTTCCTCCTTTTTTGAGGGACAAGTTGAAAGGTGTCTGCATCTTCTCCCTCCTCTGTGTCATCGTCTGACCAAGCAAAAATCGTCTACCGACGCTTGCTGGCCGGGTTCTCCTCTGGGCCCTCCTCGGACTCATTGATATTTAGCGCTTCCCCGGTGAGCGGGGTGATTACTGATCTCTTCTTCAACTATTTGGGGGCAACCGGCTTCTTACTAGCAGCTTTGGCTGCTGCCTCCTCTCTAGCTCCAAGCTCTGCCCAGTCAACGTCCTCATCCTCGATCTCGACGCTGGTCTGGGTGGTGGGATTAGCTCCTTGTGGCCACTCTACTCCAGGGGGTGGCAACACAAACACTGTCGCTCTATCCCGACCATTAACCTTGGTAACAAAATGGAGGGAACACAGTAAGTTTCCACTTATCCTACCACAATATAAGACTACGGGTATGCGGCAAGACGAGTTACCTTTGGGGGAGGTCGGCAAGCTTGAAAGCATGCTCGATGTCATTCAATCTAGCATAATTTGGATAGACTAAGTTAAATAGCTCACCAATTCTAGCTTTGACTTTGATTTTGTCAAGCGCCCTTTGCCTCATCCTCGTCAGGTCTGCGCTCCCTTGATACTCATAGCCAGGATGTACCCTCCTCTAGCAGGGCTAGACCTGTTGGCTAATGAAACTCCCGACCATGCTCGGACCATCCAGTTTTTTCCATGGGATCATTCCAAATATTTCTAGGATTTGTCCAAGATGCTCGGGATTCTCTGACCAGCTTGTCTTCTTCTTCGGAATGTAGCCCGCGTTGCACAGCGTGATCGTGTTTGGATCTTCTCGAATGTAGAACCATTTTTTGTACTAGTCATCAAGCGACGTGTTCCATGGGCAGTGTAGGTATTGGGCTTTCATGCTGTTGATGCAAAAGTGGATCTGCAAACACAAAGGGCTAATACCCGAATCGATATCCAAAGCGTGCCAGTCGATTTGACCTGATAATCGACAAGGATGAAGATACGAACACTTTGGTCCTGACAACAGCGATACGCCCGGAAGTCACGGCCAAGAGGTGCTCACGTGGAACTCAAGAATCGCCGAAGGTTGCACTGAAACGATGCAGCTCGCCGAATCAATGAGAACTCGTAAAAAAGGAAAAAATATGCAAATTGACGAAGTCGCCGAAAAGTAAGTAGATGCGAATAGGAGTAAAAATTGGTTTTGATATTGATTGATATTTTATTACATTGCCCCTTACTCCATATTTATACCCTGATCTAAAGAGACACAACCAAACACAACTAGGACACCAATCCCATATCTAAGGAAACACGTGACTCTTACATGAATCATAACCTAACAAATACAGAAAAGGAAATCAACTCCTATCTATTTCCCTGTCCGCCTCAATTACGATGGAAATCTCACCGTCCTCCTTCCCATCGGCATACTCCCTATTTCATCGGCAGTAGTCTTCAAGTCTTCCTTCATTGGCATACTCCCTGTTTCATCGGCAGTAGTCTTCAAGCCTCCCTTCATCGGCATACTCCATGTTTCATCAGCAGTAGTCTTCAAGCCTCCCTTCATCGGCATCGACAATAACACCTCCAACCTCATCGGCAACGCCTGAGTCCAAATCAACCTTTCCATCGACCATCACCAGCTATCGGCAACCATCTTTACAAACTGGCTTTCATTGGCTATCAAAGTATTCAATAACTTTCCCCTTGCCGATTAGTCCACTCCGATTATTTTGACACGTGCAAAAAACGGTGTCAACACATGCCCCCCAATTTCGGAGTATAAAACCACTAATGCTCCGAAATTTACTCCAGATAACGCTTGCCTCTGCCCGATTATCGTAACTCATTCTCCAAGCCAAAACTTGATTTGTTATCAAATCCAATCAAATCTAATCTTGATTCACGCACTTCAGTAAATATCGCACAATCGCCAACCATTCTTGCCTTGATTATGGTTAAGATACCAAAACAATAACCCATCGGCAAGATCTTAACATGATAATGCTGCCATTTTCAGAATTAAAATATCATGTATCGATATCCCTTCCAAGTCATGATTACTTGTTATCAACCCATCTGTACAATCCCCTGATCATCGCGCGAACAGTTACCATATCCCTCTGAACCGCCTTGACCTATATGCGCGTGACATAGAGATAAGTCCAAAATACCCTTATTCTGGGCGGCTTATAAATAGATTTCTCCGGAACCCTCATTTTCTATCTTCAGCCTCCAATCCTTGGCATTCTCTCTCTCCGGCGGCGACTCCGACGAACAACCGCGCGACCTCAACCAACAAGAACCCTTCTCCGGCGCTAACTTCAAGTTTCCGGCTCGTACCTCCACCTTCCTCAAGACAATGGCCATCAACTTCGACGTCCCCACGGTTCGCTCCATTTCCATTACCTTTTACTTTGATCTTTTTGCAAATTCATTCAGTTGGTGATTTTTCTTTTCCTCTGTCTTCTGGATTTCATAACCTTAGGAACTGCGCAACAAATTAGTTATCCCAACCGATCAGCCACACGTCCAATGCCTTGGACCAATGGGCAACCCAGATCCAACCAATCTGATCAATGCAGAGGTTAACAGAATCCCCTTTAGAGCCCAAAATTTCTCTTTGAATTTGTGGAAAGACACATTCCGATCTTGGCCCAAAACCACCAAAGGGTGGAAAGATTGGTACTTAAGGGTTAATAGATCGATGCAAGTATACTGGGCAGAACGAAGATTAGACCAATGCATCAGGCTCTCTATTGCCGATATGCAGAAAAATGAATCAATGATAATTGCAGCTGCTTATTTCTGGTCAGACACGACCAATACTTTTATGTTTGGACATGGCCCAGCTACTCCTACCCTTGCCGATGTCCACATGCTTACTGGCTTGGACATCTCAACTACCGATGAAGGCTCCATCTATGGTAGAAAGTCTGAATATAGGGTGAATACCCGCAACATCGGCGGTTGGACAGGATATATTCAAGAATACCAGAAAACCGGGACACTTAGCCAGAGGGAACATGCCACATTCCTGAATATGTGGTTAGAAAAATTTATCTTCTGTGGTCGATCAGTAGGACCAACCAACGCCTTCCTCCCTGCAGCTGAACTTTTGGCTAATGGCGTAAGGTTTCCCCTTGGCCGATACCTTCTGAGCTCCACTTATCATCTTCTTCATCAAGTGTCTCAGAAACTTTTGCTTGGCGAACCCATCGGCAACCTGGGAGGCCCGTGGTGGTTCATCAACATGTGGTTGAATGCCCATATGCACAAACGTTTGCAATGGGACTTTTTTGCTCAACAATTCCCACGAGAAATTGCTGAAGACTATGTGCTCGGGGATGATGAATCGGCAACACGCTCACCCCTCAATTTTGGTGAAGCCATAATTGTCCTTCCTGGAACAGAAGCCAACGAAGACCAAATCGGCAGATTCTTTCAAAGCTTCTACAATGGTCTTTCTCGTGATCATAGGGCCTGGGTGCCTTATATCGACGAAGAAAACAGATTCCCCCTTCTTTTCAACTTTGCCGATGACACTCTGAATCAAGATAATGAGCTCATGATGGCTATCATCACTCCCAGGGCAATTCCAGTAAACACATTCGGCAGCGGGAAAAACACCAACATTACATATGAATTTTACAACCCATCGGCAGTATCCCGCCAATTGGCTTTTGGGCAACTACCAATCAAACTCTGCTTTGCCGATGTGATCAAACCCAGGGAAACAATCACCTGCGGAACAGACTGGAACAAGGTAGTACAACTCTCTCCTGATGCTGATACTACAGATGTTGATCTATCCACCTGGACACCAATATCTTTCATCACCGAGTCATACAAGCAATGGTGGCGAGAGTGGAAAGAACAACTGTTCGCAACTTCTGCTCACACATATCGGCACATGATCGACCCTGAATATGCCATCCCTGACGATGCGGTAAGTTTCCTTTAACTCCCTTCTGCTTTTCCCTTCATATATCAGTAACTGATTCTCTTGTAACAGGTTAACAACCCAGCACCATCGGTGAGCAAAAGTGGGAAACCCTTCAATCTCCGGCCTGTTTCCCCAACATCGCCGATCGGCTACAACGCTCCCACCTTAGCCGCTTTGACCCACCAGAAGATTCGTACCAAGACCATCACTTCTAAGTCCAAATTGGCTACATCCAGGGCTACTCCATCGGCCGCTGCTACAACCTTGGTCAAAGCCTTTAAGGTAACAACCTTGTTTATTTTCACTTATGCCGATCACAAACTGTATTAACCTTAATCATCAGGGGGTAAGAGCTGCTACTGGATCGTCATCGGCAATTCCGCCGATATCAAGCACCATTCCTTCAGAGGTCTCTTCTTGACTTTACATTTTATCTGTTAAATATCATATCTTACACTTGTTTTGCAGCAACAATTGGGTACATCGGCAAACGTACCAGATGTCCAAGCTTCACAACCAACAAGTGTCGATGCCCCCCAGCCAATCGTTGCCGATGCTCAAGCAAAGCGCAAAGCTTCAACAGATACTGAAGCACAGCCAAAACGACAAAGGTCTATGTCGATCCCTACATCTGCCCCAATGTCATCGGTCATCATACCTCAAGAGCCCACCACCGATGAAGTCACAGAGGATATCCCATCGGCAAGCTCAGCCGATCCCCCACACGACATACTCCAGGTTGCCTCCTCCAGTCAAGCACAGGAAATTGCCTTGAAACAGGTAAACCAATCAGCCCATCTGATTTTACAATACTCATACTTACCCCTAACTGATCTCCTTTTCTCTCTCTCAGGAACAAGATTCCCCGAACAGCCTATTTTCCTTTGCCATTGACATTTCTGACGACGATGGAGAGGAGACAAGTTCTTCCCTTGCACTGGGAACAATATCGGCAGAGACTAAATCCAAGTTGGAAACCCTCCTGAACTTGCTACAGCAAGGAACCGCCCAACTGGTAGATGATTCGGACCCCGCAAAGGCAATTTTCAAAACAATTCGTGGCCAGGTCCCTGCCGATGTTGAAGAAATACTCTTCCTAGCAGCTCACTTAGAAAGCCGCCAACTGCAATATCAACGGGCTGCTCAGCGCATTGCCGATAGAGCAGCTCAAGCTCAACTTAAAGAAGAGATGCTACAACTGAAACAAATCGCTGATGAGAAGCACAAGGGCATCGTCAACTTGCAGACTTCGGGTGCTGCACTTAAGCAGAAAATCTTGGATCTATCAGCAAGGAAGGTAGCTCTATTGGCTGAATTGAAAGAAATCGACGCAGCCTTAACTCATGCTCAACAAGAAGAAAGCCAGCTACCCAATGCCGTCAAAGCCCTTCAGCAAGAAAGAGATATCCAAGCTCGCAAAGCTTTAGCCATGAAGAAAAAACTCAAGCCTGTGGAGGGTGCTGCCGATGACGATATCAAAGAAATGGAGGAAGCCGACCAGATTCGCCTGCGTGCGATATTAGCTATCCAATCCTTGTTGAACGTGTAATCTTATTTATTGTATCGGCACTTTATGAGACATTGACACCCTTGCATAATTCTAGCCGATAGTACTGTTATCGGCACTTATACTTTTATGCATCTGTCCAGATACTAGGGTAATATCTCTTTAAATATTTTCCATTTAACGCTCTGGGAAACACAACCCCTTCGAGGGTTTCTAAAATATATGCATTACCAGGAATAGACTGATTTATCCGATATGGACCTTCCCAATTAGGAGACCACTTTCCAAACTTTGAACTTTTGGTCCCAATCGGTAAAATCAACTTCCAGACCAGATCTCCATCGGCAAACTCTTTTACTTTCACCTTCTTGTCATACCATCTAGCTACTCTTTTCTTATTTTCTTCGATACTAACTAAAGCCCTTAACCGATGACCCGCCACATCTTCCAACTCATCCTTCATAAGAGTATTATAATCATCGGCTGTCAGCTGATTTTGAGAACGTATTCGTCTAGAGCCAACCTTAATTTCCCAAGGCAATACTGCATCGTGTCCATATACTAACTGATAAGGCGTTACTTTGGTTGCACCATGACATGACATCCGATATGACCACAAGGCTTCATTTAATACTGTATGCCACCTCCTAGGATTTTCTTCAATTTTGCGCTTAATGAGTTTGATGATCCCTTTGTTAGAAGCCTCAGCTTGACCATTAGCTTGAGCATAATATGGAGAAGAATTTAAAATTTTAATTCCCATACCTACAGCAAACTCATCAAATTCTCCTGATGTAAACATAGTACCCTGATCGGTAGTGATAGTCTGAGGAATACCAAATCGGTAAACAATATGCTCTTTCACAAAATCAATCATATTGACCGATGTCACCTTTTTTAAAGGAATTGCCTCAACCCACTTTGTGAAATAATCGGTAGCAACCAGAATAAATTTATGTCCCTTACTCGATGGCGGATAAATCTGACCAATGAGATCAATAGCCCATCCCCGGAACGGCCATGGTTTGATTATAGGATTCATAGCCGATGCAGGCGCTCTTTGAATATTACCAAACTTTTGACACCCCTGGCATCCCTTAAAATATTTAAAACAATCTTCAAGAATAGTTGGCCAATAGTACCCATTCCTTCTGATCATCCATTTCATCTTGAAAGCCGATTGATGTGCCCCACATACTCCTTCATGAATTTCACCCATCAAGCTTTTCGATTCATCATTGCTAACACATCTGAGTAAAACTCCATCTATAGTTCGATAATATAATTCATCGTCGAGGAGCACATATTTGGTAGCTTGGAACCTTATACGTCTCTCAACCTTTCTATACGGATCCTTTAAATAATCGACAATCTCCTTCCTCCAGTCATCGGTATCAACTGCCGATGTTAGCACTTCCTGAATAGGCTGATACCCTGAAGCATGCTGAGCTAGTCGATTAGCTTCCTCATTATGCAATCGAGAGATATGTTCAAGACGAAAATCTCTAAATCCTTTCAATAATTGCAAACACCTTTCATAATACGAAATCAAAGCTTCACTTCGGCATTCATAAATTCTAGCCAATTGATTTATAACTAGCATAGAATCACCAAAGATTTCAACAACATCGGCATGTATCTCCTTCAGCAATTCTAACCCCTTTATCAAGGCTTGGTATTCAGCTTGATTGTTTGTCGCTGTAGCAACAATCGGCAATGAAAACTCATACTTCTTTCCTTGAGGTGAAATTAACACAATGCCGATACCTGCTCCTTCACCACATGTGGACCCATCGAAGAAAAGTGTCCAGGGAGCAATCCCCAGAGAATCCACCGTATTACAATGCTGAGTGACAAAATCAACCATCACTTGCCCTTTAACTGCCTTAGTTGATTTGTAGCGTAGTTCAAATTCTGATAATGCTAAAATCCATTTGCCGATTCTACCACTTAATATCGGCATCGACAGCATATACTTGACCACATCGTCTTTGCATATGACCGTACATTCGGCAGATAACAAATAATGCCTTAATTTGACACAAGAAAAGTATAAGCACAGACACAATTTCTCGATAGCCGAATACCTCGTCTCAGCATCCACTAATCTTCTGCTCAAATAATAAATAACACGTTCTTTCCCTTCAAATTCTTGAATAAGAGCTGAACCGATAACTGTATCATCAGCTGACAAATATAACCTGAAAGGCTTCCCATGTTGAGGTGGAACTAGCACTGGAGGATTTGATAAATATTTCTTAATTTCATCAAGGGCTAATTGCTGTTCAACTCCCCATACAAACTCCTGATCAGCTTTCAATTTAAGTAGTGGGCTGAAAGCCTTGATCTTACCCGACAGATTGGATATGAATCTTCTAATGAAATTAATCTTACCGATCAAAGATTGCAATTCAGTCTTATTGGCAGGAGCAATTACCTTGTTAATTGCATCAATAGACTTCCTACTGATTTCAATGCCCCGCTGATGCACCATAAAACCCAAGAATTGTCCTGCCGATACACCGAATGCACATTTATTAGGATTCATCTTCAATCCATGCTTCCTTGTGCACTCCAGTATCTTTCGTAGATCGGCTAAATGTGCTGTGATATCTCCAGACTTAATCACTACATCATCAATGTAGATCTCCACTAATGTGCCGATGTACTCATGAAAAATAAAGTTCATAGCCCTTTGATAAGTAGCACCGGCATTTTTCAAACCAAACGTCATGACTATCCACTCGAACAACCCCACATGACCTGGACATCTGAAAGCAGTCTTGGGAATATCTTCCTCAGCCATGAATATTTGATTGTAACCTGCATTACCATCCATGAAGCTGATAATTCGATGTCCAGCCGCAGCATCAATCAACAAATCAGCAATCGGCATTGGATAGCCATCCATCGGTGTGGCTTTATTGAGATTCCTGAAATCAATACAGACATGAAGTTTTCCATTTTTCTTATAAACAGGAACCACATTAGAGATCCACTCTGCGTATCGACATTGCCGAATAAACTTTGCTTCAATTAATTTAGTTATTTCGGCCTTAATGTCAGGAAGTACATTAGGGTTGCATCGGCGCGCTGGCTGCTGATGTGGCCGAAATCTAGATTTGATAGGTAACCGATGTTCAACTATCGATCGGTCTAATCCAGGCATCTCAGTATAATCCCAAGCAAAACAATCTTTATATTCTTTTAACAAATCTGTTATTCGCTGCTTACACTTGGAATCTAACTTAGCACTAATAAAAGTAGGTCTTGACCTATCACCATCACCGATATCTACTTCTACTAAATCATCTGCCGATGTGAACCCTTGACCTAATTTTCCATCATCGGCAAACCTATCCATTAAAACTCCTCTTCAGAACCGACTGCTTGGATCGGTGGAATTTCATAATCAGCAACTCTAAGGAACTCTTTTTCCCAAGCTTCTCCTGATATGCATTTAGTTCGCTCATAAGTATCTGATTCTGCCGATGCGATGATATAAGAAGAATCACCAGGGACGACCTCAATCTTATCCCCAATCCACTGTACGAGGCATTGATGCATTGTAGAAGGAACACAACAATTAGCATGAATCCAATCCCTCCCTAGAAGCAGATTATATGCACCCTTGCAGTTGATAACAAAGAACGTTGTTGGCAAGGTTTTGCTGCCGATGGTCAATTCAACGCACATTGCCTTCAAAATCTTTCAACATCATATCGGTTTTGGTCAAGTCTTGATCTCCTTTACCAAGTTTCCGATACATCACGTAAGGCATAATATTAATCGCAGCCCCTCCATCAATAAGTACCTTAGACACAGGCTGCCCATCAACTCTGCCCTTCACAAATAAAGCCTTAAGATGCTGTCTCTCGTCATCGGTAGGTTTCTCAAAAACAGCCATCATTGGATCTAGTGTTAGCTGAGCTACTTGATCAGAGAGAACAACTTCTTCCTCATTATCAGATAGTGCCAGAAACTCCATCGGCAACATGAATACCATATTAACATCTGCCGATGGACCCTTATTTTTGTGTTTTACCTGCCACTGCTGATGACCAGACCTTTCATTGGAGGAATTTTCCTCTTGGTATAAATCCTCCTGACGCTCACGTTGCATCCTCCTTCTCTGCGTCTTTGTCAGACCCTCTGGGCACCATCGAGGAAACTTGGTTTTCCAAACCGGCTGATAACAAGTCCTAGTTGGTTCTACACGACGTATATTAGGATCCCTGTAGAATATTTCCTCATCGGGAACTCTTGCGTTTGCCATCTCCTCAAGCTCCTCTTGATTCCTTGGAAAATATCCAGCGCGTTTACCAAGCCTCTCATGTACACTAAGTCTGCCCCCCAGCCGATCATGCACTGATGCTCTGCCTCTGATCGGCTCGTTGATAGACAAACCCTGACTACCACGTTGAAACCTCCTTTCTAAACGATTGACTCCGTAATAACCATTACACTCAGGGCAATTTTCAACAGTTGGCAATTTAATACCTTCTTCCCAGCAATGGATGAAAAACGGACATCTCCAATGATCTTTATGTCGATTCCATTCTTCCTGACGTTTCATTTCTTGCTGTTGTCGGTATCGGTCATTACATTGACGCCAACCCTCCTGTTGCCTTCGATGAGTAATCACAATGCCAGGTCGAGGAGGATTTTTGGAACTACTGCTTTCTCCTAGCAAACCCTTACTTTTTGCATCATCGGTAGTTATCCGATGTTGGGGGTCCACTGACGCGTTTTTCTCAGCAGCCTCTGACGTCAATACCTTGGTCTTTCCTTTGGCATCCAACATATTTGCTGGAAAAGGGTGTTGATCAATTTTCATCGGCTTCTGGGTCTTGGAAGTACCAAACTTAATTCTCCCAGATTCAATAGCCGATTGTAACTGTTGCCTGAATACCTTGCACTCATTTGTACTGTGTGAAGTTGCATTGTGCCATTTGCAGTACAAAATCTTCTTCAACTCTTCTGCCGATGGGATCACATGATTAGGTGACAGCTTAATTTGGCCCTCTTGAAGCAGAAGATCAAATATTTTATCGGCCTTGGTGATATCAAAGGTAAACTTTTCTGGCTCTTTTTGACCAAAGGGACATGATATCGGCTTTTTATTCTTAACCCACTCAGCTAAGCCGATAACTGGTTCTTCATCAGAGTCAGAATCTCCTACTTCTTCAACAAATGATACCTTTTTACTCCAGTTCTTTTTAGGTTCAAAAACCCTAGTATCTTGATCAGAGATCCTTTGCACAAGATGACTGAGGCTTTCAAACTCCTGAGAAGCATATCTGTCTTTAAGATGTGGCAATAACCCTTGGAAAGCCAGATCGGCAAGCTGCCGATCATCCAGCACCAGGCTGTAGCACTTATTTTTTACATCTCGTAGCCTTTGTACAAAGTTCTCTACCGATTCATCATTACGCTGTCTCAATTTTACTAAATCGGTAAGCTTCTTTTCATGGATTCCAGCAAAGAAGTACTTATGGAACTGTTTTTCTAGATCAACCCAAGTAATAATAGAATTTGGTGGTAATGAAATAAACCATGTAAATGCTGATCCAGACAAAGATGATGAAAATAATCGAACTCTTAATTCATCTCTGTTAGCTGCCTCTCCGCATTGAATAATGAAGCGATTGACATGTTCCATTGTTGATGTATCATCTTGCCCAGAGAATTTAGTGAAATCCGGTACCTTGTACCGATTTGGGAGAGGAATTAAATCGTATGCAGGAGGGTATGGAGTCCGATAAGAATAAGTATTGACCTTGGGCTTTATCCCAAACTGATCCTTCATGATTTCTGCTATCTTATCGGCCTAGAAAGCATCAGCCTCCTGCTGACGAACTGGTTGAATTTCTACAGGAGGTGCCTGCTGACATCCCTCCACATATCTTTGTAGCCCACGATCTCCAGCAATCGGCATATTTGCCGTTACTTGTGGCCCATTAGCCTGTTGGAAAGGATTCATCGGCTGGGCTGCCGATGCTTGATTCTGGAAACCAGCTTGCATATGACCTTGTTGAATCCCTGCAACCTGCTGATTTCGCTGAACTGTATGTTGAACAGGTAACTGTCCTGACCAATCATTATTAGAACTCATCGGTACAAAACTTACCGATGGCTGGTAATGTGCGGATATTGTTGGATAATTATAACTGGTTTGAGGCATGAACTGAACCCCAGTTTGACTCATAGCAGGGGCTTTCTGCTGCATCGGCAGTAAGCTCGCCGATGGACTTGAATTGAATGTTTGAACCATAGGCATCTAGAAACCTCCTGGAGTTGGTTGCACAGAAGTAGTTGCGGCATATTGAGGCACTTGAGCCATCGGCGAAACGTCCGATGGTATAGGCGCTCTTCCTACTGCATCAATCACTGGAGGTAATCTAGGATTGAAAGCAGATGACTCTGGAGGCATGCCATATCCCCACCAATTAGTAGGAATCTGGCTATTCTAAGATACAGGGCCTGACATAGCTGATGCCGATAGATCTGTATTAAGCTGAACTCGCCCTCCTGGTAGTACCTGATCTGATTGTATCGGTGTAGATTGAATATTAGGTGAGCCTGCCAATACTGGAGGGGAAGTAACTTCTGTACCCACAACGGCCGAAGGAGCCGATGGAGTTTTGACAGATGCCGGCTCTGGTTGATGATAGGCAGGCCCAACGTAATGTGGCGCCGCTTGTCCTTCTTTGAGAGTTCGAACCACAGCATTATGAACAGTATTGGACAGCACATTGGAATGATTAATCAAAGCATGATTTACTGCAGAATTAACCATCTCTTGAAGTTTACCAGGATTGGAGTCAAAGGTAACCTGCCGAGGCAACGGCAAATCTTGCTTCTGGATGACTTGTCCACTCTTGTTCAAGCTAAACGATCTCAGACAAAGCTGCTTGTATTCTTCTACAGCCTTTTCCATAGCCTGCCTCTGTTCTTCCTTGAGATCTTCTTCTGATACTGCGATAATGTTCCCTGAATCGATCTCGGAATTGAACATATTGATTGATCTGTCCCACCGAGCGTGCCAAAAGATGTGTTGATGCAAAAGTGGATCTGCAAACACAAAGGGCTAATACCCGAATCGATATCCAAAGCGTGCCAGTCGATTTGACCTGATAATCGACAAGGATGAAGATACGAACACTTTGGTCCTGACAACAGCGATACGCCCGGAAGTCACGGCCAAGAGGTGCTCACGTGGAACTCAAGAATCGCTGAAGGTCGCACTAAAACGATGCAGCTCGCCGAATCAATGAGAACTCGTGAAAAAGGAAAAAATATGCAAATTGACGAAGTCGCCGAAAAGTAAGTAGATGCGAATAGGAGTAAAAATTGGTTTTGATATTGATTGATATTTTATTACATTGCCCCTTACTCCATATTTATACCCTGATCTAAAGAGACACAACCAAACACAACTAGGACACCAATCCCATATCTAAGGAAACACGTGACTCTTACATGAATCATAACCTAACAAATACAGAAAAGGAAATCAACTCCTATCTATTTCCCTGTCCGCCTCAATTACGATGGAAATCTCACCGTCCTCCTTCCCATCGGCATACTCCCTATTTCATCGGCAGTAGTCTTCAAGTCTTCCTTCATCGGCATACTCCCTGTTTCATCGGCAGTAGTCTTCAAGCCTCCCTTCATCGGCATACTCCATGTTTCATCGGCAGTAGTCTTCAAGCCTCCCTTCATCGGCATCGACAATAACACCTCCAACCTCATCGGCAACGCCCGAGTCCAAATCAACCTTTCCATCGACCATCACCAGCTATCGGCAACCATCTTTACAAACTGGCTTTCATTGGCTATCAAAGTATTCAATAACTTTCCCCTTGCCGATTAGTCCACTCCGATTATTTTGACACGTGCAAAAAACGGTGTCAACACATGCCATCATGGAGGTTGAGGTATACACCCCCGGCTATCTTTGAACCACCGCTTCCTTTCTTTCGTAGATAGAAAAGATGGCGGAAAAATTGAAATGGGGCTGGAAGCCACCATACGCTTTGCACAGATGAATAAAAGTGGCGACAAGGAGGATTGAGTTGGGATGCAGATTGCAAATTCCAATCTTGTAGTAAAGATAGAGCCCTTGAAGAAATGGATGTACCGAAACTCCAAATCCCCGTTTGAAGAAATCCTCGAACACCATGATCTCACCTGGTTGTGGATCGGGGTACCCCTCGCCCTCCGGCGCATGCCATCCTGCGAGCTCCTTATTGTGGAGTACCCCCATGGTGACGAGGTCTTCAATGGTCTGCTCATTGCTTTTCGACTTCCACCATTCCTTCGCCATGACCCCTGTTTTCTTCTGTGCATCACTTTTTGCCATGACTCCAGCCTTGCTGGTGAACGGGGAGTGTTCTGATCTTCAACAGCAGCGGGGGATTAGCAGTGGTGGCAGTCAAAGTGGCAGTGGATTGATTGGTGGCAATTTCGGAGGTGTTAGGGTTAGTTGGCGAGAGGAAGACGAAAGCTGTGGTTGTGAATGGCAATGGGGTTTAGTAAATAGTAACTGACCTATCATATATTGTATTTAACCCAAGAGTTATGCCATTTTGTCTGCCTAGGATTCTTGGGGGACGTGCGCACGTGCCGCAGACGATTGTTTTCACAGCCTTGAGATCTATGCCAATATATGCGCCTCTTCGTTGCCAGTGTGGGAGGGCCCACGCTGATGCACCTACTAACAGGTGTCATGCAACTATTTGCTTGACAAGACAAAAAGGCAGTATGACGTGCTATACTCGTCTACTTTTTTGAACAGATGTGTCAGACCGGACTTGTTAGAACAAATAAATAAATATATACATAAAATAATAGTAAAAGTGGCATATGGTTTTTTGCTACACTTTTTCGCTTGGGGACTGTCGCGATTATCCTTGTGCTCGAGGACTGTCCCGACCACCATCATGCTCGAGGACTGTTCCGACCACCATCGTGCTCGGGGACTATTCCGACCACTCTCGTGCTCGGGACTGTCTCGACCACAATCATGCTCGGGGACTATTCCGACCACTCTCGTGCTTGGGACTATCTCGAACGCCATCGTGCTCGGGGACTATCCCGATTACCTTTGTGTTCAAGGATTGTCCCGACCACGGTTATTCTCGGGAATTCATCATTTTTCCAATGTTGCGTTCAGGGACTGCCCCGACCACTCTCCGACCATTGCTCAGGGACCGCTCTCCTTGACTACATGTGATTTGTACTCACATACAGTTGAGAGGCATTTATTTTTTTCTCACTTAGACCTTGCTACAAGGCTGATACCTCGCCTTCCAGCAAGCTCAGGGACTACATTGGTACGATGCACCTGCCGGTGCAGTTCGTATCGCTTGTACGACGATTGGATTCTCAACTTAACTAGGAATTCTTTTTAGACCCTAGCACCACGTGCCTACATCACCTACTACCAGGCTCGGGGACTAAGTGGGCACACTTTACCTTGCGATGAATGTGCTTATTTTATCGACCCCTACGCTCTGATTGTTGGCCATATCTACTACTGTACAAGGGTCACTTACATTTCTTTTCAGAAATACAAGTGGGCACACTTGATCAGGAAAGAAATCTTTTTCTTTTTTCTTTAGAGCACCATGCATTCTTTGGACAACCAAAATCTTTGGCTATAATCGTGGTCTACTGCTCTCTGTGCTGACCAGAATACTGGCACAATTGCTTGGTCAATGTTTCAACCAATTGGAGATGACATGAAGACAGACCGTATTAGCCGAAGAAGATCAAACGGTGTGTCGCAACATAATACATGGTGCTCAGGGACTAGCTGTGGGGGTATTAACCCCTATACCCTTACGGCTAGGATTGGGCCGGCCTGGACCAGGGGGTCCGGCCCACTAGAAGACGACGCGCGGCCTAGCTGATCCGCTTGGAGTCCCGCGCAAGGAATCAAGGCAGACTTGGAGATCAAGCAAGATCCTGGTCGGTTAGAATAGGAATCCTTATCCGGCCACCTATGACAATTGTAACTGGTTAGGATTAGTTTCTAGATCTATAACCCTGCCCCCTAGACTATATAAGGTGGGCAGGGGACCTCTCTCAAAAATCATCTCATTGACATACAGCAATATAATCAGACACAGGACGTAGGTATTACACCTTCATGGCGGCCAAACCTGGATAAAACCTCATGTCTGTCTTGCATCATCATCTCGTTCATGGCTTGCGTACCTGTTTATCGATAATCTACTACCTTGGGCATACCCCTAGGTAGACTGCCGATCATATTTCGTCGACAGTTGCCGACCGTTGAGATCAAGCGACTAAGGTTGAATGGAGGCGACGCGTCGCATGCATCTGTTGACCGAATGCTAGACCTGGTGCGTCTAGTTGATCTGACCAGAGCGTCCGGTCACCCCGAGCTGTGCCTAGTGAAGGGGTACAACGGCTATATTTTCATGGGGGCTATAAATAGAAGGTGGTCTCAGCCATGGCTGAAAAAGAGCACCTTGGGGGACTTTGTGTCCATGCTTGAGAGTGCTTAGGAGCTCTCCATCTCACATACGCTTGATAGTTATCATCCAATTGTGTGAGAGAGCGATTCTAGTGCGATTGCATCATGAGATTACATCTAGTGGCACTAGGTGATCAAGTTACAAGCCGGTGGTGCTTCTTACTCTTGGAGGTTGCCACCTCCTAGATGGCTTGGTGGTGGTCTCTGTCGAAGCCCACAAGAAGCTTGTGCGGTGCTCCGGAGAAGAGCTTTATGAGGGGCATTGTGCTTGCCCCGTGGGAGCTGTGAAGAGCAACTCTAGTAGAGCGAGACACGAAGGGCGACAAGTGGTCTGGCCGGGTCAAGTGCTAGAGCTTGTGGTAAGCACTCCATGTGGGAGAGTGTGACTTGCGGATCACCACTAGCAAGAGGACATACGGCAACCTTGTAGCTTGTCTTAACGAGGACTAGTGTGTTGGCAAGCACGTGAACCTTGGGATAAAAAATCATTGTGTCATCCTTGTATTCCCGTTGGTTTGCATCCTCATTACACAAGCTTGTATTTACATTTCATATACATTGTGCTTGTGTAGTTGCTCTTGTAATTAGTTAGCTTGCGTAGCTCACTAGTTACCTTCTTGCTTGTGTAGCATAGAAGTAGCTCTCTTGCGTGGCTAATTTGGTTTGTGTAACCTTGTTAAGTCACATTGCTTAGTTTGTGTAACTAAGTAATTTGCGCTCTATATTTTGGCTTGTGTAGCCTTGTTTTTGAGCATTGCTAATGAGCTTAGGTGGCTTTGTGCTTTTGCTTACTGGCATATGTAGGAGCTCCCTCGTTGCTTAAAATACTAGTGGCATAGGTTTGTGTGACCTTGCTCCTAGAATTGGATAGGTGAGCTCTAGCTAGCCTGGCACCTTTGTTGCCTAATTAGGATCTTTATAAGGTGCTTGTGAACTTCGATAGAGGGGTGTAGTCTTGGCTAGACTGATTGTTTTAGTTCCGCGTTTGTTTTGGTTAGCCGGCGTGATTAAATTTAGAAAGAACTATTAATCCCCCCCTCTAGTCCACGATCTAGATCCTACAAAACCTCACTAAACACTAGGCCTAAATCTAGAGCAAGCGCATAAGCGATGGTCTAATCAACCTAAGCACTTCGCAAAGCACCTACGCTAATCACCTAATGAATCACTAAGCACTATGCAAGTGCAGATCACAAAAATGGTATATCAACACCCTTGGTATGTTTCCTCAGCTCTCCTCACTTCTAATGGCATGTTGGGGGGTTATTTATAGCCCCATAAGTGAGAACTAGTCGTTGGACCCCGAGACCCAACAATCTGCTAGTGACCGGACGCTGGTCACGTCCACATCAGATGTGTCCGGTCTTCCTGACCGTTGAAGCTAGCGCGTTGATCGGAGTCATCGCTGAGTCCGGTCACTTGCCATCAGACGTGTCCGATCACGTTTGCGTCTCTCTAGAACCTTTCTAGAATCGATCGGACGCTACTGCCTGGTGCGTCTGGTCGTCCATCTATCGTGTCCGATCATAATGAAGGTGTTGCTGTGATGATGAACAGTGCCATCGTCGTGTCTGGTCATATTTCTTCTTTAGCGTCCGGTCGCCTACTAATGCTTGCCATTGTCTCAGACTGCCCATCAGACGCGTCCGATCCTTACGAAGGGCGCATCCGGTCGCCTCTGCCAAGCTTGTTTCTTCATGGTTTTGCGTTCGGCTTGGTTTCCATCTTCATGATTGGACTTTGCTTGATATCTTAGGTCTTCTCTTATGCTTCTAGGGTCTTGCTTACAGTGTTGATCGTCGGATCATCATGTCGTCTTCGTCCAAGTCACGTCTTGCACCCTATTGAACTATAAAACAATTACTTACAAATTCATTCATCCAATTTGGTTGTGTTGGTCATCGAACACCAAAATCCAAAGTAAATGAGTCTAGGGTCCATTTTCCTTACAATGTGATAATAGGTTCTGCCCTATCGACCAATTTTAGATTTTAAGGCTGCCCCTATGGCCCATTGGCCTGCTTTCATGTGCCGAGTCAACTAACCAATAGGTCGACTCGACCTATTGTCATCCCTACCTTTAACTATTTAGTAGTGATGGATTGTTCATGTAGGGCAGAGGGTGAGTCCATCTTTAGTGTGACCTCTTACCTCTTGAATTTGATGTTAGGCTTAAAAGCACGGGTTATAGTAAATAACATCTTTTTTCGGGTGCTATAAAGCAACATGGTAGCTATTGCTGAGCTACGACAAATAGTTGTTTTTAAGAAAACCATAAAAGACATAATTGATTCACAAAACATGACAATCATGAAATTTGATGAACACAAATATGTTTTCAAAGTTTTAGGAGTCTATGGAACATCACTTAATATGACATTACAATATATTCATGAAACTCAAGTATTCAATTTTCCAAAGACCAACTTAGCAACAAAATATAAGTAAATTGTCACAGTTACCTAAGCAATTTAGCAACGCAAAAGCGCAAATATAGCAATCATAGCTGACATAGCGGCAGAAACTCAATAGCTTAGCATGTACTCTCTCCAGCAGCACAGTTATAACCCACTATTTAAAACCATGATCTGATGGCTCCTCTCATCCTCGCTCGAAGCTCACATGGGACCAATTTGGGTTCGTGTGTTGGCAGGCATTGACCCCGGTCGCCAGGTGACCAAAATCGATGGACTGAAAAATAAGTTGCCTGATAGGCAAAATTGTCTGGCGAGATAAACTAAGATGCCCACAGTGTCGCTGTTACTAGAGATTTTGGCTGAATGAGATGTACGACTATCGTCACAAATTTACTGTAACAGAGACGTTTCCATGGACTCCAGCAATGAAGTTTTGCATCAGATCAGTCACCACTCTCCAAATGGATGTGTGTCGCCTTCAATTAACACTATATCACACACTTTTTACAGCGACTACGAAAGAGTCACTATAAGTCATTATAGCGATCGATCATGGTTCGTATAACCCTTTAATGATCGATGTCATTGGACGGTGTAAGTGGCGTCGGTATAAAGTCAACCAATAGTTGGATGCTGTTAGTTATATCGACACATGATCTATTACAATCTTTACCGACCAATGGTTTGATGGTATATATCTTTTTACCGACCAACAATCCATCACCATGAACTAACATGCATGATTATATATAATTAATTTACATTTACCATATAATTTCAAGCCTATTAAACATCCACAACAACCCACATTACTCGTTAACCACATAATAATCCATAGCAATTCACGTTACTCATCAAGCGCGTAGTTATATAAACATATCATTAAAGCCTTGGAGGGGCGGCGGACGACTGGGATGCGTGGTTTTTTTCATGGAGGAAGAATATGAGAAAGGAGAAGGTGGGGAGTGAGGGAGTGTGGCGGCTGCAATATTTTGTATGAGGACGCATGTGGACTAGGGTTTGGGAATGCGGTGAGTAAAATTTGCATGCGCTATAGCTTTTTTGTCTACACCGACCAATGGTTTTACATTATTATTTACTTATAGCGACCAATTGTCTGATGATAAATATAACGACGGATGTATAGCTCCTATAAGCGCATTTACCGACCGATACTGTGTGACAACTCTTTACTGACCAATGCTGCACCGCTAATATCTACTTTTAGTGACCGATGTCTGATGCTACTTTTGATGTGTGGTACAGTGTAATGTCACACAACAACGGTGGAGGCCGGAGCTGCCACGTCCTTATGTCCGCAGCACCGCAGCAGCAACCAGCAAGATCGCGAGATAGAGTGGCCGAGCGGGCATGAGCGTCCCCATATGCCTTTTTTTATGACTTGTGTCAGGTAGTTGAAGGTTGAGGTGTGATTGTGTGAATGTGATGGCATAGCAGGGAACAGAAATACTTTTATTTTAGAACAGGGAACAGAAATACTTGTACAATGAGAATATCTGAACCAACCAGGTGTCGAGGCCCCAACGCGTTAAGCCTAAACCGAGCAGAACTGAACGAACTGAACGGGGAATGTGCGAATGCATGCAGACTTGGCGAGTCTAGCCTACCCGCCTGTGGGCTGTCGAAGCCCACGATTTGTGTCATCGGTTGTATCTCAATGGCCTGTTACCCCGCGGGCCCAGTTACAGGCGATTGAGCCTTGAGCGGGCCAATTTCTGGTATCGTTGAGTAGGCGGGCCATGCAATGTCCGTTGGTACGCAGCCGTGAATTCACTCCACCATCTAGCTGCGGACGCGGGGCGTGGTATAGGTTCTATTTTGATTTCATGGCAAGGTTTAGGGGTTGTTTGAATTCACGGAATAAAGTTTAGTCAGTTTGTTGCATCGAATATTTAGATACTAACTAGAAATGTTAAACATGATCTAATTATGAAACTAATTGCACATGAGTAGACTAATTAGCGAGATGAATTATTAAACATAATCAATCCATCATTAGCATATGCTTACTGTAGCACCACATTGTCAAATCATAGACTAATTAGGATTAATAGATTAGTCTCGCAAATTAGTCTCAATCTGTGCAATTAGTTTTATAATTAGTCTATGTTTAATACTTCAAATTAGTGTCTAAACTTTTTATGTGATAGGGACTAAAATTTTGTTCATGTAACCCAACACCGCCTTAGAGCAACTCTAATAGCATCTCTAATACTATCTCCAACAGAAGACTTATTTCAACACATAAATCTAAAATAGATCTCCAACAGAGTACCTATAGACTCTAACAGAGTACCTATACAAAAGATCTATTTTTGTTGACAGGAAAGGCATGACCCAAATATAAGCCTCCTCTCTCCTTGAAGGCTAGAAACTTATTTTGTAGAAAGAGATTCTTTTTTTTTGTTCTATTATTTGAGAAGACAAAAAATGAGTATTGGACCATCTGCCTGTAGCGCTATCTAAACATCGAATGAGTCTTGTATTTTGGGTACCGTTGTTGGAGATAGTCTAAGAGCCTTTCTAAAATCTACTTTCTGAATCATTATTTAGAGAGTCATTTGAGTAAAAAACATTTTCTATATCTTTATACTCTTCAACAATTTTTCTATATCTTATATGAAGTCTAAAGAGCTGCTCGCTCTCCATCTGTGGTTAGCGAGAAATCCGGAATAGAGGTTACTATATTTGGATATCCAATTGAAGATGTTGTTTTTTCACCGGAATCTCTATCTCTATGAATTAGGAAAGATATAAAGAGTTTTTAAAGAAGCTTAAGAGATTTTTAATATGCTTTTAAATTTATAGAACTAGAGATTTTGATGAAAAGTTTCCTCTGACAATCTCTTTAATTAAATATCTAAATATAGTCATTTTCTATTTTGAATTTCTCGCTAGATAAAGATAAACAGCCTGTTCGTTTGGTTGTGGCTTGTCGTAAACAATCGTAAATTTTTAGTTGGAACAGTATTTTTCTCTCACACAAACCAGCCAGCAGTATTTCTTCACGAACCAGCAACGATACGAACCATCCAACCGAACAGGCTGAAAAAGCGAGGGTGGCTTCCTAGGGTGCGCATGAGATATAGAAATACGAGGGTGGCTTCCTAGGGTGCCAATGAGATATAGAAAATGTACGGATGGTACAAAGATATAAAAACGGTTTTTACTTAAGTGACTCCTTAAATAATGATCGGTAAGCTAACATCATACTTCCTCCCATAAGTCTTCATCGTCTAAGCAAAAAAAAATCGAGTCTCCATCATATTAGATGGGGATAACTTGTTTGGCTTCTCGTACGTGCTATGCATTTGGTGTTCATTGGCTGCTCCTTGTCTGCATTTATTGCTCCTTAGCTGCTCATTGCCTTAAATGCAAATCAACGTTGTTTACTGCTCCTTGGTCATTACGCCTAAGGTTAAAATGATTGAGACTTATGGATGGAGGAAGTATAACCTATATTAATGCTTAACCAAAGGCATGTAAGCGCTACTGTGCTTAACCACTCTTGTGTATTTAAATCGTTCCCTCGTATGTGGCGGCCCTCGGATTCCACATCCACGGGTTAGCATGTCACACACCGCAGTCACTTCATCCTACATACTAATGGCTAGATCTTTTCTACCACTTTATTGCTTTTTCAAGATTTAGTGAATCACATTTCGGACCCATTATTAGGAGCCCATCCGCTTCAAGTGTCCAAGGAATTCCTGTAAATATAGTTTTTTATTGTCTCGTGGGTTATCTTGAGTGCTATGGTACCTTTTATCTATGGACTGCTTATGGGTCAGCCCCACAATCTTATAGCCACTTGATAGCAAATATTTTATTGTGGTTGCTCTTATGCTATTCGCGCAATCACTCAAGAGTGGCGTACTATGGTCACTGATGGATATAGGATATCTGACAATGATCTACGGCTTAACGATCGTAAATTTTAAACTAGAATAATATTTTTCTCTCATATCGAACCAGCCAGCAGTAATAATCACGATCGTATACGATCATATCAGCACCAGCCGAACAGGCTGCTAGTCACCTCGACTAGGATCACAGCTATGCATCTAGGCCTAGAAACTAGATAATATGATTAAACGAACACGAACAACGCATAGCTACAAAATCCATTCGTCCTTTTGTAGCGCTATAAATAAAGGGTTCAATACATATTTTTTGTCTTCTCCAACAATAAGAGAGAAAAAAGCTTTCTGTAAATGGGTCTTCAGGAGAGAGGATACTCAGATTTAGGTTATGTCTGTCCTAACACCCAAAATAGGTCTTCCGTATAGGTACTCCATTGGAGACTATAAATATTATGTTAGAGACCCATGAGAGGACAACGAACAATGATACCAGCTAGCATACTACAGTACGATCGTGCTCGTCACTCAGTTAAGGACCAATCATTCCGCCAGATCAAGCCGATTGGAAATCTCAAACCCGTGACCAACTGCAGCTGTATGTCTGAATATCAGGACACAGATCACGCCATTGGATTTGGATGCTATTGAATATATATATATATATATATATATATATATATATATATATATATATATATATATATATATATATATATATATATATATGGACGCTGTCTAAATTCTTTTTGGATTATTAAAAATGATCTGACGCTGGATCGCTATCATTCTCTACAAAACTGCTACTTGGTAACAAATGTTCCTCTCGCTGATGTGGTAAACTGAAAGGAGGGGGTCCATTTTCATGCAATGGCAACGGTGATCAACAAAATTAGGTTATTAGAAGGTCGTCGACTAGTTGAGTGTGGCCACATTTTTTTTAAATAAAGTTTTACATGCTTCATGACTACATTTTTTTTGGTGAGGCCGCGCCGTGGTTGGGGACGGCTGCTGCCACCGGGGCCGACCCGCGGAGCTCCGACGTAGCCTGGGGCGGCGTGGCGCTGCCCGCGCCTCACGCGGTGAAGCGACGGCACTAGGCCCCAGCCGCACAGCGCCACATCGAAGGAGAGAGGGAGAGAGAGAGAGAGAGAGAGAGAGAGGAGGGAAGGGAAGCCGAGGGCAGAGGCAGTGGAGGCGGCGTTCCGCGACGGAGAGGAGAGGCGTCGAGCTCGGAAGAGGAAGGGGAGGCGAGATATTTTCAGAAGAACTCAGAAGGAGAAGCAGAAGTTATTGTTTATATTTGGTCGACCAGATTCAGACCAGATGCAGCAGAAGCTGGCAAAATCAACGCAAAGCAATGGGATCTGCAAGAAGCTGATTCAAACGAAAGCTGCTACAAATAATCTGGGCCACACGATGGAGAATCGGACGGCTGAAAACAATTTAAGTGACGTAGATGGCCTTGGCTAAACTAACCTGCTTTGATATGCAGACTAGCTATTAAAAGCCGGTCTCGCTGGCTTGAGAATCCGGCGGAGAGAAAGCCAGACAGGACTCCTCCACCTCCTCATCCTCCTTCCTCCCCTAAAACTAAAAGCATTCGGAGATCGAGCTAGATAGCATCTCCAGAAACATTTGGAGAGAGGGAGGGAGAGGGGCCGGCGGAAACCAATGTAGAGGACGGGCAGGCCTTATTCCACACGAACACGCCGATGGCCACCAGCACGGCGGAGCGAGCGGACGAGGAGGCGTGCTGCTGGACGCCGGCGTGAAGGAGGAGTGGCAGGTGGTGGCTGAAGGCCACCAGGGCGGCGGCGAGGCCGGCAAGCCGCAGCAGCTCAGGGCGCGGGTGTGGGAGGAGTCGAGGAAGCTGTGGGACATCGTGGCGCCGGCCATCTTCAGCCGCGTCGTCACCTACAGCATGAACGTCATCACGCAGGCCTTCGCCGGCCACCTCGGCGACCTCGAGCTCGCCGCCATCTCCATCGCCAACACCGTCGTCGTCGGCTTCAACTTCGGCCTCATGGTACGCACGCTGCCACGCTCCGATCCCTCCCTCGTTTCAATTCCCTTCCAAGCTCTCGCTCCGGCCGGCCAATCGAGAAGCTCCGAACGTGTAATTTGGCTCGTCAGTCGTGATAATGCGTCCCGGCCGGATTCAGGTGTTCGGCTGGCATTAATGCTACACTGTAGCAGCAAAAAAAAATACTGCAGCAACTGATTTTTTTTAGAGAAAAAGCTGACCAGCCAGCCCATGAGTGGTCGACTCCGTCTGTGCTACTTGGATTGGACATCTGCTTGGCAGCACGTTGAGGGACACCAACCTGCAGAGTTCAGGCGGCACTGTTCCATTGATCTGGTTGTTGTCTGTGATCAGTTCTTCTGTAGTCCTGTGTTCCCGCTCATTTTTTCAATCTGGTAGTTAAGTGTGAGCCCGGCTTGGATTGCTATCCTCCCGGGCGCGTCCTGTATCGTAGGAGCCACGGCGTTCTGGTGCGTCACGACTGCTGGTGGGGGTGTATGTCGACGACCTCATCATCACCAGATACGACGCCGCGGAGATCGCCAAGTTCAAGCAGCAGATGTGCTCCAGGTTCAAGATGAGTGACCTTTGTGCTTGAGTTCGTCGGTGAGTTTGAGAGCTCGCCGGAGAAATTCCGGCCGCCGGAGAGGGAGTTCCGGCTGTCATTGTCGAGAGACAGCTTCAGGAGCTTGGAGCAGTTGCTGAGCTGCACCGGGATTGCTCCGGCGAACTCGTTGTTGGAGAGTGCCAGCTCGCCGAGCTGCGGCAGCGAGCCCAGCCAGTCCGGAACCGCCCCTGACAGGCGGTTGTGGCTGAGCTGCGTGCACTGCGCAAGCGTCGCGGGGATGCCGCCGGTGAGCGCGTTGCTTGACACGTCCAGCAGCGTCAGCGCGGCGATGCCGCCGAGCGACGGCGGGATGGGCCCGGAGAGCATGTTGCTCCCCAGGCGCACGCGCTGGAGCGACGACGACCGGCCGAGCTGAGCGGGGATCCCGCCGTCGAAGGAGTTGTTGGTTGCGTCGAACGACAGCAGCCTCGCCGTGCCGCAGAGCGGTAGGAGGCTGCCGCTGAGCCGGTTGTGCGCGATGTTGACCCTCGTGATGTTCCGGCACTCGAACATGCCGTCCGGGATGGAGCCAGAGAGCGAGTTGTTGTACAGCATGAACAGCTCGTTCTGTCTGAAGTCGAGGAAGATCAGCTTCGACAGGTTCCCCATGGACGCCGGTATGCTCTCGTTGAACCGGTTCCCGAAGAAATCGATCAGCTGCAAGCTCGCGCAGTCCCCGATGGACTCCGGTATCTCGCCGGCGAACTGGTTCTCGTACAGGTACAGCACCTCCAGGTTCACGAGGCGGCCGATGGCGTGCGGCAGCCTACCGCTGAGCTCGTTGTGATACAATGCCAGTGTTTGGAGCTCGGTGAGATTGAAGAGCTCTCGCGGCAGCTCGCCGGAGAGGCAGTTGTTGTTGAGCAGCAGGTCCGTCAGGTTGCCGAGCTTGCCAAGCGCGGCTGGATACCGCCGGAGAGGCTGTTGTTCGCCAGGTCGAGCTGGGTCAGCGCCCGGCACCGTGAGAGCCCCTCCGGTGTAACAACCCAAAAATTCACGTACCAAAAATCACAACTACAACATTTTTTTTAACCCCATGCAATATCGAGTGACATCTATAGGAGCCAACCCTAGGTATTACATTAGTTGTAACCCAACTAAATAATTTCATGAGCATGACATGCCATTTGTTAATTATGTTTATTTAAATACTGACAAATAAAATATAGCATATATTGTTAATTCAAATGGTGATTTGGATTTCCATTTGCTTTATGTAATACCTAACAACTCCTTTAAAGAAATAAACCATAAGTAATTATTAATCAAACCAAAGAATAAATGCTTAAAAAGAAAACTATTTCTATTTTTGTATAACAAAACTACACCTATTTTTATTATACAAAATAGCTAAATAAAGTTCCTAATATATACAAAAGAGTGGTGTGGACCTCATATCTAAAACTCCAATGAATAAGGTATACCAATTTTGAATTTAAATTTCAAATCAAATTTGAATTCAAATAAAGAAGGAAAATAAAACAGAAAAAGAAAAGAAAAGGAGAAGGCCCGCAGCCGGCTCGGCCTGCTCGGCCCGCTAGCCAGCCCAGCTTGCGCGCGGCAGCACCCGGCCCAGCAAGCCAGCCCAGCTTGCGCGCGGCAGCACCCGGCCCAGCAAGCTAGCCCAGCACGCGCTGTTCACGCCCGCGCGCCCTTCTGCTTCCTCTTGCTGCTGCTGCCACCGGACCCCACGCGTCAGCCACTCCCCGGCACAGTGTCATCTTCCTCCCCACGTCGGCACCGCCTCTGACCGAGTCCCGACCAAAATGACAGGCGTAGGCCCGGGGTTACGCGAATCACCTGGCCCTGTCCCCTTGGCGCCGCGCCCAAGCAACCTCCGCGCCAATCACCCGCGCCCGTGATACCGTCTGATGCCAACAGCGCATCGCCAGCCGTCCGCCCCGTCCGCCATGGATGAAGCTCGGACCCGGGGGCTATAAAGCGACGCCAGAGCGCCCTAGGGATTCCTCAGCCCACGACGCCGCCGCTCGGTGGCCCAACTGCCAGCACCGCACCGAGAGAAGAGAGCCAAGAGGGAAATTCGGGAGAGGGGAAGCGAGCAGTGAGCTCGGAGACGCCGATCACCGGAGCCGGAGCGCCGCCCTGAGCGCCTACCCCGACGACGCGCCTCGCCACCGCACCACCACCGAACGCCGCCAGCACCACTAGGTGAGTCCTTTTGCTGAGACCTCCTCCTAGCCCTTGGACGCCGTAGCAGAGCACGCGCACGCCGCGCTCACGACGCCGCCGTCATGGCGCGGCCACCACTTGCGCACCCGGCCGCCTCGCCGAACTAGGAAGTAGCTGTAGCACCACCGTGACGCCCAGAGGATAGTCACGTAGACCGAGACCTCGATAGCCGGCCGCAGCGCCTAGGCCACGAGCACCAGACCACCGGTCGGAGCTCCGCCGTGCACCACCACCGCTCGCAGACTCCGCCACGCCCTATGGTCGTCGCCGACGCTATACCCTGTCTCCCGCTAGCCGTCTGAAAGGAAACAGCACACCAGGACCCCTGGAACAGCCCCGAGATGCCCCGCCGGCGAGCACCGCCACGACCAAGCCACCGACCACCGTGGCCAACACCCTGGGAAGCCCTGACCGCCACCGTGACCCTACCACCGTACTCGCCGAGGCCTAGCGAAGCTTTTCCCCACCTCAATTGGACGCCAGCGCCGCTGTGGGAGCTCACCGGTGAGCACACCACCGACGGGAACACGCTAGGAAGGAAGCAGAGGATTCCCCTCATCGGCCGCATGCGCCTGCACCCGGTGCACATAGACCAGGCCAGAGGGAAGAAGGGTGGACTCGGTCCACCGAAGACCCAGCCAACGGTCCATGGACCGTGAACACGAGCCCACCGTGAGCAACGCAGTGTGGGCCGAACTGTGGATGAAGCCTAGTGGAGGCCCTTGGCTACGACGTGGCAGCACCACAGCATGCCATGTGGTGGGCCAAAGCCCAGCCCATATCCAGGCCCAACCGGCCTAGTTTGGACCCGGTCTATGTTGACCGTTGATCGGTCAACGTTGACCGATTGACCGGACCCACATGTCAGCGACACAGAGACTCTGGACCCACTTGTTAGTAAGTGACATCATGCTGATGTCATGACGACGTCATGCGAGTCCCACCTGTCAGTAACAACGCAGTCGAGGTGACGTCATGATGACGTCACGGTGACGTCAACTGCTGACGTCAGCAAGACCCCACTTGTCAGCTCGGAGCCGAGAAGGTGATGTCACGCTGACGTCAGCATGCCACGTGGACCAGTCATAGTGTGACACGTGTCAGCCCATGATTAATTCAGCCTTTTCCATTTTTAGAAATGATTAAAACTTCGGAAATTAATAACTAATTCATATGACCTCAGAAAAATACGAAACCAGGACCAAAATTCATCTAAAATCGAGCTTTATGCAATGAACCCATGTTTGAGTGCATTTAGCTCTTTTAAATTTTCATTGCTTCTTTGTGCTATTCTATAGACGTCGCTAACGCGACTATAATTCGATCGTATACAGACTCGGAGGAGAACCAGACGGACGAGGATCGTGAGTACCGTGAGGAGTACGGAGACGACTACACTAAAGGTGCCACATCCCACCCAATCTCATAGCACCTATTACGCATGGCTAATATAGAATTGCTATTACCTTACTTTACTGCTATAATCATACTATGATAGGACTTGCATGGTAGTATGCTTACTTGATGGACTTTACCTTGACGTAACCTTACCCCTGCATACCCTGCTATTAGGCTAGACACATGCTTACTGCTATATTTCATTGCTTATACTTCCACTATGCTTATACTAAATGTGTGGTGGAAACTGATGTTATCTGGACTATGGGAAGAGTGCTGCGTGTGTGACTTGGGTGTGTGGAGGGTGAGGGTTGTGTCGACCAAGTTGGAGTATACGACGAGCCTGGGGCAAGTCTTGCCATGGGGTGCTACCTGGGCACCCTTGGAAATGGATACCTGTGGTGGGTAAACAGTATACGAGGTGGTCCTGGGTGTGAACCTGTGATGGAAGGAGCCCGGGGTGGAGGTGTTGTGGTGGCACGGTAAATAGAAACCCTGATGAAGACATTCTAGCTTGGTCATCCCTAAGGACTTACTAGTACTCAGATTCACCAGGAAGCCTTATGTACCACTCGCCCTATATGGTGCGGGATGGCCGGACTACTTGGTAGGATATTGCCACTACTGCTAGGTTGATAGCGGACAGTGTAAGGAGGTACGGGGCGTGGAGGATTCCCCCACACCCTTCCGAGACTTCATGGAGACCTTGTGGACCCGGCTCATGACTCACAGTTTTAGCCGCCCAGACTAGACTTGGGTGTACTAGGGCTGAATGGTAGAGTGGCATTATCCTAGGCTAGCAAGTGGTCGAAATCAGCCTAGTTGACGATAGTCAGCGAAGAAGGCAGATCTTGTGGTTATGTAAAACCTCTACAGAGTGTTTGGTTGATCGATCGATACATGAGCCGACTTGTCGGCTATGGACCTTTCCTGGGTTTTGCTTAAACTAGATAGTGAGATGAGTCCTTCTCTTCTCCCCCTGTGAGAGAGTGTTGGTCGTAGCTAGGGGCTACGGGCCTTAAGACAGTGTCGAGAGGGAGTTGGCTTGTCGACTGAGTGAAGGTATGGTAATGGTGGAGATGGTGGTATATCGATCCCAGGATCGAAACCTGGCTCTAGAAAGGAAATGGGGTGGAATGTGTGTGGGAATGGTGTTAAAACTTGACCAACTATTATTATGTACTTGATATGCTAAAATATAGGAAAACCCAGCCTTATAGGTTCCTTTTGAATATATCAAACTTGCATCCAATTTCCACAAAGCAATGCTCATAGGGTGGAAATGGTCAGTACAAATCGTACTGATAAATTTTGGCACATAAGTTCCGCTGAGGAGTATAGCTCCGAGGAGTTTGACGATTGAGGGGTTCGTTCCTACGCTCGAGTTTGGCAATCTTATCTTCAAGCTGTTCTGAATGAATGTTACTTTTGATTCCGCCAATGCGGCGATGTAATAATTTATGTAATTCTGCACTATTTGTACTCTGAAATTACGTTGTATGGATGTGATATTCGACTGGGATTTGGGTAATATGATCTACAATGGTCTTATTACACTTTGACTCTGTGGATTTCCGTTCATGGAAATCTGGTCGTTTCAGTTAGTATCAGAGCCATAGTTGACCATTGGACAAAACCCTCAGAAATAGATGATAGAATAGGACATGAACAACCCTTCTTTCGGTTATATACCGACCCTACATTTACTTTTATATAAGGCTTCTCTATTATTGAACCTGCTAACACCTATTCCTTAAAACATGCAGATGGCAACGAACGTCGACTGGCCGCCTCTAGGACCGCTACCTCTAGACCACGCTAAGCTTACCTTCGACCTACGTGAGCTTGGGGGTTTTGCATAGACCCTCTGCTGAGTTCTCATCACGTTAGGAGTCCACCACGAGCTTGTCAAGGTCACCTACACCGAGAAGCTAGCTCAAGAAGGAGGAATCGAAGGACCAATTGTCACCTCAGTCGAGTTCCCAGCTAGCACTACCTTACCTTCTGCCCCAGCTTTCACCGAGTTGACTATAGAGGACATAGTCGAGGAAGGACTGCAAGCTATCTCACACAAGGCACTTCACAGAGTGATGAGGGACCACTATGAGCACCTGAAGATGATATAGTTCCGTCTACTTCCCTAGGCCCTCAACCTTAGCCTTACCCCTAGTGAGCAGAGTTTCGCAGCCAGTAGAGTTATCTTTGCTGAGGAGGACAGATGCCTTCACGTCTCGGCTATCCACCTACTAGAGCAGGACAGGTACGTGACCCAGCTGGAGCAGAGGAGATGTCAAGATTAGGCTCTTCTGTGGGAGTACCAGGAGCGAGACTCATAGAGAGCATAGGAGCGAGCTAGTCTGCTTGAGACAGTTGCCAAGCTACAGGACGAGCTCAACCGTCGTGAAGAAGTCCACAGAACCAAGGTCGTAGACTTACAGGACAAAGCCATCGACCTAGGCAACAGGAACTGCTACCTCAACAGCAAGGTCTTGGAGTTGTAGAGAGAGTTAGACGACAAGAAGGCCGAGTTCAACCGTAGAGGAGACAGAGAGAGGTTCAAGGGGATTGATATGCTAAAAATCCAATCTTGGAACAAGACCATGACTCAAGATCTAGAGGAGTTCAGGAAGAAGGCTGTTCGCAACTAGGGTCACCTGATCGAGGCACTCAGGCAGAACGAGTACCTATAGGACAAGTGTGAGAGGACTTGGCAGGCTTGGTAGAAGTCTGACAAGAAGTGCCTCAGGGAGATGAAGGGTATGTGGGATCAGCTACCCAAGGAGATTTATAGCAAGATGAAGCCTAGGATAGGGGAGTTTGAGTTAGCCCCTGACTCACCTCAACCTAGACGCCTGCCCTACCCTAACTAGAGCTAAGCCTACTGAGGAGCTCGCTGAGGCCTTGAAGTACGTGTCCCGACTTCACAAGTCTAACAAGGAGATCGAGAACAGTTGTATCCTAGCTACGGTGTACGCGTTAGAGTAGATGACCCTGCGTGGTCATGAGTCATGTTAGTAGCTTCCATAAGTTGTACCCCATGATGTACCCCTTATGAGATGTAATATGAGACACTATGCATAGTACGATTCTCACGAGTCTCCAAGTGTAGCTACTGGAGATGATGCTATGTAATAAAACCCATGTAATGAATGTTTTGGATCTTATTGCATCTTATGGATCTTAATGCTTCTTTGTAATAAATGTTGGATAGTATAAATGTTTTTCTTTAAATTGTCAAAAAAATCATGTAATCATACTAAATTATAAGCACTTATGGCATAAGCACTAAAATTCCTATGATCCATGTTGCAGATATCGAACCGCCGATCTGATCGCCTAATGAACCGTGGACGTGCGCCCACCCCCAAACCAGTCGAACCAAATGAGGGGCATGGTGGCAACAACTGTGGCTGTGGTCGTGGCCATGGACGTGAAGGGATACCCTTCAACCTGGAGAATACCCCGCCGCCTGAGGAGAACATTCTGCCACCACCACCATCGAACCTGGCTGAGGTGATGGCACAACAGACCCAACTTCTTGCAGCTCTTGTTAACGGAGCAAACCGTCGCCAGGGAGGTCAGCAGAATGACTTCCAAAGGAAGCTGGAAGGATTTCTAAAGCTAAGGCCACCTACCTATGATGGCACCGACCCTGACCCGCTTGTAGTCGATGACTGGCTCAAGGAGATAGAGAAGAAGCTTGACCTCACCACACTCACCGACGATGAGTGTGTTGGAGCTACCACACACCAGCTCATAGGTGCAGCACGTGCCTGGTGGGACAGTTTCAGTGATTCACATGAGGACCCTGCCAACATCTCGTGGGAAGAGTTCACCGAAGCATTCACTGAGTATCACATTCCCAAGGGTATCATGGAGGCCAAAGCCAAGGAGTTCTGTAATATCAAGATGGGAAAGGACAGGGTGACTGAGTACACTACTCGTTTCACCAATCGTCTATGCTATGCACCTTCCTATGTTGTGAACTCTAAGAAGGAGAAGTTGTACTATTACCGCAAGGGACTTAACCTGCACATCAAGCTGAAGTTTGGCGGTATTGAGAGTAGCACGATGTGTGCTCTAGTGGATCGCTGCATCTAAATTGAGAAGGACCATGCTGAAGCTAGAGAGAAGTACAGGAAGAGGAAGCGTAAGCCTAAGGAGTCCTTCTATTTCTGTGATCGCAAGAGGTTCCATAGAGATGCACCATCCAGGGAACGCTCTCGCCACAACAGGGATGACAACCCTAGATCAAGTAGGGGTAGTGGAGGCTACACCGCCAAATACTCCCGCCCTGCTCAGGATCATTACACCCGGGACCGTTATGCTCAGGACCGCAATACTCAGGACCATTTCAACCGTTCCTGCTCTGTGAATGAACGCCCAGCACAGAACCGCTCCGCACCAAGCACTGGAAACTAGAAGGCACCCACACCAACCCCTACAGGTGGTACGCCTTTCACCTGCTTCGCTTGTGGCCAACCAGGTCACAAAGCCGCTGAGTGCCCACAGAACTCAGCTGCTCAGAAGTCTCAGTTCAAGGGATCTGCTACCCGTGGGCGTCTCAACCATCTGGATGCCGAGGAAGCACAGGCTGCCCCTAACATTGTGTACGGTATGTTTTTAGTTAATGGCAATACTGCATCAGTTCTATTTGACTCTGGAGCAACTTATTCTTACATATCATCCAAGTTTGCACGAGAGCATGACCTGCCTGTAACCCTACGTGGAAAGCCTATTATCACTAGCTCACCTTTAGGAGACCTAAAGTGCACCCACATCTGTAAGGGAGTGAGTCTTACCATTGAGGGTCTTATCTTTAAAGCCGACCTAACCCTATTACCTTCCACAAACCTAGATGTCATCTTAGGTATGGATTGGCTAACCATTCACCGAGGTATCATATCATGTTCACCTAGATATGTCCAAGTGACCCACCCATTGGGCCAAGTTATTAGATGTGAACCTCAGTCCGGAAAGTCCACTTCTATACTATGTGCCCTTAAAGCCAGTTCAAAATCACAAAAAGAGGAGAAGACAGTTCATGATGTGCCTGTGGTCAGAGACTATCCCGATGTATTCCCTGAAGAATTACCGGGTATGCCATCAGACCATGATGTAGAGTTCATCATTGATCTTTTGTCGGGAACAAGACCCATTGCCAAGAGACCCTATCACATGTCAGTTGATGAACTGGCCAAGCTCAAGAAACAGCTTGATGAGCTCATCTTGAAGGGATATATCAGACCCAGTGCTTCATCCTGGGGATCCCCTATCCTATTTGTTAAGAAGAAGGATGGCTCAATGAGAATGTGCATTGATTACCAGAACTTGAATGCAGTCACCATCAAGAACATGTACCCTCTGCTAAGAATCGATGATCTGCTTGATCAGCTTTGAGGTGCCAAGTATTTCTCCAAGATTGATTTCAGATCTAACTATCATCAGATGAAGATTTGAGAGAGTGACATCCCAAAGACAACTTTCGTGACTAGGTATGGGTAGTTTGAGTTCACCATGGTGTCCTTTGGACTCTCGAATGCTCCCACATACTTTATGAACATGATGAATAAGGTTTTCATGAATGAACTGGATAAGTTCATAGTGGTATTCATTGATGACATCCTTGTCTATTCACCCACCGCTGAAGAACACGAACATCATCTGAGAACGGTGCTTGAGAAACTAGCCCAACATCAGCTCTACGCAAAGTTTAGTAAATGCGAATTTTGGCTACAGAAAGTTGCCTTCCTAGGACATGTACTATCAGTCGAAGGTGTCATAGTTGACCCAGCCAAGATTGAAGCTATGAAAGAGTGGGATCAACCCCATAATGTGACAGAAATCAGAAGTTTCTTGGGATTGGCCGGATATTATCGCCGATTCATCGAGAACTTCTCCAAGATAGCCCGTCCAATGACCAACCTTCTAAAGAAGACTAAGGAGTTTGAATGGACACCCGAGTGCGAACAAAGCTTCCAAGAATTGAAATAGAAGCTTACCACAACTCCTATGCTAGCATTGCCTGATATCAGCAAAGATTTCGTGGTCTATTGTGATGCATCCTGTCAAGGACTTGGTTGTGTACTGATGCAAGATGGAAGAGTGGTAGCATATGCATCTCGATAGTTGAAAGAACACGAGAACCGTTACCCAACCCATGATCTTGAGTTAGCAGCAGTTGTGCATGCCTTGAAGATCTAGAGACACTACTTGATAGGCAACAAGTGTGATATCTATACGGATCACAAGAGCTTGAAGTACTTTTTCACTTAGGAGGATCTAAATATGAGGCAACGCCGATGGCTAGAGTTGATCAAGGACTATGACCTAGAAATTCACTATCATCCGGGAAAAGCTAATGTAGTCACAGATGCTCTCAGTCGCAAGAGTTACTGTCACACTTTGATCACTGAATCCGTACCACCTGAGCTCAAGGAAGAGATTGATGATTTCCAACTTGAGATGCTACCACATGGCTTGTTGAATGAGCTCCGCATACAGTATGACCTCACAGATCGCATCCACCAAGCTCAGAAAAGTTGTGAAGAGATCGAATATCTCCGTGGTCTAATGAAACTAGGCTACAAGACTAACCACCATGAAGATGAATAAGGAACCATCTGATTCAAGGACAGGATCTATGTACCTTCTGATCCTGCACTATGAGAGGAAATTCTATCAGAAGCTCATGATTCTAAGTACTGTATTCACCCTGGAGGTTCAAAGATGTATCAAGACTTGAAGAAACACTTTTGGTGGAAAGGAATGAAGACCGACATTGCGGGACATGTGGCATGGTGTGACACCTGTAATAGAGTCAAGGCTAAACATCAAAGGCATGCAGGATTGCTGAAGCCTCTTGACGTTTCTGAGTGGAAATGGGAGAGCATATCCATGGATTTCATAGTTGGATTGCCCTGATCATAGAAAGGCAATGATTTCATCTAGGTGGTTGTTGATCGTTTGACCAAGATTGCTCACTTTGTACCAGTTAAGACCAAGACTGATGCCAAAAAATTAGCAGATCTATATGTTGAGCATATTCTCAGACTGCATGGAGCTCCCTCTAGTATTGTATCTGATCATGGTCCTCAGTTTATGTCCCAATTTTGGGAAGCTCTGCATAAGTCCATCGGAACCAAACTTGATTTCAGTACCGCTTATCACCCATAGACAGATGGACAGACTGAACGAGTGAATCAGATCTTAGAAGACATGCTTCGTGCTAGTGTACTAAATTATGGCTCTGATTGGGAGAAATGCTTACCCTATGCAGAGTTCTCTTACAACAACAGCTACCAAGCCAGCATCAAGATGTCGTCGTTTGAAACTCTGTATGGCAGATCTTGTAGAACACCTTTGATGTGGTCTCAACCGGGTGAAAGATCGTTCTTTGATTCCACTAAGATCCAAGATGTCGAAGAAGGAGTTGCTCAAGTGAAGGAGAATTTGAGGATTGCTTAAAGCCGATACAAGAGCTATGCTGACAAAAGAAGAAGAGAACTTGAGTTCAATGTGGGAGACTTCGTCTATCTCAAGGTATCCCCGCTATGTGGAACTGTTAGGTTCCATGTGAAAGGAAAGCTTGCCCCTAGATTTGTTGGGCCATACAAGATACGCAAGAGAATTGGAAAACTCGCTTACCAACTTAAGCTACCTGAGGAATTGGCGGGTGTACATCCCGTATTCCATGTCTCATAGCTATGCACGTGTTTGAGAGTGCCCGATGAAGTAGTTCCAACTGATACACTTGACATTCAAGATACTCTTGAGTATAAAGAACATCCTATCCGAATTCTGGGAAGAGATATCAAAGAGACCCGAAGCAAAACTATTCCTATGTGCAAGATCTAATGGAGCAACCACACTGAGAGAGAAGCAACATGGGAGAAAGAGTCTGACCTCCGGCTACGATACCCTTACCTCTTCGAAGAGTACGTTACGCTTTAATCTCGGGGATGAGATTCTATTAAGGGGGTAGGACTCTAACAACCCAAAAATCCACACACCAAAAATCACAACTACAAAATTTTTGTTGTAACCCTATGCAATATTGAGTGACATCTGTAGGAGCCAACCCTAGCTGTTGCATTAGTTGTAACCCAACTAAACAATTTCATGAGCATGACATGTCATTTGTTAATTATGTTTATTTAAATATTGACAAATAAAATATAGCATACATTGTTAATTCAAATGGTGATTTGGATTTCCATTTGCTTTATGTAATGCATAACAACTCCTTTAAAGAAATAAACCATAAAGTAATTATTAATCAAACCAAAGAATAAATGATTAAAGAGAAAACTATTTCTATTTTTGTATAACAAAACTACACCTATTTTTGTTATACAAAATAGCTAAATAAAGTTCCTAATATATACAAAAGAGTGTTGTGGGCCTTATATCTAAAACTCCAATGAATAAGGTACACCAATTTTGAATTCAAATTCCAAATCAAATTTGAATTCAAATAAAGAAGAAGGAAAATAAAACAGAAAAAGAAAAGAAAAGGAGAAAGCCCGCAGCCGGCTCGGCTTGCTTGGCCCGCTAGCCAGCCCAGCTTGCGCGCGGCAGCACCTGGCCCAGCAAGCCAGCCTAGCTTGCGCGCGGCAGCACCCGGCCCAGCAAGCCAGCCCAGCACGCGCTGCTCACGCCCGTGCACCCTTCTGCTTCCTCTTGATGCCGCTGCCACCGGACCCCACGCGTCAGCCACTCCCCGGCACAGTGTCATCTTCCTCCCCACGTCGGCACCGCCTCCGACCGAGTCCCGACCAAAATGACAGGCACGGGCCTAGGGTCACGCGAATCACCTAGCCCTGTCCCCTTGGTGCCGCGCCCACGCAACCTTTGAGCCAACCACCCATGCCCGCGATACCGTTCGATGCCAACAGCGCATCGCCTACCGTTCGCCCCATCTGCCATGGATGAAGCTCGGACCTAGGGGCTATAAAGCAACGCTAGAGCACCCTAGGGATTCCTTAGCCCACGACACCACCGCTTGGTGGCCCAACTGCCAGCACCGCACTGAGAGAAGAGAGCCAAGAGGGAAATTCAGGAGAAGGGAGGCGAGCAGTGAGCTCGGACACACCGATCACTGGAGCCAGAGCGCCGCCCTGAGCGCCTACCCCGACGATGCGCCTCACCACCACACCACCACCGAACGTCGCCAGCACCACTTGGTGAGTCCTTTTGCTGAGACCTCCTCCTAGCCCTTGGACGTCGTAGCAGAGCACGCGCACGTCGTGCTCACGACGCCACCGTCATGGCGCGGCCACCACTTGCGCACCCGACCACCTCGCCGGACTAGGAAGTAGCCGTAGCACCACCGTGATGCCTGGAGCATAGTCACGTAGACCGAGACCCCAATAGCCAGCCATAGCGCCTAGGCCACGAGCACCAGACCACCAACGGGAGCTCTGCCGTGCACCACCACCGCTTGCAGACTCTGCCATGCCCAATGGTCATCGCCGATGCTATACCCTGTCTCCCGCTAGCCGTCTGAAAGGAAATGGGACACCAGGACCCCTGGAATAGCCCCGAGATGCCCCGCCGACGAGCACCGCCATGACCGAGCCGCCGACCATCGTGGCTAATGCCCTGGGAAGCCCTGGCCGCCACCGTGACCCTACCACCATACTCACCGAGGCCTGGCGAAGCTTTTCCCCACCTCAATTGGACGCTAGCGCCGCTGTGGGAGCTCACCGGTGAGCACATCACCGGCGGGAACACGCCGGGGAAGGAAGCAGAGGATTCCCCTCACCGGCCACATGCGCCTGCACTCGGTGTACATAGACCAGGCCAGAGGGAAGAAGGGTGGACTCGGTCCACCGAAGACCCAGCCAACGGTCCATGGACCGTGAACACGAGTCCACCGTGAGCAACGCAGTGTGGGCCAAACTATGGACGAAGCCCAGTGGAGGCCCTTGGCTACGACGTGGTAGCGCCACAGCATGCCACGTGGTGGGCCAAAGCCCAGCCCATATCTAGGGCCAACTGGCTCAGTTTGGACCCGGTTTGTGTTGACTGTTGACCAGTCAACGTTGACCGATTGACCGAACCCACATGTCAGTGACACAGAGACTCTGGACCCACTTGTCAGTAAGTGACGTCATGCTGATGTCATGACGACGTCATGCGGGTCCCACCTATCAGTAACAACAGCCGAGATGACGTCATGATGACGTCACGGTGACGTCAGCTGCTGACATCAGCAAGACCACACTTGTTAGCTCGGAGCCGAGAAGGTGACGTCACGCTGACGTCAGCATGCCACGTGGACCAGTCACAGTGTGACACGTGTCAGCCCAGGATTAATTCAGCCTTTTCTATTTTTAGAAATGATTAAAACTTCGGAAATTAATAACTAATTCATATGACCTCAAAAAAATACGAAACTAGGACCAAAATTCATCTAAAATCGAGCTTTATGCAATGAACCTATGTTTGAGTGCATTTGACTCTTTTGAATTTTCATTGCTTCTTTGTGCTATTCTATAGACGTCGCTAACGCGACTATAATTCGATCGTATGCAGACTCGGAGGAGAACCAGACGGACGAGGATTGTGAGTACCGTGAGGAATACGGAGACGACTACACTGAAGGTGCCACATCCCACTTAATCTCGTAGCACCTATTACGCATGGCTAATATAGAACTGCTATTGCTTTACTTTACTGCTATAATCATACTATGATAGGACTTGCATGGTAGTATGCTTACTTGATGGCCTTTACCTTGACGCAACCTTCTGCATACCCTGCTATTAGGCTAGACACACGCTTACTGCTATATTTCATTGCTTATACTTCTACTACGCTTATACTAAATGTGTGGTGGAAACTGATGTTATCTGGACTATTGGGAGAGTGCTGCGTGTTTGACTTGGGTGTGTGGAGGGTAAGAGTTGTGTCGACCAAGTTGGAGTATACGACGAGCCTAAGGCAAGTCTTGCCTTGGGGTGCTACCTGGGCACCCTTGGAAATGGATACCTGTGGTGGGTAAACGGTATACGAGGTGGTCCTGGGTGTGAACCTATGATGGGAGGAGCCCGAAGTGAAGGTGCTGTGGTGGCATGGTAAATGAAAACCCTAATGAAGACATTCTAGTTTGGTCATCCATAAGGACTTACTAGTACTCAGATTCACCGAGAAGCCTTACGTACCACTCGCCCTATATGGTGCGGGACGGTCGGACTACTTGGTAGGATATTGCCACTACTGCTAGGTTGATAGCAGACAGTGTAAGGAGGTACGGGGCGCGGAGGATTCCCCCACACCCTTCTGAGACTTCATGGAGACCTTGTGGACCCGGCTCATGACTCACAGTTTTAGCCGCCCCAGACTAGACTTGGGGTGTACCAGGGCTGAATGGCAGAGTGGCATTATCCTAGGCTAGCAAGCGGCCGGAATCAGCCCAGTTGACGACGGTCAGCGAAGAAGGCAGATTTTGTGGTTATGTAAAACCTCTGCAGAGTGTATGGTTGATCAATCGATGCATGAGCTGACTTGTCGGCTATGGATCTTTCCTAAGTTTCGCTTAAACTAGATAGTGAGATGAGTCCTTCTCTTCTTCCCCCATGAGAGAGTGTTGATCGTAGCCAGGGGCTACGGGCCTTGAGACAGTGCCGAGAGGGAGTTGGCCTGTCGACTGAGCGAAGGTATGGTAATGGTGGAGATGGTGGTATATCGATCCCAGGATCGAAACCTGGCTCTAGAAAGAGAATGGGGTGGAATGTGTGTGGGAATGGTGTTAAAACTTGACCAACTATTATTATGTACTTGATATGCTAAAACATAGGAAACCCTATGTTTCTTTTGAATATATCCATCTTGCATCCAATTTTCACAAAGCAATGCTCATAAGGTGGGAGTGGCTAGTACAAATCGTACTGATAAATTTTGGCACATAGGTTCTGCTGAGGAGTATAGCTCCGAGGAGTTTGACGGTTGAGGGGTTCGTTCCTACGCTTGAGTTTGGCGATCTTATCTTCAAGCTGTTCTGAATGAATGTTACTTTTGATTCCCCAAATGCGGCGATGTAATAATTTATGTAATTCTGCACTATTTGTACTCTGAAATTACGTTGTATGGATATGATATTCGACTGGGATTTGGGTAATATGATCTACAACGGTCTTATTACACTTCGACTCTGTGGATTTCCCTTCGCGGAAATCAGGTCGTTTCATCCGGTATCTCCCCTGTGAAGTTGTTCGTGGAGAGCATAAGGTTCTCGAGGCTACTAGACTCCGCTTCATCGCCGCCGCACAGGTCGCCGGGGACGCTGCCGGTGAGTTGGTTGTCGGATAGCACCAATAAAGTAAGCTCCGGCGGGCGGCCGAGCTCGGCGGGCAGCGCGCCAGAGAGCATGTTGCCGGACAGGTCGATCGTGCGCTCGCGGGAGAGCGCGGCGAGCGTGCGCGGGACGCGGCCGGAGAGGCAATTGTTCATGAGGTTGAGGTACTGGAGCTCGCCTGCGCGGCGGCAGCTCGTGCATGTTCCTGCGCGACTGCTCGTGCATGCAGCTTGCGTTTGCGCCACGCTGTCCACGCCACGTCGGTCAAAACCTTGTTCCGATGAGTTATGGACCTAAGTGGCATACTTAAACAACATTAGGGTGCCAAAAGTACGATTAGAGAGTTTGTGGACCTAAGTGGCACCCCAAGACAAGTTCAAGGGCCCACGATGCATATTACTCTAATGCCACTATAAAATTCATATGAATTATATACAGTGGTGGAGCCATAAGCTTTTATGAGCTTGAGCCATTGTGCAAAAATATTTATCTAACAAATTGTAGCATTCTTCTATATAATACAAAGAAAATTTTGTTTCAAACATCGTTGGCGATCCCAGCCTGTTCGTTTGGCTGTGGCTTGTCGTAAACGATCGTAAATTTCCAGCCGGAACAGTGTTTTTCTCTCACACAAAATAGCCAGCAGTACTTCTTCACGAACCAGCAACGATACGAACCAGCCAACCGAACAGTCGGTCGCCTAGGGTTGACCGGGAGGTGGCTCCGGGCCCCTGGTAGTTGCCGACCCCAAATGGCTAACATAGTTTTGTCTGTATTTCAGTTTTTCTTCTTTCCTGTCATCTTGTAAAACCGTTCTTTCTAAAAAAAGACCATATAAGAATATAATTTGTATCTAAAGTTACAGAGACATTTAATAATTGTAATTTAGAAATCGAGAAAGTAACAAAGTTACATATTAGTAGTACGAAATAAAATTTAAATGTCTCTATAAAATTTAAATGCCAGAGGTGTAGGAGCACTACTATACTAGCATCGTGGATCGAGTACTCGAGTGGCCAACAGCTCCTCTTTGGAATTTTGCATCAATTACTGTCATGATTCACCGCTCGCGGCCTGGATTTGTCCGACAAAATGCTAATTTGTCGATATTCATCATTATCATCTCACTAGGACAAAATTTTGCCATCATGAAATTTGTTACTACTACTCCGTACTCTAGAATAAGGTTGTGGCGTTGTGCCATGCCCATGCGAGGGGTGACTAGCTTGGATTGGTACAGCTAACTTGTTCGAACGGCAGATCTAGGGTACGTTGCCATGCTCTATATATAATGGATCAATAATCAGGGAGTAGGGGTATTCGACGGACAAGGACCACGGCACAAGTTCCATGCAAACTGTACAGCAGAAACAGAAAAAGTATGCCCCTACTGAATTCTAGCGCAACGGAAAATTGATTTGTGTGCGATTGGCCTGGATCGGTCCCCAACCACGGACAAGGAATAATGAAAGCTAAGCCACCTCCGTCTGCATCCAGAGTCCACCAGTGATCTGGGGCCTGTTTAGATGCCGAAATTTTTAGCAAAATGACACTGTAGCAGTTTCGTTGTTATTTGATAATTAGTGTCCAATCGTAATCTAATTAGGCTTAAAAGATCCGTCTCGTGGATTTCGTCTAAACTGTGTAATTAGTTTTATTTTTTATTTATATTTAATACTTTATGCATGCGTCTAAAGATTTAATGTGACGAAGAATCTTGAAAATTTTAGCATTTTAGGAGGGAAATAAACGGTACCCCAGCCTCACCACGCACAGAGGAAAGATGAAATCTGCTGCTGCAGTGCTGCTGCATTGCGTGCCTATCGACGTCCCAGGGCAGGGACCAGGGAGTGCCTTCTTGTACCCACCACCTTCGATCCGGATCCTCTGTTCCTCTCCACCCAACTTGTCGAATTCCACGTCCAGTGCGTTTGTTTCGTTCACACCTTGGCATCTTAGGGACGGCTTACGAACTTTGTGTTTGTGATACTTCTTGCTTCTTCTGTCACGTCCGAATGAATTCCGATTCCAATTCCAATCTTGTCCACTTTTCCATTCTCACGTCGACGGGTGCAGATTACTTTATAATTTTTTTCTAATTCTGCTACTAACCCTAATCTTCATCATGCCGATCATCTTCTTCAGCTCCGTGAACCGAAGATGGCCGAGTGACTTAGTGAGGACGTCCGCGAGTTGTCGACCAGTTTCAACGAACTCGATGACGATCTGTCCTCTATCGACACAGTCCCTGAGGAAGTGGAACTTGGTGTCGATGTGCTTGCTCCGGTCATGGAGAACCGGATTTTTCACGAGGTCGATGGCGGGCTGGTGGGTGAGCTTTTACACCAATCAGCTCGCCCAGCAGCCGGCGTAGCCACACAGCTTTTGTTTCAACCATGTACTCTGTCTCGCACGTGGACAACGCCACCACCTTTTGTTTCAGCGACACCCATGAGATTGGAGCCGACCCGAGGAAGACGAGCACGCCAGAGGTGCTCCATCGTCCGTCGATGTCCTCTGCTATGTCTGCATCGTTGAACACAGTGAGCTGCAGCCTACTTTAGCCGGTCTTAGGGAAGACGATCCCCTGATCCACCGCCCCCTTGACGTAGAGCAGCAGCCGCTTCACCGCGGCCCAGTGATCCTCTCGAGGATCCTCCATTAACTGACGTAGTCCACGGCGAACGCAATGTCTGGCCTCGTGTGGACTAGGTAGCGCAGATCGTCGACGATACTCTGATAGAGTGTTACATCTACCCTCGCCGCGGTACTGTCATTTGTCAGCTTCAGCCGCTCCTCCTTCAGAATCACGCACAACTTACACTCAGCCATATCGTTCCGCTCCAATAGCTTCAAGACGTACGCGCTCTGATCTAGCGTGAGCGTTTCCTTCTCCTTTCTCACCTCGATACCGAGGTAGGAGGAGAGCGCACATGAGCTTGGGATAAAAAGTCGCCTAGAGCTGACCTTCTCGCATACGACCGTGGCGGCCATTGTTTTTGACGGAATACATTCTCCGACCAGTTATCTTTGGCCACCGGCACCGGCCAGAAAAGAAAAGAAAGAAACAGGTCCGGCAACCGGCGGTGTTGTTTTTCGCAGTCGTCCTATCTCGTGCCTGCTCTGGAGTCTATTGTACAACTTCATGTCACAGCTGGAGGCAATTAAGGACTTCCAAATAACTTATTATGATGTAATTGCGGACACGGTTACTTACAGTGACCAAATCTAGCTACTGTTAATGACCTACTCGTAGAGAATAATCACTTGCTAAAATAATCTTAATTTTTTTAGGCATTCATACGCAGATCACAAAAGTTATTATGTACAATAGCACCAAGATGAAAGCATCCGACATGCTGAATCCAGTAGGAACGGTGCAGCTCCTGCTGAATTTTCTGGCGGAGGAAGACAGCACGATTCAATGATCATCGACAAGCGAAAGTAAATGTAATTTAAATCCAAAGCGTTAAGTTTTAAAGTGTCATATCGAGTGTCACATGAGGGTGTCGTATAGGATGTTCGGATATTAATAAAAAAGCAAATTATAGAATTCATCAGTAATCCGTAAAACAAATTTATTAAGCCTAATTAATCCATCATCAGCACATGTGTTACTGTAGTAACACATTGTCAAATCATAGACTAATTAGGCTTAAAAGATTTGTCTCGTAAATTAATCATAAATTGTGTAATTAGATGTTAAATATTGAGAAATTAGATGGGATATTGAGTAAACTTTAGGAGAAACCAGATAACGCCTAAAATCGATCAGACCTGGTTTAACGCGTCATGGTTAGGTTTCTCCTTGTCCTCCGTAGCAGCCCCTGACCCGCTGGGACTTTGTGCCGGCGTTCCAGTGATCGGGACGACGCGCTTGCTGCTCCCGCCGTGCTCGTCGACGACGGCGTCCGGATCCGTCCGGCTGGGCCGCTGCCACGACACGGACTGCCAGAACGAGGCCAGCCATCCGGGCGTCCGCTCCACGCCGCCGTCGGGGTAGCCAGCGAGGCTGGCGGCCCGCCGGTGCCTGCGGACCGCGGCGAGCTCCTTCATGACGTGCTCCGGCAGCCGCAGCGTGTGCCGGTCCGGCACGTCCATGGCAGACTGCGTCCGCCGGTAGTGGAACTCGTGGGGCCGCGCCGCGCCGAAGCTGATGACGGACTCTGGCGTGAAAGCGGCGACGAGGCGCGCCTCGTCTCGCTCCTCGTCGTCCGTCTCTTCTCGCGCCGCCTCCTGGCGCGCCGCCGTCAGGTCGCAGCCCTCGGAGAAGGAAGCTGGAGGAGTGTAAGGCGCGGTGACGGTGAGGTCGGCGCGGCAGAGCGGGCACGTGACGGAGCCGGCGAGCCAGGGGTCGATGCAGTCCGGGTGGAAGACGTGGCAGCAGGCGGGGAGCACCCGGAGCTCGTCGCGGTCCTCGAACGCGGCGAGGCACACGGCGCACTCGAGCGGCGGGCCCGACTTGGCCACCACGCGCGCCTTGACGTCGCCGTACACCGCGGTAGGGAACGACTCGACCACCTCCCTGTCGAGCCCGGCGCCGCGTGCGCGGCGCTCCAGGTGGACGACGGCGCCTCCGCCTCCGCCGCCGGCGGCGGCGGCGGCATGATGATGATCCGGCGGAGCGTAACGGGACGGCGGCCGCTGCGGCGGGGGAGCGCGGGTCGGCGCGCAGCGGTTGATGTAGATGGAGAAGAGGGTGAGGATGACGAAGGCGGAGATGAGGGCCACGAGCACGATCACCGTGGTGGGCGTGAACCCGCCGACGGCGGGTCGGGAGTGGTGGGTGATCGTGGTGTTGCTCGACTGAGCCCGAGACGGTCGCGCCGCGGTGGATAGAAGCAGGAGGAACAGGACGACCAGCGGTGGCGCGATACGCCGGCGGGCCATTGCCACCTCCGGGCTCCGGCGAGGGCCGACCGGACGCCGGAGAGATCTTCTGGCCTTGTCTGTAGGGAATGGGAAGAGAGAGGTTTTGAAGGAACCGGAAGTATAATTACGCAGGCGGGCGCGCAATGTAACGCTCGCGACGCGCGTGTTGCGTGGGCGGGCAGGGCCGCCCTGTCAGTGGCTGTCGGCGAGACGAGCGGGGGGCGCGGGGCGGCAGAGGGAGAGGGATCACGGCCGCGTGGCGGTGCGCTGACTCGCGCGTGCCGGAGTCCTCCCGCCCGGTCAGGATTCACTATTCAGGACACGCGACACGGCCACACGAGGCTCCGGTGTGCAACCATGCGGTGGTGGTGGCCTGCTGCTGATGAATGCTCTTTGCTCTCCAATCTGCACCCGAGATTCGTGCCTGCAATTTTGTCCGAACTGCTTGTCTACATAATAATTCTCTTGTTTAATGGGTCAACTCGCCGGTGACGTACTATAGTGCCGCATGATTTCAGATGATGCCCATGAAAGAACGAGTGAGGCTGTGGTTTGTTGACGATTTGATAATGCGTTTGCTTACGGAGATCGATCACCCTCCGAGTAGGAAAAAAAAAACTGAAAAATAGTGCCAAATCTCATCATCGAGTGCTCCTAAACATACATATCCCCTCGGTGGCACAGGTAGCGCAGCTGCAGCCTACAGACCACTTCGCACCACCGTCCGCGCCTCTGCGGACGATGCGAACACGCTTGTGAAGGAACCAATAAAGCCAGAGCTGCTGTTGCAATGGACGGAACCTTTTTCTACTCGTTTCCACCGCCAATTCAACGACGAACTGAACTTCTGACCGAATGGCTCACAGGGCAGCGATTGGACGGCGAGCGTTGCTTGATCCATCTGGGAGCAGATCACTTTCCGACCACCAGCCGGCCGCCTAGCTGCGCCATGCGTGTTCTGAATCGCTGTTGCTGTCGCGGTGTCACTTGGCAAGCCTGTTCGCTTGCTCGTAAATGATCGTAAATTTTTAGCCAGAAACAGTGTTTTTCTCTCACATCAAACCAGCTAGCAGTAAATAATCCACAATCATTTATGGCCTCCCAAACAGGCTGTGGTCCTTAACCTCACTCGAGCTAAAGTTAAGGAAGCAACGCATCTCGGTTTGGGAAGCAAAAGGATTTCTGAACCGGCTGAGGCCTGTTTAGATGTTATCGTTTTCAACTCAATCCATGTGGGTTGGGTGGATTGGGGTGGAATTTAGTTCAAATTACACTTCAATCCACACCAACTCACGTGGATTGATACGTATCCAACCACATCCAAACAAGGCCTGAACGCGTCGTGAACCCGTCCAGCTGCGACTGAGGTTGGTTGCAATGTGCCAGTGTGAAATCCAAAATCCAGTTTTGCCAACCACCACTCCGAGGGCTGTTCAAGTCATTTTTAATGATGACGTACTCATGATGATTTGAATCGTTCAACGTCCCTACAGAAGTTATCAGAAGCCTTTGCTTAAGAGAGAAAATTCAGATTAGAGCACGACAAGCTATCAGAAGCAGTTTTTTTTTTGAAACAATAGCTATCAGAAGCAGTGAGTCACTTCCCTACAGAACTGTGTGATGAACCATTACAAGTCCTTGCCTTGATGGATTTTGGGTGGAACCTTTTAGTTCCCTTTTCTACATCTTCTTATTCTGTGTGATGAGCCATCTTCCTTATTATAATTTTGAACTTTTGATATTGTGTGATGTTACTCAGTAGGGTGGTTGTTTATTCTTGTTCTGATGTTGGCAAAGGATAATTTGACTTTCTGTTGTCTGAAAAAAAAATCAATGCTGTGCAAGATGGAGTAGCGAGGATATTTTTTGATCCATATGATTTTTCTCATCAAATTCGGACCAAATTTGTGTTTAAATTTAAATTTGAATATTCATATATGCAATCATATTTCTATGTCAATCTATGCTGAACAATTTATGTGTGAACCTGTGGCAAATTAATGTGTGAACAATTTATGTACTATTATGTGTGACCTTATTTGCACAATATTCCTCCAAATCTAAAATAAAACAAACTAAGCTCTGCAAATTTATTTGCACAATATTACTATTATGTGTGACCATTTTACCCCGCACTTAACACCGTCAATGGCTTGAATCGGATGAAAGGCCATAAAAAGAAGAGATTTTCATTTTCAGGCTATACATGTAAGTTCAAAAAAAAGGATACATAGAAAGAAGACACATTTTTTGAGGGCCGTACACGTAAAATTATAGAATTGGCCTTGCAACCCGATGTGTGTTATGTACCTATGTGCAACAGGGAACCTGTACCTTCATTGTCTAGATATTCGACAACGTATTAGAGATTGAGCTGGGGATAACGGGCGAAGGCGGTCATAGATCTCGTCATCTCCATTAAAATGATAGAGTTAAGCTAGAGATGCAAAGAATTTGTTAAGGAATTATAGGATTCTGTCGGGGTCAGCAGACCTCGTGAAAGGCCCTAGCTCCGCCCCTGCTATGGATATTATTCAGACTCCATTTTTGGATGACCTCCGAGAAATTTTGGTAGGCTGCTTCACTACATGCGCAGAGTAATAAGAGGACTCCGATAACGATGCCTCGTTACACATGTCGGAGCTTATAGAAGGAGAGAAGTAGGAGGATCTTCAAAGGAGTTATGGAAACACTTTCACAAGTTGTACTTTTCACCAAGGAAGAGATGGTTCTGAGAAGGCGGCAAGCATGCGGTCAGCCTTTGCATAGTTTAGTTTCTAATGTGCACATCTAAGTGCCCCAAGTTACACCCTCTTAAAACGTAATACGCCATGTAAAACTTAGATTGCTTCTTAAATAAGATTGCAGTACTGTTGCCCAATATATATATATATATATATATATATATATATATATATATATATATATATATATATATATATATATATATATATATATATATATATATAACTACTATCCTATAGCTGGCTGCAGAATAACTTATTCTGTAGCCACTTTGAGTTACGATAATTACTATGTTAATTTACGAGATTTACAGTAACTCCTTACTAAGTGGTTTACTATAACGTTATGGTAAATATTCCCATGTGTTATAGTAACCCAACTATCGTAAATATGTATTGACATTATGGTAAATTAGTATATAAAATTATGGTAAATAGAGGTGGCTACAGAATAACTTATTTTGTAGCCGGCTGCTGAATGAGCTGGCTGGCATTTAACAAAGGAAACAGTTCATTATTCTGCCTTCTTGGACTATCACCCGGAAGCTTTGGTCGGTACCCAATGAGGACACACAAGGGCACCTGCTGGGAATACTACCAAGTAAACTGGTGAAATTTAAATATCTCCATTTTCTTGGCGGTAGGAGTAGGGTTTTTGTTTAAGAAATTATTTTCACAAACACGAATTGCAAAAAAATAATAAAAATAAAATAATTTGGACAATGCAGTTTTTCGTTATTGAATCCAGGACATCCTTTTTTTATTTAGAAGAAACCAAATCTGGGCCACAATAACCGGTAAAGGGGTCCAGATCACCGTAGCCCAGCACAGCCTCAGGACTCACGTTCTATGGACCACATGGGCCTAGAAGTCGGCCAGCATTTGGCAAAGGACACATTCTTTCTTTCAATTAAGAGAGATATATGGGCCCGAAGTTTTGATGAGGTGTTGTTTTTTGGAATGTTTCTTTGCATGGACTTTCGTAGACCTTTTGTCAAGCACCCACTGTTGACGAGTTCTTTCGACAGAAATCATCAATTCTCAACACGAAGAGAAGATGCGCGTCACAGTAGTTAGTAACTCCACCCAATAACTAATACTACCATAGACGTTCTATGTCAAACTCTGGCTCTGTTTCGGAAAACGGAAATTTTTTCATGTTCCTTCATTTTCTCTGTAGAATTTATGTTTCCAAACGGGCTCTCAGAGTCTCAAAACTCCGAAGCGTACACACCTGTCAGTGGAAGGACAAGGCAGAGCATCGTCATTCCCCGGAACGCACAGTGCAGCCATGGCATGGAATGGAATATCTCGATCCGTGCCAGAATAGGCAGGCAGGCAGACAGGAATGTCACGAGCTGCACTGCAAAACAATCTCGCCGTCGCGGGCATCATTACCGCCGTGGTACGCGCGCATATGGAATCACAAAAGCCCTAGCCTAGGGTCCAGCCGTCCAGCGGCGCGCTGATCGGCCAGGCCCGGCCCCGCCAACATGCTACGACTAGTACGTGGCTCTGCCGTGGCCAGCCGAGCGATCAGTGAATCACGTAGCAGGAGGGGAAAAAAGTCCCTCACGTGACGTGACAAGCGCGGCTGCACAAGTGCCTAGCTATACACGTAATAACAACACAAGTGTCTGGAATGAACCCAGCTGGCCCGGTCCTTCCATGTCCATGGGCCATGGCCACGGGGTGGGCAACGCGCCAATGCAAGAAGAACGTGCAGTGACCCCGGCCAGCCGGCCAGGCAGCAGGCAGCGGTGGTGACGCAGCGATGACAGGCATGATTGCGCGGCTGCGCCGATCGTGGATCCGCGGCCTCATGATTCGGAGGCCCGGAATAATCTGTCGTGCCGTGCGTGACTAGACCTGGGAAATTGTAGAGCCGCTGCACAACAGGATCCATTGGCCGTCGCTTCCCTCCCCTTCCCTTCCTGTCTCTGCCGGGGCTCAGGGCCCAGGCTCGGCGGAATTCATCGGGTCCGAACGTTCGGACTCGACCCACCGCCGAACGACTATTCCTGCGCGCGGGAAGGAGGGCGCGGAACCCAAGCGCGGGAACGGCGGGACTGGGAGCGACCCAGGTAGGTTACGTTAGTTTTTTTTCCTTATTCTTCTTATTTCTTTCTTTTCCTTTTCTTTTCTTTTTTCTTTTCGTGCTTCATTTTATTTTTTTATGTTTTATGTGATTTTTATTATTCTTTTCATTTTTTATATTTTGTATGTTTCTCTTATTTCTTTTTTATTTTCTTTTATTTCCTTTCCTTTCCTTATTATGTTTTTATTTCCTTTCTTCAATTTATCTTTTATTTTTCATTTCATGTTATTTTTAATTATTATTTTTTATTTTATATGTTCCCTGCTAGGGATGAAAACGGTAAGGATATTTTCCGACCGTATTCGAAACCGAATCCGTTTAGAGGGGTTGAGATCTGTCCATATCCGAGTCCGGATATTTAACATCCGATACTGTATCCGAATCCGAATACTCAAATCGCATATTTATGATGTCGATATTCAATCGTATCCTATCCGACGTAGTTGACACTATCCGTATTCGAATCCAAATCCAGATAGAAATATGAAAACAAATGTAATATCGGTGATATCCGTCCGTATCCGATCCGTTTTCATCCCTATTCCCTGCACGTATGTTTCTTTTCTTCTCTTGATATAGGCCGGTAATTGGCGTATTTTTTTTTCCTCTGCTTATTTTCTTCTTAACTCCTACTAGGAGTAGGCTGTTAGTGTTAGTTTTCCAATTTTTTATTTCTTATATTTTTTTCTTTTCCTTTTCCTTTTCCTTTTCTTATTTTTTATTCTGTGTTATTTTACTTTAAATAAGTTTTTTACTTTTTCATGTACATATTAATTTCTTATTTTTCCTATATATTTATCATTTGTTATTCATGTTTTATGTGTGTTTTCTCTAACTTGCTATTCTTTTTATTTTTATATTATTATTGTTTTTACTATAATTAATTATTTTGTTTGCTTTATTTTACTTTATTTTTATCTTCTTTTGTATTTCTTTCTTTTCTCTTTTTCTCTTTTGTCTTTATGTTTCCTAAATATTTTTTTATTTTTTATTTTTTATTTTTACCTAGTAAATTACTTTCTCATGTTTAATTTTTTATTTTCTATATTCCATGGGATGCTATGTTCATACAATCTAGATGTGATGTTCTATGATGTATTTTGCGATGTTCGCGTAGTATATAATGTCATGTTCTATGATATTTTTGTGATGATCATGTAATATACATGTAATGTTCTATGATTTTTTGTGATGTTCACGTGTTATGTGATGTTCTATGATTTTTTATGTTTACGTGGTATACATATGATGTTCTGTGGTGTTTTTTTATATTCGCGTAGTATACATGTGATGCTCTATGATGTTATGAAAGTACATCTAGCCCTTTAGTGGATTTTGGATGGTTGAATGACAACGTGATTAAAGATCTAACCCGTTTGCTAAGTGTGGACAGGTAATAGGTTATCTCACAAGTACTTAATGAAAGCCAAAATGATGCGTTGTTGTATAAAACAATCTAGTTCAAGCACAAGACAACAATGCAAATGGAATTCATGCAAAGGCTTATTTATTGTGGAATTTTCATGTTCTATATGAAAGCAAGCTCGTAAGAATTAATTAATGAGACATGAGGGATTGCATATGGAATGATCTCATATTTGAAGCTTGCTAAATTGAAATGAAAAAGATAACAATACAAATGAATGGCTAATTCAACACAAAATGTGACTTGATGGCTTGAGATGGTGAAGATAGTAAGGAAAGGCTTTGAGGTACTAAGCAAGGGTGAAGGGCAAGCGACGGCTTGGCGGCCAAAGAACCTAGCTAGGGTGAAGAAGGAAGTACTTGCATTTAGTTGAGGTACTAATCAAGTGACAAGATCAATATCAACATGTTGACACCCTTACTTGATGAAGATTGAAAGAGACGTCATTAATTCAAAAGAGGTCAACTCAAGCGGTATCAATTCGTTTTTCCTTTAATCTTGAGTTTAATAGGTATGCCGTACTATTAAGAGGGATGCATCATATTGATAGATAATGTTTTATAAATGCTTAAGCCAACCCATGTGAGTTTTGAGTATTTGAGAGACAAAAGAGCTAACTGATTTCTTACTGGTCTAGCAATACCGGATGTGTCCGATATTTGCCCAATAATGGTAAAATTGTTGTTCTCGGGTTGGTTCATCGGGAGTTTCGGCAATGGTCGGGAGTTCTAACATCTCGCGCTTTAACTGACTTGGAGCGGACAGCAACCCTAAACAGGGTCCTTGGCTCAATCTTCAACCAATTCAATCCAAACTCTGGATATTGCTTCTAGACAGGTAATGTAGCATCTCTACCGAAGGGATTTCAAAATCATGGCCTAACCGCTTAGATCGGATGAGGTCCGGAATTAGGGTACCTTGAGAGAGTGAATGAAGATATGTTTGGAAATCCAAGTCCCGGAGCCTTCGATCTTGATGCAAATCTCCTCCGATCCAATCTCCCTCTCTTCCTTTTCATGGTGAAAACTTGAAATCGCCAATGAAGGTTGAGGAGAGGCGGGTGGGTTGGCTGGAAGATGAATAACCTAACTTGGCCGAAGGGGTACCGGCTATTTTTATAATCTCGCTCATACCGGACATGTTCGGTATTTGTGGGCTGGCTGAACTTTTTCCAAATTTCATTCACTTAATTCCAATCCCCTTCTCTATCATTTCTTGATCCAAAACATGTATGTCCTTGATCCAAATAAGGTGTAATTACTTTTCTTATCCAAATGCCATGAGTATCACTTCTCTTTTCTAAATATTTGGCATATATAGATTTTGATTACTTGAGAGAGATATTGTGAGACATAGTAGATTGTGGACTTAAGAAAGCCATGCCATATGTAATTAGCCAATTAAACAATCAAGGAGAGCTATAATTATCACATGACAAGGCTAGGTCACAAAGACTAAGATTCCAATAGTTTTTTAAATTCACACCACCTACACATGCTAGTAATGAGTTTTTAAAAACATCTCTCCAATGTCACATAAATGCACATTCTAACATATAAAGGGTCTTAGATGCACTTACAATGCATGTATGTAAAGACATACATTTGCCTTGAGCTCACAAGAATACCACTACGAAGATACATAGCATGATAATCTTTATGTTGACCTTAATTGCCAAATAATCATGCTAGATACATTTTCATTCAAAGGACTACAAATAATGCTAGATAAATGTGTTAGTCCACATGGGTGCAAAATAGAAATTGAACTCCCCCTAAATAAGTGCTTTAAGTAATTTGAATGACTTTCAACTAGCACTTTATTCTATTAAGAATATGGGAGACAATTTTCTATTTTGAACCATAAATAAATAATTTGCCATATTTAAATTTGAGTTCAAGAGATGCTCATAATCCACTTAGATTTGGTAAACCACAAGCTTCTGAGTAAATTGAGGATATATGAAAATATATGGAGCAAAGACTCAGTTGTAATCCTATTAGTGTTCTAGTTCCTGCAATATCGGACACGTCCGGTAGGTATACCGGACATGTCCAAAATACGCAAAACAAAAACACTTGCTTTCTGTCCCTGTCTATACCAGACATGTCTGATAGTAATACCGGACAGGTCTGATAGGTGCAGGACAGAAGCAAATAACCCGCTGCTTGTGATTCTTCATTTTAGCTCTATTATTTATTGTATGCCCTGCATCTCAACAAATAAATTGCTCCACTAGAGAGCCATTAAAAGCATCATATGGAAAAATAAAATACTTTTCAATTAGCCACTTTCAATATTTCACAAATATGCCTACTTGTGAACTATTGAACACAAAACAAACAAGGTGGCTATTCTATAAGGTTTAGGTACTTGTTACCAATGGTGCGGATGAAATATATGATATATTCATTGAATTATCTTTGGGTCAACCATATAAGAGATTATGATAAGAATTGGTTGATAGATTGAGTGAATATTATCAAATTGCTTGCTCAACCACCCCAAAGCCTTCATCTCATCTCCAAGTACCTACATCATTAACCTAAGCACACTTCGGTACCCAACTCTTGTTGGGTCCTTTTCGGTTAGTAAGTGCTTAGGCACCCAAATGGCTTTAGCACTAGTTTATGGTGAACACATCACCTTGCTAGTGCTAACTCCATTTGTGGTCTTCCTAAGCTTATCATTATAAACAAATGTGTTTGGATTAGGAGCATTACCATTTGGGCATTCATAGCTTAGATGCCCCTTTCTTCTACAAGCATAGCATATGCGACCTTTTTGTTTGCTCTATGCTTGCTTTGCTTGTATGGACATCTATCAACCTTGTGACCCATCTCATTACATCCATAACATCTTCTTGTTGCAACTTGGGCTTCCTTTCTTGCCTCTTTGTACATTGGGCATTTCTTGGTAGGATGCCCCAATTTCTTGCTCATGAGACAAGTGCTTTGTCCATCACTTTTCTTTTGGTTGGCCAACTTGTTTGAGGCCTTTTGTTTGGCCACTTCACACTTGTTGGCCCAACTCTTATGTGGACACATGGCCCACTCATGTCCATATAATCCACAACCATAGCATAACATTTTTCCACGTTTCTTGCTCTTGGTTGTGTTGGCCTTACTTGAAATGTAATTCTTTTGTTGGGTTTTGGAGGAAGCAAGATTTGAACCCTTCTCAAGCTTCTTCACCATGTTATCACGGTTATCTTGAGAAGGTTGTGCTTTCTCCTTACCCTTCAACCGAATCATATCTTTCTTTAATCTTTTCACCTCTTCTTTGAGCTCTATGTTTTCTATGAGATTTAGCTCAATTGAAGATTGTCTTGCTTGAGGAGCATACTCATTAGTACAAGAAATATTTAATTGAGATAGTGTACTAGTGAGTGAATGTGCAAGAGGTTGAGAAAATTTTACCGATGTGATCACAACCTCATGAGCTACCTCAAGCATGATGCTTGATTCTACTACTTCATCATGAGGGCACTTTAGATGAACATAGTTTGCTTATAGCACATTATACTTACTTGATAGTTCATCTAGCCTTGTCTTGAGCTCAAAGTTTTCCTTCTCTAGTTGTGAAACACTAGAAGAGGAGTTAGTAACTAAAGCATGCTCAATTGACAATTTTTCATACCTTTCACTTAGAGCCTTTAGTTCCTCCATCTTGGAGATGAGAAACAATTCTTGCTTTTGAAGTGACTGCTCTTGCTTCTCAATCTCTTCTTCAAGCTCATCATTCTTTTCAACTATCTTCATGCTGATGAACTTTTCTTTGTGGTCGAGATGATCAAGGTTGTAGTTGTCTTCAACTTCAACATCACTCTCATCTTGATCATCTACTTGTGCTTTCTCCTTTTCTTGATCTTTCTTATTACTCTTTTTCTTGCTTTTCTTGGCCATGAGACACAAGTGATGAGTATCATGAGAAACTGAGGTTGACTCATCACTTGGTCGCCATTGGGCTTGAGCATCATTGAAAACATCTGCTTGCTATTCTGCTGCCTCGGTCATACCGGACACGTCCGGTATGTGCAGGCAGACAGCAAGTCATGCGCTGTTTGCACTTCTTGCTCTAGCTTGGTGCTCTTGAGGTCTTGTGAGGCTTCTTCGCTGCATGAAGACACAATGGACATACTTTCCATTGACTCGATCTCAAATGCATCATCACATTTGGATTTTCCGTATAAATCAAAAAGTCTAGTCCAAATGAGATGAGCACTCTCCAGAGGTGGTTGTCCATTGAAGATTGCCTCATCTTGAACCTCTACACTTAATGTACTCAAAATGACATTAATAGCTTGAGCATTGAGTTGCACACATATCTCTTCCTCTTTTGACAAATTTTTGTAGTTGCTCCAATCAACTATAGGAAGAGTTATGCTTGCATCCACAATATGCTCAACAAGAGGACTAATATCCCTAAAAGCATTGAGTATATGAATTGACCAAGGTAGAAAGTTTGAACCATCATTCTGGAGAAGCACCGGCTCCAACTCGATAGGTGTCGATATCCTTTTCTCACGGCGGTGAAGCTTTATGTGAGAACCTCGCTCCGATATCAATTGAAAGGACCTAGGATGCCGCCTAGAGTGAGGGTGAATAGGCATTTCTAAAAATTAACACCTTTAAATGTGAAAACGATTAGTAAAGAGAGTTTCCAAAATGGAAACTCCAAATTAAGTGTAGTACCACCCCTCACAAGTTAGCCACAGAGTAAACAAGGTATAAAGAATATATATAGAAGTTACAACCCTGCAATACAAAGTTAGAATAGAGACTGAATATATTCAGCACAGGCAGGAAATACCGAACGTGTCTGGTAGATATACCGGACATGTCCGGTATGCACGTGCTCTGTAGAACAGCCTATCACAGTGATCGATACCAGACATGTCCGGTAGCTATACACGGTTTCAGTGGAACAACCCTAAACTTGCTTCTTTTGATTTCTAACTTCAAATCAAATTTTAGGTACCTACTAGATATGATAATATACACAGATAACATGCACAAGAGCAAGAGCAACAAAAATATTGAATGGAATACGAATTGAGACACGATATTTGTTTTACCAAAGTTCGGACTCGTTCAAGTCCTACTCTCCGTTGAGGGGGCTGTGGGCGACTCAGTGAAGGTCAGCCCTAGAGGATACCACGAAGGTCACTCTAGACAGAGTCTTTTCCAACTCCTTTTCCTCCTTCCACTAGTTGATTCTGAGGCGGTGGAATCGACCGTTACAAACTTTCTGAGGCACACCACAATCTCTTGGGTGCTCTCCGGCGATGCCTAACCATATTGGACCGAAGAGTCCAAGAGTAACAAATGCGAATCACGAAATAGACAATATGCACAAGTGCTCAAGTGGTGGCTTGCTCACCTTTTCAAATTCTTTGTTAACCCACAAATGAATTTTACTATTTGGAGCACACACTCACTAAGAGAGGGTTTGAGAGAGTTAGCAAGGCTCAAAACATGTATGTGTATCAACAGAATCAACAACCTTCAAAGGTGGAGGCTTGGGGTTATTTATAGCCCCCTTGAAAAAACTAGTCGTTTTATAGCCGTTGTCATATGCATACTGGACACATCCGGTATGACTTATACTGCCCCAATGGTAACTAAGTTATAGTGACAATGTGAGGCATCAGAACTCCCGATGAATGCTGGAACTCTTGACCTTCAGCATATTTGAAAACCATGTCACTGAGTTAAAGTACGTGAGGTGTCAGAACTCCCGACTCTTGCCAGAACTTCTGATCGTCGAAACTCCCGACTTACGTCAGAACTCCCGACTCTCAAAGCTTTTAAAAACTAGCCGTTGGCCTCTGGTCGTCCACCCCGAACACATCCGGTATGAATACCGGACACGTCCAGTATGAATACCAAACACGTCCGGTTTGACCACCACAGTAAACTCTCCAAGTCAGTTAAAGCGCGAGACATCGGAACTCCGACCATTGCCGGAACTCCCGATCGTCGAAACTCCCAACGAACCAACCCGAGAACAACAATTTTACCATTGCTAGGCAAATATCGGACACGTCCGGTATTATCGGACCAGCAAGAAATCAGTTAGCTCTTTTGTCTCCCAAATACTCAAAACTCACATGGGTTGGCTTAAGCACTTATGAAATATTATCTATCAACATGATGCATCCCTCTTAATAGTATGGCATACCTATTAAACTCAAGATTAAAGGAAAAACGAATTTATACCGCTTGAGTTGACCTCTTTTGAATTAATGTCGTCTCTTTCAATCTTTATCAAGTAAGGGTGCCAATATGTTGATATTGATCTTGTCACTTGAGCATAGCCATCTTGAGCACATGACTTGATTCCATTCATCAAATATGAATAACTCCAAATGCATCAAGTCACTTCAAACACTTTGTCCAATATAGATTTGATCATCGATTTTAGATAGCCTTTCATATGGACTTCTACACCAATGTGATCCTCGCCAGGAACCCAGTGATTGCTAGGTCTTAGTGGATTGACTGGCAGTATGTCAGAGATTTGCAGAAGGCCTCCATTGATCACGCTATTGCCATTTGTGAGCATATAGGGGTTTATGAGATTATGGAGTTCCAGCATGACTAGAACACATAGGTGGTAGCTTAGTTCTATGCCACCCTATATGTTGAGGAGGATGAGAGGCGTATGCACTGGATGCTTGAGGGCCAATGGTATAGTGTTGATTATGATGCTTTTGCAGCTCTACTTGGCTTCTTAGATGATGATCTTTAGAAAGATAGGATCCACACAGAGCAGGTGTTGCCTCCAGAGCAGCTTGCCTACATATACCCACCAAGGGGTGAGAGAGGAGCAATGGGGAAGGTTCTAGGTCTTAACCCTACTTATAGATACCTAGACAGGATGTTCAAGAAGATCATTGATTGCACGGGTGGAGATAAGGGAAATATTACAGATTACTCTAGAAACCTGCTCCACAGGATGACACCTGATGCACGACCTTTTATCGTCTTTGATTTCATATGGTGCGAGATCTAGAGTGTCGGCGAGAGGCCCCTTAAGGGCTGTGGTTTTGCTCCCTATATCATGCACATGATTGAGCAGGTCACAGGGCATACCTTTGAGTATGACAAGGTACATAAGGCCCTGAAGATTGTTGCGGATTTGACTGAGGTTGGGATACCTCCAATAGGACTAGGGGAGCAGAAGCACCAGAGGCAGATGCACCTGTAGGTGGTGGTGCAGCAGGACGAGCTTCTCCTCTACCACATGCTCCTTCACGTTCTTCTCCACATTGTCATAGTCCTCCTTCTCCCATTCGCAAGATGTTCAATGCTATCTTTGGGATGTGTAAGGACATACGGACTTGTCAGCAGAAGGATAGGGAGGCTAGGAGGAAGGATACTCAGACTTTGAAGCAAATTGCTTCTAGACTTGAGCTTGATCCTCCTAGGTCTCCATTATCAGATGAGGTAACTAGTGAGCCTGAGACTGAGGAGCAACAATAGGGTAGGTACGACGCAGAGTTTGTTGAGTTCCTTCAGCGACAACAGCAGCAGCAGCAGGCACCAGAGCACCCTGACACTTTACCACTATAGGCTCGTGTGCCTACTCACTCTCAGCCACATCCTAGTACAGCAGACGAGTATGCTTCAGACTGGTGGAGTGACCTCACGGGTAGTTTCTATGACCCGTCTGGTGTGGGTGGTTCTCGTCCAGTCGGTGCTACACGCTCAGATAATGAGAATGTTGGTAGAGATGAAGATGATGATGAGTGATGATAGCTGTCCAAGACAGCTTCCAGCCCCTTTGTCCTTAGTGTGTCATTGTTGGACCTTTGTGGTGATAGATGACAAAGGGGGAGAGAGACTGATTAAAGCTTCAGGATATTTATCTTTTTTTTGGCTTTTCTTTGCACCTGAAGATATGTACTGTAGGCTGTAGTTTGTGAGCTTCATTGATGTATATCTTGAGTTTGAAATAGATTGTATCATGTGAGAGATAAGACTTATGTTTTATCTTTGTATCTCTTGTGACATGATCTTTATTTATATTATATTAGTGGCTTGTGGACTTGAGAAAATGTGTAATGAATGCTATGTGTGACATACATGTGTTATATTTATTTTCATAAGGACTATGCATGCTAGAATGAAAATATTTGATGTGATGTCTTTATATGTATTCTTATGTGATATATCTTGACATATGCATCATGGTTTTACTTTGTCACAAACACATGCACTCCACAGATACAATGATTTAGGGGGAGTCTCCTATATATTTTAGTATGTGCAATTGACATTTGAGGTCATTTCATGAATTCTAATCACAAGCATATATTAAGGGGGAGCCTCTCATAAATCAATGAACCCAAAAGTTTAAATGTTTATATTCTATTGTAAGCTTTAATCAAGTTGTCATCAATCGCCAAAAAGGAGGAGATTAAAAGTGCATCTAGCCCTTTAGTGGGTTTTGGATGGTTGAATGACAATGTGATTAAAAGTCTAACCCATTTGCTAAGTGTGGACAAGTAATAGGTTATCTCACAGGTACTTAATGAAAGCCAAAATGATGCGTTGTTGTATAAAACAATCTAGTTCAAGCACAAGACAACAATGCAAATGGAATTCACGCAAAGGCTTATTTATTGTGGGATTTCCATGTTCTATGTGAAAGCAAGCTCGTAAGAATTAATTAATGAGATATGAGGGATTGCATATGGAATGGTCTCATATTTGAAGCTTGTTAAATTAAAATGAAAAAGATAACAATACAAATGAATGGTTGATTCAACATAAGATGTGACTTGATGGCTTGAGATGGTGAATATAGCAAGAAAAGGTTTCGAGGTACTAAGCAAGGGTGAAGGGCAAGCGATGGCTTGGCGACTAAACAACCTAGCTAGGGTGAAGAAGGAAGTACTTGCATTTAGTTGAGGTACTAATCAAGCTACGATGGTCATATTGATGTGGAGGATCAAATCTATATTGGACAAAGTGTTTGAAGTGACTTGATGCATTTGGAGTTATTCATATTTGATGAATGGAATCAAGTGATGTGCTCAAGATGGCTATGCTCAAGTGACAAGATCAATATCAACATGTTGGCACCCTTACTTGATGAAGATTGAAAGAGACGGCATTAATTCAAAAGAGGTCAACTCAAGCGGTATAAATTCGTTTTTCCTTTAATCTTGAGTTTAATAGGTATGTCGTACTATTAAGAGGGATGCATCATATTAATAGATAATGTTTCATAAGTGCTTAAGCCAATCCATGAGAGTTTTGAGTATTTGAGAGACAAAAGAGCTAACTGATTTCTTGCTGGTCCGGCAATACCGGACGTATCCGGTATTTGCCCAGCAATGGTAAAATTGTTGTTCTCGGGTTGGTTCATCGGAAGTTCCGACATAAGTTGGGAGTTCCAGCAATGGTCGGGAGTTTCGACGTCTCACGCTTTAACTAACTTGGAGAGTTCACTGTGGTGGTCATATCGGACGTGTCTGGTATTCATACCGGGCGTGTTCGGTATGGACGACCAGAGGCCAACGGCTAGTTTTCAAAAGCCTTGAGAGTCAGGAGTTCCGACGGTCGAAAGTTCTGGCATAAGTCAGGAGTTCTGACACCTCACGTACTTTTAACTCAGTGACATGGTTTTTAAATATGCTGAGGGTCGGGAGTTCCGACATGGTCGGGAGTTCCGACGGTCGGGAGTTCTAGCATTCATCGGGAGTTTCGACGCCTCACATTGTCACTGTAACTTAGTTACCGTTGGGGCAGTATAAGTCATATCAGACGTGTCCGGTATACGATATGGCAACGGCTATAAAACGGCTAGTTTTTTCAAGGGGGCTATAAATATCTCCAAGCCTCCGCCTTTGAAGGCTGTTGATTCTGCTGATACACATACACGTTTTGAGCCTTGCCAACTCTCCCAAACCCTCTCTTAGTGAGTGTGTGATCCAAATAGCAAAATCCATTTGTGGGTTAAGAGAGAATTTGAAAAAGAGAGCGAGCCACCACTTGAGCACTTGTGCATATTGTCTATTTCGTGATTCACATTTGTTACTCTTAGACTCTTTGGTCCTAGACAGTTAGGCATCACCAGAGAGCATCCGAGAGATTATGGTGTGCCTCAAAAAGTTTATAACGGTCGATTCCGCCGCCTCGGAATCAACTAGTGGAAGGAGAAAAAGGAGTTGAAAAAGACTCCGGCTAGAGTGACCTTCGTGGTATCCTCTAGGGCTGACCTTCGCTAGGTCGTCCGCAGCCCCCTCAACGGAGAGTAGGACTCGAACGAGTCCGAACTTCGGTAAAACAAATAACGTGTCTCAATTCACATTTTATTCGATATTTGTTTTGCTCTTGCTCTTGTGCAGGTTATCTGTGTATATTGTCATATCTAGTAGGTACCTAAAATTTGATTTGAAGTTAGAAATCAAAAGAAGCAAGTTTAGGGCTGTTTCACTGAAATCGTGTATACCGGATCGTGTATACCGGACACGTCCGGTATAGCTACCAGACACGTTCGGTATTGATCACTGTGATAGGCTGTTCTGCAGAACACGTGCATACCGAACACGTCCGGTATACCTACCGGACACGTTCGGTATTTCCTGCCTGTGCTGAATATATTCATTCTCTGTTCTAACTTTGTATTATAGGGTTGTAACTTCTATATATATTCTTTATACATTGTTTACTCTATGGCTAACTTGTGAGGGGTGGTACTACACTTAATTTAGAGTTTCTATTTTGGAAACTCTCTTTACTAATCGTTTCCGTATTTAAAGGTGTTAATTTTTAGAAACACCTATTCACCCCCTCTAGGCGGCATCCTAGGTCCTTTCATGTTATTTGTGATGTTCTCGTAGTTTACATGTGATGTTCTATGATATTTTTGGTGATGTTCACGCAGTGCACATGTGATGTTCTATGATGTATTTAGTGATCTATAATGTTTTTAGTGGTGTTCTATTGCGTATTTAATGATGTTCACTTAGTATACATGTGATGTTGTATGATGTATTTTAGGATGTCTAAAATGTATCAATGTGGTGTTCTTTTAATTTTTTTCTCTGTTACGTGTTTTAATCTTTTTCTTATATTTTGCTCTAGATTTTTATTATTTTAGTTATGTTATTTATTTATTTTATGTATATTATAATACTAGTTTCATGAATCTAAAACTAGAATACTGTTCTTCTAAACTGAGAATATTTTCTTACGAAGACGGAACATTGTTCTATAAACCTAGAACATCGTCTTTGCTCAATACAAAAATGTTCTATCTTCATAAGATAAATGTTCGTTATTATTATTTTTTCTAAATATATCCATGTGGGATCTTGTTTTGAAGGATTTATTGCAAGAAACGTAATGATATAATCGGAATTTAATTTGGATCTTTGGTTTAATGGTTATTTTTGTGCATTTGTGATGTGTCTTTATTTGTTATGTTGTGTTATTTCTTTATTTATCTTTTTCTATAGATTTCATATTTTTGTTATTTATTTTTCTATTTTTAGTTTTTTATAGATATTATAAAACAATGGCCCTGTTCGCATGCCCTTAAACCTGGCTTGACCCGCTTTTTTTATCTGAAACAGTGTTTTTTTCTCATAAATTTCTTCAGATTCATCTAAATTCCTCCCAACGAACGGAGCCATTGTTTTTTAAATCTAGAATATTGCAACTGCTCAATATAAAAGAAAGTGGTCCATCTTTATATAAAAAATGTTTGTTAATAAAATTTTATCTATGTGTATCCACGTGGGATCTTGTTTCGAATGATTTATTATAAAAAAACATAATAGTGAAATAGAAATTTAGTTTAGATACTCGGTTTTGGTAACCATAACTTTTCAAAGTTTTCAAAACCGTTCATTATACGTGATGTCCGCAATTTTGTTTTTAACGCCATCAACCAATCACGTGAATAGCGGCCCTTTGATTTGCTTCCTGTAGTTGTCGGATACAGAAGTTCAAAACGTGAATAGCACAAAATTATTGCCGGTTCCAGGATAGGGTCCGAACGGCCGGACGCGCCCCAGGCTCGGGGTCCCCTCCTCCACGTCGTCGCGCTTGCCCTGGCCTTGCCCCGCGCCCGTTGCTGCTGTCGCCTGCCGCGACTACGGTGACGAAACCAGGCGGCCGCGACGAGTGGTGCTTTCTGCGGCGGAACCACCATTCTGTGTGCTGCTATTTCTCACTCGTTAGCCTACCCAGCTATTGATCGCCAGTACTTTAGGACACCCGTAACGGTTAGAGTTACTTAATAGCTTTAAATCAACTTGTCCAATAGTGCTAACTTTTAGTACATAGATTTTAATATGCATAGGCCCACGTAATAATCTCACATCACATCTCTTGATTAAAAGCTGCTCTCTTCTATTAAAATACGAGAAAATTGCTTAGAATTAGTTTTAAAGTCAATTGTTGCCGCCGCCCTTACAGCAGGAAGGTGACCCTGACAGGATGACCCTGACCCTGATCCTGTCACAACTCACAACTCAGGATGAAATATTTCTTGTTAAAATAATCACCGTAACTCTAATATAAGTTGAGTGTTTTTTTTTGGTATTTGGCTATGATAGTTCTTGAGAACGTTCGATTCTGGCTGATATCAAGAAACAGGTGAAATCATGAGCCCTCACACTCGGATTTTGCAAACCAGAAAACGTACAGGATCTGCACACTGCACCTTCACTTTTTTTTATCTCAGGACTACAAAATTCGGATGTCATGACTTAGAAAAATACCGGAGTATGCAGTAGGCAAGTCCCTTGTAAAATTAAATAAACTGATGTAAACAAAGATTTAAAATCAGCTCTAGCTCCAAAATTTTTCCAGTGCTATTAGTGAGGACAAGCTTTCGGAGCTAGATCGTGTACTATGTGCCTTCTGCTTGGTGCTCGACGTGACTATTGTCACTGTAGTATATATTGATAGAAGGCAGACCCCACAGAACATAACAATTATGTGTGCTATTATTGTTTGTCGTGTTAGGCTACCTACTGTCGACGATAGCTAGTACTACTCCATTCGTTCAAAATTATAACACATTTTGTCTTTTCTGAATATATTACTATAACTATATATTTAGATATAGTGTCTAAGTGTATAACAAAAGCAATATATCTAAAAAGGTTAAAATGTCTTATAATTTGTGAAAGGATCAAGATGCCCAAGAGGTGGGAGTGAATTGGGCTAATTCTAAAATTTTTTGCAATAATTAAACTCTACGGTTAGCCCAATTAACCCCTTTATGCCTAGAAAGTGTTTCTATTGATCTAACACACAAAAGGTTAGCACCCTAAGTTTCAATCCTACTCTAGGAATGTAAAAGACAAGAATTGAATTGCTCAAAGTAAATGCTCAAAGTAAAGAGAGGAGGAACGCGGCGCTGTTTTGCCGAGGTATCGGAGAGTCGCCACTCTCCACTAGTCCTTGTTGGAGCACCCGCGCAAGGGTGTAGCTTTCTCTTGATCCGCGCAAGGATCAAGTGCTCTCTACGGGTTGATTCTTCGATACTCTGTCGCGGTGAATCACCCACAACCGCTCACAATTTGAGTTGGGTCATCCACAAGCACCGCCGGATGATCACCAAGCTCTCCAATCATCACCAAGCCGTCTATGTGATGGCGATCACCAAGAGTAATAAGCACGGACTCTCACTTGACCACGACAAGCCTAATGAGAAAGGTAGATGCACATTATGCTACTCTTGATCTCACTAATGAGGGCTCTCTTTGGGATTCTCAAATCTCAATCACCTCACTAGAACCTTGCTCTTCTTGGCATTCTCAAAGGTGTTTTTAGCTGCTGGAATGAGCAAAAGTACCCCCACACATGAATGAAGAAAGTATTTATAACATGGGCTGAAAAACGAACCGTTATGTGCCTCTGCGGGGTGACCGAACGCTCCGGTCATGTTGACCGGACGCGCCGGTCAGTTCATCCTGAACTCCAGTGTTTACAGTGTGACCGGACGCTGGCCAGCGTCCGGTCGAGATTTTCTCTCTCTAGAACCTTACTAGAGTTGACTGGACGCTGGCCCTCAGCGTCCGGTCACTTGACCTTTCAGCGTCCGGTCGCACCAGACGAAAACACCTTGGTCAAATGAACTGACCGAACCCTGAGCCAGCGTCCGGTCACACAGGAGCCAGCGTCCAGTCAGTATTTGACCCTCTATTCACTTCCAACTTTCGATCATATATGAATAAAGTTTGCTCCATTAGATCTAAGGGCTATTTTGGAGCTACCTAGCGCTAGTTTTAGCAAGTGTGCACCACACCTAACCCACTAGACTCACCTAAGTCAAGCTACCCGTCCGTACCCCCCTTAATAGTACGACCAAAGGAAAAACAAAGTCCTAAACTACTCTGTGTCACTCCAACTTCAATCGATACTTAGAACTAGTCCGTCCTTAACCTTGTCGTCCATCCTTTGAAAACCGAAATAATTTCCATCGTAGGGGCATGACCACCATGATAGCCCAATCGATCTCTATTATCGTGACCTAACTTAATTGCCTCTGCAAAACACACGTTAGTCACAGTAATCATGTATTGTCATTAATCACCAAAACTCAACTAGGGGCCTAGATGCTTTTAATCTCCCTCTTTTTGGTGATTGATGACAATACTACCTCGAGTATGTGAAAGAGATGAGGTTTTTAACATGCTTGGTTCATATAAGCTTTTAGCAATAAGAACAAAAGAGTTAGTCAAGCTTATATGACCCAAGCCATCATAATGTACTTCAAAGATATGAAATAAGCATGAGTACAAGTAATAAAGCTCATTTACATCGGAGTAAAAACACAGGAGCAAACCAAATGAGCATAACACAAGTGATATGACACTTAAATAATTCAAAGTAGAGAGCACACATGTCATATATCACGATCACATAGATATCACTATCACATAAATATAGTTTAATGTATAAAAGTAAACACACGATAATGCATAATAGTGTATCACACATAAAACTCCAAATGTAATAGATAAGCTAATAGATAAACTAAGCTCCCCCTAAGTCTAGCATACTCGATTCCTCTCCCCCTTTGGCGTCAAACACCAAAACCTAAGGGTCGGTTGGTGGGGTTGCAGCGGACGAGTCAGGCGCTGAGGTATGAGGAGCAAGCTGAAACTGGGTGCCATCATCATTTGACCCTGAGCTCTGAGCTGTCTGACCCTCTGGAGCTGGAAGCGACGCTGAAACGGACTGGGTCAAATCAACAACTACAGCTACTGTAGACTGTGTAGGTATGACTGGAGCAACTGACTCTGATGATGCCACTAACGAAGGGAGCGTCTCTGTAGTCTCGATAATAGGTGCAATAATAGAAGGACCTGGGATATGCAAATATGGAGGAGTAGACTACCCTATCAACTCACTAAAGGAAGCTCCAAGGCTCCTGGACACTATAGTCTCTAGCACTAGCAGCGAGGAAGTCTGAGCCGGTGTGAAGCTCGTCTGAAGAGGTGTGAACTACGAGGCTAGCACTAGCGAAGTGAACCACTAGGACACCTGCTCTATAGGAGAAGCAAACTGTGCTGGTGGCTGTCCCTAACTCTTAAGCCCACTAGGCTATAATGCTGGAGTTATAGAAGTGGTGGCAGGCTGACCAAGCTGGGATGAAGACTGTGGTGGTGGAACCCCAATAGCTATCACTACATGCTGCATAAATCTAAGGAGCTACTGCTGTATGAGGAGCTGCTGCTGATGCATGGCCTGCTGCTGCTGTTGTATGGCCTGCTGCTACTGTTGCCGCTAAAACTCATCCTATCGAGTCTAGAACTATGTAAACATGGCGGCGGTCTCCTGAGCCTAGCGAACCGATCCTACCTCATCCGCTCAAGTATGGCAAGTAGAGCGGGGTCTGTCTACGGTGCAGGTGGAGCTGAACTAGAGCTACCGGCCTTATGGTCATGTCATCGAGGAGGCATCTGAGGTATCTCATGGTAGTCCTTATCTGAGCTATCATTGGGGTCGCTCGTGACCATCCCCTCCTACTGAGCATCCAACTGCTCCTCCTCTATAGCTGCTATGCCCCTGATAGTAGCATCCTACCAGGCTATAGTCTCTAGCACCTCTGAACGATGGCGTGGCTGGCTAGGTGCAGTCAATGTACTATGACGGATCATCTAAGTCAGGTTATATGCAGAGAACTCTATCGCAGCACCACTATACTCAGCTAGCATCTCAGGCGGCCTCACTGTAACTACCCTATGAATAAGAAACATGATCCAGTGGGCATAGGGCAACTGTCGGTGACCTCTAAAACTCTCAGCAATAGTGTCCTCCATCTCTGATAGAAGGAGATCCCAAATATCAAACACTGTTTGCTACATCAGACAGTTTAGTAGCCACAACTGTATGCGAGTCAAGCCCTCGTGATACCCCATCCTCGGAAGTAGTGTCCTCCTCATAATGGCATCAAGCACTCTAGCAGTGGGAGTAAGATCACTGGGTGTCCTACTTGACCCCTCTCCGAATGGCTCTGTGAAGCAATGGCGGACTAGATCAGTAGGGGGTACCATCCCACCATGAGGATGTCTGGGGGCGCTGTCTGTCCATAGCAAACCTCATGTAGCTGGACTGGCTGCTCCTAAAGCCTGAGTATCTCTCTAACCCTAGTGCTCGTCAGCCTACAATCTCTGCCACTGAATGCAAAGTGTATGAATCTATGCTGTGGGTCAATCCAGAGACAAGCATAGAACTGATGGACCCAAGATGGAACATACAATCCTATCCATCCAAGTAAGTCTGTCAACCCTAGTAGGTAAGAAAGATAGGGGCGAATGTGCTCTCCAACTGCTACAACAATAGACTCTATGTTGCACACCCTGTAAAATCTAAAAACAGCTCCACTGTTAAGATATGCATTATAAAAATCCTCCTATAGTGGTGTGTAGAAGCCCTCTGATGCACACTCATCTCGCCTAGGTAGAAACCACTGCTCAAACTCCACAAATATGAGCTGTTGCACCTGCTTGGCCGTGGCGGCCCTCAGATCTAGATGAGTCACTGGAGGTAGACCCTGTGGTCTAGGCAGTGGACGAAAACCCCTCCGTTGTGTATCTACCCTCGGTGTGACTAGAACACGGGTACGACCAGAGCGGCGAAGTTGTGGCTGAGGTGCCTGCTCTGTCTCCTATGCCTGCTGTCCCTCCTGAGTCTACTCTACTGCCTATGGCTCCTGCTATGACTCCCCCTAAGACTGACTCTCATCAATGGCAACACGCCGTCCTCCAATCATGAGAGTCCTAGGTGGACCACCATGAAGGTGCTCAACCTGCTCAAGTGTAGCCCTCGCTTCTGGTGAAAACTGATCTGTGATCTGGACTCCACTGCGAGCACCTCCTCTCTCGGCCGCTCTATGGCCTCTGCAACTGCGGCTGCTCTAGCTATATCTGCATCTGGATACTTATGCTTCTTTGTTGCCTTGCCTTTTGGATCTGTAGGCAAGCGAGGCAGACACCTCGGATCCTCATCTCTGGGACCACCTCCAACATTCTTGACACAAACCATCGGTTGGATCAGAAAGAAACAACTGCCACTGACAAGAAACAACTACCAACTGTCACTTCCGAGGCTTGGCATCGATCCATACTTGCGAGCTTGGCCCTGAGTTGACTGACAACTGCAAGTATGACCTCAATGGCACTGACTCGCTGCATGATAGAATAGATAGGATATACAAGTAATTTTAATTATCCATCTAGAGATACGAAACCCTAATAGAGCAAGCAATTGGGTATGAAATTGAATCGAGGGCTTGCTACCTGATGAACCGGTGACCCAAGAAGTAGAGGAACGATACGTGGGGAAACCATCGGGAATCCAAGGGTTAGGGTTGTGGCGAAGCAATGTAGCTTGGGATCGGCCGTGAAAGGACATTAGATGGCAGTGCAGGTGCTAGGGCTTGATCACGACAACGCTGGATTGTTGCTGGTGCGAGCGTGGATGGCGCTGGAACTTAGGCAGGGCACTGACGTGGTGGCGCACGGGGGTAGCACGGGCGAGTGGTGGTGTGGTGGTGTGCAGGAGCAGTGCTAAAGCATAGCGCGGCGGCGCGTGGAGTGGAGGCACTGAGGCGTGGACTCGCGGCGACGCTAGGGCTGTGCGGGTAGCGGCACATGGAGGCACGGGGGCACGGCGGCAGCGGTGACCACGCAGAGGTAGTGGCGACGGCGCACGGAGGCAGTGGCGACGGCGCGCGGAGGCAGCGCGGTGGCGCGTGGGCGGCACTGGCGCGATGCGGCGGCTCGAGGATGACGGCGTGGCGAGAATAAAGATTAGGTCAACGCACGCTTGGATTATATGGGGATCCCCCATGTAGTAGAAAAGGAAACAGAGAAAGAATCCGAGTCCCGCACGTTTTCTACTGACCAGACGCTCTGGTGGCAGCGACCGGACGCTGCCACCCAGCATCCGGTCGATTCCAGTAAGGTCCAAAACCCCTAGAATCGCGACCGGACGCGTCCGGTGGACACTGACCGGACGCAGCCAGAGTCCGGTGTAAGCTGTCTTCATTGTCTTCGATCGACCGGATGCAGAGCCACCATCTGATCGGATGCTGGGAGAACACTATTTTAGCGTCCGATCACTCCTTCGCAGCAAGTTCACCTCCTATGAACTGACCGGATGATGGACTTCAGAGTCCAGTGCAGCGTCCGGTCACTCCTTTTCCAGCGAATCCTCAAAGTCCTTCATGCTATCTGTTTCCAATTAAGTCCCAACTCCAATAAGATCTAAATAAACACCAATTGAGACTGATGTGAGTGACCTCTCTCAAACCCTCAAATTTTTTTGAAAATATTTTGCCTTAGGCTATAATTCTTTTTATGAAAATAGGCAATAAGAGGGTAATTGAAGATAAACGACAAAACAACATCCATGCCTATGCAATGCAATACTTGAAAGTAAATCTAGTTGCTTATCAAGTTGTATCCAAGGTTAAGCTTCTTCATACGCTTTACGGCGGTTATCTTAACCATGTTAGACAAGCCCTATATGCATTACCAAAAATCAAACATGTTGTATATTATAATGCAATGCAAGGGACAACACAAGCTCATTTTTTAGTGAAGTTACTAAAATCAAGAACATTGAGCTCATTCCGTAATCGAGAAAAAGTCGCCTCATCTAGCGGTTTAGTGAAGATATCCACCAATTGATCCTCGGTCCTTACACCTTCTAATAATATATCATTTTTAGCAACATGATCTCTAAGAAAGTGATGGTGGATATATATGTGCTTGGTGCGAGAGTGTTGAATCGGATTATTTGCAAGTTTTACCGTACTTTCATTGTCGCACAAAAGAGGTACTTTATCTAGAACTACACCGTAGTCTATCAAAGTTTATTTCATGTAAAGTATTTGCACACAACAAGCACCCACGGCAATGTATTCTGCTTCAGTGGTGAATAAAGCCACACTATTTTGCTTCTTGGAGGACCAAGACACAAGTGATCTACCAAGCAAATGGCACCCTCTGGATGTGCTTTTTCTATCAACTTTGCAACCGGCATAATCTGAATCGGAATAGCCAACTAACTCAAATATAGCTCCTTTGGGATACCAAAGGCTAATGCTTGGTGTGTGCTTAAGATACCTAAGGATTCTTTTTACGGTAATTAAATGAGTTTCCTTAGGATTAGCTAAAAATCTAGCACACATACACACACTAAACATGATGTCGGACCTAGATGCGGTTAAATATAACAAGCTACCAATCATAGAGCGGTAGAGAGTTTGATCAACCGTGTTATCTCCCTCATCTAGGTTGAGATGTCCATTAGTTGGCATTGGTGTCTTGATTGGCTTATATTCATCCATCTTGAATCTCTTGAGAAGATCATTAGTATATTTCTCTTGAGAGATGAAAATCTCTTCTCTCATTTGCTTGACTTGAAAACCAAGAAAGAATGTAAGCTCTCCAATCATTGACATCTCGAACTCCTTCGATGTCAATTCACCAAACTCTTTGCAAGATTCTTCATTTGATGATCCAAAGATGATATCATCAACATACACTTGATAAATGAAGATATGCCCATCAAGCTTCTTGGTGAATAGTGTGGTGTCGACCTTCCTGATGGTGAAGCCCTTCTCAATGAGGAAGTCCCGAAGGCGCTCATATCATGCTCTTGGGGCTTGCTTAAGCCCATATAATGCCTTGGACAACCTATAAACATGATTAGGATATCTAGGGTCTTCAAACCCAGGAGGTTGATCAACATAGACTAGTTCATTAATAAAGCCATTTAAAAATGCACTTTTCACATCCATTTGATATAGTTTCATTTCATGATGTGATGCATATGCAAGGAGGATACGAATGGCTTCTAGTCTTGCAACCGGTGCAAATGTCTCTCCAAAATCCAAACCTTCAACTTGAGAGAACCCCTTTGCAACTAGTCTTGCCTTGTTCCTCATAACTACGCCTTGATCATCTTGCTTATTGTGGAACACCCACTTTGTTCCAATGACTCTTACACCTTTTGGCCACTCTTCAAGAGTCCAAACTTCATTGTAGGCAAAGTTGTTCAACTCTTCATGCGTGGCATTTATCCAATCTGAATCTTGAAAAGCTTCTTCTACCTTGGTAGGCTCATAGCAAGAGACAAAAGAGTGATGAGCAATAAATGAAGTAAGTTTTTATGAGCGAGTTATTACTCCCTTTGATGGACTTCCTATGATGAGATCTTGTGGATGATCTTATAGTAGAGGTGTATTTCTTCTATTGACCACTTAAGGAGGAGGTTGTGGAGCATCAATATCTTGTGCTTGTGCCACCATTTGATCATGGGAGACATGGGTGTCTTCATTTTCTACTCTTCCATCTTTATCATCATCTTGTGGCACACTTGATGAAGAAGGTGGATCAATCACTTGTACATCATCTTCATCATCTTTAGGCTTGATGTCTCCAACCAGAATGTTCTTCATAGCCTCCCTCAATGGTTCATCACCTACATCATCAAGATTCTTATGTACTCCTTGGGAGCCATTAGATTCATCAAATTCCACATCATATGTTTCTTCAACCAAGCCAGTGGCATGATTAAATACTCTATATGCTTTAGACTTTGATGAGTAACCAACAAGAAAACCAATATCACAACGTCTTTGAAACTTCCCAAGGTGTTGCCACTTCTTGTAGATGTAGCATTTGCAACCAAACACCCTAAAGAAGGAAACGTCTGGCTTCTTCCCATTGAGCAACTCATAAGGTGTCTTGCCAAGGAACTTTTGAAGGAATAGACGGTTGGATGCATAGCATGCAGTGTTGATGGCTTCTGCCCATAGAGCTTCGGGGGTGTTGTACTTATCAAGCATTGTCCTTGCAAGAGTGGTCAATGTCCGGTTCTTCCTCTCAACTACACCATTTTGTTGAGGAGTATATGTTGCGGAGACCTCATGTTCGATTCCAACTTCATCACAATAGGCTTCTATGTTTGTGTTGTCAAATTCCTTCCCATTGTCACTTCTTATCTTCTTGAGCTTTACTTCAAATTCATTTTGTGCTCTCTTGGCAAACTTCTTGAAGCATGATGCAACTTCAGATTTATCATGAAGAAAGAATACCCATGTATATCTTGAATAGTCATCAACAATCATAAGACAATAAAGATTTCCTCCTGAACTCTTGTATGTTGTTGGCCCAAATAAGTCTAGGTGAAGGAGTTCTAGCACTCTTGTGGTTGAGATGAAGGCTTTGGTTGGATGAGTATTTGCAACTTGCTTGCTGGCTTGATATGCACTACAAAGCTTGTCCTTCTCAAACTTCACATCCTTCAACCCTCTCACCAAATTATTCTTCATTAGCTTCTTGAGTGAGCTCATCCCAACATGAGCAAGTCTTCTATGCCATAGTCACCCAAGTGTTGTTTTGGTGAATAGACAAGTCTTCAAATTTGCATCTTCGGAGGTGAAATCCACTAGATATAGGTTGTTGTATCTAAATCCTTTGAATATCACTTGATCATCATCCTTCTTAGATACAACAACTTCCTTCTCGGTGAACAAGCATTGGAAGCCAAGATCACACAATTGTCCAACGGATAGCAAGTTAAAACTCAAAGAAGCAACATATAGCACATTTGAGATAGAATGATCATTTGATATTGCCACTTTGCCCAATCCTTTAACCTTGCCCTTTGAGTTATCTCCAAATGTGATTCTTTCTTGTCCATCTACTTCTTCATCTAGTGAGATGAATATATGAGGATCACTGGTCATATGTTGTGTGCAACCACTATCAATAACCCAATGACTTCCACCAGTCTTGTAGTTCACCTTCATACAAGAGATCAAGCTTTAGGAACCCAAACTTGTTGAGGGCCCTTCACCTTCTCAACAAGTGACTTTGCAACCCAAATTTTCTTAGACCTGTTCTTGTTTGGAGGTCCTAAGAACATGACTTTCATCTTTCTACTAGAATCCTTTCTAAGCATGTAGTGAGCATTGAAGACAAAAGCTCTAGCATGCTTGGGCAAGGGTTGTGGTGGTGGAGTTTGGCACTCATGAGCAAAGTGGCCTTCTTGTCCACACTCAAAACACTTCTTTGGCTTTAGCTTTTGTTGTTGTTGAGCTTGAGCCTTCTTCTCTTTGTTTGCCATGTACCCAATGCTAGTTCTATCCATCTTCATGATGGTGTTTATAAGTAGCTCACTTTGAAGATGCTTGCCTCTAGCGAACTTGCTCAATCCAACCTTGAGATACTCTTTCTCCAACTTGAGCTTCTTGTTTTCTTCCTTGAGAGCATCATTGTTTTTGTCTTCCTTGAGCTTCTTGTTCTCTTCTTTGAGCTTTTCATTCTCAAGGATCAAACCATCATCATGAACAAGAGTTTCTAGCACTATAGACTTGGTGGTTTTGAGTTTTTCAAAATCTTTCTTGAGATTTTTATTGTCATTCTTGAGCTTGACAAACTCATCATAATCATCGGCCTCAACCACTTGCTTGCCCTTGCTACTAGAACTTTGCTCAATGCTCTCAATGATCAAATCATCACATGATGTAGCTATATCAATCTTAATAACATCGTTAGTAGCATCATGTGGCTCATTGGATAAATATTCTTAAGCAATAAGAATGTTATCATGATTAATCTTAAGAGTTGTATATTCTTCTTTTCACTTGTTATGGCTAGTGATGAGGTCTTTATGCATCCTCTCAAGTTTGTCATGTTTATCTTTAAGTTCTTTCTTAGAAGATTTGAGCTCCTTGAGTTTGGATGACATAGCTTCATTTGCTTCTCTAAGCTCAACACTAGCCTTTTCCGCCATATCACATTTTGCTAAAAGTGAATTATTTTTAGCTTCTAGCTTGTCATTCTTAGCTCTAGTCTTTATAATGATCTTGGAGTATTTATTTAGCAATTTGACAAGATCATCATAAGAAGGTGATTCATATTCATCATCATCACTATCGCTATCATCATTACTAGCATGTTCATCACCACTACTCTCATCATCATTTGATACCTTGCGTTCACCCTTAGCCATAAGGCATAGGTGTGTAGAGGGTGATGGCGATGGTGGCGGTGAAGATGATGAAGAGTCAATAACAATGGCGGCCACCTTCTCGTTGTCACTATCATCATCGGATGAGCCACTAGATGAATCAATGTCCGTGAGCCAATCACCGACGATGTATGCCTTTCCACTCTTCTTCTTCTTGTGGAAATCCTTCTTCTTGCCATCTCTCTTCTTGTATGGCTTGTCTTTCTTCTTCTCATCTTCATCACTTGAGTCATCTTTCTTGCCCTTGTTTTTGTTCTTGAACTTGTCTTTCTTGGGCTTTGTGCATTGGTGAGCTAGATGACCAAGTTCTCCACAATTGTAACAATCCATCTTGGAGATTGGCTTTCTTCTAGAGCTAGTGAAGAACTTCTTCTTCTTGCCATCGAACTTGATGTCACTCTTGTTTAGCTTCTTTAGCATCTTGGTAGTTTTTCTCACCCTGAGAGCAAGGCTTGCATCATCAACTTCATCATCACTTGAGCTCTCATACTCAAGCCTTGCTTTGCCCTTCTCTTGACTAGCTTTGAATGCTAAATCTTTTTCTTTCTTCTTAGTTGAGGATGAGCCATCTTGAGGTGTGATTTGCATGTACATCTCATGAGCATTGATCTTCCCTAAGATTTGTGTTGGTGTAGCGGTGAAAATATCACCTTGATGAAGCACGGTCACAATATGCCTATATTTGTCAATAGGGAGGACACTCAAGATCTTTCTTACAACATCGGATGGTTGTATTTGAGTAAGTCCAAGCCCATTGACTTCCTCTACAAGAACATTCAAACGTGAATATATTTCATTAGCACATTCTTTAGGAACCATTTCAAAAGAGTTGAGCTTTTTTATGACAAGATGATAGCGTTCCTCACGCTCACTCTTTGTTCCCTCATGAAGCACACAAACATCCGACCATAGTGCATGGGCGTCTTTGTGGTTCCTCACCCGGTTGAACACATCTTTACAAAGGCCTCTAAATATGGTGTTTCTAGCCTTTGCATTCCATTTTTCATAATTCAACTCATCGCCTTGTAGGTTAGTAGCATCCTGAGGTTTTGGGAAGCCTTATGAGGCGGCTCTAAGTATTCCAACATCTAGAGCTTCTAAGTATGCCTCCATGCAGATTTTCCAATACGGAAAATCATCCCCCTCAAAGATAGGAGGAGGTCCATCCCCGTGAGACATCTTTCTCTAGGTGGTTAAGCCTAAATACGTGAGCTTGAGGCTCTGATACCAATTGAAAGGATCAAGATGCCCAAGAGGGGAGGGGGGTGAATTGGGCTAATTCTAAATTTCTTTGCAATAATTAAACTCTACAGTTAGCCCAATTAACCCCTTATGCCTAGAAAGTGTTTCTATTGATCTAACACACAAAAGGTTAGCACCCTAAGTTCCAATCCTACTCTAGCATGGCAATTCTAGAAACGTAAAAGACAAAAATTGAATTGCTCAAAGTAAATGCTCAAAGTAAAGAGAGAAGGAGGAACGCGGCGATGTTTTGCCGAGGTATTGGAGAGTAGCCACTCCCCACTAGTCCTCGTTGGAGCACCCACGCAAGGGTGTAGCTCCCCCTTGATCCACGCAAGGATCAAGTGCTCTCTACGGGTTGATTCTTTGACACTCTGTCGTGGTGAATCACCCACAACCGCTCATAACTTGAGTTGGGTCATCCACAAGCACCGTCGAATGATCACCAAGCTCTCCAATCACCATCAAGCCGTCTAGGTGATGATGATCACCAAGAGTAACAAGCACGAACTCTCACTTGACCACGACAAGCCTAATGAGAAGGGTGGATGCACACTTTGCTACCCTTGATCTCACTAATGAGGGCTCTCTTTGGGATTCTCAAATCTCAATCACCTCACTAGGACCTTGCTCTTCTTGGCACTCTCAAAGGTGTTTCTCAGCTATTGAAATGAGCAAAAGTACCCCCACACACGAATGGAGGAAGTATTTATAACATGGGCTGAAAAACGAACCGTTATGTGCCTCTGCGGGGTGACCGGACGCTCCAGTCATGTTGACCGGACGCGTCGGTCAGTTCACCTCGAACTTCAGTGTTTACAGTGTGACCGGACGCTGGCTAGCATCCGGTCAACACTGACCGGATTCGTCCGGTCGAGATTTTCCCTCTCTGGAACCTTACTGGAGTCGACCGGACGCTGGCCCTTAGCGTCCGGTCACTTGACCTTTCAGCGTCCGATCGCACTAGACGAAAACACCTTGGTCAAATGAACTGACCGGACCCTGAGCCAGCGTCCGGTCATACCGGAGCCAGCGTCCGGTCAGTATTTGACCCTCCATTTACTTCCAACTTTCGATCATATGTGAATGAAGTTTGCTCCATTGGATCTAAGGGCTATTTTGGAGCTATCTAGCGCTAGTTTTAGCAAGAGTGCACTACACCTAACCCACTAGACTCACATAGGTTAAGATACCCGTCCGTACCCCCCTTAATAGTACGACCAAAGGAAAAACAAAGTCCTAAACTACTCTAAGTGTCACTCCAACTCTAATCGACACTTAGAACTAGTCCATCCTTAACCTTGTCGTCCATCCTTTGAAAACCGAAACGATTTCCATCGTAGGGGCATGACCACCATGATAGCCCAATTGATCTCCATTACCGTGACCTAACTTAATTGTCTCTGCAAAACACACGTTAGTCACAGTAATCATGTATTGTCATTAATCACCGAAACTCAACTAGGGGCCTAGATGCTTTCAATTTGGAATTGATGGAGTATTACTATTTGAAGTAAGATTTTTAGAAACGGTTAGAAAACACAACCATCTCTAGAAATAATTCTCTAAAAACAACTAGGAACACAATTACACAACCTTCTCTAGAAAAGGATTTGAAGAGGCGGCGGGAAACAAAAGTTGACTATGGAAATCCATTTCTAGAGATGGTTATTGTTCCTAGCTTCCTCTAGAAATTATTTCTATAGTAGTGCGACATGCTGATTGATACACACAGTTCCCGGTTCTGAATGCATGCACTGTTTACAGTTTGTATGATAAACTCAAGCTATATATAGCCATGCAAGGCCAAAGTGTGTCCATATATAACTAATATACACCAACGCCGTCTAAACGGAATCATCACCATGTAATTTAACCTCAGCCACACATAACCTAGAGAATTAATGTCCTAGGAGGCAGGGGACATATATGCGATGCGCACACATGCACGACAGTATAGCTAGGTTCGACGCATTGGCGCCTCGGTAGCTAGCCTCTCAATTTCGACATAATACTAATAATTAACAACGCATGCATGCAACCCCCCTCCTCTTGCCAAGACAAAATTCCCTTGTGATTTTGCAAGTCTGCAGCGACGGACAGGATTCCCGTGCCGACATATATAGGTTCTAGTATATTCTAGTAGTAGTAGTTAACAAACCAGCCTATGCCTCGGTTACCCGGGCCGGATGCAGTTTGTCATTCAGCAGTACTGCTCCATTCAGATCAGAGGAAGTGAACGATGCATCAAGTTTGTCCGTTGCATGACTTAACCACAAGAAGGTTTGGATTGGTTAGCTGGCATGCATGCATGCTAGTATGAATGATGTATGATGGTTTAGTTTTTTTTCCTTCTCTCTACCTATAGCACTCGCAGTTCTTCTAGCTATCTACCATGTAGTGTGCCATCATGCATGCCCTATGTGTCTCTTCTGCCTACGTTAGAAACTGTGGCATGTATATATGTATATATATATGGATACACTGTGGCATGTGTATTGCTTGTATACATATGGATAAACTGTGGCATGTATATATATGGATGCCCATAGGCATAGGCCTCAGCTACCCGGACTTGACGGAATCAGAGACCTCGGTGCTTCCAATTGGCATTGCTCAATCTTTCTTGGCTTAAAGTTTTGCATTCACTAGCTGTACGTGTAAATGGGTAACACAGATAGATGAACATCTATTAACTTAGTACGTATTTGACAAACAAAACGAGCCTTTATGTTAATTATCAAGGTCTAGAAATTACCATACTAACCAAAGAAAATAAAATCAACACTGCTCTCATGCATGTTGATAAATTACTCCCCGCTGCTACTATTTATGAACAAAATAGCCCAAATTAGGCATTTACGTTTAGAGTTGAAATTCAAACTATACAATATATAATTAAAAATAGAAGCATACATATTTATTGTCGTGTCGGTTGGAAACTAGACCTTGGTATGAATCAAGCAGTTCAGTGCCAAACAGATCGACTGATAGATGACTAGACGTTCATACCTATTGCCCCTCGACTAGCTAGGCATGATGCATGGCTGCAACTTTAGAGACCCACGAACCTACAAAATAGAAACTTGTAGTTTCTACACAAAGGGGCATGCTGTAACGTTGAGGTTAAGGTGAAGTTGTTTGACGGTACTGCCTATTATATTGGCACTATTTATAGTGACATTTTGCATATCATGTTTAATATTTCTTTCATCATTTTACAAGAAATGTATGCAGTTTGGCACTAACATTAGCCTTTTGATGGTACGTCTTGTCTTGTATGGGTAATGTTGCTAGATTGCAGAAAATAGGCTTAGATGAGGACTGTTCATAAGATACACTTGAGCAACGCCAGTGAACCAAGATTGGGCCTTGAAGGACACGAAGATAGACGGAAACCTGAAGCAAACCTTCCAAGTTGTAGGCTGCACCGGCTACTATAATGCAGGTACATGGACCGCTATCTGTGTGGATGGCTAGAGGTGGGCAGTTGCTAGAGGTGGGCAGGGCACGCGGCGTCGACATGGCCGATTTTTTTTTTTAGCTCTTTTTTTTTAAAAAAAATCATAAATATGTTGGAGGTAAGATTTTAAAATCTGGACCCTTAGCTCGGCGCCATCGTTGCTGGCGCCGAGCTCTTGGGCTCGAAGCAGACGTGGCGGTGACATGGCAGGCTGCTCGGCGCCAGTAACCCTAGCACCGAGCTCGGTGCCATAGATCTTGGCGCCAAGTTTGGCACCGTAGTTCTTGGCGCCGAGCTCGACGCCGTAGATCTTGGCGCCGAGCTTGGCGCCATGATCTATGACGCCGAGGTGGTGTTTTAACTCCGGCCCCAACCTTCCAGCCCGAGTCTTCTTCCTCTTCTTTCTCCTCTCTCTCGGGTTTTTTCTCTTCCCACTTCGCCATACCTCACGAATCGGCATATTAGACCTTGGAAACTTTGATTTGAACCGTATATCTTTGAGAGCAAGGTATCCTCGCTTCCCTCCTAGTTTTTTCGCATTGATTCGGTATATATTAGTCGGATTTTTGAACCTAAGAATTGTCATTACTTAGGGTTTCATGCAGTTTTTAATATTTGTATTATACCTAGGTAACTGCAGCACATGTTGTTATGTTATGGATTCATTGTTGTGCATAACATTGTGAAAGGTCCTAATATGGCTAGAGGGGGGATGAATAGCCTATTTAAAAATCTACAAATAGCGAAATGCAAACTTGCTCTAGCTCTACAAGGGGTGCAAGCCACCTATCCAATAATTCTAGTTGCAATGATTACTAGGCACACAACTTGCAAAGTTACTACTCACTAAGAGCTCTCAATCTTGCTACTCTAAAGAGCTCCACTAGATGAACTTAAAATAACAAAGCAAGCTCTCAATTCTAATTACTCTAAAGAGCTTGCCACAACTAGTTTGCAAGAATATAAATGAGTGAGTAGAGTGATTATACCGCTGTGTAGAGGAGTGAACCAATTACAAGATAAATACTAAATCAATCACCGAGAGAATACCAAAGGGCAAGAGACAACCAATTTTTATCCCGAGGTTCACGTGCTTGCCGGCACGCTAGTCCCCGTTGTGTCGACCAACACTTGGTGGTTCGGTGGCTAAGAGGTGTTACACGAACCTCGTCTACACAATTGGACACCACAAGAACCTACCCACAAGTGAGGTAACTCAATGACACGAGGGTTACCTTTCGGCTCTCCACCGGGGAAGGCACAATACCCCTCACAATCACCACGATCGGAGCTGGAGACAATCACCAACCTCCACTCAACGATCCTCGCTACTCTAAGCCGTCTAGGTGGCGGCAACCACCAAGAGTAACAAGTGAATTCCGCAGCGAAACACGAATGCCAAGTGCCACTAGATGCAATCACTCAAGCAATGCACTTGGATTCTCTCCCCAATCTCACAATGATGATGAAACAATGATGGAGATGAGTGAGAGGGCTTTGGCTAAGCTCACAAGGTTGCTATGTCAATGCAAATGGCCAAGAGAGTGAGCTTGAATCGGCCATGGGGCTTAAATAGAAGCCCCCACGAAATAGAGTCATTGTACCCCTTCACTGGGCACAACTCGGGGTGACCGGATGCTCCGGTCAGTTCGACCGGACGCAGGACCCCAGCGTCTGGTCGCCCAATGCTTGCCACGTGTCATCGGCTTCAAACGCCGATCGCTCGATCTCAACGGTCAAGTGATGACTGGACGCGTCAGTTAGAAAGTGACCGGACGTAGGGCCCCAGCATCCGGACGTTTCCAATAAGGTTCCAAACGTGAAATTTCACGACCGGACGCGTCCGATCATGCTCGACCGGACTCACCTGGCGTCTGGTCACTCAATGTTTCCTCTGTGCGCCTCATGTCAGCGTACGTCAGCACTGACCGGACACACCCAGCCAATGTCCGGTCACTCTTCACGCTAGCGTCCGGTCACAAGACCGAGACGCGTGCTTACTACTGCTACTGACCGGACTCTGAACCCAGCGTCCGGTCACTCTGTGAACCCCTGTCTTTTCTGTATAGGGCGCCGGTGGTACCGTCGGACTGTCCGCACTCTACGGGCAAACACTCCACCGGTGAAGTTTCTAACCCTTGCTCAAATGTGCCAACCACCAAGTGTATCACCTTGTGCATATGTGTTAGCATATTTTCACAAGCATTTTTAAGGGTGTTAGCACTCCACTAGATCCTAAATGCATATGCAATGAGTTAGAGCATCTAGTGGCACTTTGATAACCACATTTCAATATGAGTTTCACCCCTCTTAATAGTATGGCTATCTAACCTAAATGTGATCACACTCGCTAAGTGTCTTGATCACCGAAACAAAATGGCTCCTACTATTTATACCTTTGCCTTGAGTCTTTTGTTTTTCTCTTTCTTCTTTTCAAGTTCAAGCATTTGATCATCACCATGCCATCACCATCGTCATGATCTTCGCCATTGCTTCATCACTTGGAGTAGTGCTACCTTTCTCATAATCACTTTGATAAACTAGGTTAGCACTTAGGGTTTCATCAATTAACCAAAACCAAACTAGAGCTTTCAATCTCTCCCTTTTTGGTAATTGATGACAACCCTTACACAAAGATATGAATTGAGATTTAATTGAATCCATGTTGCTTGTCCAAGCATATTTACCATGTGTAAAAGAATATGGACAAGTTTCATGAACTCCAAATGGAAGCAATTGCTCCCCCTACATATGTGCTAAGAGTTTGAATTGTAGCTTGCACATATGCTTAGATAGGAAATATAGGAGACAATTTCTACCGTATGATGCTAAGGTATAAGAGATGGACCTTTGAAGCGTGATACCAATCGGAGTGCACCAATATACCATCCTTAGCACCATTAGTAACTATACATACACAAAAACTAGAATACCCCATGAGATCAACATTACAAGCAAGGGTCTAGTTTCCTTAAAATGAACATAAGTCTAGTTACTTTAGCCTATGCATGCTAGTTTTTCATTTCACCATTCAAGCATATAACTAGCATACACCACACAAGCATGGATATTGAAATTTAGAACTTGTGCCGTGCAAGCAAATATATGAAATGCACATTTAAATGCAACATACAAGTTTATGAGCTTGCTCCCCCTACTTGTAATGTCATGATCCCCTTACAATGTCAATGTCATTTCATTTTATTTGTTTGCTCCTTCTATCTTACTATCTTTGTGAATTTCTCCCCCTTTGTCAATAATTAGCACAAAATGTGAGCTCAACTTATAGATAGGTTGGGGTGAAACCATGTGAAATAAGGATCACTTTCCCAATTTGGTCCAATCTAGATTACTTGCAAAAGATATTTAACTCGGTTTGATCCAAGGACAAGCTTCTTCACACCTCCAAATAAGGGTTATCTTGCACCATGTTGAGTTAAACATTTGTAGCTTATTTTCTAGATCAAACACTAGGTTTACAAGCCCACAAACATGTCATATGCTACCACTAGATCATTTCAAACATACAAGCAATAGTGGTACCGTATAAGCATCAAATTTATTTGATTTTAATGAATGAGCCTAGGACATGATAGGAATGACTAGATGCACTAAACAAGTCCTTAGCATTGGTTGGATGACATGTCAATCAACTTTACCTTGCTTTGCTCGAAGGAGAGGCATATCATATAATGGGAGGTGCGTCAACACATATTGGAGAAGTCAAGTATGTTCAATTCTTTCCTTAGCTTGCAAAACCTCTTTTCATCAAGTGGCTTGGTGAAGATATCAGCAAGTTGATCTTCGGTGCCCACACTCTCAATGCAAATGTCCCCTTTTTGTTGATGATCTCTTATAAAATGATGGCAGACATCAATGTGCTTTGTTCTTGAATGTTGAACTGGGTTGTTGGTGAGCTTTATGGCACTCTCATTGTCATATAGCAATGACACTTACTTGAATTTGATTTCAAAATCACTCAAAGTAGCCTTCATCTAAAGTAATTGAGCACAACAACTACCGGCCGAAAGTTACTCCGCTTTGGCTGTTGAAAGTGCTACACTATTTTGTTTCTTTGATGACCAAGACACAAGTGATCTTCCCAATAGTTGACATATGCCCGATGTGTTCTTTCTCTCAACTTTGCATCCCGCATAATCGGAGTTCGAATATCCAATCAACTCAAATCTTGCTCCTTTGGGATACCATAATCCAACATTTTGTATATGCTTCAAGTACCTCAATATTCTCTTTGTTGCCTTCAAATGACTTTCTCTTGGTGAGGCTTAAAATCTAGCACACATACATACACTAAACATCACATCCGGCCTTGATGCGGTCACATAGAGTAGGCTTCCAATCATAGACCGATATATCTTTTGATCCACCATATTGCCACTAGCATCACTATCCAAGCTTCCACTTGTTTCCATTGGTGTACTAATAGCTTTAGCATCATCCATTCCAAACTTCTTGAATATGTCCTTGATGTACTTGCCTTGACTTACAAATGTGCCATTCTTCATTTGCTTGATTTGAAGACCAAGGAAGTAGCTAAGCTCTCCAATCATGGACATCTCAAACTCACTTACCATCATCTTGCCAAACTCATAAAAATCTTGATTAGTTGACCCAAAAATGATATTATCAACATAGATTTACATTACAAACAAGTCATTTTTAAGCTTCTTGGTGAAGAGAGTGGTGTCAACCTTTCCCATCTTGAATCCCTTAGAGAGTAGGAAATTTCTCAATCTCTCATACCATGCTCTAGGTGCTTGTTTTAATCCATAAAAAGCCTTTCTCAACTTGTAAACATGGTTGGGTTTCTTCTCATCTTCAAAACCGGGAGGTTGCTCAACATACACAAGCTCATTGATGTACCCATTGAGAAATGCACTCTTCACATTCATTTGGTACAACTTGATGTTGTTGGCACAAGCATAGGCTAACAAGATCCTAATTGCTTCTAATCTTGCAATCGGGGCATATGTTTCTCCAAAGTCAAGACCTTCAACTTGAGTGTAACCTTGAGCCACCAATCTTGCTTTGTTCCTTATTACTATCCCATCTTGATCTTGCTTGTTCCAAAAGACCTACTTTGTTCCAATCACATTATGATCCTTAGGCCTCTCAACTAACTCCCATACTTGGTTTCTTGTGAAGTTATTTAGCTCTTCATGCATAGCATTGACCCAATCAACATCCTTCAAAGCTTCATCTATCTTCTTAGGTTCAATGGATGACATAAATGAGAAATACTCACAAAATGAAGCCAATCTTGATCTAGTTTGTATACCTCTTGAAATATCACCAATGATAGTGTCCAAGGGATGATCCCTTGCAACATTGGTTAGTTGAAACACTTGCACTTGATTGCTTGCATTTGATAGATCACTTGGTTGAGATGATGAACTAGCCACTTGTTGTTGATCTTGCACTTTGTCATCACTAGTTCTTTCTTAAACTTGATCATGAGAACCATTAGCTTGCATATTTGAGTTAGAGAGCACTTGATTTTTGTCATCTTTAACATCAATCACCACTCTAGGCCTTATATCACCAATGTCCATGTTCTTCATTGCATTTACCAATTGAGTGCCTCTTATGTAACACCCTAGGTGTTAGGCTTGCATAATTGCACTTGCATTGCATGAGCATAAGCATCAAGCGTCCTTATATGAACTTTCACATATGAAACATGTGAAACATGACCTATTATTTTATGTTTTCCCTATGTGTATGCTTATGATCATGTGTGATTGAGTGCAAGTGGGTGATGTTGGTAACTAAAATACCTTAGATACACTTAGGATGTCTAATGGAACAATGTTCATGTTAATGACTTTGCCTAATTATGCTTCTAGGGTTTAGTTTGATTAAGTGCTTTTGTTTGACTGAACTAGAACAGTGCTTTTGCATGTCTGTGCACCCTTAAGCAAAGTTATCGTAAATTTCATAAGGAACAAAAGTTGTTTAATGGCCTTGAGCTAGAAATGAGCAGAACATGCCCAAAACTGTTTCCCAAGGTAGTTTTCAATGCTGTTTTGGCACTTGGAAATATTCTAAGTCTAAAGTGCAGTTTCAGTTTTCATGTACCCCAGTTTAGAGCTCTGTAGTTTGCAAACCAAACTAAATAATCTCAAAGTCATGTAAACAAACTTGTAGATCGCTTCTAGCTCTACAATTTTTGTTACTACACCATTCGCTAGAGCAGGCTGGTTTGAGAGTTTGAGAGAGCCGAAGATTGAGTTTCAGCTTGTATATTTGAGGTGGTATTTGATCAGTTCATTCAGTTCGGAAATTTTGAACGTGGCCGATTGTTTAGAAGCTTGCTGCCGCGTGGCCTCGTGCGTTTACTGTTCGTTCGCCACCTCGCCATCGCGTGTCACTTTAGTAGCCGAGCCCGAGCCCGGTTCCTGACCTCTCCATTCACACTCCCTCACTGGCCTTCTGGAGCCTGCTCGTGCTGAGCACGGCCATGCTTGCCATGGCCGCCATGGCCGAGCGAAGCTCCTTGCAGCTGCAGCTGTAGCGCTCTTCCTCTGCCCCAACTAAGTGCAGCACCACATCCCTTAGCTCTCGTCGCACCTCCACTGGCCCCCGTATCATCAACTCCGCCACTATAGTTCGCTGCCGCCGGTGCGGCCGTTTCGGCAGTCGTAGGCGTGCGTGGCCGGGCCACCTTGGGCCGTCCTCGACTCAACTGAGCAGCCCCATGGGTGAGCGTGGTTCCTGGGATGCTCCCCGGCTCTTTCCCACCACCGCCGGTGACCTTCCTCCGCCGGAAAGCACGATCCTGACGACCTCCCTGTTCAAATCCATGTCAAGGACGTCACGTGCAAATTAGAGAAAAGGGAAGGGCCGTTCTGCGAATCTATGACTCATGTGAATAGTGCTCATAAGGGAAGGGCCGTTCGCTAGGATCTGTATTAGTAAGAAGTATAGGGTCCTCGGTGCAATATCTGTTTTTCTTTTATGGCTGAACCTTTGAAAATGTGTAGTAATTAGTAGAAAAATCTTAAAATAGTAAATGAAGACTTTTTAGAATCCTTGTAAAATTATCTATGCAGTAGATCTATAATATGGCATGCTTTAGTTTAAAGTTTCTGCTATAAAAATAGATTTATGCAGGTTAGGGTTTGAATGCTAGTCTTACTTGTCTTTTTCATAATTGCAGTAGTTGTGCTCAATTAAACGTAAAAGTTTTATGGCATGTTACTTATGTGATGATTAATGTCTGGTAAAAATTTCAGTATTTTAGGATTTGGAGTTTAGGAGCTATAAAAATAACAAATGTCTTGTGTTGCTTTGATCCTATTCTAAATAGGCCTGCATGTTTGAATTAATTGGCTTAGTTAAGTTATGAATCATGGCTTGATGACAATACATGAGTTTTAGTACTTTTCTTAAGCTTTTCAAAAAGCTAAATATCATGATTTTTGGTTAAGTAGATCTTGAGTTATAGTTGCTTAAATCTCAGTGGCTGTTTCTGCCCAAACTCTGACATGGTTGCCTTGTTGGTATTGTGGGGCCTTCTTAATAGTATAATTAGCTTTAGGTGTTTATAACAAAGTTGTTGAGAATTTGCTAAGCTTTCTAAGAAGTCTAGAACCACATTTATTGGACAAATATAACTCCAGTTATATCCGTTTAAAGTGGCATATTAGTTTCTGTCCATGTTTTAGACAGAGATGCATTCATTGGATTAATTGACCTTGTTATCTATAGAATCAACTTAAACCGATAATAAGAAAGTGGTAGGTAACTCTATAAGCTTTTCAAAATGTTATGATTCATGTCTGTTGGAGGTCTAGAACTCCAGTTATGCTCTCTGAAGTTCGTATCAATTTTCTGTACCACTGCTGTTTGGGCTGCAGGTGCAGTTTTGCTTGTGCAATTATTTTCATGGTGTAAATGATGTTTTCTGTGGTTGTTGTGAATACCAAAGTTGTAGTTAACTTACTAAACTAGCTTGTATTAAAATTTGGTGAAATTTGGCCAAGTAGTTTAGGACATATGGCTGTTCTCAGCTTGAGTCTAGTTTTGGCTGCTCTCTGTCTTGTGAAGACAAATTTCTGTTGTTAAGTGATTTCGACCTAGTAAAAGTTGGAATCATGCCTTGATGCCTGAAAATGAATTTTAGGTAATTTTGTAAGCTTTCTAAATTGTCTTGTTTAATGTCATTTGGATTTGTAAATCTCCAGTTATGGTCAGTTTACTATGTTGCTGTATAGTCCCAGTTTTGCTGAAATATGAATGCTTGTGTGAATGCTTTGTAGCATTGTTCTTGTTGATTGTTTAGGTGCTTGGCTAACTTGAGAAAATGCTTAGGTGCAGGTGCTAGGTCCTTAACTAAAGATGAGCAATTGTATATTAGGTTGTCTAAACTTGATAAGTTAAAGTGATTTGAATAGAACTTAAGTAAACTAATATGCCATGCTTGATGTACTTGCTATCTCTATGTTGGGCTTGATGTGAATAGCTTGCTCTCTAAGTTCTCATGTCATGTGGTATAGCCTTGTGCTTGTCTTGAATGTTTTTATATGATGCATCTTTTATTACCATTCCCCACATTCATGCACTTGCATCGTGCATCTCAATTAGATACGCTAGATGAACCACATGAAGGACATGATGTTGGAGCCGAACCTGAAGACGGTGTATGGTGGACCTATTGCGAAGATGGAAGGACTAAGCAAGTGCCAGGATGGGAGATACTCACCTAGCAAGTGTCATCTAACAAACACTAACCTAGTGTTGGATTCTAGGCAAGCCCCGGAGCATTCTAAGCCTCCTACGTTTTTATAAATATCACTTGAGTTCTTTATATTTGATGCATTAGGTTATAAGAGTTGATTGGAACCACTTGATGCATAGAACTACCTTGTCTAGAAATATACCTTGAACCCTATGTAGGTCTAGGATCGAATGTGTGCTTAGCGATGCTTAGACCGGTAGAAGTCGGGTGATTTCCTATCACCTACGAGATATAGGTGGATACTAAAGCACGGTTGGCTATATTTGCTATTGTGGAAATAACCATGTGTTAATAATAAATGGAGACAAGGCGGGATGTCGATAGAGAAGCAACAAGACATGAAGATCTTGGGTGTGGATCTATCCTCGTCTGTGTCGTTTAAGGACCAATTCGATGTACGTCCTCATGTCATGTTGAACGCATGCCTATCACTTAGTTGGCCAGATAACTCGTTCCGACCACGAAGCTGAGTAGCTCAACTCAGGCCGAAAGAATGAGAAGTGAAAGTGCGCACCTTGGCGGTAGTAAGGATGTGCGGGGAGCCATTGGCGTAAGTCCTAGGTGAGATTGACCACCTGGCAGAGTGGACTCCCTGAGGGTGCGGCGCTGCTCAGAACCGTGATTCCTGAGTTATACCAAAGGTGACCCGAGGCAACCACTGATCAGGTTGATTGGGTGAGTATTAGGAATACCCCTCCAGCTAGATAGGAATCGATTTGAATCGTCGTCTCTCCCGGATAGTGAGAACTTGACTGAGCAGTGGCAACGTAGAGTAACTTAATTAAACTTGATGGTTATAATGATGATGATGATGTTACAACATTATACCGGCTATGGTTACTATTGCCTATTACTAAATGATATCCCACATGTTTGGCACAGGTTAGTTGCTAATCTAGAGAGGAATAGCTATAATTAACTTGGTTACTGAATTATAAAATGTATAGCTCAACTCTTGGCTTTTATGCAAAATATTGTCAAGCTAGCTCCACCTATAAAGCCTTGCATACTTCTTGGTGTCACTTTATTTCTGGTTTATGACGGGTAAGTCTAGCTGAGTACATTCGAGTACTTAGGGTTTATCCCACCATGTTGCAGGTGAAGTTCTCGGCCTGTTGAAGATGGTGGCTAACCTCCGGTGGGCTCGGTGACTCTATATTTACTTCTCATCTATATGCTTTTGTCTGATATGTCACTTATACTAGCAATGTATTTAGAACTTATATTAATATAATTATTTGAAAGCTATGTTGTTTTCACTAATCGGTTTTGAAACCCAAACTTGTACTATTATTTGTGAACATATTTGTAATGTTATTTCCGCTACAACTCTATGTATGTGATATGTATTTGCTTAATCATACGATCTTGATTGTGATGTTGATTTACCGAGGTCCTTTGTGACACTCGGCGGACTACCAGGTTTATATAAGTGAAAGTATGTGTGCGTCAACGTGCTAAACAGGGACAACCGTACTTGATCTTGTATAAATTGGGTGGTTCTATCACATCTTACATCATTTAGATTCTCATCTTCCTCTTGAGAACCATTTGTTTCATCAAACTCCACATCATGAACCTCCTCAAGAGTACCACTAGCCAAATTCCATACTCTATAAGCCTTGCTAGTAGCGGAGTAACCAAGCAAGAAACCTTTGTCACATTTCTTTTCAAACTTGCTCAATCTAGTGCCTTTCTTCAATATGTAGCATTTACAACTAAAAATCCGAAAGTATGCTATGTTGGGCTTTCTTCCATTCAAAAGGTCATAAGGTGTCTTCTCTATCATGGGGTGACAATAGAGTCGGTTGCTATAATAGCAAGCCGTGTTGATTGCTTTGGCCCAAAATGAATGACTCACATTGTACTCACTCAACATTGATCTTGCCATGTCAATCAAAGTTCTATTCTTCCTTTCAACTAAGCCATTTGATTGAGGAGTGTACTTGGCCGAGAATTGATGTCTAATTCCAAATTCATCACACAACTCATCAATTCTAGTGTTCTTAAATTCACTACCATTGTCACTTCTAACTTTCTTGATGGTTGTTTCAACCTCATTGTGAATGCCCTTGATAAATGATTTGAATGTTACAAACACATCACTCTTGTCAACAAGAAAGAATATCCATATGTATCTAGTGAAATCATCCACAATCACAAATCCATATTTGTTTCCACCAATGCTTGTGTATGTGGTTGGTCTAAACAAGTCCATGTGCATCAACTCAAATGCCTTAGATGTGCTCATCATGCTCTTCTTAGGATGTGTGTTACCAACTTGTTTTCTGGCTTGACATGCACTACATAGCTTATCTTTCTCAAATGTGACATCTTTCAAGCCTCTAACTAAGTCATGCTTAATCAACTTGTTCATTTGTTTCATTCCAACATGACCAAGCCTTCTATGCCATAACCAACCCATGCTACACTTAGTGAACAAACATATTGTCAATTGAGCTTCTCTAGCATTGAAGTCAACCAAGTATAGATTTTCATATCTAAATCCTTTGAATATCAAGTTAGAGCCATCTACACTTATAATCTCTACATCATCCATACCAAATATGCACTTGAAACCAAGATCACACAATTGAGCTACCGACAAAAGGTTGAAGTTCAAGCTCTCTACTAGTAGCACATTGGAAATGCTCAAGTCATTGGATATTGCAATCTTACCAAGCCCTTTGACCTTGCCTTTGCCATTGTCACCAAATGTGATATTATCAATCCCATTGCTCTTGTTTTCATTGATTGAATTGAATATTCTTGGATCACCGGTCATGTGTTGTGTGCACCCACTATCAAGCACCCAATGCCTTCCTCCAGCTTTATAATTGACCTACAAAAGAAGATCAATTCTTTTTAGGTACCTAAACTTGCTTGGGTCCTTAAAGGTTAGTTACTAAGGTCTTTGGTGTCCAAATGGCCTTCTTCTTTGGCCCCACAATTGATGTACCAATGAACTTAGCCTTCACACCATTGACACCCTTAAAAAGCAAGTAACAAGAATCAAATTTAATTGAGGATACAATAGGTAGCTTGTTCTTGTTAATCTTGCAATATTGCTCTATATGCCCAACTTGCTTGCATCTATTGCAAAACCGACCATTGCCCTTCACAAAGTTAACTTTGGGAGTGACAAAGGCCGCCTTGCCTTTCTTGGGGGTATAGCCTAATCCCTCTTTGTTGAGAGAAAACCTTTGGCTACCCAAGCACTTTAGCAAGCGGGAATCTCCACCATAGGCATTGCCTAAGGCACGAGTGAGCTCATTCACCTCCTTCTTGAGGGTCTCATTTTCCACTATTAATGAGGCATCACAAGTAAGACCATCACTCAAAGGTGAAGTAGAAGTAGTAGTGCTACAAGAAGTGTTAGTGGAAGCAACTATAATGGGCTTATAAAAAGATTCATCAATAAGATCACATATTAGTCCCACTTCACATGATACAATCACTTGCTCCTTCTTGGCTTCCTCTTTGACTTGCTCGATGAGAGAGGAGTGAGCTTTCTCAAGCTTAGAGTGAGCTTTGCCAAGCTTCTCATGGGCTTCCATTAGCCTCTCATGAGTGGCATTGAGCTCATCAAGGGATTGCTCAAGAAATTTGACTTTCTTGTTCAATTTCTTGCACTCCTTTCTCTTCATTTCAAAGCAAGTATGCACTTGCTCACATATGTCCATGAGCTCCTCCTTAGAGTACTCATCATCATCATCACTCCTATAAGCATCACTTTCACATTCATCATCATCACTCACATCATATTTTACCTTGGTAGGTTTTGCCATGAGGCATGTCGAAGGAGTGTCAAAGATGGAGGGCTTGTTGTTGATGGCGATGCTTGCTAGTGCTTTCTTGATAGATTTCTTGCAATCATCACTATCCGAAGAGCCATCACTATCCCAAGTGACCACATAGCCTCCACCCTTCTTCTTCTTTTGGAAGGTCATTCTCTTCTCCTTCTTCTCCATCTTTTCTTTCTTATCCTTCTTGTGCTTCTTCTTCTCATCCTCATCATTGTCACTATTGTTGGGACAATTTGCTACAACATGATCGGGACTCTTGCAATTATAGCATCTTCTCACATATTCTTTGCTTTTGGTGTGATCTCTTCTCTTTCTTGCACCATAGCCCTTCTTCTTCATGAATTTTCCTAGCTTGCGTACAAAAGGGCCATATCTTCATCATCAATATCACTAAGATCATCATCATTACTTAATTCTTTCTTGGACTTGCCCTTGTTCTTGGATGATGATGAGCTAGCCTTGAATGCTATACTCTTCTTCTTTTCTTCTTCCTTCTTGTCATCCTTGTCATCCTCCTCCCTTTCCACATGGTATGTCTCTTGGGTCATGACATCATCTAGTACTTGGTTAGGGGCAATCTCCTTCAATCCTCCTCTTATGATAAGCAATCTCAATATCTCAAATCTTGGAGGTAAGCATATCAAGAACCGATGAGAGACATCATCGTCCTTGATCTTCTCTCCTAAGGCCTTCAAGTCATTTACAATCACTTGCAACCGATGGAACATTTCTAGAATGCTCTCATCGTCCTTCATCTTGAAGCTTGTCAACTTATCCTTGAGAATGTACAACTTAGCACTCTTCACCGCCGGTGTGCCCTCATATGTTTCCTTCAATCTCCTCCACACCTCATTTGCTCTTTCACAATCCTTGATTTGCTCAAACACCTTAGAATCAATGGCATTGTATATGGTGTTGAGAGCCATTGTATTGCATTACTTGTTGGTCTTGTCTTGGTTGGTGGGGTCATCAGGATCAATGATAGCATAGTCATTCTCGGTCACCTCCCATACTTGATCATTGATTGAACCAAGATACATCTGAATCTTTCTCTTCCAATAATCATAGCATGTGCCATCAAAGAACGGTGGTTTGCCCCCCACATGGTTGAACACAACATGAGCCATAATTTGACACCGAGGTTGTTAAGCCTTCAATCAAATGGTGACTATGACTCTGATACCACTTGAAAGGTCCTAATATGGCTAGAGGGGGGATGAATAGCCTATTTAAAAATCTACAAATAGCGAAATGCAAACTTGCTCTAGCTCTACAAGGGTTGCAAGCCACCTATCCAACAATTCTAGTTGCAATGATTACTAGGCACACAACTTGCAAAGTTACTACTCACTAAGAGCTCTCAATCTTGCTACTCTAAAGAGCTTCACTAGATGAACTTAAAATAACAAAGCAAGCTCTCAATTCTAATTACTCTAAAGAGCTTGCCACAACTAGTTTGCAAGAATATAAATGAGTGAGTAGAGTGATTATACGCCGTGTAGAGGAGTGAACCAATTACAAGATGAATACTAAATCAATCACCGAGAGAATACCAAAGGGCAAGAGACAACCAATTTTTCTCCTGAGGTTCATGTGCTTGCCGGCACGCTAGTCCCCGTTGTGTCGACCAACACTTGGTGGTTCAGTGGCTAAGAGGTGTTACACGAACCTCATCCACACAATTGGACACCGCAAGAACCTACCCATAAGTGAGGTAACTCAATGACATGAGGGTTACCTTTTGGCTCTCCATCGGGGAAGGCACAAGACCCCTCATAATCACCACGATCGGAGCCAGAGACAATCACCAACCTCTGCTCAATGATCCTCGCTGCTCCAAGCCATCTAGGTGGTGGCAACCACCAAGAGTAACAAGTGAATCCCACAGCAAAACACGAATGCCAAGTGCCACTAGATGCAATCACTCAAGCAATGCAATTGGATTCTCTCCCCAATCTCACAATGATAATGAAACAATGATGGAGATGAATGAGAGGGCTTTGGCTAAGCTCACAAGGTTGCTATGTCAATGCAAATGGCCAAGAGAGTGAGCTTGAACCGGCCATGGGGCTTAAATAGAAGCCCCCACAAAATAGAGTCGTTGTACCCCTTCACTGGGCACAACTAGGGGTGACCAGACGCTCTGGTTAGTTCGACCGGACGCAGGACCCCAGCGTCTGGTCGCCCGATGCTTGCCATGTGTCATCGGCTTCAAACACCGATCGCCTGATCTCAACGGTCAAGTGATGACCGGACGCGTCAGTTAGAAAGTGACCGAACGTAGGACCCTAGTGTCCGGTCGTTTCTAGTAAGGTTCCAAACGTGAAATTTCATGACCGGACGTGTCCGGTCAAGCTCGACCAGACTCACCCAGTGTCTGGTCACTCAATGTTTCCTCTGTGTGCCTCACGTCAGCATACGTCAGCACTGACCGGACGCACCCAGCCAGCGTCCGGTCACTCTTCGCGCCAGCATCCAGTCACAAGACCGAGACGCATGCTTACTGCTGCTACTGACCGAACTCTGAACCCAGCGTCCGATCACTCTGTGAACCCCTGTCTTTTCCGTATAGGGCACCGGTGGCACCGTCGGACTGTCCGCACTCTACGGGTGGACACTCCACCGGTGAAGTTTCTAACCCTTGCTCAAATATGCCAACAACCAAGTGTGTCACCTTGTGCACATGTGTTAGCATATTTTCACAAGCATTTTCAAGGGTGTTAGCACTCCACTAGATCCTAAATGCATATGCAATGAGTTAGAGCATCTAGTGACACTTTGATAACCGCATTTCAATATGAGTTTCACCCCTCTTAATAGTATGGCTATCTAACCTAAATGTGATCACACTCGCTAAGTGTCTTGATCACCGAAACAAAATGGCTCCTACTATTTATACCTTTGCCTTGAGCCTTTTGTTTTTCTCTTTCTTCTTTTCAAGTTCAAGCATTTGATCATCACCATGCCATCACCATCATCATGATCTTCACCATTGCTTCATCACTTGGAGTAGTGCTACCTATCTCATAATCACTTTGATAAACTAGGTTAGCACTTAGGGTTTCATCAATTAACCAAAACCAAACTAGTGCTTTCACATTGGGAACCTAGGTTTAGGGTTTAATGTTAATTGCTTTCGGTTCTTAGAACAAAATTGGTTGTATTGTAGTTATGGTTCTCACTAACATTAATTTGTGATGTTTTGATTTTTGTTTGTTAAATTACATCCGTTTTGTTAGATGCAAGAAATGTATCGGGAGGAGTTTTGGCGAAAATGGGGTCGTCCTCGAGAATTATACCCCAACGCATCTAGCAAAGATGCCCTTGTCCCTCCTGACCTCCCTGTCCCAAGCTGTGATTGTGGTTTCCTGGCCCACGTGTTTCAATCAAAACATTCGGACACAGCGACATGTTGCTTCTACACATGCAGTCGTTTTAATGTAAGAAATTATTTCCACTATCTTTTTTCTTTATTTATGTAAGTATGCTACTAATATTTTGTTGGAATCTTGTTGTGTAGGACCATGAGAGGTATTTTTTCTTTCATTGGATCGATGGTGCAGATAAATTTGACCCTGGGTACCTCCTTTTCGACAATTTGTTTAGAGGGAGACATCACATGAGCACTTCAAGCGATGGGTTCCACCCCCCCAACCACCCGCCAATGACGGCTAAGGAGAAGCACCTAGCCGTAGTTAGACGACTCAAGGAACCTCCTCTATGTGAATACGGAGATCAAGCTGTGATAAACCCTGAGAATACGTTGAAGTTTGTGTGTTCGAACAAACACGAAGTAAGTGAAAAGTGTATCTGTTTAAATGTTTAGCTCTATGTGTGCGTGTACTAATGTCTCCTCTTTTAGGTGTTTGGATTTGTGAAGTGTTGTTTCAAGGAGTGGCTCTATGGTCCTAAGAATCAATGGTCGAAGCCACCAAAGGCAAAGAAAAAGAAGAAATAAAGGTTAATTTGCAAAGCACCTCCAGTCAAGTGTGAATGTGGTGTTAAATCCAACTACGGTCTAGTCTCTCTAGACATTGGTACTATAACAAAAGAAAATACTGAGGAGTGCTCTTCTTCCTTGTTGTGTGTGTGAATGAGAGGGTGTTAGGGGTTATTTATAGGTTGAGAGGAGGGATGGAGGCCTCTCAATGTGTCATGTCAGTGATCCATGTGCCTCTTTACCTCAGCCCTTGGATCAAACAGTTATAAGATGGATGGTGGAGATGGAGTGGAGTTGTGCTTCTTTGCATGCCAGTACTATGTAAGTGAAGTGATAAATCACTATTGTCATCGTACTCCTCGGCCTTGTAACTGAAAAATCTATTTTCATTGTCTAAAAAGCCTAGATTTATTCACTGTTACTTAAAAAGCCTAGATTCATCTGCAAAGCATCTGTACGATACGATTGGACTATACACATTCTAATGAATTTACATTTAATCTGTGTACTACATTTGTGCCTTTTTAGCAGTGTAGTATGATTAATGATTCACGAAAAAAATTCACAAGAGTTTCCCTTGTTTCAGGAGCCTCTATAGTTACAAACAGAGACATCATTATATAATCCAAACATTTAATCGTCCAAAGAGCACAATGCAACTACAACGAACGTCACAATCAACATAACATGTCCTGCATAGTCCAAATAGTCCATAATATCTATACAGTCCTAAATAGTTATAGAAAAGTAAATACAAAATGCATAATAGTATATACTAACATCTACCACAGCTCTTACTGCCTCCTAGACTTACCCTTACCCTTGTGAACAAACTCGACATATCCATAGCAATCGTATTCAACGGTGCCTCCATGATATATGGTCATTAGGTTGTCCATCTAGTTCAAACACATAACGAAACACATGTCCTTTAGTCTAAATTAGACGATAGATAGTACCTAACAAGTACTTTCTAACTACAAACTAAGTAAATAAGATAATAACTACATACATAGATACAGTGTACTAACTAAATAGCTAGATCCTATTTAGTTAACTAAATATGTAACTACCTATCTAAGTAGCTATCTAACTATATCTATGTACCTATGTATCTATGTTTCTATCTATCTACATATCTATCTCACTAGGTCACTAACGAAATTAACTACCTGAGTCATCACATTAACTAGTAAATAACAAATGCCAAAACTACTACACTACAATCAAAGCTAACTAAGTACACACATTGCAAATTCACAATTTTTACCTGTCTGACAATGGAGTCGTGGACGTCGATGGAGTCGCAGCGGACGCCGGGCGTGGGTCAGGCCGACGAGCAGGGTCGGCGGTGGCACGGTGGGGCGCTGCAGGTGTCGGGGCCAGTGGGGGCGTGGCCGAGGACGGCGGTGGCGTGTGGCGGGTGTGGGATGCCCGGCGCTCCACGCGGTGAGGCCGGCGGTGGCGGGCGACACGGTTACGGTCATGGCACCGGCGCGACGGGGCACAGCCAAGGTGGCCGCGGGAGCGGGGACCGGCGGGCCATGGGGCGTGGCGGTCCGACGGGGGCGCGGGGCACGGCGCGGCCGGGCGCGGGGCGGGAGGGGGGACCGGCGTGGGCGCGGCCGCGGTGGCGGCGTGGCCCGGGCGGCCGGGCACGAGCGTGGGGCGCGGCAAGGCGCAAGCGAGGGCGAGGGCGAGGGCGCGTGGGCGGCGACGGCGGTGCGCTGCTCAGGCGAGGGAGGTGCGAGAGAGAGAGAGGGAGAGGAAGAGAGAAAGGATTGGGGCCCATACGTAAGATAGGCTCAGCGCCAGTAACTTTGGCATCGAGCTCGGCGCTAAGATCTACGGCGTCAGGGTTACTGGCGCCGAGCTGCCTGCCATGTCACCGCCACGTCTGCTTCAAGCCCAGGAGCTCGACGCTAGCCATGTAAGCTCGGCGCCAGCAACGATGGCGCCAAGCTAAGGGTCCAGAGTTTGAAATCTTATCTCCAAGGGCATATTTGTGAAAAAAATTCAAAAAAGGGCTAAAAATAAAAAAAAATCCGGACGACATGGTGCGGGGCGGTGTCAGGAGGTGGAAGATAAATGTATGGGCAATATTGTCTATTCACGCTCCTTTCTCTCTCCCAAACCACACGGAAATAAATTTTTTAATTGCTGCCGGTGTCATGTGGCAAATATCTTAGTTTTCAAAATGGCACAGGGCCAGTTACCAAGTTGGCGGTGTCCAACGGCAAATTTCATGTTTGAGCTGTGTCCTTAAGCGAAATCTGCTTTTCTTTTATTGGTAGGTTGTCCTACACTCTTTCTAGATATGCCATCAAAATGACTCTTTTGTGAATTTTCTAAGGCAACTGGGCGACTTGCTATAGGGGATTGGTTAAGGAGAGTATTGATTCTTGGAGATGCGCTCTAACGTACGGCGTTTAGTCTAAGACTAGAAACGTGGGCGCGGCTTTGCCGCGCCTTCCCTTTCAATTAGGCCAATGGCAATAAGAATATAGGTGTAGTGGTGAGAAACTCAGCAATTTTTTGTTCATTTTATAATTTTTATGTATTTTTGAGACTTTATCATCGTGAAGGTATAATTTTATTTGCCCCTTAAAAGCATAGGTAAAAGTTTATATGAAAAAATTCTTACTAAAACATGTGATATTATGGATGCACTGCATAGTTCTACTCGTTAGGATTTCAGATTAACTTGATTTTCTAATTTACAATTTTTCTGTGATTTACTATACAATTTTAAAGTTTCAACTAATTTATTTTTTGAAAAAAAAGAGATATAATCAAAGGTGGCCTGTATTTTGATTTGAGAAAAATCTGAGGAGGTTTTCGTAAAAATTGCTGAGAGTGTCTTTGGAGGGCGGGTTGATTTTTGATAAAGTGAAGGTCTTTTTTGCAAAAAAAACCCTGACCCATCCGTTCTGGACTGCGGGTTGATTTGGAAATAATCTGAGGTATTTTTTTGCGAAATATTCTGAGAGGGCCTCTGGAGCGCGGGTTGATTTCCGAAAAATAGAAGGGATTTTTCATAAAATGACCGCGGATCGTCCGATCTGAGCCGTCCGCGCGCTCGATCGAACGACCGCGAAAAGCCCGTGACGTAGCACGCTGGCTGGCCGCGGTTTGGGCACAGGTTTCATATGTAAAAGATTTGTGGTGCCTGTATAATACAACCATAGCACTAACTCCAAAAGATGGGGAAAAATGCAACCATTACAGAGAACATTCTTTTTGCCATGAACTAAAATATACTTGCAGTTGGCGTACTTTAAAAGCAATTAGTCATGTCAATTTGGCAACAGGGCATATAGCACCATACCTCTTGGTGTTGTCTTCCGGATGAAAGCAATTGGAAGAAGAATCTTTGAAAAAGTAAAACGAGCAAGCAAACGTCTAATTCAGCATCGTTCTGGCAATTTGCAATAAACATGGGTTTGGAGATCGGTGAAAGGAAATGGTTGCAATAAAGGCCTGGTTTAGATTACAAGTTTTTTCACTCTCTCTCCATCACATCAAATCTTTGAACACATACATGAAGTATTAAATGTAGATAAAAAAAATAACTAATTACACAGTTTGATTGTAAATTACGATCTTTCAAGCCTAGTTAGGCCATGATTAGACAATAATTGTCAAATACAAACGAAAATGTTATAGTGTCAAGTACAAGTACTGATTCCTAACCTCGATCTAAACCAGGCCAAACTAGCCGTAGCAAAGGCACTGCCCAGATAACATACAGCGCTGCCCAAGTGCACTTTGTTTATATACTAGTATGTTGCGCGCGCCATTGCGCGCGTCGGTTATCCAACCAAAGATGCAGCGCAGGATTAAACAATCATCTAATTTTTAGTAACCGACACGACAATTACTCATGGTCGTAGCATGAGGATGGTATGTACATATATTTTACATAGATGTGCTAAGCGTGGTAATGGTGCACCTTAGATGCACAGGTCCGGTCTGTAGAGCTAACATAACAGTTGATGACACTTGCAAGCTTTATACATTAGGGTTCATGACACATATTTTATAGACACGGTGACAATTTCAGGTAATTAAACATTGTAGGTCAAGCACTCGGTGATGACCTTGCTAGCATCTCGCTTCTCGGTCTCAGAGGTCACTATCTGTGGAGACAAAAGCTTCCTAGGTGGATGAATCTGTATGCAGATTTGGTTTTGTTAGCTCTCTGTGGTTTGTGAGGCATAAGGAGATTCAGTTTGACACTTCAGAAATTTACCAGGTCCTGGAGGCATATGTGCGCATTGAGAAGGCAAGTAAAAGCAGTCTAAAAACAGGCAGTAACCTGATATGGCTGAAGAGGTTAACTCGAGCATAAATAAATGTCACAGATGCATGAATCGAAATGTAAAATAAACTGTAAAAAAAAGACTCACCAAAACAACAGATCGTTTCGGAATCCTAGGTGATGATTGAATCGGTAGGAAATTACTATTTCATCGCTACATGGCAAGGCCAAATAAAATAGTCTCTACTAACTGGACATGCATAATTTGGACATCGGACTAAACAAAAGGAACAGGAGAGCTTACCAAGTTAGCCGGCTGCATTGGCGTTCACGTTGTACATGTGCAGGCTGAAAGTAAACCCAACAAGAGGTTTAGTGCAATACCAAGCAAACACAGCTATAATCGAGCAAACCATAATATAATACTAAAGGGGTCAAACAAAGAGGATGAGATGGCAAAGTGGATAGGGAGGTGTCTAACCTTTGCCTAGGCAATATCACAGCTACATGGTGTGGTATAGTATAAGCAAGACCCCAAACATGGACCTGGACCAGTACATCCTTGCAAAACAAATAAAAAGGAGATGTGGACAGGTAATGGGAATCAAGCAAACGGACCAAAGTAAGAAAGGGAAGTTAGAATATCGAGATGTTGCTACAGCAGCAATCGGTGAAATGGCAGCACACATGCTGATCTCTTCTTTTCTGGCAGGTGGTCCAGCAACTACATATCTACCGGCAGCCTACAGAACTTGAAGCAAAGGAATATCACATCAGTCATAAATGTAGGCAGATGGCAGTCTGACAGGGCAACCATGTTTAAGCCTTCATAGATTATATCCCATAGGATTGTATGCCTGAGTCTTTACAGACCATCACAATGCATAGACGATCTAAGCATCAGAAGCACCCCATAGCCAGGTAATCAGCAAAGAGAGAGAGAAACAAGAGTAAATTAGCAACATAAGAAGAACCAAGGCCTGTGCTAACTACCAATTACAAACATGACAAATTTTACCTGAGGGAAACAGTCTCTGTAACCAGCTAATGATGTGCAGAATCAGATTGAAGGAGAAATAGCACTATTAGTTGGGAAACAAAAATACACAGGCGCTGCCCGAGTCTGTTTAGGAAAAAAAAAACTTCAGAACATGTTTCAAAGTCTGCAAATCTTAATTAAAAGGCGATGTAGCTGGGTTTGAATGATCCAGATCAACAGGAAGCAGCAAGCGGCATCAGGTTGGCATGACAGCCATCCTAAACTCCACTACATGGCAATAGGTTTCGCTTTTTTTTCGTGGATCAAAACACAGTTGGAGAAGCCTAGTCGATATTAAGTTGTCAACCTGCATAAACTCATAGTTCATTGCAGGTGCTAAGATTAAAAAAATTAATCCATGTTATACTATAATTTTATAGAATTCACATAGATGATGTATGATATATGTCAGTTGAAAGAAGCATAAGACCACAAATAAACTAAAGTTAGTTGAATAAGATCATTATTTGGGTCACTGACTATTTTTGTAGTACAGTCAAAACCTAAATCAACCTCCGAAAGATAGACGTGTCCACAGCATACAGTGAAAGGCTAGAAGCAGCCAATTCATGATTTTGGCTGTAGCTGTAGCATAGTAAACAAATAGGAGGCATCAGAGTCCGAAGCTTTGTCATATGTGCTATGTCAAACACCAATGCGAAAAACTGGGAACAAAGGGAAAATTATTAAAACAAAGATAGAAAGAAGGAACAACCTAACAATTGCGGTAGAAGGTTTGCAGACATTCTACTACTAACCACATAGGTGAGTTTTGTTTCCCAGACTTGACAACAGGAATGGCAATATATCTTAAGACCTCGGCAGAACGTAGAAAGAGCATGATCTGTTGTATACCAAACACAGAAGACTGCAAGGCAAAGGCCCGAGATCATAGGCAAAGAAGATCGCAAAGGAAACCTTTAAAAAATTTAGAGGCCTCAGAAATATATCAATCATCGCGTGATGAAGATCTTGGAGTATCTAGACATTAGAATAGATGAAAAATGTCGAGTCTCTCACAAGATCTTGATCATTGTCTTATATTGTAGATCATAAATGGGTACGAACGATTACATCATAGGCATAACAACAAATGGATCAGTAGGAAGGAACGATAATGGCGCCTAGATCGAAACCAGTTATCGATTTCTCTTAAACAAAATGACGAAAATCAAAGTAAAATCAATACAAAGGGCCAGATCATAGACTAAGAAGATTGCAAAGGGAAGCTCTAAAAATTTTAGAGGCCTAAAAAACACATGAATCATCATTTGTTCAAGGTCTTGGAGTATCAAGACATCAGAATCAGAACAGATGGAAAATGTCGAGCCTCTCACAAGACCTTGATCATAGCTGGGTAGTGCAGATCAGCATGGGTACGAAGAATCTGATCATAGGCATGAGAACAAATGGATCAGCAGGAAGGAATGGTGATGGTGGCCAGATTGAAGGATGGTTAACAACCAAAGTGGTTATTAGCAGGCTACAAAAACAGTAGGAAATACAAAGCACCTGAATGTTGCCTTTCATGAGCGAAGTTTAGACTAATAAAAGAAATCATGCTACAGGCTGTACAACAAAATTTTGAATTAGGCAACGGCCTATTAGTTACGTAACAAATGTAATCCGTAAGGTTTGAAAGGCAATAGTGCTCAACCCTAAACCGGTATGCTCAGTTTTTTTTTTTTTGTAAAAAAAACCACCACTACAATAAGAACCCCCCCAAAAAAACAGAATCAATGTCCACAAAGCCGATAAATGAGATACTCTGCAGATATAGATCATGTACAGGTCACATCCACAGGGAATACAATAGCAGGAGGAAAATTATATTATGATCTAGATATGACGGTCCCGCAAGTGACCCAACTCCATAATAATTTGCAAAGGGACAAGCTGTGTGACTTAAGAAGGTAAAAACTAATAAGTAGAGAAAACCTAGAATCTTCTCAAGAAAGGAACAAACATTATCAGGTAGATGTTACCAATGTATGGAAGTTACTTCTTTGCTGCCTAAACCCCTCAGCCACCCACAAAACACGAGAAAAATATTCAGGCCTAGTTCGTTCGGAACTCATAGCTTTTCTATGCTATAAAATTGAAATCCAGGAACAGATCGAACCTTGTGTAATAGTACGCAGCTTACATTTAATTTGAAGAATGCAGTAGTAAGTATACCAGCTAACTAATATACAAAGCTGATGGAAGGCATACATCAAACCACATATCATATGAAATCAGTATTAGTACAAACTATAAAATGCGAAAAATTATTTAGTTTGTCACATTCCAGGTCATACACGTTTCATTTAAGGATTTTCACTTTGCTACTGGGAAAACCTCCACCACCACCTTGTTTTCAAAAAGCTGGAACCTGATTTTGGTTTAGCCGCAAGGCACTAAAGGTAGTCATAGAATAATCTTTCAAGGATATGAAGTACCTGTTTTGTCATCTAGAATGAGAGTTTTTTTAGTAGCATGCACACTGTACTATGAAGCCCTCGTCAAAATATATCTTTGTATCGTCTATAAATTTAACACATACACCGAACCATGGGCACATATAAACAGAGAATGCCATATCGGTGCATATAGGAGCAGTAACAGAACTAAACAGAGTGTTATCACCTTTTGGCAGCCGGAGAAGCGAGACAGAGCAGAGGAGAAGCCAGCCGCTTCGAAGAGAATCCGGTCAGAAGCCGCTTCAAAAAAATCTGGCGGGGACAAGCTGAGCCATCGGTGGAGGAGATTGGACGGCTGGGACAATTTAGGGCGACGTGGATGGTGCTTCTACCCTAGAAGCTGACGCGGTTTACAGGAATAAATAAATTAGACCAGATTGGAAATAAACTTAAGATTAGATGAACTTCCAAAGCAAGAAAATAATGACCTTTGCTGTCCTTCTTCTTCAGGCACGCATGCACCCCACTTGAGTTCACATAACACCAGTGCAATAACTAAGATGTATCGAAAATTCGAAGGAACAGGAGAACCAAAATCTTGATGATGTAATCATTGGGAATAGGGCATGTGCTCAGAGCCAACAACATATAACTTGACGTCAGAAAGCGACGATCACAAGCAAGGATCATAAGGCTAGAAAGACCAAGAATATATGTATCAGTTCACAGGCAGTAAATAACAGAAGCTCAGATTGCACAAATGTGTGTATCGACATGACAGACAATGATCATAAGCAAGCATGAGCGGAAAACGAAAGGCAATCATGAGCAGGCAGCGTTATCAGAAGCTGCGATTTCATAACTAAGAGATACTGGATAGGCACTAAAAATTACCCCTCACTGGTGTCTTCAAACAACACAAATTTGAACAGGTAGGAAGAGATGCATAAAAAAACAGGAACAACCACCATCGCCTCAATTACCACAGAATAGTATGTGACTCGATAGCCAATAAAAATTACCCCTCACTGGTGTCTCCAAACAACACAAATTCGAACAGGTAGGAAGAGATGCATAAAAAACAGGAACAACCACCGTGGCTTTAATCACCACGGAACAGCTGGCCAAAAAATAGAATTTTACAGCCCATGATCATTGCCTGAGTTATGGACATAGCAGAGAGATGTAAAACGAAGGAAGAATCATCATAGCCCATGAGCATAGCCTTATTAGTTATGAAAAAGAAGGAGGAGATGTAGACTATGGAAAGATAGCCCATGATCATTGCATCAAACACTACAATAATCATCACTGCAGTACCCCATTCCCTCAAAGTAAAACGTAGCAGGAAGAGAAAAGTGTATCCATCATTGAAGGTGACCAAAATGCAAACACTAAACCAGAAACCACCAGGACTACAGGGTAGAAGGTCACATGCTCAGATGTATGGCACAATAATTGCCCGCTCTCAAAATCCAACAGAACCGATCAGGCCACAGCCTACAGAACGCAAAACAATCGTTAGTAGCATGCAGCTTGGTAAGACAAGGAGACAACAATAGATCTAGGCTGAAAATGACCTTGCCTTGCTCATTTGTCTCCTTTGACCAAGATTCCCAGCTCCAAATGTCACATGCAGCGAAAAATCATGCAAGAGGAGAGTTAAAGAGAGGGAACCTAGGGTTTGAGCTTGCCGGCGGCCGTCCTGTCGCGGCGGGGCCCGCGCGCCGCGCTGGGGCATGGCCGGTCTGCCTCCACCGCCGCCTCAGTCGGCCGCGCAGAACCTGCAAGAAACAAATCGAGGTACATCTTAAAAAAAAACAGGCATAAATTCGAAATACAGCCATATGAGGACCTCAGCTAGCTGCACACGCCATAGGGAGAGAAAGGAGCCGGGGGCGGGTTCGGCGTGCGAGAGAGAGGAGTCGGGCGCGGGGTTCGGCGCTAGGAGCTCCCGACCTAGGGTTTCCTGTAGCACACGAACGGCCGCGGGCTAGAGGAGGATGCGGCGCCGGGGGGCAGCCACCGGCAGGGCCCGGTCACGCTGCCCCGTGGGCGGGGACAGCCACCGCCGCCGGCTACGCGCGGTGCCGCGGCAGAGGCCGGGGAGCGGCAGCGCGGCCTGGCAACGCGGCGAGCCAGCGGCACTTGGCCGGGCGGCACGTCGTGGGGAGGTGGAGGAGGAGGACGAGGGCGACCGCAGCCTCGCCGCGCTGCTGCCGCCGGTGGCCGCCCTGGCCGCGCGTCGGGAGAGATCGGGAGAGGGAGGGAGCGGACGAGAGAGAGCGAGGAAGGGGGATCGGGAGAGGGAGGGAGCGGACGAGAGAGAGCGAGGAAGGGGAAGACGAAGCAGAAGTTTGGGGAAGGGAAATCCGAAGCTGGGTATTATATTCGTTTCGCTGGATTCTGAGAAGAAGCCGTATAAGGTAAATAAGAGCGCGAAGAATTCGAATAAGGTGGAGAGGACGACGGGAAGCTGCTCCGGACGAGAATCAGCTTCAAGAGATCTGAGCCACACGATCGCGGATCGGACGGCCAAAAAAAATCGGGCGACGTGGACGGCGTCTCCTTCTTGGAGTCATGTCCGGCTTGTTTGGGTTAATAGCGCGCGCGTAGGACCCGGGAGTTGGACGCATGCACTGACTAGAGCAGAGAGACGGCAGAGGTTAGCAATGCTTCCAAACTTTGCATTTCACACTTGCATCATTTGTTTTCAGCAAATCAAATCCCGCTACCTACCCTATCCATCCAAAGTAATCCCCACATGAGATCTCCCAGGATTTGCACTTGACTAGTAAGCTTGTATGCACACGTCGTACCATCACCGGTAATGCGGCGCAGGTTTGCGGTTTTCATCTCGAAACAAATTAATGGAAGAATAACGCTCTGCCAAGTGCCAAGACCGGGGCTGTGATTCTTGTTTCGGCATGGCCTGGTACAAGATGATCGAAGCCATGAAATGAACAGGATGGGAACAAGATCGCCGAGAATTGCGTTTAGCACTGAGTAGATCAGATGCCTACGCACCTATATATGTTGTAGGAGCTGCTGCACCTGCACGACGGAATTGTTGACCTTCTCTACGTGCCAAACAACAAGGTGTATATGCATATGCATGCATGCCTTCTCGCTGCTTCTCTGCCATTCTTTCGTGATGGCCGATCAAGAAGAAACAAAATGGAAACGGCCGGGTCTGTTTATTTTCTTAATAAAGAAATGCCAACACTACTGATTTATTTAGCTACCATGATGGTGCGTGTGTATCTCCACGCGGCAGTATCTTCACTGATACGTAACAGGAACACACCAGAACCACACGATTAACGTAACACGTGACAAGTAGAGCAGTAGGGCACTTGTTTTATCTCGTAGCCTCGTTTAATCGACGTGTCATATTAGTTAGCACCAGACTAATCTAAATTAGTACTACTAACCTCCATCTAGGTTGTTATTTTTATGGGTAAAATACATCTTTAAGAGAACACTTGTTTTGCATACCATGATAACATGATTCCTGACTTCTTGGTTCGTACAGTATGTATCTTCTTCTGAGAAAATTAGGCGATGATTGATGTTACATTCGCGAAGGACCACTTAGATTCCGCACATGCTACTCCGATACGGTCACCGTGATAATCAAGCCACTGGTTGTTCATTATCAGTGACTTCGTCCTTGGTATGCTCAACTCTAATTCAGTTTCAGTTAAATATCAATCTCAAATATAACTACAAGCGTAAATATTCTTGACACTACCAAGAAATGAAATATTCTTGACAGCTGAAACTCTAAAGAAATTATTCTTTGCGGTCTGCCTCAAGGTAAATGAATTTCTCTTGCTCTCTACTCTTGTCATTTTTCTTCATAGCTATGAACTATTAGCAACCATTGGATCTAAACAAAGGCCTTAGTTGTACCGTTATTGATACGTAAATACGTAATAAGAGCATATCAGAACCACGTGAGCAACGTAATCTGCTAATCAATTGGAGCAGTAGGATTTTTCGCATAGCATCATTTGATCGATGTGGCATGTTAGTTAGCACTAGACCGAACCAAACAGTACAACTAACCTCGTTCTAGATTATTGATGTCATGGGGAAATTCATTTCTCAGAGGACACTTGCATATCATGCACGATTCCTGACTTCTTGGTTCGTATCCGATCCTGTGACAAAATTAGGCTTGCGACGATCGTTGGTGATTGATGTCACATCCATTCAGGAAGGACCACTGAAATTCCACACCGACTAATCCCGTCACGGCCTAATATTCAAGCCATTGGTTATTCCTGACTTCTAGGTTGTTATTATTATGGGAAAAATACATCTTTAAGAGAACACTTGTTTGCATACCATGATTCCTGACTTCTTGGTTCGTACAGTGCATATCTTCTTCTGAGAAAATTAGGCGATGATTGATGTTACATTCGCGAAGGACCACTTAGATTCCGCGTGCTAATCCGATCCGGTCACCATGATAATCATGCCACTGGATATTCATAATATGTGACTTCGTCCTTGATATGCTCAACTCTTATTGAGTTTCAGTTAAATATCAAACTCAAATATAACTACAAGCATATGACCCCTAATAACTTACACTACCAAGAAATGAAATACTCTTGACAGTTGAAACTCTAAAGAAATTATATGTAGCGGTCTGCCTCAAGGTAAATGAATTTCTCTTGCTATCTACTCTTGTCATGTTTTCTTCATAGCTGCTGGCAGGACAATTTTCACTAGTAGAGAAATGACTTTTGATCCACTTTGAAATTTAGCTTTAGTCCCGGTATTTTTCGCGCTCGGGACTAGAGAGACCTTTAGTCCCGGTTTGTAGCTCCAACTGGGACTAAAGGTCCCTGCCCAACGGCTACTGCGGCAGACTTTTGCTGTAGGGGACCTTTAGTCTCAGTTGGAGCTACCAACCGGGACTAAAGGTTAACTTTTACTCCCGGTTGGTCCCTCCAACCGGGAGTAAAAGTCTACTCCCGGCTGGAGGCTCCGTCCGGGATTAGAAAGGGACCTTTAGTCCCGGTTGGTGTCTCCAACCAGGACTAAAGGTCCTATCCTATATACCCCTTCTTCCTCCCCGAGCCCGAGCCCCTTTGACCTCAGTGTTCTTGCTTCATCGCCGGCTTCTCTTCTTCCTCATCGCCGGTAATAACAAGATTTCTTCGATTCCTCCATTGATTCTTCGGTTCTAAAGGTTACCAACTTTATACTCTCATGTTTCATCAGTAGCATATCTCATTTTGTGAACTAAATATATGTGGTTTTTTATGGTGGATTTTTTATTTGTAAGCCATTTAAGCTCAAAATCACTTTAAAGTTTGCATATTTGGATGAAGGAAGGTTAAAGTAATTATTCAAAACTAGTATTTAGCTTTCATTTCTAGCATGCATAGCACACTTCATGGTTTAGAGATATAGAGAATTTTAGAGTTTTTTTAATTTTATTTGTTTATAAAATGAGAAATTTATATTATATTAAAAATGAGTATAGAGAGTAGATGACAACTGCTTCTAGGTCCTCGGCCTCTCATTGGGTTCCAAAGCGACTGAGGCCGGACCTCCCTCTCATTGCATGCAGCAAGTGTGAGGAGAAGATTGTGATAGAGTACCGGGTAAGGAAGGAGTATCCCAACAAGAGCCGTATCTTCTACAAGTGTCCGGATCGCAATGTGAGTTATTTTGTCACATTTGATGATTATGGTTAATTTATACTTATTTTCATGATGATTGTGATTAAAGTTCTAATTTTTTGTTTTAATTTTAGTAGGATGGCACTGGATGTTCAGGCTGGTACTTAAGGAAGAGTATGTTGAACACATGCAAAACTCTCTTGCATAGGCAGCTACGGCGGTTGATGAGGCAGTGATCCTGCGGAAGAAGCCCATAGATGTTGAACAAATGCATGATCTGTCTGTTTTAGTTGGGATTGGTCGCGAAATCCTTATGCTGCTGAAGTGAATTTTAGCTTTAGTTTTTAGTGGTAGTTGGGATTATCTACATTGTAGCGAGACTTTCATAAATTAATACCTTGTGTGGTGGCATGCATGTCGTATAATTAACTAATTATGTTCTAGGTTTTAATATGGTATGTATGTCATGTAATGTAGATGAGCCGTCATTGGATGTACAATGCTGATCGCCGCTCCCAAGAGTTCATTGAGGGCGTGCATTCTTTCTTACGTGTGGCCGAGGCAAACAAACGCGATGGTTTCATGTGCTGCCCATGTGCCATATGTAAGAATTTGAAGGAATATGCTAGCTCAAGGAGTCTTCATTCACACTCGTTGAAGTCGGGTTTCATACCAAACTATATTTGTTGGACGAAGCATGGAGAAACCGGGGTTGTAATGGAAGAAGGTGAAGAAGAACAATGGGACAATGATGACATAATTGCTGAATATGGTGCCTTCAATGATACTGCAATGGGGGAAGCTAAAGAAGAGGTAGGGGAAGAAGATGAGCCCACTGATGATCTTGGTCAGGCCATTCGTGACGCACAAAGAGAATGCGAAAGTGAAAAGGAGAAGATCAAGTTCGAGCGCATGCTAGAGGATCACAAGGAATTGCTATACCCAACTTGTGATGCGGGCTAGAAAAAGTTGGGTACCACACTAGAATTGCTGCAATGGAAGGCAAAGAATGGTGTATCTGATAAGGGATTTGGGGAGTTACTGAAAATCCAAAAGAAGATGCTTCCGAAGGATAACGAATTGCCCGCCACTACGTACGAAGCAAAACAGGTAGTCTGCCCTTTGGGATTAGAAATCTAGAAGATACATGCATGTCCTAATGACTGCATCCTCTACCGTGGCGAGGAGTATAAGAAGTTAGATGCATGCCCAGTATGTCATGCATCGCGGTATAAGATCAGGCGAGATGACCCTGGTGATGTTGAGGGCGAACGTCCCACGAAGAAAATCCCTGCCAAGATTATGTGATATGCTCCTATAATACCACGCTTGAAACATCTATTCAGAAACAAAGACCATGTAAAGTTGTTGCGATGGCACAAAGAAGACCGTAAGGTAGATAATATGTTGAGACACCCTGCTGATGGGTCTCAGTGGAGAGCAATCGATAGAGAATTCCCAGAGTTTGCAAATGACGCAAGAAACTTAAGGTTTGCTTTAAGTACGGATGGTATGAATCCTTTCGGGGAGCAAAGCAGTAGTCATAGCACTTGGCCTATTACTCTATGTATCTACAACCTTCCACCCTGGTTATGCATGAAGTGTAAGTTTATTATGATGCTAGTGCTCATCCAAGGCCCAAGGCAACCTGGCAACGACATCGATGTGTACCTAAGGCCACTAGTTGAAGAACTTCTACTTTTATGGAATAGACTAGGTGTACATGTGTGGGATGAGCACAAACAGGAGCACTTTGACCTACGAGCATTGTTGTTCATAACAATCAATGATTGGCCTGCTCTAAGTAATCTTTTAGGACAATCAAACAAGGGATATAATGCATGCACGCACTGTTTCGATGACATTAAAGGTATATTCTTGAAAAAATGTTGAAAGGTCGTGTACCTTGGCCATCGTCAATTTCTTTCTACGAATCACCCCCTAAGAAAGAAAGGCAAGCATTTTAAAGGTAAGGTAGACCACCAGACCAAGCCGGGCAACCGAACTGGTGAGGATGTACTCAATATGGTCAAGGATGGGAAGGTAGTATTTGGAAAGGCACATGACAGCGAACCTATTCTGAACGACACCGATGGTCACGCACCCATGTGGAAGAAGAAGTCCATATTTTGGGAGCTACCCTATTGGCAAGTCCTAGAGGTCCATAGCGTGATCGACGTGATGCACCTGACAAAGAATCTTTGTGTGAACCTGCTAGGCTTCATGGGTGTATATGGGAAGCCTAAGGACACACTTGAAGCATCACAGGACCTGCGGTGTTTGAAAGAATGAGACAACCTGCATCCAGAGAAGGCAGATGATTGACGTCATTACTTAAGTCCTACCAGCTACACTCTTAGCAAAGAAGAGAAGGAAAGCATGTTTGAATGCCTAGCAAGCATCAAGGTACCATCTAGATTCTCCTCGAATATAAAGGGTAAAATAAATGTGCCAGAGAAGAAATTCCTAAACTTAAAGTCTCATGACTGCCACGTGCTCATGACGCAATTGCTTCTAGTTGCATTAAGATGAATTCTATCTCCAAATGTACGTCTAGCCACCATGAAGCTATGTGCATTCCTTAATGCAATTTCTCAGAAGGCAATCGATCCAATGGATCTAGCTAAACTACAGAATGATGTGGTTCAATGTCTTGTCATCTTTGAGTTGGTGTTCCCTCCCTCCTTCTTTAATATCATGACACACCTCCTAGTTCACCTGGTCAAGGAGATTAGCATTCTCGGTCATGTGTTCCTGCACAACATGTTCCCCTTTGAGAGGTTCATGGGAGTCCTAAAGAAATATATTCACAACCGTGCTTGGCCAGAAGGAAGCATCGCCAAGGGCTATGGAACAGAGGAGGTCATTGAGTTTTGTGTTGACTTTATTCCTGACCTTGACCCGATTGGTGTTCCTGAATCGCGACACGAGAGGAGACTAAGTGGAAAGGGGACACTAGGGAAGAAACCATATATTGGTACGTAGGACAATTATTTTAATAAAGCACACTATATAGTTCTGCAAAACTCCTCCTTGGTGGATCCGTATATCGAGACACATAAAGAGTTGCTCCGATCCGAGTTTCTAGGGAAGTCTGAAGCTTGGATTACGCGTTAGCACATGGAAACTTTCAGCGACTGGTTGTGAAAAGAATGTCAGGGTGATGAGAGTATTGATGAGCAACTGTATTTGTTGGCTAGGTAGCCATCATGGCATATCCTCACATACAAAGGGTACGAGATAAATGAGAATATATTTTATACAGTAGCCCAAGATAAAAGGAGCACCAACCAAAACAGTGGTGTCCACATAGATGCCACCGACCCTAATGGAAATAAGCAAACATATTATGGCCGCATAGAGGAGATATGGGAACTAAACTATGCACCTACTTTTATGGTATCTTTGTTCAAGTGCCAATGGGTAAAGGCGACTAGAGGTGGGATAGCAGTCGACAACCAGTATAGAATGACAACCGTGGACCTCAACAATATTGGGTACAAAGACAAACCGTTCGTCCTTGCCAAGGATGTGAATCAGGTGTTCTATGTCAAGGACATGTCTATAAAACCAAAGAGAGGGAAAACAACAACGACCCAATCTATGAGCCAAAGCGCCACATAGTTTTTTCATGGAAAAGAAACATCATCGGAATTGAAGACAAGTCAGACATATCAGAAGATTATGAAAAGGATGACCGAATTCCACCCTTCACAGTGAACAAAGACCCAAGCATCCAGCTAAATGATGAGGACACTCTATGGTTACGACGCGATCATAACCAAGGAATATACGTTAAGAAGAAGTTCACTACTGTGCCCGTTTGATATATATAGTGATGTTTAATAGTGTGTATTAGAGGTATTATGTAATAATTGTGAATTTAGAGATGTTTATTATGTGTTTCTTTTTTTCTATGTTTAGATTAAATTTGTGTTTGATGGTGGGATTTCCATGTCGCACAAAGCAAAAAGCAAAAGCAATGCATCTGATGTGAAAAATTAATGAAAAAATTGTTTTAGTCCCGGCTTGATATGGTGATGTATTAGACCTATTATGTAATAATTGTGACTTTAGATTTTTTTTTGTCGTGTTTTTATATTTTCTATGGTTTAAATGAATTTTCTACTTGATGGTGGATTTCTCGTGGAGAATGTGTGATGAAAAACCAAATGATCAACGTTAATAAGATGTGAAAACTAATTTCCTATCGAAAAGCAATAGTTTTAATGATTTTAATCAAGTAGTATATTTTTGCATGATGCAAATTGTAATTATTATTTACACTATATTAAATATTTATACAGTAAAACAAAAGAGTTTATGTTACAAATTTTTGTTGTGTATAATAATGCAAAACCAAGCCTAGGATTTTTTTATAATTTTTTGGATAATATTTTATTTATTAGGCAATTAATAACTCTCTACATATTTATATAAAAAATATATATATAAAAAGGAAAAACTTCTGGAAACTAGCAGAACTATAGCCCACCCTTACTCTCGGGTGGATCTACCACCCGGGACTAAAGGTGGGCTACATTTTCGCGGTTCGCCAAAAAATAACTTTACTCCCGGGCCGTTGCTACACCTAGGACTAAAGGTCATACCTTAAGTCCCGGTTCTAACCATCACCCAGGACTAAAGGTCCTTTAGTCCCGGGCCCTGGCTTCACTCGGGACTAAAGGTCCCCCTTTATAAACCACGCCCTTCTCCCTTCTCTAGTTCTCTTCCTCTCTGTCTCCGCCAAGCCATGACGTCGCCTCATCTTCTCCACCAGATCCGATCCAGCAGCGCCGCCACCCCCAGGCGACCACCCTAGCCTCGCCCCATCATGCGCGCACGCTTTGTCACCGGCCCCACGCGCACGCGCGCTTCTTCTCTGGCCGGCCAGCGCACACCTCGCTCATCCCCGTCCATCGTCGCCGCAGCTTGCGTCACTCGTCCTCGCTGGCCCGCACACCTCGCTCGTCCTCGCTGGAGCTCACGTCCTCGTCCCCGGCCCACCTCGCTCATCCTCACCAGAGCGCCGGCCCTTCACGCCCAAGGAGGACGCCGCCATTGTCCGTTCCCACGCATGGCTCGGCAACCGCTGGGCCGCCATCGCGCGCCTCCTCCCTGGCCGCACCGACAATGCCATCAAGAACCACTAGAACTGCTCCCTGGCCGGTCCGGAGTGGTCTCCGCTGACGCCGCCACCGCCTTGCTCGTCCTCATCCACACCGGAGAGCGCACGCGCCTCTGTGGCTCTCGTTTCTGGCTGTCCAGCCGCACTGTCGCCACGGTGACCGCCTTTTCTTCTTATTACCCCTTTTGTAATCGGATGGATGCGTGTGCCGAGCCCTCGTGCTGGCAATCTTGTAATGGGATATGGCTCTTTGATTTTTATTGCGCAATTTTGTGCTGAGCCATCGAGCCGGCTCTTGTGCCTGCTGCGCCATGGCTGTAGTCATAGCCCACCCCGAACGTCAGAAATGAGCGTCAGAAATGTAGTCCAACTTCACGATCCCGGGCCTCCTCGTAGCTCATGTTCAGCTTCTGAGAAAGCATGTTGTCCATTGAAGTAACATCAGAGCAACACATTAGATATGCTAACAACCAAGTTCCTATATGGTCCATAAAATATTGGGTACAAACCAACATGTGCTATTAAAATAGAAATATTAGTGGAGAACTTCAACCCTGAGAATGCTACATCGAGCAGAATTAACAGGTTTAGCAAACAAAATGAATGATTGATAGTTCCTAAATTGTGCAGACAAAACACAATGTTAATTACTATATCCCATAGGATATTACATTATTGCGGTTAACAAGATATGAAATCATCTAGCTATATATACTACACAAAGTAGCAACAGAATAGATAAGAGTGACAAATAGTTTGTAACTGGAAAGCAAATTAGAGAAATCAAAGTTATATAAAAATAGGGTTATATAATTAATTTATATTGTTATATATCTAAATTTGTTATATATATCACTTGCCAATAAATATTTCTAGAAAATAAAAAATCAAAGTTATGCTTTGGAGACTTGAATTTCGAGTGTAGTTATTTAATTAATTTTAAGCACATGACTCGATCCATTTTATAGATATATGGTTTTTATTTTTTATAGATATATCTAGTGGTGTAAAAGTTAGATGGCTACCCCAAGAGACAACATGGATGAAGAAATGATGGATATTATCAACACCAGCACTCAATTTGTCGATGGTGACCAGCAGGATGTAGATGACAGGAGCCAATACCTGGCTCTTGAAAATAATCAAGAAAATATTGTGCAAGAAAATACTGGCGAGGTATATATATTTATATATATATTTGAATATTATACATATATATATATATATTTGAATATCTATCATCTATTATGTGTACACATGATATTTATTTATTCTTTTTTTATACGTAGCCCTCTGGATCGACGACCACAACAGCGAAAAGCAAAAATATTCGAGGCCCAAAAAAGCCATTGGAGGGGCATTACATAATATCAAGACAGGCGAACCTCTTGGTCCACATGCAAAGAAATTCGTGGAACACTGTGGATACCTTACAAGGGACAAACTTCCAATCAGTGCCTGTGAATGGAAGCAAAAGATCAACGAGCCTCATGTTAGTTTTGTCTCTGATCTTGATAAGAATTTAATTTGGGATGATATCCTTCAACATTTCACGTTGCAAGCGGATGATTATGATGATATCAACGATGATGAATTGAAGGAGCTAGTTCAAAAGTGGGCTATGAAGAAGATGGCCACACAATTCCAGACTTGGAAGAAATCCCTATACATAAAATACATCAAGAAGAACCTAACGTCCAATTTCAATACTAGAGGCCCGCTCGCGAAGTTGAGGCCCTACTAGAATGATTTTGTACAGTACAAGATATTGGAAGAGGGTGAGGAACAAGTGAGAAGGAACTAAGAGAATACCCGACAGAAGGTATACCACCATGACATGGGATCAGGTGGCTACACGACTGCCATTCCCAAGTGGGAAAAAATGAAAGCAGACATTTTTGCCAAGGGTATCACACCAGAATCACTCAATTGGCCCAAATGCGCGAAGAATTGTTTTTTCGCTCATGGGGGAAGACTAGACCTAGAGACCGGGAAGCTGGTTCATGGCCCCAAAACTCAAAAGAGCAACACAGATTTTCTTATGATCTACAAGCTAAAGATATTGGTGCGTTCAGGCCTAATAGAGAGAAGAATGAACTGACGTATGCCATCCGGACTGCTGAACACAGTGGCCAAACGAGAGGTTTAGGACGGAACATTTCTTAGGAGCATAGTTTCCCTAACGACAGAGATACCTACAGAAGCCGGTAGAGAAGGAAGGATGAGGAAGCAGCGCAGATCGGTAAGTTGGAGGAATGTGTTCGTGAGTCACGGGAGGCGTTGCTTCAAGCACAGGAGTGCGAAAAAGACATGCAAGCTAGAATGTAGGATGAAATCATAAAGCAAGTGTAAATAGCAATGAGTGCCCAAAGGCAGGCATCAAATCTAGGAATCAACATTAATATTAGCTCCCCTGATCAGTTAAAAAGCAGCTGCGCTTCCACGGAGTTGCCAAATCAAGATGACGCAATGCTACGTTTCTCCGTGGATGACATCACTACACCATTTACATCATGTGAGCTACATATTCCAAAAGAGAATGCCATAATCATGGTGGTTCTTGGTGTTTTTTTCTCCTCCAGATCCTATCAAGACACTAAGAATCCATGGGGCAATAATATCACCTAGATATGTTAGCGTCTCAGTGGATAGAGTTAACAAAGGTTTTAGTGATTCGACTCTTGACATTCTAGGAGGTGATAGGGAGAAGACTCTTGGAGAAGTAGAGAAGACATTCATACTATGGTGCAAGCGCTACATCATTATTCCCGGGGGTCTCTAGTCCACCGCCGCTTCCTCAACTACCAGACAATAGGTGCGGACAAAAGTGAACAAAACAATTTTTTCACTAATTTTCTATTGACATACATGATTAATAATAACAATTTTTTATACCTAATTATTCTTTTTTATACTCACACAGTAGGGCCTCCGCCAACTTAAGTCCAATTATTCAATCTCTAGATCATCATAGTGCTCCGAGCAATGATTATGCAACACCGCCACCACCGCCATCTCCAAGGAGGTCTCCAACGCCTCCAAGGAGGTCTCCACCGCTGCCACCTCCAAGGAGGTCTACAATGCCTCCAAGGAGGTCTCCAACGGCTGCCTTGCCTCCCTTGATGACCAAGAAGCAGCCAGCTCCTAAAAGGTCCGCCCCGCAAACAAAGTCGTTGGCCCACCAGCCGGCAAAGAAGAAAGCCTCCTCTAATCCAGTTATTCCCCAAAAACTGTCTTATGAGAAAAGTGAAAATGAATTAAATGCTACAGTACAAAAAGATGTGAACAATTTCTTCGAAAAAGTAAGAAAGCAACGAGAAGAGAGGGAGAACCTAGAGAAACCGTACTTCTACCTACCTCCAGATCTTCTAAGAAAGAAGGTGGACCAGAAAAAGCGGGAATCTCAAAAGACCCTGCCAAAATTGAACTACGACCACTCTCTCACCAAGTCATTTGAGGCGGTGAGGAAAAGGACTAGAGCAGGGAAAGGTGTTGCACAACTCGGACAACAATCGCAACAATCAGTCCCCCCTCTTGTCATTCGTAATGAATATGGTTCAAACTTAGACTTATTGGACATCCATTTTGAGGACCTGGTTTGGTTTTACGAGGATACTAGTTTGGACCTTGCCCAAGTGCTCGTTGAAGGACTATCTGCTCCGAAAGTGGATCCTTGGAAGAAATTTGAACATGGAAAGAGTCTATACAACCCTGAGGCCTTAGGTGAACTGGGTACGCAAATGTACCTGCTAAACAAGTGGTACATGGCGGCATGTGAACGAGGAGAGACCTTTGTTTCTGTCAGAGTTAGAAACCAACATTACTTCCGTGGCGATGACGTTATATATGTTGAGTTTTTAGAATTACACCAACTATGCCACCTGGACTCTCTCGACAAAAGTCTCATTAGCTGCTATTGTCTGTAAGTGTGATTATTTTCTACTATTAAAGTGTATATATATAAAGCTACATGTATATATATATATATAAATTATATATCCTCACACTATATTTTTATATATGCAGATATGAGATGACAGAACTCAGAAAGAGAAAGGATAATGATGTTGGTTTCTTTGATCCAAATATCGTATTCAAACACCCTAATCCCCCGCCTCAATGGAAAGCTGAACTCGAGAAAAATCTCATGAGGTTCTTAGTGAACCAACAAAACAAGAACATACTCTTTCTCTACAACTTCAAGTGAGTGTTAAATAATTAATGTCGATTATATGGACAATTGTTCAATTATTTGCTTACTAGCTAAACTATCTCCCATATATATATGTTGACTCTAGTTAATGTCGATCATATTTGTGTATAAAAACATATGCAGCAATCACTGGATATTGATGGTCATCGATATGGTCAATAGTCGGTTGAGCATCTTAGACTCGTTAAGAAAAGAGCAAATAGAGTACCAAGACATGATAGATATTATCCAAGGGTAATTTGGTCTCTCTAGCAACTATATATACCCCGATCTCTTAACTGCAACAATTATTAAAGGCTAAATTAATTTTTTATTTTATTGAGCGCAGTGTTTGGAAAAGTTTCATTGAGAAACACCACATAAAACATTGCAAAGCGCCACTAGATATAATCGCACACAAAGTAAGTACTAGCTATATTTATATATATAATTCAATTAACACCATGCATGCTTTCAATTCATCGGATCTTTTTTCTCGTAAAAGTGGGTTCTGAGGTAAGAACAGGGGAACAACTACTGCGGATACTATGTTTGCGAGTTCATCATGGCGTACTCAAAAAGAACTCCTGAAGAGATCCTCAAAGTACGTTATATAAATATATTCATATATTCATAATTTTTTTATTGCTCATATATATAAGTAATCACGTGACCAACACACACACACACACACACACACATATATATATATATATATATATATATATATATATATATATATATATATATATATATATATATATATTAATACTTTTTCTTTAACTTTTATTGAAGACTCTATGGTTGAAGGAAAAAGTCATACGACGTGACCAACTGAAAGCAATTCAAGAGACCATAGCAGGATTTCTTAATGACCAGGTCCTAAATCCCGCCGGCGAGTTCTACAATGACATGAACAAAACATGGAAGCCAAATTAGATAGAGTGAATTTGTTATCCCAAAGATATGATAGAATATACAATACAAGCTTCATTTGTAATATATATATACATATTATATGTACATAAAATAACGTACAATATATGTATATACATGTAATATATACGTTAGTTTCATACTTTAGTTTGTACAAAATGTTCGAACATTATAAACGTGTAGAATACGTATATTATTAGCAGCGTAGAATGCGTATTCGAAAACCAAAACGAATCATCAATTGAAAATAGAAACAAAAAAAAAAGAAAAAAAAGAAAACATTTAGTCCCGGTTGGTACTTTTTAGCCCCGGTTGGTATTACCAACCAGAACTAAAGGTGGACCTTTAGTCCCGGGCGAGAAACCGGGGCTAAAGGAGGGCCCTTTAGTCCCGGATTTATGCTCCCGGTTGAGAAACCGGGACTGACAGGGTTTCTCAACCGGGAGTAAAGCAGGTTTCTGTACTAGTGTTCTTAGGCAGATTTCGGCCCTAAAGGCTATTCTGTTTTTTTAGTGTCACATCTAACAGACAATGAAGTCATGATTTTGTTCATAAATGAAATAGGGAAAATATAAGGCAATCTTTTGTTGTATAACTCAGTGCTCTGAGAGAAGAAATTAGTTTGCCTCGCTCGATCAGTGGCATGAATGTTAGTTGTATCTTTATTGATGCATAACAGAGCATTAGACCCACATGATTAAGCTAACGTGGCAATTGGAGTGGTACGATTATAGTTTTGGATTAGTAGCATCATTTACTCAACATGGCATGTTAGTTAGTACTAGATTGGACCAAATTAGTACCACTAACCTCCTATATCATTATTGTTAATACATTTCTAGACACGCTTGCTTGTATACCATGATTCCTTAATTATTACTTCTTGATTTGTATCTTCTGACGAAATTAGGCGTGTGCAGCGAGATCGTTTGTGGTTGATTTCACATTAACGAAGGACCACATAAATTCCGCACATGCTAGCCCGATCTGGTCACCGCATAATGATCAACCTAAGTACCTATTTGACATGACTCCTTCTCCAGGTGATCATACAGAAGACCCAGAAACGGAGGGAGGAGTCACAAATTGCAACTTCAACATAGAAAAAAGAACGATTCTGGCTCCTATGTACACAAAAAACGGCTCTTCCTCCTCGTGTGTTGGTGCGGCTTCTCCGGCTCTTCTGCCGAAGTTGGAGCCAAAGCTAGATACATGCCAAACAGGCCCTAAGACTCTAGTTCTGCAAACTAGCAAAAAACTTACATCTCACAAATATGAGTGATGATTTTGTCCAAAAGTATTAAAATGGCAAAACATATGACTAGTTTTAGTTCTATAAAAACCTTTTGCGCTAAAGAGAAGGAATTATATGGTCTCGAAGGCATTAATTTTAGGCCATGTTTGATCCATAGAGCTAATAGTTAGGTACAATAATTATCTCTTTGGATCCAAACAGGTCTAGCTAATTGTTAGCTTAATAACCAAATAACGACAATTTAATTAGTTGGACCAAACAAGTTAACAATAGCTAATATTAGCTATGAACTATTAGCTAGCTAACTATATGCAACTATGGATCTAAACAAGGCCTTAGTTGTACCGTTAATAAGACAACATCAGAACTACATGAGCAACGTAACCTGCTAATCAATTGGAGCGGTAGGATTTTTCGCATAGCATCATTTGATCAACGTGGCATGTGGGAGGATCCCCCCCCAGCTCCCTCTCTGGGGCCCTCGTCCCCGCCTCCACTCCTGCCGCCGTCGCCGCCCTTTGGCTTGTGGTGGCGGCGGCCAGCGGTGGCTCCGAAAAAAGAACTCCGTCGTAGGCCACCCTTCCTCCCCCCTCTCTCCTACACCACCTCTCCTCCTCTCCTCGTCCTCAACTCCGGCAGTCAGGGCATCCGATGGGAGCGGATCCAGGCCTCCAGAGGCCGGATCTGCCATCCGCGGCCCTACTGCCCCCTGTGCTACGTGCTCGTATACGGTGGTCGGCGCTTGGGGATGCGGTCGGATCTAGAGCAGTGCCAGGCAGGATGGTGGCCGAGCCCTGCTAGCTGTGGATCTAGAGTTCCGGTGCGTGGATCTGCCTCCTCACGTTGTGCGCTCGTCGACCCCGCCCGTGGTAGCCAGATGCGTCCGGGTCTCGGCGTTCGGGAGGAGCACCTGGCCGGCCGAGGCCTGCCCACCAGCCTCCGGGTCCGTGGCCACCAGCCCGTCGCCGGGGCCGGGGCTATGGTGACCAGTCGTGGGCCGACGAGGTGGCCACTAGCCCCATGGCCGGGGGCAGGGCTCCCCTGCAGTCGGTGACGGGGTGCTCCTCTATGCCGGATCTGCTGATTCATGGCCCCGGCGACCTCTGTGGGGCGCCAGGGACTTCGGTGGGTGGGCCCGTGCTGCGTTTGGACATGGCCGAGCCACCACTATACGGTGCCCAGCGCCTCCGGGGGTTAATCTTGAAGGCGTCGTCGAAGGATCAGTCCGTCGCGTGGGTCGTTGGGGTCGGTTCTGGGACGAAAGTCCTTCTTGTGCCCTCTTCAACGTTTGTTGGCGTCTGTGGACGTCATTCCCTTCTTCGAGGCTTCGTTGTTGGACACCATCCGTTGGAGCCGCTCCTAGCTTGTACTGTGCCTGCTGTGCTTAAGCTTCTTCTTCGCTTTGGTCTGTCCACCGAGGGTGTTGTTGTTGCCGCAATCGTCATCTTCTTCGCAGCGGCTACCTGGTCGCTTGCGGATGCTGTCATCCTCTTCTTCGTAGTGGCTACCTGATCACTTGCGGATACTGTCATCGTCCTCTTTGCAACGGCTACATGGTTGCTTGCGGATACTGTCGTCTTCTTCTTTGCAGCGCCTACCTGGTCGCTTGTGGATATGCTGAGCTTTCTACCGGTGGATGCTTTGCCACCACGGCTTCACCCCCTCTGTTGGCGACCGTTGAGCGGATGTATTTTCTTTTGCAGGCATAGTCAGTTGGTGTGTTGAGGTGGAGGTCCCCCTTGTTTTTTCTTGCTATTCGTTTGTGTCTTTCGGATTCCACAGGTAATCATAGGATTACCAGTGAGTCCTTTGTAACCGGTACCCGGCCTTTCTTTTGGCCATTCCTCTTAATAAAATACGGGTAAAAGACCCCATTGCGAAAAAAAATCAAAGTGGCATGTTAGTTAGCACTAGACCGAACCAAACAGTACAACTAACCTCGTTCTAAATTATTGATGTCATGGGGAAATTCATTTCTAAGAGGACACACTTGTATATCATGCATGCATGATTCCTGACTTCTTGATTCGAATCCGATCCTGTAACAAAATTAAGCTTTCAACAAGATCGTTGATGATTGATGTCACATTCAGGAACGACCACTGAAATTCCACAGCGGCTAATTCCGTCACCGCCTAATGTTCAAGCAATCAAGCCATTGGTTATTCCTTACTCCCTCCCCGAAGTATAAGGCATGCACATTAAAATTCAAACTTTGTTATTTTCTAAATAAACTGTATTACAAGTGTATAGGTTCATGTATGTACATGCACCTTCAAATAAATACAACACACACTGTATCCACCCCTATAAATACAACACACACTGTATCCAATGAGCGCCTTCAAAAACTTACCCTACAGATCTTAAGATTTACGAAGTCACCATAAACGTCTCACTGACCAACAATTAGCCTAATCATATGAAAAGTTTATAGTGCAAAAGTTGTAACATTTGATATGTATTTAAAAGTAATTTCTAATTAGCAACCTCTTGTTGCCATAAATTACATACTATATGATAAATTAGCAAACAAAGTGTGATCTTAAAAATCGCACCAAGTCATATCGCTCTTTCTATTTGGGAGAAAGAGAATATATAGTTACAACATTGTCTTGGATACGCTCAGTTCTAATTGAGTTTTAATTAAATCTCATTATGCAATGCTATACCGACAAGCATATGACCCATAATAGTCCAGAGGTAAGTAATTTGGGACAGATGTTTTTTTTTAATTCTCGTAGCATCATTTACTCAACGTGGCATGCTAGACTGCTAGTTAGCACTAGACCGAACTGAATAATACTACCGTTTATGGAGAAAAAAAAACATTTCGACCTGACTTCTTTTATTTTATTTTATTTATTTATTTTTGCAAATTTTCGACCTGACTTCTGATGATCCGTATAGTACGGATCTTCTGACAAAAGTTAGGCGTGCAATGAGACCGTTGGCGATTGATGTTATATTCACAAACGACCACATAAATTCTCTCCACAGGCTAGTCCGGTCAGCACGTAACAATAAAGTTACGTATCACGTATCGATATTATGGATACCTAAAGTAAGAAGGTTAGCGTCCATGCTGACTTCCACGGATAAAACAAGACGTATTAAAAAGTCTCGTCCGACTCTAAGGCCACGGGGTCTCACCCAAGGCCGTGGGCTCCGCCTCGTCCGACCTCTTGGATGCAGGCTCCATCTTGCCCGACCCCAAGGACGCGGTTTCCACCTCGTCCGACCCTTTAGGTGCAGGCTCTGTCTCACCCGACCCCAAGGCCGCGGGGGTCTCACCTAAGGCCGCGGGCTCCGTCTCGCCTGACCCTAAGGACGTGGTTTCCACCTCGCCCGACCCTTTGGGTGTGGGCTCCATCTCACCCGACCCCAAGGCCGCGGGGGTCTAACCCAAGACCACGGGCTCCGTCTCTCCCGACCCCTTAGGTGCGGGCTCTATCTCGCCCAACCCCAAGGACACGGTTTCTGTCTCGCCTGACCCCTTGGGTATGGGCTCCGTCTTGCCTGACCCCTAGGCCGCGGGCTCTACCTCGCCCGACCCCTTGGGTGCAGGCTCTGTCTCGCCCGACCCCAAGAGCATGGTTTCCGTCTCGTCCGAGGGGGACCCATACCGCCGCCAATCACTCCAGGTCCAAACGTATGGGCCTGAGTCAAAACTCTGACACCAGGAAAGAGACTAGCATGCCTCGATGTAACCCATGGCCATCATGGACCATACCTAAGGATTCATATCAAGAACAGCGTCGGGCATGCCGGTGATGTTCTACCTAACCCTCGTACGAACGCTGACAGACGTGTTTGTTCACCACAACATCCACCGGGACAGAATGGAACGCCATGACCGGCAGGACAGACGACGTCTGCGCATGGCGTCAGTGATGAACAGGGCCACGACGTGGTGGTCAGATTGTGGCAAAAGTCCGTTAAGACAAAAGGACGAAGGAACTCTTGACTCACCTTGACGCCATCATACGAGGATGTTTTGGGGCCAGCTTGCCCGACTCGGCTGCTCCTCATCGGTATGTTGCCGCTTCGAGCCCTCCCTTGGCTCGGAGGGCTCAGACGAATCAAAACGGTCAGCTCCCACCGACTCTGGAGGTGCCACTGAGGGCTCGGATGGAGCAGGGCGACCTGTTTCCCCCGGCTTTGGGGCCACCGTCAAAGGCCCGGACGAGGTGCGGTGGCCTGGCTCCACCGGTTCTAAGGCCATTATCGAAGGCCCAGACGCGGCGGGGTGGTTCGTTTCTGCTAGCTCCGAGGCACGTCCTCCCTCTCCTGCCTCGTGACATGCCACGAGAAGGGCCCCACCTACGGCGAAGGCGGGTCCTCATCCCCGGTGGCCAGATCATCCCACATGATGGGCGACATGGAGTCATCATCTTCCACCTCCACCTCTTCTTCTGACGAGCCTTGACGTCGCTTCCCTCATTGCAGCTTCGCTCGCTGCTTCGACCGCCGTCTCTTCTCCTCGTCATCCTTCTTCTTCTTCTGTTGTTCATCTATGGCATGGTCCATCGCCCTCATGGCTGCGTGCTCTAGCAGCGGCGCAACGGAGTCCTGGAAGACTAACCCCACCGTTAGCTTGATGAAGCCCACATCCAGCGGCATCATAGGATGCCTCGGGGTTGGGAACATGGTGTCGGCCTCCCTCGTGGCCTCCTTGATGCGCTGTGCAACCTCGTTGTCATAGAGCGACCCCTGGGTGAGCGTCGTCCCAATGAGCTACGCGTCGGGCGTCATCCCGTATAGTGGGAGGACACACGCTGTTAGGGGCACCACCCTCCTCGCGTGATACCCCCTGATGACGCTGGCCCCATAGAGGCCATGGGTCTTTAGGAATGCGATGGCCTTAAGGAGGTCACGCATCCTCTTCTTCTCCTTGACGGGTGGCCCCCACAGTCATGACGGCAGAACCTCTTCGATCAGATGCCCGGAGAAGACATGCAAGGGTGCGGCAGGGTCATCCTTCAAGTAGAACCAATGCAAGTGCTAACCCTTGTTGGATCAGGAGAGTTGGCAGGGCTAGTACTCGGCCACCCACTGCCCCAGAGGCAGATGCCAGTGCATCCCATTGACACTAGGGTCTCCCAGCCTCTCTCCTTCTTCTTCATCAAGGAGATGGAGAAGAAATATCTCTAGAGCTCGAAGTGGGGCACAATCCCTAGGTACCCCTTGCACATCGTGATGAAGGCCACGATGTGCTGGATCCTATTGGGGTTCAAGTGCTGCAGCTCAATCTGATAATGGTGCAGCAGACCCTAAAAGAACGGGTGAGGAGGAACCATGAGTTCACGCTCGTGGAAGAGCACGAAGGAGATGTCATAGCCGTTGGGTGGGGCCGGTGCCTCCTCGTGGCCAGGCACAAGCCACTTCACCGCATCAGTCCTCCCACGGAGAAGACCACGCTTGTCGAGGCCCTCCATGCGCGCATAGGTAACATCAGAGCGATGCCACGAACCATGGAGGATGGAGGTGGCTACGGAGAAGCAAAGGGCTTCGGCGGCGAAGTAGCAAGCACGGCAGATCTAAACGGTGGCGGCGAAGAAACAAAGAAGGTAAGACTGTGGTTTTGGTGTGCAGAAACATGAAGGGGACGTCGCTATTTATAAGGCGGAGCAGGGCCAGAAGGTGAACCGTTCGCCTAGATTCACGTGCCCACTGTGCCACATCATGTAACCTCCCTTCGAAGATCGTGCGCACGCAATCTCTATCAACGCCCTCGAAGGATATGATGGATGACGGTTCGCTCGTTCAATGGGCCAACAGCCGTCGCAAGTAAGGTGGGATACAGAGCTGAAAACACTCCTACGACCCATTTAGGCCTAGGAGTTCGAAGGCTGGCCCTCCGACAGGATCATAGCCGCTCCAAGGCGCCCTTAGAGTGAGGGGTGGAAAGGGATGGGCCAACTAGCGGCTAGTACCTAGGCGCACGAGCGTCGTGGGCATCCTAGCCCATGTTCGAGTCTTGATCAGTTCCTAGTCCATGGTTTTCCTCAAAGAAAGGCAACGAGCCATCGGGACCGGTCGAACAGACCCGAGATCTATATGGATTAACCGCCAAGACTCTAGAGTTGGTCACCAGCTGACCCATGCTAGACCCCCACGAACAGGAAACTAGGGCCCCACTCGGACTAGCCCATTAATAGCTCACCGAGCACCATGTTTGTCCATCAAGGAAAAATATGACACGGCTCAGCCCCTTCGTTTTATCGAAGAAAACACTTGAGGGGCGACGATCACGAAGACGAGCCAACCCTCGACTAGACCCCTGCTACACGTGGGGGCTCAAGAAAAGTTGGACTCGCAAGGAGACCGAACACGCGGTCGCAATATGATGGTGGACCGATGAGATCCTTAGGACTGGAATCAAGAAAAATATTTCTGAGCTCCCGAATTCTACGGTTACATGCCCCCGAGAAGACCGATCGTGACAAAAGGGAACCACCGCCCTACTAGGACACTGACAAGGGCTACAAAAAGAAGGCCAAGGCCCTTAGAGTCCTCCCATCCGAAAAAGCCTCCAAAGGTGTATTCTACTCCTCCGCAGGCTCAGGGGCTACTATTGGGTATCGATATTAGGGATACCTAAAGCAAGGAGGTTAGCATCCACGCTGACTTCCCCGGATAAAGCAAGACATATTAAAAGGTCTCGTCCGATCCCAAGGCCGCGGGCTCCGCCTTGCCTGACCCCTTGGGTGCGGGCTCCGCCTCGCCCGACCCCTTAAGTGTGGGCTCTGTCTCGCCTGGCCCTAAGAACATAGTTTCCACCTCGCTTGACCCCTTGGATGCGGGCTCTGTCTTCCCCGACCCCAAGGCCACAGGGGTCTCACCCAAGGCCGCGGGCTCCGTCTCGCCCGACTCCTTGGGTGTAGGCTCCGTCTCGCCCAACCCTAAGGACGTGGTTTCCACCTCGCCCGACCCCTTGGGTGCGGGCTCTGTCTCACCCGACCCCAAGGCCACGGGGGTCTCACCCAAGGCCGCGGGCTCCGTCTCGCCCGACCCCTTGGGTGTAGGCTCCGTCTCGCCCAACCCCAAGGACGTGGTTTCCACCTCACCCGACCCCAAGGCCGCGGGGGTCTCACCCAAGGCCGCGGGCTCCGTCTCGCCCGACCCCAAGGACGCGGTTTCTGTCTCGTCCGATGGGGACCCATACCGCCGCCAACCACTCCTGGTCAAAGCGTATGGGCCTGGGTCAAAACTTTGAAAACAGGGAAGAGATTAGCACGCCTCGATGTAACCCGTGGCCATGATGGGCCATACCTGAAGATTCACATCAAGAACAGCGTCAGTCGTGCCGGTGCTGTTCTGCCTAACCCTCGTACGAACGCTGACAGGCGTGTCAGTTCACCACGACGTACGCCGGGACAGAATGGAACGCCATGACTGGCAGACGACGCCTGCGCATGGCGTCATTGACGAACAGGGCCGCGACGTGGAGCCGTCCCTGTTGACGTCTACAGGGTCAGCGGGACCCACATGAAGAGAAAAAAGGACCCCGCGATCCTGGAAGCCTTTTTCTCTCTCGTTCTTCTCCTTTTCCGACACTAGGACGTAGGGACGTTCCGCCCGAACCAGTATAAACCCTTGTGTCCTCCGAGCACACCATCCGAGTCAGACGCGCAAATATAAATTTCCTCGTTGGTGGTCCGAAAACAACGACACTACGTACTCTATATTCGTTTGCGACATTGTTTCGCGTTTGCATATGCTTAGTTCTAACTGAAATTCGGTTAATCTGACTACTATGAAATATACATACAGGCATGTGACCCCAAACAAGCCAGTTATACAACAGACCGAGATGGGAGGATTCTTTTTTCACTCGTGATCATTCTGTCAATCAGTCTGTTCGCTTGTTGGTTTCAGCTAGGGTTTATCAGCCAGCCAACGATGTTTTTCTCTCACAACAAACTAGCACTAGATAGGGTTATCAGCCCAAAAACTAACAAGCGAACATGCCGAATAATAATGGATTGTATAACCCATTGCCCCGAGAAAAGAAATTAGTTTGACCTCGATCAGGGCATGAAAAGCGACACATCAATACACTGCTAACATGTATTGCCAAACTGACAGTCTGTCCAGACAAAAGCAATTCCATCTCAGGAAAAAAGTAATACTAATGAAGCTAGAATCAGAAGTGGTAGATTAGTTATTGATGTCCGTACAGTTTTAGTAATACAAAACATTTCAGTCTCCATCTGTAGGGATTCTCCATGGACGAGCAAGCATCCAAACATGGCCATTACCACCTCCAGAGGACCACCATGTAAAACAGTAGCACATCACAATCTGAACTGTCACAGTATTTTTCTTATCACTTTGTTTTTGTCTCACCACATACAAATGGACGAAAACAGAAGAATTGTTTGGGGAATAAACTAGCAGTAGTAGGGTAATTACTTATTAGAATCCTCGCGTGCAATGGCAGCCGGAAAGGGATTAAGAAAGAAGAAAATACTAGCTAGGCGTAGAACTATTTTCTCGATCGGGGCCTGAAGAACAGAACAAATGCGTTGCGACAATCCGGTGTTCTGCCCACGGTTTCAATGGCATGTGGGAAATATTCCCGGTGAGCGGTTTCAGTTCTCCCTTGGACTGGATCTAACGTGTGCACATCAACAATTAACAGATTGCAGGGAACATTTGTTCTTATTCCCCAGACCATACGTCAGGAACAGTGTCAAGTAGTTGTCTTTCATATAGTATTAGACATACTAAGTTTTAATGATTGAGGCAACTTGTCAGCAATTTTCTTGGGAGCACTACAAATGGCTGTTGTGCCCCGTCTTTCTACTATATATCATTCAGAAACAACAGAAACAAGCACACGTCGTCCTAGTATTTTATGTGCAGAAAAACGAGATGTTCGGTCTCAAACTTGTTTTTTTTCTGTCCGTGCATGCATGACACTTTCTTCAAAAAGCGCAGTTCAGACATCTAAAAGTACATTTGTGTTTACGAGTGCAGCCCAATGCAAAGTAGTACGGAGTATATACTTATACCGTACGTAGGTAATTAGGTTCATGAAACATCAACTTTCCTGATGATCTGAAACGAGAGAGAAAAGCAACAAAGAGCAATTTTTTTACTCATCTGGACTAGACAGAGAGAAAAGAAGAGATCAAAAGTGACAGCCAGATTCGGTCAGTCAGAGAAACTTTATGCATGCACCTTTCGCTTTCCTTTTTCTGTTACTGACACGGCTATTTCTGCTCTCCGTTCATTCCGGGGAGCACGTTGAGGGTGAGCTGTGCGTGAAAACGTCGTTCTTCGGCTCTTCACTGTACAATACAGTACCAAGCTGAATCTCCGTACCCTCTTCTTGAACTTGGGAGATGTGTGTCCTTACTCCTTAGGTACTCCCGTGCTAGTACTAAAAAAAATGACCTCGTCTATCAAGAAAAAAAATGACCTTTAAATTGTTTTTAAGAATCAAACAAATTAGTAATGGGTAGAACATGTGGTCATCTAGCTAGCTAGGTTTACAGCTTTTATAACGTAAAAAAATATGCGACGAGAACATAAATAAAAAAAAAGAAATTACCATGACAATAGTTATTACGGATGCAACTGTTATCCATAGCCCTCAAATGTTCGTATGTTCATTTATCATTTTGTCGTTTTTTTTTTTTCTCTCCATAGTTTTGGTTTGCAACTTCGAACTTACAAGAAGGATGATGCTTACATGCTCTGTCCATCCACATATCTATATACCTGCTATCTAACATAAAAGTGAGATAATTTCTCTTACCAAATTTTTGCCTTTCACTCTCTTTTGAATCCATTTGTCCTCTACTCACTTGAGTATATATAACAATTAATATTGTTCGGTAGTAGTTTACAATGAATTAGAGATAATATTGTTCAGTATACATAATTGGTTTACTCTGCAGTCTATAACCCAACTCATGCCCCGTGTTTATAGGAGTTATAACTGCGTGTATCTAGTCACAATATAGAATTCAATTCTAAGATATATTAGAACAGACAAGGTAAGTTGTACGTACTAGATGCATTGGTAACACGGTATCATGTAACCCACGGTATCACCTGAGTTATCAGTCTTGGATCAATCGGGCCACCATGGCGCACAACATAAATTGAGAACCTTTTTCTTCCCCTTTATAGTTCCCTGTTATCCCTGTCCTGTAATCCTGTACCTCAGGGCTTTTTAATAAAAATTTTCAGTAGGGGCTCCTTACCCCTCCTGTTCTTTCAAAAAAACATAAATTGAGAGTTGAGGGTCTCGAGACCGTTGTCTCCGCTCTCCGGAGAAGAGAGCAAGAGAGCTCGATTCACGCCATAAGTTACCTAAATCCTCACGGCCGAAAGTCACGTACTCGTAGAAGATGGTTCCACTGGAAAATACTAGTACTGCCCGCGATCATAGTCGAGCCTTTGCAGAAACAACGACAGGAAAGAGACGTCGAAACAACGGCTGGGAAGAGCGCGAATACTAAACCTTGTGAAGTGGACGATCATCACATGGCCTTGAGTGTTCGCGCTCTTCCCTTCGCAGTGCGCCAGCACCCCGGTCGCCCGGCCTCGAAGCAGTGATGGTCCAGATTCGAGACACAGAGACAGACGACGATCGCCTGCGCTGCGACTGCGAGCCTGGCGTCCCGCGTCCCCCACCCACTCCGGCCTCTCAATCCCATGGACATGGTGGTATTGCCACGCTGCTCCGGCCACCGTGCTCGCAGAATCTCTCGATACGCGCGCCAAATCGCCCGCCGGCTCCACGCAACACAGCCCACCAGCCCCGTAGTCCTTTGGCGCATTGCATTGCACTGCTACGGAATGGAAAATCATTGCCCCGTCCATCCCCCTACGCACAAAAGCTCGGCGCGCGACGTGGCCCTGGCCCGGGCCCGCTCGGTGCCGCTTACGTGTCCGCCTCGCTCACCTCACCCCGATCCCACCCGCCTTATAAAGCGAGCGCCCGGGCACACACCTCCCCCCTCACACCACACGCCTGTGACGGTGAGCCGTTCGCCCGCGTCCATCCATCCATCCATCCGTCACACACGCACACCAGCCCGCAATGGCGCTGGAGGCCGTGGTGTTGTCCCAGCCCCAGCTGGCGGCGGGCCACTTCGGCTACGGCCGCGGGGACTCGCCGTACGCGCTGCCGTGGTCGTGCGACCTGCAGCTGCAGGGAGGAGGAGGAGGAGCAGGGTTTGGCGATCTCTGCGCCGCCGCGGGGGAGTGGGACCACGACCTCGACACCTGGGCCGCGCCCACCGTGGCCGCCGTGGGGGACGACTGGGACTGGGAGGCGCTCTCCCGGGACCAGTCCTCCGACGCCTCCACGGACCACGGCAGCAGGAAGGCAGCGGCGCCCGAGCCGGCAGCTGCGGCGGCGGCGCCGGGGAGGAGGAAGCGGAGGCGCACCAAGGTCGTCAAGAACAAGGAGGAGATCGAGAGCCAGCGGATGACCCACATTGCCGTCGAGCGCAACCGCCGCCGCCAGATGAACGAGTACCTCGCCGTGCTCCGCTCCCTCATGCCGCCGTCCTACGCGCACAGGGTACGTACCTACGTGCAGACGTGCAGTAAATAAACCTCTGTCTTTTTGGAGTAGTATAAGTCCGTATTCCTAGTTCGTTGCTATGTTTGGCAATGTGATAACAGCTGTGTTTGATCTTTCTTTTACACTGGACAGGGTGACCAAGCATCCATCGTCGGTGGCGCAATCAACTACGTGAGGGAGCTGGAGCAACTGCTCCAATCGCTGGAGGTCCAAAAGAGCATCAAGAGCCGGGGGTCATCAGGCAGCACGGACACCGGCAGCTCCCCGTTCGCCGGCTTCTTCAGCTTCCCACAGTACTCCACCACCACCTCGGGCCTCGGCGGCTGCTCAGGCAACACGAGCAACGGAGGGAACTGCAGCGACGCCGCGGCCGCATCAGCAGGATCCGCGGAGACCGGCCGGCGGCCCGCGGCTGCGGTCGCGGACATCGAGGTGACCATGGTGGAAGGCCACGCCAGCCTCAAGGTGCTCGCGCGCCGGTGGCCCAAGCAGCTCCTGAAGCTCGTCGCGGGGCTGCACCAGCTGCGCATCCCGCCGCTGCACCTCAACGTGACCACCGTCGACGCCATGGTCCTCTACACCTTCAGCCTCAAGGTAATAACCATAAATATTTTTTTTTGAAACAAATCCGAAGAACTGCCGATTATATACTTATTAAAAAAAATCCATACTGGGTAAATACAACAATGCATCAAAGATCCCAAAGGGGGAAGGGGCAAGCATAAATAAACACAAACTTTTAGCTCTCCGGCCGGAACTACTACAAGTTAGTTTAAGCCGGTAGGGACAAACCGGCGGTGTCAATTACAGATAATGATCGTTTTCGCGTTTGGACGGCAGGTAGAGGATGACTCCAAGATGGGCTCTGTTGAAGATATAGCCACCGCTGTGCATGAGATTCTCAGCAGCATACAGCAGCAGGAGGAGACCGCCGTCATGTGAAACTCTGCACTGCATGCATATATCTGCACTACTGCATGCCCGGCACTGCACTGCCCTCCTGGCTGCCAATGGAATCCATTGCCTGTACATGTGACTCTGATTGCACGCACCCTAGGCACCTGAGCCATGCAGCATTACTGTCCAATCCAATCCATGCCATGGTCACAAGAATATGCTAAGAAAATCTAGGCTGTAATCTAAGCACCTCCTTTTTGGGAATGAGAGCACTTGTAGATTATTCACAGATACTAAGGTCTGGTTTAGTTCCTAAAAATTTTCACCCTAAACTATCATATCGAATCTTACGGCACATGTATGGAGTATTAAATATAGACGAAAAAAACTAATTGCACAGTTTGATTGGAAATCGCGAGACGAATGTTTTAAGACTAATTAGCCCATGATTAGCCATAAGTGCTACAGTATCTAACATGCGCTAATGATGGATTAATTATGCTTAATAAATTCATCTCGCAGTTTCCAGGCGAGCTATGCAATTAGTTTTTTTTATTAGTATCCGAAAACTCCTTCCGACCTCCCGGAAACATCCGATGTGACATCCAAAAATTTTCATTTCGCGAACTAAACACAGCCTAAGTACAAATTTGCCTGAACTCTACCACTGCTTATTATACCGTTGGCATTAACAGGCCGGTCTCGGCCGGTGATCTATGATGTGTCTACTGTACGTATCCGTAGCTGGTACGTACAATACTACTTCATCCGGAAATGCGTTAACTTCACTGCGGTAGTCGATCGTTTCCTTGTTCTGCCTCTGCCTCTCATCAGGTAGCTAGACTGTGAATGTTTCAGTGGGAAAAAAATGTTCTGCGAACAAAATGCGCAGTCGATCGAGGTGCCAGCGTACACGGACAGCATCAGTGACCCTGTGCTAGGGGCGAGACCGCTAGAGATTCCATTGACTGTGAAACAGTACTGCCTGCGATTGGAGTGCGCGCGCGCGCGCTCGTGTCTGTCTGTCTGCATGTCCGAAGGACACAAGGACACGACGCCAGTGTAGTCCCGTGTCTGAATTTCAGAGACGTACGGCTGTGTTTAGTTGGAGGAAAAGTTAAAATTTGGGTAACGTAGCATTTTCGTTTGTATTTGATAAATAATGTTCAATCATGAATTAATTAGGCTCAAAACGTTCATCTCGCGATTTTCAACCAAACTGTGCAATTAGTTTTTTTTCGTCTACATTTACTGCTCTATGCACGTATCGTAAGATTTGATGTGATGGATGCTGTAGCACTTTTTTTAGAACTAAACACGCGGCGCCATGCAAGCAAACTGTACTGCCTCAACTATACACTCTCTGTCTCAGATGAAAATTTGAAAATGCCTTGCAGATCAATCAGCAATCCTGCAGTACGTGGTTGAAACTTCATTTCAGGCACAGACCATTTGAGCCGACCCGGAAAAATAGCTGAACCGTACACGTGTTACCTGACTGACACTCGGAGCAACCGAGCAGAGAATGCACTCGATTGTTTTGTTGCCCGTTTCGGCCAGGTGTTTCTGGAATCTAATGGTGATGGGACGAATACGGGCCATGTTTGGACGATTAGTTTTGTAATAAATCTGGCTTATAAGATTAAAGAATGCTACTTACTACACAAGTGTTCCAAACGTAGCAGGTACGACGTACGTATCAATGCAGTATGCGCAGGAGCTGATGGGTTTGCCACGTGGATCAGTAGCTCATGCGGACTGAAAACCTTCGCCCCCTGGAACTCTCAAGAGAACGAAGTTTTCTCCTTTTCTTCGTACGCCACCTTGGGTTTGTAGGGCGGTTTTAGGGGGTTTGTAGGGGTGGTTTGGGCAGCCGCTCTTACTAAACCGTCTCTACAAATTATGTATCTGTAAAAACAGTTTTTAGACTGTCTCTACAAATTGATTTGTAGAGGCGGCTGGTGTTATTAGCCGCCCCTACAAATTGATTTATAGGGACGGCTGTAGTACAAGCGGTCCCTATAATACCTGCTTGTAGGTGCGATTCAGTCTAAAACCGTCCCTACGGTATATTTTTTAAAAAAATCAAATTTATAATTCAAATTCTATCCGAACACACACACATATATATACACACACATTTACAATTCAAATTCTGATCAGAACATCTATAATTCAAATCTGACTACAAGCACAAAAGCATTATATAAACTACCATTACAAGTCCAATTCACAAGAATATATACAATCCATCATTAAATAGACACAATTCATAAGTCTAATTCGTTCCACAAGTCCAAACCGTCCCACAATGTAAGACCAATGTCAAATTCCTAACACATTGTTATCAACGGTCTAGAGCTAGCCTTTCAGTCTCACGAAGGTGTTGGTACTGAGGATTTCTACCTAAGTTAAAATCTCGGTCATGGTTGGTGTCTTTGACGTGTACAATCTGGTCCAATATGAAGTTGCAAAGATCACCGACGAGCTCTAAGAGTTGGTCATACTTGTATGGGGGTCTCTTTTCATTTCTTTCTCTTCTTTCCACTACAAGAGAATAAGTTTCGGTTTAGTGTTTTATATCATGTGCAAAGTTTTTATACTACGAGTGAAGAGGTTCAAACTTACCCTTAAGGGGTGTCTCCTGTAGGCACCGGTGTTATTCATCATAGAACATACATAGTATCCACAATGTACACTCCTAGGCTGCTGCTTGGGGCACTATGTGTTTTGCATATGAAAATATTAAGTAATGCCTTTGACAGCCATGTAATGGAGTACTAAAGTAAGTTACACTTACCGCACATAGTAGTTTTTATAGCCAACCTTTCCTTCCTTCCTGGATCATGCCTTTCGTGATGTTGATTGACATAGAACCTAAATGCCCTGTTCGAATTATTTTAGCAAATACAACTTGTTAGTATCCAAAAGTGAATATTACAAATATGTATACAAACATATAAGCTAATGAGGATTGTCGATATGTATACGTCTTGAGAATCGATATGAAGTCTCTATATGTCACCGGGTCCCTATCTATTGAATCAAAGACCCATGCCATGCTCCTCCCAACATCGACGCCTATACAAATCCAGTGGTTACTGCATGAATTTAATCATAGAACTAGATAATCTCTTTTGCATCGAATAAAATATATCGAACAAAGTTTTAAGTATAGAGTTAAACTTACTCGAAGTTGTATGGTAGCCATATAGTAGAGTGTTGTTGGAGATTTTTAAAAGCCAGGGCAATGTATGTTGAAACCTTAAGGAACTCTTGCCTTAGTTTCTTCGCATGGATGTCCTCTTTCTCCCGAAAGGTCTTTCCAGCAGCTAGCTCTTTGGCATCTAGTTTCCACTATCTAGGGTAATTAAAATTTGTTTGTGCTATAGCTTGAGGGTCTATATACCCGGCTTTCACACTTGATATTTGTTTTACAATGTGCACTTGCATTATATAAATCACGACGTGTGTTAGTTACAACAAAATCTAAAGATTACATTCATATCATATCGGGAGGGCAAGGACTTATAGGCACCACGTGCGAATTAGATTCATTTCCATGCTCCGAGGTGAAAACATGTATGCATGTCATTGAAGTCAAAGATAATTTTCCCGGCTGGGCTTCCAAATGTGCCGGTGGGGAAGCATGCTTATACGAGGTCTATGCTTGTTAGGCGAACACGCAAGTACCAATCATGGAACCTTCTCATTCCAAGTGGTAGGCGCTGGATGTCCCGGTTTGGTAGGAAAGGCTTGCCTCTTTCATATGTTTTTGGGCAATCCTTTGACCATTTGATGGCATCAACATTTGGATACTGCTTTGTTGTTTGGTGGACTATGCTAGTGACGGCCTCCTCAAAAGCTCGTGTTGGGAATTTTTTAACTCGGTTCTCAGGCTTGAACTGGTCATGGGCATACCACTTGTGCACCGACGAGACATCCTTCATTGGAACATAAATTGGCCTTATGGTGATTGGATGCTTCTTTTGAAGTTTCCATTCAGGCATGTCCTCATCTTCTTGTGCACCACCTTCTTCAGGAGGCACTCATTGTTCATGTATCGGCTATGCTTATTGAGAAGACTATGGCATCTCATCATGTAGTTGCTCAGTACGAGCTGGACAACGTTGTGGCTTATCTGGCACATGCTCGCTAGGAGGCGGGGAAGAATGTGACATCTCAAGAATATCGTGCTAGTTGCCAAACTCGTTGAAGGGAGTTAACCCCTTTTGGGTATACTTCTTGTTGAGCTCCGACCTCTAACGTCGGAATAACTCTCCCATGATCTTGAAAGCTTTTTTACCAATTCTTGCTTACCCTTCGAAAATCTAAAATTAAGCTTCAGTTGCTTATCCCACAGTTCATCATTTTTCTTCTCTGGTACCTCTTTTCAGTTAGGGATTGCTGGATTCAATTTATCTCTTACTAGGGCTCCGATTGTGGTAGAACCTCCTAAGGAATCGGGCCCACGTGCACCTATCGTTGTCTTAACAGACCTCGGATAGCGTACACGAGTTCCCAACAACTCAACAGGTCTGTCGGGTGTCCTCGGGAAACCCGAATCATCCACGATTCTCTTTTCAAACAGGATCCCAATCACAGTCATTGCAGATTACAACAGTTTTATTCAAACATATATACCAGAGTAAAAGATAGCGGAAGTCTTAAGATAACATAGTTACAAACCAGTTGTTTTCGAACTTACAATACCATAAGTGTCATACAACTATAGTAGCGGGATAATATTACATTAACTTTATTTATCATACAAACTAGTGCCTTGTCCAAAGGCCATTCATTACTCCTCATCGTCGTTGACTTCAAACACCGACATGCAGCAGGGACCAAAACAAGCCTACGCATGCGACTCACCTGCAACAAGGGTTAATAAACCCTGAGTACAAAAGTACTCAACAAGACTAACCCGACGTAACGGGTGTAAGACTTTAGGGATGCAGGGGTTTGGGACAAGGTAAGGGTGTAGCAAAATTCAAAGTCCTTTGCTAAAAGCTTACTATATTTATCCTATTCTCAAATTTTACCCCTAAGTCCTTTTAGTTCATTATCTCAACTAAATATACATTTCCCATATTCCATTCCTTCTCATTCCATTCTTTTTCTCATATTTTAGTAATTCACCAGTCCTGCATTGCTTCTATAATGAATCGAGTCTCCATATCCGTGGAGCACCGGCAATTCGAATTGATTCAAGTCCTAGCTGGGGATTCCTTATCACACGACATATGTAGAACTTAATCTTGCATATATCAACCTCGCTACCGGATCCTCCTATACTAAGCCATCTCCACGCCACCCGAGAGCACAGCACACCTCAAATCCGGCCACATTCCAGCCATGAGGGTACACGCTACTCCCACCATCTCTCTACTCCCAATGCGTGGGCATTCGTCTTAGTATCGGATTAGCCGAAGTAGGCTTACCGGAGTATGTGACTAGTACTACAAAGTGCCTCGTTTAGAAGATCCACAATGAGTGGCCTTTAAGCGACATAGTCGGCAACATTACCCAACATTCAAGATAAGTCACTCGACTAGTCTCTAGTTCATTCTACCTTCTTTCTTTCTTTGGCCAGTATGCCATCTTTGATTGTATCAAAACTTTTACTTTAAAAGCCTACTATAAAGCATACTAAGCAATATACGCCTTTGTAAAAGAAAACATCTTCAAGGATGGTAAACGAATAACAAGGTAGGTAATGCATCAAGTAGGTAACATTTGATTTAATCAACTTAATGCAATAAGTAACATAAGTGATAAACTTTTCAAAGTAAACAAGGTAATGGTTTAATGCTTAAACCGGGGCTTGCCTTCATTGACGATCTCAGGTTCCGGATCAGTACCATAATTATTGAATCCCATGACAACCGGAGATTCTTCCAGGACTTGTTCAACTAGAATTGTTTCACTCTCGGGTTCTACATGAAATGATAACATATGCTTTAACATGATGATAATGTAAACATGATGATTTCATGGTACATGAAATGTAAAAACACCTCGAAAACGATTTTCCTTCACGGTACAGTTGCAAGCCAACAAAACCAACTAGCAATTCTACCATCAAGAACCACACATGTGAATTGACCAAATGAATCTTGAAACCCTACTAGTCACAAAACATGACCAAAACAAGATTCAACCCTAATCAAACACTTAGGGTTTGCTTTTATTTATTTTTGAATTAATTTGGAAATAAGCCCAAAAATGAACTTGTTCCAAATGATCTCAAAATTTTATGTAAGCTTCTTTATGTCAAATTAGTGTACCAAAACAAATTTCATAATTTTTGGAATTATACAGTGGCCTACAAAAATCACGGAAATTGCAATTATTAATTAATGGACTGAATATTTGAACATTAAAAATTTATTCAAATTTCATGTTTCAAATTTTTAAACCATACTAGAGCATGTACATAAGCTACACACAAAATTTCAGAATTTTTGGAGCTATCATGAATTTCCTACAAATTCCCAAATTTTTAGCACTATTCACAAATTCAGAAAATAAAAATTTTCACTGTTCTTCTTCCTCACTGGCACTGACAGCCAGGCCCCACTGTCAGTGACTCAAAGAAATCACGGCGGCACTGCCCTCACTGGCCGGCCTCAAAAGGCACCGACGGTGATGCTCCGGCGAGGCCGACCTCACCTAAATGATCTACACACTACTACGAACCCATCCCAGCCCTCAGATCGGAAGAAGGCGCACCGGAGAAGACTCCACGCCGGCCATGGTGGCTCGAGCACATCGGCTCATGGCGTAACCCCAGCAATACTGTGGTAGAGTCAAAAGCGAAATGAACATCATGTTCAGTATCTCACCACGGTCACACCGGTGGGCTTGGTGAAGGCGGAGATGGTCTGGAACGGCCTGGCCACGTCGAGATGATGATGGTGGAGCTCCGGCCGGTCTCGAGGAAGAAAGCATTGCGCCGGGCGACTCCGGCCAACCCAAGTGGCGTAGGCAAGCCGTAGAGAAGCGCAAGGTCGAGGCGATCGTGTAGGCGTAGCTGGGCATGACGGATGCTGCTCGATGGAGGCTACGGCGAGCGGCGGAGCAAGCTAGCGGCGGAGCAGAGCAGAAGGGAAAAAACGGGAATGACGACGGCGGCGGCTGCTATTTATAGCTGGGAAGAGGTTGCCTGGCGTCGACAGCGCACGCCCGAGCTCGCCACGGCACCGGCTGCGTGTCAACATGCGAAGAAGCGGCGAAATCCGATCGACGGCAACCTCCGCGTGGCGCCGGCGGCAAGCAGAGAGGTGGATGTTGATTTTTGAAATAATTACAGAACTGCCACTGCATCCATTTTTCAAATTACTCACAAATTTTCTAAAGAAGTTGAAAATCTCCAAAAATGAAAGTTGTTCAATTTTTCAAACTCTATAACTTTGCTTCTAGAAATATTTTCAAATTCTGCCTCCATTTTGAAATTTGAATTTGGGGTGCATTTAAGCATTTGAATCATTTCAAAATTACTCCAAATTTTATATGTAAACTTGAAAAACTTTGAATACCAAAGTTGATCTAGATAAAATAATCTCCAACTTTGCTTTTTGCCTCAACCCCAAATTCCACATGGATTTTGAATTAGCCAAAAGGGGCAAAAAGGACTTTTATAAATTGGAATTGAATTCAAATTTGATTTGTCTTCCTTTTACTTAAATTTTGATTTTAGACCAGTAACATGGCCCATTAGGGTTATTTGAGTCAAATGACACATGACCTCACATGATCACATGAATTTTGACCCTTGTAGTCATGATCTTTATTTAGGGTTTTGAATCGCATCACATGAAATAACCACATTATGAAATAAAGCTTATTAGTGAATGCATTCAAAATTTTCTACTTTATGAATGCTTTGCAATGCATATGATGACATGTCAAATTTTAGTGCTAGGTCAAAACACCAGAGGTGTTACAACCCTTCCCCTTTAAAGAAATCTCGTCCCGAGATTTAAAACTTAAGGCTAAGTAATGGAAAAGGAAATGTGTCAAGCTAACACATCATAACTTTATTCAAAAGGCTAGTGAGGGGGTTTTCCATTCTGTTGACAAACGAGACAAGTTACAATATAGACAAAGTATTGCAACTAGATAGAAGCGAAGAAGTCAGGAAAGTTCTCTTCTAAGTAATCCTTGGACTCCCAAGTAGCTTCATCTTCAGTGTGTTGATTCCATTGTACTTTGTAGAACTTGATCATACGTCTCCGAGTGACTCGATCTTTCTGATCTAAGACTCTAATGGGGTACTCGGCATAAGTCAAATCAGGTTCTAGTTCTACATCACCAAAGTCAATCTTTTGGTCAGGTACTTGAAGACACTTCTTTAACTGAGATACATGGAAGATATCATGCACAGCCGACATGTGATCTGGTAGCTTGACGCGATAGGCGACAGGTCTACATCATTGTAGGATTTGAAAAGGACCTACATAACGGGGTGCCAACTTTCCTCGAATCTCAAAACGATGAACTCCTTTCATTGGTGATACCTTGAGGTAGACATAATCTCTCACTTTGAATTCTAGCGGTCGTCTCCTCTTATTAGCATAGCTTTTCTGTCGGGATTGAGCTACCTTCATATTGGCTTGTATGAGTTTAACTTTCTCTTCAACTTCCTTGACCACATCCAGTCCAAAGAACCAACGTTCTCCAGCTTCTGACCAATTTAAAGGTGTTTGGCACCTACGGCCATACAGTGCTTTGAATGGTGCCATTTTAATGCTCTCTTGATAGCTATTGTTATATGAGAATTCAGCTAAGGGAAGACATTCATCCCATTTAGCACCAAAGGAAAGGACACATGCTCTCAACATATCTTCAAGAATTTAATTTACCCTTTCAGTCTGTCCATCTGTTTGTGGATGATAAGCAGAACTACGGATAAGTTTAGTTCCTAAAGACTCATGTAGACTTTTCTAAAACTTGGATATGAACAATGACCCTCTATTAGAGACAATGGTCTTGGGTGCTCCATGCAGACTGAAGATTCTATCAAGATAAAGCTTTGCATACTGTTTCGCTCGATATTTATCTCTAACTGGTAAGAAATGAGCTATCTTGGTTAGGCGATCAATAATAACCCATATTGAATTGTAGCCTACAGATGTCCTGGGCAATCCTATGATGAAGTCCATACAAATATCTTCCCACTTCCAAGATGGAACTGGCAACGAATGTAATGGACCTGCAGTCTTCATATAAACCACTTTGACTCTCTAACAAATATCACACTTGGCTACATATTGAGCTATTTCTATTTTCATTTTGGTCCACCAATATCTCTTTCTCAGGTCATGATACATTTTGTTGCTACCCTGGATGAATGGAGTATCTTGTAGAATGGGCTTCATCAAGAATCTACTTTCGCAGCTCTGGATTCTTGGGTACTACCAATCTATCCTTGAACCATACGGCATCTGATTCATCAATCTTGAAACATGTTGGTCTCCCAGATCTGACTTTATCCTTAATATGGGCTATGCCCTTACTTTTCTGTTGAGCAGCAATGATTTGATCTTTGATAGTGGACTCAACTACAATATTGGACAGGAAACCTTGTTCTATGATTTGTAAATCCAGATGCTCCATCTCTTGACACAATGTTCGCCGCATAGGTTCTACAATTAGGCAATGATAATGACCCTTGCGACTTAGGGCATCGGCAACCACATTAGCCTTGCCCAGATGATAGTGCACTTCTAAATCATAATCTTTAATAAGTTCCAGCCATCTTCTTTGCCTCATATTCAACTCTGACTGAGTGAAGATGTATTTCAAACTTTTGTGATCCATATAGATATGACATATATTGCCCAATAAATAATGCCGCCAAATCTTGAGCGAATGGACAACCGCAGCTAATTCAAGATCATGGGTGGGATAATGTTCTTCATGCTTCTTGAGTTGTCTGGAAGCATATGCTATGAATCTGCCTTCTTGCATCAGAACACAGCCAATACCAATTCCAGATGCATCACAATAGATATCAAATGGCCTTTCGATATCAGGTTGTGCTAATACTGGTGCAGTTGTCAGCAACTTCTTCAATGTCTGAAAGGCCTCTTCACATTCTGTTGACCATACAAACTTAGTTTGATTTTTCAACAGTCCAGTAATTGGCTTCGCAATTCTAGAGAAGTCAGGGATGAACCGACGATAATACCCTGCCAACCCTAGAAAACTACGAACTTAATGAATGGTGGTAGGTGCTTTCCAGTTAAGGACTTCTTCTACCTTGCTCGGATCAACAACTATACCTTCAGCAGATAGCACATGACCTAGAAATTATACTTCCTCCAACCAAAATGCACATTTGCTGAATTTGGCATATAATTGGTGATCTCTTAATCTTTGTAGAACAATACGGAGATGTTCTGCATGTTCCTCTTTGCTCTTAGAGTAGATAAGAATGTCATCAATAAACACCACGACAAACTTATCTAACTCGAGCATGAAAACTAAGTTCATTAGGTACATGAAATGAGCCAGGGCATTGGTCAGCCCAAAAGACATGACTAGATACTCATATAGACCATATCGAGTAGTAAACACTGTCTTCGGCACATCTTCACGTCTAATCTTAATCTGGTGGTAGCCTGACCTTAAGTCTATCTTCGAGAATACCTTAGCTCCCGCAAGTTGATCAAAAAGCAAATCAATTCAGGGCAAGGGGTATTTGTTCTTGATGGTGACTTCATTTAACGGCCAATAGTCAACACATAACCTTAAGGTTTGGTCCTTCTTCTTCACAAAGATAGCAGGGCATCCCCAAGGTGATGAACTAGGTTGAATGAAACCCTTGTCTAACAACTCTTGTAATTGCATTTTTAATTCTGCTAGTTCTTTGGGTGGCATCCTATATGCTCTTCTGGACACTAGTGTTGTCCCTGGTTTCAGATCGATTCTAAACTCTACATCTCGGTCTGGTGGCAGACCAGGCAGATCATCGGGAAAGACATCCGTAAACTCACATACCACTGAAATTTTCTTGGCTCCTTCAACAATAGTTGCACAGACTGTTCCCACTGTACTCTTAGGAAAGGGAAGTTGGATGAGAAGTTGGGTTTTGCTGCCAGGTGCATTTACCCTTATGGTTCTACGTAGGACATCTATGATAGCCCCGTGTTGAGTTAACCAATTCATACCAAGAATCACATCTATATCTTGATCCTTTAGTATTAGCATATTTGTAGGGAACTCATAACCTCCTAAATCAATAGGTACATGCTGAACTACCTCCCTTGTATAGATTCGTCCCCTAGGCGACTATATATGATAGGGTTCTTTTGTTTCCCCAATAGCTATCCTATGCTTCACAACAAATGTACGATTGATGAATGTATGGGATGCACCAGAATCAAATAAGGTAATTGCAGGATGCTTAGAAATGGGAAACATACCCATCATAATTGGTTCTCCTTCTGGAATAGAATCCACTTGAGTATAGAAGACCCTTCTAGACTTCTTCTCATCCTGACCCTTCTGACTATTCTGAGCATTACCCTTGTACTAATTCTGAGCTTGAGTAACAGGGGCTTTGGGTGCATCGGGATTGTTCTTCCTAGGATATGGACATTCTCGGGAAAAATGTCTGGGTTTACCACAATTATAGCATGGAAAATTGTGATTCTAGGGAGTAGCATTGCGGTTTGCATTATTTGTATTATTTTGCTGCTGCGGTGCTTGATGAGTATAAGGCGTATTAGTTGCAGGGCGAATAAAGATCTGCTGCCTGCTTTGGCCTTGTTGTGGGCGGAATGATGCACGGCTATGATTCTGAGGATGGTAGACTATCTTCTGACGCTTTCCACTCGACGATCCAGAAGCAAATATTTTCTTCTTCTTCACCTCCTTATATCGGCGGTAATTCTCTTCCGAAGCGATAGCAATGTTGATTGTCTCGTGGTAAGTTGCGTTACCACAAGTTGCCATCATGGTCTAAAGTTTAGTGTTCAGGCCTCTAAGAAAATAATTCTTTTTCTTCCTGTCAGTATTCACATACTCAATAGCATACTACGATAGGTGGTTGAAACGCCCAACATAAAGCATCACTGGGTGCTCCCCTTGCTTAAGAGCCAAGAACTCTTCTAACTTCATAGTCATCACACCGTCTGGAATATAGTGTACCCTGAAGGCATCCTTGAACTCCCTCTAGTTGATTTGGTGACCAGCAGGCTGTACTGCCACCAAATTTGCACACCAGGCACCAGCAGCTCCTCAGAGTTGCTGTGCCGCAAACCTTGGTTTCTGAACCTCGGTACAGTGAATCAGCTCGAACTTTTGCTCTATTGTCCTAAGCCAATCGTCCGCTTCTAAAGGTTCTTCTGCCTTAGAGAACATAGGCGGACGGGTGTTAGTAAAATCCACATAGGTTGACTTGTCATTTCCATTATTACGACGGCCACAATTAGGGTATGGTGCCTGCTGGTTCTGCGCCAATTCCCTTAACAGCCTAGCATTCTCTGCCGTTGTATTGACAAGTGTGGCTATGGCATCTGCCATAGTCGAAGGCATTGGTGGAGGATTTGGGCACTCATCATCGTCATGTGAGCCACTAGCACCGGTTCGGGTATTAGGACGAGGCATCTATTTAAGGAAACACATTTACTTACATTATTCTTTATTGAAAGCATTTAAAAAGGTTTCATGCTACAAAGGGTCCTTATTTATTTTACATGTCTTGTATCCCACAAGACAACCCTGGTTTTCTAGGAAAGCAGTAAAGGAACTATTACTACTCTAAGCTTTCAGTCTTCAACATCCGTGCCCATATCGGACGAAACCTCATCTTCATCTGAGAAGTACACTAACTCCTCGGGATCCTCCTCCTCTTCTTCATTCTCAACTTTTCCTAGAGCTACAATCATTTCTTCATCTGTAACTTCACCATCCCCATGAGGAGGATGAAGTTAAGCGTACAACAGGTGGACATTCTCATGAAGAATGGCATTGTCCATCTCCAGATCTTCCACATAGAACTCCAACTCATGGACGCGTTCATTGGCCACATCCTCTCGTGTCCAGGCTTCATTCCGTAGCTCCATGGTCATGGTGATGCCCCTTTGCATTTCCGCTAGCTCTTCTTGATCTTTGGCATGAGCTCGACGAAGAGTGTTGAGCTCCTTGTTAAGGTTCTCGATGTTGGCGGGGTTGCTTGAAGATCCTTCATCTCCTAGGGTCTTGGCACTACCTTCACCAAGCTCGTGGTTTCTTGGTGCCAACTAGTGATGAGGGACTCCATGAGGTCCGGTGGACTTGCGTGCGGTTTTCTTCGTCTTTGCCATAGCCTGTAGGATTTAAGGTAGGACTATAAGAATAGCTTAAGGATAAAGGAGGTTAGCAAGAATGGGATTGACATTGCTTACCCAACCACTATTAAGGGGAATTATTATGCAAGTTGCTCAAGCATGATGCATGAATCGATCTTACGAATCTAAGTACAAAAGATTTATATAATCATAAGTACTAGATTTTTAATACATAGGACAAACCTAATCATATTATCCGTCACAAACTTTCCAATAAGACAAGATTGAGACTAGATCAAAGGTAAGAAGAAAGAAGTTTGAACTTTAAAATATCAAGTTTACTTTCTTTGATCCAAATCAATTTGAAGGTTTTCCAAAGGACCTACAATGATCTTTGATGGGAACTGCTCTGATACCAGCTGTGGCAGAACCTCCTAAGGAATTGGGCCCACGTGCACCTATCATTGTCTTAACAGACCTCGGATAGCGTACACGAGTTCCCAACAACTCAATAGGTCTGTCGGGTGTCCTCGGGAAACCCGAATCATCCACGATTCTCTTTTCAAACAGGATCCCAATCACAGTCATTGCATATTACAACAGTTTTATTCAAACATATATACCAGAGTAAAAGATAGCGGAAGTCTTAGGATAACATAGTTACAAACCAGTTGTTTTCAAACTTACAATACCATAAGTGTCATACAACTATAGTAGCGGGATAATATTACATTAACTTTATTTATCATACAAACTAGTGCCTTGTCCAAAGGCCATTCATTACTCCTCATCGTCGTTGACTTCAAACACCGACATGCAGCAAGGACCAAAATAAGCCTGCGCATGCGACTCACCTGCAACAAGGGTTAACAAACCCTGAGTACAAAAGTACTCAACAAGACTAACCCGACGTAATGGGTGTAAGACTTTAGGGATGCAGGGGTTTGGGACAAGGTAAGGGTGTAGCAAAATTCAAAGTCCTTTGCTAAAAGCTTACTATATTTATCCTATTCTCAAATTTTACCCCTAAGTCCTTTTAGTTCATTATCTCAACTAAATATACATTTCCCATATTCCATTCCTTCTCATTCCATTCTTTTTCTCATATTTTAGTAATTCACCAGTCCTGCATTGCTTCTGTAATGAATCGAGTCTCCATATCCATGGAGCACCGGCAATTCGAATTGATTCAAGTCCTAGCTGGGATTCCTTATCACATGACATATGTAGAACTTAATCTTGCATATATCAACCTTGTTACCGGATCCTCCTATACTAAGCCATCTCCACGCCACCCGAGAGCATAGCACACCTCAAATCCGGCCACATTCTAGCCACGAGGGTACACGCTACTCCCGCCATCTCTCCACTCCCAGTGCGTGGGCATTCGTCTTAGTATCGGATTAGCCGAAGTAGGCTTACCGGAGTATGTGACCAGTACTACAAAGTGCCTCGTTCAGAAGATCCACAATGAGTGGCCTTTAAGCGACATAGTCGGCAACATTACCCAACATTCAAGATAAGTCACCCGACTAGTCTCTAGTTCATTCTACCTTCTTTCTTTCTTTGGCCAGTATGCCATCTTTGATTGTATCAAAACTTTTACTTTAAAAGCCTACTATAAAGCATACTAAGCAATCTACGCCTTTGTAAAAGAAAACATCTTCAAGGATGGTAAACGAATAACAAGGTAGGTAATGCATCAAGTAGGTAACATTTGATTTAATCAACTTAATGCAATAAGTAACATAAGTGATAAACTTTTCAAAGTAAACAAGGTAATGGTTTAATGCTTAAACCGGGGCTTGCCTTCGTTGACGATCTCAGGTTCCGGATCAGTACCACAATTATCGAATCCCGTGACAACCGGGGATTCTTCCAGGACTTGCTCAACTAGAATTGTTTCACTCTCGGGTTCTACATGAAATGATAACATATGCTTTAACATGATGATAAAGTAAACATGATGCTTTCATGGTACATGAAATGTAAAAACACCTCAAAAACGATTTTCCTTCACGGTACAGTTGCAAGCCAACAAAACCAACTGGCAATTCTACCATCAAGAACCACACATGTGAATTGACCAAATTATTCTTGAAACCCTACTAGTCACAAAACATGACCAAAACAAGATTCAACCCTAATCAAACACTTAGGGTTTGCTTTTATTTATTTTTGAATTAATTTGGAAATAAGCCCAAAAATGAACTTATTCCAAATGATCTCAAAATTTTATGTAAGCTTCCTTATGTCAAATTAGTGTACCAAAACAAATTTCATAATTTTTGGAATTATACAGTGGCCTACAAAAATCATGGAAATTACATTTATTAATTAATGGACTGAATATTTGAACATTAAAAATTTATTCAAATTTCATGTTTCAAATTTTTAAACCATACTAGAGCATGTACAGAAGCTACACACAAAATTTCAGAATTTTTGGAGCTATCATGAATTTCCTACAAATTCCCAAAGTTTCAGCACTATTCACAAATTCAGAAAATAAAAATTTTCACTATTCTTCTTCCTCACTCGCACTGACAGCCGGGCCCCACTGTCAGTGACTCAAAGAAATCACGGTGGCGCTGCCCTCACTAGCCGGCCTCAAAAGGCGCCGACGGTGACGCTCCGGCGAGGCCGACCTCACCCAAATGATCTACACACTACTACGAACCCATCCCAGCCCTCAGATCGGAAGAAGGCGCATCGGAGAAGACTCCACGCCGGCCATGGCGGCTCGAGCACGTCGGCTCATGGCGTAACCCCGGCAAGACTACGGTAGAGTCAAAAGCGAAGTGAACATCACGTTCAGTATCTCACCACGGTCACACCGGTGGGCTTGGTGAAGGCAGAGATGGTCTAAAATGGCCTGGCCACGTCGAGGTGATGATGGCGGAGCTCCGCCCGGTCTCGGGGAAGAAAGCGTTGCGTCGGGCGACTCCGGCCAACCCAAGTGGCGTAGGCAAACCGCAGAGATGTGCAAGGCCGAGACGATCGCGTAGGCGTAGCTAGGCACGACGGATGCTGCTCGACGGAGGCTACGGCGAGCGGCGGAGCAGAGCAGAAGGGGAAAAACGGGAATGACGACGGCGACGGCTGCTATTTATAGCCGGGAAGAGGTTGCCTGGCGTCGATAGCGCATGCCCGAGCTCACCATGGCACCGGCTGCGTGTCAACGTGCGAAGAAGCGGCGAAATCCGATCGGCGGCGACCTCCGCGTGGCGCCGGCGGCAAGCAGAGAGGTGGATGTTGATTTTTGAAATAATTACAGAACTGCCACTGCGTCCATTTTTCAAATTACTCACAAATTTTCTAAAGAAGTTGAAAATCTCCAAAAATGAAAGTTGTTCAATTTTTCAAACTCTACAACTTTGCTTCTAGAAATAGTTTCAAATTCTGCCTCCATTTTGAAATTTGAATTTGGGTGCATTTGAGCATTTGAATCATTTCAAAATTACTCCAAATTTTATATGTAAACTTAAAAAACTTTGAATACCAAAGTTGATATAGATAAAATAATCTCCAACTTTGCTTTTTGCCTCAACCCCAAATTCCACATGGATTTTGAATTAGCCAAAAGGGGCAAAAAGGACTTTTATAAATTAGAATTGAATTCAAATTTGATTTGTCTACCTTTTACTTAAATTTTGATTTTAGACCAGTAACATGGCCCATTAGGGTTATTTGAGTCAAATGACACATGACCTCACATGATCACATGAATTTTGACCCTTGTAGTCATGATCTTTATTTAGGGTTTTGAATCGCATCACATGAAATAACAACATTATGAAATAAAGCTTATTAGTGAATGCATTCAAAATTTTCTACTTTATGAATGCTTTGCAATGCATATGATGACATGTCAAATTTTAGTGCTAGGTCAAAACACCAGAGGTGTTACACCGATCGTATTATGGAATCGTCCTCTAAATTTCTTTGGCTCAAGGATCTCCCCTGCTGGCCTGACCTCCGTTATCACATAGCATATCTTATTTGGATATTGGTTTGCTTTTCTATTCCCTTGTTTTCTCTTTGGCTTGGTAGTCGAGTTCGTAGTTGTGTCTTGAGGTTGTGGAGCAAAGGCCTCAATGTCCGTCTCTGTGGCTGTTGCCTCTGCTTTCCTTTTCTCTACTCCGGCTTGTCCGGTGAGATGTCACGGACGTCGATGTTGTCTTTTCTGAGTTTTAGGAGGAACGTGTATATACGACAGGTCAAAGTGTTAGCAGAGGTAACACAACCAAAGCTTTAGCAAAATTTACAAGCTAAGGCTTTATCCCTACCTCCTCGTTTGGGTCAAAATCCTTGTCCAAATCTTCCTCCGTCGGCCTCCTTCTGGCCTCACGTGGGAAATGATCCTCAAGACTTACATATTCCTCTTCTAAGTCATCATCATCATCCTCTTCTTCTTCGCCTTCAGCAACCTCTCCTGCTCTTCCTTCTGCTCCCCCTTCCTCCTCGTCATACTTCTCCTGAGTAAGCATCACTTCTAGATCATTTTCTAACTCGTTATCGAACTGCTCCTAAGTAAGCTGGTCCTCTAGTGCTTGCTCCTCATAGGTTGGCTGCTCATCATGCTCAGGGCATCGGGATGCACTGTCTAGTGTCTACGATATTATTTCGCGCTTTGTTCTAATAGATGCAAGAAAGTGTGCTTTAGGTACGCGAGAAGTTATAAGAAATCAAAAAGGTCTATAAACCAAAGTAGTCCTATAAAACAACAATATATCAAAAAAAACTAGTAGTAGCAGTAGTAGAGGCCTCAGAAACATGTCAATCATCATTTGATCATGAACTTAGAGCATCAAGACATCATAATAGAGAAGAGAGGAGAAGGTAATATAGGGGTGGCTGGTAATGATGCCAAATTCCTCACAAGTTCTTGATCATCATCTTATATTCCATATAATGTATGAACTTGGACAATTTCATCATTGGGGAAACAAAGGAGAGGAGAGGAGAGGGAAGATTTGGCAAAAAAGCAACAGCTGCTTAGCAAACATAGAGCAGCAACTGATGGCAAAAATAGCCAAAAAACAGACTGCTGCCACATGGTTGGAAGACCCCTGTAGATCCACCAAGCAACAGCTGCTTAACAAACATATATATATGCTCACTGTTAACAAACATACAGAGAAGAATAATAGATTACAGAGAATCTAGAAACTACAAGTGCAAGTTGTTTACTTAATTTGTTCAGATCCAGACATAAAAACAAATTGCAGACCATATGTGTCTTAATAAAAATAGGGGCAATCAAATAGTGGATAAAAGTTCATATAAAACACAAGGCATTTCTACACATGAAAAACAGCAAGCAAGGAGCAACCAACATAAGGAGGACGTTGTGCACTAACTAAATAAAGACAACAAGACTCTCCTTTTTCCTTTCATCACAATTTATTTGGTGAAGGTGCAAGAGCAAGTCAATAGAACCTATACAACTCCAGTACAACAATCATGTTCTACAGGTGCCATCCAGTTAATCAAAACCAGCTATCAAAGTATCTGAATTTTTAAGGTAGCAGCAGTACAGATACTTAGAAAAATCATAACTAGAGTTCTGGACAACGAAAAATAATTATCCTTTAACAATCTAGAAAGCCTATGCAATTCTCTACATCTGTCTAGTTATTACTAGAATCAGACTCTGCAGTTATCTAGGTCGAAAATAGCAAAGACCCACTGCTGCGCAAAATAAGGTCAAAACCTGCCAGGCTACATCTAAAATTCATAACCAGAGTTCTATCCATCCAAAAAGTATGTTCTTTAGCAATCCAAAAAGCTTGGGATATACTCTACATCTTTCTAGTTATATTAGGGAGCTGACTTGGCAGTTAAAGCGGTCAAAAAATCAAACTTATCTATAGCTGTATAGAACATGGTCAGAATCTGTTAGTCAACTTCTAAAATCTATATCTCCCAAACCTTAATAGCTAAAATTACGAAATTTCACGACAACAATGGTATGTAAATTCCCTACAACTTTTGTATTATCATGTTTGGTAGGAAGCGCCATTCAGGACATATTGCTAAATAGTTTTTAGCCTTTTCTTTATTTGTTTCCAACTCAAAGGAACACCTACCAATTATGTTTACTAAATTCAGTATGCTCCTAATCATACAAGTGAGTAATCTCAACCAGAACAATGACAGAAAATATAAAACTCATACATCAAGAGAGTACACAGCAACAATTTTGTATTGAGAGGCTGCAGAAAAATTAATCAGATAATGAAAAGAAACGTTATGAATTCCCCAATGATTTTTCAGAGGAATATTGCAACAATGAATTAATCGACTAAGTAACACCAACCAGAAATGATGGTGTCAATGATAGTATGCATAAACTTCTGAAGTTTGATTCAAGAAATTCACTTCTCGGTCATGTAGAAACAAAAGTTCTAACAGATACTAGTGAAATATTATCGTATCAACTTATGCAAATAAAAGTTGTTCATTTAACAATATCAAAAGTGGTCTTCAGGGCTGAGCCTGTTTTCATTTTTTTCAACAATATATGAAGTACTCAATCTTAGTCCTCCACTGATGACTAAATTATCTGTCCCTACATTATCTTAAGTGTTGGAGTATCAATAAAAAATATAGATATCCAAATATAATCAACTAATTGACCCTAGCTGCATTTGTATCATGTTTACTACTACTATGTATCTTAATATTTGTCTTATAATTATATGTGTGCATTGCGCGCTCGACGCTCGGGTCCCAAGCGCCTGCGTCCTGGTCGTGTCGCAGCTCCCGCGCGGCCCGCAGCTCCTCCCGCTCGAGCCAGGCCTCCGCGTCACTCCCGCCAGGTCTGCCGAAGCCGCCCGCGTGCAGGCCCGGACGCGGATCCCGCGCCCGCTCGAGCGTTGCGGCTCGCTCCGCGTCCGCTGCACCCACACGAGCCGCGCCAACGCCCAGGCACGCGTCCGCGCCCAGCCGCTCCTAATGCACCTTTGCTGAATGGAACTTAGAGAATTACTGCTCCACATAAAAAAATTGTTTTCAACATTCATTTATGCAATTCATGGATTCAGTATTAGTTTAAACATATTGATAAAGTTTTATTATGTATGCACAATATGTCATTGAACTTGCATGCAGTACCAGATCGACTTGAGCAGAAAATGATTGTAACTTGAACCGGTGCTCATATAGACAAGCAAAGCATCAGGACATCAGCCATATGCTACATAAAGGTCTGTTCCCGGTAGCAGCAACACAATGAAGAAATCGTTTAATCATGAGTAGAAGTATTAAATCAAGCAGCCACCGTATTGGCAACTAAAACATGTGAACAACAAAAAACAAGAGCATGACACAACTCTGGATGCACACGATTACCCTATGATATCATCCCATGGTATCACTGCCCTAAGGCAACTAGTAAGCAAGCAAAGTACCAAACTCATACAAGCGCGCGTGCGGCGGCGGCGGGCCTTCAAAATCGGCATATGCTCATGTGTTACCATTTAGGACTAAATAAAGACCCGAGGCAGGAAAGTTTATTCTTTCCAACTGAAACCTGAACTCTATGCACTAAAAAAAGGAACAACAATATCAGATTCTCTGCCCACTTTCATAATCACAAAGCACAAAGCTCGATTATAATTTATAAAGTATGCTGGGAGCGATAACTGTAATTTTCAGAACTGTTTTGATAATTATTGAAAGCGTTCACAAGAAAATAAGAAGACAAAAAAAGTAAATAGTGCAGACTAGCTACCTAAAAATGCTACTGAAAGCAGACAGCAAGCTCCAAAGAGAGGTTTTAGTATCACAATTCATCTATTTAATGATATAAGGTTATCCAATCTCCCGTGCGCTACACCATATTTCAGGTACAAATCCTTTTTCCCCTTTGGTCCAAAGCAAAGGGAGATAGAGAACCATTACTCAATCAGCAACCATAAACCATGAAAAACGTTAAAGAGAATTCTAAAAGCAAGTTTGCTTCTATAGTTCGCACTCCATGGCAATCGCAAGAGATAATCAAATCCATTACTATCACCGGTGCACTTTGTTTATCAATGAGGCTACTTCCTGAAAGTTACCATATCAAAAAAATATGTTGGCAACAAGACTAAACGTCATGTAAGTAAGCTGGAAATAATCTCACATCAGTTTATAATCTCAACTTTTTCAAAGGAATATTGAACATTGATGTTTGTTTCTATGTAGTGTTATAAGACCATTTCTAGGATCGCACAGGCACAACTAAGTGAAAAGCATGGAGCTAGCAGCGATTGTAATTCATACCTGGTATGTTGGCTCTGAGGTAGTACTCGGAGTTGGTCTCGGCCCAGTCGACGTTGGTCCTGGCGTTGCCGCGGTGGAGCGCGGTGAGCAGCACGTCGGACTCGAACTCCCACAGTGGGAACGGGTTGGTCGGGTCGAAGAACTTGCCGAACAGGAACAGGCTGAATAGGGACCCGTCCACGAAGACGGCCCTCACCGCGGCGTCGGTGCTGACGCCCTATAGGAACCCACTAAACGTGTTCCTGAGCACGGGCACCAGGGCACCAGGGTCGCCGGGGGGAGGGAGCATCAGCACCGGAAGCGGAAACCCTAGCCACCGTGGGAGGGGGAACGGCGGCGGAAACCCTAGCCACCGAGGGAACGGCGGCGCGTAGGGTAGGAGACGGACTGGGGGTTAGAGGCGGATCGGGGGAGGTAGGGCGCGGCGGAGGTAGGGCACAGAAGCGGCGGCGGCGGAGAAAAACTTCGCAGCCTGCCGGCTGCCGGCGTCGTGGAGAAGAAAGCGCCTAGGACTTAGAATAATTTTGGCCTACCGAGCTTATATACCGAAGGTCAATTGTAGTGTTGGTTCCTAAGTTAGCCGCCCCTACAAATATTTTTCAATTTATTTTAATTAATATTTTTGTAATTTATATATAAAGAACACAATGTAAATTTATATAATACTTTTTTTATTATTCTATATATGTATAAATAAATATATGTATAAACAATTTCATGATATATATATACAAATATAATTATATATTTTGTTCTTTATAAAAAGAATATTTCAAATTTGAAAATTTAAAATTTAAAACAACCAAAACAATTTCATCTTCACTAAATGACCTCAAATGAAAATTTTGTAAACATCAAAGTTGTAGAACTCATCAATATGTACAACTTATATTTTGGTCATCTTTTCATTTGACCGAATTTGAACAGTTCAAATTTTGAATTTCAATAAATGTCAACTTCAAATAAGATTTTGAAATATTAAATGATTTCAAATAAGAAAGTCATGAACATAAAAGTTGTTGAACACATCACTATCTACAACTTTTATTTTGGTCATCTTTTGATTTGACCAAATTTGAATAGTTCAAATTTTGAATTTCAATAAATATCAACTTCCAATAAGATTTTGAAACCTTAAATGATTTGAACTATAAAAGTCATGAACATAAAACTTGTTGAACTCATCACTATCTACAACTTTTATTTTGGTCACTTCTTCGTTTGATAAAGTATTAGTTAATATTGTTCACAAATTCACATATCACTTATAGTTTCATGAACTATATGAGAGACATGTTGATTTGTGAACAATGTTTACTATCACTTTGTCAGATAAAGAAATAACCAAAATAAAAGTTGTAGATCTTGATGAGTTATACATCTTTGGTATTCATCACATTTTCAGTTAAAATTATTTGGTGTTTTAAAATCATGTTAGAATTTGTTATTTTTTTAAAATTTGAAAATTTGAATTACTCAAACTTTGTCAAACGAAAAAATGATCAAATCAACATAGTAACTTGATAGGACATGATTTTAGAAAATTTTAGAAAAAAAATCATCATATTTGGAGTTAGTATGAGGGAGAAAGACTAGTTATAAATTTTATCTAAAGATTAAAAAGAAAAATCACAACTATTCATGATGATCGATGATGTACAAGTGTGATTTCTCTTTTTAATCTGTGACCGAAACTTATAACTAGTTTTTCTCTCTTATACTAACTCCGAATGTGATGGTTTTTTTCCTAAAATTTTCTAAAATCATGCTCTACCATTTTAGTCTGGTCGTCTATCTTTATCACTAATTTTGGACAATTCAAATTTTAAATTTCAGAAAATAATAAATTTAAACCTGATTTTCAACCACTAAATTATTTCAGCTGTAAAAGTGGTGAATATAAAAGTTGTATAACTCATCGAGATCTCCAACTTTTATTTTGGTCATTTCTTCATTTTATAAAGTGTTAAGTGCTTGTTTTAAGTGTTTCAATAGTAGTCCGAACATGTTGCGGTAGTAATAAGTGCATGTTTTAAGTGTCTACTTGTTACAACTGTTTTAGTAGTAATAGAGTGAATGTTGCAATAGGTTCATCTGAATGTTGCAAAGGGTAGTCTCGCACACATACATAAATATATAGTCTCACACACATACATAAATATATAGTCTCACACACATGCGTAAATGAAGTCTTATAAACACACAAACTTACACAAACACTCCACGTTCAACAACTAGCTAGCCCGCTATAATGACTTTTCCCTTGACGTCTTTTCGTTCTCATGGCAATATGTCTTTCGGCATGTTCTTTTCCACAACACTGATCTTCTTAGGAAAGTCTGTGAATAGCGGCATCTCATCGTAATTATTGTAAGCTTCAACATCGTCCACGCCATCAACTCCGATAATATGCTATTTTTTGGAGGCAACCACATGATTTGTCTTCTTCTTTGGGGAAATGTTACTTTGTGGGTCAGGCATATTGAAAACTTGTGCGACACGTGAAACGAACACCCAAGGATCATCTTGGTAGCCTAGATTCTTGAGGTCTAGGACTCTCAATCCGATCTCATTCAATTGGTGTTGTTTGATCCAGCGGTATCGAAATAGGGCCACCGTTATATCCCTTCTATAGTCAAGTTCCCATATCTCTTTAATGATGCGAAAGTATTGGATCTTTCGCCCCACTCCATCGAGAGCTTCTATTCAAACGCCGCTGTTTTGGTTCATATATTTACTATCCTTTGCGTGGGTATAGTACGTGTACCCATTGATATCATAAGCTTTCCAAGATGTCACTTGTCTCGATGGCCCCTCCTCTAACCTACTGATGGTAAAAGAGTCTATGGTTTTTCCAGGCGGTATATTTTGGTGCATCAACCATGTAGTTAGTCACTGCTTGTGTTGTTTCATGACCCAATCATCTGAACAACCATTTCTCTATGCCATAATGATAGCCAAATGTTCATCAATGTACGGTTGCATCAGTTGTGTACTCTACAAGACACTGTAATGCGCCCGACTCACTTCTTTGTAATCATGGTCAATGAACACTTTTCTCCCACTGGTGCCCTTCCCAGCCAGCCTACCCTTGTGACGAGAATCAGGTTTACTAATCCCTTTATGTACTTTTAGGTACTCTTGATAGCACTCAATGACTTCTTCAGTACTGTAACCCTCTATCATGGAGCCCTCTGAGTATGCTCGATTATGCATGTATCGGCTTAGAACGGACATGAACCGCTCGTAGGACCACATTTTATGAAAGTAGCAAGGGCCTAGCACCTATATTTGATGAACCATGTGAATCATGAGATGTGGCATTATATCAAAAAAAGTAGGAGGTAAACACATCTCTAGTTGATTTTGTGTCTCCACCACAAATTCATGTAGGTCACTCAGCTTTTTCTTGCCAATCGTCTTCTGTGAGATCTTTGAAAAAGAAGTAGCACATGCGGGTGATGGCCATTTTCAAGAACTCTAGCTTTATAGCCCTGATTGCAATAGGTAGAGACACTGTCAGCATTACATGACAATTGTGAGCCTTGTAGTGTATTATTGACAAGTCCTTCATCGACACTAGCTTCTTCACATTTGCTGAAAACCCAGTCAAGACTTTGACCCCCCTCAGGAAAGTGCATATAGCTCTCTTCTCTTCTGGTGTTAGATTGAAGCACGCCATGGGTAGAGTGTATTTTCCATTAGCCTCAGGTACAGTGTATTTTCCATTAGCCTTAGGTACCGGGTGAAGCTTTGGCATCACGTTTAGCTACACCATGTGTTTTTGTGATTTCAGACCATCCTTTAACTTGTCTGTATCCATCAAGGTAGCAATGAGACTCTCAAAGACATTCTTCTACATGTGCATAGCATCAATGGTATGGGGGACCTCCAAGTCTGGCCAATAAGGCAGATACTAAAAGAAGATCGACTGTTTCTTGAAAGGTACGCCTTCGACAGGAGGTGTGCTTCTATCTCTATTCGTCCCATCCAGATTCTTCTTTCCATAGATGACATGTATGTTTTTCACCATTCTGTATACGTGTTCTCCGTTATGATGTCTCTCCAGAGGGGGTTCAATCTCTAGGGTGTTGTCATAAAATCTAAAGAATAATTTGCTATGGTACTTATGACTTGTCTTTAAGAAGCATCGGTTCCTTTGGTAAACTATCTTCTTGGATGCATCCAGGAACATCCATGTAGTACCATCCAAGCAAACTAAGCATCCCGTCTTCTCTTTGATCTGTTTAGACAATCCAAACAACATGGGGTAATCATTGGTAGTAACAAATATTATTGCTCTACATATAAAGTCCTCCTTTTGGAATGCATCATACATCGGCTCCCCATGCCTCCATAGCCTCTCCATTTCTTGCATCAAAGGCTCAAGAAATACGTCTATATCAATGCCTGATTGTTTAGGACCAGAAATAAGAATAGTGAGAAGGTACTTTCTCTTTTGACACAACCATGTTGGGATGTTGTACATGGTCAACATCATTGGCCAAGTGTTGTGGTTGCTCATCCTCTCATTGAAGGAATTCATTCCATCAGTGCTCAAGCCAAACCGTACATTCCTTGGATCATCGCTGAATTTTTTTTGTGCTTCTCATCGATCCTTTGCCACTGACTACAATCAACTGGGTGTGCAATCTTATCATCATCCACCTTGCGCTCATCATCCCACAATGTCATGAGTGCGACTTCTTTAGGGTTTAGGAAGATACGTCTTAAGCGGTCGGTCACTGACAAGTACCATATTACCAAGGCAGGAATTCTTCTCTGCTTTGCATCATTGCCTAATGAAGTCTCCTCTGGGGCTGAGATTCTTGTACCACCTTTTTCGTACCCTTCTTATTCCTCTTTTTCCCTCATGAAGGCTTTATCCCCACCGTAAAGGTCATTGTTCTTGTACCGACTGGCCCTACATTGGGGACATTTATCTAGTGACTTGAACGTTTCACCACGAAAAAGGATACAGTGGTTGGGGCATGCATGGATTTTTTCAACCCCCATTGTCAATGGACTTATGACCTTCTTCGCTTGGTATGTGTTGGCAGGAATTGAGTTTGGTTGTGACAGCACCCATGACAGGAGACGCAATAGATCATTGAAACTACAGTCTGACCAGTCGTACTTAGCCTTTAGGATGAGTAGCTCAAGCACAAAATGTAGCAATGTCCGGTCTATTGGATAAACCCTTTTCAACACCATACACAGCCTCCTTCGATGCTTTTTTCACTCTTTCAAAATTTTCTAGACCTTTCGGGCTCTTTAGTAAAATCTCTGGTCCAAGGGCCCAAATCATGTCCTCCAAATTATCTTTATCCCTGACACGTGATCCGCTATCATTATTGGCACCACCTTCGTCGTTACCATCCTAACTGTAGGGGACCATGATGCCTAAGGGGGGTGAATTAGGCAACTTAAAGTTCTACTTCTAAACTATGGCCTCTTTTTCTAACCCTAGCAAAACCAATGCAATAGATAAACTATCTAAATATGCAACTACGGTTTAGCTAGTATGTTGCTATCTCTACCACAAAAAGGAGTAATACAGTCAATGTAAATGCGGAAGCTAAAGAGCAAGGTACAGATATGCAAACTCTCATCGATGACTCCAGTATTTTTACTGAGGTATCAAGAAGCATGCAAGCTTCCCCCTAGTCCTTGTTGGAGCCCCTCTCAAGGAATCCCTCGCAAGGGCTAAGCTTCTGGTCAGGTAACTCCATGGATAGCCTCAGGCCTTCCCCATACGCAAGTGGGTCTCCGACGTGCCTTCTAGCAAGCCTCTCCTAGATGCTCCCCACCATCTTCACTATCAAGCTTCTGGCCAAAACGCCATAGGCCTTGTTCCCTCTGGTACATGGTGGCGGCCACAGCACAAACATGGTTGGTGTGATATCGCAAGACTATAAGCCCATCTGATGTACAACAATAGTGCACGCAAGCACCGAGGGTAAGAGGTATGCAAACCTCACTAAACACTAGGCCTAAACCTAGAGCAAGCGCATAAGCGGTGGTCTAATCAACCTAAGCATTTCGCAAAGCACCTACGCTAATCACCTAATAAAACACTAAGCACTATGCAAGTGGAGATCACTAAAATGGTGTACCAACACCCTTGATATGTTTCCTTAGCTCCACACGCTTCATTTGGCCGGTTGGGGTTGTATTTATGAGCCCTACTGAGAAAGTAGTCGTTGGGGAAGAAATCTTGCTTTTCTGCTACTGACCGGACGTTGATCACATCCTGACCAAACATGTCCGGTCGTCCCGACCGTTGGAGCCATGAGTAACTGATCGGACACTGCCAGCGTCTGGTCACATGCCACCGGACACGTTCGGTCATAATTCCACCGCTTTGGAACCTTTCTGTACTCGATCAGACATTGTTGTCTTGTGTTCGGTCGATTTGCCAGATACTTAGAAAAATCATAACTAGAGTTCTGGACAACGAAAAATAATTATCCTTTAACAATCTAGAAAGCCTATGCAATTCTCTACATCTGTCTAGTTATTACTAGAATCAGACTCTGCAGTTATCTAGGTCGAAAATAGCAAAGACCCACTGCTGCGCAAAATAAGGTCAAAACCTGCCAGGCTACATCTAAAATTCATAACCAGAGTTCTATCCATCCAAAAAGTATGTTCTTTAGCAATCCAAAAAGCTTGGGATATACTCTACATCTTTCTAGTTATATTAGGGAGCTGACTTGGCAGTTAAAGCGGTCAAAAAATCAAACTTATCTATAGCTGTATAGAACATGGTCAGAATCTGTTAGTCAACTTCTAAAATCTATATCTCCCAAACCTTAATAGCTAAAATTACGAAATTTCACGACAACAATGGTATGTAAATTCCCTACAACTTTTGTATTATCATGTTTGGTAGGAAGCGCCATTCAGGACATATTGCTAAATAGTTTTTAGCCTTTTCTTTATTTGTTTCCAACTCAAAGGAACACCTACCAATTATGTTTACTAAATTCAGTATGCTCCTAATCATACAAGTGAGTAATCTCAACCAGAACAATGACAGAAAATATAAAACTCATACATCAAGAGAGTACACAGCAACAATTTTGTATTGAGAGGCTGCAGAAAAATTAATCAGATAATGAAAAGAAACGTTATGAATTCCCCAATGATTTTTCAGAGGAATATTGCAACAATGAATTAATCGACTAAGTAACACCAACCAGAAATGATGGTGTCAATGATAGTATGCATAAACTTCTGAAGTTTGATTCAAGAAATTCACTTCTCGGTCATGTAGAAACAAAAGTTCTAACAGATACTAGTGAAATATTATCGTATCAACTTATGCAAATAAAAGTTGTTCATTTAACAATATCAAAAGTGGTCTTCAGGGCTGAGCCTGTTTTCATTTTTTTCAACAATATATGAAGTACTCAATCTTAGTCCTCCACTGATGACTAAATTATCTGTCCCTACATTATCTTAAGTGTTGGAGTATCAATAAAAAATATAGATATCCAAATATAATCAACTAATTGACCCTAGCTGCATTTGTATCATGTTTACTACTACTATGTATCTTAATATTTGTCTTATAATTATATGTGTGCATTGCGCGCTCGACGCTCGGGTCCCAAGCGCCTGCGTCCTGGTCGTGTCGCAGCTCCCGCGCGGCCCGCAGCTCCTCCCGCTCGAGCCAGGCCTCCGCGTCACTCCCGCCAGGTCTGCCGAAGCCGCCCGCGTGCAGGCCCGGACGCGGATCCCGCGCCCGCTCGAGCGTTGCGGCTCGCTCCGCGTCCGCTGCACCCACACGAGCCGCGCCAACGCCCAGGCACGCGTCCGCGCCCAGCCGCTCCTAATGCACCTTTGCTGAATGGAACTTAGAGAATTACTGCTCCACATAAAAAAATTGTTTTCAACATTCATTTATGCAATTCATGGATTCAGTATTAGTTTAAACATATTGATAAAGTTTTATTATGTATGCACAATATGTCATTGAACTTGCATGCAGTACCAGATCGACTTGAGCAGAAAATGATTGTAACTTGAACCGGTGCTCATATAGACAAGCAAAGCATCAGGACATCAGCCATATGCTACATAAAGGTCTGTTCCCGGTAGCAGCAACACAATGAAGAAATCGTTTAATCATGAGTAGAAGTATTAAATCAAGCAGCCACCGTATTGGCAACTAAAACATGTGAACAACAAAAAACAAGAGCATGACACAACTCTGGATGCACACGATTACCCTATGATATCATCCCATGGTATCACTGCCCTAAGGCAACTAGTAAGCAAGCAAAGTACCAAACTCATACAAGCGCGCGTGCGGCGGCGGCGGGCCTTCAAAATCGGCATATGCTCATGTGTTACCATTTAGGACTAAATAAAGACCCGAGGCAGGAAAGTTTATTCTTTCCAACTGAAACCTGAACTCTATGCACTAAAAAAAGGAACAACAATATCAGATTCTCTGCCCACTTTCATAATCACAAAGCACAAAGCTCGATTATAATTTATAAAGTATGCTGGGAGCGATAACTGTAATTTTCAGAACTGTTTTGATAATTATTGAAAGCGTTCACAAGAAAATAAGAAGACAAAAAAAGTAAATAGTGCAGACTAGCTACCTAAAAATGCTACTGAAAGCAGACAGCAAGCTCCAAAGAGAGGTTTTAGTATCACAATTCATCTATTTAATGATATAAGGTTATCCAATCTCCCGTGCGCTACACCATATTTCAGGTACAAATCCTTTTTCCCCTTTGGTCCAAAGCAAAGGGAGATAGAGAACCATTACTCAATCAGCAACCATAAACCATGAAAAACGTTAAAGAGAATTCTAAAAGCAAGTTTGCTTCTATAGTTCGCACTCCATGGCAATCGCAAGAGATAATCAAATCCATTACTATCACCGGTGCACTTTGTTTATCAATGAGGCTACTTCCTGAAAGTTACCATATCAAAAAAATATGTTGGCAACAAGACTAAACGTCATGTAAGTAAGCTGGAAATAATCTCACATCAGTTTATAATCTCAACTTTTTCAAAGGAATATTGAACATTGATGTTTGTTTCTATGTAGTGTTATAAGACCATTTCTAGGATCGCACAGGCACAACTAAGTGAAAAGCATGGAGCTAGCAGCGATTGTAATTCATACCTGGTATGTTGGCTCTGAGGTAGTACTCGGAGTTGGTCTCGGCCCAGTCGACGTTGGTCCTGGCGTTGCCGCGGTGGAGCGCGGTGAGCAGCACGTCGGACTCGAACTCCCACAGTGGGAACGGGTTGGTCGGGTCGAAGAACTTGCCGAACAGGAACAGGCTGAATAGGGACCCGTCCACGAAGACGGCCCTCACCGCGGCGTCGGTGCTGACGCCCTATAGGAACCCACTAAACGTGTTCCTGAGCACGGGCACCAGGGCACCAGGGTCGCCGGGGGGAGGGAGCATCAGCACCGGAAGCGGAAACCCTAGCCACCGTGGGAGGGGGAACGGCGGCGGAAACCCTAGCCACCGAGGGAACGGCGGCGCGTAGGGTAGGAGACGGACTGGGGGTTAGAGGCGGATCGGGGGAGGTAGGGCGCGGCGGAGGTAGGGCACAGAAGCGGCGGCGGCGGAGAAAAACTTCGCAGCCTGCCGGCTGCCGGCGTCGTGGAGAAGAAAGCGCCTAGGACTTAGAATAATTTTGGCCTACCGAGCTTATATACCGAAGGTCAATTGTAGTGTTGGTTCCTAAGTTAGCCGCCCCTACAAATATTTTTCAATTTATTTTAATTAATATTTTTGTAATTTATATATAAAGAACACAATGTAAATTTATATAATACTTTTTTTATTATTCTATATATGTATAAATAAATATATGTATAAACAATTTCATGATATATATATACAAATATAATTATATATTTTGTTCTTTATAAAAAGAATATTTCAAATTTGAAAATTTAAAATTTAAAACAACCAAAACAATTTCATCTTCACTAAATGACCTCAAATGAAAATTTTGTAAACATCAAAGTTGTAGAACTCATCAATATGTACAACTTATATTTTGGTCATCTTTTCATTTGACCGAATTTGAACAGTTCAAATTTTGAATTTCAATAAATGTCAACTTCAAATAAGATTTTGAAATATTAAATGATTTCAAATAAGAAAGTCATGAACATAAAAGTTGTTGAACACATCACTATCTACAACTTTTATTTTGGTCATCTTTTGATTTGACCAAATTTGAATAGTTCAAATTTTGAATTTCAATAAATATCAACTTCCAATAAGATTTTGAAACCTTAAATGATTTGAACTATAAAAGTCATGAACATAAAACTTGTTGAACTCATCACTATCTACAACTTTTATTTTGGTCACTTCTTCGTTTGATAAAGTATTAGTTAATATTGTTCACAAATTCACATATCACTTATAGTTTCATGAACTATATGAGAGACATGTTGATTTGTGAACAATGTTTACTATCACTTTGTCAGATAAAGAAATAACCAAAATAAAAGTTGTAGATCTTGATGAGTTATACATCTTTGGTATTCATCACATTTTCAGTTAAAATTATTTGGTGTTTTAAAATCATGTTAGAATTTGTTATTTTTTTAAAATTTGAAAATTTGAATTACTCAAACTTTGTCAAACGAAAAAATGATCAAATCAACATAGTAACTTGATAGGACATGATTTTAGAAAATTTTAGAAAAAAAATCATCATATTTGGAGTTAGTATGAGGGAGAAAGACTAGTTATAAATTTTATCTAAAGATTAAAAAGAAAAATCACAACTATTCATGATGATCGATGATGTACAAGTGTGATTTCTCTTTTTAATCTGTGACCGAAACTTATAACTAGTTTTTCTCTCTTATACTAACTCCGAATGTGATGGTTTTTTTCCTAAAATTTTCTAAAATCATGCTCTACCATTTTAGTCTGGTCGTCTATCTTTATCACTAATTTTGGACAATTCAAATTTTAAATTTCAGAAAATAATAAATTTAAACCTGATTTTCAACCACTAAATTATTTCAGCTGTAAAAGTGGTGAATATAAAAGTTGTATAACTCATCGAGATCTCCAACTTTTATTTTGGTCATTTCTTCATTTTATAAAGTGTTAAGTGCTTGTTTTAAGTGTTTCAATAGTAGTCCGAACATGTTGCGGTAGTAATAAGTGCATGTTTTAAGTGTCTACTTGTTACAACTGTTTTAGTAGTAATAGAGTGAATGTTGCAATAGGTTCATCTGAATGTTGCAAAGGGTAGTCTCGCACACATACATAAATATATAGTCTCACACACATACATAAATATATAGTCTCACACACATGCGTAAATGAAGTCTTATAAACACACAAACTTACACAAACACTCCACGTTCAACAACTAGCTAGCCCGCTATAATGACTTTTCCCTTGACGTCTTTTCGTTCTCATGGCAATATGTCTTTCGGCATGTTCTTTTCCACAACACTGATCTTCTTAGGAAAGTCTGTGAATAGCGGCATCTCATCGTAATTATTGTAAGCTTCAACATCGTCCACGCCATCAACTCCGATAATATGCTATTTTTTGGAGGCAACCACATGATTTGTCTTCTTCTTTGGGGAAATGTTACTTTGTGGGTCAGGCATATTGAAAACTTGTGCGACACGTGAAACGAACACCCAAGGATCATCTTGGTAGCCTAGATTCTTGAGGTCTAGGACTCTCAATCCGATCTCATTCAATTGGTGTTGTTTGATCCAGCGGTATCGAAATAGGGCCACCGTTATATCCCTTCTATAGTCAAGTTCCCATATCTCTTTAATGATGCGAAAGTATTGGATCTTTCGCCCCACTCCATCGAGAGCTTCTATTCAAACGCCGCTGTTTTGGTTCATATATTTACTATCCTTTGCGTGGGTATAGTACGTGTACCCATTGATATCATAAGCTTTCCAAGATGTCACTTGTCTCGATGGCCCCTCCTCTAACCTACTGATGGTAAAAGAGTCTATGGTTTTTCCAGGCGGTATATTTTGGTGCATCAACCATGTAGTTAGTCACTGCTTGTGTTGTTTCATGACCCAATCATCTGAACAACCATTTCTCTATGCCATAATGATAGCCAAATGTTCATCAATGTACGGTTGCATCAGTTGTGTACTCTACAAGACACTGTAATGCGCCCGACTCACTTCTTTGTAATCATGGTCAATGAACACTTTTCTCCCACTGGTGCCCTTCCCAGCCAGCCTACCCTTGTGACGAGAATCAGGTTTACTAATCCCTTTATGTACTTTTAGGTACTCTTGATAGCACTCAATGACTTCTTCAGTACTGTAACCCTCTATCATGGAGCCCTCTGAGTATGCTCGATTATGCATGTATCGGCTTAGAACGGACATGAACCGCTCGTAGGACCACATTTTATGAAAGTAGCAAGGGCCTAGCACCTATATTTGATGAACCATGTGAATCATGAGATGTGGCATTATATCAAAAAAAGTAGGAGGTAAACACATCTCTAGTTGATTTTGTGTCTCCACCACAAATTCATGTAGGTCACTCAGCTTTTTCTTGCCAATCGTCTTCTGTGAGATCTTTGAAAAAGAAGTAGCACATGCGGGTGATGGCCATTTTCAAGAACTCTAGCTTTATAGCCCTGATTGCAATAGGTAGAGACACTGTCAGCATTACATGACAATTGTGAGCCTTGTAGTGTATTATTGACAAGTCCTTCATCGACACTAGCTTCTTCACATTTGCTGAAAACCCAGTCAAGACTTTGACCCCCCTCAGGAAAGTGCATATAGCTCTCTTCTCTTCTGGTGTTAGATTGAAGCACGCCATGGGTAGAGTGTATTTTCCATTAGCCTCAGGTACAGTGTATTTTCCATTAGCCTTAGGTACCGGGTGAAGCTTTGGCATCACGTTTAGCTACACCATGTGTTTTTGTGATTTCAGACCATCCTTTAACTTGTCTGTATCCATCAAGGTAGCAATGAGACTCTCAAAGACATTCTTCTACATGTGCATAGCATCAATGGTATGGGGGACCTCCAAGTCTGGCCAATAAGGCAGATACTAAAAGAAGATCGACTGTTTCTTGAAAGGTACGCCTTCGACAGGAGGTGTGCTTCTATCTCTATTCGTCCCATCCAGATTCTTCTTTCCATAGATGACATGTATGTTTTTCACCATTCTGTATACGTGTTCTCCGTTATGATGTCTCTCCAGAGGGGGTTCAATCTCTAGGGTGTTGTCATAAAATCTAAAGAATAATTTGCTATGGTACTTATGACTTGTCTTTAAGAAGCATCGGTTCCTTTGGTAAACTATCTTCTTGGATGCATCCAGGAACATCCATGTAGTACCATCCAAGCAAACTAAGCATCCCGTCTTCTCTTTGATCTGTTTAGACAATCCAAACAACATGGGGTAATCATTGGTAGTAACAAATATTATTGCTCTACATATAAAGTCCTCCTTTTGGAATGCATCATACATCGGCTCCCCATGCCTCCATAGCCTCTCCATTTCTTGCATCAAAGGCTCAAGAAATACGTCTATATCAATGCCTGATTGTTTAGGACCAGAAATAAGAATAGTGAGAAGGTACTTTCTCTTTTGACACAACCATGTTGGGATGTTGTACATGGTCAACATCATTGGCCAAGTGTTGTGGTTGCTCATCCTCTCATTGAAGGAATTCATTCCATCAGTGCTCAAGCCAAACCGTACATTCCTTGGATCATCGCTGAATTTTTTTTGTGCTTCTCATCGATCCTTTGCCACTGACTACAATCAACTGGGTGTGCAATCTTATCATCATCCACCTTGCGCTCATCATCCCACAATGTCATGAGTGCGACTTCTTTAGGGTTTAGGAAGATACGTCTTAAGCGGTCGGTCACTGACAAGTACCATATTACCAAGGCAGGAATTCTTCTCTGCTTTGCATCATTGCCTAATGAAGTCTCCTCTGGGGCTGAGATTCTTGTACCACCTTTTTCGTACCCTTCTTATTCCTCTTTTTCCCTCATGAAGGCTTTATCCCCACCGTAAAGGTCATTGTTCTTGTACCGACTGGCCCTACATTGGGGACATTTATCTAGTGACTTGAACGTTTCACCACGAAAAAGGATACAGTGGTTGGGGCATGCATGGATTTTTTCAACCCCCATTGTCAATGGACTTATGACCTTCTTCGCTTGGTATGTGTTGGCAGGAATTGAGTTTGGTTGTGACAGCACCCATGACAGGAGACGCAATAGATCATTGAAACTACAGTCTGACCAGTCGTACTTAGCCTTTAGGATGAGTAGCTCAAGCACAAAATGTAGCAATGTCCGGTCTATTGGATAAACCCTTTTCAACACCATACACAGCCTCCTTCGATGCTTTTTTCACTCTTTCAAAATTTTCTAGACCTTTCGGGCTCTTTAGTAAAATCTCTGGTCCAAGGGCCCAAATCATGTCCTCCAAATTATCTTTATCCCTGACACGTGATCCGCTATCATTATTGGCACCACCTTCGTCGTTACCATCCTAACTGTAGGGGACCATGATGCCTAAGGGGGGTGAATTAGGCAACTTAAAGTTCTACTTCTAAACTATGGCCTCTTTTTCTAACCCTAGCAAAACCAATGCAATAGATAAACTATCTAAATATGCAACTACGGTTTAGCTAGTATGTTGCTATCTCTACCACAAAAAGGAGTAATACAGTCAATGTAAATGCGGAAGCTAAAGAGCAAGGTACAGATATGCAAACTCTCATCGATGACTCCAGTATTTTTACTGAGGTATCAAGAAGCATGCAAGCTTCCCCCTAGTCCTTGTTGGAGCCCCTCTCAAGGAATCCCTCGCAAGGGCTAAGCTTCTGGTCAGGTAACTCCATGGATAGCCTCAGGCCTTCCCCATACGCAAGTGGGTCTCCGACGTGCCTTCTAGCAAGCCTCTCCTAGATGCTCCCCACCATCTTCACTATCAAGCTTCTGGCCAAAACGCCATAGGCCTTGTTCCCTCTGGTACATGGTGGCGGCCACAGCACAAACATGGTTGGTGTGATATCGCAAGACTATAAGCCCATCTGATGTACAACAATAGTGCACGCAAGCACCGAGGGTAAGAGGTATGCAAACCTCACTAAACACTAGGCCTAAACCTAGAGCAAGCGCATAAGCGGTGGTCTAATCAACCTAAGCATTTCGCAAAGCACCTACGCTAATCACCTAATAAAACACTAAGCACTATGCAAGTGGAGATCACTAAAATGGTGTACCAACACCCTTGATATGTTTCCTTAGCTCCACACGCTTCATTTGGCCGGTTGGGGTTGTATTTATGAGCCCTACTGAGAAAGTAGTCGTTGGGGAAGAAATCTTGCTTTTCTGCTACTGACCGGACGTTGATCACATCCTGACCAAACATGTCCGGTCGTCCCGACCGTTGGAGCCATGAGTAACTGATCGGACACTGCCAGCGTCTGGTCACATGCCACCGGACACGTTCGGTCATAATTCCACCGCTTTGGAACCTTTCTGTACTCGATCAGACATTGTTGTCTTGTGTTCGGTCGATTTGCCGTTCAGCGTCCGGTCGCTGCTGCTGCCGAGCCTCTTGATCGGAGCGTCCGGTCACTGTGCTACCAGCGTTTAGTCCAGCGTTTGGTCACCTCTGTGAGCATGTTTCTTCATGATCTAGCGTCCAGGTTGGTTCCTATCTTTGTGATTGGACTTTGCTTGATATCTTGGGTCTTCTCTTATGCTTCTACGGTCTTGGTTATGGTGTTGATCATCGGATCATCACGTCGTCTTCGTCCAAGTCATGTCTTGCACCCTATTAAACTATAAAACAAACACTTGCAAATTCTTTAGTCCAATTTGGTTGTGTTGGTCATCAAACACTAAAATCCAAAGTAAATGGGCCTAGGGTCCATTTTCCTTACAATCTCCCCTTTTTTGGTGATTGATGACAACACGACCAAAGTAAGCAAATAATAGAATTTTGAAATTTGAAGACTACCTACTTGCTAGGATGCAATGCAAGGGGCAAGGTTATATGATGCTAAAAGATACTACTTGTAAGACTAAAAGATACTACATAAAAACTTATCTTGCCCTTGTAAATGTCTCCATTACATAGACTAATCCATAATCCACTATCCTCCCTTTCTCGGACCATTACCACTTGTAAATTATTATGATCTAGTTTTTGGTCTTACATATTAATGCTTGCTTTTGGTTCTCTAAATTCTCCCCCTTTGAAATCAAACATCGAAAAGGAAGACATTAGTAGCACAAGGGAGGGTCAAACTTTGTGATCCTTTGTATGTAGAGTGGAATAGGTCACAAAATTTAACTCTCACATTATATAGACTAATCTCTCCCTAAATATATGCATACATATGGTAGAAGGCAAATCATATGCATAGTTGACAAATTATTGCTCAAGGGAATTTAATCTATATAATGCATGGAGAAAGCATATAAATATCAAAATAAAATCAACTTGATGATATCGATTTAGAAATACCACATGTGGAAACCAATTTGATTTCTACCACTTGCTGTGGGGATATGGCGCCTGGTATCCTCAAGACAAGACATGAGCCGCACCATCAGAGGTGGCTCGGCCCACAAGATCAAGGTACGCACGGCGCTGCTTGACGTGCACCGCAAGCTATTGTATAGTACCAAATAGGATACTTTACTTGTAACCCTACCCCTCCAGAGTATATAAGGAGAGGCAGGGGTCCCCTAGCGGGGAGGATCCATCAGGATCTATCATCTCATTGACATACAACAATACAATCAAACGCAGGACGTAGATATTATGCCTTCACGGCAGCCGAACCTGGATAAAACCTCGTGTCTGTCTTGCGTCACCATCTCGTTCGTGGCTTGTGCACCTGTCTGTCAATAATCTACTACCTTAGACATACCCCTAGGTAGACTGCCGACCATATTTCGTCGACACTTGCAATAGGTGGTGGATATTTGAAGTATGATGCTTAACTCCGGGGACTCCATTTTCCTTACAATGAGACTACTACACATATGATAAGCTTGAAAAGGTGTTAGTCTCAAAGCATCCAAGTTGTAGAGTAACCTCCTCCTAAATTTATGCACACAAGTATGGATTACTTGTAGAAAATATGCACGTTGATTTTAGAATAAAAAATACCACTTGAAAGATGACATCACATGAATGTGAGTCATTTTTAAGGCGATATTCGGGAGAAATTATCTACAATTTGGACTTTGGCACATATTAGATGAACAATCAAAAGCCAAGCTATGTGTCATGCTCCTAAACAATTTTAAACCATGTAGGTTTGCTCCAAGGGTTAAGAATAAAACCGAGCAAGCCTACCATAAGATATACCTAGTGTATGCATGACAAAAGATATAAGCATGCAAATACAAACATAGGCATAAAAAGTAACTAGATGTTAAAGATACCAATTTGTAAGAAATACCACTTGTAGGAAATGCAAATTAAAAGTAATAACATCTAGTTACCTAACACAGGAAGAGGAATTTGGGTCCAGAGTATTCACTAATCCACTTGGCAATGATCTTGTCCATAATGATGCACCCCATGAAATGCACCCATACTTTTCCAAGTCTCCAAATTCCCCGAAGTCCATTGGACCTCTCACTTCCTTTTTGGGATCCAAACCTTCTTGGTGCTCTTCATGTTGGAAATAATTTCTTTTGGCACCCAAAAGCGTTTGACCCCATTGATGGCTTGCTTGTTTACCTTGATGGCCACCATCTTGTTATTTTTCTTCTTCTTTAATAAGTATGGTGTGGAGGCATTTTTGTCCACCTTGTTTGTGTAGGTGTTGGAGAGCTTGCTTGTTTGCTTGTTCTCTTTCTTCTTTGCTCCTCCCCCATTCTTCACCTTGCACTCATAGGACTTATGACCTTCCTTGTGGCACATGTAGCAAACCATAGTTTGTCCTTCATCAAGCTTCTTCACTCCTTTGATGGTGTTATCTTGATGATGTTGGGCTTGTTTCACCTTGCCTTTTACTTGAGTCAAGTCCTTGGTGAGGCGAGCTACTTCTTGCTTGAGTTACTCATTCTCCTTTGCAACCTCTTGTGTGCATATATCTTGATGTGACCACACCAGCGTTGGGGACCTCGGTGACCTCTTCGACCACCTCACTGACCTCATCGACCTCACCAGCTACTTCCCCGACCACTACACCACTCCAAGTCCCTACTGGACTAATCACCCGTAGCCGCACCAAAAAGATACAACAAGAGGTGCACATGCTACTTTGTGAATTTCAATTAAACATTGATAGTAATTTCGAGCTACCTAAGTCGTACATGTTGTTATTACTCAGGTTCTTCGAGGAGGAAGATAAGGATACATCAAGGATGGATCAGAAAGAAGAGCTATGTTTGAGTCAACCCAGCATGACAGAACCATCTAGAGGAAACAGTCATATCTTTTGTCTCCCAAAAGCTATGAAGGTGAATGAGCACTTGTTGGAGAGATCTTGAAGCCTAGTTTCCAATGCTATCATGCCCGACCAGTTTGGAGTGTCCAGCGTGGTGTCCGACTAGTTTTAGTGAAGACTGCTCCAAAGCTCAACAATCTGCATGAAGCTAAAGATCCCGTGCAAAACTGTACCATTCTACAATAATTCGTGGTGCATAGCATACATGGTTGGGAAGATGATGAAGTTAGCTTTCCAACGCATCCAATGGTTTGTCATTTGGACTTCTCGGAAAGGAGTTATGACCAAAATATTAAAGACTGCATAGAAGCCCAGAAGACGCGCGAGAACTGAAGACCACCTCGTGAATGCTCTAGCCAGTTGTCCTTCCACCTCCCAACGTGGCTTCTTCAGTTTATATCTTAGAGACTTCTCATAGTATAAATACCACCTCTAGGCTACTAGAAAAGGATTTTTTTTATGATTTGATAATTCAAGTGATATTGCAGCCGAGCTACCGAGTGCTTACTCAAACCCTTATTCTTCCTTGTTCTTCTTGAACTTGTGAAGAGATCCCTCTGGGATCCACTAGTTCGTGCTTTGCGGGTTCCAGTACGGCTGTCCCGCCTTGTGTGGATTAGCTCCGGTTGTGGTTCTGTGGTCGTTTAGAGATCGAGTCGAAGTCTTCGTGGTTTTGGTGCCTCTCTCCCCGTCACTTGGTCGCATCCAACCTTGACCAGGTATAAAGCTAGTTACTCCACTGTTCTTTAGTAAGTTACCCTTTTATCCCCGCTGCCTTGTTGCAAGTTATCTTGATCGTGACCTACTATCGTGAAGATCGGGCTAACTCCCGTACTGAAATAGTTCAGTACTTATCATATCTACAACAACTTTCTCAACACAAACTTAGTTGCACAAAGATGAGTCTATACATAAATCATTACAAGAAATAGAGGCACCCTTTTTAGACATGTTAAAGATAGAACTTTTCTTTTTAGATGCCTTGGTGGGGGTTGTACTAATGGCTTCAAGATTAGTAACTTTATTAGTTAGCTCATCACAATGTTTGCATAAGGTTTCCATTTTAGCAAGCAAACTTTTATAAGCATCCAGTGAGCCAGCTAACTTTTCTTTTAATTTTTCATTTGTCTTTACAAGTTGCTCATTATTGATTGTGCATGTATTTGTTGTTGCACTAGCCTCAAGTTACTCAATTTTAGTAGGTAGTTCAACATTGAGATTAGCAAAGTTTTTATATTGTTCAAGCAAAGTTTTGTATGCTTTTTGTGAACTATCTATCTTTTCTTTTAATTTTTTGAGCTTCTTTTGTTGACTAGTGTAAACTTTAGTATAATTAAGATTTTGTTGCACAATTTCATCATAAGAAGGTATTTATCATCACTATAACTCTCACTAGAGGAAGAGCTTTCGTTACCTCGTGCCATAAGGCACATACGAGAAAAGCTTAATGATGAGTGCTTGCGTCCTCGCCTCTTGTGATGGTGTTCTTCTTCACTTGAAGAATCATCCCATGATCTTATTGATGTGAGGGCTTGGTTCTTGTATGCCTTCTTCTTTATCTTGGGTGTGGGCTTGTTTGGACAAACTTCCACAAAGTGCCCCAACTCACCGCATCCATAGCATCCCCTCTTTCTTTGCTCATTTATTTGACTAGTGAAAATGAGATCTTGGATTTGGATAGGCACACCCTTGACATTGAGCCTTTGGATCATCTTCTCCACCTTGTTGATTAGTTTAATTGATTCTTCATCAAGGTCAGAGGTGGAGGAAGAAGATTGATCATCATCACTTGAATCTTCATCATCATCATCATCATCCTCAGCTTCTTGTTCATCTTGACTTGAGGAACTTGAGCTTGAGCTTGTCTCAACTTGCTTGCCCTTCATCTTCTTCTTCTCGCTACATGCGAGAGCTTTGTCTCTGCTTGAAGAAGAGGCTTCTTTTTGACCCATCTTACGTGACATTTCAAATGCCACTATCTTGTTAATGACTATGCCTAAGGTCATGGTGCTCAAGTTCTTCATGTTGTGAAGGATGGTGATGATGCTTGCATATTTCTTTTGTGGTAGCACGGAGATGATCTTCCTCATGATGTCCGCATCATCTAGCTTTATTAATCCTATTGAATGGAGCTTATTGATAATTAGATTCAATCGAGAATACATATCATGAACAAGCTCATCATCATTCATTGTGAAGGAATCATAATTTTATTTAGCTAGACAATATTTTTGCTCACGGACATTAGATGTGCCGTCATGGAGCTCTTGAAGTTTTAACCAAATTTCATGTGCCGTATTTAAAGTGAACACTTGGTTAAACATATCCATACTAAATGATTCAAACAAGCAATTTTTAGCTCAAGCATTGAAATGAATTTCCTTATCTTCACTCTTCGTGGGTTTATCGGGATTCTTAATGGGTTTTATCCCGTCACGAGTGACTCTCCAAACACCCAAATCAACCGCCTCAAGGTGCCAAGCTATTCTAGCTTTATAATAGGGGAAGTTAGTGCTATGAAAGTGCGGAGGCCTAGATATATCTATCTCAACCACTCTAAATAGCGTCGGCTCAATGGCGGTTAAGCCAAAGGTCTAAATTGAGCCAACTGGCTTTGATACCACTTGTAGGGGACCGTAACGCCTAAGAGGGAGGTGAATTAGGCAACTTAAAGTTCTACTTCTAAACTATGGTCTCTTTTTCTAACCCTAGCAAAACCTATACAATAGATAAACTATCTAAATATGCAACTACGATTTTGCTAGTGTGTTGCTATCTATACTGCAAAAAGGAGTAATACAATCAATGTAAATACGGAAGCTAAAGAGCAAGGTAGAGATATGCAAACTCTCATCGATGACTCTGGTATTTTTACCGAGGTATCGAGAAGCATGCAAGCTTTCCCCTAGTCCTCGTTGGAGCCCTTAGTAAGGGCTAAGCTTCCGATCAGGTAACTCCGTGGATAGCCTCGGGCCATCCTCACGTGCAAGTGGGTCTCCGACGTATCTTCCAGCAAGCCTCTCCCAGATGCTCTCCACCGCCTTCACTATCAAGCTTCTGGCCGAAACGCCGTAGGCCTTGTCCCCTCTGGTACACAGTGGTGGCCACAGCACAAACACGGTTGGTGTGATCTCGCAAGACTACAAGCCCCTCCGATATACAACAATGGTGCACGCAAGCACCTAATGGTAAGAGGTATGCAAACCTCACTAAACACTAGGCCTAAACCTAGAGCAAGCGCATAAGCGGTGGTCTAATCAACCTAAGCACTTCACAAAGCACCTACGCTAATCACCTAATAAAATACTAAACACTATGTAAGTGGAGATCGTGGAAATGGTGTACCAACACCCTTGATATATTTCCTCAGCTCCACATGCTTCATTTGGTCGGTTGGGGGTTGTATTTATAAGCCCACTAAGAAAGTAGCCATTGGGGATGAAATCTCGCTTTTCTGCTACTGACCGGACGCTGATCACGTCCTGACCGGACATGTTCGGTCGTCCTCACTGTTGGAGCCACGATTAACTGATCGGACGCCGTGGTCATATGCCACCAGACGCGTCCGGTCGTAATTCCGCCGCTCTGGAATCTTTTTGTACTCGATCGGACACTGTTGTCCTACGTCCGGTTGATTTGTCGTTCAGCGTCCGGTCGCTGCTGCTGCCGAGCCTCTTGATCGGAGTGTCCGGTTATTGTGCTAACAGCATCTGGTCCAGCGTCTGGTCACCTCTATGAGCTTATTTCTTCGCGATCTTGTGTTCGGATTGGTTTCTATCTTTGTGCTTGGACTTTGCTTGATATCTTGGGTCTTCTCTTGTGCTTCTAAGGTCTTACTTATGATGTTGATCATTGGATCATCACGTCGCTTTCGTCCAAGTCACGTCTTGCACCCTATTAAACTACAAAACAAACACTTACAAAATTTTTTGTCCAATTTGGCTGTGTTAGTCATCAAATATCAAAATCCAAAGTAAATGAGCCTAGGGTCTATTTTCTTTACACCAACCACCAGCATCACTACCTTGTTCATTGCCAAACTCAGGATCCATTCGTGCATCAAGCTCTGCTGAATATTAGGACAGAGATTCTAGGGTTTCATCATCATATTCCTCCTCATCCTCGTCATTAACAATAACTATTTCACCATGATGAATTCACACTGTATAGTCCTCAACAAATCCTCACATAATCAAATATGATCTGATGATAGTCACATCTGTCCATGCCATATGGTTCTTGCAATCTTTATAGGGACAAATAATTGTATCCCTATTATCTATCAACGTCGTTGTACGCTTCTCTGTGGCTTCAATAAATTTATCCACCTCTTCACGGTAACCTGCCTTGAACCTTAACGAACAATACATCCAAGAGTTCTTGTACTCTATCTTTTACAACAACAAAAAACATTAAAGGGCTACTTATTCAGATATATATAAAAATAAATCAAATTAATAATTACTTGAGAATAATTATATATACTTCATATATATATGAATATAAATCAAATATAATTACATGAAGCATACAAACACACCATGGTAGAGAAAAATTAATTAATGGCCTATTTATCTATAAATAATTAAAATACATATTTGTTGATTACAATAAACAGTTTCAAAGACAACAATTAGCAATAATTAATATTTTACCCAATATCTTTCATGCAAACTCTAGTCCAATTTCATCAAACATAAATTTACAAAAACAAAATTAATAAAAAAAATCAAACCCTAGATCTAGATCAAGATCTACATGCACATGAAACATCCATAAAACTAACTAACTGTTCACTAAAATAAAAAAAATATGGACCAAATAAAGGTATGATCTTGTTCTTCTACCTAATTTATCCCAGTACATTCAAAACTGGGTCTAATTTACTTCATAAGTAGCTCAAGCACCATAGAAGAGAGATAAAAGCAAAACTCTAATTACTCACTAACCAACCATTAAAACTTAAAAAAGTGAGGAATGATATTTTCTTACCTTCTACAACCTCTCCACCAAATGATTTGAGATCAAAATATTTCCCCTTAGTAGAGTAATTTTTGGGAGATGCCTAAGGCCTCCCTACCTTTTTTCATGGGTTGGAGTGAGTGACCCGAGTAGAAAGAAGGGGCTGCAGATTTTTATATGTAGAGCATTTGTAGGGGCGACTGGTGATTGAGTCACCCCTACAAATCGTAACACCGGGGACAGTTGGTCAGTGAGTCGTCCCTATAAATCGACCTATTTGTAGGGGCGGCTCGTATCACCAGCCGTCCCTACTGTAATATTTGTAGGGACGGCTGATCTTATGGGTCCCGAGCACGCCACTGTAGGGGTGGCTCCATCACCGGCCGCCTCTAAAAAATTATCCCGTTGCTATAAATTTTTTTTTATAGTGCTCGCAAGGTTCAGTTTGTGATGATCTACAGATCTATAACACACGAAAATGCCAAATGTTTCTACTTCAGTCTTCACTAGTAGTGTTTAGCTGGATCACACGTGAAAGGAGTATACCGAAGTTTTCGTCCTCATCTGAAGTGCCGATGCCTTGAAAGCTAAGGTTTTCTCACTTCCATCAACCTGACAAAAAGAGAAGCTTTTGCTTGCTTGAGCAGGTTACCAGCACTCCAGAGCAAATTGCTAGGATGGCGGTCCATGGGCCTGGCAAAATTCCAAAGTTCACACTGTGGTTCATGCATGTCATTCGATGAAGACGTCCACTGGATTATCGATCGATTGCGTGTGTACGACGGGGGCCAACTTCAGTTTAGTACTTTAGGCCTTGTTCGGCAGTACCTGTATTGGTGCCAGGCCTAAATCCAATCCAGGCCAGGATTGAGTGGCCACTAGAACCGGGCCGTCGGCCAGGTTCCGTTCCGGACCTATGATGCTCCGGCTTCGTTCCGGGCCAAATTGGGAGGGGAAAGGCTCGAATTGACCAAGTTTTGTTCCGGGCCAAATCTAACCGAATAGCCAATCTTAGCCCGACCTGACTTCAAACCGGGCCATGTCAATCTGGATGGATCAGGCCGTGTTCCGGGCCGTTCCCGTGGAAACGAACGAGGCCTTAGTGTTTCATTATCTGGAATCTTTCTTACTGTACTTGTGATGTGGTAGTGGTAGTGGGGACATCCTTGAAAATTCAGTGTGTTATTATTTTGAGAGGAGAAAGTCGAAGGGAAGGAAAAGGAACATAATCATGAAATACTTATGGGTCTACAGTGAAACGAGGCCCAGTCCAATTCTGACACCTTACGGTTTCTATTTAAGGCCTTTTCATTCTTCATATTGTTGGGCCTAACGAACCACTACTAGGCTTTACTCGGCCCATGTGATCGCCATTTGTTTTCTTGAGATCCGTCGAGCTCGGCTTTCCAAAAGAAAGCAAAAGGAAGAAAAGAACTGAAGGCTTCAGAGAAAAAGCTGAAAGCAAAACATTTCAGCAGTGGCGTGTCCCGGGCCGTACTTGGTCACAATGTTATTACTATCACCGTCGGGAAAACAGTACCATTCTAATTTTTTTCTAATTATTATTTTTTGAAGTTTCATGAAGTTTATAAAAACATTAATATTTGTAACGGTATACCTACTCCATACGTCTCAAAATAAGTGTCATTTTTACTTTTTAAAAAGTTAAATATTATTTAATTTTGATCAAATATGTATAAGAAAATATTAATATTTACAACGCACATTTTCATTAGATGAATCGTGAGTGTATTTTTATAATAAACTTATTTGGAGATATAAATGTTTGACCAGCATCTATCACATAGTGACATTAACTTATTTGTTATCATACATATTGATTTTTTTATAAACTTTGATTAAATCAACATGATTTAACTCAAATTGTATTCTTTTCCGATGCAGGAAGTAGTACTGAATCTGTCCACAAAAGAATGCAATTCTCGCTTTTTACAAAAAAAATACTAACATTTTTTATACAAAATAAGTACAATTTGATTAGTTATAGAATATATTTTCTTAACAAATTTACTTAGTGACACAAATGCTAATAATACTTACTATAAACTTGATCAAACTTGAGTAAATTTGATCGGTATGAATCTCATAATTACATTCTTTTGGAAGTACCACTCAAGAGCGAGAGAGAAACTATAGATCCAAGACTGCAAAGCATGAAGCGTTCACATCTCCAGATATGCCAGATTTCCTGTTAGCCACAGCCCACAGGTCAGTGTATCTGGACTCTATTGACACGGTTTCTCTGAAGAACTCGCTACAGCTGCTATTTTTACAGATCATGGAGGATGGAGTACGGAGTACATGCAAAAGAAAACGCGTCACATACTACTCACATGGCGGCTGCCAGCCGGATCCCGGAGAGCAACGGTAAAAGCAAAAGAGAGCGAGTACCGTGTGTACGGAGTACGTAGAAGACAAGATGCCAAAGAGGCAAAGACGCACCCAGCAGCCACGCTTGTTTGTTTCAGCAAGACTGATTCCCAACGGCGCTTTCCTCACACAGTAAATCAGCACCAATCGGCCAAAGCACCCACAAACCCGCCAGCACACGCAGAAGCATCTCGTGCGACCATGTGAGCCGCCTGCTGCACTGTCGAGGCACCGCAAAATAAACAGAGCAGGAGAAGCCCACATGACTCCTCAGTCCTCACCGCGGCTGTCGTCTCCAGCATGAACACAGCTGTCCAAGGATCACATTCACTGTCGAACCATTCCAGATGCTGTTTTAATGCTGTGCAGTAAAATTCCAAATTTCCAATGCGTTCGATCTAAAATGGCTTTTTTACTGGCGTAAAATTCCAAATTTCCATTGTAAAAATGGAAGATGCCGTAGAACAGTTGCAGAGCACACGAAAATACGTACTACTATGGAGGAGAATTTAGGAGCGCCAAACTAAACATCTAATTCGTGCATCAATAATCATCTCGATCGTGAATCACAAGAGACAACGCGACGTAGTAGTAACAAATGAAAGAATTCCATTAATAATCATCTCGATCATGAATCATGATATTTTTTACATGTAACAGCTCGTCGCTACACCCACTAGAACCTCTCACTCTGTCACATGACCTCTGCTCTCAGTATCTAAGAAAGAATCACCCACACACGCGCAAAAAAGATAATTTGATACTGTAGTATAAACAGCTCCGCCCATCACGACGCCCCGCGTCTAGAACATGACGGCGGCTGCGACCGCGCCGGCGACGGCGACGAAGCCGAGGGCGGAGGCGTGAGACGAGGCTGCGGCGCCGCTGCCGGCGGGCGCGACGGTGGGGGCGCCGGTCGGGGCGGAGGAGGTCGGGGTCGTCGCGGCGGACGGCGCGGGGCCCTCGGCGGTGGGCGGGGCCGGGGGAGACGCCAGAGGGGACGGCGCCGCGGCGGGGGTGGGCGGCTTGGCGGCCGGCGCCGGAGCGGTGGCCGGGGACCGCGCCGGGGGAGGCGGCAGCGGGGCCATCCTGGGCGCCGCCTTGGGCGCCGGCGTCGGGGTGGCGGCCGGCGCCTGCGCCGCCGCGGTCATGGCGAGGAGGGCGGCGATGGCGGCGACCACGGCTAAGCGAGCCATTGGGAACGTGGCGGCGGTGGAGGAGGGAGCTCCGCTAAAGATCTGGCTGGGGAAGCGCGGACGGTGAGTCGATGACTGGAGAGTGTGCTTGTGATTCTCCGGTGAATGCTGTGGACTCGATCTGCGAGCTGTGAATTGGAACCGAGGGGCCGGGCAGATATTTATAGCGGGCAACGGGCTCTCCGGGCGACCCTTCCTCAGGTCGGTTCACGAGCAGCTGTGACGTTGGGAGTGTGTCACTCGGACGCGTGGGGGTCACGTACCGTTGGACCGGGCTGTCATGGTCCGGAGCGAGGCGAACGAGTCGCGGAGCGGCGCCGTCCGGTTTGACGCTTGGTGCAACGGCACCGCGTCGCGGGTGGGGAGGACGGTGCCAGCATCCTAACGACTACGGAGTAGTTTCCGCGTGCAGGTGGTGCCACCTGTGCCGTTGGATGGGGGACGGACGCGGGGAATCCGGGTGTCGGCGTCTTTCGCGGCTAGATTACCGGGGTGGCTGCCTTTCCTGGAAGGGCCACGGGGGTGTTTAGTTCCTCCAAATTCCAGAATTTGGTACTATGCAAAAAGAAGATTCCCCGTCATATCAAACTTGTGGTACATGCATGGAGTACTAAATATTGATGAAATCAAAAACTAATTGCACAGTTTGGTTGTACTTTGCGAGACGAACGTTTTTAGCCTAATTAGTCAACAATTGGACAATTATTACCAAATAAAAACAAAATGCTACAGTAGCTACAGTAACCGCACCGAATCAGCCGGCGCCAATTCGGTGGTGAACTAAACGTGGCCCCGTTCCACAGCCGGACGACAGCTAGCCGTTGTGGTCGGTTTGAATTGTTTATTCACGAAATTACGAGTAGTAGGTCCTGACAGACGTGCAGTACCATACGGTACAATACTCCGTATTCAATTCGATTTGCTATTAAAACTTGTCAATGTATTATTTTTCGTTTGTCAAATATATGATGAATATTTTTGCCTAAATCTTTATTATCATCTGTTTCCCAAACTTTGTCAAGGTAAAATTTGGTTCGACCGCGGGCACATAATGCTGCGGGTGCCAGGCGCGGGCACGAGTATTTTTACCCGTTGCCATATTTAGTGTGAACTTGCACTGATGAAGCGGTAACAATTATTAGAGGCAACTTCCTCCAAGCCACCGTCGCTGGGAGACACTACAGTCACCACGCCGCTATCTCGCTCTTTTACATCAGTTTTTAGATCTAGTTTGCTCGGGGTTCAGCTCAAATCAATGTATCGACGAAATCAAATGTTTTATTTTCTTGATATCTCGTTGCCCGGTATGACTTCAGTGATTGCCACGACGACATCACCGTCGTAGGCATCGATTTCATCAGCAATTTGTGGCTCTTATCTGTAAGGGGGAAGGGTGCTCCTAGATACTCTCCCCATGAGGCAGTAACTACGGGTTATCGATCTCATTGTTGATGGTCGCATAGAGGAAATATGACATACGTAGGGAATCAAGGGTCGGAGTTGACGAATTTGCAACCTATGATGTACCCGACGATGCAACTGTCGATGTTCTTTCGTCGTTTCATGTGTGTTTTCTTTTGGACTGATTCCGGGATGTCGGATCTATTAGTATGTCCAATGTTTAGGGGTGATGGTTGGTTTAGTATATGAACTATACTTTGGCTTCAGTGTTCAATAAAGTTATGTTTTGCTCAAGTAAAGTCACTAGGGAAAATGGTTGTGAAAAAATCTAAGTAAAATATCGTATCTTTTTTATTTTAGATTTTTTCATGTGTAAGTATAGGGACGTAGTATGCTAAGTTTTAACATAATTTTTCCTTTCCTTTGCAAAAATAAAAACATTGGACGGCTTTGTGGCATCATGTAGGCTGTAGGAGTAGGATATATCTAGCTTTTTATTGTACACAAGGAGGAAAATGACACGGCGTTGATAGACAAGAAGGTCAAATAGGCTTTTTGAGGAAACGGTTTAAATCTTCTAAGCCCAATCTATAATATCTGGCCCATCTACGTTCGAGAAAACAAATGTCTGGCCCATCTCCCGTCCAATGAAAGTGTCGGTCTGTCGGATCATTCCATTAGGTTAGATCAGTGTTTCGAGTTGGGCCTTTTTCAGGTTATGTGGGGGTTTCGGTCAAATATTAGAGTTTATACGCGGCCCGTCGATTCTAGCGGGATAGAGCCCATGCGCAACCAATTTTTTAAGCTAAGTGGCCCAATAGTCCATGATCAAGTCTACTCGGGATATACTATTTGCTCGTGCCTCAGGATGTGTAGGATCCATAGATCCATCATCCATGTGAGAGTTCTATCAATGGTTTTATTTATTAATAATATACACGTATAATTTTAATAGACATTTTAAATCATGGGCCACATCATTTCAAATGCTGCCACTATGATTGTCGCAAAGGAAATAGCGAGCTATGGCAATATTATTATTGTCTAGAGAAGGTTTTCATTGTTTTGAGTCAAGTAGCAAATGCTACCACCAGTTGTGTCCTCCACCAGCGAACTTTGAACTGTTATTTCGAGTCATGTAGCAAGGGGAAAAAATACATGGATTATTAAAAAAATGGAGCATTGCCATGTTTCGCGTCGACATCCCTTTGACACACTCTTCTAGCTATAGATAGTTCAAGAGAAGTTTCTTTTGAAATGGATTCCTTAAGACCAAAATAAACAGTGATAATCCAACTTTCGAGAATAAGATAATCTACTTACTATCTTAGGTGTTAATTTGCATACTAAAATTTCACCGATTTCCATTGCTCGCAACCGTGCTCACCGGTTTGTTGGCCTCCCAAATAGGGGTGGGCACTCGGTTACCGAAAAACTCATGGCGGTTAATTTGGGTTTTAAAAACTCTGGGCGACCAAATTTGATACCTGAAATCTATTTTGAGAAGATAGTATCTGATATTTCAGCTACCCAAAACTTCATGTTCGGGCTCGAGTGTTCCCAAACTACTCGAAATCAACAAAATCATAAATATATTCAAAATAAAAAGAACTATAGTGGCCATTTTAAGCAATATAAACAATAGCTCTTAGTAGCATTTTAGAACAAAAACGCAAGCACTGTCGGGCTGTTTGGATGAGACCCTGGGCCAAACAGCTCATGCCAGGCAGCACATCTATGCTAGGCGTCCAAGATCCAACACATAGGAGTGTTGCATGTGCCAGGTAGCCTTGCTCGGCTCTCAACCAAATTAAATGTGCCCTACATCATAGATCATTAGGTCCCAATAACATCGCAATTAACATTTTGAAATAGCAAAATTCAATCAATATAATCACAAATATTTACCATACAAAGTTCCACTATTCTGTGTAAAATGGATAAATCGGTATTGGGACCTAATACTCAAGTTACTCATTAAAATTCGGTTTCTAAAGTTACTATTTGAAATAGAGACCGAGTAAGTCAGATTCAGATATTTTGGAGTCGTGTCTAGATAATTGTGGTATCGGGTTTTATGCACATCTCTATTCCCCCAACAAAGTCCTTTTTAAGCCCGAACACACCAAAGAACCACGGCAACCCAAGATTCTACAACAAGCTGCTCGCCGTCTGTTCATCCACTGAATTTTGTCAAGAATTCAGGCGTCGGAGCCTCGGTGGTCGGAGCAATAGGGGATGTGTAATGTGTTCAACTACTACTTCGTCCTCTTCAATCAAAAACTACTTCGTCCTCCTACTACAAGTCTAGAATTGACATTATGAGTACAGATGATGATGGGTTAAAACGGTTAACAGATCCGATTAAATGATAGACGTTGGCTGTGTCATCAGGGCACTGTGTCGAGTGGACCGCATTTCGAATATTTATAGGAGAACAGAAACCTCTCTACTCCCTACTTACTAGTAGCCCTTCACTAGCCTAGCACTAGACTCCGAAACTTTCGCTGTGATATGATTGATGTCACTTTTAGTCACGCAATACGATAGAGCAGGGCTTGTGCTAGGTGCAAGTACATATAGTGAATCCTTGACGTACGGGTCCCGGGTCTGTGGGCTGCCGCCGTCGGTTTATAAACCAATTTATCGCAGCGCAAACGTCTCGTAGACCAGCCGAACGCTGAGATCCAAATCCAAGAGCCAACACGTCGATAGCCGCTGAATTGGAGGGAAAACGTGTGTGTTTGGTCGGTTTTACTGTGTCGTATGCGGCCTTTCTTCCGTTCACGATCAATCCAGTTGGCATGAGATTACGTCGGCGGGGTGAAACTGAAAAACGACAGTGCCATGTAGGACTAGGAGAAGTGACCGGCCAGGCGGCTAGCTAGACGAGTGCCGTACTGCGGTTAGCACTGTAGTATGTTGCCCAGAAAGCAAGGATACAGGCCACAGTAGGGCCATGAGCCATGACATTTTCTCTAGACATCGTGCTCAAAAGCACGGATTGATGATGGTTGCTGGAGCAATGGACCGTGCGGAGTCGCTTATCACTTATCAGCATCGACTACAGGACGTGGCGAGCCATGGTTCAGCAGCCAGCCAGCCAGCCACCTATTTCGTCTGCATCCACTCAATACCGCGCACGTTTCTGAAGCACGGAGTGCAGTAATGTCAGGAAAACAACCATGCATGCGCGGCCGGTGGCCGGCGAGGATAGACTTCAAAGCAGCACACTGCTGGTCGTCGTCTCTCGCATGTGAAAAATACGTCCAAAAGCTTTAGTACAGTGCATTACACGGACTGTTGCGCGCATCCGTGTGACCGCATGGGATTGGGTTGGGCCGACGAAACGAACAACTCGGCGCACCGTGTCCGTACGACGAGCCAAGAGCAAGGGTGCAGTGAGAATTGCGTGTCCTCCCACACCGGCCTCTGCTGGTCCCTCCGGACGACGCCAAAATCGACTCCGATTCGTCGCTTCGCGGTAGAAGCCAAAGCACTCGCTTGCGCGGCAGGGACGACGCGGATTCGCCTCTGCTCCCGCGTCGCGTACAGGCCTCGTCACCAACCGTGTGCCGTCTCGTCGAACGCGACGCGTGCACACTGCACAGGGCCTCGTCGGCTCCATTCGGCGCGCTCCGCTCTAATCGCCCTGTTCGCCGGAGCTTGTTCGTACTCTTTCAACTTATGTACAGTATTTTTCTCTCATATTAAATTAGTTAACTATATTTTTAATCATAGCTTATGAGGCAAACAAGCCCAGACCAACGACCAGTGCCCTTGGCGGGCGCCGGGCGAGGACGACCTGGCCGTGCTCCCTACCCCATCGCCCCCGCCCCCCGCCGCGCGCCGCCGCTACCCGTCCTCCGGTCCGCGCCACGGGAGCCGCAGTTGTTGACGTCTTCCCCCGGGCGGGATCCCCGGGTCGTCCACCCCTCCCACCCGGCGTCCACAGGGCGGTCAGTGGCAAGGACCCCACTGTGCCACGCCGTGTCACTTAACTGTGGCCTCAGCGGCGAAAGGGGCTGGCTTGGCTCGTCAGCGCGTGGACCAGTAAAAGCCCGCCGCGGCGATGCAGGTGGTCAGTGGTCAGGGCGTGCAGGGGGCCGGGGTGACCAGAAGACTGCTGCTGAGCGAGACTAGCGGCCAGTGCAGAGCACTAGTGCCTGCCGCGAACAAATGTCCGGTCCGGCGCCGATCGAAAGCTGCAGCTGCAGCTGCATGCCATGCCGTCGTCGATCTCGATCCATCCAGTACTAGCCCTCCCTTGTCGAGTCAACAGTCGCTGCTTTGTCCGTTCCTGTAGTCTGATAAAGCTGCCGCCGGGACCAGATTTGACCCCCTACAGTTTCTAGCAGTACGTTTCCAACGTACTGTGTGCATGCTGCTCTGAATCTCAAGCCCCAAGCTCCCAACCATCGTAATTACTGGCTTCTTATCTAGAGTAGCACTGAAGCGCCAAACGATAACGATGAGAAGGCAGAAACGTACAGGATTGTTATCAACACCTCCGAACCAACCGACAAACGCAATGGGTTCCAGCAGCGTCTACCGTCCTCTTTCCGGTTGGTACTTGGTGGTACTACTACTACTACGCAGGCCGTGCAGCGTGGTGCGCCGCTGCGCGCGTTCGCTGCGACGCCCATTGCTCTCGGCTCGCCGTGCTGCCGTTCGCCTCGCCCGTTCGTCCTCGCCTGAACCATGCCCAACCTGATGCTGTTCTCTTTATGGGAACAGAAGCAAGCAAGCTACGGCCAGCGCACGAGATCGCGAGGCCGTCCTTTTTTTTTTCCCGTGAAGGCTGGCAGTGGCAGCCAGGCGCATCACTTTCTTTCGATCGCACCCGTCGCGTCAGCCCTCAGCAGCAGCTTTTCCCCTGACACGATCACTCACTCCTGCCCATGCCATGCCATGCCATGCACTGATGCACACTTCGCTTTCTCAAGTTTTTCTACTCTGGGCACGGGGCCATGGGCTGTCTGTCTGGGGCTCTGCCGCTCTGGGTGGCCAGGCGCACAGCTGGGAACGGATTGGATGGCACAGCGGAACAGGAACAGAGTTCCGTCCCCGGCGGCCGGCCCGCCGGCCTGGCCAATGGAGCACCGGAGCCGAGTTGATCAGTTGAGGCCTCGAGGGACGACGTAGGAACAAGACCACACGCCAACACGTCGCTGCCCTGGGGTACGGCACGGCATCTGTTGTGGTCCTGGCACTAGTTGTTTGAGCCATCCATCCATCAATCAATCGGGTGTGCCTACGACTTTTTGGGCCAAAAGAGGTTGCTTCTCTGCCATACTTTTCAGAGGTCTAGGAATAGATTCCCGGCTCCCCCGTTTTGAGGCGCTGGAAAATGGAGCTAGTAGTGGTTGGGTTTTGTTCAAGACTTCAGACAAGCAACTTGCTTTCTACTACTAGCTTCCTACTGTCGAGTAAAGATAGGAACTCGAAAGCGTCCATTGCTCTCGATCAAGGTTGGAAACTTGTTGGATTCAAGTACTGGACTGCACGTCGTTCGGGCGTTCATATTCGTGGTCTACTACCTACGTCCCAAAATTAACGTCCTTCTAGCAATGGGCACAAATACCAACGAGTAAGCGGGTGTTTGGTTCGAGCTACTAAACTTTAGTAGCTACTAAACAGTTTAGTCACTTTTAGAGGGTGTTTGGTTGCCACTCCTAAATTTTAGTCGTCATCGAATGTTTGACACATGTATGGAGTATTAAATATAGACTAATTATGAAACTAATTACATAGTTTGCGACTAATTTGCGAGACGAATCTTTTGAGCCTAATTAGTCCATGATTTGATAATATTTAGCTACCATAAACATGTGCTAATGATGGATTAATTATGCTTAAAAAATTTGTCTCGTGGAGTACTGACGGATTATGTAATTTATTTCTTTATTAGTATCCGAACACCCTATACAACATCCTCCCGACACACCTCCTAAATTTCAGTAGCCGGATCCACACACCTCCAGAGTTACTAGAGAGGACTAAAGCCCTTTTAGTAGCTACTAGACGAACCAAACAGGCCTTAAGAGAAAAAACCAGAATATCCCGACTCTATCCTGCTCTCCTCCCCGTTCCCATCTCAATCTAGGTTGCCAGCGCGCCTGTTGGGCTCAGAGCCCGAGCCCTGCGCCTCCCGCCGGTGGAGGAGAAGAGGAGGGGGAGCCGCCTTGGCCCGTCCTGCCGTTCGCCTCAACGTCGTCTACCGTCTCCTTGACGATGGTCGTCCCCACACTGGCAGATCTGCTTCCGCCTTTGACGCCGATAGCTGTTCCGCCTCAGCGCGTCTCCGCCTCACCTCGATGACGACGGCCCAGCCGCACGCGCCCGGTTGGGTATGGATCTCGACGACCGGCCAGGCATGGATCTTGGCGACGGCTGGGTGTGGATCTCAGCCATGGCCGCGACTGGATCTCGGCAAGGTAGTGGATAAGGAAAAAGGATGGGAGTAGGGCTCGCCGGATTCGCCTCGGCTTCGAGCCGCTCCACCTCCGCATCGGTCGATCCGCTTGGGGAACCGCCGCTGCACCTCCGCGTCGGTGTGCTCCGTGTGGATGTGAACGAAGGTGAGAAACAAAAGCAGTAGGTCTACGGCCTTGTCCAGGTGGGACCAGGGTATAAAACGATAGTTTTTGTGGGACAATGGATGAGAGCTAGAACGATAATTTTTGTGGGACAGAGAGAGCATGGAGCATCAAGTGACGGGCACTGCGTTGTGGTATCTCCTTTATCGCGGCGGACTTGCAAGTGCGCTCTACCCGCTATGGCCCTGTTCGCTGGTCTGAAACTTGACTGAAAAATACTGTTCCGGTTGATTTGTTGTGAGAGAAAAATACTGTTTGGCTGGTTTCGTGAACAGTAACTTGAGAGTGGGGATCAGCCGGCTGGCTGAAAATTTCAGACCAGCGAACAGCCTCATAGAAGTGCCGATGGCAGCACGGCACTCATGGCGAAAGGCAGAGACCATCGCAGCTTGGCGCACTCTGCAAAGAGTTCCGTCGCACGCGGTTATGTGTGTGTCAAAATGTACACGAAGCACGATCGTGATCGACCGATAAAAAAAAACTGTTTCCCTGTTTTTCCTACACATAAGATAAGCCATAGGCTACTAACTGAGCAACAGTCCCATTGTCAAAAAAAAAAGAAGCCTGAGTACCTGCCCTAGTCTCTCTTTGACTGCTCTACACACACAAACACGGACATAAACCATCAGAAGCAGCGTCACCCTGATGTTGATCAAACCGGCCGGCCGGATAGATCACGGTGTTGGGAAGCGGACCGGTTAAGATAGGCTTTGGATCAGATGAGCCCGAAATTAAAGCCTCGCATGGACATGCACGGCCATGCATGACACGAGGAGCAAAATTTTGTCCGAGGCAAACTACCAAAACAATTCACATCGCCACTCGCCAGCGCCCCCCCGGGCGATATTTCCGCCTGCCTGGTGCCTTGCTGCCTGCCGTTGCCGTGGAAAAGATGAACAGGAGGGCATCTCGCATCTAGAACGCCGAATTGACATCACGCATGCACGCCGCGGCGTACGAATGTGCGAGCAGAACTAGTACCTTGCGCTAGCTAGGCTTTCTTTCAAGCCCTGGACCTGGAGTAACCTTTAGGCTAGGCTCCAACTGCAGCAGCAGCATCGTGGGCCCCGGGACGGTTCCTAAAGCGCGGCTCTGAGCTGGAGTGCCGGCTCGGTGGTGCCGTTCCCGCCGGCACAGTGCCTGCCACGTTTCGCCACCACACAAGTCCAGCTTCACCACACGGTTTCTCTCTTCGATGCTGTGATTCTGTGAGCTCCAGCCTCCAGCGCCAGCCGAACGCGAACATGGCTCTCCTTCCTGCAGAACATGAACATGCACCATTATTCGCGGCAGTACAGCTGCAACTGAACGAGTATTTTATCTACGGGGAGCGTAGAGATTTTGTGTTTTAGATGCCGTGCACATGCATCCTTACGGCACGGAAATCACAAGTAATATCCCTCAATCGGTGCTCCATACTTACTATAAATTAACGCGTGTGTGAAGAACGGTTCGTCAGTTTCGTGGAAACGAAATGAAATGAAATTTGCCGTGACGGCGACGTACAGCTCTTGGTAGTCGACTATGGTGGCCCGGGTTCACATTAAGCTAAGGTCTGCATTTTTCATAGACTGTATTGTATGTCTGTATCATACTACGTGCCAGTTGGCGTTGTTGACAGCTGGCTCTAACTTGCTTCAAAGGGCAACCTGGACTAGTACAGTGCCCATGGAAACAACTAAACGACAATTTTTTTTCTCCAGAGTTCAACGTTCACACAATTATATATATGATCATGTATATACAATCCATAAAACACTTACATATAACAAGGTATAATAAAGTTATTTCTCGTATTAACCATATAATTTATAATATGCCTGAGTCCTTAAACATGTCATGGAGATCTTCATGGCCACTTCTTGCAAACTTCATCCCAAATAATCAAAGATGCCGTACCAAGCTTCTTAAAGTAGATATAGCTTCTTAAAGTAACTCTATAATTCACTTTTGATAAATGAAAGAAAAAATTGTATTTGATCTTTTTTAAAATTAAATAGTAGATATGTCGTAAATATATGTGCGCAACTGCGATGGATATTTATCTGGTTGTTCCCCGGTTTCTCCCTCTCTCCCATTCTGTTTTTCTTTCTTCAGATGATTTTCAGGTATTAGAAAGCTAACTAATGAAAATTATTGGACAAAAGAAAAAAAAACATTTCTTCTTGGCATAATCAACTGATTTATCAGGTAAGTTTTAAGTACCTCCATCTGTTTTAAATTATAAGTCGTTCCAGCTTTTCTAGATACATACTCCCTCCATTTCAAATTATAAGTCGCTTTGACTTTTTTGTTTATCCATTTTGCTATGTATCTAGACATATTATTATATCTAGATGTATAACAAAATGGATGTACCAAAAAAATCAAAGCGACTTATAATTTGAAATGGAGGAAGGAGTTTTTACTATGTATATAGACATATTGTATATTTAGGCGCATAGCAAAAGCTATATATCTAAAAATTAGAACAAAACTAATTGTCTCTAGCTTGCGTGGTCTATTTCATAATGGTCTTTTATATTTCATAATCACGTGTCAAGTCGGTTCGTTTATTTTGTAAACTCGGTCGGGGCGTGTAGCGTGTTACTTTTATAACACAGTGGTCTAAGTCCTCTCTTTGTAACACAATGATCTAACTCCTCTCTTTGATACCAAATGTGCTAAACCTCTTCATCGATCTCCACTCTGTGGGACCGGATTTTAAGTGACCCGTTTTGCTTCCTTGTCCAGGGTGCCGCCGTTGGTATTTTATGAGAAGAAAGGGGTAGACCTTTTCAGGTTTAGCCACGCTGCAGATGCTTCTACTAACGCGTGGGGTCACCAAACCAGGTCCCACGTGTTCTTGACGGAAACATACGAGTGGGTATGTTGGTAGGTCTGTCGCCATTCCTTATTGATGCAATACCAGAACGACACGGAGAGTTTTAGAAGGGGGCGCGTCAGATGGGGTCGGGCTCGGCGTTGGTTTTTCCATTATAATGACAATTCTGGAAATTGCCTTGATCGGAGTCATGGATCCCTCCTTCCTATTTGCCTTGATTGACTTTCATATTTGTCTTGATTGACTTCCATTGGTTTCTATTTTACCGTAGCCTGCGGGATGTGTGAGGCGTGCGTTGAAGCCTGGGCGGGGGAGATCCAAATAACGTGGGCCATCAGATCAAGTTGAAGCCTGTGAGAAAGGATTAGGAGCCATAGATTTTAATGATACGGTAATCCTGAGTACAATTTCGTTGGTGCACAATGGTTGTAGTCTCTCAGCGGGGAACTTTTTTTTTGGAAGACCGAGTACAGTTTTGATTGGTCCCTTATAGTAGAGATGAAAAGCAACACTTTCGTTTTCTTTTTTTTTTAAAGAAAAACTCACAGGAAGAAAAGGTTGTATAACTAGGACAAACTTTTAATAATAGTTGGTTTCGTTCGCTTGCATTGCTAACTAAACTATTCCAAGTAACCATGGTTACGCTATTTGGCTACCATGGATACTTTGTGGCTAAATGTTTTGGATATGATGGGTGTGAGGTTAAATACTAGGATATTGTTTTCTCCACAAGATGATACTACTGTAAAAAAAACTAGGATATCGTTTTTATCCCTATTTTTAAGAACGAATAAACTTTACATTGCGCATCATGCTTGCGTAGTTGTGCCCATGTATATATGTCGATACCTCATTGAATTTGGCTATCACACGTTGAGTGCACATGTTACATGTATCTTTTTTTTAGAAAAAAAAAACAAAGCATTTAGCATTTTGTTCATTCTAGCTTTTGTATGTGACGGTTGCATACACCTGCGTAGTGTTGGATGTTGCGCGTAAAATTTCTACTATAAAGTTGATTTTTACTCGTAGCCACAGTAATGTCCATAGATAACATCTCCACTCCTCCTATCAAAATACTATCTAGGTGATATGCTTCCGTGGCTTGTTTTCTTCCCATTGCTAAGAGAAATAAATTAGAACCAGAATACCTCACGGTTTCAACGACACAAACATTTTTTTTTCATATTTATAAGCACGGTTCGAAAAACACATATAGACTTCTTTGGTGACAACCACGGTCACCAATATATAAGCCATCTTCATCGAGGGTGGCCAACAAACTTATCTAGATGTAGCATTGTCTTTGTTGTTGGGTCTAAACTGTTTGTAACATGGGTTAAAGTTGAAGGGAAAATTATAGTTTTTCCTTAACTTTTGTTCTACGCTCTATGGTTTAATGATTTTCTTGTTTTTTTTTTTGAGAAAGCAATGTTTTTCTTCTTGGGTAAGGGTGTGCTGCAATTGCAATACCTTATGAATTACTATCTTTATCGTTACCATCTTCTAGAGCTTTGATTCTTCGAAGAAAAAAAACTCGTCTTGTTCGAAACCGGAAGACCAAATTCACTTCTAAAACGGAGGAACCGGCATTGGCCCCAACTGGCAATGCCACCACATGGATCCTACAAAAATCTTTGGCACATGACATCGCGGCGCTGTCCAACCGGGGGTGCCCGGCCCGGCGGGCCGCTTGCTTGCTTTTATATTTATACGAGCTAAATCCATGGCCGCTTGCATCAGTCGTTTGCCCCTGTGGTCTTTCCCCTCTCTGGCTCCCTCACATCCGTCCTGCACTCCTGCTCAACAAGGAAGAAGAGGGACTCCACCACCACACCACTTGCTTCATCTTTAGAGCACGGCTTACGAAGAGTGCCCAGGCCATCGCCGCCGACCAACAAAAGGGCCCTCGTTTGTGCGTGCAACTCGGCTCCTGCTACCTTCCTTTCCAAAGACTCCTGCGGCCCTGCTCGAGTCTCATAATTGCTTAGAATAGAATCGCCACCATTTCCGAATCCTTCCAGAGCTGCCCAAGTGCCGATCATTCACAGATGAAGAGGCAATCCAGGAGGCCCACCGCCAGCCGTGAATCCCCAGAAACAGGTACTAGAGCGCATGCAGTTGCTGCCTGCGAGATCTCCTTGTTTTCTGTACTTCTTGCATCCGTGATGTCCGTATAGTAGTTAGCGGCAGTGGACAGTGAAAGTATGTGTGCTTTTGACATTTGATGAGTGTTGCTTCTGCCTGCATTCCATTTTAGCATTTGGTTAGCTCGCTGTCACAGAGCTGCAGAAAGAATGTTCTTTGCATTTTAGGGAATTCGAGCGTCTGGTAGTTAAATCGCACGCGCGTATTGCAGGGGAGAAGCTGGCGGCGTTCGCGGAGGAAGAGACCCTAACGGCGCGGAAGATGGAGCCCGACGAGGCCGAGATGGACGACGTGGAGGACGAGGAGCTGGCCGGCGGGCGCGGCGCGGCGCGGTCGTCGTGCGGTCTCGGGGAGAAGAAGCGGCGCCTGTTGCAGGAGCAGGTGCGCGCGCTGGAGCGGTGCTTCGAGACGAACAACAAGCTGGACCCGGACCGCAAGGCCCGCATCGCGCGCGACCTCGCCCTGCAGCCGCGCCAGGTCGCCGTCTGGTTCCAGAACCGCCGCGCCCGCTGGAAGACCAAGACGCTCGAGCGCGACTTCGCGGCGCTGCGCGCGCGCCACGACTCCCTCCGCGCCGACTGCGACGCGCTCCGCCGCGACAAGGACGCACTCGCCGCCGAGGTATGTGATTTCTGTCACCGCCGGTCAGCCGCCTACACTTTGGTCTTGTCGGGGGCCAACCTGTCACTCACTGATGTGTCGTTTCGGCGCGCGCGCGGTCCTCAGATAAGGGAGCTGAGGCAGAAGCTGCTGTCCAAGGCGCCGGAGGCTGCGGTGAAGCTGGAGGCGACGACGGGCAATGACACGGCGGAGGCGCGCCAGACGACGGCCGGCGCGCCGCCCGCAGGGGTCTGCAAGGACGGCTCCTCGGACAGCGACTCCAGCGTGGTCTTCAACGATGTCGAGGCGTCGCCGTACTCCGGCGCGGCGTTCGAGCAGCCGGCCTTCGTCGGGTTCGGTGCACCGTTCTTGGACACATCGGCGGCGGCACCGACAGGCTGCTCGTCTCCCCCAGTGTTCGAGACCAAGTGGCAGCACGGGCCGTCGACATACCATTTGGACTCGTACAAGCCCTGCACCGGCTATGGCTTCACAGAGGAGTGGCTCGGCAGCTCGGACGTCATGGGCAACGACGGCGCGGCGGGCTTCTTCTCCGAGGATCACGCCTCCAGCCTCAACTTTAGCTGGTGCGCTAGTGGCAGCGTCCAGGGATGGGAGTGAGCGAGGTTTTTGATCTGCAGGATTAGTGTAAAAACCGATGTCATGTTACCGGTGGCATTGTACATGCATGGAACTCGAGTTCCAACAAGGCACCTAGCTAGTGGCCAAAGCTGGCGGACATCCAACGCAAGGTGGGAACAGGAGCTGTAGTACTAGCGAGTGACAATAACTGATAACTTGAGCCAGGCTAAGAGGATGTAATGTAAATGTAAAAAAGGTAACCAAAAAAAAAAAAAAAAAAAAAAAGAGGCCGTCGTACCATTACCACTTGGATGCAATGCAACGAATCGGCAACGAGAGCATCTAAATGAGGCAACGTGGGATTGATAAGCAGGTTGCAATTTAGGGTTTAAGATGCTGGATAAAATAAGTCACATCTCTAATCAAAATAAGTGTTTTAATACTCTTTTTACAATTGAGATTAACATCTTCTGAAGCAGCTTAATGTTACTCCCCTACCAAATTATAAGACAGACATCTATCGTCTTTCTAGAAACATCGATCTTATTATATATCTAGATATAATATATATTTAAAATAAAATAAAAGAAGTATATAATATATTTAAAAAAAAGCTATGTATTTAAAAAAGATGAGACATCTTCTAATTTGAACTGACGAAGTACTCGCATATAGCCAGATGTATAACTTGGGAAGTCACTTTTAAAACCTATATGAGAGTTATATCTGTTGTATTGTTTCTTTTAAGAGATGGAGCGTGTATCTAGTATAATTAGAATGAGGTTCCCCGAACAAGAAACATATGCTCCGTTATCTAAAAAAAGATCATTATATTTTTCATCTAGCACCTATATAGTATTTACACAAATAAAGCATGCTATAGCTGTGTTTGGTTCAGCTTTTGAAAAGCATTTCTACTGCTAAAAAGCAGAATGCCAACCAAATGGGCTAGAAGCAGATGCTGTTTTCACATAGTATAATTTTCGCAGCATCTTTGTGACAGAAACGTCTGAAATAACACACTTTCGGAGGCGTTCGTCTTCCACTAGACACTAAGCACCTTGAAAGGGAGTTATATCGAACAGTTCCGTCGAGCACACCCCAAAGGAGAACTCTGAAACAATCCACGTTTTACATTCAGAATCCAATAATGAGTACGCGCTTACAAAACTTAGTCTATTTCATACAACCAGAGTTCTTGAAAATTATTTATTACAATACCAGAATTCAGAGTGCGATAATTAAACAGCGGAATAAAAATAAACATCTAGCGGAAACGATACCAGAATCCGTCTGTGCCCACCAGAAGAATCCTCCACACAAGAGCTACTCCTCAAGCTGCACCTGCAACATGGGTAAAATAAACCATGAGTACATAATGTACTCGCAAGACTTACCCGACTATTGGAAAAAAGTTTTCCGACTCTTAAGGATATGATAGACAATATGGGTTTGTTGTTTTCGTTTTGTTTGCGAAAAGCATTACTAATAATTCATCCTTACAGTCAAGTTTTATTAGCAGTCATGATTATTTTATTAGCTAACCATTCTAGGTAAGCACCTATTCTACTTTCGAGCAAGGGCTGAGCAATCATAACCATTTTATCATCTTTCATCTCCCAGTTCTTACTACGGTACTAGACTATAGCCAAGCCAGACCGTTTGACCTGGCAATGCGTCGCTTTAAGCATTGCGGCGACCATGGTGACCTCCGGTGTCTGTGGGAGCGGGGCGAGCTCGTTGGCAGCCACGTCCACGTTGGGGCTTGGGGTCTTGTAGATGTCATGGTCGTCAACACGGACAGACTCATCATCGAGGTTGCATTGGAGTGGTCTTCCTTGCGGGTCAAGCTGCTGCTCAGCCCTCGCAAAGACAATCTTGTTTGCTTGGCGCTACGCGCGGTTGACGTTCCGGTTCTCGCGAGCGACGCGTTCCTCGGTGGTCGTTTTGGCGATGGTCTCTGTAGAGCCCTGGGCTCGGAGTCCGAATTCTCCTCCGGGATGGTCTAGAGGGACGCTCCGGAGCATCGGCCGACGTGGAGCATGTTGATGGCCAGCGGAGGCTGGTCGGTGATCTGGTCGGCGAGAGGATGGACATCTCCAACCTGGTCAAGGAATCTACCACTTAGGGCATCTTGGTAAGCAGCGGCAGCATTGGTGAACCCAAAGGGTAGGGCCATAACCCCTAGAGTTTCCAGAGCAGCCTCCGATAGATCTGGATCGAAGGATGGTCGGCGCTGAACTAGAGTGTCCAGAGTTGATTCGGCGATGGAGAGGCAATCGGCGAGCTTCTGACCAACCCGATCGATGGATGCGATCAGATTGTCATTGTTGATCCGCCTCCTCTGGTAGCGAGGAAGTAGGCGGCGAGTCATCGATGAAGGTGACATCGGAGGCGGTTCTGAGATCGGATCTGCAGTCGTAGGTGCGGGGGTGATTGGCGTAGAATTGATCTGCACCAGCTCGAGGAGCTCTCCGACTCCGTCAGCGTTGATGATCCATAAGATGGATCTGATCATGAAGATCTGGCTAGGTAGTGGGAAGGATGAAGAGCCTGCGAAAAAAGCCATCTTGTTCGATAAGGAAACACCACACAGTCCCCTACCTGTTGCGCCAACTATCGATATAATATCGTTGGCAGTCCTTCGAGGGATATCCCACGAAGGTAGATTGATCGACAGAGAAGCGTGTGATCAAGAACAAGAAGACAACAGAGATATACGAGTTAGACAGGTTTAGGCCATCAGTATGACATAATACCCAACTCCTATGGTCTATTGGTTTGTATTAGCTGTCGTATGATATTGCATGAGTTTGGGGGGGGGTCCCTGCCCTCCTTATATAGTCCAGGGGATAGGGTTACAGATCGGTTAGATCTGAGAGATAACTAAAAAGTAATAACAGATTACAGGAATCTTGGGATCATACATATTCTAACAGATCTCGTAGTATCTTTAGGATATCTTTCCGGTGTCTTGCAGAAGACGCCGAGCAGAGTCGTGCCACGCAAGACTTCATCTTGTGGGCTGGGCCACCCCTGGGGGCACATCCCATGTGGTCTGCCATGGGTATCTAGGGTCATACCCCTCATAGCAGCCCAACGTCCTCTAGATCGACGTTGATGGGCTTCACAACACTGGATCCTCCTCCGGGCTCCATACCTCACGCGGTGAAGCACACACAAGGTAACCTGGCTCTGATGCCACTTGTAAGATCACTGGAACGCCTAGAGGGGGTGAATAGGCCTATAAAATTTAACTCAAACCGAAGTCAAATTCATCCGTGGGACTGTCGCTCTGTGAGCGCGACACTGCCACACCTATAGGAGAGATTAGTTCATAGTTCAAAATCTACCCAACGAAATTTAGATTGGGTAAATTTTTTAACTTCTTGCAGAGTAGTAGATCACAGACCGACAACTAAAAGTGGTGGGAACACCACACACAAGTAGATCAGCCGCAAACTCTAAAGATCACCTCAACAACAAGAAGAACACAAGTATAGCAACACAAGCACAAGATAACACAAGGATTTATCCCGTTGTTTAGCTCGTCACCAAGGCTTGTCTATGTCTACGTTGTTAAGGTATACCACTAATGCTTAGGGATTTGCAACCCTACCTCATTTTCAAGTCAAGAGAGTGAACTCTTGAGATGAGGAGTGATTTTAATCGCTGCAAGAGGTGGTTACAAACCTCCCGGGGCTGCCACAAACTTGGCAAGCTCACCGGGCGATGCTCTAGCCAGCTAGGAGCCAAGCTCTAAGAGTAACAAATACAACCGTCGGGTAAGACGTGATCCAAGTTGTCTTTAGAGCTTAGGAATCAATGGAGCTACTCTCTATTTGAGTTTTGGACCATTTTCCCTCAAGGATTGATGGGGAAATCAATGGATTTGCTTGGAGGCTCGAGATCAACAATGGAGTGAGAGAGAGAGAGCTCCTGCTGTATTTTGGCATGCTAAAGTGAGGAAGAAGACAACTAGTTGGTTACTGTTGGAAAGGAAGGAGAAAGATATATATACCCCCAGCCCCCAACGGTCACTTTAAATCACAGATAGTCATTGGCGAGGAAATGGAAAGGTATATATACCCCCAGCCCTCAATGGACACCGCACCTAAGAGGTCGGGTGAGACAAGGACATGACCAAAGGGTTAGGTGAGCCGGAGCCTATGACCTTGGGGTCGGGCGAGATGGAGCCCACGACCAAAGGGTTGGGCGATTCGAAGCCCGCGACCAAAGGGTCGGGCGATCCGGAGCCCACAACCTTAGGGTCGGGTGAGACGGAGCCTGCGACCAAAGGGTCAGGTGATCCAGAGCATGCGACCTTGGGGTTGGGCGAGACGGAGCCCATGACCAAAGGGTCAGGCCATCCGAAGGTCGAGCGAGCTGGTGCCCGCGCCTAAGGGGTCGGGCGAGCCGGAGCTCGCACCCAAGGGGTCGAGTGAGTCGGAGCTCGCACCATGCAATACAACTAGGGTAATAGTAAAGTGCAGACTATCTTGGTTGTGAATATGAGGATGCTTGTGGTTGTTTGAGTACTTTGTAACACATATTAGCTTAAGCATTGTGCCCTCTTTATAGTATGGCTTTTCCTATACTCAAATTCAATATATAAAAGAATTTAAACCTCCTTTATTTTTGAAGCCATCTACATTTATAATTGGGGACTCCTCTGTTCCGTGTAGCATCCTCGAATATAAATTCTCTGCTTGTCATCTTGATAAATTTCATTAGTTCTCTAATTGCGTTGTCATTATCACCAAAACCCACAATTAAGGCTTGATTGCACTTTTAGTCTGGAAAGAGCCGGAACCCACAACAAGTGCGTAACGAGCCTTCCCGCTCCCATAAGCAAGTATGTGCTCAGGATAATAAGTCTGTGACCTGATTACCATCCACAACAATAAATGGTCCTTAATCGACATGAACAAAGAAAACAGTGTAACCAAGCTAAGCCCCGTTGGCCGCAGTACACAACCTATTACACCCACCAATACCCATACCATATCCCTGTCCTGTCTCCATTTTTCTTTTGATCATTTTATCATGAGAGTAATAATAACCACCTATTGTGAGTAACAACAGGTTACTCACGCTACTAAAAACCTAAGCATAGCAGCTATTCGAACCTGTACTAGTAGGACTCATAGGACAATTATATCTATGCATGTTGTTTTCATAAAATCCTGTAACGTAAATGTACATCACATATGTATATATTCAGTGATTATAAAAAATAAGGGTGTCGGTGTTTCAAACAAACACTGGCTAGTAAATTTATAATTGTTGTGCGTTAGGCTCGGATAGTGTACTAAAGGACACAAGGTTTATACTAGTTTAGGAAGAATATCCCTACATCCAGTCCGCTGCTGTTCATGTTATTAGTACCAAAAAAGGCTCATAGTAGGGGGTATAAATGGTCGAGAGAGGGACGGTTCCCAAGTCTCCGATGGAAGGGTTGAAAGGACGCCAAGAGCTCGGTTGCTGCTTGACTGTGTGTTGTGTGTCCCAAACGATCCATCAAAAGTCGGTCCCCTTAGTGGGGTGCCCTGCCCTCCCTTTATAGACCAAGGAGGAGCAAGGGTTACATTTGGGAGAAAGAGGGAAAAAAACAAAGGTAGAGAAGGTCCTTCGGGGGAGCCGGGTCTTCCTTTTCCCGTGTGCCTGCTCTGCTAACATGGCAGACCGTGTCAGGGAAGGCGTGTTCGCTAATCCTTATAGGGCCATGCCCTGGCTTCTATCAGCAAGTGGGTGCGTCCCATCCTATGCCAGCGGATGGTGCGGCGTGTTAGAGGACCAAGCCGCGACCCTTCAGGGAGTAGACGGGGAAGTGACCCTACGTCCGCCACTATAGGTGATATGAATTCTATCTTGGATTGTAGTGGTTGTCGTATGCTTGTGTTAGTATCTGCATCTGAGGGCTATGGCGGTGCCTACTACACTATGGGACAAAAGTCGACGTCTACAACACTGTTCGGACACTGTTAGGTTGGAAAGGGCTTAAAGCGCCCGTCCCATCGTATCCTGGCGGTGCCTTCCTATAGGCGTACAGGGCATGGCCCTCGATACTACAGTTGACTCAAATGTCCTATCATACCCTATGCTCGTCTTTATGAAGGATCAGGGTGCAGTTGTCGATCGAGGCGAAGCTAGCCCTCAGTCGTCGAGCAAGGCGGAGCTCGCCCTCAGGCGTCAGGTGAGGCGGAGTCTAGCCCTTAACCATCGGGTATTGAGGAGTCCACCCTCAGACGTCGGGCAAGGTGGAGCCTAGCCCTCAGGGGTCAAGCGAGGCAGAGTCTAGCCATTAGCCGTCGGGCGAAGTGGAGCTCGCCCTCAAACATGGGACAAGGCGGAGCCCGCCCTTAGCCATCGAGCGAGGCATAGCCAAGCCCTCAGGGGTCGAGCGAGGCGGAGCCTACCCTCAGACATCGAGCGAGGCGGAGCCTGCCCTTAGCCATTGGGCGAGGTGGAGTCTAGCCCTCGGTGGTTGAGCGAGGTGGAACCAATCTTCCGTTGTTCGGGCAAGAAGCACAGTAGCGTTCTTGTCTGACCAAAAGTGTCAACTTTCGATGGTTATTAGTTCCTCCTCATTGGGTACCCCGGTATTAGGTTCCCGACAAAGGGTTATGCACCGGGGCTTGCCTTGGGTAGGCACGGTGTCAGTTGAGTCAATCAGTGGTGGCTTTGGGACCTCCTCCTACATGAGAATCTCCTCCTCGTATTCCTCGATGATCTCCTCAAACTCACGATCGCTGGTGGTCACGATCTCCGCCAACTCGTTCTCTACATGCTTGCGATGATGACGCAACACTTAGCATTTACGCAATAGCAACTCTTAAACTAATAATACGCATACTAAGCTACTAAGCTAGCTTTAATGACAAAGGTACTGAGCTAACTATGATCTTTACCAAGCAAAATGTTGGGTTTAACTAACAAGCACCTAGCTTTACAAATGAAGGATATATCTTTATTTCTACCAATGATTTAATTTATATTGAAACAAAGAGCATTTAACTACCCTAATGCTTAGTCTATTCTAAGACTACAAAAATTATAGTGAGCACATAAAAATACAATGAAGCTACCATGAAAATTTTAGGACTAAAGCTATCATCAATTTACCACAAAAATTCCTACAACATTTAACCTAATAATATTGAGCACTCTCAAATGATTTAATAGCTCTTGGTATCAATATGTATATATATGAGCTAACTACACTAATAAATAGAGCACAATTTTAGGAATCTGATAAAATTTGTTTCACAATTTTTGGATACCTACATGATTTTATATGATTTACCAAAGATCAGCTCAAAAATTAAATTAGATAACTATTTCTAATTCCTTATGAAAAAGAAAAATGAATTTTCTCGCGCGGCCCACACGTGCAGCCCACGCGCCGTGGTGCAGCGCACACGAGGCCAGCCTGCAGCGTGAGACGACCCGCGACGGGGGGAATCCCGCGCGCGTTGGCGATTTTGCAAAAGAGACCTCGCACTTCTCCTGAATTACAACTAAGCACTAACACTATTTTCCCTCCCTCAAAACTTCTCACTTAACCCTCTGGCCTTTCCCTAATTCACCTGCGCTCAACCCCAGCAACTCAGTGCATGAATTTTAAAGTGCCTGTAAAAACTAAACAATTGCTTCAGGAGCCAAACCATCTTCATCATGCTCAAGAGGGCATATGAGACTACCAAATCAAGCTATAACACTACACCTCGCTATAACCCAATCTCTCAAAATAATTTGCTAAACATAGCAATGTCTAGTTGTTGACAGACCTAGAAATTTTATAAGTTTTGAGCTGAACTTGATTTCAATTTACAATTTTTAGGCTAGTAGAAATATTAGCTAGTAATATCATTTTTCGACAGCAAGTATTTCACTGTCATCTATAAAGTTTGTACTTCAAACTTTATTTAAGTGCCACACACATGTTCTATAGCATTTTTATTTAATAAAAATTAGTTTGAAACCCTTCTTGATATACATGAACTATTGAATCAACTTTTGTTTAACATTTTTATTGATCATTTTAAGTTAAAAAAATTATCTACACACTCTATCACATGCATTAACACATAAACATGATGCTCATGATATGTTTTAGTAAATGATTTAGGGTGTAACACCGAGGGTGTTACAACCTTAAACTTTACTTTTGTCTTTCAACTTTTCCAAGTAAGTGGAAATAAAGCAACATTTTATAACTTTTTTATAGATCATAGCTAAACCAAACAGACCCATAATCTAATTTCTTGGAAAGAATGAGAAAGCTATGCTACTGTGAGCATCCAAAACTTTTGATTTGGTTCTTTCACTTTGTAACTTTAATTAATCTGGGATGTATTCCCGCTACGTTTAGAATGATGTTCTATAAATGTCCCTATTCCTCGTTTGGGAGCAAAAGTTCCTACATCATGAAACCATTCTATGTTCCAAGCTTCCATGGGCAAGGCAATGGTTGTGGTCTGCCCGGTTGAGTGACGAGAGTGCCACTATGAATTAGGCTATTGATTTATTGGTTTAATCAGTCATCTATGATTTACTATTAGATAATGACTTTTTGTTTATCAAATAAAATAGCTATTTCCCATTACCTTGTAAAGAAGATTTATATAAGTTTGTAGTATATGTGCTATGTGCAAATATATTACGACACGTTTGGAATTGCTTTAAAAGGCATTGTCTCCCTGTTACAGTATGTCCAAAGCCGGTGCTAGTGAGGCTAAAAATTGTGGTTTCATCGACTCGTAGTTTATTTTAAGAAGAGAGATAAACATAAAGCCATGCTACAATGTATAGAGAAATCAAAACCAGAGCCAAGCGGAGCTCTACCAAATATGACTTACATATGACACAATGAATGATATCATATATCACTTGCTGCAATAGTATGTAGTATAAAGTTCTGAACTAACTTCAAATATCAAATTGATCGCTCATTCGATCCAAAACCGGTTGATGCCTCACTAGTTCACTACAAAAATGGCCGATTTGAAGAGTTCACACCAGCTCAATTCTATAGGTAGCCTTTAAGATAATGCTCCAGAATATAACTCTCCTGCAACCAAGTTGCTTCGTCCACCGAATGATTTTGCCACTAGACTTTATAAAATTTCACCACTTTGTTTCTAGTAACTCTCTCTTTTTCATCCAAGATTTTGACAGGATGCTCAATATAAGAAAGATCAGGTTGGAGAGGGAGTCCTTCAATTTCTACCACTTCCTCAGAAACTCATAAACACTTCTTTAATTAGGAAACATGAAAGACATTATGTACTACTGACAAAATATTTGGAAGGTGGAGACGGTACACAACCACACCACGTCGCTCTAAAATCTTATAAGGTTCGACATAACGAGGAGCTAACTTTCCATGGACTCCGAATCGATGCACACCTCTCATTAGGGATACCTTTAGGTACACATGGTTACCAACTTCAAACTGCAAGGGCCTTCTTCGCTTGTCCGCATAAGTTTTCTTACGATTCTAAGCTATCTTTGAATGACTCTGAATAACACTAACTTGCTCTCGAGCTTCCTTGATAAAATCAGGTCCAAAGTAACCACGATCACCCACTTCATCTAGTTAAGAGGTGTTCTATATTTCTTGCCATATTGGGCCTCAAAAGGTGCCATATGAATGCTTTCCTGATAGCTATTTGTGGTAGAACCGCCTAATATAATACTTCTCAGGAGTGCTCGTCTTCTATTAGACACTAAGCACTCAAGGGAGAATACTAAATTACATAGTTTCATCGGGCACACCACAGGGGAGAACCAAAAAATCCACATTTTTATATCAGGATCACAAATGAGAGAATAAAGCTTACATAATTCTTAACCATTTCTTACATCACTTTTAATACAACATCAGAGTATAATATTTATTATTATAACAGTGGAATGTAATCATCTTAATAGAGCTATGAACAATTTAATTGAACAGTGGAATATAAACATGTGAACAGAGTTATAACGGAATTAAACATCTATTCATGGCATGATGAAGCATTGATACGTAAACTAGGACAACAGATTATAAACTTTCATTTATAAAAATATTTAGTGATAGTTATAAATAAAAACTATGATCGTAGCGTAAAGGAAATCCTCTCTGAGCCCACCAGGAGGAATCCATACACAAGAGTCAGCTTTAGCATCCACCTGTCACCTGCAACAGGAGGAATAAAACCCTGAGTACTCAATTGTACTCAACAAGACATACCCGATAGGAGGAAAGAAAAGACTCCAATGATATGCAAGGCTATCTAGCTTATGGGTTTATTGCATATGCAGGAAGCATTACTAAGCGTGCGTCCTTATATTCAATTTTTATTAACAGCCACATTAGTTTATTATCTAATCATTCTATGTAAGCACCTGTACTACTTTCAAGCAGGTGGTAAGCAATCAGAGTTTCTTTTTTCCATCTTTTATCTTTCAGTTCTTACTACGGTGCTAGAGTTAAGACAAGTCATACCAACTCTATGGCGATTCATGAATCAATGTCCCCAGCTAGGTACCCTAAAAACACACGCCCCGCTTGTACCCCAAGGCACAAGTAGGACCAACCCACTACCCTCCTGTCACGGGGTCCAGGTCCCCATCCAAATTAGTACTCCCAGCCCCCGCCCCTGAGCCCCGGACTCAGTGCGGAGCAAGGACCTCCTAACCCAAAAACCACCATGACAGTTGGTCCAAAAAGAGCCAAAACCCATGGCAAGAGAGTAACAAGTCTTCTAAGCGTCCATACCCAAGTATGTGCTCGGGATAATAAGTCTGTGACTTACCTAGCGTCTTATGCAACGGCATGTCCTTAACCGACACTGACAGAGAAAGCAGTGTAAGCAAGCTATGCCCCGTGGACGCAACACACAATTTCTTACACCCACCAATACCCGAACCATATCCCTGCCCGGTCACTATTTTTCCTTTCCAGCATTTATATTTTTCCAAGTGATAATAATACAGTAATATATTTCTATCTCTCACGAGTGACAGACAATCACTCGACTTCTATCGGAGTCCTGTAGCATGACAATCTACACGATCCTATCATACTAGTAAGACTCATAGGATAAAGATATATATGCAAGTGGGTTTCATTCAACTCCTTAAAACTTAATGCACAAATATAATTTAAAGTACAGAAAAGTAGGGGTTATGCAATGGGGCTTGCCTGGGTAAGATATATACTAAAAGTTAGTATCTGCATCTTCAGATCATCCACCAACAACTGAATAGAAAGCCCATTGCATCATCTCTTGGAGAGAATACCATTACACCATCTTCAGATTCCCAATCATCCATCAATTGATCCGTTGATCCATCATCGTACCTATATGATATGCATTGATGCAAATGCATAGATGTAAATAATCAATGATAGCCGAAATGCTTAGAAATCCGATCACGCCTCACAACCTAACGACATAGCTCTAACGCTGGTCTACGTATCCATGTTATCGACTAAGGCATTATTTCCCAACAATTATTTTAGTTATACAATTCCAATGTGTTTTACTCCCTAAACAAGTCAAATTTATGTTTTTGCAATTCCCTAGGAATCTAGAGCAGAGCAGCGCATCAGGTCTTGGCCGACCGGCACTAGATCTGGCCGGGAGGGCTCACCGGAGGAGCGGGGTGGGTGATGAGGCATGCGAACCCCGCACGTGGAGACAACGTGGTCGTGGAGAGCGACCGGGGAGGGCCAAGGCACCCGATGGTGGTAGGGCACGACTACCCATGTCAGTGCGGTTCACCAGCGGCGACGCACGCGCTCCGGCATGGTTGTGGCAACACCAGGTGAACGGAGGGGAAGGGAATGAAGCAAAAGCAAGTTAGGGACGGTCATGACGATCGGTTGGGACGGATAAGGTTGGGACCGTGCCAGCCTTGGTTAGCGGCCATGATGGCCAAGTTCATCGTCGTGGCGACGGCGTTCCAGTGAACTGGCTACGAACTCGGAAGAGCGGAGGGTAGCAAAGGTACCAGGGCATCACCTAGATCTAGCTGCAATAGTTGGTTGGTGCAGTGAAGCCATGGAGGGGGTTGGCCATGTGCAGCAGATAATCATGTCCGTGGCGGCAGAGATGACGCTCCCATCGATCCAACGCATCTTCGGCGAACCATGTGAACAAGAAGAGGATGAGGGCACAGGCGTGGGAGCCTCCTAGCTCGAGCCCACGGCTGCTGCAGAAGCAGCGGCTAGCGACCATGAGCACGACCTACGCAATGGCGAGGAGGAGCAGTGCACCGATGCCGTAGCCTGTGGCAATGTTGGAGTCGCAGATGCGGTAGCCGTACTCCTCGGCGGCGTCTGGGGTGATGGTGGTCTAGCTTCGGCGCTGCACGGTGACCACGCCTAGGCCAAAGGTGATGACGTCCAGGAGGATCACCACCGCCTGCATGATGACGGACGCCATCATGAGCGAGCTAGCCCGACTTGCTCCTGTCGGTCGGTCTCTACTAGCTCGCGGTTGAGCTGCAGGTCTGGACTGGGTACTACTAGGGTGAGCTTGGTGAGCCTCAAGAAGGCAGAGGGCAGGGTAGGCAGCAGCAGGGAGTAGGGAGCACCGGTGTAAGAGGCAAGCAGAGAGACCGAGAGAGCTAGCAAGAGGGGAGGGCGCTTGGAGACAGGGAAAGTAGATGTGAGAGAAAAAGCTAGGAAGCTTGAGTGAGCTCGCTAGACTAATACAGCGCAGACAGACCGACAGCGATAGGCAAGACAAGACCGAGGCAGCAGAAATAGAAAAGGAAGGAAGAAAACAACATGAGTGACTGACCAACTTCATTAACGCCGGGACAGCGCGGCGTGCCTCGATAGCTTTGTAGATCGACGGGACGATGCAAGCAGCAGGCCGACCATCTTTCTTAAAGGCAAAAGACAGTGGCAGCGTAGCAGCAGCAAGGACGCTCGCACAAGGCGTCGGGCGCAGGACAACAGTGGCATGGACAAGATGGTGAATAATTGCCATGCAACGAGTATGTTGTACGTCAGGAAAAATAAATAAAGCAATTGTGATCTCTCTCTCGTTAGTTCGTGCTTTTACACCAATCACGTTAAATTTATAAGGCGGCCAGACGGGCAGCTATCGTGGGTACGTTATTAACTTATCATAGGGACTAAAACGAGTCTATACGTAAAAACATATTACTAGACCAAGGCTTTTCAATAAAGCTTGAATTTAAATCAGATTCAAAGCTATATATATCGTTCTATTTATTAATGGATTTTATTTTATTTATAAAAGTTGTTTTTCATGCTTAATCTAATAGAACAAACCGTTCGATGTCTATTGGCTAGAATTGTCGTTCGACATTCCTAAATATTTTTACGCACCGAGTAATTTAACTTGGTGTTGATTCGAGTCCACAAAACGAAGTCACAAGGATTCACTTATCACATCAGGTATGTTTTAAATCAAAAATCCGAGAAACTCATTCGGAAATTTTTCTTAGACCTAAATCGTGGTTCTAAACAAGATCGTAACACCAGGGTGTTACACTATTGTTATAGGAAAACTCAGCTAAAGTCAAGCATTTATCCCACTTTTCTGAAAAAGGGATGACACAAACCCTCAACATATCCTCGAGTACCTGATTGACTCTTTCTGTCTGACCGTCAGTTTGCGTATGATAAGCAGAATTTATGAGGAGACGAGTACCAATACATTTCTATAGTTGCTCCCAGAAACGAGAGATAAAAACGATCCTCTATCCGAAACAGTGGTAATAGGAACCCCATGTAAGGTTACAATCCGATTAAAATACAGCTTAGCATACTTCTTGGCGGAATACCTTGTATCCACCGGGAGAAAATGAGCAAACTTGGTAAGATGATCCACAATGACCCAAATAGAATCATACCCCTTTGCTGTGCTGGGCAAACCCACAACAAAGTCCATAGAAATATCCTCCCATTTCCAAACAGGGATAGGCAAGGGCTGTAGAAATCCAGGCGTACGCATATGTTTCGTCTTAACCCTTCCACAAATATCACATTCTTAGATGTATTTGGTAATGTCATGTTTCATATTTGGCTACTAATACAAGTGACGCAAATTATGATACATCTTGTTACTTCCCGGATGAATGGATAATTTGGAGTTGTGAGCTTCATCCAAAAAATTTCTCCTAAGCTCATCACTTGAGGGAACCACCAATCGGTTCTGGACTTCACCACACCTTGATCATCAACACTGAAATGAGGACCACGCCCTTTGACAATTAACTTCTTGATATGCGGAATTTCTGAAGCATCTTGCCTTTGCTCTATAATAATTTGCTCAAGTAGATCCGAGACTAGAGCAATATGGGATAGCACCTCAGAATCGTTGAGAGACAAAGGTTCTTCTTCAACTTGATGCGACTTCTGACTTAAGGCGTCAGCCACCACATTAGCTTTTTCAGGATGACAATGAACTTCTAAGTTATAATTTTTTATTAACTCAAGCCACCTCCGTTGCCTCATATTCAACTCGGATTCAGTGAAAATATATTTGAGGCTCTTGTGATCCGTAAAAATATATACTTTATTTCCCAACAGGTAATGTCTCCAAAATTTTAGAGCGTGCACAACTGCAGCCAGCTCTAAATCATGATTGAGATAATTCAATTCATGCTTTTTCAGCTGACTTGAAGCATAAGCGACCACACGTTTGCCTTGCATAAGCACACATCCCAGTCCAGTCCTGTAGGCATCACAATACACATCAAACGGTCTATCAATATTAGGTTGGACAAGAATAGGAGTAGGGATAAGGAACTTGTTCATAGCTTGAAAAACTTCTTCACAAGCCGGACTGAACGACACCGGGGCTGCTTGGCCTCTTATAGGTAGGAGACAACCTTGACAAGTGGGATAGTTTGTCAGCAGAGGCAGAGAGGGGAGTGAGTGCGAGCCACGGGTGAATGGGCCTGAGGCCGGTTTGAGCTGCGGAGGATCTAGCCAAGGGGAATTGTTGCTGATCCGATGGAGCGCCTTGTATCCTTCTTAAATTTTTTTTGTCACGGCTGCTTTGAGGAGGAGAGGCTAAAAGTCAAAAACAAACTTTCAGTTCTCGTTAAACTTTCACCGTAGATCCGTCATTGGCTGGCACACAATAGGAGGAAGCGATAACTGATTTTTGCATCAAACGGAAAATCTATGCTTTGCGACACGACGGCTTGAACAGTGAACCTTCGAATGATGTATTGATGGTGGCACCTTTTCGCAGGACGACCAAAAAGAAATCCCTACACTCGTATTTTGTGATATGTTAAAATAGCGGGAGATTAAGGTGCTCAAGCCATATGAATAACCGAAAAATCAATAAAACGTTCTTAGTCTTCTTCTAATACCTAGAACGTAAAGTTATAACTGAAGACCGGTGCCTAGCCTTTTTTTTTCTCGTCTCGGTCTCGGTCTTGTCTTGATCTTGGTCTTTCGGTCTTGGAGCACGGTTCCCCCTGGTTATCTTCTTCTGTTTTTTCTCTTTTCTTTGGCCATTCCTGCCATTGGCTTCAACGCTCAATGATGTATTGTTTGGTGGCGACCCTTTCGCTAGTGTGGAAACAAATTCCTATATTGTATTGTGATATGCTAAAACAACGAGATTAATAGTTAAATGCATAGATGCTCACTTGTTTATGCAAGGGCATCATCACAGCTTCGGTGCTTTGAAAATGAAGATTAGCTATTAAGAAAATAATCAAGATTGGCAATCCAGATCGACCTAGCGGTGTCTGGCAAAGTTAGTGGAAGATTCATGGCATGTGAGGCAGCGTGGAGCTTGAGACTACCCGGCTGGCTAAGATGGCGGCATGTTCCCCCTCCACCGCGCAGCAGGCATGTACTGCATCCCCTTTAAAAAACTCGAGAAAGATAGGAACTATTGTAAAAAAATATTGAAAACGTTATACACTTGCTTTAGAAAAGCTAAGAGGACCAAAGGAAGGCTGCAAAAGGCGAGCTCTAATTGAGGATTAGCATACGATCAAAGCAGGCGTAAAAGAATGAGCGGCGATGCTTTATTTCCGTTTATAGAAAACCTCGAGAGAATTCCAAATTGCAGGTGTCATTTGCCAAGACGAAAAGTCCGGCTTTCGTTTAGAAAAGTGTTTGGGTGGTTTCGGTCGTGTCGACCCACCACCACCTCCCTCTCCCTCCAAGTCGACGACGATCAGAGCTAGAGAGAGAAAGTTATGCCAAGGTTTGGTACGCGTCGTTCTCGGCTGTGGGGGCACATATAGATGCAGGCACAAGCATCGCAAACACAAACGAGAAGTCGGCATCGTCAAGTAAGTCACGCTGTCACGGTAGTGACTTTTCATACGGTGAGACGTCACGAGAAGTAAAGAAGAAAGGGACAGGTCGCAGTCGCACACCCCCCTTGGCCATGTGGGCAGTTTTAGCCCTATGCCTTGTTTAGATCACCTCCAAATTCCAAGTTTTTTCATTCTCTCTTCATCACATTAATTTTTAGACGTATATATAGAGCATTAAATGTAGATAAAAAAATAACTAATTGCACAATTTGGTTGTAAATCACGAGACGAATCTTTTAAGCCTAGTTAGTCCATAATCGGACAAAGTTTGTCAAAAACAAACGAAACGTGCTACAGTGTCCGGATTATAAAAATTTACAATCTAAACAAGGCCCTAGTTTAGTTCACACTCCAAAGCTTTACACCCTCACGTGGAATATTTAAACACGTATTAAATATAGACTAAAATAATAATTAATTATATAGCTTACGACTAATTTATGAAATTAATCTTTTAAATCTAATTAGTCTATAATTTGACAACAAAGTACTACAGTAACACATATGTTAATAATAAATTAATTAGACTTAATAAATTCGTCTCGTGATTTATTGATGAATTATGTAATTTATTTTTTATTTAGCACCACCTTTATATACACCTCCGTTTAAACATGGCCTTATACTGGCTCCTGTTCGAGACGCAAGCTGGCACAGTACGACCGCTGGGGCTGTAGATCAAACAGCAGGAGCCAGGCCTCGAGTTTATCGCCGTGCGTGTCCTTACCACAAATCGTGGACTGTATGTAGAAGTGGCATTGAAAATCCAGGTTTTAAAGTTCACGATGTCACGTGTCACTTAGAGGGTTTGAATATTAATAATTAAATAAGTTACACATGTTTACTGTAGCATCATATTATTAAATTATGAATTAATTAGGTTTAAAAAAATTATCTTGTAAATTAGTTTCGATCTGTGTATTTACTTTTATAATTAATTTATATTTAATACTTTATATATATATATATGCCCAAGTATTTGATGTGACGGGGCTAAAGTTCAGTACCAGAAAATAAACAAAGCAATTGAGCAGCAGACCCGTGATGGAGTAGCTATCCAGGCGCTGCAGCTGCAGGCGCGGAAACTACTGTAGGCAGATATCTGCCACGGAAAAGCATTCAAAGAGTGACCAGATCACTGATAAGCAGGTTTGCCGGGGCACGAACGACGAATTCATGGACTTGTCGCGTACCCCAGACGCAACGATCGGTTGATGTGCCGTCAAGGTCGCAGGGGCGGTGTTTTCTCCGTGAGTCCGTGTGCGTGGAGTGCGCTGGCGCTTGGCGGGGACGACCGGCCAGGCGGGCGAGTCTCGGCTGAAGGCGCCGGGGCGCAGGTCGGCACAGCAGGTTCGCGGAGGAGTCTCGAATAAAATTGGAGCGAAACGGCACGACCGCGAGCGCCGATCGGCCGATCGGGGCGACGGGAGTTTCTTCTTCCTGCAACAATGGCAAGTTTGGAATTAGTAGTCGGAAAGTTGGCAAATTGCTCATGAGTTGTAACTTGCAAGAAGCCTTGTTTTGTAAAGTTTTAGGGTTACATTAGGTGTTCGGATACTGATAAAAAAATAAATTACAGAATCCGTCGGTAATCCGTGAGACAAATTTATTAAGCCTAATTAATCTATTATTAGCATATCTGTTACTGTAGAACCATATTGACAAATCATGGATTAATTAGACTTAAAAGATTTGTCTTATAAATTAATCATAAACTATGTAATTAATTATTTTTTAGTCTATATTTAATATTCTATGTATGTATTCAAATATTCGATTTGATTGGAAGTAAATTTTAAAAGATGAATTAAACATGGCCTGAATGTACTTAGGACGTGACATCTTGTCGTCCATGGGTCTGCTTTTCCGGTCGCTGATGGAAAGTTCAACCCCGTCTAGTTTTATCTAATCAGCCCTCGATTAGTTGGAGAAATTTGGATTTTGGGACTACTGTAGCATGTTCGTTTTTATTTGATAAATAGTGTTCAAACATGGACTAATTAGGCTCAAAACGTTCGTCTCGCAATTTCCCACCAAACTATGCAATTAGTTTTTCTTTTCGTCTATATTTAATACTTCATGCACGGGTCACAAACATTCGATGTGACAGATACTGTAGCAACTTTTTGAAAGTTGGGATGGAACTAAACAAGGGCTCATTATCATGAGATGTACCGTGCCAAAATAATAACTGGAAGGTTCAAGTCTGGTGTAAGTCAAACCGATTAAAATTTGGTAACAATTATAAGAAAGAACGTGAACATTTATTGCGTCAAATAAGCCTAATTAATAGTATAAAAATATATTGCGTGGTAAGTCTAATACTTGTTTGGTACCATATATAAACATTAGTATGTTTATATAAACTTAATCAAATTTCAAATAGCGTGACTTAAAACAAATTTAGAACATTGGCTAATTGGGACGGACGGAGTAATGTTTAGCTATCCCTTCCGGATCTCAGTGAAGAGGGGGTCTTGCAACAACTACTAGGAATTAAATTATTGAGAAACAAACCATTTTGCATCTAGAAAAAAAGGCACATTTCAATTTCGGTCTAAGTTGGTGAAGATGAAATCAACTTTCTTAAACATGGGTCCTCGCTTAAGGTTGGCCATTCTCAGAAAATTGATTCAAATTAAGAAGATGACAAGATAATAATAAATGTTGTTTTTGCAATGATGATGAGATAACTAAACATCATCGTTTAATTAAATATATCGCCTTTGGTACAGATTATTCTAATAAATAATATCACATATATGTTTGACTCTTCTTGGTTGCAAGGAGTCAAACAAAAACAAAACACCTATTCGTAGCAGGTTTATTAGTGCACACTGATTAGAATGTTTCGGTAATGTTTTATATTCTTCTAGACATTTTTCCTATTTTCATAGAGCTAAGTCAAAATTTTCCTATTTTTTTGGTTTCTCATCTCCCAATATGTTTGTAGCATTTTTTCATAAATTTTGAAAGTTTACATACCTAGTGAACTTGATATTTTTTTGTGGTTTACAAACCTTATGAGTGTTTAAATTCTTTTTCTATACTTAATATTAAAAAGGCAAAATTTCTCTCCACCCTTTTTTTCGTTCGGCCCTCCCTTAACTAATTTCATGAATATGGAAACTGTATATAGCCCTTCTCTTTATATAACAGTGCAGGACTACTTAAGCTAGTCTAGATATATAGATAGGAATTTTAATCCAATTAGATCTCGAGTAGGATCCTAATCAAATAGAAAACGATAATAATATTGTGCGAGCGTCCATACCGTCCAGACGGACCCCGCACGACTCGACCGACCGTGCACTTGCCTTATCCGCTCAACTCCCTCCCATTCCGTCCCGTGACCGCCGCACCTAGTCTCTCGCTCTGCTCGCCCGCTCCTCCTCCCCGCTCCTCCGCACCCACTTTCTCGCTGCTACGTCTCGTACCAAAGCATTGCAGTTAGCCTGTACCCAAGCTGTAACTGACGGATCCACCTAACGAAAGGTCCCAGCGGCACTACTCCAGAGCTCATCACCATGTTGCTGACATATCTTGCTCAAAATCTCAAAGGCTTCCACATGTGCACCTTCCCAAGGGGACTTCCCCTTGGACTTAGCTCTCCATTCCTGCCACTGCGGTGGCTGTGCATGAGCGGGAATGGCCACCTACACCTCGTACCATGGCTGCCCTCCACGTACTCCTGTGTCCAAAAGTAGCGAGACGGCTCCGTGTACCCCATGAAGTGTAACACCCTCCAAAGCAAAGCGGGGGTGACAAACAAACCCAGGAACATATCGTTCCCAGTCGGTGCTCCTAGTGCTGCCATCTATACCAAAAATGATGCAACTCTTGTAAGAACAAGTCTTGTGTTAGAAAAGACTTATTTTATGCGATAAAAACTTATAAGGGGAGGAACAATGCAAAAAATGTAAATGAATGAGTTATCATGATGCATACACGTTCTGTACGTCCTCACAAACTTAGAAAAAAATTAAGGTTCTAACGATATACACGGTGGCATACATACATTCTCTCATAATATAAGCGTAACTAGTTGGGCTACACGTTTCGCTGTTAGTGTACCTACAGAAGAATTTTATTTTAGCCCAACCCCACAATTATATATCAAGCAGAAAACGTCGCATGGGTTATGTGCTAACATCAGTGGTGGCATGGTGGAGACATGCTTGGCGGTGAAGCGCGCTTTGTAGGTTGCCTCTACATTGATATGTCAGTAACTAAAGTCTTAATAGTTTTAATAATATGAATTATGAATTTTTATGAGTCGTCAAAGTAAGTCATAAAAACTCAGTATTTAACTATACTAGCACATGGATAGAATGGAAATTAAGGTTATGATATATTCACAAGTAAATATTTTTGGGCTTAATAAGATGATCTACAGACTTTTATGAGTTCTCATAATAAGTCACAAAACTCGATATTTAACTATTCCAACACTTGGATAATATGAAAATTATAGTTATGATATATTTTGAGTAAATATTAGTGTTTTTGTTATCATTTGCTCTCTCCCATACTTTTATGAGTTAGAGTATTGTGTTAAGACAGGGCGGGGAGTTCGATTCCAAAATAAATTGAAATGCATGACCCGATCATTGGATAAAACATCAAATGTCCTTTACATATATGAATTCGAGTAGAGTGTGTCCGGACATGTTATAGAGTTTGATTCTAAGATGAATGAGAACACATGACGCGATTGTTGCAACGCACGGGTATTTTTGCTAGTAGTTATAAATGATGAAACAGGCTTGAAAACCACTTCTTACCAAGACAAGGACACAATTTAGTTGTTTAAACAGGCCCACGAGAAAAGGCCCATTTTCTATTGTTTCATTGGCACTTGGCCCAAAATATGCTGGAGTCACGTAAACATGTGCTAGAGGATTAGTTTGGCACTAATTGGATCCGTGGACCAGATTCTAGCCCGAAGATCGTACTGTGCACAATGCTTTTGGACGGAAGCCCACTTATCTGCCGTTTGGGCCTTTTGGGTTGTGTGATCTACGTACAGCTTATATCGGTCTCTCTCTCTCTCTCTCTCTCTCTCTCTCTCTCTCTCTCTCTCTCTCTATATATATATATATATATATATATATATATATATATATATATATATATATATATATATATATATATATATATAGGGAGAGTATATTCAGTAGCCAGCTACAAAATAAGTTATTTTGTAGCCACCTCCATTTACGATAATTTTATATACTAATTTACGATAATGTCAATACATATTTACGATAGTTGGGTTACTATAACACATGGCGATATTTGCCATAACGTTATAGTAAACCACTTAGTAAGGAGTTACTATAATCTCATAAATTAACATAGTAATTATCGTAACTCAAAGTGGCTACAGAATAAGTTATTCTATAGCCAGCTGCAGAGTAGTAGTTCTATATATATAGCCACTTTGAGTTACGATAATTACTATGTTAATTTATGAGATTATAGTAACTCCTTACTAAGTGGTTTACTATAACGTTATGGTAAATATCGCCATATGTTATAGTAACCCAAATGTCGTAAATATGTATTGACATTATCGTAAATTAGTATATAAAATTATCGTAAATGAAGGTGGCTACGAAATAACTTATTTTGTAGCTGGCTACTGAATATACTCTCCCTATATATATACACAGTTTGCTAAAAAAATGTATGTACATGTACAATTGTACACGCAACAACGCACCAAAACTGTGGCGAGAAGCCGAGAAATGCAGTACAGATATTTTTTTTCTTTTGTGAAAAGAACAGCAGGAGATTTTTGTCGCAGAATCGATCAATTTATAAGAGTACAAGTACAATGATAGCCCGCAAGCGGTCGCACTGTCATACTTGAACCCATATAAATCCGGTAGTCCGTCGAGACCACGACGGGTCTCGATAAACGATTTACAACAACCAAAATCGTACATGATTCAACATACATGCCACATATTATATAAAGTTCACAGATACATTTCATCATCAGAGTACGAATAAAAGTTATTACAAACTGAGTTTGATAGATAAAGCGGAAGCAAATAAGTTCGAAAATAAAGTTTCCAACATAGTTTGATACAGTGCCAAGTAGGATCATGGTCCACAAAAACAAAGATAGAGATTAATAAAGAAGCCTGCCCAAGGCTTACTCCTCATCCATGGCGGGATAGAAGCAACTCTTGCAATAACCATGATACACAGTGCCATCTGCAACAATGGGAAATAAAACCCTAAGTACGAGAAGGTACTCAGCTAGACTTACCCGTCATAAACCAGAAATAAAATGACTCCAAAGATTATGCAAGGCTGTATAAGTGGGAATAGCTTGACAACATTTTGCATAAAGGCAATTAACTTAGTTGTACAATTTGGATTTCTTTATCAAGTTAATTATAACTATCCATTTCTAGATTAGCAACTATCCTGTGTCAAACATGTGGTATATCGTTTAAAAGCATACAATAGTAACCATAACAGGTATTGTACTTCTATATTCATCCGAACCATCATGTTCCATAACACAGTTACTACGATGTTGGGACTAGCCAAGTTTCTCACTATCCGGGAGAGACGGCGATTTGAATCGATTTCAACCAACTGGGAATTTATTCCTAACACAAACCCAGATATGCCGCGCGAAGGCAGCCTTAGGTCACCTTTGGTACAACTCAGGTCCACATTTCGCGGGTCCATACCGCACCGCACAATCTAGAACACCAGATGCCACTACGTTCAGGCCTAGCCTGCCCTTGGGCTCAGTCTGATCATTCCCCGGAAGGAGCGCACAACAGAACGGGTCCCGGCCTGAGTTGAATTACTCGGCTTCATGGTCGGAACGAGTTATCCGGCCAGCTAAGTGAGAGGCATGCGTTCAATCTTGTCAGAAGCGCCAACAACGGTACGGTCCTTAATCGACACAGACAGGGATAGATCCACACCAAAGACCTCCATGTCTTATTGCTTCTCTATCAACATCCCGCCCAGTCTCGATTTTCTTTTACCCCATGGTTCTGTTCCACGATAGCAAATATAGTCAATCGTGCTCTGGTATCCACCTATATCTCGCAGGTGACAGGACATCACCCGACTTCTACCAGTCTAAGCATGGCTAAGCATATATTCGATCCTAGACCTATACCGGTTGAAGGTGTAATATCTGGATAAGGAATTTATATGCATCAAGTGGTTCCATTCAACTCTTATAACCTAATGCATCAATCATAAATATTTATGTAATCATTTATAAAATACGGGGAGACTTAGAATGCTCTAGGGCTTGCCTCGCAGAAAGGAAGTGGGGCGGTGGTCAGGACACTCCGGAAGCTCTTCAGGATTCTGCTCCACGCCTTCGGGAGCTGCGACTTGAGGATTCTCCTACTGGTCCCCTTCCTCTACTTCGTCGAATTCCAGCAACGTTATTTTTTCTTCCGATCCTAGATGCATGAATATGGCATAAGATATCGTGAATGCATATATGTTAACAAGTGCATCATATTCTACTGAGTAGGTGCATATCTCTTCTTGATTATGTAACTAATTACTTCGACAATGCATATACTACTTCACAAACAACAGCTACTTATTTTACTCATAATTGGAGTTCTAAATATCCAAATGCAGTGATCCTAGACTTTCTGGAAAGCTTATAAAATTACCTACAACTTTGTTATTAACTATTTTTACAGCAAACATCATTTTTTCATGCAACTTATCAAACTCCAGAATCTATCCGGAATCCTTCCAATTTGCATTACAAAGTAACAATACTTCTATTTCATGTAATCATTCAAAGTTTGACAACACAAAGTCTACCAACAGTTTAAGCATACCATATACATTCAAGACAATATAATGGTGAAGCCCAAACTATTTATTTAAATGCCTTTATTATTTTATTGAGATATTTAGGTTAAATAATAAACATATACCAGATGTACTTCATAAATTCTCAAAAATTTACAGTGCTTTACTAAGGTTACTAAAAGACTACTGTAAAAGTTTCATGCCATTTTATATAGTAAAACATTCTATACAAAAATGACAAGATAGAAAGGCTTAAAGTAGCATAAATAGAAAACCCTAGTGAAAAGTGTCAAGCAACAGATTTCCTATATTTTTTATCATCCTTATGGTACTAGGATATCCCCCAATAAATTTCATGAATAATGGATTCATAAATAATTTATAAAAATTCATACAAGGATTCACTATTTATAAAAGAAAAATCTATAACTATGAATCTTCACATGCACTGATCCTCAAATTTTTACCAGAGCTCATATATGTTAAGAATAGCTTACCACAAAAATTTCATAATTTTTGGAGCACAGGAACTCTAGATATAAAATAAACAAGTTTACATGCATTCAAAAACACATTTCAAATCTCTATTTAAATCTCCCAAAATTTCTACAGTAAGTGTCAAGAATATATTTTTCTTAAATACTTTACTTCCTAAGGAACACTACACAATTTATTGCACAATTTTTGAAGCTACCAAACTAGAGATCTAAAATTCACAAAACACATGAAATCTGAAGTCAAAATTAACTAGTTTTCAATACTGCTGTCGCTGACCGGTGGGACCCGCTGACAGATGACCCCACATGTCATCGAGACAAGAACAGAGCAGGCGGCGCTACTCTACTGGCGTGGCCAGAGCTCGCCGACGGCGAACCTACCGGTGGTGACATCTTCGCACGGTGATCTACTTGACCTCGCGCACACATTGCACTACTTGGTGGGACCTCTCGTCGGTGCTAGCAACGGCGGCAGCGTCAATGGCGGGGCGGAGGTGCGGGTCAATGGTGTTACGCCGGTGGAAGCTACGACGACTCGACCTAGAGCTTGGACGAGCATAACTGAGCTACGGCGAACCTATCTAGCGCTCTAGCGTGGCCTGCAGTGGTCGGGTTGGGTCTGACCACGACGACGGAGGTGGCGACGGAGCTCCGGTGAGCTCGCGCGTGGCGCTGCGGCTTACCGAGCTTTATCAGCGGGCGCTGGGAGGAGTAGTGGGGTGCTGGGGAGGCGGTGGTGCTGTTGCGGTGATGGAGAAGCGGCTAGGCTAGCCGGTGACTAGCAACGGCGATGGCGGCGAGCGACGCTCCTGCTGTGGGCGCTGCTAGCTACGAAGGAGAAGGCGCAATGCAAAAATGGAGGCGCGGCTGAGTGCAGGCAGTAGCTGGGGTGATAACGCGCGCGCTGCCCTACCTTGGCCACACGCGGTGGGGCTCTGATGACGCGCGGCGTCCGCTGGCCACCACGCGGCGCGCGGACTCTGTTCCGGTCGGCCACCGAACGGCGTCGATCAGTCGATTCAGTGTATCAAGCCGAGCCTGACAACGCATTTTGGCGCGATGAAAACTTCGTGATCGTGGACTTTCAGCAAAAATTTTGTACATCAAAGTTGAAGTATAATGCACTAGCTACAACTCTTGTTCAAGGATCTAGTTCTAGTTCTCAACCAATATCGAGTAATATCGTCCTAAAGATCAGCTAGTCAGGCTGTCAGTCGATATGACTTAGGAAAATTTCATAAGTGTTGAAATGTTGATTTTACTGATTTTTGTGATCCAATTTCACACATGTTAGGAGCTGAATCAGTTAATAACCCAAAAATAAAAGTTGTTCCTTATAGCAAATACTACAACTTTGCTTTAGTGATCTCCTCCATGCAAGGTCTCGAACACCTAGTTCAAATTTGGTCAAACATGTCACATTTAAATGATGATACACTTCAAAGCATGGCTTAATGACCTAATTACCCTTAACCATGAATATCAAAGTTGTTCATAATGATACTCTAAACATGTTTACTCAATTTGCAAGGTCATTCAATCATTTCATGTATTAGTCACTCATAGAGCTATTTAATCTAATCACATGAAACATGGCTTAAGGGCTTGATCATGGGAAGTGACATTCATGAACCATGTTCCCTTTGCTAACCTATGTATTGCCAATATATTTTTGTGACTCAAATCAACCATCTACATGTATCCACTCATGATCATATGCACAGACACATGGAGTCATGAAATAATGAGAAAAGTTGCATATGTTCAAAGAAACATGCGATAACAAGCAAATATTGCAGATGTTTCAATCCAATGTTTCAATTATAAATGCTTGTTTATGAATGCTTGATGATCATGCTCATGTTATGCAAGTCAAGTTATGCAAGGCTAACACCCGAGGTGTTACAGCCCCTCCCCCTTATAAAAATCTCGTCCCGAGATTTGCAAGACCTACCATTCTTGGAAAAAGGCGGGATAAACTTCTCGTAGATAATCTTCTCTTTCCCACATAGTATCTTATTTACTATGATTGTTCCACACCACCTTATAAAACTTAATAATCTTACTCCGTGTTACTCTTTCCAACTCTTCTAACACTCGAATTGGCTTTTCTTCATAGGTCAAATCCGATTGAAGCTGCACATTGGTGGGTGCAATGGCTTCTTCAGGTACTCGAAGACATTTCTTCAACTGAGAAACATGGAAGACATCAAATATTGCACTCATCTCTGGTGGAAGTTGTAACTTATACGCAACATTTCCTTTCTGTTCCAAAATCTTGTATGGCCCTACATATCTTGGTGAAAGCTTCTTTTTCATCCCAAATCTCTTCACACCTTTCATGGGTGATACTCTCAAGTATACATAGTCACCCACTTCAAAAGTCAGTAGTCTTCTTCTTCTATTGGCATAACTCTTTTGTCTCGATTGAGCTGCCTTCATATGCTGTTGGATGATACGTACTTGCTCTTCGGCTTCATTGACAAAGTCAATACCAAAGTATCTCCTTTCACCGGGCTCAATCCAATTCAATAGAGTTCTACATTTTTTGCCATACAATGCTTCAAATAGAGCCATTTTGATACTCGCTTGATAACTGTTGTCATAGGAGAACTCAGCTAAAGGTAACCATTTCTCCTATGAACCTTTTGAAGATATAACATAAGCTCTAAGTAAATCTTCTAGGATTTGGTTCACTCGCTCTGTCTATCTTGAAGTTTGCAGATGGTATGCCAAACTTCTGAATAGCTTGGTTTCTAAAGCCTGGTGTAAGTGCTCCCAGAAATGAGCTATGAACTATGGTCCTCGATCTGAGATTATAGTCCTGGGTACTCCATGCAGTCTCACGATCTGGGAAACATATATCTCAGCGTATTTCCCAACTATATACCGTGTGTTCATGGGTATAAAGTGTGCTGACTTGGTGAGACGATCAACAATAACCCATATTGAATCGTGACCTTATGGCGTCATTGGAAGGCCGGTGATAAAGTCCATGTTGATTTTCTCCCATTTCCAACCTGGAATAGGCAATGGCTGAAGTAATCCAGTGGATTTCATATGAACAGCTTTTACTCTACTGTAGTTATCACACCTAGCAACATAGGCTGCGATCTCTTTCTTCATCTTAGTCCACCAAAAACGGGTTTTCAAATCTTGGTACATCTTACTACTACCCGGATGGATAGACAATTTGGACGAGTGAGCTTCATCTAAAATTTGATTCCTTAGCTCACGGTCTTTTGGTACCATAAGTCGGTCCACAAACCATAATATACCTTTTTTGTCCAATCTAAAATGTTTGGTTTCTTGCTCTTGCATTTTTCTCTTGATGTGACTTATTCCTACATCTGTCTGCTATAGCTCTATGATTTCGCTCTCAAGTGAATAACTAATCATGATATTGTGTAGTATAGCAGGATGTAATAAGTTGAAACCATCTTCCAATAATGCTTTTATAGGGTTGCAATGAGACTTTCGGCTGAGTGCATCTGCTACTACATTAGCTTTACCCGGATGGTAATGCACTTCTAAATTGTAGTCATTAATCAATTCTAACCATCTTCGTTGTCTTATGTTCAGCTCTGGTTGGGTAAAGATATACTTGAGACTTTTGTGGTCAGTATATATATGACATACATTGCCCAATAAATAATGTCTCCATATCTTTAATGCATGAACAACTGCTACAAGTTCTAAATCATGGGTAGGGTAGTTGACTTCATGCTTTCTCAATTGCCGAGAAGCATATGCAATAACTCTTCCTTCTTGCATAAGCACACACCCCAAACCTATTCCCGATGCATCACAAAATACATCAAATGGCTTTTCAATGTCTAGTTGTGCGAGCACAGGTGCTGTAGTCAACAAAGTTCTGAGGGTGTGAAAAGCTGCTTCACATTCTGGTGTCCATTTGTACTTCTCATCTTTTTGAAGTAATCTGGTCATAGGCTTAGCTATCTTTGAGAAATCTGGAATGAACCGACGATAATATCCTGCTAACCCTAGAAAACTACGAACTTCATGAACCGAAGTTGGGGCTTTCCAATCCATGACCTCTTGTACTTTTGATGGGTCTACAGAGATTCCATCTCTTGATAAGATGTGACCTAAGAAAGGTACTTTACTCAACCAAAATTCACATTTGCTAAATTTTGCATATAGCTTATGCTCCCTCAATCTAGATAAAACAATCCTCAGATGCTCTTCATGATCTGACTCATTTTCTGAATAAATCAATATATCATCGATAAACATGACCACAAACTTGTCGAGTTCGGGCATGAATACTGAGTTCATCAGATACATGAAGTAGGCTGGAGCATTTATTAGTCCGAAAGACATAACCAAATACTCATATAAGTCATACCTAGTAGAGAAAGCAGTTTTAGGTATATCCTCCGATCTGATCTTTATCTAATGGTAGCCTGATCTCAAGTCAATTTTGGAGAATACATTTGCCTTCGCTAGCTGATCGAACAAGATGTTGATGCAAGGCAATGGATATTTGTTCTTGATGGTCACAGCATTGAGTGGTCTGTAATCTACACACATTCTCAGTGACTTGTCCTTCTTTTTCACAAACAAGGCTGGACATCCCCATGGAGATGAGCTAGGTTGGATAAGACCCTTGTCCAATAGATCTTGCAATTGAACCTTAAGTTCCACTAACTCATTGGGTGGCATTCTATAGGGCCTTCTTGATATGGGTGCCATACCTGGCACTAACTCGATCTTAAATTCCACCTCCCTATCAGGTGGTAAGCCTGGTAACTCTTCTAGAAATACATCTAGAAACTCACAAACCACTGGGATATCACAAAGTGTGGTGGTTTGGATAGCACAAGCAAAATGTTGGAGTTTGAAATTGCAGGAGAGTGGTACTAGAAAAGCATTCCCTCCCATGGGTTCTCTCAACATAATAGTATGGGTGCTAGTGTCAATAAGAACATCATGATCCTTCATCCAATTCATGCCTAAGATTACACTTATTGATAACCCGGGCAATATTATCAAATCCGTGGTGTACTCTCTCCCTTGTATAGAGATGAGCACATTTTTACTATCTTTTTTGGTAGAAATAGTACCCCCTACTGAACTTATATTATAACCCCCTTTGCTTACTTCAATTATTTCTTGATCATGTCTAGATGCAAATGCTTGACTCATAAATGAATGAGAAGCTCCTGAATCAAATAAAACAACAGCGGGATGCTTGTTGATGAGAAACATACCAGCCGTGACAACTTCTCCAGCGGGCACTTCCTCAACAGTGGTATAATGCACGTATCCCGGACATGCCCTTGCGTTCGCCTGCCTCTGATTATTCTAATTTGGGTTGCCATTCTTCTTGGGGTGGGGGCATTCCTTGGCCCAATGACCCATTTGGTTGCAGTTGAAACATGGCTGATTATTCCTAGGTCCTGTGGAGCTTCCCTGACTGCCAGTCCCTTTTGGTAAGGCAATAGTGAATGCCTTACGAAATGGTTTCTGTGTCCTGTTATTATGAGCTTTAGGTGGTGGAGGCCTAAACTTGGGTGTAGGTAGACGAAATTGTGGCCTAGCTGTGATAGGCGCTTTTGACTGGAAAGATCCAGAGGCACCTGCCTCATATGCCCTCTTGCGACCCTTAGCAACGACATGCATGTTATTGTGGTTTTCTTGAGTCAAGGCATCACTAATAAACTCATTGTACATGGCACACCTAGAATTGGCCATGGTCTTCATCAGTTTGGTACCCAGACCCCGCTTGAAACTCTCTATCTTTTTCTCCTCGGTATCCACAAAACCTGGAGCATATCTGGATAGGTTGTTGAATGCGTGCATATATTCTGTGAGGGTCTTCGTTCCTTGAGTGAGCCTCATAAATTTAGCCGCTTTCATGCGCATTAGGCCCGGGGGAATATGATGTCCCCTAAAAGCCAGCTTGAACTGTTCCTAGGTCACTCGTGCATTAGCAGGCAGAGACGACAAGAAATGTGTCCACCAGATCCCTGCTGGTCCTTGCAGCTGATGAGAAGCATACTCAGCTTTCAGATGCTCTGTGACCCTCAGCAGATGAAATTTCTGCTCAATGGTGTTGAGCCACTCGTTAGCCTACAGTGGTTCCTCAGCCACCTTGAAGATTGGAGGCTTCATATCCAGAAATTCCTTGAATATACTGTGCTGATTTGGCTCAGCCCCTAGTTGATGTGGGTGGCCACGAGCAGTGTTTTGCGCGATGAGGCGCAGAGTTTCTTCCATTGTCCTTTGGCTCCCTAAGAACTGGGTAAAGAACTCCTGAGCGAATGGCGGCGGCGGTGGTGGTAAGTCATCATTATTGCCATCCTAGCTGCCACTAGCTCCAGCACGGGTGCGCGTCATCTGCGAAGTTGTAACAGTAAGCGATTATTTGTTGATGTCAAGAGATTACAGATGAATTATGTACTCATGCCAAACTAAAATTACTAGGGAGAATCTTAATTTCATACAAAACAAAGGCATAATCATTCATTCTCGCAACATGACACCACCAATTTGACCACTTATCGTGCTCATATCGCATGCAAATTTAAATCGTGCTCACCAACAAAGGACTGGAATTGCATTGATGTTTAACCAAACATGTGATAGTCATGCGATTAACAATATTACATGATAGTCGAATTACCAATACCAAATTCAAACTATAGGTCCATTACATGAATAAAGGTGATACATCAGCCCTTCCACTAAGTACTAAGCGATTTAATCCTCATCGTGATCACTATCGAGGTCAAAGATAGGATCCTCTCCTCCCTCAGGCTCCACTTCTACCTCTTCCTCGTCCTCCTCTAGATCCATCTCTATGGCTCCAGGCGGAATGTAAGGGTGGAGCTGGTTATTCAGCTGATGAACCTCCTCATGTAGGTTGTTGTTGTACTCTTTCGCATTGGTCAGCTGCTGCTCTACCTCAAACTGTCGAGCTCTCAGAACATCTTCCGTGGACCAGGCTTCATTCCTCTGGTGAGTTAACTGAGCCATCTCTGCATTGAGCCTCTCAATCTTGGCGTCGTGCTCCCTCTGAAGCTGACGTCGGTCCTCGTGGGCATGACCAAGAGTACCAGACACACGTCTTAGGCTACCTTCTACTCCATCTAACACCTTCATCACTACGAACATGGCGCTCATGGCAGGGTTATCACTGTTCTACCCTTCTGCTGCACCAATCTCCAAGGATCTTCCTCTTGCCTGCTGCCATGAGTCAGTGGAGGGGTTGCCCCTCGGAAAGACTCCAACCAAAGCGGCTGCCAGCTCCTGAGGAAAATGATCCATGATATCCCTCAGTATCCCAAAGGCTGCCCTGTTAGCTGCTTCTTCAGCAGTCCTGCTAGTTGACTCATAACACCAACCTGTCCACTCAGAACCGTCATCTCAGGGATGAACAACGGCCTCCACAGTAACCAAGAGACCCTCCCCAAACTGCTCATTTGCCTAGAAGTAGCGGAGCTCCATTCCATTAGGATAGCCTACATAGCTGAGCACTCTCCACAAGAGTGTAGGCATCCTAAACTCTCCAAGAAATGTGTGGCGTTGATGGGTACGTGGAGCAAGCTGACGGCGGGGAGCTCTGCCTCTGGTGGACTTGCGAGCGGTCTGCTTTGTGCGTGCCATCTGCACCATTAACATGTACCACTTGGTGAGAGACTATGCCATAATGGAGAAGAGTTACATATCCGAGTAAGAAATTTATAAGGGGAGAAACAATGTAATTATTTATTATCATGATGCATGCACGTTCCGTACGTCCTCACAAACTTAGGAAAAAATTATTTCTAACGGTAGACATGGTGGCATACATACGTTCTCTCATGTATAACGTAACTAGTCGAGCTATACGTGTCATTGTTAGTGTACCTGCATAAGATTTCATTTCAGCCCTAAACCCATAATGAAATATGTAGAATATAATAGTAAATACTTCCATATATGTATACCCATACATATACTTCCGTATCAATCTACCCGACAATAATTTAAACCCATAATTAAATACGTACCATATACACATGTAAGCATGCATACATAGCCATACCAAAGCTAACTCTCCCCGACCGCATGCTCACATCTTGCGGTCATGTTACTTATCATCTTACCTTGGCGTAGAGGCAATTGATCCATACATTACCACTCAAGGGAATGGCATCCATATAATAGCACGCCGTATGGACGACGAAGTAAAAACTCCCATGTTAGTACTTAAATAGCCACCTAATAGTCCTTAATTTGGGCATAAGGAAAGTGATCATTGGCACACTTTAGATTTCAAATACCTATAATATAACTATTAGTTGCTAGAGAAGGGTTTTTGGAAACAAAAACTTTTGTTTTAAATACACATGTGACAATTAACGTTAAATCTTGCTCCGATAACAGCTGTCGTAGAACCGACCAATTTATAAGAGTACAAGTATAATGGCAGCCCGCAAGCGGTCGCACTGTCATACTTGAACCTATATAAACCCGGTAGTCCGTCGAGTACCACGACGTGTCTCGATAAATGATTTACAACAACCAAGATCGTACATGATTCAACATACATGCCACATATTACATAAAGTTCACAGATACATTTCATCATCAGAGTACGAATAAAAGTTATTACAAGCTGAGTTTGATAGATAAAGCAAAAGCAAATAAGTTCGAAAATAAAGTTTCCAACATAGTTTGATATAGTGCCAAGTAGGATCACGGTCCACAAAAGTAAAGATAAAGATTAATAAAGAAGCATGCCCAAGGCTTACTCCTCATCCACGGTGGGATAGAAGCAACTCTTGCAATAACCATGATACACAGTGCCATCTGCAACAATGGGAAATAAAACCCTGAGTACGAGAAGGTACTCAGCTAGACTTACCCATCATAAACCAGAAATAAAATGACTCCAAGGATTATGCAAGGCTGTATAAATGGGGATAGCTTGACAACATTTTGCATAAAGGCAATTAACTTAGTTGTACAATTTGGATTCCTTTATCAAGTTAATTATAACTATCTATTTCTAGATTAACAACTATCCTGTGCCAAACATGTGGTATATCATTTAAAAGTATACAATAGTAACCATAACAGGTATTGTACTTCCATATTCATTCGAACCATCATATTCTATAACATAGTTACTACGATATTGGGACTAGCCAAGTTTCTCACTATCCGGAAGAGATGGCGATTTGAATCGATTTCAACCAGCTGGGAATTTATTCCTAACACAAACCCAGGCATACCGTGCGAAGGCAGCCTTAGGTCACCTTTGGTACAACTCAGGTCCACATTTCGCGGGTCCGTACCGCGCCGCACAATCTGAAACACCAGATGATAGGACGTTCAGGCCTAGCCTGCCCTTGGGCTCAGTCTGATCGTTCCCCGGAAGGAGTGCACAACAGAACAGGTCCTAGCCTGAGTTGAATTACTCGGCATCACGGTCGGAATGAGTTATCTGGCCAGCTAAGTGAGAGACATGCGTTCAATCTTGTCAGAAGCGCCCACAATGGTACGGTCCTTAATCGACATAGACGGGGATAGATCCACACCCAGGACCTCCATGTCTTGTTGCTTCTCTATCGACATCCTACCCGGTCTCGATTTTCTTTTACCCCATGGTTCTATTCCACGATAGCAAATATAGCCAACCGTGCTCCGGTATCCACCTATATCTCGTAGGTGATAGGACATCACCCGACTTCTACCGGTCTAAGCATGGCTAAGCATATATTCGATCCTAGACCTATACTGGTTAAAGGTGTAATATCTGGATAAGGAATTTATATGCATCAAGTGGTTCCATTCAACTCTTATAACCTAATGCATCAATCATAAATACTTAAGTAATCATTTGTAAAATACGGAAAGACTTAGAATGCTCCGAGGCTTGCCTCATAGAAAGGAAGTGGGGCAGTGGTCAGGACACTCCGGAAGCTCTTTAGGATTCTGCTACATGCCTTCGGGAGCTGTGACTTGAGGATTCTCCTGCTGGTCCCCTTCCTCTACTTTGTCGAATTCCAGCAACATTATTTCTTCCTCTGATCCTGGATGCATGAATATGGCATAAGATATAATGAATGCATATATGTTAACAAGTGCATCATGTTCTACTGAGTAGGTGCATATCTCTTCTTGATTATGTAACTAATTACTTCGACAATGCATCTACTACTTCACAAACAGCAGCTACTTATTTTACTCATAACTGGAGTTCTAATTATTCAAATGCAGTGATCCTAGACTTTCTAGAAAGCTTATAAAATTACCTACAACTTTGTTATTAACTATTTTTACAGCAAACATCATTTTTATCATGCAACTTATCAAACTCCAGAATCTATCCGGAATCCTTCCAATTTGCATTACAAAGTAACAATACTTCTATTTCATGTAATCATTCAAAGTTTGACAACACAAAGTATACCAACAGTTTAAGCATACCAAATATATTCAAGACAATATAATGGTGAAGCCCAAACTATTTATTTAAATGCCTTTATTATTTTATTAAGATATTTAGGTTAAATAATAAACATATACCAGATGTACTTCATAAATTCTCAAAAATTTACAGTGCTTTACTAAGGTTACTAAAAGACTACTGTCAAAGTTTCATGCCATTTTATATAGTAAAAGATTCTATACAAAAATGACAAGACAGAAAGGCTTAAAGTAGCATAAATAGAAAACCCTAGTGAAAAGTGTCAAGCAACAGATTTACTATTTTTCTTATCATCCTTATGGTACTAGGATATCCCCCAACAAATTTCATGAATAATGGATTCATAAGTAATTTATAAATATTCATACAAGGATTCACTATTTATAAAAGAAAAATCTATAACTACGAATCTACATATGTACTGATCCTCAAATTTTTACCAGAGCTCATATATGTTAAGAATAGCTTACCACAAAAATTTTATAATTTTTGGAGCACAAGAACTCTAGATATAAAATAAACAAGTTTGCATGCATTCAAAAACACATTTCAAATCTCTATTTAAATCTCCCAAAATTTCTACAGTAAGTGTCAAGAATATATTTTTCTTAAATACTTTACTTCCTAAGGAACACTACATAATTTATTGCACAATTTTTGAAGCTACCAAACTTGAGATCTAAAATTCACAAAACACATGAAATCTGAATTCAAAATGAACTAGTTTTCAATACTGTTGTCGCTGACCGGTGGGACCCGCTGACAGAGGACCCCACATGTCATCGAGACAAGAACAGAGCAGGCGGCGCTACTCTACTGGCGCGACCAGAGCTCGCCGACGGTGACATCTTCACACGGTGATCTACTCGACCTCGCGCACACATTGCACTACTTGGTGGGACCTCTCGTCGGTGCTAGCAACGGCGGCGGCGTCAATGGCGGGGCGGAGGTGCGGGTCGACGGCGTTACACCGGTGGAAGCTACGGCGACTCGACCTAGAGCTCAGACGAGCATAACTGAGCTACGTTGAACCTATCTAGCGCTCTAGCGTGGCCTGCAGTGGTCGGGTTGGGTCTGACCATGGCGATGGAGGTGGCGGCGGAGCACCGGTGAGCTCGCGCGTGGTGCTGCGGCTTACCGAGCTTTATCAGCGGGCGCTGGGAGGAGCAGTGGGGTGCTGGGGAGGCGGTGGTGCTGTTGCGGTGATGGAGAAGCGGCTAGGCTAGCCGGTGACTGGCAACGGCGATGGCGGCGAGCGGCGCTGCTGCTGCGGGCGCTGCCAGCGACGAAGGAGAAGGCGCAATGCGAAAATGGAGGCGCGGCTGAGTGCGGGCGGTAGCTGGGGTGATAACGCGCGCGCTGCCCTGCCTTGGCCACACGCGGCGGGGCTCCGACGACGCGCGGCGTCCGCTGGCCACCACGCGGCGCGCGGACTCTGCTCCGGTCGGCCACTGAACGGCGTCGATCAGTCGATTCAGTGTATCAAGCCGAGCCTGACGACGCATTTTGGCGCGATGAAAACTTCGTGACCGTGGACTTTCAGTGAAAATTTTGTACATCAAAGTTGAAGTATAATGCACCAGCTACAACTCTTGTTCAAGGATCTAGTTCTAGTTCTCAACCAATATCGAGTAATATCGTCCCAAAGATCAGCCAGCCAGGCTGTCAGTCGATATGACTTAGGAAAATTTCGTAAGTGTTGAAATGTTGATTTTACTGATTTTTGTGATCCAATTTCACACATATTAGGAGCTGAATCAGTTAATGACCCAAAAATAAAAGTTGTTCCTTATAGCAAATACTACAACTTTGCTTTAGTGATCTCCTCCATGTAAGGTCTCTAACACCTAGTTCAAATTTGGTCAAACATGTCACATTTAAATGATGATACACTTCAAAGCATGGCTTAATGACCTAATTACCCTTAACCATGAATATCAAAGTTGTTCATAATGATACTCTAAACATGTTTAAGCAATTTGCAAGGTCATTCAACCATTTCATGTATTAGTCACTCATAGAGCTATTTAATGTAATCACATGAAACATGACTTAAGGGCTTGACCATGGGAAGTGACATTCATGAACCATGTTCCCTTTGCTAACCTATGTATTGCCAATATATTTTTGTGACTCAAATCAACCATCTACATGTATCCACTCATGATCATATGCATAGACACATGGAGTCATGAAATAATGAGAAAAGTTACATATGTTCAAAGAAACATGCGATAACAAGCAAATGTTGCAGATGTTTCAATCCAATGTTTCAATTGTAAATGTTTGTTTATGAATGCTTGATGATCATGCTCATGTTATGCAAGTCAAGTTATGCAAGGCTAACACCCGAGGTGTTACAATTTTGCCGATCTGTGTATTGATAGAGGCCTTGTTTAGTTTCAAAAACTTTTCCTAAAAAGTGTTATAGTAGCTATCACATCGAATCTTGCGATACGTGCATGGAGCATTAAATGTAGATGAAAAAAACTAATTACACAGTTTGGTTGGAAATCGAGAGACAAACGTTTTGAGTCTAATTAGTCCATAATTAAATACTAATTGCCAAATAAATACGAAAGTGCTACAGTAACCAAAATTCTAAACTTTACTCAACTAAACAAGGCCAGAGAAGAAGTGCAAGACAGATGCCGATGAAAAGAAGTAGTAGTAGTACTCGTACAATACAATAAGCAACAACTCAGGCCCGTTCGCTTGAATGCTTATCAGCTAGAGCCTATAATATTTTTCTCTCATAATAAAATAGCTTTAGCTGGTTTATCAGACGACTTTAATACCAGATAAACAGGCCCAGAGCACATGCCAGCTCCAAGCCTCTCCAATACAGGCTCCCCAACGGAGGTAGCCAGAGTCAGACGAACGGAAACGACCCGGCACGACTTGCGCCGGGGCACATACATGCTCTCCAATTAATTGCAACGGCAGGCACGCCCAAAATCCCTGGACATTGACCAGCCTCGATCTCGTTTTTTTTTTCTTCAAACAAACATGAATGCACGTCAATCGGAAGGAACTGGGAGGCAACTGGTCACTGGTGGCTCACCGGCCGGGCAAGCCAACTGTGTGCAAGTCCTGGCGGGACGGCACGGCGACCGCAAACGCCGACCAGAAGCTAGCACGACGACAAGCGCGAGAGCTCGGAAGCGGCTCGCGCCATGCACACGTGGTACCGCATCTGCATGGCGTGCCCTGCGCCGACCGCACGCGTCCCTGCCTTGTCCTGTCGCGGCGGTCCAGCCGACGCGAACGCCACCAGACGCGGTGCTTTGCTGCACCTGTACGTACTAGTAGCACTGTAGCTATGGTCGGTGGCCCCCAGATGTCTGATCAAGCACGGGGCCAAATTCTTCCCCCACCATCCGGTGCCGCCCGACCCGTATGGCACACGGGCCGTGCACGCGCGCATCAGATAGCTGCGTAGCTGACCAGCCAAGTCCACCGGGCGAGTGACGCCGACGGCTACTCGTCGATGTGGAATGGATCCCCCCGGCACGCGGTTGCGATCGCGGGCCATGGCCACTGTCTCCCACGAGCGCTCGCTCGGCCATATCTTTTCTCCCTTTCGACCGTGTTTTTTCTTTCTTTCTTTCTTTCTCTTTTCCCGTAGTGTAGAACAAAGGAAAAGTTGGAGGAGGTCGCGAATACCAAACCCCACTGGGGGAGACGCGCAGCTAAAGGAAGCTAGGAGACGAGATTCTTTTGACCGTCCGCTGTGTGTGCGTGCTTGCGTGTCTTCCTGTCTACTCAGCGGGACGTGCGGGAATCTCCGTTTCGTTTGAGCGGACGTGTGTGGCGACGGATCGGAACAGGGGAATGCCCGGAGATTGCAAACTTATAGTCCTGATGGACGACCGATTCTTCTCACCAAAACATGCGATGGGAACTTCAGCCATGCTACTATGCTAGTCATCCACTGCGCAGCCCCTTTTCACTGGGAAATCCTGCCTGCTGATTAGTGGAATCACAAATTGATTTCCTCAAGGGTAGGTTAGGAAAATTTATTTAGTGGTAACTTGCCACAAAAGGACAAACTAGCAGTATGAACATGCTCCTTTATTGGCGACAAACGTGAACGTGTAGGCACCAGACCTCACCATGCACCGCTCTTTGGTTTGGCAGTGATGATCTCCTGAGTCCGTTTGTGCAGAAAGAGATGGTCTCAGGCGAGGAAACAAAAAACGAATCACGAAACACAAACACGGCTTTTAACAATTTAATTCAAAAAAAAAAAAACGAAGCAAAATGAAGCTCCATTATGGCGATATAAGGTGGTGTTTGGATAACTGGTCCAAACACTAAGGTTTAGCCTAAACTTTAGTCCTGTTTGATTCATGGGCTAAACTTTAGTCCGCTAATCTTCGATGACTGATTTGCTCTTATTTAATTATCCATACACAGCCATGTATGCGCGCGGCAAGAGGTATGGGGTGTTTAGCGCCCGTCCCGAGAGAGTTTAGTCTTGTTTAGGATATCTTTGGGAGCAAAAGATTTTATCCTAGTTTTTAGCTATTTGCTCAATTTTAAACCCCTATTTAAATTTCCATGAAAAAAATTAAAATGCAAGGCTAAAGTTTTGCCACAGGACAAAGACAGAAAACAGGGCCAGTTGTATCGGCCTTTTTATCTCAACAACCATTCCCCTTCTTCCTCAACGGACCCCGCGACTTCACTTTCTCTCCCCCGCGCGCGCTCCCCCTGCGCCACCGCCAACACCGCGCAACCACCCCGCCACGCCCGCCGAAAACCCTAAGAACCAGGCACGCCCAGCAACAACCAACAGCAAGCACAGTAGCAAGCGCACCGAGGCACAGAGACAGCGGCCGGGGGTTCAATTCGAATTCGTTCGGCCATGCGGCGGTCAGAGTGGGAGGACCGGTGCAAGCGGCACCCGGAGCACCGGATGTCCAAGGGCGTCTGCCCGTACTGCCTCCGGGACCGCCTCGCGCACCTCTCCGCGTCCTCCTCGGCGACCACCACCGCGCGCGCCTCCTTCTCCTCGGCAACCACGTCCCCGTACTCCTCCGGCGGCTCGTCCCCGCCGCCGCACCACGCCGCGCTCTCCGCGGACGTCAGCTCCGTCCACGTCGTCGGCGCCGGATCCTCCTTTGTCGACGTCTCCGCCTTCTCCCAGCCGCTCATGCCGACCTCTGCTAATAAGAAGAAGCCGCCAACGTCGACGGGGAGGCAAGACGAGGAGGCGGCGCAACCGGTGAGGGGGAAGGGCGAGGTGAAGAGGAAGAAGAGCGGCAAGAACAAGAAGATCAGGAGGTTCCTGTCCAGGCTCATCGGGGCGGAGAGGCGGCGGCACGGCGCCGGGGACGGCGACGGCGGCGAGCTCTTCCACTCCAAAACCATGAAGGAGAAGACGGCGTCCAAGTGGGTATTCTTCTGAATTCCCTCATCAGATCAGATGCCAACACCATACACACGCTCGATCCGTCGTCGGTATAGAGTTTTTTTCCCGTTCAAGTACTTCTGTGCTTAAATCTGCAGTTTTAGCATGGTTTCTTCTACTGTGTACACGACGAGACTAAGCCAAAACTATTGATCATTTTGTACAATTTGGGATTTTTTTTGGAAAGGTTATTCGAGAAATCGTGTATGCTTATTTTGTAAAATTAGAAGAAAAAGAAAACAACTACAAGCATGTTCAGTTGGCTGATTCGTATCGTTGCTGATTCATAAAGAAGTACTGCTGGCTGGTTTGTGTGAGAGAAAAAATACTATTCCAGCTGAAAATTTACGATCGTTTACCATAAACCACACTCAAACAAACAGGCTGTACGAAGGGTAATGTGGATCTCAATTCTATGTTCCAGTATCCAATAGTGTTTAATTTATATAGTTTGTCCCATGAGAGATTCTTTGGATTGGCGACGAATCCAACCGGTTTTCTTCTCCTCAAACAGTGAATTACTATCTGATAACCTGTTTTCGTCCATTTGAATAGTTTACTGTAATTGACCGGCGATATAAGATATACATATGAACATCATCTGTGGAGTAGGCAAAATTGATGAAGCAAATGGACCGGTGACGGGACAGTTGGTCTTGGTCATAGACTCATACCAGAGCCAATTTATTTTCTACTAATTCCTAGCTACAAGTATTTTGTATTGCAGTACTGGTTTCTTTGTTTCAAAATATGTAGATCAACGGTTTATAGTTATTTGGTAATATCGTACCAAACCCTCGAAAATAAGTGTTATGTTGGCTGATAAGTCATGGCTGAAGATATCGTTGACTAATTTATTGTGGGAGAAAAATTTATTGTGGAAGATATGGGACTTCAACCAAGTTAAGTACATTAAGGATGAAAGGGAGCATCTCTTGGTTAAGGAGGATGAGATCCGACATTGATGGCAAGAGTATTTTGACAAATTGTTCAATGGTGAGAATATGGACACAACCTTTCAGTTGGATGACTCTTTTGATGATACCAATAGGCGCTTTGTGCGGAGAATCCAAGAATCTGAGGTCACAGAGGCGTTGAAAAGGATGAAAGGAGGTAAGGCGATGGGACCGGATGGTATCCCAATCGAGGTGTAAAGATGCCTCGGGGACATAGCTATAGTATGGCTAACCAAGCTGTTCAACCATATTTTTCGATCGAACAAGATACCTGATGAGTGGAGGAGAAGTATATTGGTACCGATCTACAAGAATAAAGGGGATATTCAAAGTTGTACGAATTACCGGGGAATTAAGTTGATGAGCCATACTATGAAGCTATGGGAGAGAGTTATCGAGCATCGCTTGAGAGCAATAACGCGGGTCTCTATGAACCAATTTGGTTTCATGCCCGAAAGGTCAACCATGGAAGCCATTTTCTTAGTAAGACAAGTTATAGAGCGGTATAGGGAGAAGAAGGACCTACATATGGTTTTTATTGACTTGGAGAAGGCTTATGATAAAATACCAAGGAATGTTATGTGGTGGGCTTTGGATAAACATAAAGTCCCAACGAAATACGTCGGGCTCATTAAGGACATGTACAACAATGTTGTGACTAGTGATGGAGACACGGATGACTTCCCGATTAGGATAGGACTACATCAAGGGTCAGCTTTGAGCTCTTATTTGTTTGCTTTAGTGATGGATGAGGTCACAAGGGACATACAAGGGGACATCCCTTGGTGTATGCTTTTCACGGACGATGTAGTGCTAGTTGATGAAAGCCGGACATGAGTGAATCAGAAATTGGAGTTATGACGGGAGACTTTGGAGTCCAAAGGTTTTAGACTCAGTAGAACTAAAACTGAGTATATGAGATGTGACTTCGGCACTACTACTCGGGAGGAGTAAGATGTTAGTTTGGAAGGTAAGTAGTGTCTAGGAAGGATACCTTTCGATATTTAGGATCAATGCTACAGAGAAACGGGGATATTGATGAAGATGTTAGCCATAGAATCAAAGCGGGGTGGATGAAGTGGCGGCAAGCGTCTGATGTCCTATGTGACAAAAGAGTACCACAGAAGCTAAAAAGCAAGTTTTATAGGACGGCGATTAGACCTGCTATGTTGTATGGTGCAAAATGTTGGCCTACGAAAAGACGACATGTTCAACAGCTAAGTGTCGCAGAAATGCGTATGTTGCGTTGGATTTACGGTCATACAAGAAGGGATCGAATTCGGAACGATGATATACGTGAGAGATTAGGGGTAGCGCCAATTGAAGAAAAGCTTGTCCAACACCGGTTGAGATGGTTTGGACATGTGCAACGGAGACCTCCAGATGCACCGGTGCGTAGTGGAATCCTAAGTCAGGATAGTAACGTGAAGAGAGGCAGAGGAAGACCGAAGTTGACTTGGATAGAGGCAATAAAAGGAGACTTGAAATGATATAATATACCCAAAGACTTAGCTTTAGATAGGAGTGCTTGAAAGACAGCTATTCACGTGATTGCTTCTGATGGGTTTCAACTCTAGCTTACTCCAACTTATTTGGGACTTAAAGGCTTTGTTGTTGTTGAAGAAGAAAAATATGGTTCGTTGGCTCAAAGAGTAAAAGCACAGTATGTCTAAGATTGTCTGATCTACGATTTAATACTTCATCTTCTTCATTTGTTGTTTTGCTCCTTCTAGCGTCCTGAATCCTCTGCCTGTCTCTTTTGCTTTTTGAGCTCTTTTGCTGGTGTTACATCATTTTGATGTGAAGCTGGCTTGTCCTGATCCGGACTTGTTTGCTGTTGACCCGACTCCGTCTGCCCATCGTCCTTGGTTGGGCAGGGTAGCTCAACAAAGCAGCTGCATCTGCTGTTGCCGGTTGCCCCTTGGCTGTTCTAGGATCGAGAGCATTCTTTCCTGTGGCATGCATCGTTGTACGTGGTGTGTACTTTGAGACGAGAGCCTGTACATGGAACGAGAAAAATCGCCACATGCGCGGGCAAATCTCAAAGTTCATTGCACCTCTGCACATCACATCGATTAATTTGTAAAGCGCAGGAGGAGACTCTGAGATGATAAAGGCCTTTAATTTGCCGCCACATTAGTAGCCCACTGCACCTCGATTAGTTTGTAGTTGTCTTTGCTGTGCCTAAGAAGGAATGACGGTTTAGACAATATATTTTACCAAGATGCAGCACTTTTGACCACCGTTTATATATAATGATGTGCAGTGATGAAAACTGAATGGATATTTCCTGCGTATCTATATCCGAACATTTAATATCTGACCGTATCCGAATGTAAATACTTAAAATCAGATTTCTGATATCTATATAAAATAGATATCAATATTTGAATGATCTGTATCCTATTCTGAGATGCTAGAAAAAATATAGAATATAATACGAGGTATAGGACATAGGCCATGTTCACTGTTTTAGCGAAGGAATAATGTTTTTCTATCACAATAAATCAGCAAACAGTACTTTCAGCCATAGGTTTTCAGCGAAGCGAATAGGACCATAACGTAAGATCACTTGTATCCGTTTGTATCCGATCCGATTTCATCCCTGCCGATGTGCTCGTAAAATTTCTCACTATATTCTCATGTGACCATTTTAAATAACTTCAACATATCAGTTCTTGTCAACATTTGTTTGCCAAACTTGTATACTTTCAATCGGTGGCAAAAACAATTAGGGATGTTAAATAACAAATGGAGTTGCCAGCGGTGTGTTTTTTCATAAAAAAAACATTTATCATTTTTGTCAGCAGGGTTTTTTTTATAAGGGTTTTAGGAAGATAATGCAGAGTTGCCAGCAGATGGTTTTTTTTTTATAACGGTTTTAGGAAGATGGTTGTGCAGTTTCTAGATAATCAAGTCAGAGTTTGATGAAACAATTGTTCACATACGCAACTCTGCATTCATGACGAAACCGGCAGGAATGTTTCATACAAACGTATACTCCTATGACCGAAACAAAAACGTACGCTCGGTCAAGGAACAATAATATATTTATTACTATCTGTGGCGAGGGAATGCTTGCCCTTCGTGCAAGCCTCTAAAATAGCACACATGATGACATGAACATCAGAAAAACTGAGTTGACCATGTGCTCATTATCTGACCAGATTGATTAGATGAGCTATTCACGGATACTATACAATATACTGGTATAAGTACTTGGCAACCGTCACAACCAGCTCGATGACAGAGTACAGAGTACAGAGTACATGGACGCACACCGGCCGCTGGAAGTTGGAAAGTAATACGAGTGCAAGTCCAATGAAGCTAGGCAGGTGACAGGTCGCAGCGCAGTGCGCTGTTGCTGTTGTTGTTGTTGTGCCCGCCGGCTCAGGCTGTCGGCTGCAGAGGTTGCACACCTGAAACTGGGACGTGCCACCACCCACCGGTGTATGTGTATCGGATGTGGACCTGGGAGCAGTGGCGGATCTATGACAAAAAATGACCTATGCCAAACTTTGGACTGCTACTTTTTTTTTTTCGCGAAGCGAGTGTATGTATGTATATATTGTGTGTGTGTGTGTGTGTGTGTGTGTGTGTATATATGATCTCATAACTGATGTTTTTAATAAACTCTAGAAGATGAAACCAAAGTGTATATTCTAGTAATGGGGAATGAACATACCAGTTGAAACTGCAACTTCAATTGGTACTTCATCTTCCTCTTCAGGTGCAGAAATATCTGTACCCAAACTTGGACCAGAAACGGTGCTAGAATATCTCTTTAAGCCCACAACTATCAATTAAAAAATTCAGTAAATCAATTGCTCAACTATATGACAATCAAATTCGCAATAGATAGAATCAATTTAACTTACCTTTTCTTTTTTTTCCCCTCTGCGTTGCTACTGCATCAGAATCTTCCATCGCTGAAGGCTGAACGCTTGAAATTGACAGCAGCGGACCGGCATCCAGTAGTGCAACGCAGCAGGCCGCAGCGACCGCCGGCCGCCGGCCGCCGGCCAGCAGTAGCTCCGTCGCGTGCAACGGCGCAGTCGGAGAGACGGAGACGGAGTAGTCGAGCACGATCGCCGATCGCCGATCGGATGGAGCAACTGAATCGACGGCACGAGTGCACGACGCCCCGGCCCTGACGCATAGCTAGGCTTTTCACATTCTATATATATGGGCTTCATGATGGAGTATACAGCCCAGTTGAGAGGCCCAAGCGCAGTCCAGAAAAATAACGCTTCGTCGTCTTCGTCTGTCCGCTCGTTCGGTGCTCGTGCTCTTCCATCGCTGGCCATGGCTGAGGGAGGGAGTGGGGGGTCTCGCCGGCGTTGAGGTCTGGCGGCCTCCAGGGCTCGCCAGACTGGTGGATCCGCCCCTGCCTGGGAGCGACCTCACAGCACAAGGGATTCCTTCCGTTGACGTGGAAACCGGGCGGCCACCGCACAGGCGGCTCTGTGCTCTGTGTTGGTGGACCAAGACCGGTGGCGGGTCAGTGCGTCGCGTCGACCTACATTCCCGTTCCCCAAGCGCTGTGGCTGTGGCTGGGCAGGACACTGGACTTGTGATTGCGAAAACTGCTCGATTTTGCGTGGAGAAAGTCTGCTGCTCTCGGGCGGCAAAATCTGGCCAGATGGAGGGGAACTGCAGGGCTCGTTCGCGTAGGTTTCCCTCCCTCTGGCGCGGCACCGGGTGGGGGCGCCGCACTGGGCAGCGTCCATCGTGGCGCGGCGAGATCTTGGAGGCTATTCTCGTGCGTGTCACCGTGCGTCCGTGAAGGAAGTCAGGACGCGGCCACACGGCAGTCGGGGCCCGCCGACCAAATCGGGTCGCCTCATTTGGGCGCAGGACGTCAGGGGAGACCCCATTGATCTCGAGGAGGAAGTATCCTTTTCGGCTCTCGGGCTAACCAGGGACATGGGCCTTGCGTATATTTTGGGCCTAAAAATTTGGGCTAGGGGGCTAGGCTGACCTGATCTGGCACGGGCCGCTTAAGGTCCAGTTCTGCCAATGCAGATGCAGCACACAAGCTGCGCGTTCAGACCCCTGCAACACGCCCGCCGCTCGGCTCAGCGCATGCTCATCTGTGCGGCCCACACGGCGCACTCGCTTCTATAGACTCACGGATGTGCGGTCGAACAGCCAGTGGGGCGCACCTCCCTCGACTATCAGTTGGGACCGCAGCGGACAAAATCAGATCAGCAGAAAAAGGCAACACTCTAGTATAAATGGCCAAATGGACCCGACCCCAAAAAGCACGACACTAGCACGCCCCAGGCACGAGGCTTATAGTGCCAATGCTAGCACGGGCACGATCTAGGGCCGTGCCTGGGCCGCAGGTCTGGCCAGCAGTGCCGGCACGGGCATGGCACGATTATTGGGCCGTCACGATGGCGGCCTGATTACTCGCTGTCGTTGGATGATCTCTGGAGATTTAAAGCCGTCAGATGTAGAGTATATATACAGAGGTCCCAAACCCTACCTCCCAATTTTCCAACCACTCGCACCCACCCTCCTAGACTCATCACACCCGCACCGTCGCACAACATCTCCTCGGCCGCGCCCATCTTCTCTCCTCACGTCACGCGAGTGCCCGCAGTCCCAAACAACATTTCCTCGGCTCCACCCATCTCCCAACTGCTTGCCCTGCTGCTAATATGTGACTTGCTGCTCGGCCATGCCATAATGCGCGCCTGCATCTGCTCGCCCTGCTGCGCCCCCAGCGATCGCCCGCCCTGTGGGGACCGCCTACGCCCGAGGGACCGCATGCGCCTCATGAAACACTCATAACATGGTGGAGTTGCTGCAACATACGTCTAAAACAGATTAAACATATGCTTGCAACATATGCAACATTCAAATAAAACACTTACAACATATCTCTAAAAACAACTGAAACATTTGAAACACACACTTGCAACATGCTTTTGAAACACATGAAAAACACCTGAAAACCTTTGCAAACATACGCAACATCCAGATAAAACACGTACAACATATGCGTGAAACATATGTAACATCCGGGTAAACACACTTGCAACAAACGTCTGAAAACACAGATGAAACATTGGTAACAGACCTTTGCAACATATGTGTACAACCATTGCAACATCCCGATGTACTTTTGCACGCTTGCAACATACCATTGAAACACCTAAAACACTCGAAACATACGTATGCAACATGCTCTTTCAGCGCAAACATCTTCTTATCGCTTCGCAAATGGAGTCTGATCGGTGCGTGGAGGTCACCGGTGTGCTCGCCGACAACGCGAAGCTAGGTGACGGCACACAGAAGGTAGGTGTGGGGGTAGCACGAGTGCGTGGTGCACACAGAGGGTGGGTGGTTCGTGCGTGGAGGTCACTGATGTGCTTGTCGGCGGCGCAGAGCTCGCCAACAATGCAGAGCTAGGTGGCGCAACATAGAGTGTCGGGTGGGGGCGGTACGGGTGGCGATAACGCAGAGGGCAGGTGGTGCATTTCCACCTTACATACGCCTTCCACTGCAATGGACATCTCTAGGCTTATGCGAGCCACCTCTTGGTGCCTCCTCGTCTTCACGAGCAGCTATGCCTGAGGATCTGGCTGTGTTGCTTGAGGGAAACAAAGCAGAGTAGAGAAAGGAAAACAAGGGAGAGAAGAACATTAACGTAGTGGAAGCAGATGAGAAAGCGATGAGTGGATGAGAATAAGAGATATGGAAATGAGTAGAGAATAAAAAAAAGCAAAGTTATGGTGTACGTCATGCCACGTGTCAGTCCGGAGGGAGTCGTTGGCATCGAACGTCCTGTTTGTAGCATTAGCCTTGTTGTATTCTCGAGTGATGGCTAAATCTGAGCCACGTAAACTTTTAGGAATTCTAAAATTTGCTAGTGTCTCTCAGCTTGCAAGCAGCCAAGCACTCCATTCTTTGTGCATTTGAGTTGTTGCTGTGATTGCACTCTTGAAGTTTGTCTTCTTCGGCTCCGGTAAGGGCTCCAGTGAGACTACTCCGTAGGTTCAATTCGTGAGTTTTAGATTGAATTATCATCTGTGATTTTTGAGCTAAAAGGGGGCACCAGTGGCCTAGCAGAGGCTACCAATCTGCCTGGATTCCCATCCAACGGCTGACAGCTTCACAACTTCGTTGTTTCACCTTGAGCTTGATAGCAGCATGTTGCACCGAATGTTTTGTATATATGTCATAGTTATATATATACTAGTAATATAGTAATATACATCACACAAGAATCCAGGACCACCTCAAGATTAGGAGAGCAAAAAAGAAAGGAACTAGTTGCCACTGCCCTATTTCCCGACGGCTATTTGTTAGTGAAGCTCTTCCACCGGAACAAGCTGCCAACCTTACGAAGGACCACCCGCTGCTGGGCGGGCAACCTGAAAGCTCTAGTTTGGTTTTGGTTAATTGATGAAACCTTAAGTGCTAACCTAGTTTATCAAGATAATTATGAGATAGGTAGCACTACTCCAAGTGATGAAGCAATAGCGAAGATCATGACAATGGTAATGGCATGGTGATGGTCAAATGCTTAAACTTGGAAAAGAAGAAAGAGAAAAACAAAAGGCTCAAGGCAAAGGTATAAAATGTAGGAGCCATTTTGTTTTAGTGATCAAGACACTTAGTGAGTGTGATCACATTTAGGATAGATAGCTGTACTATTAAGAGGAGTGAAACTCGTATCGAAATGTGGTTATCAAAGTGCCACTAGATGCTCTAACTCTTTGCATATGCATTTAGGATCTAGTGGAGTGCTAACATCCTTGAAAATGTTTGTGAAAATATGCTAACACTTATGCACAAGGTGATACACTTGGTGGTGTTGGCACAACTTCAAAGGAGGTGGTGTTTGCAGGGTTGAGATGGGTTTGGGGTCCCTCTCTCCCTCCCGCCGAGCTTGCTCGGCGGGATTCGGCGCTTTTGAGAAAATGAAATGCCTATTTTCTATTGCGCCGGATGCAAAATTCTTGGTGGTTGGCACATTTGAGCAAGGGTGAAGAAGTTCGAGTTGAAATGGAGTTGGTCAAAATGATGTTGGCGTCGGTCTACTGACCGGACGTTGGGTCACTCAGCGACCGGACGCTGAAAGGCTGCGTTCGGTCGAGCTGTCAGACAGCACAATGGCTAGGGTTGAGCACCGGACGCTAGTCTGTGTCCGGTCAAGGTGGACCGGACGTGTCTGGTCGAAAAAATATGCCTCGGGGAGCTTACTGGAAACGACCGGACGCTGGGGCTTCAGCGTCCGGTCAGTTTTACCGGAGCGTCCGGTCAGCTTCGTAGCCGTTAAAATCTAACAAACAGCGTTTGAAGCTGGTGACACGTGGCGTCCATCGGGCAACCGGACGCTGAGGGCCAGCGTCCGGTCAGTATGACCGGAGCGTCCGGTCAGAGCGCGTTTTGCCCAGTGAAGGGGTATAATGGCTCTATTTGATTGGGGCTCTATTTATAGTCCCATGGCCGGCTCAAGGGGGAACTCTTACACATTTTCATTGACATAGCAACCTTGTGAGCCTAGCCAAAGTCCTCCCACTCATCTCCATCATTGATTCATCATCTTTGTGAGATTGGGAGAGAATCCAAGTGCATTGCTTGAGTGATTGCATCTAGAGGCACTTGGTATTCGTGTTACGCTGTGGATTTCACTTGTTTCTCTTGGTGGTTGCCACCACCTAGATGGTTGGAGCAGCGGTGAAGGATCGGTACGAGTTGGTGATTGTTCGTGGCCACCTTCGGTGATTGTGAGGAGAGTTGTACCTTCCCCAGCGGAGCACCGAAAGGTAACTCTAGTAAATTGCTCTTGTCATTGAGTTACCTCACTTGTGGGTCGGTTCTTGCGGTGTCCTATTGTGTGGACGAGGTTTGTGAAACACCTCTTAGCCGCCGAACCACCAAGTGTTGGTCGACACAACAGGGACGTAGTGTGTTGACAAGCACGTGAACCTCGGGAGAAAATCGATTGTCTCTTGTCTTTGGCATTCTCCCGGTGATTGGCTATATATTCATTTTGTGATTGGTTCATCCCCTACACATCAATATAATCACTCTACTCACTCATTTACATTCTTGCAAACTAGTTGATACAAGCTCTTTAGTGTAATTAGAATTGAGAGCTTGCTTTATTATTTACATTCATCTAGTTGAGCTCTTTAGAGTAGCAAGGTTGAGAGCTCTTAGTGAGTAATTACATAGCAAGTTTGTGTGCCTAAGTATTCATTGCAACTAGAATTGTTGGATAGGTGGCTTGCAACCCTTGTAGAGCTAGAGCAAGTTTGCATTACGCTATTTGTCATACTAATCAAATTGCTCTAGTTGATTTGTAAATTTTTAAATAGGCTATTCACCCCCCCTCTAGCTATATTAGGACCTTTCACAACCTCAGCATGGACAAGAACACACCCAAATCACCACTCTTCTGGTTGTCCATCATGCCAAAGATGTCGTACGCCGAACCTTCATAGGTCTCCGATGGGTACTTCTCCAGCCTCGGTGGTCCTACCCTTACATGCAGCATTGGGCTCTCCTCTACGTCTAGCTTTGTAGCCATGGCGGCGGTGGGGCTCGACGACGTTGCCATGAGCATGCTCTGTAGCTCCTTGACACTGTCGTGCTTTGGCCTCGCTGATCCGGAGGCACTCTAGCTCCTGCTTCATGCCCAAAACAAGGACGTTAGCGCATCCTTGTGTCGAGTATCGATATTAGAGATACCCAAAGCAAGGAAGTTAGCGCCCATGTTGACTTCCTCGGATGGCTCAAGACATATTAAAAGGTCTCGCCTGACCCCTTGGGTGCGGGCTCCATCTCGCCCGACCCCAAGGCCACAGGCTTCATCTCGCCCGACCCCTTGGGTGTGGGCTCCATCTTGCCCGACCCAAGGACACGGTTTCCATCTCGTCTGACCCCTTAGGTGTGGGTTCCATCTCGCTCGACCCTAAGGACGCGGTTTTCGTCTTGCCCGACCCTAAGGCTACGGGCATCGTCTCGCCCGACCCCTTGGGTGTGGGCTCCATCTCATCCAACCTTGAGGACGTGGGTTCTGTCTTGTCCGATGGGGACCCATACCACCACCAACCAATCCAGGTCCAAGCGTATGGACATGGGTTAAAACTCTGACACTAGGGAAGAGACTGGCACACCTCGATGTAACCCGTGGCCATGACGAGCCATACCAGGGGATTCACATCAAGAACAGTGTCGAACGTGCCAGTGTTGTTCTGCCTAATCCTTGTATAGACGTTGACAGGCATGTCAGTTCACCACGACGTCCACCAGGATAGAGTGAAACGCCATGACCAATAGATGACGCCTGCGCATGGCGCCAGTGATGAACAGGACCACGACATGGAGCCGTCCCTATTGACATATATAGGATTAGCTAAAAGCTCTAGTTTGGTTTTGGTGAATTGATGAAACCCTAAGTGCTAACCTAGTTTATCAAGTGATCATGAGATAGGTAGCACATTCCAAGTGGTGAAGCAAATGAAGATCATGACATAAAGATGGCGATGCCATGGTGATGATCAAGTGCTTAGAATTGAAAAGAAGAAAGAGAAAAACAAAAGGCTCAAGGCAAATGTATAAATGGTAGAAGCCATTTTGTTTTGGTGATAGAGACACTTAGTGAATATGATCACATTTAGGATCGATAGCTATACTATTAAGAGGGGTGAAACTTGTATCAAAATGCGGTTGTTAAAGTGCTACTAGATGCTCTAACTCATTGCATATGCATTTAGGATCTAGTGGAGTGCTAACACCCTTGAAAATGTTTGTGAAAATCTGCTAACACATATGCACAAGGTGATACACTTGGTGGTTGGCACATTTGAGCAAGGGTGAAGAAGATAGAGTTGAAAAGGAGTTAGTCATGCTGGTCATGAAGTGACTGGACGCTGGTCTCAGTGGGACCGGTGCGTCCCATCAAATGATACAGCAAAGACGCTAGCGTCGGTCTTCGACCGGACGCTGGGTCACTTAGTGACCGGACGCTGATAGGGTGCATCCGGTTTGACTGATGTGGCAGCACATAGAAGAGTCACTGTGTGACCGGATGCTGGGTGAGTTCGGTCAAGCATGACCGGACGCATCCGGTCGTGAAAAATCATTTCTGGATGCTTACTAGAAACGACCGGACGCTGAGGTCCAGCGTCCGGTCACTTCGTAGCAACGCGTTCGGTCATCACTTGACCGTTGGGATCGGGTGCTCATTATTTGAAGAGAGGGGACACGTGGCATGCATCACACGATCGGACACTAGGGTCCTACATCCGATCGATCTAATCAGAGCGTCCGGTCACCCCATGTTGTGCCTAGTGAAAGGGTACAACGGCTCTATTTGTGGGGGCTTCTATTTAAGCCCTATGGCTGGCTCAAGCTCACCCTCTTAGCCATCTGCATTGACATAGCAACCTTGTGAGCTTAGCCAAAGCCCTTCCACTCCTCTCCATCATTGATTCATCATCTTTGTAAGATTGGGAGAGAATCCAAGTGTATTGCTTGAGTGTTTACATCTAGAGGCACTTGGTGTTCGTGTTTCGCTGCGGGATTCGCTTGTTACTCTTGGTGGTTGCCACCACCTAGATGGCTTGAAGCAGCGAGGATCATCGAGCAGAGGTTGATGATTGTCTCCGGCGCCGATCGTGGTGATTGTGAGGGGTTCTTGACCTTTCCCTAGTGGAGAGCCAAAAGGTACTCTAGTGGATTGCTCGTGGCTTGTGTGATCCTCATCTTGTATTGGTTGTGCAGCACCCCATTGAGGTCTTGGTGTGTGATGCCAATTAGCGCATGAACCTCCAAGTGAGTGAATCACCACAACGAGGAGTAGCTTGCCGGTAAGCAAGTGAACCTCGGTAAAAAATCATTGTGTTCATTATTTGATTTTGAGGTGATTTGTTTTCATTGGTATTCATTCTTATAATTGATTGGCTCCTTCCTCGACATGGCGGTATAAACAAATTGCTCACTCTCTTTACATTACCGCAAACTAGTTGTCAAGCTCTTTAGTGTAGCTAGTTGTGAGAGCTTGTTAGTTTGGTTAGTGTGGCTCTTTAGTTAGCCTTTGAGAGTACACTAACTTAGTGTAGTGACCTAGCTTTTGTATGGATAGAAACTATATAGACTAGAATTGTGGTAGGTGGCTTGCTATTTTAGTAGGCTAGCGCAACATTTGCTTCGCCTCATAATTATCTAATCGATTTTGTTAAGTGTTGTTGTAGAAATTTTTAATAGGCTATTCACCCCCCTCTAGCCATTAGGACCTTTCATCAGTGGGACCCGCATAAAGGAGAAGAAGGACTCGACGATCCTGAAAGTTTTCTTCTCTCTCGTTCTTCTATTTTTCCTCCTCTGTAACCCGCGCTTTCCCTTCGTCTATAAAAGGGGAAGCAGGGCACCTCATGGAGGTGCGGCAAAAAAAAACACGAAGTCAGAACTCAAGAGCATGACATGAGCACACGGCTGAACGATAATCGAGCTCTCAGCACCCATTCATTCTTTCCACCAGAGACTTGTGATCATTTCCCTATCTCGCCTGTTTGTAACCCCTACTGCAAATCAAGTATCGGTAACACGAGTACTAGTGAACAGGACAGGGACATTCTGCCCGAACCAATATAAACCCTTTTGCCCTCCGAGCGCACCATCTGAGTCAAACGTGCAAATACAAATTTACTCGTCAGTGGTCCGAAAACACCGACACCTCATCGCCGAGCACGCCCTTCAACAGCGCGCTCTTGCTTCACCACCTACTTCAGGATGTCTCATAGCTTGGCGACCTCAGCCCGCTAGGAGCGCTGTGACTCCAGGAACCACGTGTTCTCGTGCCGTGCCTCGGCGAGCTCGGCCTTCATTGACTTCATGCACGCTGTGAACCCAGCCTCTTTGCCCCACCACGTGGTGAACGACTCCTCGGCCTCGACCTAGAGCCACACCACCTCGTCCGATAGGGCCCGGAGCTTCTCGTCCTTGCGCTTTGCCAACATGTGCAGGCGGTCGGCGTCTAGCCGGGCCGACCCCACCTCGTGTTGTGCGCACGCCAGCTGCTGCTTTGTCATGTGTAGCTCCACGTTCACCTCCTTGAGCACCAGCACAAACTCCTCCATCGCCTTGTTGCTCTTCTCCTTCACCGCCAGTGCCACCCATAGCTCACCGTGAACCCTCTGCATGTCGCGGTCACGCTAGATCCTCGGTGTCATGGCAAAGGGGCTTCTATCGGCCTCCAGCCTCTAGACGGTCTCCTATAGTGACACGATCTCGAGCTTGGCTTCCTCGAGTGATATCTTGGTGAGCTCCAGCTACTTCGTCTGCATTGCCAGTGAATCGAGCATCCATTTCTCTTTGTTGGAATGAAACAGTTGAATAGATTGGTTAAGCATGACTTGGTTAGGGGCTTGAAAGATGTTGTGTTTGAAAAGGATAAGCTTTGTAGCTCTTGTCAAGCCAAAAAACAAGTTGGAAACATCTATCCTAAGAAAAACATGATGAACACTAGTAAAGCATTTAACTTATTGCATATGGACTTGTTTGGGCCAACATAATACACTAGCATTGATGGAAATAAATATGGCTTTATGATAGTGGATGATTACACTAGATACATATGGGTATTCTTTCTAGTGGACAAAAGTGATATGTTTGCAACATTCAAATCATTTGTCAAGGGTATTCACAATGAGTTTGAAACAACCATTAAGAGAGTTAGAAGTGACAATGGTAGTGAGTTTAAGAATACTAGAATTGATGAGTTGTGTGATGAATTTAGAATTAGACATCAATTCTTGGCCAAGTACACTCCATAATCAAATGGCCTTGTTGAGAGGAAAAATAGAACACTCATTGATATGGTAAGGTCTATGCTTAGTGAGTACAATGTGAGTAAATCTTTTTGGGCCAAAGCTATCAATACGGCTTGCTATTGTAGCAACCGTCTTTATTGTCATCCATTGAAAGAGAAGACACTATATGAGCTCTTGAATGGTAGAAAGCCCAATATTGCATATTTTTGGGTCTTTGTTTGCAAATGCTATATCTTGAAGAAAGGCACTAGATTGGGTAAGTTTGACAAGAAATATGATGAAGGATTCATACTTGGTTATTCCACTACAAGCAAAGCATATAGAGTTTGGAATTTGGATAGTGGTACTCTTGAGGAAGTTCATGATGTTGAATTTGATGAAACCAAGGGTTCACAAGTAGATAATGATAACTTGGAAGATGTTAGAGGTATTCAACTTTCAAATGCCATGAAGAACATGGATATTAGTGAATTGAGGCCTAGGCAAGTGAATGATGATGAAGATGATCAAGTACAATGCTCTCTAACTTAAATGTGCAAGATGATACAAATTAAGTTAGTATAAGTAGCTCTCATAATAATGAACAAGATCAAGTGGCTAATACATCATCTCAATCTAATGATCATGCAAGTGCAAGCAATCAAGTTCCAATCTTCCAACCAACCAATATTGCAAGGGATCATTCATTGGACACTATTATTGGTGATATTTCAAGAGGTGTGCAAACTAGATCAAGATTGGCTTCATTTTGTGAGCATTTCTCATTTGTGGCATCCATTGAACCAAAGAAGATAGATGAATCATTGAAGGATGTTGATTGGATGAATGCTATGCATGAAGAATTGAATAACTTCATAAGAAATCAAGTATGGGAATTAGTAGAGAGACCAAAGGGACACAATGTAATTGAAACCAAATAGGTCTTTAGAAACAAGCAAGATCAAGATGGGATAGTAGTAAGGAACAAAGCAAGATTGGTAGCACAAGGATATACACAAGTTGAAGGTCTTGACTTTAGAGAAACATATGCCCTGGTTGCTAGACTGGAAGCAATTAGAATCTTGCTAGCCTATGCTTGTGCCCATAATATCAAGCTCTATCAAATAGATATTAAGAGTGCATTTCTCAATGGTTACATCGATGAAGAAATATATGTTGAGCAACCTCCTGGTTTTGAAGATAACAAGAAGCCCGATCATGTGTACAAGTTGAAGAAGGCATTATATGGCTTGAAGTAAGCACCTAGAGCATGGTATGAGAGATTGAGGGACTTCCTACTCTCTAAAGGGTTCATGACGGGCAAGGTTGACATCACTCTTTTCATCAAGAAGATTGAAAAATTATATCGGTCTATGATTGGAAGCCTACTCTATGTGACCGCATCAAGGCCGGATGTCATGTTTAGTGTATACAGGTGTGCAAGATTTCAAGCCTCACCAAGAGAAAGTCATTTGAAGGCTACAAAGAGAATATTGAGGTACTTGAAGCATACACCAAATGTTAGTTTGTGATATCCCAAAGGAGCAAAGTTTGAGCTAGTTGGTTATTCCGACTCGAATTATGCAGGATGCAAAGTTGAGAGGAAGAGCATCTCGGGCACATGTCAATTGTTGGGAATATCACTTGTTTCATGGTCGTCAAAGAAGCAAAATAGTGTTACATTATCAACCGCCGAAGCCGAATACATATCCGCCGATAGTTGTTGTGCATAAATACTTTGGATAAAGGCCACTTTGAGTGATTTTGGAATCAAGTTCAAGAAAGTGCCATTGCTATGTGACAATGAGAGTGCAATCAAGTTGACCAACAATCCAATTCAACATGCAAGAACAAAGCACATTGATATCCACCACCATTTCATAAGAGATCACCAACAAAAAGGAGACATTTGCATTGAGACTGTAGGCACCGAAGATCAACTTGCCGATATAGGCGCCGTTCGGCTGGTGCAAAAACCAGTCGGAATTCACTGTTCATGGATGAAAATCATTGTTCACACTATCACAAATTCCTCCGGATTTATCCAGATTCCTCCAAGCGAACAGGGCCATATTCGCCAAGCCATTGGATGAGAAAATGTTTTGCAAGCTAAGGAATGAGTTGAACATATTGGATTTCTCAAATATGTGTTGATGCACCCCCACTTATATGACATGCCTCTCCTTCGAGCTATCTAAGGTAAAAGTTGATTGGCATGGCATACATCCTTGCTAAGGACATGTTTAGTGCATCTAGACACCTTTCATATTTAATAGGCTCATTCATGAAAATCAAATGAATTTGATGATTGTATGGTACCACTATTACTTCTATGCTTATTTTGATCTAGTGGTAGCATATGATATGTTTGTGAGCTTGTAAACCTTGTGTTTGATTAAAAAAAATGTCCCAAAGAACTAGGATTTATGACCCTTAGGGCGTCCACTAACGATCCTAGCTAGCTGGCAGCTATTTTGTGTCCATGATACTACCTCCATTTTCGTTTACTTGCCACCGAACTTTTACTGTAACAATTTTGACCATACGTTTTTTTGTGTAAAAGATTTTTAGATACATCAAGTTTTCACATATATGATTCTTTATTGAACATACTTCATTAATGTTATATACATTGAAGTATCTAAGATTTTTTAGAAGAAAAAATAGATGGTCAAATTTGCTACCGTAAAAGGTCGGTGACAAGTAAATGAAAACGGAGGGAAGTAGCTTGTTACGAGATGGAAAAAATTACCCACCGAACTATCTAAAATACAGTACAAGCCAAGGAACATGGGGCCCAAATGTTGGTTTTTTTTTTATCCCTTTCTCACAGAAGAATCATCTTTGTTGCTGAAAAAAGTTCCTGCTCGCAACCTAGTCTCCCTCATGTCGTTTCATGTGTTGCAAGCTAGCGACGAAACAGTCACTATCGAGTTGCTTTTTGGATGTTCTCTTGCTCCAAGTCAGCTAGCCACGCTAGATAACTATCGGAAACGGCTTTAGCGAGTTCCATCAGTATTATATATAGATATATTTTCATTTGTCAGAGTTTTTTCTTTCTTTTTTGGCTACAGGGAGTACGTAGCAAACGAGATAAACTATTATGCTACAGTGTTTCGGCTAATGTTCATCTAGTAGCTTGTGAAAAAAATAACTAGAGGCACAACTTCTGAAAGTAGTAAAAATTAAAATGTGGGAACGTTAATCAAGTTTAGTTTGACATGTGAATGTAAAGAAAAAGAATGGAAAACTCGAATGCACAATACAGAGAACATTTCTTTTGGCAGCTGCTAAACCAATTATTTCCACTGAAACGAGGGTGCAAGCATCACAGCGCAGCTTCAGGTTCGGATGCGAAACTCTGGTTGTTGCATCACTTGTCCATCCATATGGTGCACCTGACACTCTTCCCTTGGAGCAGCAGGTCAAAAGCTTCGTTGATGTCCTTGAAGCCGACTTCATGGGTTATGAACTTGTCAAGCTCCAACTCCTAGACAGAGGTAAATCCAAGAAGATTATTGCTGCAACAAAATGCCAGGAAAAATGCATACAATACAAAGCCAAGACTGGAGTTAATGGTGACACTATGCTCGGTATGTCTGAAGCTAGCTGTACCTTGTTCAGGTACTTATCGGCGAGAATGGGAATGTCCTGCTTAGGCTTCACCCCTCCATACATGGACCCGATGACAGACTTCCCGTGGAGGATCTCATGAGAAGAGACGCAGAGAGGGGCACCGTGCATTTCCACTCCAAGAATGATCGTCTTGCCCCACCCCTGCATGAAAGAAATAGAAACACCGTGCATTCAGAACTCAAGATCGTTTCTCAAATAGCGGCGTGGCGCCATGAGTGTACATACGTCACGGGAGCTCCGAAATGCGTCGTTCATCAGCGCCGCCAGTCCAATGCACTCGAAGCAGTAATCCGCGCCACCGTCGGTCATCTCAACGATCGCCTGTTGACAATCAAAACAGGGACACTTCTCAATGTGATGTTTCAGCATAAAGGTTGAGAGAAAAAAATTGTGATTAAAAGACGGGCACTCGGGGGAAGATCACCCCTAGGTATCAACCGCTACTAAAAAAATGAGATCCAAATGGCAAGAACACGGGTGATTACCTGGTAGACAGGTTTCTCGCCAAGTTCTTTTGGATTGATGAAATGTGTCATGCCGAACTTCTTTCCTGCAGGAAGAAACAGCGGACGAAGTGCGTCAGGACTTTGCACTTCAGAATGCCTTGAAGTTCAGAACAGTTTCAATCAAGGTAGAAATAAGAGTAAGGGCTTGCCAAGTTCATATTTCTCAGGGTTTATATCCACGCCGATTATCTTTGACGCCCCACAAATCCTGGCTCCTTCAGCCACCTGCATGTCAAAATTTCAAATATTAATATTCAGCATTGTAGTGCCCAGAAAACTAAATTAACTTTGTAGAAGACGAAAGCTACACTTAGGGAGTGAAGAAACTCTTTTTTTTGCTATGTATACAAACAAAGTATTCTGTCATCAAGGATTCAAGGAGGATATATATACTACGAGTTCTGCTCAACTAAAATACTTCTCTTTTTGAAACGACAGCTGAATACTAGACAGAGGTTAAATCTCAGTAAAGTGTTGTTGTCAAACTCAGAATTTCTGAGAAGTGTACATATTGGTGGTAATAAATGAAGAAAAACGTGGTGCTCTGAATGTGTCACTTAACCGCCAATCCTACAGCGCCGAGGCCAAAGATAGCGACCGAAGATCCAGGCTCAACTTTCGCCAGCTTCCATGCGGCTCCGATCCCTGCGATTTTCTTGGGTCAGACGTATAAAATCACCAACGATTCCCCACAGCAACAAGGAAACGTGTCATCTCTGCGGCACCAACCAGTGGAGGCGCCGCAGCTGAGCAGGCAGGCGAGTGCCGGCGGCATGGCGGGGTTGACCTTGACGACGTGGTTCACGTCCACCACGGTGTACTCGGTGAAGCTGGACACGCCCAGGAAGTGGTGGAGCGGGCGCCCCTGGCCGTCGCTGAACCGGGTGGTGCCGTCGCGCGGCATCCCCGGGCGCACCGCGAACCGGTACTTGGAGCACATGTTGCTCCGCGCCGACCTGCAGTCCACGCACTCGCTGCACTGCCCCAGGAACGTCGGCACCACCGCGTCTCCCGCGGCGAACTCCTCCACGTGCTCGCCGACGCTCTCCACAACCCTGCACAGGAGGCATGCCCCGTGAGCTCGTCTCAGCTTGTGATCAGGTTTCGATTAGCAGGCTCCAGATGAGGCGTGTATCCAAATATAGCCGCTAGTCCTTTAGCTCTGTCAGGAATCCTTTACTGCCATGGATTTCTGAAGTTCCAAATAAATTTGGTGGGGGCATGCCAATTGCTTTGAACGTATTGTGGGTTGAAGTTCCTAACATATTTGAGGGGTATTTTATTTTTATTTTTATTTTATAATGCAGAGGAGGTTGACTCGGATAAAGAATAAAGGATTATTTTAAATTATTCTTTATATTGGCATATGTGGGTAATTGAAAAGCAAATTTTGGTTTACTTTGCGTTATCTTTGAGAATGGTATTTGGTAGATGTGGAAAATTTATAAGCAAATTCTAGGGTTACTTTAAATTATCTTTTATGATGGTAGAGGTGGACAATTAAGATGTAGATTTAGAAGGTTATTTTATGTATTTTCGTAGCGATAGGCCGACAGATGTGGATTATTTAGCAAATTTGAAGGTTACTTTATGCATTTTATAATGGCGGAGGTATGTAATTTTGTAGAAAACAGAATATACATTATGATTAGAATATACTATAAATTAAATCCTAGATATTTATTATTTTTATTAGAATTTTCCGAATTTATAGTTGTTCATATAGTGTATTTCATGAGTAATATGATACTCTATTAGACATTTCTAATTAATAATATTAAGATTTTTTTGGCAATTAAGAACCACTAATGTAGCTAGAAAAAGTCAACTTGTATGGCAACAACCCATCTCTCGCCGGAACATCGATTAGCTAAAGCTAAGTCAACCGTCGAATCTCTGAAGACTTCAAACTAGAACTAGTACATTGGCCGCCTAATCTTTCATTCAAAATTGAGATATCGACACGAATCAGCAGGGGCAAGACGACGTCAGCTTCAATACCATTAGTGTTTACATTAGTTGGAATGTAGTGTATTCTTTTCTGTAGCTGCTAACCAAACAACATTTGCTACTTATTCCATTTTTTGCAGATAATATAAAATACCCTACTGATTAGAATCAAGAAAAAAATATCAGCTTGTATATATAAAACTTGACTTATTTAGGTTTTAGTTGTGCAGTCGATTCTGAGTCAACTTCAATGAGAGTATCTCACTAGTCACTACAGTACACAACGTCACCGTGCAACTTGTTATTCGTCAGAATTCGCTGAAGCGGAGCGGTAATAACACAAATGTCATTTACTGCCCAGCTATCCTTAGTTTATCAGAACCTTTTGACAATCGCATTATGTCCACTTTCTACGGTGAATTGGTGAGCAGCAGTATACATCAAAGTTCAATTTCCATGCTATCTTTTCTTTTATGAAGCGTCAGCTACAAAGACAACCACGAAAGACGAGACACATGTAGCATTTCAACGTCAAACATCACTCTAGCTTTCAAGTTTTGCTAAAATTGACAGCCTCAATGGGAAACGCAAAGACACGGCATGTTTTGTCAACGAATGCTGTTGAAATTGAGTAAACAATAGGAAAAAAATGTGCAGGAAAGAACTGTGTAGCGAGCACTCACCCGAAGGCTTCGTGGCCAAAGATTCTGGGGAAAATGCCAGGGAAATCCTGCAAAGTTCACACAAACAGACGAAGTATAAGAGCCCGTTTGGAGGGGCTTCTCCTGGCTCCGGCTCCGGCTCCGGCTTTGATACTGTAGCACAGAGAGCCTCGAAATCATGGCTCCACCGGCTCCTCCTCTTCTCATTTCATTTTCTGTCTTCTCGGTGATTTCACGGAGGAGCCGGGGCCCCTCGGAGCCATGCCAAATACAGCCTAAGACACTTGTGAGGCGGTGTACGCCACGGCGACGAGACGAGGGCCACGACAAGGTCGAAGGCCGGCGATTGCAGGAACGGACAAAGAGAGCCAAACCTTCATGCGCCAGAACGTGACGTCGCTGTGGCAGAGCGACGTGCAGATGATCCTGATCCTGACCTCGTGCGCCTTGGGCGGGTCCACGACGATCTCCTCGATGGCCAGCGGCTCGCCGGCGGCCCTGCACACGGCCGCTGCGCGTCGCCGGAAAGGGAAGCCGGTTAGCTAGGACTAATATGGCCGATGGGACGGGAGAAAGACGAGTTAGGCAGCGAAATCGAAACTATGCGGCAGAGCTCAAGAATCCAGCTGCATACCTTTGCATCGGATGGGTTTGGGGCCATGGTTCTCCATCGAAGATGCAAAAGACTCGCCGGTGGTGCCCACTGCCCAGTAAGATGCGTTCGAAGGGCCAAGGACTCAAGAGCGCACGGTGGCTGCGACTGCGAGAGCCCAGAGCAGGAGTCGATATATATAATGGCCAGAGCTTTGTCCTCTACAGTTTAGACGCCTAATCTCCTGTTTCTTTTATCTTTTTTTTCTTCCTTGACAGCGTTGTTGTCCGCTCCGCCATTTGGCGTCGTGGGGAAGATGCTCTCGCCTTGCCGTCGCTGACTCTCTGAAACTTTTCTTTTTAGAATTTTATTTATAGTCAGTTCTTGTCCATCTCATCTACTGCAAAGTACCTTCAACCTAAAAAGGATGGAACTCAAATTCTGCCTTTATTCATACTATCTATGCTTTCAAAAAATTCATATAAAAAATAGTATCACTTATGACACTATAAGTGCATACCAAAAATATATAATGACACATATTTGGCATCATAAATATTGATATCTTTTTTTATGAATTTAGTCAAATATAGAAGAGTTTGGCTCAATACTATACTAAAATTATATTCTTTTTGGGCATGAGATTATCTATCTATTTATCTTATACAATAGTGTCACAACAAACTAATTCCTCCGTTCCAAATTATAAGTCGGTTTGACTTTTTAGGTATATCCATTTTGCTCTGTATCTGGATATAATGTATGTCTAGATATATAGCAAATTCTATATACAAAAAAAAGTCAAAGCGACTTTTAATTTGGAACGGAAGAAGTACTATATATATTGCTTGAGAGAGTCTAGGAATTAAGAAGTTCATCTCACAAAGATTGATACTTTACATTCAAAAAATGCCCCGCAAAGAATGCCACTTTACCTTGTGGACCATATAAAGGGGAGCATGTCCTAAATTAAATCCTACATGCTCCTTGCAATTGTATGGCACCAACCACATGTCACCTAAATGGATGCAGTAATTAATCTAGCCGTGGCCGCTCACGAGTTAGACAGACTCCAACAGACGCCGGAGATCGCCAAGGTCAGAGCGTTGCATAAAGCAGCTAAGGTGTAAGTCAACCAGCTCCGCGGTCCGAAAGCCTTCCCGGTCTCGCCAAGCGGGGGGGGGGGGGGAGTCATTTCTCCCTCGCACGCCACCAGGGAGACGACCATTACCACATGATCGGTTCAAGAGGCAACTACCCCGTCAATCCTGGCCAGCAAGGAGCCGGGAATCGTCCTCCCCGACCAGCCTAGGCCAATCCTGGCAACGCCAACAAAAGAAGTCGATCAGCCTGTAGGCGATGTTCGCAACATCCTCAATGCTCGCCACGACGTTCGTAACCGCATTGAGAGACAACACAACGAGCACCATGAATAGGAGGCTATTTGCCGACAGCAGTACGACAACGAATTTGGTAATCTCGACGCTGCTCTCCTGCTAGTTGATGCTGGTAATCCCGCCAATGCTCCCTTGCCCGCTGTCGGTGATCCCGAGGGACCTCGCCCCTTCACAGTGAGGCTACGAGCCGTCTAGTGGCCAGCGGGCTTCAAGATCTCTGGGTGGAACCCTATGATGGCAAGGTTAACCCCGAGCAGTGGTTGTAGCTTTATGCCATTGCCGTGCGTGCTGCTGGGGAAATAGCGACGTCATGGCAAATTATTTGCCTGTTATGCTCGCCCCATCTGCAATGAATTGGCTCACGAGTCTGGGGCCGAACACCGTTGGATCTTGGGATGATCTCAAGTAGATGTTCATCGAGAACTACATGGCCACGTGTGTCTGACAGGGTACAAAGCATGACCTAGAGAGGCTCCATCATAGGACTAGCGAATCACTACGCAGCTACATTAGGTGTTTCTCGGAAACGAGGAACTCCATCCCCAACATCAGCGAAAGCAATGTCATCTCTGCGTTCATCCGTGGACTCCACCACCATCTCGAGCTACGCTCCAAGTTCAACGGGAAGCCGCTACGGACGATCAGTGAGATGCTGCAGACGGCCAACCAATACGCCAACGCTGAAGAGGCCGACCAGGGACATAAGGACGACGTCGCTCGGACCTCTTGCTTCGATCTCTAGCCGCATCGCAATGATGATCGCCGTGAAGAACGGCGCCATGACGACCGCGACCGCCGCCATGACGACAGGCTAGAAAGCTTAAGGGCCGAGCAATTTCGTCGCTACCAACCAGATAAAATCATCGCTTCGGTTGACCAACCACGCGCTAAGCGCAGCTATGATGACGAGTATGAGAAGCTCCTCGATGGTCCATGTCTTGTACATAAAAACAACAGCCATACTATGCGGCAGTGCTACGGCTTAGGCAAGGCCTACCGCGATGAGGAGAATAAGAGGAGCAAGAATTGCGATGGTGTGTACACTTCACCTTGCGATGAGTGTACTATTTTCCCTTCCTCAAGGTTTTCAGCTAAGCTGGGGACTAGCTTTGTGCTCGGCTAGCATTTAAAGTCTTTTATTTTTTTGATCCTGGCACTAGGTGACTCATTCACCTACTATCATGCTCGGGGACTAAGTGTGTACACTTCACCTTACGGTACGTGTACTGCTTGGTAATTACCTAAGCCCTCTTATTGACTAAGTCATAGATGATAATCATCTGGCATCACAAACAACACCTAAATGTGTACACTTCACCTAAGGTGAAGAATTTTCAAATTTAATTTTGACCTCCTTACATCCTTCTGGCAATCCTTACTTGAGTAAGTCCGATGCTAGTCGACTAGTTAAACTGGTCGGCCACCAGTTAAACTGGTCAGCTTCAAGCTAAATTGCTCGGACATGATCAAGACGGCGTTGCTCAGCGGATACAAGGCGCTCGAGGACTAGCTGTGGGGGTATAACCTCAGATACCCACGGCAAGGGACATGGGCCACACCATCAGGGATGGTCCAGCCCACGAGATCAAGACGCGCGGTGCAAGGCATTGGTCGGCGTACACCGCAAGGCATCGAGAGGAATCTTAAAGATAGAGATAGATCTGATTGGATATGCTAGATATCGTATTCCTTATAATGATTATCATGTAACCGACTAGATTTAGATCTAACCGATTTGTAACCATATCCCCCAACTATATAAGGCGGGTAGGGGACCCCCTCAAACGCATCTCATCATTCCATCTCATATACAATCGATAAAATCCAGCAGAACACAGGACATAAGGTGTTACGTCGTATTGACGGCCTGAACCTGTCTAAATCATGAGTCTTTGTTTCCATCTAGTTCCTGATCATGCGCATCTCTACTACACAATCTATCATCATGGGTATACCCCTTGGTGGACTATCAACGATATTACGTCGACACACATAACCTTGAAATGCGTGTAAGAGCTTAGCTTTTCTCTGTCTTATATTAAAATATAAGAAAAATGCTTAGAGCTAGCTTAAGAGTCAATTGTTGGAGCTGCCCTAAATAAACATAATAAGGGGCTCTACTGTAAACACTGTTCGTCTAAACGGGCGTTTAGCCCATTTATACACCGTTTAAACGCTACACGATGGTACACCGTTTCTGTTTAATCGGTTGGTTTGACCGTTTAAACGGCCGTTTTTCCGTTTAAACACCCGTTTTGGCCGAATAATGGGCTAAACGGTAGGTGACCAACTATTTACCGTTTAGCATTTATGATAACACTGATTGTAAATAGGCTTTATGCTGAGTTGGATGAGAAAGATGAGAGAGAAAAGAAATGGTATGTAAATTCATAGCCGGTTGATGTACATGCTCTAAAAATATTGTGAGAGAAAAAAAGTAAGGCATATATTAATGATGAAGTATGATCTAGTAGCTAGCTACTATATGGGTTGGCTCCCATATTGGCAAGTTGTTGGTGCCTTCCATGTTCTAACTCTTTCAGAAGCCAGTAGAGCTCTCTCCAACCTCCATTTTGTGGGGGTTTTTGTTTTGTTTGAGTGAGATCCTATGGATTGGGTTAAGAGATTTGGTGTGTGAAAGCACTTCTATACAATCCTAAGCCTTGAGCACTTGGTGGTTATGTCTAACAACTGATGGAGCATTTTTGTTACTGTTGCAGATGATGCTTCCTAGATAACTAGAAGATACCTCGTGCATTGCTGCTGGAGTCTCAGTAGCACACATGGAGTTATCTCATTTTTCTTTTGGTGTAACCAATAGTGAAAACATGATAGGGAAAAACTTTTGTTTTGTAGAATCCTCTAGCCTTGTGACTACATTTATATATTGTGGATCTCTCTAGGAAACTAGTTAAAGAAATAACATTTGTCTACTAAGCTTGTTCACAAAGTACATTTTGTAAAGTATGGCAGCTTAAATATTAGAGAAACAACGGTATTAACAAACACTTAGTTGCAAATGGGCAGGAACACTTTGTTGCAACATGCATCTGGGCTCTTCGTTCACTAGTGTTGCAACTTGCAAGAGGTGCAAAGAAACGACAGAGGATAAGGAACAACCAAGATAAAGATGGTTGCTTAAAATCAAACAGTTCTGGTAACAATGATGACGTGGCACACCGTGGTATGAGATATTGTCGGTGCAGAAAGTGACCAATACGTAAATATTTGTAGTTTTGCCGTATGTTGTGATTGGAGGTGGCCTAGCACTCAATGACATAGGGTTTATACTAGTTCAGGCAACGTGCCCTACGTCCAGTTTGAGTCAGTCGGTGACTTTATTCCTGAGCCCAGGTGCTCAAAGTTTGCAGTGGGGTTATAAACAAGAAGGAGAAAGATGAGGGGTATAAGAGATCAGGTCGGACTCTGGTCAGATGGGCCAAAAGTGACGAGAACTCCGCTATGTGCTATGTGTTCGAGTGTGTGCTCGAGGTTTGAACCTGATGGTTCTGTTGTTGTGTACTAGTGAACTTGATCAATCTGAATGAACTTAGATGTGTTGGAGAGAGCGCATCCCCTTTTATAGATGAAGGGGATGGCCTTATAAGTGAGAGGGAGAGAGTGTGTATGCTTACTAAGTCTTGTTGCCCACGCCGGTGGTTACAGGATGATGGTAGGCGCCCACAATATTGTTTAATGTCAGATGCACGTGGGAGGTTGTGCCGTCTTCTTCAGGTATGGCAGACGTCGGTGCCTGCCACACTGTTGTTACCCAGAGGGTTTCACCATGTTCGCCTGGTACGATAAATATCGGCGGCCACAACACTGTTAATTCCTCAGAGGGACGTGGGGAGCCTTACCGTATTTGTCTAGTATGGGAGTTTGATGGCGCCCACAATACTATAGGGGAAAATGTCGTCGCCTACAACACTGCTTGGGTTCTGTCATGTCAGGGAGGTCGCAGGGTACTATCCTGTAGGTGTACAGGGTACGGTCCTTGGTATTGCGGTTGACTTGAGTGCGCTGCCTTACTTTCTTCGTCCGTCTCCTGGTCCTTACCGAGCAGGCATACCCGGTCGGTTGGTCCCAGTCGGCTCTGATTGCGCTAGTCGGAGAGGAGCTGTAAGCAGGGGGTTTAGTGCATTCTCGGTCGGAGAAGTGGGTCGGAGTCGGAAGTGGTGTTTGGCCAGGCCTTCCGGTCGGAGAGGTCGTCCAGAGGTGGGCTGGAGACCGAAGCGAGCGCTCCGGTCGGAGAGGTGGGCCGGAGTCGGAAGCGGGTGCCGTTCCTCCTCGGCCAGGCCTTCTGGTCGGAGATCGGATCATCCTTCTGGCCTGTCGTCTAGGTATTTGGGCCGGCCCATGAGTTGCGCGTTGCTCGCAACGTTGTCTGTTGGGCCAAGCCTTTGTTGGAAAATCGGTCCATGAGGGACCCCGGGTTTATGAACCCGACAGATAGACTTTGTAGTGAAGTTTTGCTTTATAAGAGATGCTTATAATGGTTGCAACTTTGCCTCTGGAAGGAAAAAAAGATCAAGCTAGTAAAACAAGGAAAGTGGTTAAAAGAGACCTATACTTAGCTTAACTCTAGGGTTGCTTTGAGTTTTCTCAACAGAGATAGGGTGAGCCTAGGCTTCGAGAAACAAATTCTTGCGTCTCCATTTTGTTCTGTGTTTTGTTTACATTTGTATCTCGTATTTGTGCTTTTGTTTTGATCTACTTGGGTGTACATGTTTGTAAGTATAAGGGCTACATGCCCTTGTTGGCAAATAGACATCTACTCGCTCCATACTAAAATAGTTGACGCTTAAGGTTTGGACACGAAAATTTAGGAGAAGTGAAAAAGGTGTGGATATGTGGTACACAGAAAATAAGGAGAGAGATAGAGATGTATTGAAAAATGTTTATCGGGAGAAGAGAAATGTAAGTTAAGAAATAAGAATGACAATTAATCCTATAGCGCCACCTATTTTTGGACAGAGGAAGTACGTAAGAACTTCTCCATGTTTGATTTTGGTTGGAGTAGATAGGGGTCATTTACATTATTTATTTGTTGTTTTGCTGTTAAAATCAGCCAAGCCAGTTTTTACTAACTCTTTTTTTAAATTGTAGAAATAACCTATTAACTAAGCTAACCGAACTATCACCGTTTCTCAGCCTCGGCTTAACGTAATTGACCGAGTAGGCTATGAAAGCACACGTAACACTATCCATGTATTCCAACAGTATCCATTTGACTCCAAGGTAGGCACCATTAGATATATCTTGAGTTTATATATAGATAAACAAATATTAGTCGCTTATCGGCGCCCAACCAAGCTCGATCATACCTTAAATGGGCTGCTCTTTTTAGCTGCGAAGCCAGGCCTGCATTAGGATTCGCGTGGGCCGGAAAATCAAGGAGCTTCACTCACGAGCTGTCTCTCTCTCTCTCTCACACGCGGTTATGCCAGCTGAAGGTCGGCTTGGGAGTTGGGAGCTTGGCTTTTTTTTTCGGGATTTCTAAATAACTCTCGGATGATATCGTGTCATGTTTTCATTCACTTTTGTGTGGTTGAGATTGTTTGTAGATTCGTGCCGTTTTTTGCGTGTTGTTTAATTGGCAGACACATGACGAGCTCATTTTGGTGTAACACATGGGCCCAATTGAGTCCGTCACATGTTGTGAGCTAGCGACCAGGTGTTATTTCAGTGCCGTTTAATCTTCTTGACGATTTAATATGTTTTTCATTTTACTGCTTGATTCAGACACGCCTCGGTGCTCGTCGGAGGAGAGAGATGGTCCGCTTGGTGCTCGGCGGAGGCGGAGCCGCGGAGGTGTCGGCGCCAGGCGTCGCCGTCGCCGTCGCCATCCGGGAAAGGCTCTGTTTCACTCATCCTCTTCGTCGCTTACTGAACCTGAGGGGCGTGCTATCATCCGTATCTCCCAGGTGATTTTAGATTTCATTCGTTTTGCTTTGTCAACAAATTTTGTGTGCGTGGACGTCCGGGGGCAAAGGGTGTATCAAGGGAAGGTGGATGAGTTGGACTAGGTGGCCAGCAAGTTGTGGGCGTGAGGAGAGGAGGAGCGTGTCAGTGTTGATGCCTGCTACCTGAATGAAGTTGGAGCGCAGCTGTATGAGAGGTTCAGGGAGCAGTGCTCTGATCTCCTGCGAGCTGCGACTTGATTTTTTTTTTTTTTGTTTATTGCGTGCAGTAGCTTAAGCTCTGAAGGCATCACCCTGTGATTATTGATTCGTTGTGCTCCCACACATTCAGGAATTAAACAACTGCAGTTAAATTGATGTGCTGCACAAAAGGTGATTCTGATAAAGTATTAGTGAGCAGTGATTGGAATCATACTAAGTGGTCTAAGTCGACTTGCACATTGCCTGTATAAAGATTACATGTCTGCGCTGTAATTATTAGGTAAGTTCATTAATTTGAGTTTATTTCCTTTCAGTATTTTCATTAGTTTTAGTTTTTCAGTATATATTGTTATTCTTTATATTGAGCAATATCCTGTTATTCAATTTGTTCTTTTTAATTTATTTTAGTTTAAGTCATTTCAATATTTCAGCACACATTGTTAATTTTTTTTAGTTGTGTAGCTTTTGCAAGTTGTAATTGTATGATGTGTCATTTTCCAGTTTCATTTATCTGATTTTTAGAAACTCTTTTTCAGTTTTGGTGTTTCCGTTAGTTTCAGTTGATTGAGTTCATTAGAAACTCTGTTTCTGTTTTAAGGTTTCCTTTAGTTTCAGTTGATTGAGTTCATTAGAAACTCTGTTTCGGGTTCTAAGGTCGCCATTTCCATTCCCCTCTTCAGTTTTTTCCCTTGTAGTTGGTCTCATTTCCTGCTTCTGCAATGTCTGTTGTTATTTGTGTAATAATGCAATCTCCAATGTTTTCAGTTGGCCCATTCTCTTCAAATCTGCTTGTTGTGAACATTGATGTCTGCAATTCAAAGGATCATTAAATTGGCTAGTATTTTTTTCAGGGTTCTAATTTTTGGTTATCAACACAGTAGTTGTTGATATCACCTCACCTCAAAGTTTGAAGCATCTCGCAGGACTAAATCAGTGAAGGTAATTGTACCTCCTCGTAGCTGTAGCTACATGCACATGAGCAGGAGGTTGCCAATTGGACAAGATCTGGGTGATCTTTGTTGGAATTTCAACAACTTTCTCTTGTTTTATGCCACTGTAAATTCTGGGTGAATTCTTTTCCCTTTATCTACCAGATTCTGATCCGGTTTCAGAACCTACGTGTCATGAAATGATTGGACACAAAACTGATTGTTAAATTGAAAGAAAATCAACGGAACTTTTTTTTTAGTATAGTTCTGAACGTTTCTGTTCATACTGAGCGATATAGCAGCTGTTCTACATATTGATGTCGATACATGAGTGACAAATACGTTGTAATTAATCAATTCAGACAACGAAACGAAACTCATCATACATCGGCTTTCAGGAACAGATAGTCTTCCTGGTCGCTGCTAACACCAGTTTTCAGCGACGCATCGCATCGCCAAGTTGAAACACGGCAAATTTATTCAGAGCCACAGGTTTGGTCAGGCGCGCCGCCCCGGCCTGTTGCCCATCACTTGTCCTTGTCCATCCAGATGATGCAGCGCAGGCATTTCCCCTGCAGGAGCAGGTCGAAGGCCGTGTTGATCTCCTGCAGTCCTAGCTCATGCGTGACCAGCGCGTCCAGCTGCAGCTCCTTGTCCATGCATTTCTTGGCGAGGATGGGGATGTCGGTCTTGGGCTTGATCCCGCCGAAGAGGGACCCCATGACGCACCTGCCGAACAGCAGCTCCAGCGACGGCAGGCACACCTGATCGCTGTCCCTTCCTAGCCCCAGCATGATCGTCTTGCCCTTTCCCTGCGAACACCAATTTTTTTGCAACCGTTAGTAACTCCTTGCACGAAGTTACATTGGCCTCGGTTCACAGGTTGACAACGAAACAAACCATCTTGGTGCATCTGAAGGCGTCGGTCATCACCGACGGCACGCCGATGCACTCGAAGCTGTAGTCGACGCCGCCGCCGGCCATCTCAACGATCACCTGCAGTGAAGTTGAACGAACACAGAACGTGCATTTGCAGGTGATGGACAACTCGCTGCCTTGAGATAAGACTGTGACAACTTTGGCTTTATATATCCTTACCTCTATGACGGAACGGTTGCCCAGTTGCGATGGATTGACGAAGTCTGTCACGCCAAACGATCTCCCTGCGATAAGAGTCAAGAGTGGAGTGGACAATTTTACTTCTCTCCATTCAGTTTTGAGATACAGAACAAGCTAGCAGCTGGCACTCGATAATGCATGGTGCCCTGCTCTGCTCTGTCAATCTGTCACGAAATGGGAAAGGATATCGATCGACTTGCCTACTTCCTCCTTGTCAGGGTTGAGATCAACACCGATAATCTTGGACGCTCCACACATTTTCGCGCCTTGGACCACCTGCCAACAACCAAAGTGTGACCACCAAAGATTACAGTTACAGCGCGTGCTGCCGATCTACTATCAGCCAGTGGCCATGTACACACTTAGCTTGTAAAGTGTATACATGCATATGATTAATAGAATAAACAAGATACGGGCAGGACAGGGGCTTACCGCCAAACCGACAGATCCAAGGCCAAAGACAGCAACAGCCGAGCCCGGCTCCACCTTGGCCGACCTCCACGCTGCTCCTACCCCTGAGAAATATTGAACGTTCTTTCTCTCTCACTCAGCATAGTAGATCGAACGCCAGCGCTAGTGGTACGTACTAGCTACGACAAGGACAGCGCTAGCTAGCTCACCGGTGCCGGCGCCGCAGCTGAGGAGGCAGGCGAGCTTGGGCGGCACGGCGGGGTCGAGCTTGACGACCTGGTTGACGTCCACGACGGTGTACTCGCTGAAGCTGGACACGGCGAGGAGGTCGTGCAGCGGGTTCCCCTGCGCGTCCCAGAACCGGGTGGTGCCGTCGCGCCGCATCCCGGGCCCGATGATGAACGGCACCGAGTCGCACACGTTGCTGTGCTCCGACGTGCAGCTGCCGCAGTGGTCGCACTGCCCCAGGAACGTCGGCACCACGGTGTCGCCCGCCGCGAAGCCCTCCACGTTCTCCCCGACGCTCTCCACTACCCTGCATGCGAATAAGCGATGCACACGCAACACCGGGCCGACCCGGCCCGGGTGGATGACAATAAAAAAAAAACATGAGAACCTATAGCTGAAAAAATTGTCAGAACAAGCAAGGATCGCATGATTCCGCTGGACAAGGAAAACATGGGCATACCCGTACGCCTCGTGCCCTAATATTCTTGGAAATACCGGTGCCACCTAAAGCGAAAGGAATAGAAAAACTTGAATTGATTAGTGTTTGCAGCTATTGAGCTTCCATTCATCCATTGAATCTCCCGGGTTTGGTACAGAGAGCAGGAGTAGGAACGAAGCTGGGCACTACTTGACTTACCTTAGCTTTCCAGAAGGTGACATCTGTGTGGCAGAGTGAGGTGCAGATGACCCTGATGCGGATCTCGTACGCTTTCGGCGGATCCACGACGATGTCCTCGATGGTGAGCGGCTCGCCGGCGGCTCTGCATACCGCCGCTGCGTGTTTCGGTGCACGCGCCCGTGAGGCCGTGACATCAAATGGTTAGAGCTTATAACAGCAACTGAGCAACATCGCATTCACATCTATGGCGAGTAGAAAAGAAAGGTTGCAGTAGTACCTTTGCAATGGATGGGCTTGGGGCTCCGGTCCTCCACCATGGCGAATTGGGAGGGTGGCGGCTGAAGAGATCGATCTCGAAGACTCGAACGCAGCGGAGGGCCAGAGGCACAGCTCAAGTGCCGGAGTCACGAGTGGCCAGTACTGACTACTGAGGAGAGCGCGGCCAAGTGCCATACATAGTGTGACGGGCTGACGGTTGCTACTTTTCTTTTTCAAAAACCAAAAGACAAAAAACAAAAAACGGCTGCTAATTTGCCTTTGAACGGCCGCTTTGGAGCCTGGCAATAATAGGAATCTTCATCGTCCCTGCCAGTGAAGGGTTGACGTCTGCATTAGTTGCATGATTGAGAAACTTCGTCTGTATAGTTCTGATCTACGGGATGGCTGTGTACAAGCAGCATTATCACATATCTCAGACAGCTAGAGTTCATGCATGCATGTGCGTATCAGAGTGTCTGCTTCGGCTGATTAATTAGCTAGCCCACCTCATCATGCCTGCTCACGTAATAACTGCTAGGGCTGCTATGGCAGAGCTTTAATTAAGAGGTTCTAATTAAGCCAACAAACGGGATGATGCAAACTGCTCGACAGCAACGACATCATATATATCGTGGTTTTCCTTTTCCTTTTCTTTCTCTCAAATTAACAGAAAAGATGCACATCTTAATATTTAATATTATTATTATAGATGTAGTCAGTGGCGGATCCACAGGGGGGCTGGGGGGCTCCAGCCCCCCCTAATTTTTTGATTTCAAGCCTAATCACTGTGGTAAAAGTTTGATTTCACCATTAAATCTTCATGCAAATCAACATCTCCATTGTTTTAGCCCCCCCTTATCCCGCATCGTGTATCCGCCACTGGATGTAGTAATCTAGTGGACTTACAAGTTACAACATGCTGCGGCAATCTGCGAGCACCACACAACCAAAGTCTTTTTGTGACTGTGATTGATTTATAGACTAATTAAGGGTACAGCCAAGATGTTCAAAACTAGTCCCTACTCCGTATAGTAACTGTTACCCCGATCGGTTGCTTGCGCTTGTCAGTGAGCTGTGACAAGGTGTAGTGATGTGTGGACCGCCAGCATGTGTAAAATGCTTGTGCCGACAGTGTGGGCTCGACTCGGCTGCCAAAAGCCGTTATTGGCTGGTATCCTTTTTTACCTTTGGAAAAAGTCTATTTCACACCTTTGAATTATTGGATGAGCCAGATTTTTCTCCTCAAACTGTGGTATCATATATTGATTCTCCCTGAATTAATGAATTATCATAATCGCCGCTTTGGGTGCTTTTAACAGCAATTTTAATGCACCACGTAAGTGATAAGTCGTCGCCAGGGTTTTCAATTTTGGTATCAAACATAATTCAGCTACCCCCAAAATTACCGAAATTTGGCTGAAAATTTCGCCGATTTTTTTTAAAAAAAACTTGCACATGAAGTATGTTTTTTTTTCTAAAAAAAGTAGATCTAAACAAATATTAGCTTGATTATGACTACACATTTATTGACTAGAAGAATATGCAACATAAACAATAGAAAATATGAGTCTAGAGTTATATAGCACATGTATTAGTGTAATAAAATATTTTGGAATTTTCTTTCAGCCACCACTGAAATTACCGAAATTCATGAAATTTCAACGAAATTTTGACACCCGGTCGTCGCAGCCATAAGTAACCAGTAATTGCAAACTGAATCGAAATGATAGAGACAAAAAAGAAAGTGACCAAAATCGAGTCGCTGGATCAGGCTGCCAATAATGCTTGATCTCTCTCCTATTTTGTAAGGAAAAAGCACAATCGTGAGTAAGGGAGGACGGCAGCAGGTTGATTGGCTTAGCCGCTTTAAGAGGCCTGGGCTGCTGCTTGCTCAGAGAGCTGGGACGCAGTCGGCTGTCGTCGCGACGATGGGCGATGGCCGCGCAGCCCGCGCACGCCACCGCTGCCGTCGCAGCGTCAGTGCGTCGCCTGACACACGCGCACGGAAGCCAAAGCGACGGAGGATAGAGAAGGGCTATCGATTCGCGAAGGCCGAGCGGAAGATACGGGAATAGAGAAGGGTGCGGCGGCGACGCTGTGATCCAGTGATTCGCGAAGGCTGAGCGGAATATAGAGGCATGGACGTCCAAAGCTCCGAATCCCATGGCCTTGGATGGGCCTGAGCGCAGGGTGGTCCGCGGCCCACAGGGACCACCCTGTAGCTCCGCCCCTGATTCGTAGTACAATCAATAGAAGCCGGATGGTCCAGTTTCCAACTACATCCTTTAGTTTTCTCAGGAAAACACAAAACAGACGAAACTTTTTTTTGCGAGATCTGGACGCCGACACTCACGTACACGAGCGCATGCTCGCTCAGGGCACTCCCAATGCAGAAACCACTATAGTTTCTATGGGCATTAATTGTACTGCCACCTAAGCATTTTGCTGATGTGGCAAGGTAGTTATTGAAGAGAGAGAACAAAAATCATAGAAACCGGGTCTAAGTTAGAAACCAACCATGTCTACACGAGAACCAAGACACGAAGGGATGTGATTGGTAGCGAATGGAGAGAGAGTGTATGTGATTGGATAAAAAGTTGTTCTGTAGAAACTATCCATTGGAACCATGGTTTCTATACATAGTGTCTATGAAAATTAATAGGTATAGAAACTATACGTAGTTTTTAGCATTGGGACTGCCCTCATACAGCACAGTTATACAAAAGCGTCCATAGCTTGTCCACAAACACGTAGATTATTTTTCTGTAAAGCAGAATATTTAAACATAGCTTGAATAGCATTTTTCTAAAAAGATACTTTTTATATAATTTTTTTAAAATATTTTAAATAAGATTATTTTTTTCTATAAAGTACTCTATCTATTCTACATTATAAATTATTTTGGCTTTTCTAAGTATATAGCTTTTGTTATACACGCTATATCTAGATTTATAACAAAAGTTTTGTACTTATAATAAAGAAGGGAGAGAGTACTTCAATTGCAGCTCCCATAACCACTCGTAGTTGACATAGGATGTATAGGACGGGTGACAATTGCATGAGATAGGTTAAAGTTGGTTAAAGTTATCATTGAAATCACGTAAGGGCTTGTTCAGCTGTACTCCAATCCATCCAATTCCATGTAAAAGCATCTCCAGCAGCACTATCTATTAGACTACCTATCCCTAATTTAGCTAGTGGAGGGCAAAAAATCCACTCTAGCAGACTACCTACTAGACCCCATAAATTTGTTGGCTACCCAAATCCCCCATCCCACTACCCATTCCTACTAGGTCAAGTAGACTACCCAAATCCCACCGCGACTCCTTCCCCGCGCGGCCGGCCCTGGCGTGTCCCCTCTCCGACGTAGCCCCCATGACAGCACGACCCTCTCCGGCGCCGCGGCCTACCGGGCACGACACCCACGGCGCCGCCCCCCAGAGCGACCTCCGGCGAACACCCCTCCCCCTGGCGTGACCTCCGATGAATGCCCTCCCCTCGGTGTGACGTCCGACGAGGGTGACTCCGTCCGAGCTCCTGCGACTCCATCCAACTCCTCCTCCTTCTCTAGCGGTGAAAGGTCATTGTGTGGTTTTGGTAATTGAGTGACAACCCTAGGTGGACTAATTGTGTTTATGTGAGATACACATGTGATTAGTCCACAGGTACATGTGTGTGAGCAACATATACCATGAAGGTGGAAATGGCTTAGAGATGTTGCAAAGCTCACACATGTGATGATGGAGGAGCTCATTACACATGAGACATGACATTGAGTCATGTGATCAAGGTGGAGAAGATCAAGACATGACTTGGCTTGATGGACCGGTTGCAAGCGTGAAGGGAAAGTTGAAGGCTTTGGAGCGATGGACCGCGTGGCGGTGAAGCTTGAGCAAGACTTGGCGTCGATAGACGAAGGCAACGGTGAAGAGCAAGTGAAGTCAAGATTGATGAATCAATATGATCACGTGATGATATGAAGTGGATCATATCATTGTTGATCGTGTTGGTGCATGTGTTGCATCGACATTGAAGGAGATGGAATGGAATGTGTAAGGCAAAGGTATAACCTAGGGCATTTTATTTTACCGGTCATAGGTGAAAAGTTAATGACTGGGTTTAAGATAGATGGTCGTACTATAAATAGGGATAAACTTGTTTGCATATCGGTCATCTAGTGCCACTCAAGTGATCTAACTTTGCATCATCGCTATGATCGAGTAGCGTGGTAAGTTGAGTGGCTAATCCTTTATTAAATATTTGTAAAAAGCTAACACACATATATATGGTGGTGTACAATTGGTGGTGTTGGCACATTTGCAAAGGAGAAGGAGCTGGAGTTGAAATGGATCAACTCGGTGAAGAAACGAAGGCGAAAGGAGGTCACTGTGAGTGACCGGACGCTGGTCTCGATAGGACCAGCGCATTCGGTCAATGGCAACAGTTGAGCATGAGGTCTCGGTCATGTGACCAGACGCTAGCGCAAAGAAGTGACCGAACGCGCTGAGGTTGCGTCCAGTCAGTGCTGACGTATGCTGACATGGTGGCGTGATGAACAGCAGTGACACATGGTAGTCGGAGAAGGACCGGACTCAGGTGCTGCGTCCGATCATGACTCACCTGACGCGTCCGATCACAAATCAGAGGCTCGGGGAGCTCTCTAAAAATGACCGGACTCTGGTTGGTCTGCGTCCGATCATGCAGGAGCGGACACGTCCGGTCACGTATGACATATGGTGACATAGGCGATGCTGGAGTTGGCGCGTGGGCGCAGAGCTGATCGGACGCTGGTCTGTGTCTAGTCATGTAGCACCGAACGCATCCGGTCGCAAAATAGAGGCTTGGCGAGCTCTGTGGAAACGACCGGACTCAGGCGTAGCAGTGTCCGATCATCCTCGCGGTGCGTCAGGTCACAACTTAACCGTTGAGATCAGACGCTCAGTATTTGAAGCTAGGGATGACGTGGCAGCCATCCGTTGACTGGACGCTAGCAGGGTGCGTCCAGTCAACCTGAAAAACACCCAGTGAAGGGGTAACGGCTATTTTAGCCCGTGGGGCTATAAATAGAAGTGTTGGTTGGCTGTTGGCTGGTAGCTCAGTAGAGCTTAACACACTAGAGCCTTGGTGGCTTATGTGGTGGTGTTTGGGAGCCCTCTAACTCACTATAGCTTGATAGTGTTTATCCGATTGAGTGAGTGAGCAATTCTAGTGTGATTGCATCGTGAGGTTGCATCGAGTGGCACTAGGTGGTCGTCTTGCAAGCCGGTGGTGCTTGTTACTCTTGGAGGTTGCCACCTCCAAGATGGCTTGGTGGTGGTCTCCGTCAAAGCCCACAAGAAGGTTGTGTGGTGCTCCGGAGAAATAGCTTTGTGAGGGGGATTGTGCTCGCCCCGCGGGAGCCGTGAAGAGCAACTCTAGTAGAGCGAGACGCGAAGGGCGACAAGTGGTCCGACGGGTCAAGTGCTAGAGCTTATGGTAAGCACTCCATGTGGGAGAGTGTGACTTGTGGGTTACCACTAGCAAGAGGACCGGCGGCAACCTTGGAGCTTGTCTCAACGGGGACATAGCGTGTTGGCAAGCACGTGAACCTTAGGAGAAAATCACCGTGTCAATATTGTTCTTTCCGTTGGTTTGCAATCCCCTTACACAAGCTTGTAATTACTTTCATATACATTATGATTGTGTAGTTGCTCTTGTAATTTGTTAGCTTATGTAGCTCACTAGTTACCTTCTTGCTTGTGTAGCATAGAAGTAGCTCCCTTGCGTGGCTAATTTGGTTTGTGTAACCTTGTTAGTCACATTGCTTAGTTTGTGTAGCTAAGTATTTGCGCTCTCTAATTTGACATTGGTTGTCTTGTTATTGAGCATTGCTAGTGATCTTAGAAGCTTTGTGCTTTTGCTTACTAGAATTGTATAGGAGCTCCCCGGTGTGCAAAATACTAGTGGCATAGGTTTGTGTGACCTTGCTTCTAGAATTGGATATGTGAGCTCTAGCTAGCTTAGCACCTTAGTTGCTTAATTAGGATCATTGCAAGGTGCTAGAGAACATAGATAGAGGAGTATAGTCTTGGCTAGACCGTTTGTTTTAATTCTATATTTGTTTCGGCTAGCCGGCGCGATTAATTTTAGAAAGGGCTATTCACCCCCCTCTAGTCTATCATCTCGACCTTAGAAGCGGCCTCCTCCGGCGACTCCATTCGAGGGCAGACTCCCTTCCCCGGTGGCTCCCCTTCCGGCCAGCTTCCCTTCCCCTTCTCGTCGGCTCCCCTTCCCCTCCCCGGCGGACTCCAATAGACTCCCCTCCCGGACCGAGTTCGTGAATGACCAAAGGAACAGGATGACAACACGGCCCCACATGTCATTCGTTGCTAGATTGCATTTAGGTAGTGTTGTTGGAGTTGAAGGCAAAAAATGGATAATATAAAAATGGGTGGCTACCTAAACAGACATTTAGGTAGTCTGCTTTGGGTAGTATATTGTTGGAGATGCTTTTCTTGTTTGCCTACACTCCAATCCACCTCATTCCACATTAGTCGAAAGGGATTAATTTTCCACCTCAAACCCTCACAACCCATGTGGGTTGACATGGATCGGAGTGCGGTCAAACAAGTCCTAAGCAAATTGGGTTCCTTGTTTTGGAACCTGTCCATTGGATTCAAGTCCTTAACTTGACAATGATGCATGTATTTTTCTAAATTTATTTCAAGATTTAACATGTTTGTGCTTTTTCGGTGGCAGGCGATCCAGCAACACCAAAGCGTTATAATGACATCGTAAATTTTGAGATTTGTCGACTTAATATTAGTTTTTCGGAGATACTCATAAGGATATGATACATATGCATATATTCGTAAGGGTGAATGTGCATACGTGGCGGTGCAGGGGTTTAGAAGAAAAAAAAGCCCTATAATCTAAAAAGGATGGTTTAAAAGACCAGCATGTAGTATTGCGATTAAAAGTGGAAACTCGGGCCTCGAAAGTCTTTTCCTTTAGCTTTTGTTCAGATCAAAGCTTGGGCCATATCTTGTGTACGACGAGTGTGAATGGCTGCTGCGTGCGTGCGCGGATCAACAACAACAACAACAAAGCCTTTAAGTCCCAAACAAGTTGGGGTAGGCTAGAGTTGAAACCCATCAGAAGCAATCAAGGTTCAGGCACGTGAATAGCTGTCTTCCAAGCACTCCTATCTAAGGCTAAGTCTTTGGGTATATTCCATCCTTTCAAGTCTCCTTTTATTGCCTCTACCCAAGTCAACTTCGGTCTTCCTCTACCTCTCTTCACGTTACTATCCTGGCTTAGGATTCCACTACGCACCGGTATCTCTGGAGGTCTCCGTTGCACATGTCCAAACCATCTCAACCGGTGTTGGACAAGCTTTTCTTCAATTGGCGCTACCCCTAATCTATCACGTATATCATCGTTCCGAACTCGATCCCTTCTTGTATGACCGCAAATCTAACGCAACATACGCATTTCCGCGATACTTAGCTGTTGAACATGTCGTCTGACCGTGATTATTGGCCTCTTCTACTTGTCTTCTGACCGTGAGCTTTTTTTTTCTTTTTTCTTTTTTTGAGAGGATTCTGACCGTGAGCTAGGCTGCGGATATGCTTCTGCATGCCAAATCTTGGTGGGCTGGATCCTATCCGTGTTTCCAATTGATTGTTTGGTTGGAGGAATGGCGCTTTTCAGGGCTAGCAACTGTAGACTATTGGTATAATAAGACTGCTAAAGTACTGGGCTAGGTCAGATCATGCCGAGGTATTTTTGCAGTCGAGCCCAGTCCACTGGAGGCTCAATAAGTTGGGCTTCGTTCCTTTGGGCCTCACTATGAGGAGGACCACGAATTCTGGGAGAGCCAGCCCACACGCCGTTCTTGCCACTTCAGGTCCAAGGACAATGAATGCTAGGGAAGAAGGTCCATGTGATGTTAGGCCCTGTGCAGTTCACCACCAAAACGCCAAATTTTTCAAGATTCCCCGTCACATCGAATCTTTGGACGCATGCATGAAGCATTAAATATAAATAAAAAATAAAACTAATTACACAGTTTAGACGAAATCCATGAGACGAATCTTCTAAGCCTAATTAGACTATGATTGGACACTAATTGCCAAATAACAACGAAAACGCTACAGTAGTGTTTTGCCAAATTTTTTGGCAACCAAACTGGGCCTTACCCGTGCATTTAGCTGTGAAATAATGACAAGTCAAAAAGAGAGAAAATATATATATAAAGATGGTGGTCTATCCCTGCCTCAGCGGCTCAGCCAGACTCAGGTAAAACCAATCAACGGATCGATCCGTGAAGCCTGACCCGAGCGACCATGTGAACCAAACCTGCTTGCGAACCACTTGGGTTACAAGCCTGCCTGCATGCGAACAAATCACGCCCTAAACATCTTCGTCGAGACCTTTGGCCCGATGGCCGTGTAAAATCTGTAACCGGTGACTGCATGAGTCTGTTTTTACGTTTGTTGGTGTTTTTGAGTCTTAACAAATGACATATCCAGCTTGGTAGAGAAGACTTCCTTCATTGAATGATATTTTTTCTCACAAAAGGAAAAAAACACCTGACCCTTCCGTTGCTGAGCGATGCACCGGTACGCAGAGATATTCTGGTCTTGCAAGAGCACAGGGCAAAGCGTACTCCCTGTCTCAAAAAAAGTCATTCTCGCTTCCCCGAAAAATCAGCAACTTTTAACTTTGACCAAATATATTTAATAAAATATTAATATTTATTTTGTTGTAACTTATTTTACGATACTTTAATAATTCTTTATTTATTTTATTATTTGCACAAAAAAACTAAATGAGACAAATGGTCAAAATAATATCTAAAAGTCAAAGGCGTCATCTGTTTTGGGACGGAGGGAGTATAAGAAATTTCAAACAGAATAGATATGGTCATAGTTTAGGCTTGTTTGGTGGCAGAAGAAGCTGCATACGGGAGCAAGTCAATTGCAGAAGAATCTAAATCGTTGCCATACACTTCTTCTCAAAAATGTCTCCAGCCAAGTTTTGGTGTTGCAGAAATGTTAAACTGCAGACATCTTCTCAAAAATTTATCCAACCGACTTTTGGTGTTGCAAAAGACAGTTGGCAGAGGTTAGGCAATTCTTTCTTTTCCAAAATAATTGAAACAAATAGTTTTAAAGCAAAAGAATGCTAGCGAACGACAAGGTTGAACTGCTGCCATATAAGACCTCACAATTGTTTCATGAGATTATTTTAAGTTTTCCAACCAAAATGATGATGTCTACACCCTGCACAAGCTAAGCCCAATCTGAACTCACAACATGTTTGATTATAACAAAACTTATAGATTATACTTGACTGCATAATTAAACAATAATCATCCAGACTACAGAGGGTGTATTAAGCACAATAATTTGCTAGAACTTGGTGAGAACTTAACTTCTATATATATTAAGATCAAAAGTAGCCCTGTTCTTGTCCAAAAGAGTTGACTGCAATATCCCCCATAAAGTAGCCCTGATGATGTTCTTGTCGAAAAAAAGCCCTGATGATTATTAGTAGTCACTGCTAAAGCCACTTTATATATAACCACACTGATTCATTAATTCTTACATAAACAAAATTAAATAAACCTGACACAGAAGAGATGATAGTATAACAATGGTTAACTAAGGTTGTTGAGGCTCAGCAGCAAATGCCAGACATATTAGCCCTGTCGAAATTCAGCATATCAAATTATGTGAATCAAGGAGGAAGTTTCAGATTGCCAATGGTTGCTAAAAGATGAATGCATCTAATAGCAAATTCATCTGCAGAACGCCAACAGGTGCTGCTTAAAAAAGTAAATCCAGCAAATCTCTAAGGCTTGCATCGACAAACGAAATGCAACTAACTGTTTCAGATCAAGTCAGACTATTTTGTGATTGACTCTACACACAAGACCACACCGCATGAATCACAAAGTCAAGCTAACTGCCATGATTAGTCTGACTTGAAAGAGATCTCAAACCTGAGATTTTACTCCCAATATCAGCGATCATTACCACAACAAAGGGCAGCACAATCGATCCAAAGAGAGTGAATCTTACATACGAGTAGTTATCTGAATAATACTATAACCTGTGTAGGAATAAATTTACGTTTGTAAAGATGCCTTTGCTGCTTCAAAAAATAAACTAATCTGCTTCTTGTGCTCTACTCCACAAGCAACAAAAGAAGCAAAAGAACAAAGTGATTTAACATACCTCAGAACCAATCTAGAGATGGCTTCCATGAGGATTCCCTTTCACGTTCTTCATAAACAAGGATGCTGAAAGACATCAAAGAGAAGAGATTCAGGATCAGACTCATTTGTTGCTTCTACGAGTAGAACTCAAAGATGTCTCAAAAAAAATGATTGATGCATTTTCCTTCTTCAGTACATAAGAAAAAATATTAACAAAATCCTAAAATGGAGCAAATAAAGTCTGTCAAAACTACACCACATCGACTTCCAACTTAATGGAATAAAATGGAATTCCTATAAGTTAGGTCAGCCTGAAATTGCTTAAGTCCCACAACTAAGTTAATGAGATCGTTGTTTTCTTTTTCAAATAATAACAAGCCTTTTTAAACAGAATAGAAAATAATGTATTTGTGTTGTAATCTTATACATTGTCAGCCCATTACAGTAAGCTTATTCAGATAAATAGCACATAGTGCTCAAGCCTATACTTCCAGAACAAATTTTCTGCCCTGGACATCATAGGGAACAGCACTGGAAAACTCAAATAATGGATTCCACAATCCAATTTTTTCTTAAGTAAACATGCACGCTGTAATTACTCAAACCATGATGTCTTAGGGTGCTGTGATTCTAAATCCCCACAACCTCTATTGATGCAGAGCAGGATGGCATGCCTATTTCATCAGCAGAGAAATACTAAAATTGTAAGAAGCGACTCTGTACAGTCATATCAAGCTCTATGGCCAGCAAATCATGCTCCTGCTGCCATGAACATCACATGTATGAACTAAAGAAATCCCAAAGTAAAACAAAAAACAAATTTGCTAGCATCAATGGAAGCTTCGGCCTGGACAGTCCATTATTACAGACAAGCCGTCTTTGTACAACCATCTAATCTGGCCTTGTTGTGAATAGAGGATCGACATCTTTGTTCTTGAATTTACACACGACCTTCTATGAATTTACAGACGACCTAAAGATCCTCAAGCAGGAGGAATTAGAAAGCAAGCAGGAGGAATTAGAAAGGAAGCAGAAGGAATTCTCTGTCTCCTTCTCTCCCGACTTCATCTCTCTCACTTCCCAACTTGCCCAACTTAGAACTCTAGCTGCAATTTGCATCAAATTCTTATCAGTTTGTCACGATTACGCTGGGATCCTGACACAATGGCACCGATAACATAAATGCAAATTGCAAGTTAGGGGAGGGGTGAGATGTAGGGTTACTGGCAACTGAAGGGTAATGTGGGATGCCGTTGGCAAGGGGCTCGAACCTAACCCTAGATGTTGCACAGCCGCATGGAGATGCTCCTTCTCCTGGGTCATGCTACGGGCTGCTGCCCTCTTCTTCCGCAGCGAAGCAGGGGTGGGCGGGGCTGGGCGAAGACGGCGCAGGGAACACGGTGTCGGCAGCGTGGCAGGGAGCACGGCGTCGGCGGCGCGGCCTTGCAGCGGGACGGGAGCGGAGAGGAGCGGAGGGGGCGCGCCGAGACCGGACGAGTGCGGGGGGCGCGGTGACTGGGCGGAGTGGCTCGTGCGTGCGGTCGTGCGGGAGGAGATTGGGGTGGGTTGTGCGGCCGTGCGGGGAAGGGGAAGGGGAAGGGGAGGCGGCGGGGTGTGGCACAAATTTCGATGCGGCTTCACCACGGTTTGGAGAACGGGTCCAGTTCTGTCTTTTTAGGAGTAGAGATGAACTTAAAAACAAACGAGATTCCTCAAATTTTAACCCCTTGTCCACTTGAGCTTATTCAGTGTAATAATATTTTTCTCTCACCACATCTCAACCTAAACATCGGTATAAGCCAAATTTCAGCGTAGCCCTTGGGATCTTCTTCATGAACTGAAGACACTGTGTAGCTCAAAACACATCCTTGAGGAGTTAACGATATGCTAGTATACCACAACAATATAAAGTCAGAAGAGCAAATTCAGAAACCGGTGCCTTATCTGCACTAATAAAGCTAGATTTCCGAAACCCAATAGTAGCGTGGCGACGATAAGATGAAACCACCGTATCCCATCTTCCCAAAGTCTTTTTCATTTTTTTTTCCTACCCCGCACTGAGGGGAATAAAGAAAACACCGAGAACGAGACGAGAGATATCCTTTGCGTGCTACTGCTCCAGTACGAGCTCCAGCTAGCTGGCCCCATCTGAAGAGACGATTCTGCCCCCGGCCCGGTCAAAGACACCCTTTCGGTCAAAGCAGCTTCCCGTGCGTGCTGTCGTATCGTAATCGTAATTTAAAAGCTGGAAAGCGATTGGAGCATTATAAACAAAACAGCGCGATTGCGGCTCCGCTAATGGCCCTCGTAATCTCTCGGGACTTGTCTTTACGCCTCGCGTCCCCTTCCTGAATCCTGATCGAGCACATCTTTTCATCGCGCTTGCCTCCGTGCCATGCCCACTTTGGCAGTGGTAGGCTCAGCAGCTTGGCTGCTTGGGTTTGTCTAATCCCAGGAGTAGAGTAGGAGTAGATTACGGGGCTGTTCGCTGGTCTTAAGAAACCAGCCAGCCGGCTGGCCCTCACACGGCACTATTCATCCATTCAGCCAAACAGTGTTTCTCTCTCACACAATCAGCCAGTTTCAGCCAAGATTCTGCCAGCCGAACGGGGCCGGGCTTGCTGCTCCTTCTCCTTCGACTGCTTTTTAGCGGTAGGGTCGCGTTTGTTTGGCTGATAATATGAAATGAAAAATATATTCGTTAATTTGTTAGGAGAGAAAAATATTATTTATTCGTTGAAAAAATAACTCATAAGACAACTGGTATCGATGGTGCGTGTGTGGTCCACGCCCCTAGCGGCCTGTGGATTGCGTGTGGTGTTGGTGCCGTACAGTCTCTTGTTGCGGCAGTGATTGTTTCCGGGGGCCATGGCCAATCTGGCTACTTCCGTTTCCGCCAGAAAAAATGGCCTGAACACCGATGAACGCCACAAATTCTGGTGCTAATCTTATGGCACGAAAGAAGTGACGAAATCCGAGTAAAAAATGTTTTTTTAGGTCCTCGGTAAGTATATGAAGAAAATCCGAGTACAGTTAGAAAGCTCGCGAAACTGCAGTCCACATTCGAAATGCTGCGCCGAAATGTGCAGTGCAGCGGAAGGAAGGAGAGCTGACTAGCTGAGCGCCTGAGCCTGAGTGAGCGGCTGAAGCGCCGAGCATGCAGAGGCAGCCACACCACCGCACTGCCGCCCACTGCGCCTGTTTCGGGGCGGTTTGCCCCAGAAGAGGAGAGCCTGTCGCCCGCCTATCCAAAGCTCAGCGTCCATCCTTTCCCTACTCCCCCCTCTCACTCCCCAAGTCCCAATCTCCCACCAGTTCCCCCCAACACTCTCCCCCCTCTTCCGCCATGGTCATGGACAAGTCCAACCTCCCACAGCCGCCGCCGCCGCCTCCCTCCTCCGCCTCCTCCTCGCTCAAGTCCCTCAACAAGGCCTCCTACAAGATCTTCAAGCAGTCGTCCTCCACCTCTCCCGCTCCTGCTCCGGCTCCCGCTTCCACCATGAGAGCGCCTTCCCCGCCGCCGCCGGCTCCCCGGCCACCCCCACCGCTCCCGCCGACGCAGGCCCCCTCCTTCCCTGCCGACCACCCGCCTCCCCAGCCCCCGGTATACAACATCGACAAGTCCAACTTCCGCGACGTCGTGCAGAAGCTCACCGGCTCGCCGTCCCACCTCCTGCCGCCGCAGCCCGCGGCCGCCCCCGCCCCCACCAGCGCCCCGCTCATGGCGCCACCACCCCCGCCTCCCATCATGGCGACGTCGCCTCCTCCTCCTCCTCCGCCTCACATCATGGCGCCTCCGCCGCCGACGGCGATACCCTCCCGCCTCCACCGCATCCGCCCGCCGCCGCTGGCCCCGCCGCGCCCGCCGCCCATCCTGCCGCCGGCACCTCCGGCGCTCTCCCCGCTCCCGCCGCTCCCGGCCGTCTGCATGACCGCGGAGTCGCCCATCTCCGCCTACATGCGCCGCCTCCGCGGGATGCCCTCGCCGATCCACGTGCCCACGTCGCCGCTCGGCTTCGGCTGCCTGCCCTCGCCACGGACGCCGCCGTCGCCCGGCGTGCCCATGCCGGCCACCAGTCCCCGCGTCCGCGACCCGTGACGCAGGAACCCCACCACCGTTGCGTCGCCGCCGATGTGTAGATACAGCTGGTGTAGGAGAGATCTGGCGAGGCGGCGGTCGGCGACCAAAGGAGGAAGCAGCAAGCAATACCTTCACATTCTGTTAGCTCCATCTCTGTCTCAAAAACCTTTAGCTCAAAAATTCTTTCTTTTTTCTCCTAGTAGCGTGCTCCAACTGCCTTGATATTTTGTTGGTGTATATGGGACATGCGGCGTTTGGTTGGCAACCAATATGGATCGCTCATGTTTGGCTAATTTTTTTTTTTAACAAAGCTTATGCAAGCAATATGTATGGCAGAATCTCATATCCAAAACTTCTTTAGGATGATGATATAGTAAGTAGTAGTTTTTATCTTCGGTGGGACCCGTCTACTCTTGCTTGGCTACATTTGCAGTAAAAAGTAAACTCATTTGAACTACAATGTTCTTGCTTGTGACTTGTGAGGTCAAAAGGATTGGGACTAGCCCAATCTGGTTTCTTGTGCCTGTGCATGCGATTCGTCGATTCGATATGTAGACCTGGTCTTTGTTCTGTGATGGATATTTGGATCCTTGTTCGCATTAGATTTTGTTCGGTAGACAATTGCAATTAAGCTTTAGGCTTCGCTTGAACTTATCAGCTGTTTTTCTCACCTAACAAAACAGCTGCAGTCGGTTTTAATGTCAGCCGAACAAGCCCTTTGTTTCTTGTGTGACACGGACCTCGTTTGTTTTGTGGTGTACGATGGCTCATCTAATTATGGTCACATGAATGAATTATACAAAGCATGTTTGGTGACACATCGCCGTTTGGCTCTGCTCTCTCTTGTTAATCATGGGCTGTAGTACTATTTGACTACCATGATTCATGAGTATTCCTTCTGTTCGTTTTGGCTTTCTGTTCGTTTTGGCTCGTTTGTCTTATAAGCCATGGCTGAAAGTACTGTTGGTTGGTTTGGTGTGAGAGAAAAATACCGTTCGTTGGCTGATAAGTCATGGCTTATAAGCCAAATACGACCAAGCGAATAGGCTTATTGTAGCCATTTTTATGCTGGGCATTGAACTCTCCTGAACTTCTTTGGGGCAATTAGGGCCAAACATGCATCCTAAACCGAGGCGACCAAAATCACACGCCTGAGAGAGACCGGCGCAAGGCAAGGCAGTTTTTTGCATGGGGTTAAAGCATACATGTCCCTTATGCTTGTTTGGTTGGTGTCCTTCAGACCTGTCTGGCCTAGGCAACAACATCCAACCATTAGGCAAGACCATATTTATCAGCTATGATATAGTGTTTTTCTCTCACAACAAAATAGCATTAGCCAGCTTATAAGCCACATATATGATCAAAGCGAACAGGGTGGGATTGTTGTCTAGGCCAGGTAGCCTTTCCAGGTCTAAACCAAACATGGCCGCCACACGACGTGGGCTAGGATCAGGTGTTGCAATCTTTTGTGATTGAGCTAATCAGCTGTTTGGTTCTACCTGTGGTAATGCAAACGTAAATGATTTAAAGTTGCGGACGTTACCGGAGATACGATTGAACTAATTTTCTTCACATTTGTGTAAATGATTTGAAGCTGCGGACGTTACCTGTGGGAGATACGATTGAACTAATTTTCTTCACATTTGTGTAAATGATTTAAAGATGCGGACGTTATTCTTTACATTTGTGTAGGCCCCGTTTGCCTCGCTGAAAAAATAAGCCAAAACATTGTTCCGACTGATTTGTTGTGAGAGAAAAAATAATGTCCCGACTGAAAAAACAACCTAAAAAGTATGAATTATAAGACAAGCAAACATGGCCGTAAATGATTTAAAGCTGGAGACGTTGCCGGTGGGAGATAAGATTGAACTAATATTATTTATGTTTGCGTTACTATGGAACTAACCATACAGCCGTGTTAACCAAATATGCATGGTTGGATCCTGAAAGTACCGACTGCTTGGTAAGCAGGTGTTAACTCATTTTTCTCTACTCGATGACTGGCAAGAGCAAAAAATTCTCTGTTTTCCACTGTTTTTATTTTTAACCTCCCTGATTCCTGAAGCTGTCGACGTTGGAACAAAGGTGTATCTTTGGCCGATCGATGAATGTGGGACGAGCATATTTTTACTTACAAGCTTTAAATCACTCTCTGGGATATGCCTTTCCATAATTGTTGAGTTTCCGGTCAATTGGGTGGTGTCGACGCGAGGTGCTCCACTAAGGAGAATGTTACTGTGAACCAAGTTGATTGAAAAGCGGGAGCTGAGAAGCACAGATGTCCATTTCTGTCAAATATGGATGATATGATAGGATAACAGTTACTACGAAGTCCAATTTGGAAAGTGATGTGATGAGAAGACGCCAGTGGTTGCTCTCTTCCTGTAAACTAAGTACTATTGACTGATTTATTATGAGAAAAAAATATTGTTCGTTGACTGCCAAACAAACATAGCGAAAATATTTGATTTCACTGGTGCATTTTTATCGTTTGAATGCATTGTATTTTTCTCTCACAGCAAAACAGCCAACTTATCAGCTAGAATCTATAGTATTTTTTTCTCACAACAAAACAGCTTTAACCGGCTTTAATACCAGCCGAATATATATATATTATTAGTAGCATTTCACTTTCAACGTGTTTTTCCAGCTGCTCTGGTTGTTTATGCCAACGCTATCCAGGTTGGATTTGGGCCGGGTTGTGCGGTTCCTGCGCATCACGTTGTGTGAGCGTGGCCTTGACTGTGTGTCAGTGTAAGGATTGACCAGTATGGGGAACACTTTGCAGCAGCAGTTGTTGTAGCGTTGTCAGTAGCATCTGGACAGACAGATGGAAACATACAGGACGTTGCAATTACAAGCAGTTAACGCTAGCTGGCTAATCACTAAAACCAAAAGGAAGGCAAAATGTGAAACTCAACGGTGTGAATGAAATCTCCCAAAATCTGTATGATCAGTCGGTACGTTTGTGCAGAGAAGTAATGCCTGTACTGTACATGACTCGTCCTCGCTTGGAATTCAATTCATACTGGGATCCCCCGGCGCAACGGCAGTCTGACCGTGCACGAGCAAGCCCGAGCCGGTCAAAGCGTACATGGCGTGCTCCTTGGGCAAAAACCGGATGCTGAAGCTAATGAACTCGAGCACAGAACGTCTGAACCTCTTCATTCAACTCGAGCAACTTGCCAATACGGGCCGGTGTGCATCTGAGTTCTCTCTTCCGTTTCTTGGCAAAACCGCTGCTGTTCAGTACTGCACCCATTCTCATCGTTCTGACGGTTGTCGAATCAGAAGTTAGTTCATAACGCAATTGAAGGCTGTGCGTTCACTGAATCTGAAACTGCAAGTTGCTCTACTGCTCTGGATCCTCTCCTGGATTTCAATGCCGCCTATCTATCTGTCACTGTCAGGCTAATATACCATTACGGGCCAAGACCAAACCCGAAGCTAGTGCCATCCCAAACAGCGCGTGCAAGCGCACGCAGTAGTACTTCGCCATGAATATCTTTGTGTTGTCCTGAAGGCGTGTGATCTCAAACCGAATCAGCGCAAAATCGCATCTTCATTTTTTCCAGAGAAAACGCAAGGGAGAAGAGCGACTTACCTCGTGATTTTTCAGCACATAGTCCACAACCAATTTGCCCATGGGCAGAGTGAGGGCACAGAGGACCTGAAAATTATCGTAGCAATGGTTGAGCCAAGAACTGCAATTCAAGATCACTATTTTTTTTTTACATGGAGCAGTACGATCGGTTGAAAGTAGCTCACAATGCAAGCTGGTGGGAGAGATCTGCATATGCCAAATGCAGCCAAGAGAACGTAAAGCGTGAGAATCCCAATGGACACTATCCGCGATCCTGCTTGAGTGCCAATTCTTACCTGTTGGCAGATTCAGGTACACAAAACCCGTGTTATAATAAAAAAAAAGTTATGGGTGCGAAGTCAAAATTGGTAAAGGAAATTTGAACTTGGTTTTAAGGTAGAAGGAATACCAGTGGAGACATCTTTCCAACGGCAAGGTCCCCATCAATCTACAGAATAAAAGGGTGTATCTGCTTATAAGAATTTTTCTCAAAAGAAAACAAAGTAGTACTACACTGGACTACTTGGGGAAAAGATTATACATTGGACACTATATTGTCAGCTAGAGTTATACCTGATGGAAATGGCTGCAGAAGAGTATCATAGTAGTCGTCAGCCCAACAAGAATAGATGAAGCTATAACTGTTTTGGTGAGAGGGAGAAGTGTCGTTCCGCTGGCATATCACAATATTTTAAAAAACTATTTAGGTTCAGTTGCAAGTGAAACAATGGTCTTCAATTAAGATGTACAGCAATAATCCATGGTTACCTCGAAATATTTATGCTGCTGTTTGAGAAGTAAAAAGCTGTGGTTGCCAATGGACCAAATGCAGCAAAACACAACGGCTCACCTAGTCCTTGATAACTTAATCGGAATGGAGGACACTGAGGAAATGCACAAAGTCAAAAGAATGAAATTAAAGAACGAGAAATATTACTCTAGCTACTTGAACATGACTTATGGCTTAAATACTATTATGTGTACAAGGATTCAAAGTCAATACAAACAGCCAAGTACATATGGTCTAACCAATGATACAGACCATTAAGATATACTACACTAGTTCCTTGAAAAAGGGAGTGAAGATAATACTACCTGGTAAACATAACCACAGAAGATTGCACACATCACCAATAAAATAAATCTGATATCCTTGGCTTCTGCAAAGGCCCAAAATAGCCCTGCAAAGCCGAGGAAAAGGGAAATGTTCGCAGCATTTTGTGTCATTGCTCGACTGCATAATCAGATTACAACATAACATCATGTTTCACTTCTAAAACCAACCATGCCAGTTGCCAGCCAGTTACAATGTTATTAGTTCTATGAAACAAGAGTGCAATACCTGCCAGTAATGCTGACAACAGATTCTTTCTTGTTCTTATCAGCCCCAGTATCCGAGTCATAAACATCATTGCTGCAGTGAAGTCAAACAAAGGATTTGACTTCTAAAATCTCTGTTCTACGTTTTTTCAACTAAATAATCCACGCGATAAGACCCTATTCAATAAATTGACATTACGTTGACAACGATTTTCCATTTTAAAAATCAATTTTACCTGAGATTGAGCCAAGTGATCACGAGGACTGCTGCTGTCAGGAGAACAAAATAGCGCTTGGTAAAGAATAAGCCCGCATGATGATAAGCAGAAGCGCTCCCGACCTGCAACCATACACAAATACGAAATGTGTAAAAAGGGCAAGGCATCCAAAAAAATTGCAAAACAAAGTATTTTGTCACAACAATCCAAATTCTGAAACAACTTGAGGCATCGAGTTCTGAATTGCAAAGAGAAAAGGGTCACAAAAAAATTGTGCTCTGGCTGCCAGTACGTCGCATTAACGAGGCCTGGCCGCCTGGGCTTGCAACAACTCACGGTGAGTGGCACTAGCGCCACGGAGTAGATGGGTAGCTTCGCCGCCCTCCATAGTAGCGCCGCCCGCGACAGCTCACCGGCCTCCCCGGCTCCACCGGAAGCGGCTGTAGCCGAGCACCGAGCTCGCGGCTTTCTCGCGGCGGCAGTGGCAACGCTGCTACGGCGAGGGGAAGGCGCGAGGGGCGAGACAAGGAGAGGCGCGAGGGCAATGCCGGCGAGCGGCATCAGCCGCGGCGGCCGCTAGGAGTGAGAGCCCGGGAGAGTTTAGGCGCGCGGCACTTTGTCGAGCGCGTGGCGGGCGCCGGCGGCTGGGAGCGGCGAAGGTGCGTTCGCTGGGCCTCCATGGATAAGAGGATAAGGGCGGGTGGGGATCATGCCATCTGTATACCTACGGGCCGGCACGGCACGCGGCCGCGCCTCGTGCCGCCTTCGGCCCAAGCACGGCACTATAGGCCGTAATTCGTGCCGTGTCGGCTCGTTGAGCACGGTCAAATTACGTGTCGTGTCAGTCCACAGTCCGGTAACCTCAAAATTCCTCAAAAAGAGTCGCTAACCAAACACTTAGCAAATTTCACAAGTCACAACTCAAACAAAGGCACAATCTATTAAAACACTACTGTTCTAACTTCTAGGTTAAAAACTTAGACAATCTCAAATCCAACAAAATAAGAAACAGAACCATAGAGGAGAATTTAAAAAAGCTATTTGTGCAATGCTGCCTCATTCAAATCTTTTAGGTAAAACTCACCCTTGTGAAAAACCTTAAAACGAAAAAAGAGTGCAGCACGGCTCTTAATTAAGTCTTCCATCATTGTTCAAAGATCTCAAGTTACAGTCACAAATGACAGATACAAAATAGAGATAACAGATTAGCAGAGCACTCTCTCCTCTCTCAACACTAATTACCGGCGGCCCTAGATATACCAGCGCCAGCCCCAGATGAACCAGCAGCCCCATCTGCATCTTTATCAAGGTATAGATTCTTGAAGGAGACCTCCAACTCTTGGTTGTCAACACATGTTGTAATCTTCTTTCTCCCAACTTGCAATCATTTATGTAGGCCAACATCTCCACAGTTTCAGACAACAGGTGACGTCGCCGCTCTTCTATTATTCTTCTGTCAAGCTGAAACATGATTCCGAAAAGACAGTAAAAACAGGAACAAACATAATATCTCTAGCCATTATAGATATGATTGAATAGGTTAGTTTGTGGTCGAGTCACTAGAGAAATAAATCAAAATTGTCCTCGGATGTAGTGACATTGTTATTGTCCAGATAAACTGAGAGCTCACTAGCAGTAGAACCAGATAATTTGGTTTAAGGAACTTTATATCCCCTGTTAGAGCAACTCCAGTAGAATAGCTATTTCTAGCATGGAGTCTAATTTAGATGTTTTGTGGCATAAAATCGACTCCAGTAGAATAGCTATTTCTAGCATGGAGTCCTTGCTCGCACCCACTCTATCCGAAGCCGGCATGCAACAACGTGTCCTACTGATAATCGGCGATTGAAAAACAGCAAGAGAAGAGAGACAAAACAGGAAGATGGCTGACAGCAACCGAGGGGTTTGGGGTACCCGGGTACGTACCTGGTTGAAGTGCACGCACTGGGTGGCAATGGCGAGCGATAGGTGGGCAAGAGCATGAGGAGCTTGGTGCCGAGGAAGACCTCCTGCAGGTTGGCGAGGACGGTGTGGAACGGTGCAAAGAGAACCTTGCACACCAATGACCCGTCCGACTTCTTGCCCATCGCTCTCCGCAGCAGCCCGCATCGATGTTGGCCAGCATGCCTTGGCTCTCCCAATTGAGACTATCGGCATAACGGCGACTTTGGACAACAAAGACACGCCCTGACGCTACCGCTGAAACTCATCTTCTCGGATAAGCAGAGGCGCCATTAGTAGATGAAGTTACATAAGAGAAGTAGATGCATCAATTGCACAAATACACTCTGTTTGCTTCAATAGAGAACAACTGAATGAACCTGAAAAACACAAACACTTCGTCTAAAAAAAAGGCACAAGCACTTACCAAAGAGCAGCTAGGTCTGTTGAGGCATAGTTGAAGCCGCTATTCAATCTTCACCACTATCAAAGGGATTGGATGACCTTGAATAAATATAACTCAGACACCCTCATTCTCCTTGATCAAGCCTTTGTTATTCAATTCCTCCAGCACTTCACTTGAGGAATTATAAGGATTATAGAAACTCTCCCCCTGAAAGATGCTACATTAATTAGCTCAAATCAATGGCCTCCAGCACTTCGCAATATTTAGTTAGCTTAAATATTGTCAAGAATCCACTGTGTGTTGTGCAAAATTTATAGCCTAATAACTCATTGGCGGCAATAGCAGCCACGAGAACCTCTGATGTGTTGCTTAATCTGGTAATGAGAGGTAGAAGTACACATATTGGTACATACTACTGGGATGGCATACCTGAATGCATCCAAAGTTCACCAGCATATATCATCCTTGTCATCACGAAAAGAAAATGATGTGGCCCTTGGTAGGTTGAGCTGACTAATATCTGCGAAGGTTTATAAAGAAGTAACAGCATAAATAATTCATCACTCTATTGGAATGGCAGAGTGGGACCATAAAAAACTGCAGAAATTAATCACTTACATCAATAAATTGGTAATTGTTGCCTTGTTTACGGATACCCTAAATTCAGATCAGAGCTCATTCAAATAGAATTCATAAATACTATTTAGACTATGATTGTTTGGTGCACACAAACAATTATATAATTAGACTGCAGGTCCTGTAGAATTTAGAAAGGTGGTTCTTTTGTAACAATCAGATAATACTTTTAGTGTGCCAATTATCATAGCCTTAGACTTGGACCTACAGAACTATTTTGATGAACTAAACCTGCTTCAGTCCAACGCTTCTGAAACAGCTTTTGTTCTTCTCGCTCGTGTGTCAACTCTAAGCCCTGGTTTGCGGTTCTCTTTGCATGAGTTTCTTTCAACATTGAAGCACTTCAGAACAAACCGTAATACTGATTTCTCCCCTAGTAGAAAATCTAACGCTAACACTACAGACATGACGAGCATCCTAATTTATCGTTTCGATAGGATTCACATTTTACCTCACCTTGATGAGGGCAGTCCACAACCACAACCGCACCTGGCGATGCTGCTTGACGGAAAGGTGGGGGCACGTCCGAGCGGCGAGGGAGATCCAGGCGAGATGGCCCTCATCAGATTAGGCGAGCTGGACATCGGGCAGGTCGCGGCCACCGGCGGGCGGTGCTCGTCAGTGTGTGCTGGTTCCGCGGGGACGGCGTGGCCGCGCGGCAAGGCACAAACTGTGGGGGCCGAGCGCCGCTGCCGTGGCGAGGATCCGCGCCCGTGTCGCCCACGCCTCCTTGCAAAAAATTTGATAATAACAGCTCTCACAGCGGCAGAACCGTGGCCGCGGCGCGATGGCGCAGAGCAACGGAGGCGGCGGCGGAGGGCCGCGGGGAGGCGGATCGGGGGAGAGGCGCGGGGAGGCGGATGGGTTGTGTGGGGGTGGGGTGCGGTTGTGCGAGCGCCCGTGGAGAAGATCGGGGAGGATCGTGGGCTGTGACGGTCCTGCACTTCTGCGGGCTTCTCGCGCGAAGGGAGGAAGGTTTGGCGGGCGATTACGAGCGGAGTGAAGCGATTAGTTGCTAATTAGATGATGACCTTTGGGTCATTTTAGGTGCAGAGAAGAAATAGAGATATAGATTTTTTCAAACCAGCATCAAATCATCCGTCTTCTTATTTATTTTGCTTGTCTCAAATCAGTAGTCGCCTCTATCTTTTGCTATATGAATAACCTCAACGTAAAGAAAAAATTTTAAGTTAACTAGCGAGTCAAATGAGTCAGCTCAAGCTACCAAGCGAGCGAGCTGAGCCGAGCTTTAGCTCGTTAGTATAACGAGCCAAGCCAAACCAGCTTGATAACGAGCTGAACCATAACGAGTCGACCTAGCTTAATACCCAGCCCTGCACATAGGCGATTCCGTGATCATTGAGTGTGGGTGTCACTATCGTTGATTGTTTTTGGCAGGCTCCCTCTATAATCCCTGGCTACAGCTCCAGTGAGCACCACAGTTGCCCAATGTCCAGCGCCGGCTACGACGCATGGAAGTACTTTTTATTATCCGCCACGTGCCACCTACTATTACGGCAAGTGCCGGAGCAACGCTGTATAATGATGTGTCGCGTGTGTGTGCGCGCGCGCGCGCGTGTGCAAGTAGAATAGAGGAATGCAATCCCGTGAAATTCCTTCGAGAAACCTCTGGTCTAAATGGAAAACGGGGCCTCGACGGTAGGTGGTCGATTTTAGAGGGCGACGCCGCGGCAGTCGATCGCATATTCATATGCAATCAGCACGTGCAGTGCAATTATGTGTTACGCCTACACGGCGGCGCTACGGCGTACTAATGGCGTCCAGGCCATGTCTGCCGTGTGTATCCACCGGCGCCGCACTGACACTGACATGGTGCGACACCAGCGCCATTTTCACCCATGCCGCCATGCGGACCTGCTGTCGCGCAGCTTTGTTCAGTTGTTGTTCACACAGCCGCACAGGCTGGGCACTCATCGGAAAACGCCAGAAAAATACCGCCGCGTCGAGACAGCCAGACAGACCCGTGAGTTTCTCGCGAGAACAGGGGGACGCAACAGTGGTCCCCTCGGTCGTTTGGCTTTGGCGCCGCGCCGGCGTCTGGGGCAGTGGGGGGCGGGGGACATCTAACTATTTGCCACTCTTACGGTGGCTCCCTCTCCGTTTGTCAATTTTATCGTGCCAATTACAAAATTACCCGACAAAACAGTAACCAGACTAATATTTTGCCATTTTCGCTGACGTGTCATGCCATATCAGCACACCAGCGTGAAACTTGACGTCCCCGTCTGCCCAGCTAAACGGCGCTAGCAGCTCCCGTCAGTCCCCACTGCCTTTCAGTTCCACTTCCACCAGCCTTTCAGTTACCTCTGATGGTCACAGTACCCTAGCTCCTAAAATCACACCATCTTACTGGTAACTATGCAAGTATGCAGCTGCACACAACTTGGCCAAATTTCCATGAGGACAACTGAGCAGTAAACAACATGGTGACAGGGGTGCACAGATCAAGTATCTACAGCTTGGACTTTTTCCATTGATTCAGCTTTCCTGTGGGTGATCCTCACATGTTTGTACTCTGGAATAGTTTTCCTGTCCTACAAACTCGCAGAACATGGGATAGTTGCTCATCTGTACAACATACACGCTGAGGATCCTAACAAATGAACCTGCAAATAAATGTGTCATGCGCTGGCCCTCTAGCTTTTTGAACTGATTCTTGACCATATCCTCTCTTAGCTTGTGATCCTTTCTATTTATGTACTAGAAAACTAGAAACTTCCTACCAAGTTTTGTCACACATAATTAGCAAAAAAATATCTAGAATACTGAGTGAGCGTCCTCGATCCAAAAGCTTGTTTGCAGATGGCGCCCCAAAGGAATTAGTTGTGGACATACAGATCACATGCCCGTGTGCTAGGCCAACATATATACTACTATGGGTTTGCAGGTTCGGTAATTGCGCTCACAGAAAAGTTGTTAGGATGCATGTCAGTAATTAATTTTCAATGTTTGAAAGAAGTACAGTAGTTGCCAAGAAGCAACAAAAACGGAAGCTCACTTAGCAGCTTGGGCAACAGCAGGAAAAAATAGGAAAGTTGGTAGCAGCAGAGTCACCCCTCTGGGACTTTTTCCCCTCTAAACATGCAAATGCAAGCACAGAGACAGAGGTTTGCCTTAGTTTGGCACGGGGTAAACTCAGCAACAAACAACACAGGGAGAACGGGGGTTGAACTGAAGAGACGAATTCTGCGTTGGCGCGACGGGAAACTCGATCCTGAAAGCAGAGCAAACAGCGAGCGGGCTCACCTGGGCAGCCGACGTGGAGGGCACGAGGCTGGCCCCCGAGGCGCGGGAGCTGAAGCGATTGGACGGCACGGTGAGCTGCTCGTAGAGCGCCATCTTGTTCCTTGGCGGAGCCCGCGGGCCGCCGCCCTTGCCTGCGTGGCTGACGTGGAGCCGCGGGAACAGCGGGCCCATCACCTTCCCCAGCTCCTCCTTGCCGCCTCCCCTCGTCATGCCGAGCCCAGGAGCCAGGAGGAGCAAGCCGTATCAGTCAAGCAGCCAGCTCGTGGTCGTGGCGCAGCAAAAGATCCCCCGAATCCTTAGCGGCAGCTTCGTTTCAGCCACCACGTTCCAGTGTCAGGGCCGGCAACGAGGGAGGCCCGGGTGCAGGCACTCAGCTGCTGCCTCGGCGGCCATGGCGGCTGCTGGTGGAAGTGGAACTGAAAGGCCATGGCGCCGTTGGTCAGCGGAGACGGAAGCGTTAACTTCCACGCTGGCGCGCTGATATGGCATGACACGTCAGCGAAAATGGCAAAATATTAGTCTGGATACTATTTTCTCGGGTAATTTTGTAATTGGTACGATAAAATTGGTAAACGGAGAGGCAGCCACCGCAAGAGTGGCAAATAGTTAGATATCCCGGGGGACGGGTCCCGTGTCCGTCCGTCTACTTGAGCCGCGCGGCCGCCGTTCGCTTCTTCGTGGACGCTGAACCGCGTGTGTTCTGCGGCTGCTGGGACCAAGGGCAGCGATGCCGAGTTGCCGACGTGGTCTCTGCGGGACAGCAAATCTGCTCTTGGCGTTTTGGATGGATGGGCCGTGGGCGCACCGCTCTTGAGAACAAAACTGGCAGCGGGCCGTTGGACTTGCTGGGCGCTGTAATCCTCCTCCCTAATCCCCCCTCGAGGAAACCTGATGCATTTCACTTGATTCATTCAATGTTACGCTGTCCCCTGTGCTCTTTCAAAACCAGAGCCTCTTTCGTACCAGTGTCGCATCGGTAATCATGGGAAAGTGTCAGCTGCATTTTCCCCCTTTTTCTAAGAAAATACCATTCTATGAATGAAGACTTCTCTAACAAGTAGGAATTGTCAATTTGTCATCAAGACTTTAAAACACCAACTGTTGGTAAAAAGAACTGCGCATCGTTGAGTGACTTGAGTCTAAATCATCCATGCAGTCACTGCCTCACCGGTTGCATCGACAAGTTTTGCTCAAGAAAGAAGCCAAAAAAAAGTCTGAAAGGAGGCCAGTGTAGCAGCCGCTTGTTCCTCTGTTTAGTACCACATCGCCACTCTAAGCTGCGCAGCACCAGCTTAAATTGCTGTCTTCTTAGCCCACGCTCGCCGAGTTCAGTTGCGTGGGCTTGTAACCCAAGTGGGGGCATCAAGGTGGTGTGGATGTTTGGTGCGGGGTCTGGTCCTGGGTCTGTGGTGTGCCTGTGTGGCCTGCCCGTTCCAAGTTGGTTGTGGCCAGCGGAGGCTTGGGCGAAAGCTCTGGGCCTCCCTGGACCTAAAGTGGCAGGAACGGCGTGAGGCTGGCTTCACAGAGCAGCGATCACTGCCCGCTTCCAACGGTGGGAGGATAACAGGCCGCAGCATCATCGGCCCGTTTCAGGCCCAGTCTCCTACTAAAACAGACCACCATCTTTTTTGTCATTTGTTTCTTTGTTGTCTTTCCCAGTATTTTTCTCTATCATTGGATTTTTTTTGCCCTGCTGAGCAGATATCAGTCCGTGCCAGCACATTTTATGGATTTTTTCTACTACTGAGCTGATAGATCTATCTTTTCTCATATTTATTTTCTCCTACCTGATAGACCGGTGCATCACATTTTATCTTTGCCTTCATTTTTTGGATTTCCACCCCTGCCTAGCTGAGCTGATAGACCTGTGCATCACATTCTATCTTTTACCGTTTATAGCTCCAGAGATCAAATATTATTGCAAACTAGCAGGTTAGGTGACTGGATTCTTGAGGACACGGCAGATTCACAACTGGTATCTCGAAAACAATCAGTGCTACAGATATTTGCACCAGGGATAAAACATATCAATTAGAGAACCAACCAATACATCAGCACATCCTTCCCTCGTGCCACAATTGTGACAAATATCTAAAATACACCAGTGTTCCAACACAATCCCGCCAAAATCCAAGCATTTCAGCAGGGGGTTTACAACCAAAACAAATATTGAGTGAATATTTTGAACACACCCAGCACCAAACGCAGAAGCATCACATGGAACTGCAGCACTTGCTCTTTGGGATTTCCTGGGCCGGACCTGGGACAAGGACCTTCGTCCCTGGCATTGCTGGGGCAGCTCCATTGCTCTTTGGCTCCGACACCATGTTCTTCTTGCTGTGAATTTTGAAGATCTCTGTCAAGACAGTTTGAAAAGCACTCTCTACGTTTGTTGCCTGGAGCGCAGAGGTCTCCAGGAAGAAGAGATTCTCCTTCTCGGCAAACTCCTTGGCATCTTCAGTGCTCACGGCTCGCTGCTCCTCGAGATCACTCTTGTTGCCAACCAGCATTATCACAATGTTCTTGTCAGCATGGGCTCGGAGTTCATCAAGCCAGCGGGGTATATGATCAAAGCTCTGGCGTCTAGTGATGTCATAGACCAGCAAAGCTCCCAGTGCACCTCTGTAATAAGCGCTTGTCACAGCTCTGTACCTGTAGTAGTTGGGTGTAGCCAGCAACTCAGCATGAGAAGTTCATGAAAAAAAAGTGATGGAAAGCAGGCACAAAAAGTCACGACGCCTAAAGATGTCATGCTCTAAGGCCACGGATACGAATTTCCATGGGTCAGCACTCCGCTAATCGGAATGCTTCAAACACTATAATATCATGAACAAGTCTAAAGCAAGTGATGATTGTAATATGCAGAGTACTTCGAGAGTGTGAATCATGCACATTGTAAGTTTTCTTGTCAAGAGTAAAGAATTTTGTTGACTGAAGAAGATAATGACAAATTGATGTTTGTATTCTACTCCTACGAAATTCTTCCAGTTCTATTAACAGGACGTGAGCATGTCTTGCAGGCTCAAGCTAGTAAGGCATATTTGCTCAAAAAGGAGTAATGACATGCTGACAGCTGACAAGAGTTTGTGACCAAGCGAGGAACCATGACATAGTGCAGAAGCAATGCAGCTAAAATCCAACCAACATGGTAGGCCTCCCATCATAGAGGTCTCCAACAAACAATTTTTTTTCAAAGGTTTTAAATTATTGCATAGCATTTCATAGTACGTCTAGCAGGCCTGTTCATTGTGTAAAGGTGTTGTCAATTGTGCATTAAAGAACGTCCAGTATCGGACAGCAGATGAGCAGGCCCTGTTCGTTTTGCTGAAATTTGGCTTACGCCGATTTGTTGGGAGAGGAAAGTACCGTTCGTTCGCTGAAAAGTCCGGGTAGTTCAAGCGAATAATATTGTTCCCATTTGCTCAAGCTCCCTGTCAAACAACTTCTGTCAATTCAGAACCACCACCACCACTACTAACCACAGCACAGTTTACTTCCTCAAATCACGGTTTCTAAAACTACAGAGCAAGTAGAAGCCAACAAAAATGATTGCATTCGTCCTGCCTCAACAGTTAAAGACTAACTGAAGCATGCGCATGACTTGAGTAAAAGCACTGCACCATAAGCAAAGAAGAGTTGCCAGATCTAATCACCTAGCAGCACATTGTCCTGTGCTGGTAAGGTAGGTGTGAACGCGCAAAAAAAGCAAACATTTCACAAGTAGAGATCCACCATTGCGCTCAACGTTTCAGCTACCGCTACAGTCCACAGAGATCTAAAATGCGCAAGAGGAACGGATCGAGGAGCATGATTTGCGCAAGAGACGACCAGTGAGTAAAGCAGCGGATAGGATCGGGAGCAGAGCGGCGAGGCGGACGGATGCGGTAGTTGCTGGTACCTCTCCTGGCCGGCGGTGTCCCAGATCTGGGCCTTGACGCTCCTGTGGTCGATGACGAGGGTGCGGGTCTGGAACTCGACGCCGATGGTGGCCTTGGAGTCGAGGCTGAACTCGTTGCGGGCGAAGCGGGCTAGGATCTGCGACTTGCCCACCGCCGAGTCGCCGATCAGCACCACCTTGAAGACATAGTCCACCTTGTCCCCGGCCCCCGCCATGCGTCGGTGCCGGTGGCGGGCTGGCTAGCTAGTGGCGCTCTCTGCTCCGGCTACCTTCGGGGCTCGCGAAGGAGAGAAGAGGCAGCTGCGCTAGTGGAAGTGGACTGCGGGGATGCGTGTGCGCGTGCGCTTTTTTAGTTGGTGGTTGTATGATTTTTGAAGAGACTTTTACTGCGTGTCATTATAAAAGATCGTAATCTTCTGTGTGTTTCTAGAAAAATTCAGCGGTCTTTAGCTTCACTACTTTAACTTTTTCGTGTACTCCATGCCACTTCCGTCAGTTTGACTCTAACGCCGTCAAACTGCAGGTGTGAAAAAGACGAAAATACCCTTAAGTTCAAATATGTTATTAATTTTTTTTGAACATCTTAACGACTTCAAATGAAAAAACTCAAAACTAGAAAGTTGTAGATCTCGTCGAGATCTATAATTTTCATATAAAAATTATTTTCATTTAATTTTGTAAAAAAATATGATTTGATATGATTAATATATCTTAGAAAAATCATATTATTTTTTTTGCGAAATTAAATAAAAAAAATTTATATGAAAATTATAGATCTCGACGAGATCTATAACTTTCTAGTTTTGAGTTTTTTCATTTGAAGTCGTTAAGATGCTAAAAAAAAATTAACAACATATTTGAACTTAAGGGTATTTTCGTCTTTTCACACCTGCAGTTCGATGGCGTTTGGCCCAAACTGACGGAAGTGGCATGGAAGACACGAAAAAGTTGAAATAGTAACACTGAAGACCGCTGAATTTTTTCAAAAACACACAGGGATTACGATCTTTTATAATGGCGTCTCATTTTTGAGAGCAGGCGAGACGACATCGGTCGGTCTTGACGAAAGTATCCCTGACTTTCTTTTTTTTCTAGTCTCACCAAACTAGTAGTACCATTCTATTTCTACTTCTACCCAATGCTAGTGAAACTTTTTCATGCGTGTGTGACGTGTGGATGCAAGAGAAAGAAAAAACTAGCACCTTGCAAGAGCAAATAATACAAAGCACAGGCAGTCGTGCAGGAATAGAGACTGAAGCTGATCGTAACCTGCCGTAATGATTCTTTGGACCCGGATTGCGGCTTTATTTCTTTAAAATTTCAATCCATGTGCAGGCAGCTTTCGGCAAAAACTAAAGAGCAAGGAAACCCATAGTGGCCCTGGGAGTGGACAACACGCTACCATTGGAAGTCCATGGCGAGACCACAGAAGAATTGCGACTCTTTACCTGCGTTGGTGCCTGTGGCCTTTGCCGGTACCGGGAAGGTCTTTTGGCGACTTCCTTTTGTTTGTTTGTTTTCCTTTTTCGAGCAAAGCTTCTATTGTTTTTTTTTTATTTATTTTTGAGGGGAGCTTCTATTGTTTGGTAGACGGGGTGGAATGGCAACCGTGAAAAAGCCCAAGACTGCAACCTACAACTACAAATGACCAATCATGGGTATTTGCTGGGCAGCTTGAGGCCCTGTTTTTTCTTTTTACTGAGGCCATCACAAAGCTTTTGTGAATTCTTTTTCGGTTCCTCTTTCGGGTAATATAAGCACCAAGTCATTCTAAACCTTTGATCCTCTTTGTTGGAGCTTTTGGCTACCTTTAGACTACTAGCTTTTGGATTTTTCAAAAGCAAAACAACTCTGGTAAGCTAGAAGCCTAGCTTTTGGTTTTCGGCTTTCGGGAGCCTTTGACCTTTTGAAAGTCCAAGAGTCCCGAGGAAGCCCAAACAAACAAGCCCTTAGCTCAGTTGGATACAAGGTGCACCAAGCCATTCTTGAGGATGAAAAAGCGTTTACCAAAATGATTCTTTCATGTAACTTTCGCTGTTGGTTCGAATCCGGCAGGTCGGATTTTTTCTTTTTTTTCTTTTTTTTAATGTCTGCTGCACGTTCACGATTTTTTTATGTTTGCTGCACGTTCACGATCTGTTTTTTTTTCTTTGTTAATTAATGTTTGTTGGGCGTTCACGATTGTTTTTTTTTAGTTTGCTGCGTGTTCACGATTTTTTTCAGATTTTTTTCTTTGGTACTAGACATATGCTCCTGCGTTGCACCGGGTTAAAAATATTTGAATTGAACCTCAGTAATTGATGTGGACGCGTGAGCTCTGAGGATTTTGTATCGGACGTGGACACGTGGATTCGGTCTTCAAGTCGGAACTGAGTAGGACGTGAACGTGTGAGTAGCCCTGGGCGTTCGGTTCTACCGAACCGAACTGATCGGTTCTTCGATTTTTGAAGAAGTTCGGTTCTCAGAAAACCAGTACCGATTGGTTCTTCAAAAAACATGGAACCAACCAAGTTTGGTATCGGTTCGGTTCCGGATAGAACCGAAAAAATGAACAGTAACAAAAATCCATGTAACAGCATGTTCAATAGCAAATTTTGACAGCATTTCAGCAGGATTGCATACAAAACCACAGTGACAAATATAACAATCAAACAGAGTAACAAATACATAAATAGAGTGCTAACTTCTAAAGCAAGGCATCAACATTCAGCAAGAGTGCAAGACACTAAGACAACACACTACTACACTATTTTTTTTGTTCCTCGGTTAGTTCGGTTAACCGAGGGGGGGACCGATTTTACCGAACAAATTTCGGTTCCTCAGAAATGAGAACCGAATAGGGAACCGAGACTTCGGTTCTCGGTAAATTCGGTTCGGTTCTTGGTTTTTTCGGTTTGGTTCTCGGTTCTTAGTAAAATTTGCCTAGGACTACGTGTGAGCTCCGAGCATAGTATGATTCGTATCGGATATGACCCGCATGAGCAGGGATCAAAATTTGGTATCACCGGATATATGATAGCTTTAGAGTCCTTTTAGGTGCAGATATGCAGGGAAGAGAAGAGATAGAGAATAACTGAAAAATAAAACATAGGTTAGTCTAAACAAATGAGGGGAATTATATTTGTCTTGTCAATTTCAAATATAGATTAGTCTAAATAAATTTCATCTCCGGACCTTGCATTTGTTGATTTCTACAAGATCAAAGGAACGGATGATATATTCTCGCATGTAATTTTGTATTTTAAATAATTAGACATGTTTGGTAGATTGATTTCGTTGACATGTCCGAGTCTTTTTAGGTGTCCGTGTTACGTATATTGATTTTGATTCCTCCGAAGCCTTTTTGTTTTGAGTCTGAGTCGTATAGGCACGCACACCAAACTATTTTGGACGAAAACGAGTGAGCTCTGAGCAGCTCGCATGTAATTTTGTATTTTAAATAATTAGGCATGTTTGGTGGATGGACGGATTGATTTCGTTGACGTGTCCGAGACTTTTTAGGTGGCCGTGTTACGTATATTGATTTTGATTCCTCCGAAGCCTCGTTGTTTCGAGTCTGAGTCGTATAGGCACGCACAGCAAGCTATTTTGGACGAAAGTTGTACTTGTTTTTTAAGTAGTAACAGATTAATGTTTGCTGCGCGTTCACGATTTGGTCTTTTCTTTGTTATTTAATGTTTGCTGAACGTTCACGAGTTCAATTCCAACTCATAATTCTTACTCTCAGGTTCTTTACCCTTCGTCATCATCAGTCACAGAAAACAAACAAGATCAAGTAATCAAATGGTAGCCGCTAAACAGTTTTTTTCCCCATTTGAGACGTACTCCTTCGACGGTAGTACTACTAGAAGCTACAAAGATAAATTGACATCGCTAACTAGCAAAAGATGCTGACAAAAATAGGTTCGGGAAATGCGACGAACTCAAGCTCATCACAACATTGCAGTTTAAACTCATGGAGTTGTTTCTTCTCCCTCTTCAAGCCGAAGACCGTTTTTTTATCAGTACGTACGTCACACGTTTTGCCTCATCTCCTTGGCAAGCTCGAGCTCTGGGGCCTGGTCACGGACCTGCTCCTGCTGCCCCTGCGGCTGCCGTTGCCGTCCCTGCCCCGGCCCTTGCCCGACGACCCAGGGCTCTGGCTGAGGCGCCGCGTGAGCCGCCTCCGCGAGTTCCAGCCGGCGTTCCCGAGCGCCGCCTGCGCGACGCTGTCCTTGGCCACCTCCCGCGCGCGCTGCGGCTTCACGGCCTGCTTGTTGAGGTACTCGATCCGCGGGAGCAGGCCCGACACGGCCTTGCGGAGCGTGTCGTCGCCGGTGTTGGCCTGCACCGGGTTGCCCAGCAGGTTGATCGCCCGCAGCGAGCCGTAGTTGGCCACGAGCTGGCCCAGGGACTTGGCCGTGGTGATCTTGTTGAAGCTCACGTCCAGGACGGCCAGCTTGAGCAGCCGGTGAAGCCCCTCCACGTCGCTGATCTTGTTCCCGGCCAGGTACAGCTCCCTGATCGCCGTGCAGCTCGACAGGCCTGAACGGAGAAAGCGGAAACACACGTTAAATTCGTCTGCTGTACTGTACATTCTCGATCCACAATTGCACATCCACGTACGTATAAGGTTAAAGATCACTGTAACTCTGTTACACTAGTAGCTATGCTATGCAAGGTTGAGACGTGTCAGGTGAAAGGACCGAGAGGGCAGATCCTAACGGGTGCCAAACATAGCTGAGCGGCTGAGCCAGAGGCCATAAACATAAAGGGGCAGGGCAGCGGCTTGACCAGCTGACGGACGTGGCATACAGTCATGCTGTCATGCACATATGTTTCTGGGAACGATCAATGTTGGGACGGACAGATCCCCTGGAATCCAATCCAAAGGTCTGAACTCTGAACATGGGACGCGCCGAAGCGTGTCACGGCGATCGAAAGGCTGAAAAGAAAAGCAGCATTATGCGAGATGTCCGCATCAGATATCTGAAGCATGTGGCACCCCATTCCGACATGCGTTCTGGTTACCAGCACCCACACGGCCACACGTACCGACGGCAGACGCCGCATATGAAATCCTGAGCCTGTTCAGTCACAATGAGCTAAAACCGCAGGACCCTTTTCCCATGATGTCTAGTAGGAACCCTAGCCCTGCAGTGTGGTATGGTATGGCCCATGCTATGCTATGGCTTAGCACGAGCAAGGACCTGACGAAGATCTAAATGCCAAACATCCAGGGTGTCACACATTACCGCTGATACGCGCATTGAACAATATTCGTGCGGTGCAGATAACTCCAAGCAGGCTCACCTGACACGTATTCAGGGCACAGGCAGGCAGAAAATGCAGATACTAACCGGCAAGAAGTACTAAGTAAAAGTCGGGTTGCATTGCCAGGACAAGGACGTGCTTGCTTACCATGCCCGATCCGCGAGATCCGGTTGTAGCTGAGGTTGAGCACCCGCAGCCTCGTCAGCTCCCGCAGCCCCTCGATGATTGCAATCTTGTTCCTCGACAGATCCAGCGAGTGCAGGCCTTTGGGCAACGATCCAGCGCTGATTTGAACTGCAAAGCCAAAGGACAATTATGAATGAGTCGAGTCAAGTAACAAAACGAATTTTACTCGTGTTAGTTACTGATAGTACAATCTACAGATGTTGTTACACGAGTAGAAAAATTCTCGTGTCTGCGATCAGGAATTACCAATCATGTTTCCAGACAGATTGACGGCCCGGAGGGTAGAGAAGGCCGCGATCGTCGGGACAGCCTTGAGCCCCATGCCGGCGATGTGGGCGACGGACGAGAAGGTGTTGAGCGTCTGCACGATGCCGCTCGCCTGGGCAGCCTCGTCCGCCGCGCGCCGCTTCGCCTGCGGATGCCTCTTGCCGCCGGCCGTCGTCGTCGACAGCTCCACAATCTCAGAGCACCGCGGGCGAGAAGCGCCGTCGCCGTCGCCGTCGCCGCCGTGCCCCGTGACATCGTCCTCGTCGACGGCGTGGAACGAGCCGCTCCCAAGGCTGTTCACCCACGCGCTGACCCGGTCCAGGGGCGAGGCCTCGGCGGAGAACGCGACCCACTGGCTCGGGATGGGGTCCGCCTCCACGGCGACGCCCTTGTTCTTGGCGTCCGCGGTGACCGCGCCCAGCGTGTCGGACGTGTACCCGTCGTGCTGGTGCGCCGTACCGCCTTCTTCTTCTTCTTCCCCCGGCGATGGAAGCATCGTGGGCATGGCCGCCCTCGCGCCCGGCCGGTACAGGTTGCGGTGGCTCCAGAGGAACATCTGCCACCACAGCTTCCGGCTCCGGGACGGGAGCACATGCCTCGACGACCGCTTCTTCAGCATGATGCGGTCGGCGGAGCACGAGGTCCTGAAGGACGCCGTCGGGCTCGCGTCCACCGCGCCGCTGCGGGCGGCGGTCGACCTTCCGGGAGGCAGGGTCTTCAGGTCGTTGTAGGAGCGGGACTTCGCCGGCAGGTCGGACCCTGCTGGGACAGACCTCGTCGTCTCGATGTTGGAGCAGGAGCGCATCAGCTTCGGCGATGCCGTTGGCGACATGCGGCCAAGGCTGGAGGGCTCGCCGTCGTCCGGCTCGTTGCTCTTGGCATCGTTGTTGCCTGTCCCGTCGCTGCTGTGACCGGAGGAGCCAACGCCGGCGGACGAGTCCCTCTTAACTACTGCGGCCTTGTCGCCGTCCTCGCCACTGGCATGTCGTGCCAGCTCGGCGGCTGCGTGAACGACAAACCTACTGTAGCATGCAGACGCAGGAACGCTGCTGTCTCCGCGTCTGCTGACGTCGTCGTCCACAACAGTGTCCGCCATGTCCATGAGCTCCACCGGCTTCACCTTGGGGCAATCGTTGCCGCTAGGCTTCTTGGCGTAAGCGCCCTTGTTCTTACCCTGCCATTGATGAACAAGTCCAACGTCACTAATTAATAAGTACTAGCTAACTCCGCCAAAATTCTGCGGCGAAAGCCGAGTCTCATTGCGCCACCAACCTTGGATGCCTTCCTCTTGCCGCTGAGCAGACCGGAGAAGCAGTTCATCTTGCCCATCCCGGCCGCGCCGTCACACGGCGCACGACACGCGCACGGCGCAGGGCAGGCAATTCTTTGATGCCTCAACGAACTTTCGAAAACGTCGGCAAGAGAGTAGGTAGGCGTTCTGTTCCGGGAGAGCGCCCACGTCCGGAGGAGAGAGCCGGAGAGCGGAATGGCACCTGCATGCGCCCGTGCCCGCGCGGTGGTTGATGCGCCGGCCGGCGGCGAAGGCCAGAGCGATCGGTACGACGACCTCTGCCCTGCATGCAGCTAGAAGGCCAGGATGAGATGAGAACCCCCTGGACATGGAACCAGGATCGATCGCAGAGGAGAGCGCGAGCGAGAGAGAGGACACAGGGCAGTACCTTGAGATGCAGCAGTGGCGACTGGCTCTCACGGCGGGAGCTGGGAAGCAGAGGCGATGATGGGAGATGAGAAGTGTCCGGCTCCGGCGGTGCTAGAAATAGTGCGAGGGCGGAGGGAAGAGCGGTGGGGGCGGATCGCCACGCTGGTCGTTGCGGACTTGCGGGAAACGACACTGCGGCCGCACGGCAGCTTCCGACGTCACCACGCCTGGTCCCACTTGACAGTTGGCAGAGGCACCATTTGGATCGCTAGGCTCGATTCGAAACGGCGCCGGCCGTCGGCTCGTGCAGTCTTGCTAATCTCCAGCTTGCGTCCCGTTTCGCGTACGTGACGAGCTAATAAACAGCGGATAGCGGTTTCATAGCAGATTATTATCTGCATATGTCATGTTCGCTTTACTAATAAGTCATGGTTGAAAGTATCGTTGGCTGATTTGTTAGGAGAGAAAAATATTGTTCGTTGACTAAAAAAGTACGGCTTATAAGCCAAATGAACAGACGAGCGATAGTAGATTACAGATAACGAATGTTAGAGCAGACGATATATATATATATACACACACACACATCCATCAGCTACTGCTAATATCATGTTGATTAGAATAATTTGAAGTTTTTAGTTAATTATTAATTTTATAGGGAAAAGTTAATTATTAAATTTAATGTCATAAAATCAAAAGCAAGCTTATAAATAAATAATGTAAAGAAATTACGTGGAAACAAAATATCATTAAGTTCTTATATCATTGAAAATGATATCATTATTCGTCCCATCATTCTTTTATCATGGTCTAAGTCACTATGTTAATATTTTTTATTGTTATTGGAAACATCCACGCTATCACTTGAATCTAGCGAACAGCAACCCGACAACAGCAATAAACGACTTGCAATAGAGGACGCTAAGTGCATTAGCGGCCACTAAATCTCAACACGCTGTCTTTAGTCCGGCTACAGAGAATCGCTAGTACTACAGCAGCCGCTATTGTGGGTGCTGTGCTACCAATTATTTAGTACTGTGATACGTACGTGATAGCGGTCGGCGTGCATTGTTTAGTGTTTGACCTCAACAGGTAGAGCTCAAATCTCCCTGCTGGTTAGTACTGAATACTGATGTTCGGTGACATAGGTTTTGTTGACATTGGGGATTTCGTAGCTTGAAAAATGGAAATACACTCGACAAATTTGGCACACTACGTCAAAAAGTATTTTTAGGGGCAGTTGTAGACCATTTGTAGAGGCGGTTTACCCAGCCGCCCCTACGCAAGGGTCTCTACAAATCATGTATTTGTAGGGGCGGTTCCCAGGCCGCCCCTATAAATCTATTTGTAGGGGCGGCTCTTATTACCAGCCGCCCCTACAAATCAACTTGTAAAACACCAGCCGCCCCTACAAATCGATTTGTAGGGGCGGCTGTAATACCAGCCGCCCCTACCAACGGGTATTTGTAGGAACGGTTCAATCTAGAACCGCTCCTATAGTACGTTTTTTCGCAAAAAAAAAATCAAATTTTCAATTCAAAATCGCTTTGCCGAACGTCCCACAGCCAACATTCCGAACCGCGTTCGCGTTGCCGAACGCCCCGTGACCCGCGTTCGCGTTGCCGAACACCCCGCGACCGCGACTACAAACATAAGAGTATTCTATAAACTACAATTACAAGTCCAATTCACATGAATATATACAATCCATCATTAAATATACAAATTCCATACATATTGTTATCAACGTCCTAGAGCTAGCCTTTTTGTCTCACGAAGGTGTTGGTACTGAGGATTTGTACCTAACTCAGACTCTCGGTCATGGTAGGCGCCTCTGACGTGTACAATCTGGTCTAATATGAAGTTGCAAAGGTTGCCGACGAGCTCTAAGAGTTGGTCATCCTTGTATGGGTCTCTTTTCATTCCTTTTTCTTCTCTCCACTACAAGAAAACAAGTTTCGGTTTAGTATTTCATACCATTTATGAAGTTTTTATACTATGGGTGAAGAGGTTTAAACTTACCCTTAAGGGGTGTCTCCTGTAGGCACCGGTGTTACCCATCATAGAACATATATAGTATCCACAATGTACACTCCTAAGCTTCTGCTTGGGGCACTGTGTGTTTTACATATGAAAATATTTAGTAATGCTTTTGACAGCCATGTAACGGAGTACTGAAGAAGTAAGTTACACTTACCGCACATAGTGTTTTTATAGCCATCTTTTCCTTCCTTGCTGTATCATGCCTTCCATGATGATTAGTGACATAGAACCTAAATGCCTTGTTCAAATTATTTTAGCAAATACAACTTGTTAGTATCCAAAAGTGAACGTTACAAGTATGTATACAAACATATAAGTTAATGAGAATTGTCGATATGTATACGTCATGATAATCGATATGAAGTCTTTGTATGTCACAGTGTCCTTATCTAATGAATCATAGACCCATGCCATGCTTCTCCCGACATCGACGGCTATACAAATCAAGTAGTTGCTGCATGGATTTAATCATAGAACTAGATAAGCCCTTTTGCATCGAATGAAATATATCGAACAAAGCTTTAAGTATAGAGTTGAGCTTACTCGAAGTTATATGGTAGCCATATAGTAGAGTGGTGTTGGAGATTTTTAAAAGCCAAGGCAATGAATGCCGCAACCTTAAGGGACTCTTCCCTTAGCTTCACACTACGGATGCGCTCTTTCTCCCGAAGAGTCTTTGCAGCTGCTAGCTCTTTGACATCCAGTGTCCACCGTTTAGGGTAATTAAAATTTGTTTGGGCTATACCTTGAGGGTCAACATACCCGGCTTTCACACTTGGCAATTGTTTGACAATGTGCACTTGCATTCTATAAATCACGGCGTGGGTTAGTTATAACATATGAAGTCCCGTCTATATGCACTTGCATTCTACAAATCACTTTCATCTAGGTACACCCATGTAGTACCATCCAAGCAAACCAAGTATCCCGTCTTCCCTTTGATCTATCTAGATAAAGTAAACAGCGCGGGATAATCATTGATAGTAACAAATATTATTGCTCTATATATGAAGTCCTCCTTTCGGAATGCATCGTATATTTGCTCCCCATGCCTCCATAGCCTCTCCATTTCTTGCATCAAGGGCTCGAGGAACACGTCTATATCAATGCCTGGTTGTTTAGGGCCAGAAATAAGAATAGTGAGGAGAAGGTACTTTTTCTTCTGACACAACTATGTTGGAATGTTGTATATGGTCAAGATCACTGGCCATGTGCTGTGGTTGCTCATCCTCTCATTGAAGAGATTCATTCCATCGGTGCTCAGGTCAAACCGTATATTCCTTAGGTCATCGCTGAATTCTTTGTGCTTCTCATCAAACCTTTGCCACTGACTATAATAAATCGGGTGTGCAATCTTATCATCATCCACCTTGCGCTCATCATCCCACCATGTCATGAGTGCGGCTTCTTTAGGGTTTAGGAACATACGTCTCAAGCGGTCGATCACTGGCAGGTACCACATTATCAGGGCAGGAATTCTTCTCTGCTTTGCATCGTTGCCTAATGGAGTGTCCTCTGAGGGCTGAGATTCTTGTACCACCTTTTTTGTACCCTTCTTATTCCTCTTTTTCCCCGTGGATGGTTCGTCCCCATCGTAAAGGTCATTGTTCTTGTACCGGTTGGCCCCACACCGGGGACATTTATCTAATGACTTGAACGTTTCGCCACGAAAAAGTATACAGTGGTTGGGGCATGCATGTATTTTTTCAACCCCCATTGTCAATGGACTTATAACCTTCTTCGCTTGGTACGTGTTGGCGGGAACTAAGTTTGGTTGTGGCAGCACCCATGACAGGAGACGCAATAGATTATTGAAACTACAGTCTGACCAGCCGTACTTAGCCTTCAGGATGAGCAGCTCAAGCACAAAACATAGTAATGTCCAATGTGTCGGACAACCCTTTTCAACACCATACACAGTCTTTTTCGATGCTTTTGTCGCTCTTTCTAAATTTTCTAGATCTTTCGGGCTATTTAGTAAAATCTTTGGTCCAATGGTTCGAATCATGTCATCTAAATCATCTTCAATTCCGACACATGCTCCACCATCATTATTGGCACCACATTCGTCGTTACCATCCCAACCATCAGCATCACCACCTTGTTCATTGCCAAACTCAAAATTCATTCGTGCATCAAGCTCTGCTGAATATTGGGACAGGGATTCTATGGTTTCGTCGTCGTATTCCTCCTCATCCTCGTCGTTAACAATAACCGTTTCACCATGATGAATCCACACTGTGTAGTCCTCAACAAATTCTCGCATAATCAAATATGATATGATGATAGTCACATCTGTCCATGCCATACGGTTCTTGTAATCTTTACAGGGACAAATAATTGTATCCTTATTCTCTTTCAATGTCGTTGCATGCTTCGTTACGGCTTCAATAAATTTATCCACCTCTTCACGGAAACCTGCCTTAAACCTTAACGAACCATACATCCAAGAGTTCCTGTACTCTATCTTTTACAACAACAACAAATCAAACATTAAAAGACTACTTATTTAGATATATATAAAAATGAATCAAAGTAATAATTATTTGAGAATAATTGTATATGCCTCAGATATATATGAATATAAATCTAATATAATTACATGAAGCATACAAACACACCATGGTAGAGAAAAATTAATTAATGGCCCATTTATCCATAAATAATTAAAATACATATTTATTGATTACAATAAACAATTTCAAAGACAACGATTAACAATAATTATACTTTACCCAATATCTTTCGTAAAAATTCTAGTCCAATTTTATCAAATATAAATTTACAAAAACGAAATTAATTAAAAAAAAACCCTAGATCTAGATCACATGCACATGAAACATCCATAAAACTAACTAATGGTTCACTAAAATCAAGAAACATGGACCAAATAAGGGTATGATCTTGTTCCCCTCTCTAATTTATTTTAGTACATTTAAAAGTTGAGTCTAATTTGCTCATAAATAGCTCAAGCACCATAAAAGAGAGAAAAACAAAACTCTAATTACTCACTAACCAACCATTAAAACTTCAAAAAAAGTTTGGAATATCATTTTCTTACCTTCTACAACCTCTCCACCAAAGGATTTAAGACCAAAACCTTCCCCCTTAGTAGAGCATTTTTTGGAGGTGCCCAAGGCCTCCCCACCTTTTTTTCACGGGTTGGAGTGAGTGACCCGAGCAGGAAGAAGGAGCTGCGTCTGTTTTATACGGGGGGCATTTGTAGGGGCGACTGGTGATTGAGCCGCCCCTACAAATCAGTGCTATAAATATGGGGTCATTTGTAGAGGTGGCTCAATCACCAGCCGCCCCTACAAATACCATTTCCAGAGGCGCTTGGTGATTGAGCCGCCCCTACAGATTTGTAGGGGCGGCTCAATCACCAGCCACCCCTGCTGTTCCGTTTGTAGGAGCGGCTGGTGTCTGAGCACCCTAGCACGTCACTATAGGGGCGGCTCCATCACCAGCTGCCCCTAAAAAAATCGAACCATTGCTAAAAATCGTTTTCTACGTAGTGGTGAATTGAGCCAACAGTCTGTCGCTGTACTGAACTCTGAAGCAAGGCAGCGTCCAGCGTCGTCCACGGCTTTCGCAGATCGCAGTGCCGGCCCTAAGGGTTGGCCGGGAGGTGCGACGGCCGAGGGCCCAAGCGGAGGAGGGGCCCAAGCCCAGGTATACAAACTCTCAGGTCCTATAGTCCATTAGGCATTAGCAAACTAATAAGAAGAGAGACATAGAACTGGCTAGGCGGTCCAAAAAGACAGCATTGACATTTTTTTCTTAGTTTCCTTTCTCCACGGCCCTTGGGTAGAGAGGAGACGAGGAGTCACGCTGCACATAACACACTCTGATCGTGAGTTCGAGATATGCGCCTTACACGCGCGGAGCTGGCGAGCCGCGCCGCCGCGAAGAGCTAGACTTATGAATTGCGATTCTTTGCTTCTTATGAATTACGATCACCGATTAGTTGTTTATGCCTAAGGTATTTTTTTCCTTTTTATTTTTAATCCAAATTAATTATTTGTATAGTATTCCAGACTTCTAGTACTTTGTACTCATATAATCATATTTTTTTTTTCTAATTTACATGTTAGAATTTTATAATATTACCTAAGAAACATTTGTAATGGGTGAGAAAAGAAAACGAATATATTATTTTTTTAATCTATATTATTCCTCGATAATTATCATACATCTACAAATATATTCCTTAATCTATATTGTTTCTCGATAATTATCAGACATGTTAAATTAAAAATATGTTATTGAATTTGCTTTCGTTTTGTAAGTAAAATTAGCACCTATATATTATAATATTTTATATATGGTCAAAGAGGGGTCATTACGACGAGATCGCCGGAAGGACTTTAAAATGTTAGGACCGGCACTGGCAGATCGTAGATCCATATCTCTCTCTCTTATAGATTAGATTAGACGAGCAGCAAGGAAATAAAATCGAGCGAATGACCGGTGGATCTGGGCGCCCCACGCTCAGAGGAGCGGCTCGCCTCGGTTTGGGCCAGGCTGCGGGCTGCCACGCGCCAGGGGCTTGTTTGGTTTCAGACTGGTCAGACTTGCCTGGAGCTCGCGTGAGTCCCAGGCGTCCAATTTTCCACGCCTGGGGACAGGATCAGCTGCCTGGCAGGCATCTGCCTGCGAGGGCTCAATCCAAACACGCCCCAGCTGCGAGACGTGATGGCGAGAGGGCCACGGGCCACCGCGACACGCACGGTGGCGTGCGTGCGTGCGTGCCGCTTCGCCCCTCGCAGTCGCAGGTCGTCGTGTGCCCAGCTTGTGCGGCCATCCCGCAGTCCCCCGAGAGCCCGTCTCGGGGTTTAGCTGGGTCGTTCAGTGCGGTGGCATCGATGCCAGGTAGAGGCAGCCCGATCGCGGCCCTGTCCACCTGACTTCGTCCTTCGGTACTAAGCGTTGGTTCGAGGCAGCACGCAACGAAACGAAACGAGCGTCACGGCTTAGTTGCCAGTAGCCCAGTAGCGTCCTCTGATCCGGCGTTGCAAAAGAATGGCTCACGGCTGATGTGCCTTCGTCCGGTATCACGGAACTCGCTAGTAGAGCATCTCACTGCCCTGGCCCCAGTGCCGGAAGACTCCTGCACGCAATCTCGTACGTGCGTGCTCCGTCCACATGTCCCCGGAATCAAGGCTCCCAAGATCTTTCAGCATCTTTATCAGTACGGGTACGTTGTCACTGCCCGCTCGCTGCAGAGCTTCCCGGCATGGCAGTTGCCTGCTGCTTGTCGTCCCGCACGCCATAGCAAAGCACATGCGCGCACATTTGAAGTTTCCACTGCGTCTCAGACTCAGACCTGGCCTGACTCGCATTGCGCGGCTCACTCCCACACCGTTCCTTTCTTCTACGTACCAGTACAAAGCTGCGTGCGCAGTAATCACCCTCGTCGGTCGCACTCGCGCGGGAAGCAAAGCATGGTTTGTTAGTCCTTGTTTCGATGCATGCGTATTCATCTCGATCCATATGGCTTAGAGTGAAATAGGATGAAATTTAGTTTAATTTCACTTCAACACACGTGGATTGAGACGAATACATGCGCATCCAAATAAGGCCTTACGGGGGAATGGATGGTTTCCAGTTTTCCACATGTAGCAACAACAGGATTGGTATTCCACGGCATCTCAGGATTTCTCCCAGATATATGTGACACTGACAGTCTCGTCGTTCAGCCACGGTGCTTCGGATGGCCGGAAGGTTTCATTTTAATTTTACCGGGCATTTTTCCGTGTCATGCTCATGCATGCCACGGAGTCAGTCAAGGAGACGTCTTCCATCTCCTGATGCGCGTGCTGCCACCCGTCCAGTGGCGAGCACCACTGAAGGTCCCGTAATTGATACGATCGACCCATTTGCATGCACTTTATTTACAGGCCGGTCTTTGACATACAACAACATCACACAACACCGTCTGCAGACAGAATGTAGCCGAAAGCTAGCCACAAAGTGAAAGCACGACCTCACAAGTCGTGATCAAGGGTCAAAAGGCCTTTTTTATTTATTCTAATTCAATCTATCAACGAGAAGGTGTCAGGGCCGTATATTTCCAAACTTATTATTCCTTAATGAACTAGAGATCGAGAATCATTCTTTATCTGACGAATGCGTCAATACCCTATTCTAGCCAGTAGCGGGGCATGGAGTCATGTCGTGTGTGATCGTGTGTCATCTCCACAAGCCGGTCCGCAAACGCTATGTTCATGGGTCAAACTGACGCAAGCAGATGAACGAGCGTCGTCTGTTGCTATCGTTGGCTTTAGGAGGCCGGACTATAGTTCAAACCCACTGCTGGTTAAGTGATTCGAGGAGATGAAATCTGCGCTCACACGTGTACCTATCCCTGAACATATATATATCAGTTCGTCGAGAAAGACAGGCGCGAACTGATGCTCGTGGACGAAATTAAACTGCATGCAAGTGCATTGCCACCTCCAACCTCAACCATGAGACGTCAACTTCTTTGATTCAGCCATTGATACTAGGTACTCTCTCCGGTTCTCTAAAGCAAGTCGTTTTAGACATCGACACGGTCTTTAAGAAACGACTTTGACTGCAACTTTTTGTTATAAAATATTTATAAAATATAGTCAATATATACTTTTATGAAACTATATTTCGAGATAAATCTACTTACATCACTTTTATATTTTCAAACTCAACCCAAAAGAAGTTATTTGTAGTCAAAATTTAAAATATTTGACTTAAGACAACCTCAAAACAACTTGCTTGAGAGAACCGGATGGAGTACTACTCTACATGCGACTATGCGAGTATATATTTTACACGGGTCCAATTGCCCAAGGCTCCGGCGAAAACTGTCGTCGACCGGCCAGTTGTCGCTGCTTCTATATATTCTGCATTTCTGACAGGAAATCTGCTGCATAGTGCATCTCATGACCTATGCTGACCGATGGGCAAATAACTGAAGGTTATTTCACCCTTCTTAGGCGAATACTTTTAACAAAAAAAAAAATCAAGTGAAACCCGACGAAGTTGCTGGTCAATCACGTACCACCCAGCAGGCCTGTCGGCGGAAGACAAAACGGAGATGCTTGTATCCAAGACGACTCCAATCCATCAGGTCTGTAGCATCCATCTGATTATCTTGCATAGTGCCATAGTTGCATGGAAAAAGGAGAGACGACTTATTCTACGTATTCTACACACGTGCAGGCGTCGCAGTCTGGGAGTACGTCCAACTCCGCTCTCGCACACCAGCACCACGTTTTGCTCTCCCCAGTCTCCACGAGTCCTGCCCCTGCGGTGACCAGACGGGGGCGACGGCGACCGCCGGCACCGCACGAGAACCCGAGACCGCAAGATGACGCGCCAATTTAAAATCACCCAAATTCTTATTCGGCGGCGTTGGGTCGAGCCATTATTATATCAGGTTATCATTTGGAAAGCATGCAGGCAGCAGGATGCTGCTGCGAGCGTCGTCGTACGTTCCATAGCCGCCGTTAGGAGATGGGGCTGACTGAATCGAAGGGAATTCCAGCGCTAATTTCCGTGGGCGCGCAGACGCCAACAACATCTCAGATCCTTACATCAATTGTCACAAGATGTGCTAGAATTAGACAAAAGGAATAAAATTCTAAAATTTCTTTATACAAATTTGAAAAATATCCGGTCATCAGTTTAATATACTAGAACCATCATGGATGATATTTTTCACTAAATGTGTTATTTATTCTAAAAAGTTGACTACCTCTGATATTGTGAAAACATCAAGTTACATCTAAATCACACACATATGCCATTATGAAATATTACAGTGTAAGTGTAAGGTAATTCCTTAAATTTGTACTAAATTACCCACCCTGTTATTAATAAAAAAATAGATGAACTAAGTAGTCCCTCTATTCCAATTTTTTTAATTATGCTTATATTTCCAGGAGTCAAATACTTTTAAGTTTGATAAAAATATAAGAAAACACTAGCATCTATGACACCATATAAGTATTATTCAATTATTCATGGAATGTATATTTACATTAAATCTATTTGAAGACATAAATATTGACTGTTCTTGGGACAAGAGGAGCAACCTTTAATTTTTCATCTAAATTATCTACTTCTACAATTATTAAAATTAAGATAAAATATCCTCTCAAACTATGTGTTGTAGCATGGCTTCTGGCGGGTGGCGGAGGCCCCTGACAGTGGGGTGTCGCCAAGGCGTCTTCGAGCGGGCGGAGACCGGGCGCTGACTAGGAGATTTCTCGACCATGCTCGAGGGGTCATCACGGACTCCGCCGAGGCCAGGCACGCACCCCGCCGACCGCTCAGGCGGGCGTCTCCGGTATTACGGGCGGAGGCAGCCTTATCTCTAAACTAACCAAACAAACGATTTTGCCCAAGTGTGCGCAGGTACTCAAGCGCGGGCGCTCGCGGAGGGCGCAAGCGCGCCGGCATGGCTCCCGCGCGGCCGGGCGGAGACCTACAGATGATGTCTCCGCCTGGACCGGCGGGGACCCTCTGAGGCAACGGCGCGCCACTGAGGGCGGAGGCTCGGAGGCCAGCGGCCGGGCGAAACCAGCTGGTGATGCCTCCGCCCGGACCGGCGGGGACCCGAGGCTCGGAGGCCAGCGGCTGGGCGAAACCAGCTGGTGATGCCTCCGCCCGGATCGGCGGGGACCCGCCAAGGCGACGGCGCGCCATTGATGGCGGAGGCTCCGAGGCCGGTGGCCGGGCGGTCGGAGGCATGTCTCCGCCCGGACCGGCGGGGACTCTCCAAGGCAATAGCGCGCCCCTGAACACGAAGGCCAGCGGCGAGAACCACAGCCCCCGCGCGGCCGGGCGGATACCCGCGGAGAACGTCTCCGACCGTCCGGCGGAGGCCCGCCAGGGGAGCGGCGCGCCGTGGGGGATGAAGGCCGGCACCGGGGAGCCAAGCCTTTGGGCCAAAGACCAGCTACAGTGGGCCAACCGCTCATGGAGGCCCATTGCTTAGAAACGGTGTGGCAAGACTGCCCCACGAATAAAAGGCTAGCGGCAGAATATTCCAGGAATGTACCATAGTAGTTGAGGGGCATTGTAATAAATTCTATTATGTGGTAGTTGAGTCCTATAAATAGGGGACACTTGTAACCACGGAGGTTGGTTGGTGAGCGAATGAATGAAACCTTAACTTCTCGTGCCATTCCCTTACTCTCCACTATTCCCCCTGTCCCTCGTATCCCAAGCCTCCGCCCGAGGCCGGCTGTCCGACGGGCGGAGGCCTCGGTCCTCGCCACGCAGGTTGAAACCTCTAGTTTCAACATTGGTGCCCACCGTGGTTGAGCCAAGTTAAACCAACGATGGCAGGGAAAAGAAAGACCACTTCCAGAGCCGCAGCGGCCACAGGTCAGCGAGGAAGGCCTAGGCGCAACATTCGTAGTGCCTATGCAACCTCGCCAGCGGAGGATGACACCAGAGCAGACGCCCAGGGTCAACCACCGGAACCCCAAGACCAAGAGATTCAAGATCCGGAGGCCCAACCAAACTCAGCCACAGCACCCGAGCAAGAACTGCAACAGCTGCAAGCACAGTTGCAAAGAGCGCAACAAGAGAGGGACAGAATGGCAGCAGCATTCGCAGCTAATCAGCAAGCTATCCAAGCGTCAGCACAAGCAACAGAAATAAGGCAGCAGTTGGCAGTCCTACATGCTGAGATGCTAAGTATGCAGCACGCACTACCAGCAACAACCTCCGCAATCCCAGCCTCCGCAGCAACACCAACTGCAGCCATGCTTCAGGGTTCTATGCCAGTGATCAGCCAGCCGACAATGTCATCTCAGGTAATGCGGAGGCCTATCGATCCCAAGTCCCCACTATCTGAAGGCATACAACAATCGCCATGGCCAACATCGTACAAGCCAATCACACTACCCAAGTTCAACGGAAAGACTGACCCCCATCAGTTCATTATAAGTTATGAGGCAGCAGTAGCCTCCGCCGACGGAGATGATGCCGTCTTGGCAAAGTCATTTGTCATTGTAGCCGAAGGCGACGCACTGGCTTGGTATTCTATGCTCAAACCAAGCACAGTCTATTCTTGGGAGAACCTTCGGGACAAGATATTGGCAAACTTCAAAGGGCTAACAGCACAGTCGCTGACTTCCACAGATCTATTTCAGTGCAAGCAAATGCAGGGAGAAACACTACATGACTACTTTCGAAAATTCGTGCAACTAAAGGCGAAGGCACCAGATGTCCTAGACGAGATCGCCATTGAAGCAGCGATCAAAGGCCTCCGAATTGGGCCGTTCGTAGCACACTTAGCAAGAGAGAAACCAACCTCCATCCAGCAGTTGTATGATGAGTTTGAGAAGTACTGCAGATCAGACAATGACCTATGCAAGAGGCTAGAGGAGCAAGGTCAGAACAGACAACAAAACAGCAGCAAAAACTCCCAGAAAACCTATACGAACCAGAATGTATCAAATCAGAAGCCAGGCCAGGGACAAGTGCTCAGTATCGAGGGTCAACCCCAGCACGAGCAAGGGCAACAGCCAGCGCCAACACGACCGGAGACCCAAACAAGGAACCAAGGTCGCCAAGGTTACCAAGGAAAAAACTAGAACAGAAACCAAACCCAGAAACAACGCAAGCCATATTGCGTCTTTCACGGCGAAAACGCAGGGCACAACACCAAAGATTGTCCAGAGACAAAAGAAACACAAGAAAGGATGAAGAACAAGCAGACTGCCCAACCTCCGACACAGCAAAGCGCAAGAGAGGTCAACACCACATACACAACTGGCCACCAGCAGTACTGCCCAATGTACCCAGCGCTAAACGCAACACAAATACATCCCTCCACACTGGCCTCTGCCTATTACCCAAACTTCTTACCAGCATAGCGGCCATCACCCTCGCAGCAGACTCCGGCGAGCAACTACAGGTCAGAGGCAAGCCTGACCTACATAAACCCAAAATCTCCCCATATAACCTACCTCGAAACAAACCCACCGGAGCAAAACTGAATAAGGTTCGAGCCTCCGCAGCCACAGCACCACATGCAGCAACTGCCTCCGCTACCACCACACAACCAGCCCGCAACACCAAAAAACGAGCCAAACCCAGAAAACCAAGTCAACCCTCATGGAGCACTGCCAACAATAGGCATGATATTGCCAATCGTCGGAGGATCATCGATGGAGTTTTAGACGAAAAAGCAGAAAAAATATCACCTCCACCTGGTAAACAATGTAGCAGTTCAAGGCCCGGCGAAACACACAGATTGGTCTAGAGTCCCAATCACCTTCACAGAAGAAGATCTCCAGCTAGAAAGCTACCCTCACGCAGATGCAATGGTGATCAAGGTAAACATAGCAGCATGGGAGATAAGCAGAATACTGATCGACACAGGCAGCTCAGCAGATATCATCTTCGCAAATACATTCGACCAAATGAAGCTCAGCAGAAATCAACTACAACCCTCCGAATCCCCTTTAATAGGATTCGGAGGCAAGCAGATACAAGCACTAGGAAAAATCTCACTCCCAGTGTCGTTCGGAACCCAAGCGAATGCCAGAACCGAGTACATAACCTTCGACGTCGTCGATCTGTATTACCCATACAATGCCATCTTGGGCCGAGGATTTACAACCAAATTCAACGCAGCACTGCATATGGCCTACCTGTGCATGAAGATACCAGCACTCCATGGTATTATCTCAGTTTGAGGCAGCCAAAAAGAAGCAAGAAACATAGAGAAAGCTATCTACAAAGCCCAAAGAAACATCAATGCAGTCAAGTCAACGAACAAAGAACTAGAGCCTCTGGACATGCACAAAGGAGAAATAGATATGGCAGGTCAAGAAGAGACAAAGCTGACCCCTCTAGAAAAAGAGTTACCGGATAGAAAAGTAACAATCAGCTCAAAATTGTGCAAGGCAGAAGAGAAAGAGCTCATGGCAACCCTAGTAAAAAATAAGGACATCTTTGCCTGGTCAGTCTCCGACCTCCAGGGAGTCAGCAGGGACATCATACAACACGAACTGGATATCAATGAAAACACGAGACCAAGAAAACAAAAATAGAGAAAAATATCGGAGGATAGAATCCTGGCAGCAAAGGCAGAGGTCCAAAGATTGCTAGATACAAAAGTGATCAGGGAAGTCAAGTACTCAGAATGGCTCGCAAACATAGTCTTGGTACCAAAGAAAAATGGCAAAATGAGAATGTGTATAGATTTCACAGATCTGAACAAATCTTGCAAGAAAGACCCCTTCCCATTGCCAAGAATAGATGCCTCCGTCGACAAGGCAGCCAGATGCCAGAGGTTCTCCCTCCTCGACTGTTTCTCTGGGTATCACCAAATCTGGATGAAAAAAGAAGACGAAGACAAGACAAGTTTCACCACCCCATTCGGGACATACTGCTATACCAGAATGCAGGAGGGACTAAAGAACGCCGGAGCAACCTTCGCCAGAATGACAAAGGAGGTTTTGGGACCACAACTAGATAGAAACATCATAGCCTATGTCGACGACATAGTCGTCATGAGCAAGAACAAGGACGATCATGTCTCCGACTTACAGGAAACCTTCGCCAACCTTAGGACAGCAGGCCTCCGCCTCAACCCAGAGAAATGTATATTCGGAGTTACAAAAGGGAAAATGCTCGGTTATATCATAAGCAGCGAAGGCATCAAAGCAAACTTGGACAAAACCAGAGTAATAATAACAATGACAGAGCCTAAAAACAAGAAGGAAGTACAAAAGCTAACGGGAAGAATAGCAGCGCTCAACAGATTCATCTCAAAATCAGCAGAACGTAGCCTACCCTTCTTCCAAGCCCTGAGGGACAGAGACAACTTCGAATGGGGGCCTAGGTAGTCGAAGGCATTTCATGACTTGAAAGAGTATCTGGCAAAGTCACTGATGGTCTCCGTCCCAAAATCGGACAGCCACCTATTGCTGTATGTGGCGGCCTCCGACCATGTAGTCAGTGCAGTTTTAGTCCACGAGATGGAAAAAGAATCAGGCAAAATTCAAAAACCAGTTTATTTCATCTCAGAAGCACTGTCCGGAGCTAATCTAAACTATATAGAGGTAGAAAAAGTCACCTATGCAGTGCTGATGGCATCAAGAAAACTAAAGCATTACTTTCAAGCCCACGAAATCTCAGTACCAACATCTCTGCCACTACAAGACTTACTCAAAAACAAAGAAGCCTCTGGCAGAATAGGCAAATGGGCAATAGAACTATCACAGTTTGGAATCTCATATGTCCCCAGAACAGCAATCAAATCATAAGCATTAGCTGATTTTGTAGCAGATTGGACACCTCCGACAGAGCCGAAGACGCAACCTATAGCTCAAGGCTGGATAGCATTCACGGATGGAGCCTGGAGCCAAGCTAGAGCAGGAGCCTCCGCTGTCCTAACGGGACCTTCCGACGTCAGACTAAAATACGCAGTAAGGCTAGAATTCAAATAAACAAACAACATAGCAGAATACGAAGGCCTCATATTAGCGCTGAGCAAAGCAAAAGCCCTAGGGGCAAAAACATTGACAGTCAAAACAGATTCTCAAGTGGTCACTGGCCAAGTAGAGAAAGAATACACAGCAAGAGAGCCAGAACTCATCAAATACCTATCCGTTGTTAGAAACATGGAGCGGAGATTCGAGGGTTTCACCCTAAAGCACATCCCAAGATCAGAAAACACAGAGACAGATGAATTGGCAAAGGCTGTGGCAAATAACATGCCACTGCCTCCAAACACTTTTTACCAGATCTTGAAGGCTCCGGCAACTGCAGAGACATCGAAGGCACCAAAACCCATACTACACCTGCAAAATGAAGATTGGAGAAAGGTGATAACAGAATTCCTAGAAGGCAGAACAACCGAAGAAGATGAAGCAAAAGCAGCAAGAATACAGGCTAGGGCAAGAAATTACACAATTGTAAATGGCGTACTGTATAAGAAAGGAGTAGTCCAGCCTCTCCTCAAATGAATATCGTGGAGCGAAGGCATAGAACTGCTTCAAGAAATACACTTAGGAATCTACGGCTCGCACATTGGATCCAGAGCTTTATCAGTAAAGGCAATAAGGCAAGGCTTTTATTGGCCAACACACATACAAGACGTAGAGCAGACAGTCAGAACATGCAAAGCATGCCAAACTTTCTCTCTAGGATAGTCAAAACCATCAGTGGAGACCCGGCTTATACCTCCGATATGGCCGCTGCAAAGATGGGGGATGGACCTGGTCGGCCCATTACCTCCATCCTAAGGAGGAAACAGATTCGCAGTAGTGGTAGTGGAATATTTCACAAGATGGATAGAGGCAAAGCCGCTGGCGAAGATAACCTCAGAAACTATCAGAAAATTCTTCTGGCAGAACATCGTTTGCAGGTTCGGTGTACCAAGGATCTTGACAGTAGACAATGGAAAACAATTCGATTCAGAGAACTTCAAAGAATTCTACAAAAGCATAGGGACAAAATTAGCCTTCGCCTCTGTATACCACCCAGAGTCCAATGGAGCAGTTGAAAGAGCAAACATAATAGTCTTTTCAGCAATATCAAAGACACTGCTGGGCCTACGCAAAGGAAGATGGATAGATGAACTATCTAGAGTTATTTGGTCACACAATACATCCGTCTCAAGAACAACATGATTCACACCATTCAAACTGCTCTATGGAGAAGAAGAAATGATGCCAGAAGAAATAAAGCACGAAAGCCTCCGCACAACAAGCCAGCTGATGTTGCAAGATGAAGAGTATGTAAAAGAAACAATAGAAGCCACCAGACTGGAAGCAGTCGACAACATTGCAAAATATCAGACACAAACCAAGAAGTGGAGAGACTCTCAGGTGATAAGGAAAGACATAAAACACAGAGACCTCGTACTCATGAGAAAACCAAACGCATAACTTGTCGGCAAGTTGCAACCGAAATGGGAAGGCCCATACACAGCAACAGCAGCAGGCCGACCTGGTTCTTTCCACTTGACCGACAGCGAAGGTGTCACAACAACCCACACATGGAATATCGACAGCCTTCGCAGATATTACATCTAGGCAATGTACCAAAGGGCAACCTCCGCAAAATATAAGCGGAGGCCCCTAGATGCAATTACCTTAGTTTTTTTAATTCACTCGAAACAAAATGTAAAAGAGCCTGCACTCTTTTCCTCACAGGGGAACTCCAAACGGAGGTGAGGTTTTTAACGAGGTAGGCTCAATGTAAAAATCCTCTACCAGTATAAAGAGGTAATTCCCCAAAAGAACACCACACAGAACCCAAAAACCGAAAGCGGCCAGCTCTGGCGCCGCAATATTCGGTAAACAAAAAAAAGGTCCTTTCAAAGCGCCAGCCATAGGCAACGGCAATTTGAAACGACCTCTATGGCCAAATAAGGCCTCCGATCCTTGACAAAGACCTGACCAAAGTCAGACTTCAAGGCAAAAAAACTTCGACCAAAAAGGCCTCCGATCCTTGACAAAGACCTGACCAAAGTCAGGCTTCAAGGCAAAAAAACTTCGGCCAAAAAGGCCTCCGATCCTTGACAAAGACCTGACCAAAGTCAGGCTTCAAGGCAAAAAAACTTCGGCCAAAAAGGCCTTCAATCCTTGACAAAGACCTGACCAAAGTCAGGCTTCAAGGCAAAAAAACTTCGGCCAAAAAGGCCTCCGATCCTTGACAAAGACCTGACCAAAGTCAGGCTTCAAGGCAAAAAATCTATGGCCAAAAAAGACCTCCGACCATTGACAAAGACCTGAACCAACTCAGGCATCAGGGCAACAACCTCGGTGGAACAGGCCTCCGACCTTAAAAAAAACCCTAGCGTCAGGGAAAACAAAATTGTGGCGCAAAAACTAGGAAAAAGGTCTCCGCTATCTGTAATAGGAAAAACAGAAAGTGCCTGGCAAAACACTGCCACCACTGCGGTGCCAGGCCTCTTTACTTCAAAGATCTCAAGGAGAATGATTAATTCAGGCAACACACAGGCCATTAAAGCCAAGATGTGTTCCACCTAACAACGTACAAAAATGTTAACGCCCGAAAGCCACCACCCCACTATAAAAACGGATTCCCCCCATGCCCTTAAGAAACTCAGTCAGCATAAGGCGCAAGGGGGGAGCGAGGCATAGTGCAGGCAAAAGCCATAGCAATAGCCATGGAGGCAGGGGTCTCCTTAGATATTCAAGTCGGCCGTGGATATTGTACGAAAACTCGTAAAATCGGAGGCAAAGGTAGACAGTCGGAGACAGTGGGAAAAGAGAGAGGGCCTACGGCATGGTGATGAACAGCAAAGGCCTACGGGAGCGGGGGGATATCGCACGAAAACTCGTAACATCCCCCTGACGTCGGAGACCTAACCTGCCATCTCCGAAGATCAACCATGTCCCATGGGTGCGCAGCGTCGGAGACCCACACCTCCAGACAGCTAAAACACCCAGCTAAAGAAATATCTAGAGTCTCTGCCGTCTGCACAAGCTGCGCCAAACCCCTAGCCGGATCAAACGACGAATCGACAAGCCTCGCTAGGCGGACTTCGAGTACGCCTCCACCGATCGAAAAGCTACGGAGGCTTCTACCCCGGCCATCAAGCAAACACAGAGAATGAGAAAAAATGGGCCGAAGGTCCTGGCCACCACCTCTGTATCGCGCTCGATCGCGCAAGCTCGGGACTAGACGAGATATGTAAACTACCACGATGGGCTCAAGATACCGCACAAACAATCAAGAAAGTGAACCTGTCTTGTATTCCATAAGGTGTCGAGAAACATTCTTACCGGACACCAACTTGAAATAAAATCCTAACTATTGTGGTGGAGGTCCGCGCCAAGCGAGCGCGCGAGTAAACCCAGCGCGCTCGTCGTCTATGTCAAACCTAACCGACTCAAACACGTCGTGCATGATGCTGCGGGGAAGGCCGAACGCCAATACTCCCAAAGCACTCCGCTCACGTAAATACCATCGTTGTAGAGAGTCAAAGGAGCAATGTCTTGCGCAGGCTCCCGATTCGAACCTGCGCAAGATTAAAATTTTGCACAAAACCATTCAGAATAAAATAAACTTTATTCACAAAAGCACAATTGGACTACGAGGTACACGCTAGAACAGCTAAATGCTACAAAGAGCCTAGACCTCCAGTGCACCGGCAGCGGCGGAAGTCCCTGGAGCGGAGCTCGCATCAGCGGTGGGTGGAGAAGGAGCCTGCAGCCTCCGACCACCAACCCCGCGGATGGTAGATCCCCCTGGAGCGCCACCAGCGGCGGAGGCACCAACCGTAGACACCGAGCGCGGAACCGACGGAGGCCTGCCCACAAGACCCTTCTGCGCATCCTGCAGCGTAGGCTGGAATGTCAGGGCCAAAAGCAACAAAAAAAAGGGACAAAAAGGGCGACTACAAAAAAAGGGTAAGTACCTTCGCCCTCTTGTCCTCCGCCAGTTTCCGGGCAGCAGATCTCCCGAATGGAGCCCAAAAGTGCCCGATGAAATTTCTCAAGGTTTTTCGCAAGCCAAGAGAGGTCTCACCGAGCTCCTCCGGACCAGGCAGCGCCCCCTCCGGAATACTTTCGGTGTGCGTACACCCGCCGCGTGCCAAGAGTTTGGCATAGTTCGCCACTCCCGCTAGTGCCCCGTAGTCCGTGCAGCCATTGATCAGACCAGGGAGCTTCGCAAGATGACGCTTTAGCCAGGAAGCGAGGGCGTACACACTGTCTTCCTCTGGAGGAGCGGAGGTCTCGCCTCCGAGCTCGGCGACGGTGGCCCGGTAGTGACCAACAGTCGCAGCGAGGACCCCTTTGACCGAGTCCAAATGCCTCATCGTCAGAGAAAGTTACTCCCTCACCGCTGCTGCGGACTCCTTCTCAGAGGCGAGCTCTCGCCGGAGACCCTCGGCCACCTCACTCGCCCTACGAGTCTGCTCGGCAGACAAAACCTCCGCCTCCCGGGCCTTGGCAAGATTGACCCTCAAGCCATCCCTTTCTCGCTCTTTCTCTGCCAGAGACAGGCGGAGAGCCGTGAGAGAGTCCAACAGACTCCCTTTTTCACCTTCCAGGCGCTCGATCTCCACCTTGAGCGCTTCGATCGCGGTGTCACGATCGGAGACCTCCCGGGTGCAACGCTCTTCCATTACAACGCCCGTGTGATACCCCTGCGACAAAAAAACCCAAAGCGATCAGCAGCGGAATCAAGAACAAGACTAGAAACGAGCATACGCAAAAAATAATAAAACAATGAAACGAGTAAAACCGCCGGAGGCGCACCAGGCTCTGGTGTTCTAGGTGAACACGAAGAAGCTGGAAGAAATCCATATCCCTTAGACGCTGTTTGAAGCGATCTGTTCAACGAGGAACAAACAAACAAGAAACAATGAGGTGAGAAAGGCAAATTTCACATTAAACGCACCAACAGCCAAAGACCACCTCCGACGTCTCCAAGAATGGCAAGATAACACTCCTCCCAACCTGAGATAGAAGTGTCGGAGGAGCCTACGTAAAAAAGACACAACAGCAGCTTAGGCCGGAGGGCAGATCACAAACAAACTAGATGACGATCAAATTGAAAGTATTTTTACTTACTCGGACCCGGCGCCATCAGCCTCGGTTGCCCTGGACCGAACCTAGCACCACCAGCAGCTGCTCGCTCCTCTGGGGTGAGAAGTCCGGCCATGACATCACTTGCAAAGCAGCAGGTGCATAGTATTGGCACTTGGCACAACACGCAAAGGGATGAACCGGGCGAAGACAATAAACATGAAGATGTCAACCAAACAAGCTTACTCATAAAGAGCCCGGGCAGAGCAGCTTGCCGCGCCCTCTGAGCAGAAGTCTCCGCCGCATCGTATGACGAAGGCCCAAGGGGACAGACCTCCCTAGCCAGCGGCCCGGTGGGCGGAGGGCTCGAAGAAGGCCGAGCTGCCGGAGCCTCCTCAGCAAGAGCGGCCTCCGGCCGCCCTATGTCGGCCGCAGGTGTGGGCGAGAGCGCGACAGTGGCAAAGGGCGAAGGAACACGCCGCGGGACGGCCTCCGTGTCCTCTTCAGAGCTTGAGCACAGCCCGCCAAGAACGTCGGGCATAGGCTCGGCGGCACTGTCTTCTGGCCGATCGCCGACGCCACCATGCGGGGAGCACGCCGGGATAACGCCGCTCTCCGGCCGCCCGGCACCGCTCACCGCCACGCTCGTCGGGCACGCCGGAGCTACGGGAGAGCCGCGATCCCCTCCGCTTGCAACTCGAGCGTCCGCTGACGGGGCGGATGAGCTCTCAACGTCTTTGCTGCCGGCGGAGGCAGCGCCCGCACTGCCAGTGAAAGACAAAGCCGGCGCGATCAGCGGGGCTCTGTTTTTCTTTTTCTTTTTCACAGGCGCCCGAGATACGGTGGCGCCCTTCCTCTTTTTGGATTTGGCCTCCGCTGTAACATTCTTTGCGTAGGCTTTCTTCTTCTTCTTTTCAATCGAGGCCAGGACCTCAGCAGGAACTTCGCGCTCTCGGTATATGATACCGACCTCCTCGAAAACTCTATTGAGCCGTGGCATGGTGCCCGCCACAGCCATCCGAGACGTGTACTCACGCTTGGAAATCTTGCCAACCAGTCCTATGGCGGCTTCCTCGACTTCGGAGACGAAACCCTCCTCCGTCACCCCCTCTCCCAAAGACTGACCAAAGCGGGGGAACGGAATCCCGGCCTCTGGCCCGAAGACGGGGACCTTGACCTGTTCTAGCTGAAAAGCTGGGTTGTTTTTGCCCAAGGGCCAGTAGTTGGAGGCCATGATTTCCTCCACCAGATCACGACCACCAGAGTAGCGGCACGCGGCCACAAAAGCCCGATCACAGGCCTCCCGCGTCAGAGATACCTCCTCTGGTGGATCCACGCGTGTGTGTGGTGCCATCTCCTCCATCCGAGAAGTCAGTGGATACTCCGAGACTTCCTTGCCATCCTCGGTTGTGCTACGGACCCCATAAGTCTTCACGTAGAACCATTGCTCGAGCCAGCCGCGGTCCCACTTGCCCTTCTGGCAAAAAGATATCTCCAGACGATCCACGCCTTGGTTCCTCTTGGACATGAAAGTGCAACTACCGTACTGATAGGTCACTTCCACCTCCTTTCCATCCCACACCTCCTTCTTCCTCTTCGGCTGCTTCTGTAGTTCATAGTACGTGCAAAAGGTGTCCACATCCGGCTCGGCACCATAAGAGACGCACGCCCAGCAAAACTTGCTAAGAGTCAGGAAAGCAGTGGGAGTCAGATGATGGAGCTGAACATTGAAGGTCTCCAACACCCGGCGAAGGAAAGGAATGTAAGGAAGTCGGAGGCCGTAGGTGAAGAAGTCCCGGAAGACCACCGCGTATCCTTCCTCCGGCTCCGAAACAGTCTGACCCGGTGGAGGGATCTTCACCCGGGAAGAAGGGAAACTGACTCCTTCAGCATCTCCGTGATTGCCTCCTCAGTAATAGAGGATGGGCCGAAGTCCCAAGATTTTATCGCCATGTCTCCGGAGTCCGCGGCGACTAGGTCTCCGATAGACGCAGAGACGCTCCCCAAATCCTCCTCCACCAGTTTTTCCAACTCCAACACGGAGGCAGAGGCAAGCATGCACTCCTCAAAGCGTGCACCCCAGCCGATGGCCCTAACGCCGAGAAGGTGGCGGTAGGGTCTGGAGAACGTGGGCCTGTGAGTTTGGGCGGAGGCGGAAAGGAAAGCCACCGCGACAGCAACCTAAGCGCGAGACGCGAACAGAAAGACGGAGCGAGCAAGGGCAGCGAGAGGCGAAAGCGAAGAGGGCAGAGAACGTTTTCTCGGACGCAATGAAAGCGAGTGAGCGGTGTGTGGGGGGACCCCGCCACCAAGAGCACCCTTATATAGGCAGCGGGCACAACGGTCATCTCCGGAAGTTTCGCCCGCTGCACAACGGTCACCTCCAAAAAAATCACGGGGAACGTAACGGACACTGACATAGCGGAAACGGCCGCAACGTGGGGTAACGGCTACATTTGCCGCCCAACGGCTATTCTCGACGAGACCAACGGCTACACCAGAGCGGGCCAGGGGGAAGTAGCGGGGCCTCGCTCGAAGACGCCGAAGGTGGCCTCCGCCCCCACGGACGCCTTTGGCTAAGGTGTTTTGAGCTCACGGCATGCTCTGGCGAACCATGGTTTCAAAAGGGGGGAACTGTTGTAGCATGGCTTCTGGCGGGTGGCGGAGGCCCCTGACAGCGGGGTGTCGCCAAGGCGTCTTCGAGCGGGCGGAGACCGGGCGCTGACTAGGAGATTTCTCGACCATGCTCGAGGGGTCATCACGGACTCCGCCGAGGCCAGGCACGCACCCCGCCGACCGCTCAGGCGGGCGTCTCCGGTATTACGGGCGGAGGTAGCCTTATCTCTAAACTAACCAAACAAACGATTTTGCCCAAGTGTGCGCAGGTACTCAAGCGCGGGCGCTCGCGGAGGGCGCAAGCGCGCCGGCATGGCTCCCGCGCGGTTGGGCGGAGACCTACAGATGATGTCTCCACCTGGACCGGCGGGGACCCTCCGAGGCAACGGCGCGCCACTGAAGGCGGAGGCTCGGAGGCCAGCGGCCGGGCAAAACCAGCTGGTGATGCCTCCGCCCGGACCGGCGGGGACCCGAGGCTCGGAGGCCAGCGGCCGGGCGAAACCAGCTGGTGATGCCTCCGCCCGGACCGGCGGGGACCCGCCAAGGCGACGGCGCGCCATTGATGGCGGAGGCTCCGAGGCCGGTGGCCGGGCGGTCGGAGGCATGTCTCCGCCCGGACCGGCGGGGACTCTCCAAGGCAACAGCGCGCCCCTGAACACGAAGGCCAGCGGCGAGAACCACAGCCCCCGCGCGGCCGGGCGGATACCCGCGGAGAACGTCTCTGACCGTCCGGCGGAGGCCCGCCAGGGGAGCGGCGCGCCGTGGGGGATGAAGGCCGGCACCGGGGAGCCAAGCCTTTGGGCCGAAGACCAGCTACAGTGGGCCAACCGCTCATGGAGGCCCATTGCTTAGAAACGGTGTGGCAGGACTGCCCCGCGAATAAAAGGCTAGCGGCAGAATATTCCAGGAATGTACCGTAGTAGTTGAGGGGCATTGTAATAAATTCTGTTATGTGGTAGTTGAGTCCTATAAATAGGGGATACTTGTAACCACGGAGGTTGGTTGGTGAGTGAATTAATGAAACCTTAACTTCTCGTGCCATTCCCTTACTCTCTACTATTCCCCCTGTCCCTCGTATCCCAAGCCTCCGCCCGAGGCCGGCTGTCCGACGGGCGGAGGCCTCGGTCCTCGCCACGCAGGTTGAAACCTCTAGTTTCAACACTATGCAATTGTGATATATAATCTAAGTAACCAATTAGATTTGCATTACGTACTTATGTAATTATTAAAACCAAACTAAAATATCTTCTCAAATTTACATCTATATATACTACCAACATTTGCTATTATAAAAAAGTTTAAATAATATTAGACTACGTGTATATATGTTTCTAAAATACCCACTTCTATCACTATATTTTTATAAGAATCTAACTTAAAACAAACATATATGGTGTGTCATCGTGTAGATGACCAGATCAAGTATACATGCATCCATGGACAATAAACATATATATTTAGGCTTGAACAATCATGAAAAATGTTCCTTTAACGATTCGTACCAACAACAATTCATTTGTAATTGTATTACTAATGATATCTTTATATATTTTGATTAAACGGTCATGCAATACTGCTCAGTTACAAATTAGAGGTCGCTTTAGATTTTTCCTAAGTCAAACTTCTCTAATAATGACCTGATTAAATAATTGTTCAAGAAAAGAAGAACCTATTCCCTTGGTCATGGTATATAAGGGATTTTGAGCTGTCCTATATCAAATTGCCCTAACCATTGAATAATATATTTATAGAAAAGAACAATAACATTTACAACATTAAATTAGCATTATTAGATACAATATGAATGTAGTTTCTTAATACCCCTTCATATGATAGATGCTAATATTCTTTCTACAAACTTTATCAAATTTTAATTTTTTTTAATTTGGATAAATTTAAATTCCTTATATTCCAAAACGGATGGAGCAGCTAAAAGAAGAACAACATAGCCAACGGTGAGAGGGAATATTATCGCTGTGGCCCCTGTCACATACCACGGAAAGAGACGCCAGGCTATTCTTTTGGTCTCCTGACGCTGCCATCCTTAACGATGACGACGAGCACAATTGAAGCTCCCGTAACCGATACGCAAGATGCACTTTTTCTAGAGCTTCGACATGGAGGAGGAGGAGGAGGAGGAGGAGGATTGGAGGAACACCGCCATCTGCTGAGCGTAGACGAAAGCCTCAAAACACGGCCTCACAAGTCTATTTCCAAACACGTATATTCCTAAGCTGACAAAAGTCGTGTCATCTCCAAACGTTGTATGCTGACGCCATGTTCGTCTGATTGACGCCAGCAGATGAACAAGCGTACGTCTGGTGCTACCGTTAGCTTTTAGGATGGAGGATTGGTTTTCGTTTTTTTTTCCGAAAGTGAAAGGTACAGCTTGTTTCATGTGCAGCACTGAGTTTCCTTAATCCAGAGTTTAGACTATATTATATACAACAATTCAAATAAAAAACTGGTCACGTGGATCACGATGAAGTCTGCAAACACACATGCATAAGCACATTTTCCTGAGGATCATTATTTATTTTTTGTGAAATACATAAGTACAGATGCAGACGCTCAAACGCATATTTAGCTGAAACGATTCAGTTTTCGATACATGTCAAACTTTTGGGCAGGATGTACCAGTCCAAAAGCTTCCGCGGAAAAAAGCTTTTGCACACGCCTCTGTTCTGAATTTCTGTCAGGAAAGTCTGTGCAAATTCTGCTGATCGAACAATGAACAGAATTGCGAATAACTAGTAGTGCTAGTGTGTTTTAACCTCATGCAAAGTTTACTTGTAGACTACTACCAGACGTTCCTATCGACCTCTGGAAGGACAAAGACGCAATTTTGATTCCCCTCTGAAAAAAGAATCGTGGAGATTGCTCTTTTTTTTTATGTGTGAATCTTCAGACAATAATTTAAACAATCAACTAGTAGAATTCGCATGAGACGATTTATAGTTTTTCTATAGTTGAACAATGACAAAAGACTGTAAATTAGGCATCTGAAAGGTATGAGAAATTGAGAAGTGAAGAACCCTACAAAATGCACAAGCTTACCTTGTCAATCACGTACAACTCCCTGCTGCCGCAGCGGAAGACAAAACGGAGATGCTGCGTTGTCGTTAAGCACACTGCAGCTTCGTTAGTCCATCTCCATCACGTTCTGGCATCCCTCCATATGACCATCTGCACCACGTTTTTTAACTTTTTTTTTCTCCCGAGTCCTGCGGCGACCAGATAGAAGCGGCCGCCGCGCCGGCACCGCGCGGGAATGCGAGACCACGAGGCCAGACGACGCCAGGGGCACAGAGACTTGGTCTGAGTCACCCGAGGCCGAGCAGGCAGCAACGCATAAGGCTACAGCCTCGTTTCCAAGGTTGAATCATAGATCTGCTGGAGCCCTGCCCCTTATCAGGTTGAGATGCATGGACACCTGCAGACAGGATAGCCGCAATACGCACATGCATGGAGGGCATGTTGCTCTTATCTATCGGCAAGCTGGAGATGCTGCTGCGTGCATCCATTAGCCGTCAGGCATGGACCTGACTGAATCCAAGCGAATTCCTGCGTTTCTTTTTTCTCCCCGTACCTGCGGCTGCGCTGCGCAGGGCATGCATGTGATGCAGGCACGCAGCCATCTCGATCGAAAGCGTCGTGCGCCGACACCAGTTCGTGTTCGTCGCTGTAGACTCTCCGCCGGTTTCCCACGGCCACTGGTCACTCTTCCCGAGTAGGGCCGCCCTGATCCATTTGCAGCTCGCAGCCGCCTTGACGCATCCAAACCGCCATGCCAGGTCCAGTTCACCTGCGCGATCGCCTATCACTATCAGCCTCACATCGAAATCGATCCGTGCATAGAAATTCAGCTCTGCTTACCGCCGTCCACTTGGGTGAATTCCTGGCGCGCCTGGAATTGAAATCGTAGATTCGTAGGCAATCCCGAAGTCCGGAGTCCGGATAAGCTATCCTCTCGCTGTAAAAATGCTAGTACGCGGAGAGGAAAAGGCGATTAGTCCACACGTGATATATCTAGAAAAGTCAAAACGTCTTATAAATTAAAACACAAGGAGTATTTAAGAATTTATACTTATCTATGATTTTTCAATACTATATTTTTGTGCATAATTAATTGATAACTTTTAACAAACCTATAAATGAAATAACAGCTATTATATTCTGCTGTAGCTTCTTATAATTTTTAGAGGAGCCCATCACTAAATAGCTTAGCCCCTACGTTATTTAAAACCCTTATATAAAGCTAGACAATGGCCGTCCGTATTAGAAACAAAATTGTTACATGAAGGAAAAAAAGCTTAGGGGGTGTTTAGATTCGGTGACTAAAATTTAGGAGGTGTCGCCTGAGGGTGTTGCATGGAGTGTTTGGATACTAATTAAAAAATAAATTACAGAATCCGTCAGTATTCCACGAGACGAATTTATTAAGCCTAATTAATTCGTCATTAGCATATGTTTACTGTAGCACTACATTGTCAAATCATGACTAATTAGGCTTAAAAGATTCGTCTCGCAAATTAGTCGTAAGCTGTGCAATTAATTTCGTAATTAGTCTATATTTAATACTCTATGTATGTGTTCAAATATTCGATAGGACAACGACTAAAATTTAGGAGAAGAATCTAAACACCTCTTACTCAGTACTTGAACGTCATGCCTGTATACTGACCTACTATAAGAGTGTGTTTAGTTCCCACCCAAAATCCAAAAAAGTGTTACAGTATTCATCACATCGAATCTTGCGATACATGCATGGAGCATTAAATGTAGACGAAAAAAAACTAATTATACAGTTTGGTTGGAAATTACGAGACGGACGTTTTAAGCCTAATTAGTCCACAATTGAATATTATTTGCTAAATAAAAACGAAAATGCTATGATAACCCAAATTTTCAAATTTAAACAACTAAACACGCTCTAAAATATGCTAGCAGACAAGTAGCAGCAGCCGCAACAAGTCTTTCACGTCATCTGAGAATCTCTCTCAGATCGCTGGATGGTTTTGCGAGCTTTCCCTGTCACACCACTGGGTCAAAGAGAGATGCCTACTCCTACTATAGAGCTAGCAGCGTACGTGACGCTGCCACCGTTGAATAATGAACGCCAAGCTCCTGTAATCGATCCGCATGCACTTTTTCAGAGCTTCGTCATGCCGGAAACATGACCCGCGCGCGCGCTGATCGAGGTAGTGTTCGCACGGGTCGTGATCAGGGATTCAGCCATTCAGCTATTCCTCATGCTATCTCGAACACCACCGTCTAAAAAATAAGACCTATTCATCTTTTAGGCAGTGATACAAATAAAAGGTTCAATACATATATTCTCTAATAAAAAGATTTAAAAGGGAATCTTTTCTGTAAATAGGTTTCTAAAAGAGATGATGCCCATATTTAAGTTGTGTCTCTCAGACAACTCAAAATAGGTCTCTTGTTTAGGTACTCTGTTGAAGATTGATTTTAAGTCTCTTACTACCTATTTTGAGTTTGATGCCATATAGGTTTCTGAGACAGTCTAAACAACAAAGTTCTCCTTGCGCGCTTGGAAGACGTTTATTACCTTTCCTCCACGCAGTGGGGCATGGAGTCATGTCATTTTAATAACTTATACGTTTGCCTGCAGACGCTACTTGCAACGCTAGCAAATAAACAAACGTTGGTCGCTACCGGCCGTTTGGCTTTGGGAGGAAGCAGGGCATGGACTTGTTCAGCCTGTTCGCTTGTTGATTTCAGCCAGCTCAAATTAGTTAGTTAACAGTATTTTTTTTTATAATAAACCAGCATCAGCCAGTTCAAACCAGTTCAAAAACCAACCAGCGAACAGACCGGTTTTCTCAAGCACTGATTTTCCTTCATTTACATTAATTTTAAGACTGGGATGATACTATAGTTCGATATCAGCAGCTCACATCGAAGTCAAATCAATCAGTGCGTACGAGTATACGAAGAAAAACTTTGCTCTCTTTTACCGCCGTCGCCCGTCGTCACTTTGCTGAATTATTGGTTGGTTCGAGCCTGGCACGTCCGCCGTCTGGCATTGAATTGCAGGCCTCCTCACTGTAATTATCCTGTGGCTGCCATCAGCTAGGCCAAATAAAAAATAAAGAGTAAAGAATGCAAAGCAAGCTCATGTCTCACCATAGCAACACTCAAGAGAGTTTACACTCCTATCACTCATATGCCTGAAACGTCGCTAGGATGCATGGCAACACTAAACCGCCTCAAAATTGCATGACACTTCTGACACTCCCTATTAACGGTGCGCAACTATGGTCAAGAGAGTTTACACTCCTATCACTCATATGCCTTTGAGGGTTGATCATTGTTAGTGATATGATCACTACTAATGTTCTCCCGTGATTCACACCAGCTAGATATTCTCTTTTGAGTGTAGTTCCTCGACCTTTTGGCTAACTTTGAATAATTACTTTGGATACCAAATGACTCGAGAGGGGCCTCCAATGACATATCATCAAGCTTTGTTTCATCGGACATCATCCTAGAAAAACAAAGCCCATTAGGAGTACTCATGAGGTGTATCCCCACCGACCAAGGAAGGCAGCTCCTCCTCGAGGTCCATGCCGGCATTTACGGGCATCACGCGGCCCCAAGGTCGCTGGTCAGAAAAGCCTTCCGTCAAGGTTTTTACTGGCCAACCACGCTACGAGATGTGGAGGAGGTCGTCCGTAGGTGTGAAGGATGCCAGTTCTACGCTCGGCAAACCCATTTGCCGGCATAGGAGCTCCAAACCATCCCCATCACCTGGCCGTTCATGGTCTAGGGCCTCGACATGGTAGGACCCCTCAAAAAGGCCCAAGGTGGTTTCACTCACCTACTTGTAGTAGTCGACAAATTCACCAAGTGGATAGAGGCGAAACCCATCACCAACATCCGGTCGGAGGTAGTCAAATTCTTCCTCGACATCATCTACCGGTTCGGTGTTCCTAACTGTATCATCACTGACCATGGGACTAACTTCACTAGAAAAAAGTTCCTAGACTTCAGCGACGGATACGACTAGGCTTCGGTTGGACATCCACGAACTAACGGTCAGGTTAAATGTGCCAATGGCATGGTCCTCTAAGGACTTAAGTCACACATCTTCAACCGACTCAATAAGTACACTGGGCGTTGGATAGCAGAGGTTCTAGCGATCCTCTGGAGCTTAAGAACGACCCCAAACCGATCCATGGGATTCACACCCTTCTTCCTGGCCTATGGGGCTGAGGCAGTGTTACCCTCCGACCTCGACCATGGCACACCAAGAGCGAAGGCTTTCGACCACGACCGAGCCGTGGAGGCTCAACAAGACGTGGTCGACCTACTCGAAGAGGCCCGCAAAATGACCATCATCCACTCTGCTCGCTACCAACAAACCCTTCGCAAGTACCACCAAAGGAAGATCAGGGGAAGGATACTCAAAGTCGGTGATCTCGTGCTCTAGAGGACCCAATCAATGAAGGAAAAGCACAAGCTCTCTCCACCATGGAAAGGGCCCTATACGATGATCAAAGTAATCTGACCAGGCACCTACCGACTAGAGGACAACAACAACGCTCTCACCAATACTTGGAACATTGAACAGCTACATCATTTCCCTCCTAAATATGGTCTAAACCACTTTTTGGTTAAAACATGCTCCCGTAAGAGCACCCCTGCTCGAAACACTTTCAGCCCAGATCGCTCGGGGGTTCCATAAGGGTACAATATTGTATATTACCTCTTTTTTCTTTTATCATCACATAATAAACAACTATGTTCCTGAACAGAAACACATTCCATGTCCTTGATTACCCTACGTAACTCTGTTCTTACTCCCAACCGAACGCACCCCACCTTTCCCTACGGACGTGAGCGGTCAAGCCTCACGGGCCACGCCCCAGACTCCCAAGGTCGCACTCTACGGGACAAACGGGCAGGTACAAGAGAGAAAGGATAAGAACGAAGGTTATGCTAGGATATAAATAGGGAAAGGATATCATGGTTCCGTCACAAGGACAGTACTGATGTATTCATTACAAAAAACTGTTCACACGGGGACTCACCAACTTAACCTTCACATAATCTACTACTGCAAATACCACTACGACCACCAGGGATCCGCTCGGTTCTGCTCCCTTGGCTTTGGCAAGCATAAATGGATACCTCAAGGGCATCGCACCCATAGATGCTCAATAGAAGAACATGGAGCTCCTGACCTTCTCATACACACGAGGCAGCTACCTGGGTAAGGAAGCGAAGGGGCGCCCCATGTAGGCCATCAAGGTCTCGGTCGGACATTTCCGACCGAGGCTCTCCGAGCCCCGTCACTCCAGTCATCAAGGTAAGCACTATCAAGCCCCCTCTATTTCATTACAATCATTTTATACATCCATACGCGCATTTCATTTCATACGCCCGCGCCTCCTGGACAATTTGGGCCCAGAATCACCCGGGGGCTCGGGAACTAAGCATCGCACGTACAGCAAAATGCACCAGAACGCTCTATGTTGTGTCATGAAGCGGCGGTTGCCTCATTCGACATGAGCAAACAACAGAGCCAGGGGAGAAAACCGTAGATAAGCACCATGCGTCCTTCGCTCGGTCTGGCAAACCGGGTCATCTCAACCTTCTCGTTCGATCCTGAACCTCTCGCCAAGCCCATAGAATCTCCATCGAGGGGAGGCCATTAGGCCACCCGGGTCGATCTTTAGAACGACCTAGGCATCTGCTGGGTTGCAGGTAAAGGAGTAGTGGAATGCCACAAGAGGGCTATGCCGATCCTATCATGAACGACGGACCCGAATTCTGCTCGATCACACCCGTTAGTGAGCTCACCGAGCTAGTCTTTGAGCCCGAGCGATCGGGACAAGCGATGAAACTTAGCCCCTCTAGTTGTGAGGAACCGGATGGGGTAGCGCAAAACAACTCACATCGACCCCCATGAAGGCCCGACAAGGCTCGGGGGCTCAAATGCTAAAAACCTTGGGATCACGACTCTGAACTTGCGTCGACAGGATCTATGACATCCGGCTATGGCTTGGGACCATGACTCTGAACTCGCGTAACAACTTCACTTCCGACTATGCTACAAAAAAATCCAAGGACCGCGACTCTGAACTCACGTAACAACTTCACTTCCGACTGCGCTACAAAAAAAATTCGGGGACCGCGACTCTGAACTCGCGTAATAGCTTCACTTCTGACAAAAACCCTAGGACCGCGACCCCGAACTCGCGTCAACAGGATCTACAACATCTGGCTATGGCCTGGGACCGCGACTCCAAACTCACATAATGGCTTCACTTTCGACTGCACTCCAAGAAACCCTGGCCAGGGACCACAACTCTAAACTCGTGTAAAAACTAACTGAACTAACTACCTCGGCTGCCCAGGCCACACCAACATCAGGACCCACGGGCTCCGTCTCATCCGTCTCTGGAACTAACCATTTCAAATCCACAGCGCGCACCGACGCCAGGGTCTCTCCAAACTAACTTCCTCGCCCGATCCATGGCACACATCGACACCAGGATCAGTAAGTTCTGTTTCAATCCGATCTTTGCGCCTAAAAATGCCTTGACTACACAACGTCACCTTGGTCGACAAAATTCCATCTCAGACTAAAAACATGCACACACACCCGCTAAAAACAAAACCCCCTAGACGGTTCCGCCCGAACCGCCCGGGGGCTCGAGGGCTTCACCCGCAGGTGCGCTCACGCGCACCCGTCGACAAAACAAAAAACCCCCAGACGATTCTACCCGAATCGCCCGAGGGTTCGGGGGCTCCTGTCGGGTCCATAAACCCAGGGTCCCTCGGGGACCGGCTTCTGCGCCAAGGCTCGGCCCAAAAGTCTAAAAACAATAGTGCAAGGGGGCGGTCCAGCAACTAACCGGAAGGCCAGGCCCAAGAAGAGCAACACCCGCTCGTCGGCTACATCGGCCCACCTATCTGATCGGATCGCTCGATTCGGGCTCTTGCCGGTGTCTGATCGGAAGGCCTGCCCCTAGTCCTACTTCCGACTCTGACCCCGTGACCGGGGCTCGTGGGAACCCTGCTCACCGCTCTTCTCCGACTGGCGCACTCAGAGCCGACTGGAGCCATCAGATCGGGGGCACCCCATTTGGTAGGAACTAGAAGACGTGCGGAGAAAGGCAAGGCAAGGCTCACAAGTCAAAACCACTGTACTAGGGACCATACCCTGCATGAAACAGTACTCTACAGCCACCATGACACAAACAGTATTGTAGACACCGACATCTCCCCCTACAGTATTGTAGGGGCTGCTAAAACTCTCATACGGTAAGCCCTTCGCGTGTCTCTGGACATTGATCGTGGTATGGGCACCAGGATTTGCCGTACCGGGTGAACATAGCGCAACTCCTCATATGCCACTAGGCATCAAATAGTATTTGCAGGTACCGATGTCCATCCTTCCTGAAGAAGATAGCACGACCTCCCGTGCGCATCTGATATTCTACAGCGACATCAACAGTGTTAGGGGCGCCTACCATTATCCAATCCTCATCAGCGTGCGCAGCAAGGCTTAAAGACACCCGTACCCTCTCCCTCTCACCTGTAGAGCCATCCCCTTCATCTATAAAAGGGGATGCACTTCCTCCAACAGGGGGACCGATTCAAGGAGGCCAGAGTTCCTTAGATCGACATCGACGCCTCACAACTGGTGAACCACCAAGTTCCGACCACACGCACACGCTCGAACACCTAGCTCGTAGCGAAGTTCCTATCACTCTCAACCTTTTCGGTCGGAGCCGACCGGACCACTTGTACACCCCATCTTTCTCCCTCTCGTTTGTAACCCCACTGTAAACTTTGAGCACCTGGGCTCAAGAATAAAGTCACCGACCGACCCCGACTGGACATAGGGCACGTTGTCCGAACCAGTATAGATCCTGTGTCATTGAGTGCTAGGTCACCTCCGATCACAACGTACAGCAAAACTACAAATATTCACTAGTTGGTCACTTTCTGCACCGACATTTAGCATAGACAAAAAAAACATATGCTTGTGACCGTCGCAGATCCCCGACGGCGAAGGTCAGTTCTCGCTATCGAGCTTGCCGCCGGCGCCACCATATGTGCCCGGTAGGTGGAAAGCGACTACAGAGGTGGCGATCGTCGCAGCCATCCTCCAGTGGGCCGCCGGCATATCCTCTGTCCCAGATTAAAGGACGTTGTAGAAGCTATCACAAAGACCAATGCCCAAGCAAGAAGATCCTAACACCCTACACGGCAATCTCGCATGTGATGGTGACGTGCTGCGGAATAGAGTTCGGGAGCAACGCTGCAGCTGGGAAATACTCCACACCGTAGAGGCCATCAGTACACGTTTTTTTTATTTTTTTGCTTTTTAATCCATCTTTAGGTGAGTGGAGAACAGGATCTGACCGCTTGATGTATGTTGGCTATGATTAGACTGATATGTTGGCCTATAACGTCAAGTATTGTGAGACAATTTCTGAATCACAACGACTTGTATTTGAGGACGGAGGGAGTACATCCTGCACCTCGATGAGATTATGAACTTTGGACCCTCAAGACAGCTGCTGCCTTCACCACCGTCTTTAGCTTCATCGTCTAGTTCGTCGACATTAGCTTCGTGCTTGGAGTGGATTAACTACGCGTGTTTACATGCGGAGAGGCTTTAAGCTAGTTCGTAGAACGAAGTAGAGTAACTAGTATTGCTTTGCTTAGTTTGAACCTATTAATTTGGCTTGCGTAGTTTCGTGCCCGGTGAGCAAATTTTTTTTACTAGTTACTCTACTTCGTTCTACGTACTAGCTGATGCAAATTTGAACGACTAGTACTGTCATTTAATAGTTAGTACTGCCTGATAAAAAAAAAGTTAGTACTACCCATGTCCAGTGTTCGCTTGAACTTATCAACCCGACTTATCAGTCATGGTATGGTATTTTCTCTTATAACAAAACAGCTTCAGCCGATTTACATCTGCTCTAATTCCTCTCACAGCCGTTGAAGAAAAAAAAATCCAACTCATAGTAATGTCACATCCCACTTGCTTCCACTTTGCCTCCTCTCCTTTCTCTAACTTTAAGCACATAGTAGAGCTGTCGTTGGACACCTACCCAACCAAGGATTACCAGTTTCTCATCTTGGTTTATCGTTGCCAAACACGTCATAGATTTTCAAAACCAAAGTATTTTGTAAAACTGTAGTATTTTCTATCTTTTTTTTAAATCAACAAAATGTTTTTTTTTTAGAAATGACAATGGTATTTTTCTAAAACCTTAAGCATACTTTTGCATCTAAACAGGCCCTAAGCATACTTTTGCGTGCGAACAGGCCCTTAAACAGGCCTAGACATCCAAATTCGGCTGTGTCGTATCTTATCTTCAGATACGAAGGACAGATTTTTTTTCCCCATTATGCATAGAAGCATTCAGAATTCAACCAATATGTAGCTTTTGAGATAAGCTTAGATCCATCTTCAAATTTTTGAAATATAGGAGCAGGACACAGTAACACAAAGAAGGTAATCTGGAAACTGTACAGGACTTATGTCAGCTACCGATGAGCAGGTGAGGATCCTATGAATGAAGATCGACAGGAGATTTTTATCTGAGAAACAAAATTTTTACTCGAAACCAAAAAAGGCTTCCTAGATAGAATCTCTTTACATGATAATAAATGTCTTCACCAAACATTATTCCGGAATTGATACAACCTGCATATGCATAAAAACAAGATAAATTAGGAACTACAAACTAGTCGGCGTCTTCAGCTATAGCCTATAGCCCCTCCAGGTAACTTGTTTTATTGCCAAGTGTTGATTGTACCATAACATCTGAAGCTGAAGGCCTCTCATTCAGCTTATTCTACTTTTCACTGAATATTCTATATATCCCCAGCAGAAATGGAAGGAAAAGAAAATTGTATAACTAATCACATGGTATGAGGACATCAACTTCTTTCAGCAAGGCTTTCATAGAAGAGTATGTAGCCATTATCAGTGTTACCACTGAACTCCTGCGGTGAGCCAAAGAATGCCTGTACCATGGACTCATCAGTCATCTCAACGTTCTCATCATCAAAGAATAACCAATGATTGTGGCTCTTAACCAAACTGATATAGTGGCCATGATTTGGTCCACTTCCAACATGAACTACCACAGCGAAAAGGGAGTATTCTAAGTCCGAATTATCAACTGTGTTAAGAAGTTTAAGCTCCAGTGGGAAAACCACTCGGTATGATAGCTTTTTGTAGCGCTGAAGCTGCTCAATATACTTGAACCGCTTGAGATGAATTACTAGGATGTTTGGTGGTTTTTTTATCTTCATCCTTTTTTGTGCTTCCTGTAAACTGAAGTGAAGAACAAATTCATCAAAACATATGTAATTGGAAAAAATGATATAGCATCACAATATATAAATCACAGTTATGTGGGACAAAAACATCTACTAACAGAAGGGTAACCAAGCCATTAGCACAGAAGATCTGCTAGAGGTATTGGATAATTTGCAGTAGATTCAAGCACATTTTTTTTTAAAAAAAAGGCAAAACAAGCGGAGCCAAGAACTAACATAAACACATGCCTCAAATGATATTCTACAGAACCAATGTTAGCCAGGACAAAATATTAGAAGACAGTATATACATGGACTATGGGCGAAGGGATGAGAACAACGTACCTGCAGCATTTGTCACAGAAGAACTTGTCCTCAGCATTCAAAGTCTCTGTTGAGCTGAAGTTCTTAAGACAGCTGGTGAGTGAACTATTCTGTTCAATGTCCAGGCTTAGGTCAAAAAATGTTTCATCTCTATCAGTCACAGTTTCACATCTCAGACACCTTGTTTCATTAGTCAATATTCCCTACAGGAACAAAATTAAGAATTATAGGCAATTCTACAAGATAAGACTAAAACATAAGCAGAAGCTGGAGTTCATGTTCATGCCATAGGCACACAAACAAAAGCATCCTAGAACAAATGAATGAAATCTCACCTGGAAGCATTTATGAACCCATGTGGCAGCTAATTCTTTGTGACTACCGTTGGGTTGGCCATCAATAGGACCATTGGAATTCTTTGGGAACGAGAGATTTTGAAGAGACTCTCTTGCAGCATTATGTTCCTTCTCTAGAATGTCAACTAGCTCATTCAGTAAAAAATTCAGAAACTCGTGAGCATCCTGTAAAGTACAGTAGTGTGAGTTCACAGTCTATACAAAAAGGTTACACTACAATGATTGAAAAAGCATGATATAAATGGCATGATCTTGGAAGAGAACATAATTTTTATAGCAACAATTAACTACATATTTCATAAAAAACAATTAACTACATATCTTTTCAACATGTCTTAAAATGCTGCACCGTTATTAGTTATTACCATAACTCATATACCCAGGATTATAGTTAATCACTGATAAATAGCCAAAATAGAGATGGCCTTTACAAATCCAGAACTTATTCTAAAATGTTTAAGATTCTCCATAAATCTAGCGGGGAACCATCTCCAGGTGCATTAAGCAAATTTATCTATGGAACATAGGGTACAGTCAAGATATGTAAGATTCAGATTGAAGGTTCCCATGATTTCCTGATATTGCAAGGAGTTGAATATACTAATATAGAACCTTGATTTTTTTTTGGGAACATATAGAACCTTGAATTCAGTGTTGCATCTTTCACATGGAAATTACTTAAAAACACATCCGGAAAAAATTACAATAGTGATTCATGCAAAGACTACACCTAGGTTTAACAGCCTATCTCAGAGGGCCAGCAAAGTTACTCAAAAGGTGATGAGCACACTATAATGTGACCATGAGCTTGCTAAAACTACAAAATACACATTGGAAGATGTCACTGGCGAAATGTATTACCTGATGCATATAGCTGCGGAAAATCTCATTTTGTTTCTTCAATCGTTGTATAAAACGCTTAGGAGCAATAACCCCTGTTTTCTTCTTCTGATTACTGATCTGTATGGACAATGAAAAAGGGATAATTATTTTGTTGAAGTAGACTGTTGGTTTCTTCCTCAGTCCACTCCAATATTCACTCGTATCAAACAATAACATGTCACACTAGTAAGAGGCCTCCAGATAAAAGGATTTTCCCAAAACATCGTACATATTTCAGACTTACAAATAGTGTAAAACTACAATACAATTGACAAGCGCATAAATATCTGTCAGTACAAAGGCTAACACAAATTTATCTGTGAAAAGTCAGTGGTAAAGTAAGGCAACGATGGAGCATGTCCTACGAAATTTTCTCATTTAACAGGCATTACTCCTCGGACCAGGTTTAGGTTTATTGAATTACAGATTTGCTTGAAAAGTCCAAATTATCAATTTACAGAGGTTAACAGAAGAAGGTATATAATCCAAATAACACAGAGTGCTCCTTTCTAGCATGCTCCTCTTACACGTTGGATGGTAAGAGATACAAGGCGATCTTGGTAGTTCATTGCTGAGGACTAATTTCACACATAGAGTGTTATGCGGTTAAACTGTAGAAATAATTTGGAACATCATTTGTGATTTCAAACTAAGGAAGGAAGAACAATTTAAGTCTATAACAAGTAGAACTATAGACATCATGGGAAACTGTCAAATTAACCAGCAACTTTATTGGTGGAAATCCGATGGTATTTATTCAATATAAATGTGACAACTTAACAATTGCAGTGATCTTCAGATACAGTTTTGCTCAGGAATTGTGATTAATTAACCAAAATCTCTACAATTCCGCGCAAGATTCAACATGTTTTTTAGTGATTCCTACATGCTGCAGGATATACAAGAAGTTGAGAATGGGATTACGGGAATAACAATCACAACAACCAATAGCTGCAGTAGTACCTGAGAGAACAGATCAGCCAGGCAGGTTAGCATGTTCTCTTCAACATCTCCAGTGTTTTTATTGTTTGCATAGTACTCCAGCAATTGATCACGGAAAGGAACACAAAAATAAAGTGCCTGAAACAGGAAACAGTTAGATCCCACATTATGAGGAAAACAGTACCATATCTTTCTCTAAAAAATGTTACTGACCAAAATGTCCCACATCTAGCTATCCATGGCAAAGCTCCTACATCTGAACGGAGAGTTTTACCATGATGCTTATACATGCATTTCAAATTGTCAACACATACAGAAACTGAGTCCTCCACAATCCACCGATGTATAAAAAAAAAGGGGTTTCTGAAGTGAGGCAACGCTCCTACTGCTGAAGCGAGGTGCTATATATGCATTTCAACACGTACAGAAACCAGGCGTTTCCCCAATTTCCCGATGTCAAACCAACTGAGCAGTCTCTGAGTTCACACAAACATGACGATCTATGACCATGTCGCAAAAAATAGAACAGGAAACATATCACCGGCACCGCTCAACAATCACAAAAACTCTCCCACGCAGAAAATCTAGCGCTGATCTTCGGCGGAAGCATCACACGGGCGCAATCACCGCGACACGATCTCGCAAAACACGCATCGCTCCACACCGCCCCCGCACGGAAGAGAACCAACAAATCCCCCACGCCTCTGACGGGGGTAGCAGCTCGCATCGCAACGAGCAGAGAGATTCGGGCCGGCCCCGGCGTACCTGCAGCACGCTGTTGCAGTAGCAGGTGTTGCCGAAGTTCTCGAGGCCGAAGTAGCGCTCGCCCTCGGGGAACTGCTCGCCCAGCGCCTTCTCCAGCCTGGAGCCCGCCGCGCCCATCACCGCCCCCGCCCAGCTCCCATTGCCCGGCGATCGGCGCGAGGGGCCTGTCGCTGTTGTGGCCGGCTCGGGCGGTGCGAGACAGGAATTGTACTGTGGCGCAGTGAAACTGTTGCGATTGGGGGTGTTGGGGGGTTGGGTTGGAATGGGGCCGGGGGAGGAGGAACGCACGGTTGCGGTTGCGGAAGGAAGCGAAGAAATGGGCCAGACCCACGAGATACAGATGCCCATCGCTATGCCTGGTTTTGGCCTCTGTCCAACCCAACCGACCTGTTTCGTCAAGTCAGAGGTCCAGTTCGTGAGCTCTTAAACCCGACTTAATTCGCTTCTTTTTTATTTAAAACAGTATTTTTTTCTTACAAATTACTCTAGATTCATCTAGATTCCTTTAGAATTCCTCCAAACAAACGAGGTCAAAATCTTAATCCGACTGTTCAGATCAGACTAGTACGTGGATTGGATGGCGGTTGGCGGGTGGGCAGCACCCCGTGCCTGTCAATCATAAGATCATCCCATAAATGTTTTTTGAGATAAATCATTTTTTTGTTTTTGCTTGCAATATATGCACCGGGTGGATAACGAGATGAGTCAGCTCACTTGTTTTCAGCTTTTCTCTGAAATTGATTTATCAATATTTGTCAACGTCTAGCCGAGTCTAGCAAGATGAACCGAGCTTAAATCGACTTTCATAGAAAATCAACTATACTCTCCAAATTTTTGAAGGGAAAACAATTACAATCAGAACAATTTGAGATGTTGGCCACCTTTATATTCCTTGAGCCATAATGTAACGGCCATATTTAGTATGAGGAAGCTAGTTGCACTTGCACCCAGTGACGGACCTAGAATTTGAACAAAACTAGGGCTAAATTTTAGCAGAAAAAAAAACCAAAAACTACACCATAGTCGGGTGAGTCGTATACGTGTGTGTGTGTGTGAGTAGCAAATATTCCAGTGAGGTTGTAATGGGAGAAAATATATGTTTTATACTTTTTAGAAAAATTTAAAGCTATAATTTAGTTCATAATGACTGTATTGGCAATAAATTTTTTGAGCAACGCAGACGTTCACGGCACATATATAATTTCAGAAGTACATGAAGTATCAGCACTCAAACAAAAATCAGTCCATAGTGTTTTCCTAACGAAGGACTGCCCACAAACTTTGCTAAAGCATGACGACGCTACCACAGCACCGCACAACATGACGAACGAAAGTACTGGACGACAAGACGAGAGGGCAGTCGGGTACCTGCACGGTGAGAATGAGACTGAGCACAAGGAAGACCGAAGGAGAGGACCAGAGGAGACGAGGATCAAGGAACTGGCCAGTTTCTTCACTGGCTGAATCTTGCCGGGGTGAAGAGAGCAGCCACCAACCGGCCGATTTGATGCTGAGTCGCCCAGCCCAGGGATGCGCAGCGCAGAGAAGGGGTGTACCGCTGCAAGGGGCCGGGATTTAGGAGACTAGGAGGGGGCGCCCGCCTGACTGCGCCACTTTGCTCCGCCGTCCCAATTTTATATTTTTAGCCTTTTTTTAAAAAAAATCATAAATATATCTATGAAGGTATGATTTAAAAATTTGGATCTTTATCTCGGCGTCATCGTTGCTGGCGCCGAGGTTGGGGTCACGTTGACGGCGTGGACGCTGACATGGCAGCCAACTTGATGCTGACATGGCAGCCAGCTCGACGCCGAGGATCTTGACGCCAACAATCCTGGCGCCGAGCTTGCCACCGACAATCCTGGCACCAAGCCCTCTCTTACGTATGGGCCCTCCCTTCCTTTCTCTCTTCCTATCTCTTTCTCTCTACCGAGCCGTCACCGCTGCCGCACCGCCGCGCGTTGCCCCGAACGTCCCCGCCCGCACCCCTGTGCCTGCGCCTCCCATTCCCGCCCGCGCTCGCACCGTCCCTGGGCCCTGTAGCGTCCGGCCGCGCTAGGTAAAAATTATGAATATGCAATGTAGATACTTAGTTACCTTAGATTGTAATGTGGTAGTTCGATTATTTGATATTTACTAATTAATGTGATGACTCAGGTAGTTGATTTAGTTAGTGATCTAGTGAGATAGATATGTAGATAGATAGAAACATAGATACATAGGTACATAGATACATAGGTACATAGATATAGTTAGATATGTAGATAGATAGAAACATAGATACATAGATACATAAACATAGCTATTTTGTGAGTACACTGTATATATATACATAGTTATTATCTTATTTACTTAGTTTGTAGTTAGAAAGTACTTGTTATGTACTATCTATCATCTAATTTGGACTAAAGGACATGTGTTTCATTATGTGTTTAAATTAAATGGACAACCTAGTGACCATATATCATGGAGGCAACGTTGAATGCGATCGCTATGGATATGTTGAGTTTGTTGACATGCAAAGCGTGCCTGTGCTATTCAATAATAGACCTTCATTTAGTGAGATGGTTGCAAGGGCTCGGGAGGAGCTGCATTGCCTTAGAGATGATGATGATGATGGCATTGCAGTTGAGGGTGTACTGCATCTAGGTTCTCCTCCCAATATCCTCAGGCGAATGATCCCAATTGGGTGTGCGGATCAGTGGAAGAACTATGTGAGATCGGCTATGAAGAGCCAGCTGCAATGTTTGGATTTGGTTGTGCGTCGAGTGTTAGTTGATCCCATCCCTCATTGGTTTTCCCCATCAATAGGTCAGCAGACACACTTCGACCCTTCCATCCCGGAACCTAATATGGATGTGGAGGTTGCACCTACGGTTCCTGATGCTCAATCTGCCCCCAATCAGATAGTTGAAGATGCTTGTCAGACTCATGATGTTGTAGCAGATCCTCCTTATGAGATCCTTTTGACATAGAATCATCCGAGTAAGTGTCTTATCCACATGATTATTGGGAGCTTACCCTCTTCCTTACATCTATTTCTTTCATTCTTTCCTCATTTCTCTACTTATGTTGCAGGAGACATTCCTGATAATGTGGATGTGCCCCCTGTTGCTGCGCAAGTGCACTGTGGAGATGAATTCCGTGGCTCCAATAGTGTTGAAATTATGAATAATTCGGAGCCATATGAGATGGCAAGGGCTCTTGATTTTGATAATGATCGCCCTGTTGGAGAGCTGGTAGAGAGTGATGTTGAGATGCTGAGGTGTATCTTTCCCGGCCACCATGATCCAAGAATTCATGAGTTCAGCGATCTTGCTCATTCCGACCAGGCGTGTGTAGAAGGACGTGATGATGAGCTCCTAGAAGCTGCTGAGGCCGGCCCTAACATGGTAATTGAGAATGGGAGGGTATTCAAGGACCTCCCCGCATTGAAGAGGTGGTTGCAGGCGTTTGTAGTGATATGAAAGAGACCTTACAAGGTCTTACATTCATATGCGGAGCACCGTTACACAGTTGTGTGTGACAAGGAATGCTGCCCATGGAGGGTTTGTGCAAGGAAGCAAAAGGTCACCGGAAAGTGGAAGATCACAAAAATTGTCGGGCCATACAATTGTGCTGACCATGTGCTGATACTGAAGCATCGGCAATTGACATCTATCCTCATTGCTAAGCGGTTGATGGGAATATTGCAGGGAGAACCCAACATGAAGGTTAGGACAATTATTAGGACTGTTGAGGCATTGTATGGTGGTTATGTGATAACTTATGGTAAAGCTTAGAGGGCTAAGCAGCGAGTGTGTAAGATGATATATAGGGACTGTGAGGATGGGTATGAGTAGCTGCCAGTACTTTTTATTGCAATCAAAGCGGTGAATCCAGGCATGCATTATGAGTACATCCCAAAACCAAATGCATGGAAGGATGGGAGGCAGATATTTTTCCGTGCTTTCTGGTGCTTCCCTTAGTGTGTTAAGGCCTTTAGGCACTGTCGTCTCATCTTCTCCATTGATGGTATATTCTTGATTGGCAAATACCAGGGCACATTTCTTATAGCCATATCCTGTTACGCGAACAATAAGTTAGTTCCTTTGGCATTTGCTTTAGTTGAGAAGGAGAACAATGACAATTGGGGATGGTTCTTGAGGCTAGTCCGGATACATATGGTTAGGCCTGGCAGAGAGGTTGGCATCATATCTGATAGGCATCAGGGCATACTTAATGCCGTGTGAGAGCAGATAGAGGGGTATGCTCCTTTGCACCATCATTAGTGTACTCGGCACCTTGCTGAGAATCTACTCTGGAAGAATGGTGTGAAGGATAACTTTGATCTGTGAGAATGCTCGATAGATTGAGGACAAGTATTTTCAGAAAAAGTTGGAGCAGGTCAGAACCTCATCAAATATAGAAGGTAGACAATGACTCACAAGTTTGATGAGGGATTTGGAGAAATAGACAAGAGCTCACAACGTCGGCGGATGGTGGTATGAGTTTTAGTGCAGCAACATAGTGGAGTCATTCAATAAGTTGCTATTAGGGATACGTGATATGCCCGTGAATGCAATCATTCAATTCACCTTCTACAAGCTTGTTGCCTGGTTCAACGATAGACATGCCCATGCATTGAAGTTACGAAGTGATGGAGAGATATGAGCTTCGAAACCAAAGGCGCACCTAGAGAAGACAAATAAAAGGGCTAGCACACACAAGGTTACATGCTTTGACCATGCCACAGGGACTTATCAGGTCGAGCATAGGGGGCGGTACAACATCCGATGGTGAGGTCCAAGAGTCGAGGATGCATGTGGTTATCCTCTAAAATTTTACATGCACTTGTGGTAAACTAAGGCAATACCACTTTCTATGTTCCCATTTGGTGGTAGCAGCTAGGCATCGCAACTATAATATCGAGAGCAGGATACCTCACGAGTTTAGTGTTGATACACTTATGCACACATGGAGCCCCCGCTTCGTGCCTTTTCAAGACCCTAGAGAGTGGTCTCCATATGATGGGCCAAAGTATATTGCAGATCTAGCTTACCATTGGAACAACCATGGATCAAGAAAGAAGACGCGGCACATGATGGTTATGAATCAGATACCCGGAAGAACGAGGTGTGGGAGAGGAACCCCATTTCTTACTGACCCCGAGCAGTACGAGTGCGGCAAGTGTGGTAGACTAGGCCACAATTCACGCACTTGCCATTGGCAGATTAGTGAGGTGCGACTATTAGTTGTTTTCATTATTTTATATTTGTCGTATTCATTTAATTAATTATGCATGTCTCAATTTATGCATGTAATTGTGTCAATTACTTGTACATTTCTAAATTCATGTTTCATTGTATATTGAATTTCTATTTCATTGACTTTTTTGTAGGATGGCACAATTCCACCCGCTCGACCCGACATACGAGGCGACCCACTAAGGACGTCTCATAGCGGAGGAGTAGATAATAATCTATATAGTTTGTTCAAATTTTTGTGAGCGTACATGTGTTCATGAAGTAACAGGAGACTATGTTTTATTCCATGTAGGACCTTTTGCTCCTTCATCCTAGAACCCACAATGGGTTCTTGGACATGTAGTACGACAACAGATACACTCCTTTCATGCAAAGAGCTGACCTAGATGTCATCTCTTTTTAGGTTCGTCGTGGGTTGCCCAAGTTCAACTCAGCGACCATAACTATGTTGGTTGATAGGTATTATCTTTAATCATTGCCTCCATTCATGGCCATTTGTTCATGTGCTTGCCTTTTTGATATGTAATCTTTCTTTGTCTAAAATATAGGTGGCGGCCGGAGACTCACAGTTTTCACTTACCTTTTGGAGAGATGACAGTCACACTCCAGGACTGTTAGAAGATGCTAGGCCTGAAGATTCATGGCAATGTAGTGACTGGGCAGTGTATGTCAGAAGGTTAGAGAGCACGAGTAGAGGCCTTCCTTGGATGTGAGGTTAGTGAGCAAGGGGCTCACACTTTTGAAGTTCTAATCTCCTGGCTCTGGCAAAAGTTCACACAGTGCTCTGAGGAGGTAGATGAGGAGACAGTTGGGTACTACTACAAGGCGTGGATCCTATACCTATTTGCCTATGTTCTCTTCCCCGATGCCATGGGTGACACTACGTCGTGGATGTGGGTCCACTGCCTCAGTGACTGGGACCAAACAGGTCAGTACAGCTGGGGCTCTGCAGTCTTGGGTTTTCTTTACCGGCAGCTTTGTGAGGCGTGTTGTTGGACTTTGTCCACATCATTACTTGGTGGATGCGTGTATCTACTCTAGTTGTGGATGTGGGCTCGTCTACCAGTTGGCCGTCTCGAGGTTCTGGCTTGTCGTGAGTGGTTCCCAGGTCAGCCTCCATGTCGGCAGCCAACATGGGCGTACCTTTGGGACCAGGTTAGGGTTCCGCATGCGAGGTTATAGCGGGCGTACATTGAGTTCATGAACAAGTTAGACACGCTCACGACGTCTAGTGTAAGTAAATTTTATTTCTCATGCTAGATTGAAATGGTTTAGTATAGCATCTAACATCTTATTTGGATATGTTGCAGGTGTCATGGGAGCCGTACAATGGAGAGGGGCACTTCCTTTTTAGTTGAGCAACATGTGTGGGTGCGATGATGACTTTTATAGGATGAGGTGCCCTCTAATCTATTTTTATGCTATCGAGTTCCACCTGCCAGATAGAGTTGCACGCCAATTTGAAGAGAGACAGCTTTGACCAACAGCTTCGTTCTCGACTAGCGTTGACTTACACAAGTAAGTGTTTTGCTATTTCATTTGTCTCATGATGGTCCATTTCCATTAATATGGTGACATGTACATGGATTCATGTAATGATGACATACGTGCAGGTTGGATAGTCAGAAGAACAGAAAGATTTTTGACTGGAAAAAGCACCACCGGTACTACATTGAGCAATGGGAGCTATTGCACGACAACATGGACGAGAACAATGAGTCGCACATGAACCATGAGTTCAGGCGCTACCAAGCTTGGTACCAATGTGTGACACGTTGCAGTCTAAGGCTACAATGGACAGAAGATGACTACGTCGACATTGAGTCCTCCAACGATGAAGACACGGCGTACAACAAATCTCCTCGTGCAAGAAGGTAGGTGGAGGCAGGACCAATCTTGGACAGAGTGGTAAGTTAATTGTCTTATTTTTCTACGTTAAGTTGCATACTAATACATTATGCGTTAGAGGTATCTATTTTAGTTAGTGCCACCTTTGAGCCATAGCGTCCTTACAATACATTAGATTTTTTGTACAAAAGAAAACAAAACATGTTGTTATCTGTTGAGAAGTATTATTATTAAGAACTTTGTTGTAGGGCAATACCCTTAAATGCTCCATTGAAGACATTGAGCGCTTTCGTCCGAGAGTCAGGGACGACGACACGTGTAGCTTCCTAGATGTAAAATTCAAAATATTCTTTCAAACATATTATTAATACGTTAGATTCTTTCAGTTAACATAATTTTGTACAACAGAGGCTGTCACGTCGGCTACGCCGTGCGACTGCTCATTGTGGTTGCAGGACACCCATGATGCAAGACGTGTACATTCCTTCCATAGGTAGAGGAGGCTTAGGTTCCTCTAGCCAAGCTCCTATAGAGGACGAGGACAAGGATGAGGACGAGGACAACGACGATGTGGACTAGAGACACGAGGAGCTTGGCCCCTCTCAGCTCCAGGACGCTCCCTTGACTTAGCCTACACAGACTTTAGGCACTAGGCGACGCCGTCCACCTGACCCTTACACTCCAGGTATCAATGCTCTTGGTCACTAGGGTAAGGGTAAGACTAGGGGGTAGTGAGGGTTTGTGGTAGATGTTAGTATATACTATTATAGATTTTATAGTTACTTTCCTATAACTATTTGAGATTGTATGGACATTGTGGACTATTTGGACTATGCAGGACATGCTATGTTGATTGTGATGTTCGATGTGGTTGTATTGTGCTCTTTGGATGATTAAATGTTTAGATTATATAATGATGTCTCTGTTTGTAATTGTGGATGCTCCTAAAACAAAGGAAACTCTTGCAAATTTTTTCCGTGAATTATTAATTATACTACACTGCTAAAATGGCACAAATGTAGTACACATATTAAATATAAATTCATTAGAATGTGTATAGTACAATCATATTGTACAGACGCTTTGCAAATGAATCTAGGTTTTTCAGTAACAACGAACGAATCTAGGCTTTTCAGACAATGAAAATAGACTTTTTAGTTACAAGGACGAGGAGTACGATGACAACAACGATTTATCACTTCACTTACATAGTACACCTATAGCATCTAGGCTTTTTAGTACCAGTGAATGAATCTAGACTTTGTAGGCAATGAAAATAGACTTTTCAGTTACAAGGTTGAGGAGTACGATAACAGCAACGATTTATCACTTCCTTATATAGTACACCTATAGCATCTAGGCTTTTTAGTGATTTATCATGTCAACGATGAATAGACTTTTCAAAAAATTAATCTAGGCTTTTCAGTGTCTATTGAAATAGGCTCTTCAGTGAAACTAATTAGGCTTCTTATGACCAGTTATAACACATTAAAATGACAATTATACCTGCCTCTACCTATATATACGCAATGCTGGATGCATTGCTATTTACTTTCCAACTAGTATTTTCTTTCATTGTAGTACCAATGTCTGGAGGATCGTCCAGAGGGAGAGGAAAGGGGAAGGGAACTACCATTATGTGGGAGGGTTCTCTTGGTCTCGATTTCTTTGAGGAAGCTCTTTATGAGAGGTTCCTAGTTGAGAGCAAAAGTGATTTCACCAAAGAGGCACCACTGAGAGGATACGATGAATGGAAAGAAGAGTGGCCAAAATGCTTGCATGGTGAGGACTGCCTAGTGCAGATGTTCATCGAGGGAATAGATGGAGATCGTCGTTTCTTCAAATGCCCGCGAGCATGGGTAATTGCTATTACTATTTGTTTCTTCAATATGTTCCTCTTCTATACAACTTACATGACATGCTTATTGTAGTCTTCCTTAGCCGAAGAAAACTATGGGTTCACTAGGTGGGTCGATCCTCGACCTATTTATCTACATGCGGAGTACATCTACTACCTGTAGGACCGTATCTTCGATCTAGAAAGAGAAGTTAGCAGTGGTTACAAAGACGACGAATAGGACGACAACAACAATGGTGCTAATTCACAGGAGACACTCTACAATGATCCATGTTGCACCTACCCTAACCACAAGAACAAGGGGCCTCTGCCATCACCCCAGCCACTACCACTGCCAACAATGGGAGGCTACTATGGAGAAGGTGCAACACAATTTGCTATGTGGCCATACTACTAGGACGATCCTATCTTATTCATATGGCACATCCATGTGTTTGTTGTTTGGTTTAATTACCTAAGGCATGTTAGGTTTAGTCGAAGGAACTCTGTACCCTAGTTCGATACATGTTCTCACATGCCATTTCATGTGTTTTGTGTGTTGAATTATATAATGCCCTACTTCGTTAGGTTGTGTTTGTAGTACGTGATCACATTTTACTACGTCCACAATATTATACTGAATATTATGACCATAAATAATGAAAATAACTACATAATGAAAAATCCAATACTATGCCACATTAAACAACACAATAATACTAGAAGTACATGCCGACAGTAGACAACATTGTTCATGAATAAACCATAGAATTAACAAGTCATGGAGACTACTGAGTGCAACGAGGCCACTTTCCCTTCCTCAGGGCATCGGGATTCTCCTCCGTCGCTGCTTTCACTCGGTGTGCACGCTCAAGCTTCTTCTCCCTCTCCTCCCTGTACGCAGCAACACACCTCCTTTCCTCCTCTTCCTTGTGCTCCTTTTTTTGCAGCCTCCTCTCCGCGTCTCTTCCCCATCATCTCCTTGTCCTCTGCCTCCCACCACAACAGTTTTTGCATCTATTCCTTGTCTTCAGGCTTGATCTTAGTGTCGATCCACTGCTCAAAATCATAGAGCAGTGGAGGGGTCTGCAAAAAATACAATTGTTATAAAACAAAAAAATCATGCAAGATGTCATATGACACAAACATCAATTCCTCACCATCTTGTTAATGCGATGCTGATGAAGTGTAGGCTCAAACACAAAAGCACATGGGTACTGGAACACCACTAGGCAGAGGCAACGGGTGGAAGGTATTTCCGGTCATCCGGTCATAACTACAATTCAACCAATTTCGTTCTAAGAACCGAAAGCAATTAACATTAAACCCTAAACCTAGGGTTTCCTATTTGATGCACAACAATGAACCCATAACATAACAACATGTGCTGCGTTTACCTTGGTTTGCTAGCTTTTCCACGCCTTGGCATCCTACGGTTGTATAATACAAATATTAAAAATTGCATGAAACCCTAAGTAATGACGATTCTTAGGTTGAAAAATCTGACTAATATATACCGAATCGATACGAAAAAAAACTAGGAGGGGAGCGAGGATACCTTGCTCTCGAAGATCTATGGATCAAATCAAAGTTTCCAAGGTCCAATATACCGATTCGTGAGGTAGGGCGAAGTGGGGAGAGAAAAAAACCCGAGAGGGAGGAAAAATCAGAGGAAGAAGGCTCAGGCAGGAAGGTTGGGGGCCGGGTTAAAACACCACCTCGGTGCCAAGATCTACGGCGTCAAGATTGGCGCCAGGATCTACGGCGCCAAGTCACCGCCATGTCTGCGTCGAGCCCAAGACCTCGGCGCCAGCAACGATGACGCCGAGAAGTGTAAGCTCGGCGCCAACAATGATGGCGCCGAGCTAAGGGTCCGGATTTTAAAATCATACCTTCAGGGACATATTTGTGATTTTTTTTTTCAAAAAAAAGGGGTAAAAAAATAAAAAATCGTCCGCCGCTCACTGCTCGGAAGTGGAGTGCGTCGGGCGTGCCTGGGCGGAGCTAACCCGCTGTGCCTGTGCGGGAGGCTGAGAGTTGGGACTGCAGTATAAGTATAACTAACACAACGAGATTTTTGAGTAAACTGTCTTCAATATTTCTTAGAAAACTTTTTTGAAAGCAAACTTTTAAACTTTGATCATAGTTAATTCATTCGTTTGTGTCAAACTCGGTTTCAACTATTCGTTAACCATCAGCACATTCAAGCAGGCCCTAAATTAGCTGAGTTTTCTATCAATTTAAGAAATTGTATAGTTTACGCTTGACTAATATTAATCAACTGGTATGGATAATTATAAACGCACAACTCTGTTTGAAAGCCAAATGCATATTGGAGATAGCCATATGAGCTCGTGGTTTCAAGTAATCCAGTGTATGGCGTTTCAAATTTAATAAAGAAAATAGATAAGGTTAAGTAGCATTTTATCATATGGGACTTACTTGCCAACAGGGAACACAGAGAGTGATATAATCCTAAATAGATATAACATAGATCATAGAGACCAAATCAATCTGTAAATTAGTAGAGTTCAAGAATGCTTTGTCAGATCTGCCCTTGCAGAACACAGGAGTTCAATCGAGGAGTTCAAGCTAATTAAGCCATTAGCTACTCCATTAGTAGATAGCAACCAATGCATCATGTTCAAGACTAGCTAGGCATGGATATAAATTACTAATATTTTATATATTCATTACGCGGCTCTATCTTGCGATGGCTGGAGAAGGAAGGATAATGCCAACGTAACTTCGGCACAGGCCATCGGTTGTTGACAAGTCACTGAATTACTAACGTGAGACAAAGTGAGCAAATATGATTGAGTCGCTTCATAATTAAAAAACACACATACCTGTTTCTGTTTTCGTTGTCCATAATCTCAGGAGAGACGTCCCTACAACAAGACACAAAACAGTTCAGCATCCGAAAATAATTATCTTAGCTTTTAAAAGACTAAAATGATCACATAGGTCTACATATAAACATATAAAACAGACCCTTTTCCACCAAAATAGCTCAATAATTTCATAATTATATCCCTTGGTAAATACGGAGTCTCTTTCCTACCGTAGAAGTTCATACCAACGAAATTCCCATCACAATCAATCAGGGGCCCTCCAATCCCAGCGTAGCACAAAAACAAAGTAGCACATATGAAAAGATGTTTTAAATGCCTTACACGTGTAGTTCCGCAGAAGCGGGGCATTTCACACTTTGCCAATCTTTGCCACACTGTAAGACAGTTGTTCGTTTCATTTCCTAGGAAACATGTGTCATGCACTCATTTATTTCCCAAACCTTGCCTGAGGTGTGTCCTGTCAATTTGTTAGACACCCCTTTGGCTAGGTTTAGTAAGGCATGGCAATGTTTGGTAGTGTTATATTAAATCGTTCATATTGTAATGCAACAAATTGTTCCACTAAGAAAATTAAAGCCTTTCTTTTACGAGGAAAAAACAAGACTTCAATTTGGAGATTCAGTGTACCTTACTGAGTCTACAAGTCGAGACCATAAGTTCTTTGCAGTCAAGTTTGCTGGGTTTGTCAGTCAATATCCCACTTGTGGCCATTAATTTGCCTGACTTGAAGACACGTCCTACATATAATACCTCCTTACACTTAATTTGCCCTGGATCATGAAATTCTTCTGTACGAAGACAACATAAACTTTTGATGCTGACAATAGCAACATTGTTATGCAGATGATTGTTAGAGAGTGACCAACTAAACTCTATTCTAGGCCCAAAGGGGCAAATATGTAGTGTACATATGCAAAGAAGCCCTCCAAGTAGAGGGAAAAGACATATACATCCTATACATCTAACACTCGTTCTCAAACTCATGGTGGATCTACAACACTGAGTTTGGAGAGCAGAAATCTATGTTGGGCCCATGTCTTTGCCTTGGTGAAGAAATCCGTGAGCTGAACTTCTGAAGGCACAGGTGGAGGGTCACAACCTGATCATGCACCTGCGATCTCATGTAAAAAGCATCAACGCCAATGTGTTTGGTGAGTTCATGCTTGATGGGGTCCCGAGCAATATTGATCGCACCGGTGCTGTCAGAAGAGAGAGGAGTGGGTGCAGTGATAGTGTGTCAGAACTGCCTAATCTAATGCCTCCCAGGAGTACTTGTCTTCCATTAGACACTAAGTACTTAAGAGAGGACACTAAACTACGTAGTTTTATCAAGCACACCCAAAAGGAGAACTCGAAAATCCATATTTTTTCATCAGGATCATAAATGAGAGAATAAAGCTTACAACATTCTTAAGTTATTTCTTACATCACTTTATTACAATACAGAATATTACCTCAATTTATTATATCAACGGAGTATAACAATGTTGCCCCGTTCGGCTGGCAGAATTTTGGATGAAACTGGCTGAAAATACTATTCTGGCTGAATTGTTGTGAGAGAAAAACATTGTTCTGGCTAAAAAAAAGAAGACGAACAAGCCGAATATGGGGTAAGCCGAACGGGGCCGTTATTCGAGTTAAAGAGGAAGCAAAGATTCATTTAATGACCTGGTGGAGTATGAACATAGTGGAGATTTGCATACAAGAGATGCTAGCAGATTTACATCTTTTCTTATAAAAACCTTTAGTGAGTGTTATAAATAAACACTACGGTCGTAGCGTGAAAGGAATCCTCTCTAAGCCCACCAGGAGGTTTCCACAGACAAGAGTTAGCTCTATATATCCTTCGATCACCTGAAATAGGGGGAATAAAACCCTGAGTACTCGATTATACTCAGCAAGACTTACCCGATAGGAGAAAAAAAGACTCCAAGGATATGCAAGGCTTATTTGGCTTGTGGGTTATTGCATCTGCGGAAGCATTACTAAATGTGTCTCCTTATATTCAATTTTATTAGCAGTCACCATTAGTTTATTAACTAATCATTCTATGTAAGCACCTATGTTGCTTTAAGCAGGTGGTAAGCAATCAGAACCTTTTTATCATCTTTCAAGTTCTAGTTCTTACTACGGTGCTAGACCAGAGCTAAGTCGTACCATTTCATAGAAACGTCGATTCACGAATCAATGTATCCCAGCTGGGTATCCTGAAACACACACCCCGTTTGTACCCTAGGCACAAACAAGACCAACCCATTCCACTCTTGTCATGGGATTCAGGTCCCCATCCAAACTTGGACTCCAAGCCCCCACACTTGAGACCTGCTCTTAGTATGGTTCTTAGACCTCCACCTTTCCTCACCTCTAATCAATCGGTCCAGAAAGAGCCAGAATCCACGACAAAAGTGTAATGAGCCTTCCCGCTCCCATAAGCAAGTGACCTGACTACCATCCACAGCAACGGACTGTCCTCAATCAACACAGGTGGAACTAATGCAATCTGAGCCTCGCTCGAATGCCTAACCAATTCCTGATCCAAAATACAATTCCACCCGGTCTCCAATTATCATTCATATATATTCCTTGTGATGGTAATATAATAACAACAATAATATCTCTCCTATCTCTCGCGAGTGATAGGTAATCACTCGACTTCTACCGGATCCTATAGCATAGCAATCTATATGATCCTGACATACTAGTAGGACTCATAGGATAAGGATATATATATGCAAGTGGTTTTTATTCAACTCCTTAAAATTAATACACAAGCATAAAATAAAGTGTAGAATAATAGGGGTTATGCACCGGGGCTTGCATGGGTGAGATATAACCAAAAGTTAGCATTCCATCATGGTGACACAATCATCAGGCACCATCTTTTTTGCTACTTCGGTCGACTCCATGATCCATCGTTGTCCCTATTACATGGATGCAACGCAGAGACGTAAATAATCAACGACAATGACAACTCTAAAATACGATTATGCTCCGCAAGCTAATGAGCTAGCTCTAATGACTAGCGTACTAGGCTACATATCCATGTCGTCAGGTAAGTCTTTGTTTCTGGAAAAAGATTTTAGTTCTAAAATCTCAAGGTGTTTCGACATTTTATTGATTAAACATATATTTTCAAACTAGGGCTCATTTAGCTACCTTAGCAAACTAATTATTATGGAGCTACAAAAATTACAGTGAGCACCTAATAATGTTAGAAATTTACTATGAAAGTTTTAGAGCCAACACTATCACCAATTTATCATAAAAATTCCTTCAAGTTTATATCTTAACAATATTAAGCATCTCAAATTAATTTGATCACTTCTGAAAATATTATAAAACTATGTAAACAAAATATACTAGCAGATAGATCATGATTTTAGAAATCTAATAAAATTGGTTTCACAATTTTTGGTTAACAACACAATTTTATATTGAATTTACAAGTTTACCTTAGAACCTATATTAGAAATTGCTTAGAAAAGAAAAAGGATCGGCAGCAACCCCATCTGGCCCGGTAGCCCAGCGCGACGTGGCCGCGAGTGCGTCGCGGTGGCCCAGTACGGCCCAAAGCCGGGGGCGTCCGCGCGGGCGTGCTCATTTTGCAAAATAGGACTCATATTTTAGACAATTAAGCGACACAATGATACACTATTACAATAGATTCAAGTTTTGCACTTATGACCCTGTAATGTGTCGCCTTCGCAACGGGGCAGTCCCCGGCGTCCCCGTGCACGATGACGTGGCTCTGGCCAGCATAACATGGACACACTAGCCTATCGAGGGCCAAATTGGCGTGTCCATCGGACCTACTAGGACCCATGGGTCAACGTGCAATGGTTAGAGGTAGCGGAAAGTCCAACGGTGTGCTACTCAACCCTAGCCTCAATGATGGTGGATTCATATGGCGGCACGAGCGTTCTAGCGAGCCTACGTCCTTATGGAATGATAGAGATGGCAGAGAAGAATCAGTAGCTCACCGTGGTGTATGCTATATTGATGGTTGAAGCAAGGAAAAGCTGAGGTGGTCTAGCCACGTGCGCCTAGGCACGGTGGCGACGCCCTAAGCCAGACACTGACACGCCACCATGTCACCGACGAGTTCCCTAGCCAAAATAATGCGAGCATCGGATAGAGGAAGTCAAGGCGAGTTCAGGGTTATGAGCAATTGAACTGCTACCACTCCTACATGCCTTACCTCCCAACCAACCGATTCAGCGGTGAGCAAAATGCCAAATTATCGGTCGGTAGTGATCGACCGGGCTTAAGGAGAACAGGGTGCGTAGCTGACTACCGATGCCACCCACTGATGCGGGGAATTGCACTACGAAGCCTGAGCTGGTGAATTTGAAAGGAAGGAATGGTGTGCTACCGCTGCTACATTGTGGACAGTGGCCTCAACTTAACATGGATTGGCAAAGACACGAAAGGCATGGCAGCATGAGGACACAGCCCCATGAGTGAGGGTAGGGGTTGTGTGGTTAATGCTTGGGTGGAGCCCTTGGGGGTACCTACGTGTTATAACACGGCCTCCGAGAGTGGCGGAGACCTATGCGGCCAGCAGTTCATAAAGACGTCTTTGACCAACTACCTAAGTAAAGGCCCAGCTACCGTGCCTCCAGATCCAGAAAGATGATGGTTTCTTAGACTGCTTGCAGGGCACTACCGGTGACCCTAGTGCAGCCTCCGCCTGGTTAGCTCATAGGCATCTCCGGGTGGAGGGGGCGGAGGCTGCCCCGCTGCAAGGCTAATCAAGTGCCAACATTACCTATGTGTGTGTGCAGGTAACCAGAGGAAGGCGCTCGTGGATGGCGCGGGCGCACCAATTTGGCCTCTGCTCATAGGGGTAGAGACCCAAGTAGGAGGACGACAATACTGGGCATCGGGGGTCTACGGCCTCAGTGTCCTAGGGGCAGAGACCGACAGCAGAGGTCCAAAGGCTCATCGCTGAATCCTGAGGCCTAATGGGCTGGTTGATCACGCAGGCCTAGTACCTAAGGGCGGCATGACAAGATTACCCCTGAGACGAAAGACGAGTAGTGGAATATTCCGAGAATGTACTGTAGCAGTTGAAGGGTACTATTGTAAACTCTGTAAAAGTGGTAGTTGAGCCCTATAAGTAGGGAACACTTGTAACAGTACCGGTGGTTGGAAAATGAATTAATGAAACCCTAGTTTTACGTGCCATTTCCCTACACGCCACTTGTCATGCCTGTTTCCCGAGCCTCCGCCTGAGGGCAGCGCTTGGTGGGCGGAGGCCTCTACCTCCTCCACACTATCTAAGACCGCAAGTCTCAACATTGGCGCCCACCTTGGTTTGGCCAAGGCAAACCAACGATGGCAGGGAAAAGAAAAATCACCACTAGAGCAGCAACGACCATGGGTCAAAGAGGAAGGCCTAGGCGCACCACTCGTAGCACCTATGTAACCTCGCTAGTGGAGGATGACACCAGAGCAGATGCCCAGGGTCAACCATCAGAACCCCAAGATCCAGAGATTCAAGATCCAGAGGCCCAACCAAACTCAGCCACAACACTCAAGCAAGAACTGCAACAGCTACAAGCACAGTTGCAAAGAGCGCAACAAGAGAGGGACAGAATGGTAGTAGCATTCGTAGCTAATCAGCAAGCTATTCAAGCGTCAGCATAAGCAGCAGAAATAAGGCAACAGTTGGCAGTCCTACATGCTGAGATGCTAGGTATGCAGCATGTAGTACCAGCATCAACCTCTGCAATCCCAACCTCCGCAACAACACCAACTGCAACCATACCACAAGGGCCTCTACCAGTGATCAGCCCACCCATGATACCATCTCAGGTGATGTGGAGGCCTATCGATCCCAAGTCCCCACTCTCTGAAGGCATACAACAGTCACCATGGCCAACGGCGTACAAGCCAATCACACTACCAAAGTTCAACGGAAAGACAGACCCCATCAGTTCATTATGAGTTACGAGGCAGCAGTAGCCTCTGCCGGCGGAGATGACGCCGTCTTGGCAAAGTCATTTGTCATTATAGCCGAAGGCGACGCGTTGGCTTGGTATTCTATGCTCAAACCAAGCACAGTCTATTCTTGGGAAAACCTCCGGGACAAGATATTAGCAAATTTCAAGTGGCTAACAGCACAGTCGCTGACTTCCACATATCTGTTCTAGTGTAAGAAAAAGCAGGGAGAGACACTATATGACTACTTCTGGAAATTCGTGAAACTAAAGGCGAAGGCACTAGACGTCCCAGACGAGATTGCCATTGAAGCAGTGATCAAAGGCCTATGAATCGGGCCATTCATAGCACACCTAGCAAGAAAGAAACCAACTTCCATACAGCAGTTGTATGACGAGTTCGAGAAATACTGCAGATCAGACAATGACCTCTAGAAAAGGCTGGAGGAGCAGGGTCAAAACAAACAGCAAAACAGCAGCAAAAACTCCCAGAAAAGCTATACGAACCCGAATGCATCAAATTAGAAACCAGGCCAGGGGCAAGTGCTTAGCATAGAGGGTCAACCTTACCCCGAACAAGGGCAACTAGCAGCGCTAGTAGGGCCGGAGACCCAGACTAGGAACCAAGGACGGCAAGGTTACCAAGGCAAAAACTAGAACAAAAACCACAACCAGAAACAACGCAGGCCATATTGCGTTTTTCATGGCGAAAGCGTAGGGCACAGCACCAAAGATTGTCCAGAGACAAAAGAGACATAGGAAAGGATGAAAAACAAATAGACTGCCCAACCTCTAACACAGTAGAGCGCAAGAGAGGTCAACACCACCTACACAAATGGCCACCAGCAGTACTGCCTAATGTACCCAGCGCTAAACGCAAACCAAATACATCCCTCCACACTGGCCTCTGCCTATTACCCAAACTTCCTACCAGCATGGTGGTCAGCGCCTTTGCAGCAGCCTTTGGCGAGTAACTACAGGTCAGAGGCAAGCCTGACCTACATAAACCCAAAACCTCCCCACATAACCTATCTTGAAATAAACCCACCGTCACAAAACCAAAGCTAGTTCAAGCCTCCGCTGCAACAGCAGCACATGCAGCAACTGCCTACGCCGCCACCTCACAACCAACCACCAACACCAAAAAATGAGCCAAACCCAGAAAACCAAGTCAACCCCCATGGACCGCTACCCACAATAGGCATGATACTACCAATCGCCGGAGGATCATCAATGGAGTTTCAAACAAAAAAGCAGAAAAAGGATCACCTCCGCCTGGTAAACAACATAGCAGTCCAAGGCCTAGCAAAATACAAAGATTGGTCCAGAGTCCCAATCACCTTCACAAAAGAAGATCTCCAGCTAGAAAGCTACCCTCACACAGACACAATGGTAATCGAGACCAACATAGCAGCATGGGAGATAAGCAGAGTACTGATTAACACTAGCAGTTCAGCAGATATCATCTTCGCAAATACCTTCGACCAAATGAAGCTCAGCAGAAATCAACTACAGCCCTCCAAATCCCCTTTGATAGGATTCGAAGGCAAGCACATACAAGCATTAGGAAAAATCTCACTCCCAGTGTCGTTTGGAACCCAAGCAAATGCTAGAACCGAGTACATAACCTTCGTCGTCGTCGATCTGTATTACCCATACAATACCATCTTGGGTAGAGGATTCACAACCAAATTTAACGTAGCCCTGCATATGGCCTACCTGTGCATGAAAATACCAGCACTCCATGGTATTATCATAGTTCGAGGTAGCCATAAAGAAGCAAGAAACATAGAAAAAGCAATCTACAGAGCCCAAAGAAACATCAATGCAGTCGAGTCGGTAGACAAAGAACTAGAGCCTCCGGATATGCCTAGAGGAAAAATAGATATGGTAGGTCAAGAAGAGACAAAGGTGATCCCTCTAGAAATGGAGTTACTAGACATAAAAGTAATAATCAGCTCAAAATTGAGCAAAGCAGAGGTGGAAGAGCTCATGGAAACTCTAGTAAAAAACAAAGACATCTTCGCCTGGTCAGCCTTTGACCTACAGGGAGTTAGCAGGGACATCATACAACATGAACTGGATATCAATGAAAACATGAGGCCAAGAAAGCAGAAACAGAGAAAAATGTCGAAGGACAGAATCCTGGCAGCAAAGGCGGAGGTGCAAAGGTTGCTAGATGCAAAACTCATCAGGGAAGTCAAGTATTCAGAATGGCTTGCAAACGTAGTATGGTACCAAAGAAGAATGACAAATTGAGAATGTGCATAGATTTCACAGATCTGAATAAAGCTTGCAAAAAAGACTCTTTCCCATTGCCAAGAATAGATGCCTCCATCGACAAGGTAGCCAGATGCCAGAGGTTTTCTCTCCTCGACTGTTTCTCTGGGTATCACCAAATCTGGATAAAAAAAGAAGACAAAGACAAGACAAGTTTCACTACTCCATTCGGGACATATTGCTACACTAGAATGCCAGAGGGCCTAAAAAATGCCAGAGCAATCTTTGCCAGAATGACAAAGGAAGTTTTGGGCTCATAACTAGATAGAAACATCATAGCCTACATCGACAACATAGTGGTCATGAGCAAGAACAAGGATGATCATGTCTCCGACATATAGGAGACCTTCGCCAACCTCAGGACAGCTGGCCTCCGCCTCAACCTAGAAAAATATATATTTGGAGTCACAAAAGGGAAGATGCTCAGATACATCATAAGCAGCAAAGGCATCAAAGTGAACCTAGACAAAACTAGAGCAATAATGATAATGGCAGAACCCAAAAACAAGAAAGAAGTGTAAAAGCTGACGGGAAGAATAGCAGCGCTCAACAGATTCATCTCAAAATCAGTAGAACATAGCCTACCCTTCTTCCAAGCCCTAAGGGGTGGAGACAACTTTGAGTGGGGGTCCAAGCAGTCAGAGGCATTTCATAACTTGAAAGAGTATCTGGCAAACTCACTAGTGGTCTCCGTCCTAGAATCGGATAGCCACCTATTACTATATGTGCCGGCCTCCAACCATGCAGTTAGCGCAGTCTTAGTTCACGAGCTGGAAAAAGAATCAGGCAAAACTCAAAAGCCAGTTTATTTTATCTTAGAAGCACTGTCCGGAGCCAAGCTAAACTACACTGAGGTAGAAAAAGTTACCTACGCAGTGCTGATGGCATCAAGAAAACTAAGGCATTATTTCTAAGCCAACGAAATCTCAGTTCCAACATCGCTGCCACTGCAAGACTTGCTCAAAAACAAAGAAGCCTCTGGTAGAATAGGCAAATGGGCTACGGAGCTATCATAGTTTGGTATCTCGTACATCCCCAGAACAACAATCAAATCACAAGCACTAGCCGATTTTTTAGCAGATTGGACACCTCCGACAGAGCCCAAGGTACAACCAACCACTCAAAGCTAGATAGCATTCATGGATGGAGCCTAGGGCCAAGCCAGAGTAGGAGCCTCCGTCGTCCTAACAACACCCTCCGACGTCAGACTAAAATACGCAGCAAGGCTAGAGTTCAAATCAAAAAACAACATTGCAGAATATAAAGGCCTGATCCTAGCACTCAATAAAGCAAAGGCCCTAGGGGCAAAAACATTGATAGTCAAAATATATTCTCAAGTGGTTACTGGCCAAGTAGAGAAAGAATACACAGCAAGAGAGTCAGAACTCATCAAATACTTATCCGTTGTCAGAAACATGGAGTAGAGATTCAAGGGCTTCACCCTGAAGCACATCCTAAGATTAGAAAATGTGGAGGCAGATGAACTAGCAAAAGCTACAGCAAATAACCTGCCACTGCCACCAAACACTTTTTACCAGATCCTAAAGTCTCCGGCAACTACGGAGACATCTAAGGCACCTAAGCCCATACTACACCTACAAAATGAAGATAGGAGAATGGCGATAATAGAATTCTTGGAAGGCAAAACCATCGAAGAAGATGAAGCAAAAGTAGCAAGAATATAGGCTAGGGCAAGAAATTACACAATCATAGATGGTGTACTGTACAAGAAAGGAGTAGTCCAGCCTCTCCTCAAATGCATATCGCAGAGCGAAGGCATAGAGTTGCTTCAAGAAATACACTTAGGAATTTGTGGGTCGCACATTGGCTCTAGAGCATTATCAGCAAAGGCAATAAGGCAAGGCTTTTACTGGCCAACACACATACAAGACACAGAGCAGATAGTCAGAACATGCAAAGCATGCCAAACATTCTGTCTCGGGCAGTCAAAACCATCGTCGGAGACCCAGCTTATACCTCCGACATGGCCGCTACAAAGATGGGGTATGGACCTGGTCGGCCCATTACCACCATCCCAAGGAGGAAACAGATTCACAGTAGTGGAAGTAGAATATTTTACAAGATGGATAGAAGCAAAGCCGCTGGCGAGGATAACCTCAGAAACTGTCAGAAAATTCTTCTGGCAAAACATCATTTGTAGATTCGGTGTACCGAGGATTCTGACAGTAGACAATGGAAAGCAATTCGATTCAGAGAACTTCAAAGAATTCTGTAAAAGCATTGGGACAAAACTAGCCTTTGCCTTAGTATACCACCCAGAGTCCAATGGTGCTGTGGAAAGAGTAAATAGAATAGTGTTTTCAGCAATATCAAAAACATTGCTGGGCCTACGCAAAGGAAAATGGGTAGATAAATTACCCAGAGTGATTTGGTCACATAATACATCTATCTCAAGAACAATAGGATTCACACCATTCAAACTGCTTTATGGAGAAGAGGCCATGATGCCAGAAGAAATCAAGCATGAAAGCCTCCGCACAATGAGACAGCTAATGTTGCAAGATGAAGAATATGCAAAAGAAACAATAGAAGCCACAAGGCTGGAAGCAGTCAAAAACATTGCAAAATATTAGTCCCAAACCAAGAAGTGGAGAGACTCTCAGGTGGTAAGAAAATACATAAAACATGGAGACCTTGTACTCCGAAGAAAACCCAACGCACAACTTATTGGCAAACTACAATCGAAATGGGAAGGCCCATACACAGCAACGGCAGTAGGCCGCCCATGCTCTTTCCACTTGACCAACAGCGAAGGTGTTATGACAACTCACACCTGGAATATTGATAACCTCCGCAGATACTACAACTAGGTAATGTACCAAAGGGCAACCTCCGCAAATAATAAGCGGAGGCCCCTCCGTTCATTTACTTTTTAGTTCCTTTTTTTCTTTAACCCAAAAAATGTAAAAGAGCATGTACTCTTTTTCTCAAAGGGGAACTCCAAGCGGAGGTGGGGTTTTTAACGAGGTAGGCTCAATGTAAAAATCCTCTAGAAGTATAAAGAGGTAATTCCCCAAAAGAACGCTTGAAAAGTCCAAACCCGAAAGTGGCCAGTTCTAGCGCCGCAATATTCGGTGAACAAAAATAAGCGCAGGTCCTTTCAAAGCGTCGGCCACAGGCATTGGCAATTTGAAATGACCTCTATGGCCAAACAGGCCTTCAACCTTGACAAAGACCTGTCCAGAGTCAAACATCAAGGCAGAAACCACCTTGGCCAAATAGGCCTCCGACCTTGACAAAGACCTATCCAAATTTAGGCATCAAGGCAGAAACCACCTTGGCCAAACAGGCCTCTGACCCTTGACGAAGACCCGACCAGATTCAGGCATCAAGGCAAAAACAACCTTGGCCAAACAGGCCTCCAACCTTGACGAAGACCTGAACAAATTCAGGCATCAAGGCAAAAACAACCTCGGCCAAATAGGCCTCCGACCTTAACAAAAAACCACCCTAAGCATCAGGGGCAACACCATTATGGCGCTAGAACTAGGAAGAAGGTCTCCGCCATCAAAAACAGCAAAACAAGGAAAAGGTCTGACAAAACCCTTTCACTTAGGCACTAGGCCTATTTACTTCAAAAGATCTCAAAAGGCATGAATAATTCAAGCAAGATATAGGCCATTAAAGCCAAGATACGTTCCAACAAACAATGTACCAAAAATTTAACAACCAAAAGCCACCACCCCGCTATAAAATGGGTTCCCCCATGCCCTTAAAACCTCAGTCAGCATAAGGCGTAAGGGGGGAAGAAGGCCGAGCCAGCACAAGCACAAGCCACAGAAACGGCCATGGAGGCAGGGGTCTCCTTAGATATCTAAGTCAGCCGTAGATATTGTACGAAAACTCATAAAATCAGAGGCACCAGTAGATGGTCGGAGACAGTGGGAAAAGAGATAGGACCTATGGCATGGTGATGAATAGCGCAGGCCTACGGAAGAAGGGGGATATTGCACGAAATCTCGTAACATCCCCCTGACGCCGGAGACCTAACCTGCCATCTCCACAAATGAAACATGTCCCATGAGTGTGCAGCGTCGGAGGCCTATACCACCAGACAGCCAAAACACCTAGCTAAACAAATACCAAAAGTCTCTGCCTCATGCACAAGCCGCACCAAACCTCCTATCGGATCCCACATCGACTCAGCAACCCTCGCCAGGCGAACTTCAAGTATGCCTCCGCTGGCCAAAAAAATGCCAGCACTCCTACCCCAGCCATCAAGCAAGCATAGAGAAGGAGAGAACATGGGCCCCCGCCTCTGTATCACGCACGTTCGCCCAAGCAAAGGCCCACGGTGTGCAAGCTCGGGACTAGACGAGATATGTAAACTAGCACAATAGACATAAGCCCCCGCATGAACAATCAAGAAAGTGAACCTGTTTTGTATTCCATAAAATGTCAAGTAGCATTCTTACAGGACACAAACTTACAATAAAATCCAAACTATTGTGGTGGAGGTCCGCGCCAAGCAAGCACACGAGTAAACCCAGCGCGCTCATCGTCTATGTCAAACTTAACTGACTCAAACACATCGCGCGCAATGCTGCGGGGAAAGGCCAAACGCCAATACTCCCAAAGTTCTTCGCTCACATAAATACCATCATCGTAGAGAGTCAAAGGCGCGACATCTTATGTAGGCTCCTGATTTGGAACCTACGCAAGGTTAAAATTTTCCACAAAATCATTCAGAATAAAAGAAACTTTATTTACAAGAGCCCAACTAGACTACAATATACAAGTCAAAACAGCTAAGTCCTACAAAGAGCCTAGACCTCCGGTGCCCCGGCCGCAGCAGAAGTCCCTGGAACGGAGCCCGCATCAACTATGGGCAGGGACGGCGCCTGCGGCCTCCGACCATCACCATCGCCGATCGTAGCACCCACCGCAGTGCATGCGGTGGTGGAGGCACCGCCCGCGATCGCTGAGCGTAGAACTAGTGGAGGCCTACCCACAAGACTCTTCTACGCATCCTGTAGCATAGGCAAAAATATTAGTGGCATAGGCAATGAAAGCCTTCATAGCTTTGCAAAAAAGCAAGGAGAGAAAAATAGCGGCTACAAAGACTAGAAATACCTTCACCCTCTTTTCCTCCGCCAGTTTCTAGGCAGCAGGTCTCCCAAATGGAGCCCAAAAGTATCCAATGAAATTTCTCAAGGTTTTTCGCAAACCAAGAGAAGTCTCACCAAGCTCTTCTGGACCCGGCAGCGCTCCCTCCGGAATACTTTCGGTATGCATACACCCACCGCGCACCAAAAGCTTGGCGTAATTCGCTACTCCTGACAGCGCCCCGTAGTCCGTGCAGCCATTGATCAGACCGGGGAGCTTCGCAAGGTGACACTTTAGCCTAGAGGCGAGGGCGTAGACGCTGTCTTCCTCTGGAGGAGCAGAGGTTTTGCCTTCAAACTCGACGACGATGGCCCAATAATGGCCAATGGTTGAAGCAAGGACCCCCTTGACCGAGTCCAAACGCCTTGTTGTCAAAGACAACTGCTCCCTCACCGCAGCTGCGGATTCCTTCTTAGAGGCCAGCTCTCGCCAGAGACCCTCGGCCAACTCATTTGCCCTGTGGGCCTGCTCAGCGGACAAAGCTTCTACATCTCAGGCCTTGGCGAGATCAGCCCTCAAAGCCTCCTTTTCTTGTTCCTTCTCCGCCAGAGAAAGGCGGAGAGCTATAAGGGAGTTGGCCAAACCCCCTTTTTCACCTTCCAGGCACTCGTTCTTCGCCTTGAGCGCTTCAATCGGAGTATCTCAGTCGGAGACTTCACGAGTGTAGCGCTCTTCCATAACAATGGCCATGTGATACCCCTGCGATCAGAAAGAAGACCAAGGCGATCAGCAATAGAAACAAAAACAAGTCTAAAGGCGAACATACACCAAAAAGGCAAACCACCGAAGATGCACCAAGCTCTGGTGTTCTAGATGAACACGGAGAAGTTAGAAGACATCCATGTCCCTCAGACGCTGTTTGAAGCGATCTGTTCAAAGAAGAACAAACAAACACAAAACCATAAGGCGAGAAAAGCAAATAATACATACACCAACTGCCAGAGACCACCTCCGATGTCTTCAAGAACCCCAAGATAGCACTCTTCCCAACCTGAGATAGAAGTGTCAGAGGAGCCTACGTAGCAAAAACAACAACAACAACAACAACTCAGGTCAGAGGGCCGATCAGAAATAGACAATAACAACAGGCCAAAAGATGAGTAAGATAAAAACACTCTATACTCACTCGGACCTGGTGCCATCGGCCCCGGCTGCCCCTGACCAAACCTGACGCTGGCAGCGGCCGCTCGCTCCTCTAGGGTGAGGAGTCCAGCCATGACATCACCTGAAAAGCAACAAGTACACGGTATTAGCACTTGGTAGAATACATAAACAAATAAACTGGGCGAAGACAGTAAACACAAAAATATGCGCCAAACAAACTTACTCATAAAAAGGCCAGGCTGGGCCGCCTGCCGAGCCCCTGAGGCAGAAGTCTCCACCATATCATGTGGCGAAGGCCTAAAGGGCCAGCTCACCTCAGCAAGCGGCCTGGCGGGTGGAGGGCTCGAAGAAGACTGAGCCACCGAGGCCTGCTCAGCAAGCATGGCCTCCGACTGCCCGACGTCGGCCGCTGGCGCGGGGGAAGGTGCAATAACGGCGGGAGACAAAGGAGCATGCTACAAGATGACCTCCGCACCCTCTTCAGAACTTGAATACAGCCCACCAAAAATGTCGGGCATAGGATCAGCGGCGCGAGCCTCCGGCTGTTCGGCGACACTCGTAGCACCATCCAAGGAGCGCGCTGGAGCAGCGCTGGCCCCTGGACACTTTGCACCTCTCACAGCGCCACGCACAGGGTGCACCAGAGCTCTAGGAGAGCCATGATCCCCGCCGCTCATGACCCACACATCCACTGATGGGACGGAGGAGCTCTAAACATCTTCACTACTGATGGAGGCAATGCCAGCACTATCGGCCAAAGACACGGCCGCCGCGATCACCAGACCACCGGTCTTCTTCTTCTTTTTCATAGGCGCCTGAGCAACAGTGGTGCCCTTCCTCTTCTTGGACTCAGCCTCTGCCATAACATTCTTCGCGAAGGCCTTCTTCTTCTTCTTGTCAATCGAAGCTAGGACCTTGGTGGGAACCTTGTGGTCCCGGCAGACGATCCCGAGCTCCTCAAAAACTCGATTGAGCCACGGCATGGTGCCTACCACGGCTCTCCGAGATGTGTACTCACGCTCGGAAATTTTGTCAACCAACCCGATGGTGGCCTCCTCAACATCGGCAATGAAGCTGTCCTTCATCACCCCCTCCCCTAAAGACCAGCCAAAGCAGGGGAAAGGAATCCTGGCCTCCGGCCCAAAAACGGGAACCTTCACCTTTTCTAGTTGAAAGGCTGGGTTGTCTCTACACAGGGGCCAGTAGTTGGAGGCCATAATCTCCTCCACTAGGTCACAACCCCTAGAGTAGCGGCATGCTACCACAAAAGCCTAGTCGCAAGCCTTCCTCACCAAAGACATCTCCTCCGGTGGATCCACGCACGTATGCGGCGCCATCTCCTCCATTGTTGAAGTCAATGGATACTCCACGACCTCTGCACCATCCTCGGTAGTGCTGCGGACCCTGTAGGTCTTCACGTAGAACCACTGCTCAAGCTAGCCATGGTCCCACTTGCCCTTCTGGCAAAAAGAAATCTCTAGGCGGTCTACGCCTTGGTTCCTCTTTGACATAAAGGTGCAACTACCATACTGGTAGATCACCTCCACTTCCTTGCCCTCCCGCATCTCCTTCTTCTTTGGCTGCTTCTATAGCTTGTAGTAAGCGCAGAAGGTGTCCACATCTAGCTAGCGCCATAAGAAACACACGCCCAGCAGAATTTGTTGAGCGTGAGGAAGGCAGTAGGAGTCAGATGATGGAGCTAGACATTGAAGGTCTCCAACACCTGGCGGAGGAAGGGGATGTAAGGAAGGTGGAGGCCACAGGTGAAGAAGTCCTGAAACACCACCGCATATCCCTCCTCCGGTTCTAGAACAGTCTGGCCAGGTGGAGAGATTTTTACCCTTGAAGATGGAAAATACGATTCCTTCAACAGCTCTACGACCGCTTCTTCAGTAATGGAGGAGGGGCCAAAATCCCATGACTTTATCACCATGTCTCTAGAATCCATAGCGATTAGGTCTCTAACGGACACGGAGACACTCCCCAAATCCTCCTCCACTAGCTTTTCAAATTCCAACGCGGAGGCGGAGGCAAGCATGCACTCCTCAAAGTGTGCACTCTAGCTGGTGGCCCTAACACCGAGAAGGTGGCGATAGGGTCCAAAGAAGGCGGGCCAGTGAGTATGGGCGGAGGTGGAAAAGAAAGCCACCGCGGCGGCAGCCTAGGTGGAAGACGCAAGTGGAAAGATGGAACACACGAAGGTAGCTCAGGCGAAAGCGAACAGAGGAGAGAGCGATTTCTCAAAGGCAAGGAAAGCGAATGAGCTGTGTGAGGGGGAACCTGCCACCAACCCCGCCCTTATATAGGCTACGGGTGGGCGGTTCAGCTCCCACCGTACAATGGTCATCTCTAGAGAATTCGCCCGCCGCCCAACGGTCATCTCTAGGGAAGTTGCAAGGTATACAACAGAAAGCAATACGACGTAAATGGCCACAGCGTAGGACAACGGCTAGTTTTGCAGCCTAATGGCTACTATGACAAGACCAGTGGCCACACCAGAGCAGGCCAGGGGGAACCTGTAGGGATCGGTCAGAGACGTGACTACGCGCAGTCTCCGCCCCCGCGGACGTCCTTGCTTAGGGCATTTTGAGCTCACAACACGCTCAGGCGGACCATGGTCTCAAAAGGGGGGAACTGTTGTAACACGGCCTACAAGAGTGGTGGAGACCTACGTGGCCAGCAGTTCACAAAGACGTCTCCGACCAACTACCTAAGTAAAGGCCCAGCTACCTGTGCCTCCAGACCTAGAAAGATGACGGTTTCTCAGACTGCTTGCAGGACACTGTTGGTGACCCTAGCGTAGCCTCTGCCCGGTTAGCTCGTAGGCGTCTCTAGGTAGAGGGGGTGGAGGCCACCCCACTGCAAGGCTAATCAAGTGCCAACGTTACCTACGTGTGTGTGCAGGTAACCAGAGGAAGGCGCTCGTGGACGGCATGGGTGCGCCGGTTCGGCCTCCACTCATAGGGGTAGAGACCCAAGTAGGAGGATGGCAATACTAGGTGTCGGGGGTCTACAGCCTCGGTGTCCTAGGGGCAGAGACCAACGGCGAGGTCAAAAGGCGCATCACCAAATCCTGAAGCCTGATGGGCCGGTTGATCGCGCAGGCCCAATACCTAAGGGCGACATGACAAGATTACCCCCGAGATGAAAGGCGAGTAGTGGAATATTCTGAGAATGTACTATAGCAGTTGAAGGGTACTATTGTAAACTCTGTAAAAGTGGTAGTTGAGCCCTATAAGTAGGGAACACTTGTAATAGTACTGGTGGTTGGAAAATGAATTAATGAAACCCTAGTTTTACGTGCCATTTTCCTACACGCCCACTTGTCATGCCTGTTTCCCGAGCCTCCACCTGAGGGCAACACTTGGTGGGCAGAGGCCTCTACCTCCTCCACACTGTCTGAGACCGCAAGTCTCAACACTGTGCGGCCATGTGTACGCGGTAGTGTGATGTCATGATACGACAGGAGGCGACATGAGTAGGAGTGGGGTAGGTGAGGTAAGCGGCTGTGAATGCGTGCTATAGGGCGAGGCAAAGTGATAGGGAAGGCAGAGTGCAGTCCTATGCATGACTTGGCAATACATGCACATGACGCGGGGTAGTGGCAGCCAAGCCTGGCCTGGTGCACAGCCGGCCAACCACCAGGGCTAGCCTATGGGACTCGGCCATGGTGAGGCGAAGGCGTTGCGCGGCACCAAGGGACATGCAACAACGGAATGTGGACTAACCAGCGGTAGCCACCCGGCCATGGCCCAAGCTCGTCATCGGCAACACATTCATGCGCATGGTGACCGCGGCCTCAGGTCAAGAAGCTAGGAACAATGCCACACACACTTTTTGAAGTGGGGCAAAAACTGCTCACTAATTCAACGAAGACTCACCCAATTCTATGAACCTAAGGTCAACACTACCAGCTATCTATCAAAGCAATCATCATGACCCGAGAGCAACCAGAGAGGGAGATAAAAGGATGCTAACTTGGGTTCATCACTGGAGTGCTGGTTCACGAACAGAGTGCCAACAACATAATTAACAACATGTTCCAATGAAGTTTGGGCAATTTTTACAAGAGCAACGTGACATCTAACACAACTTTGACCTATGCCATGCTCAAGCACTCACTTTGATGCAATCAACAATACCAAAACATGCAGCTATTGTTTAAACATTTTTGTTAGAAATTAAATGTCAAAATAACATTGTCTTACTATTTTCCATACTTAGAAAAGTTAAGGATTTCAAATGGGGCTAAGTAACCATTAAATCTTTTGTCACAATTTTTAATGAGCCTAAACCTTGTTAACTTCAACCAACAAACACTTCATGCAATAGTCCCTACCTTATACTAACCCATAGGAGCAACATATTTAAGCACCATTTAACTATTTTGCACAATATACTTCGCTAAAAATGACACTTTAACTATAATTTTGACTTCTTGCTGATTCAACGAAAAGTTCTATTTAAGTTTTGAATTCAATTTTTGAGCTCCCAAAACTCTAGTAAACAATATTTATCTTCAAAAAGTTAAAGTTGCATTGTCATCTACCTAGTTTGTACTTCAAACTTTATTTAAGTATCACACACATGTTCTATAGTATTTTTGCTTAATAAAAATTATTTTTTAACCCTACTTGATACACATGAGCTATTGAATCAACATTCATTTAACATTTTTATTGGTTATTTTAGGCTACAATAAATTTATCAACACCTTCTATCACATGCATTATTACACAAACCCAATGCTCAAGACTTGATTCAGTAGTTGGTTTAGGGCGTAACACCGAGGGTGTTACAGATAGGCACACCAAGATCATCAAGGAGCCATCGTAGCCATGTCACCTCCGTAGTCACAGTCGCCATAGCACGTAGCTCAGCCTCAGCACTCGAGCAGGAAACAATAGTCTACTTCTTGGTTTTCCAGGCAATCAAGGAGGAGCCTAGAAAAACACAATAAGCTAAGAGAGAGTGGTGATCCATGTGGTCACTCACCCAGGTAGCATCAGAGTATGCCTGAAGCTGAAGAGAACTAGAGCGAGGAAAGAAAAGATGGAAAGAGATAGTTCCACAAAGATATCGTAGAACACAAAGGGGGTGAGCATAGTGGAGCTAGGTAGGAGCCAAGACAAACTAACTCAAGATGTGGACAGGGTGAGTAATGTCATGACAGGTGATCCCAAGGTAAACAAGGCTCCCAACAAGCTTACGATAGCGAGTGGGATCAACAAATGGTGCACCATCAGTGGGTCTTAGGTGAACACCAAGCTCCATAGGAGTATCAATAGTGCAGTGATCAGTGAGAGCAGCATGAGAAAGGAGGTCCCGAGTGTACTTCTCCTGAGAGAGGAAAATACCATCAGAGGTGGAGGTGACCTCAAGACCAAGGAAGTAATGAAGAGGACCCAAATCAGACATCAAAATTTTCTCACTGAGACGCTGCTTCACAAATGCAATGTGTTGAGAATCATCACTTGTGACAATCATGTCATCAACATAGAGGAGAAGGGTGTAACCATGAGGAGAAGTGTGGACAAAAAGAGCAGGATCGTATTCACTAGGCTTGAAGCCAGCGTCAATGATAATAGAGGAAAAACACTCAAACCAAGCTTGAGGAGCTTGCTTAAGGCCATAGAGGGAATGGCACAGCCGACAAACAAGACCATTAGGCATAGAGTAACCTAGGGTGGCTGCATATAGACTTCCTCTTGGAGCTCACCATTGAGGAAGGTGTTCTTGATGTCCAACTGAGAGATCGCCCACTGACAAATAGCTGCAGCAACAAGAAAAGTCCGAACAGTAGTCTTGTGAGCAACAGGAGCAAAGATCTCATAATCAATACCATACTCCTATTGGAAACCCCGTGCCACAAGGCAAGCCTTGTAGCACTCAAGAGAGCCATCAGAGTGAGTCTTGACCTTGTACACCCACTTGCAGGGAATGACATTAGGAGGCAAAGGAACAGGAACCCAAGTAGCAATAGGCTCTAGGGCAGCAATCTCCTCAACCATAGCATGTTGCCACCCCTGATGAGAGGTAGCCTCCCGATAGGTCATGGGCTTAGCTAAAAGGGCAGAAGTGAAACCAAGGCGATCGGGAGGATGAAGGGTGCTGCGGTCACGAAGAGCATAGCAAGGCGAAGACTCGAGAGGAGGTCCAAGTAGGGCTAGATATCGAGCCAGTTTGGCTCAGCTCGATCCAGCTCGAGCTGGCTTATTAGGCTAACGAGCCAGCTCGGCTTGACTCATTAATATTACGAGCTAGAGGGGCAGCTCAGCTCGGCTCATTAGCGAGCTCGAGCTGGCTCATTAGCGAGCTTGAGCTGGCTCATTTAGCTTGCGAGCTACTAAAAAAATAGGACACACATGTTTATAATGTTCATGCCACAATAATTCTAGAAGGTGACATCCACCATTATGCAACCATACATGATTAATACATATCAGGTTCATCAAAAGTATCAACCATGCAACATAGCCGGTCCATCTATGATCTATGCAGTTCCAGCATACTTACTAGTTGCTTGACACCACAGACTTAGAAAAGTCCACAAATTCAATGTCGTCATCATCATCTTCTCCCTGGAAAATAATCCATAAATCAACATTTAAGTACCACAACAATTATAAAATCAAAATTCATATGAAATAGCTGAAAATAAGGATTACATATCAATGGAGTAGGTGTACACTTCTAGGTAAGCATCATCATCTTCTAGATTCATGGTCGTGGGCGGATAGGCCTCAGCTCATGAGCAGCTCGTGTGCTGGCTCGAGCTGGCTCATTAAAACAACGAGCTAGATTTTTAGCTCAGCTCGTGAAAAGGTTAAAATGAGCCGAGCCAAACATGAGTCGAGTGAGTTGGAGAGCCGCGAGTATTTTGTCCAGCCCTAGGTCCAAGGACAGACGAGGAAGAGTCAAGTGGCTGTGCAGGTCGTGGACGACGAGTGTAGTAGTGAGTGATCTCACGGGAAGGACATACCGGTGATGGGGCAGGAGAGACCGATGGTGGAGAGGTAGGAGGAGATGGTGAAGGTGGAGTAGGTGGGGAAGGTGGAGAAGAAGGATGAGGTGATAAAGGTGGTGAAGTAGGAGAAGGTGGTGAAGATGATGGAGACAGCATCAGAAGATACCACTTAGGTAAAGTAAGGAACAAGAGGGACTCAGTAGTACCAAAAGGACTAAAGGAGGGATGAGGATAATACGGTCAAGCCTCATCAAAGGTGGCATCCTAAGAAATCCTCATCCGATGAGCAACAGGGTCATAGTAGCGATAAACCTTATGTTCAGTACTGTACCCAAAGAAGACACACTCAACAGACTGAGCAGTGACCTAGGTGCGCTCACAAGGTGGAAGAAGGACATAACAGACACACCCAAAGCAACAAAGATGGCTATAGGAAGGAGGGGTGCTGAAGAAATGCTCATAGGGAGTGCAACCCTAGAGAATGGTAGAGGGTTGACGATTTATGAGAAAAATAGCCATAGAAACCACCTCAGCCCAAGCGTAGAAGAGATCAAGAGAGCACGAGCAGTCTCAAGAATATGGCGATGCTTTCGCTCAGCAACACCATTTTGAGCATGAGCACTAGGACATGAAAACTAGGCAAGAGTACCCTGCTTAGCAAGATAGGAGCAATGAGTGGTAGAGATATATTCACCAGTAGAGTCCGCACGAAAAACTCGAATGGAAGAGTTATATGAGTGCAGATCATGACAGCAAATTGCTGATAAATAGAAAGGAATTGACCATGAGAAGACATCAGATAAATCCACATAAATCTCGAATAGTCATCAATGAATAGAACATAATATGATTGACCCCCTTTTGAAACAAAAGGTGCAGGACCCATACATCAGAGTGAACAAGATCAAAAGGGTTTTGAGACTTAGACTCACTAGAAGAATAAGGGAGTTGCAACTGTTTGCCAAGTTTACAACCCATACAATGGAGAGCAGTGTCACCAGAAACATGACCTAAGACACCACTACCAACAAGAGTGGACAATCTAGAACCAGAGAGGTGACCAAGATGATGACGCCATTGTGCAAAAGTAGGAGAAGATGAAGTGGCGGACACAGAAGCTGGAGAACTAGGTGACGAAGGAGCCAAGACAGGTGAAGGAAGATGCAACCAATCAAGCTCCCATAGGCACTATGAGTCCCAACACCTAGGCCTAGTTCCCACCAAATGGCCCGTACGGAGGTCCTGAAAACAACAAGAATCAGACTCAAGGATTATGCAACAACCATGATTAGTAGTTTGACCCATAGACAACAATTGCATGGTGAGTTTTGGAACATGCGAAACAATAGGAACATCAAAAGAAGATGTCGAAAAAACACCTCTCCCAGCAACAGAAAGCGAAGTGCCATCTGTGGTGCGAACAAATATAGGAGGATCGAGGGAAGACACAGATGACAAGTGTTTTGAATGGGGTGTACCTTCTGGTGTTTAGTGTGGCTATTGCAAGCTCTGATACCATGTTATAGAGTGACTAACTAAACTCTATTCCAGGCCCAAAGGGGCAAATATACAGTGTACATATGCAAAGAAGCCCTCCAAGTAGAGAGAAAAGACATATACATCCTATACATCTGACAATGATAATGTTGCATTGTCCCTACAATTTATTGTTTGTTTGGAAGGTGTACAACAATCTACAAAAGTAATGTGTGCATTTACATGTATCTCAAATGAATAAGCTCAAGGAGGACAATACAATACCAACCTTCAAGTTATCATTAATCTTGTTTTCATCATTAGAACTTCTAACCAAACTTGCTGAAGTTAGGATCCTTATGTTGGATTGATTGCCTACAAATATTCCTGTGCAAGCAAAAATCCGTTCTTCTCCTGGAAGATCATAATGAATCATAGTTATTGATGAAATATAAAAAAGAAATAAAAATGCAATGAGATTATAGCAATGCGATTACCATTGAATGAAGCAAGAGAGACAACAATATGAGACATGTTTGTAGCAACTTTTTTGGTGAGTTTACTCCAGATATCATCAGCAAATTCATTTTCAAAAGTATTAACCAAACGCATGCCTCCTAGTTAAAGAAAAGTAGTACCACATATGAGAGTACTGGAATACAACTGTCAAAATGTGCAATGCAAGGGAGTAGTCAGCAACAAACTCACCATCAAGGACAGCTAGCATATCATAACCTTGAGACGTTAGTTCCTTGATTAGAAATTTCCCAAATTCTGGTGAGCAAACTAAAGTGATTAATCATCATGTGTTAACAATGCCAGCAAAATTAGAAGCAATGACTCACCATCACCATCAGCAACTGGCAAGAAAGGGGAGGCCATCTCTAGAAAAAATGGACCATTCTCAATTGGGTTTTCTAGACAAACAAGGTGAAGGCGACCATGTGGTAATGATCAATAATTAGCATTGAAAAATGATGACAACTTTTGCATGATATTAGTGACCTAGCCTGATTCACCTTCTGAATCACTAGAAGAAGACGACTCCTGCTCATTCTCAGCTTTCCTACTGGAGTCACCTAAAATGGAAAAGATGAGAGGAGGAATGATCAGATTGGATAAACTGAAATCCTTGGGTAAAGGACACAATACTAGATTCTCGTGCAGAGGTAAAAGCATATAATCAATCTTGCACAAATGCTGACAAACCTACAAATGATGAATAGTTTAAAATAAATGATGATGATCTGCTCGACAGGCGACATCACAGTTTAGTAGTCTTGAGGAGTTTTTGCACACTTACGTAACTCAAAAGAGTCTGAACATCCTTCCAAGCCTTCCAAATAGGGCTTGGAGGTTGTAGGAGATTCTTGTATCTCATTTGTGCAAGCCTTCCAAGATCTATGCATGAATACTTATTTTCTCGAAAACACAGGAGAACTGCGCTCATTAAGAAAGAAATATAGACAATGGAGGGATCCGAAGGACCCTCCCAGAACACTCCCCCCCCCATAAAGGTGGCACGCGACTAGAACACCCCCTAGCACTAGCTAGCCATCCAGGGCGAGAGACCTTATGCATGAATGTGAAAGAGCTATGCAAACAATAGGAGCAATACAAGAAAATGTAAGTATTAACTATCTCATAGAAACAGACAAATTTGAGAAAATATAATATCAAACCTGCAAGGAAACCTTGATCGTTATTTGCTTCAACATGGACACAATAGTCCAAATCATACAAAGGCAACTGTAATACATGCTTGACAGTACAGGTGGTCTAGATGGAAAATGGTACCTATTTAGCTAGCGATGTGAGAAGCAACCAAATTGTTGTCAAGGATGCTCTCTGATGCAAATAAATTAACAAACATAACAGCCGGTGAGCTAGGATATTGGGGTAGTTCAAAAGTGTTTTTGCCACTCAAAAAAATGATGTGCCTTATCTATATTTATCACAAATACGTGTTGTTTTGGAATTTGGACAACTATAGTCTTCATTCATCAAAATATAACTTAGACCACTAATTTCTATTGTAATTGTAATATATTCTAATATCCAATAAATTTGTGATAGTATTAAAGTACTTTTTGACACGGTCTGTGCATATGATTTTTAACATATATCCACCTAAATACTTAAAAGTTTATTGACGCTTGAGTTTCAAAAGTTTGACCAGAGATATATTATCCAAAACAATAAGTATTTGTGACCAGAGGGAATTTATATAGCACTAGTGCTTTTAATAATAATAACAACAACAATATATATATGAGCCTTTGAGGCTCTGAGCTACTGTTCTTTACTTCATTTCATACTAGCTAAATGCCCGTGCTTTGCTACGGGTAGAAGGAAAAGCTATCATAATATTGCCTAAAATAAATAAAACATAGTTTTCAACAATATGCTACCCACCTTTTCGCTACAAGGAATACTCACCTCAATTTAATTTTATATATGGCTATCCATTTAGATCTACTTGTTATGTAATATATTAAGAAGTTCAAGGGGTAATGTGTAAAAACTATAATTAGAGTAGATGGGGTGGCAGATTCACTGCCACCACCATTGGAGTCTTTTTAAAGGAGTATAGATGTTTACTGATCGGTGTTCGGTTGAATAGAATTTCTGGCTTGAACAACTAGTTCACCGTTAGCACAAATGATCTATGATCATCCAGAAGATCTTTTGGATAAATTAACTGTTCTGTTGCCATCTAGCACAAAATAGCGAACCAAAATCTATTCTGGGACTAACCACTTTGCTAGTACTTGTACTCATATTTCTAAAGTAGCCCAATAACTTGGTGTATTATTCATAGGAAAGTCGACTTATAGTCTTATAGAATTTTACTAGCTTTTCTTGTGTAACAAAAGCTATATATTATTTATAGGGAACTTATAACAAAGTCAATGTATAGGAAAGTCAGCATTTAATCATTATGATTTACCTCTCAGGGAACAGGCATGTCCTTTTTTTACAGAACTAATGAGACTCTGACAGAATGGGCTCAACCAGTTTGTTTATGAATGTACTCTGTGTGGTTGTGCCAACGTTTAAAACATGAGGCTTATAGTTCAGTATGACCATTTTAAAATTTATAAATGTACTCTGTGTGTCTGTCCCAACATTTAAAACATGAGGCTTATAGTTCAGTATGACCATTTTAAAAACCAACACTAAGTGCAGTCCTAATTTAACTTTTCTTTTACACAAAAGTATTCCATGTGCCGTGCATACCAAATGTCCAAGTATAAATTAGTGATGTATAGGAAAGTAGAGGATAGGCAAAACGAGAAACCATAGCTGATAGTAAAAACATACCGGTATTTCTTGAAATTAACCAGGAATTCGGTAATAGTACTCCTTGGCAGGTACGACATCCTTTTCTTCTCATGAAAGTCCATGCCAACAAAGTTCCCGTCCAAATCAATAAGAGGCCCTCCAACCCCAACCTAGAAATAAAAATATATAAAGACTGCTATGAGCCTACCACAAAATAAAGCGATACTAGAAAATAATTATATAAGAGAAAAATGCAACTTTAATGCCCAAAAGATAAAGTTAAGTGCATACAATGATATATTTAACCACTAATACCACGCCAATATGCCATAATTATTCATTTCCCCTACACATGAAAGTAAAGAGAGATCAGCAGGGTACCATGGTGATTTCACATGTGGAGATCATGAGTTCTTTTCGATAAACTCAGCTTGGATCATCAGTCGGCACCCCACTTGCGGCCATTAATTTGCCTAACTTGAAGCAGCGCCCCACAGCAACTACCTTACTGTGAGACTCAAATTGCAGCTGATGCTCAAGATTTATTGCTCGAAGACCAGGGAAGAACTTGGTTTCAATAACAGCAATATTGTATTGCAATTTGTTTTGGAAGGTGTACTTCAAAGTTCAATCTGTAATAATAAATCAAGAAAAAGGTTTACAAATTAATAGTTATATCACAACATAAGCAAGTGATAGAGATGAGATAACATAGCAGAACTTACAGACACAAATGGCATGATCTTGCTTTCATCATCAAAAGATCTAACCAGGCTAGCTGAAGTCAGGTAACTTGTGCCAAATAAATCAGTTTTGATAACTATGCCTGTGCATGTAGAATGCATCATATCGCCTGCACAAAGTCATGATTTCCATCATTAAGAGTGATGGCTTGATACAAACTTTAAAAGCCAACGTGCATAATCACCATCGAATGAAGCCAGCGAGACAACACTTTCAGATAAGTTTGACACTACTACTTTACTTAGTTCACTCCATGCTCCTTGACTAGAGTTCTTCAAGCTGCCAAACTCCTCTTCAAAAATGTTATCCACATGCAGTTTCCCTAGATAAGGAAGCATTGCACAATATTATTGTGATTGTTATGACAAAGATGTGTATGTATGTTAAGAAATTCAAACCAATTACTTACTTGTCTCTCCTCTACTTTTGCAAGCTTTCTTCCTTTTCTTTGAGCTTGTTGAGCAATCACCTGTTAGATTATCTATCATCTTTCCAACCCTGACCACAGAGATTAAAATTGTAATAGTGAGTCACCATTAGTAGTAATTATGGTCGCAAAAGCAACTCGGTAAATTGGTGAAACTTATTCCTTGATATGTTTAGAAGGACTCTTTTGGAGATAGTTATAAATAAAACTGGCTACACAGGTTGCATGCGTATATATGAAAAGCAGAACATCATTATGGAGAAGTCCAAAGGTAAACTAGCCAAGAACAAAAGTGAAGTATAGTTAACCACTTAACTTAAACAAAAAGAACCTATGAACTTGACTAACACTAAAGCTACAACAAATATCCAAAAACGTCAAAACGCTGATGAAATTGAAGGTGCAAGGTGATGAAACAAAAAACAATAGCAACTTCGATTGTCATCATAACAAGACACCGTCTGAGAGATATGGAAGTCACTACGCGCACCAGTCAATAGTCAACAGAGGTACAATTCCAAGGAACCACTAGCTAAGTTCTAACACAAAGACAAAAGATAAAAAAAATACATTTGTTCATTCATTTACTTTGCCTTGCTTTATATCAATTAAGTAGACCATGCTGGATGGCATTCCTATAAGTCATCAAATGTGTGCTTTTCATCCCCAGTTGCATTTTTTTAAGATGACAATCCAGGGCACCGAAGAAATATAGATGAAGTTACCCACAAAGAGAAAAGCACAGAAGCAAGAATCAACCGATATATTAGCACACTAGAAGCAGAATTGCAACCTCAATCTAAGAACTTATAACTGAGACCAGATCATAAACAAATAGTGCAAAACCTAGGCTTGCCAGCTAGTAGCTATGTTGATCTCGAACAGTTCGGCACAAGCTGATGAAGGCACATGACAGTGAGGACATGGGAAGGTGCCTCTAGTGGATCATCCAGATTCCAAGTCCAAGGATAGGGATGAATCTATTGAAGAGAGCTGGGGACAGAGGCTAGAAGGATAAGTCCGGTACTTGTCTACTCATTTTCCCTTTTCTTCACAATATGTTCTAATCTTGTAACAAAAATGCTATTGTAGGGTGGCTTTTAGTGGTGGGCCATGGCCCATGGGAAGAAGCATGCTTCTCTCAGGGGCAACTTGGTAGGGCACCAGAAACTAAATCCTAGATCATATATATCCAAATCCTCTAGATATGTGTTAGATAATCTATTGCTTCCTTGTGTGAACACACAACAAGGGAAGACGGCGTCGAAAAGGCTCCCTACTGTGGTACTATAGCCGTTGTAGAAGACAGGCGCCGAACGGCTCACCTGCCTCACTCTAGCCACAGCAGGGACAGACACAGAAGTCAGTCCTGCTGTGCTATCTAGTCACTATAGCAGCATGGCAGCTATACTAGGATTAGATGGATAGAGTTGTATAAATAGTTTGCCACTACAACTCAGTAAATGAGAGTTTAGATTTGTCATCTCCTATACAGGGCTCCGGCCAATGTTGGTGTCTTTGCTGTGTGTGTATGCTTTGTTCTCCCTCTTCTTCTACCTTTGACCATAGTGTGTGGTCAGACAATGTCTGTTGTGCTCGGCCGTGGTCGGCAAGACTAGTGAGTGATCGACTCACCTGAGCCATTGATCCTATGGCCTAACAAGTGGTATCAAAGCCATACAAGCGTCATTGTCGGACTAACCGCTGGCGATGACGGATGATTCAGAGATGGGCAACAGTAGTGGCACTATTGTGGCTACCCAACCACGAAAGGAGATCATTGTTCGCATGATGCGATAGGTCAGCAGCACCAGTTGGCCAATGCTAACTCGCACCAACTATGTAGAATGGTCGGTGACCATGAAGGTCAAGCTCAGAGCCTGATGGCTCTAGAATGCTGTTGACAAGGGCATCGACAATGAGGAAGATGACATGTCAGCATTGGAGGCTATCCTCACTGCTGTACTGGTGGAGTACAGGGAGCCATTGGGGGTAAAAAGCTCTGCTAAGGAGGTATGGGAGGCTATTGTGACGATGTGCATTGGTTCCGACCGTGCAAAGAAGGCGACGACCCAGCTTCTAAAGTAGGAGTACGTCAACCTCAAGTTCAAGGATGGTGAAATGGTGGAGGACTTCTTCCTCCACCTGCAGATGCTCATCAGCAAGCTGAAGAGCCATGATGTCACCATCGACAAAGAGGAGGCGGTCTCCAAGTACCTCCACTTCGTGCTAGCAAAGTACATCCAGATCGCTGTCTCTATAGAGATGATGCTAGACTTGTCTACCCTCACCATCAAGGATGTGATAGGCCATCTGTGGGTGATGGATGAGTGCCTAGAGCAGGCAATAGCAATGAAGGACAGTGGCAAACTGCTGCTGACAGAGGAGGAGTGGGCTGCTCAGAGGAACTCTAGGGTAGCCTCCTCTAGCCACGATGGCGATGGCAAGCACCGTGGTAAGACTTCTTTGGAGAAGAAGAAGCGGGTCGACCCCAATGTCTGCCGACGCTGCAGGAAGATAGGCCATTAGGCATGAGAGCGCCCAAATCACAAGCAGGAGAAGAAGGCTGAGGCTCATCTAGCGCAAGCGAATGACGATGATGAGGCCACTATCCTAATGGCGATGTTCTGTGCACTACACGATGTCGAGGCCAAGGAGAAGGGAGAGGTGATGATGGTGGAAGGACCTAGGAAGGCCCTGAAAGCTGTCAACCTTGATGAACCATGCGCCCAAGTCCACCTCGGACGTGTGGGCGGTGAATAGGAGCAGCGGTGGTACCTAGACTCTGGCGCCAACAACCACATGATGGGCTCCAAGGCGGCCTTCTCTGAGCTCGATGATGATGTTACCGATACGGTAAAGTTTGGTGACGGCTCAAGGGTGGCTATCCGAGGGCACGACACCATCATCTTCAAGTGCTAGAATAGGGAGCACCATGCGCTAATGGATGTATATTATATCCCACAGCTGCGTTCAAGCATCATCAGCATTGGTCAGCTGGATGGGCATGGTAGCGAGGTACTGATCAAGCATGGAGTTCTTACTTTTTGCTAAGGTGAAGAGGTCCCTAAACCAGTTGTACCTGCTTGACCTGAAGGTAGAGCAGTCGGTGTGCCTAGCGGCAAGGCACACCAAGGAACCGTGGCCATGGCATGCCCAGTTTGGACATCTTAGCTTCAATGTGCTTGGTCAGTTAGAGAAGATGGTCCAAGGGCTACCCCACATCAAGCACGAAGGCGAGCTATGTGATAGCTGCCTGGCCAGGAAGCAGAGGAGGCTATTGTTCCCAAAGGTGACCAAGTATCACATGGAGGATGCTCTCAAGCTCATCCACGGTGACCTCTATGGGCCGATCACACTAGCCACAAACGGTGGTCGGTGGTACTTCTTCTTGCTCATGGACGATTACAGTCGCTACATATGGCTACAACTCCTGACGAGCAAGGATGAAGTGGCGGCGGCGATCAAGAAGTTCAAGATGCGCGTGGAGGCCAAGAGTGGCAAGAAGCTCCGCGTGCTAAGGACTAATCGTGATGGCGAATTCACTTTGGTAGAGTTCGCTGCATACTGCGTGGATCAGGGTGTGGTGTGACACCACACCACGCCGTACTCGCCACAATAGAATGGCGTGGTGGAGCGATGGAACCAGACAATGGTCAGCATGGCTTGATCCATGAAGAAGGCCAAAGGCATGCCGGTAAGGTTCTAGGGTGAGGCGGTGACCACGACGGTGTTCATCCTCAACCACGCTCCCACCAAGGCCCTGAAGGGCAAGATGCTGTTCAAGGCTTGGCATGGACGCAAGCTGAGCGTGTCCTTCCTCTAGACATTCGGATGCATCAGCCACGTCATGAAGACAAAGCCAATCCTCACTAAGCTAGAGGATAGGAGCACACCGATGGTGTTCTTGGGCTATGTGGTGGGTACCAAGGCGTACTGGCTCTACGACCCATGTGGAGACAAGGTACTTGTCTTGTGCGATGTTGTGTTCGATGAGAAGGCGGCTTGGGACTATAATAGTCCGAGCATGGGGGAAGCTGGCGGCTTCACTAGGACCTTTGTTGTTGAGCACTTGGTCATCCACGATGGTGGAGACATTAGGGAAGAGGTGTTGAGCACTCTAGGAGGGGTGCTGAGCACTCTAGCAACAGAGCTGAGCACTCTTGGAGTGGTGTCGAGCACTTTGGGAGGGATGCCGAGCACTCTAGGAGGAGTGTCGAGCACTCCTAGAGGGATGCTGAGCATGCTAGGAGTGGTGCCATGAGGTTCTGTAGTGGTGGTGACCACTCCAGGATGGGTGTCAAGCACTCCCATAGTGGAGCCAAGAGGTCTTGTAGTGGTGTCAACCACTCCAAGACTGAGGCTAAGCACTCCTACAGTGGTGCCGAGCACTGTAAGAGTTATGAAAAGCTATCCATGAGTAGTGCTGAGCACTACAACTGGGGTGCCAAGCACTCCTGGTGTTGTGTCGAGCACTCCGGCAGAACAAGGAACTCCATTGATGTTGATCGAGTTTGCCTCACCTCCAACTAATATCACTGATTTCGTGGATGCCTTCCACGAAGGTGAGGAGGTGTGTTTCCACAGGCTAGATGACATCATCGGTGGCATAGGGCCCTCAGGCCTGGCTAGTCGGCTGCTCAATGATCAAGAGCTGCTACTCGTCAGTGCAGAGGAACCACCCATGTTTGCGCTGGTGGAGCGCGATGGAAACTGGTGATGGGCGATGCTGGAGGAGATAAAGGCGATCGAGGAAAATGAGACTTGGGAGCTCATTGATCCACCTCCAGGATGTCGTCCGATCAGCCTAAAGTGGGTGTACAAGGTTAAGCAGGACGAGCTTGGCGCCATTATCAAGCACAAGGCATGCCTCATCGCCCAAGGCTTTGTTCAGTGCGAGGGCATCAACTTTGAGAAAGTCTTTGCACTAGTAGCACACATGGAGTCTATCTATTTGCTACTAGCCTTGGTAGTAGCAAAGGACTAGCGCATCCATCACTTGGATGTTAAATCAGCCTTCCTCAATGGTGAGCTAGTGGAGACAGTCTTCGTCAGGCAACCTCTAGGTTTCGCTATCAAGGGAGCGGAGCACAGGGTGCTCCGACTACATAAGGTGCTCTATGGGCTATGGCGGGCCCCATGAGCGGGGAACGCCAAGCTTGATGCCACGCTAGGTGAGCTTGGGTTCTAGCGGTGCACAACCAAGAATGCGCTCTACACGCGGTGACGGGGGAAGGAGGAGCTCATCGTTGGCTTGTATGTGGACGACTTGATCATCACCGGCACGCGTATGGAGGACATATGTAGCTTCAAGCGCAAGATGGCGGCTCATTTTCGAATGAGCGATCTCGACACACTCTCCTACTACCTCAACATCAAGGTGAGACAGGGGAAGGAGGAACTCATGCCTAGTCAGAGCATGTATGCCTTGAAGCTATTGGAGCAGAGCAGCATGGCTGAGTGCAAGCCATGTGTGACTCCGATGGAGGAGCGGCTGAAGCTGATGAAGGCTAGCACCGCAGCGAAGGTGGACGCAACACTCTACCAGAGCATCATCGATAGTCTATGCTACCTAGTCCACATGAGGCCAAACATTGTGTTCATCGTGGGCTACGTCAGTTGCTTCATATAGGATCCTAAAGAGGATCACTAGGCTGTGGTGAAGCAGCTACTGCGCTACATTAAAGGGACAGTGAATCAGGGATCATCTTCCCCAAGACTAGCAAAAGTAGGCTGCAGCTCACTGTGTCAGCGATGCAGACATGGCGAAGGACATCGACGGACAATGGAGCACCTCTAGCATGCTCGTCTTCCTTGGGTCAGCTCCAATTTTATGGCTGTCGCTGAAACAGAAGGTGGTGGCACCGTCTATGTGCGAGGCAGAGTACTTAGCGGTGGCCGCAGTGATGTGCCAAGTTGTGTGGCTGTGCCGGCTGCTGGACGAGCTGACCGGTGCGGAAGCTCACCCACCAGTACTGATGGTGGACAACCAGCCCGCCATCGCCCTAGCAAAGAATCTGGTTCTCCATGATTAGAGCAAGCACATCAATATGAAGTTCCACTTCCTCAGGGACTGTGTCGATGAAGGGCAAATCATCATCGAGTTTGTCGAAACTGGTCGGCAACTCACGAATGTCCTCACCAAGCCACTCGAATGTCTTTGACTCACGGAGCTAAAGGAGATGATCGGCATAGAGGAGGGTACATGGGATAGTAGTAGGATTAGGGGAAGAATTGTTAGATAATCTACTACTTCCTTATGTGAACACACAACAAGGGAAGGCAACACCGAAAAGGCTCCCTGTTGTGATACTGTAGCCGCTGTAGAAGACAGGCGCCGAATGGCTCACCTATCTCACTATAGCCATAGCAGGGACAAGCACAGAAGTTAGTCCTGCTATGTTATCTAGTCATATAGCAGCATGGCAGCTGTACTAGGACTAGATGGATAGAGTTGTATAAATAGTTTTCTACTACAACTCGGTAAAGAGAGTTTAGATTTGCCATCTCCTATATAGGGCTCCAGCCAACACTGGTGTCTCTGCTGTATGTGTATGCTCTGTTCTCCCTCTTCTTCTACCTTTGACCATAGTGTTTGGTCAGACAACGTCTATCGTGCTTGGCCATGGTCGGCAAGACTGGTGAGTGGTCGACTCACCTGAGCCGGTGATCATGTGGCCTAACAATATGGAGGTGTCTAAGAAAGTGTTTGGCCACTAGATGTATCACTCCTACCCTTGGATGATGTATTGGATAATAAAATTTAAGTCCTAGAGTTTGGGACTCTAATGTTAGACAAGAACAAAACTGTAGATCCTTTATAAGTCCCAGTCCATGGTTTTCCTTACAGAAAGGCAATGAGCCCTTGGGATTGGTCGAATGAACCCAAGAACTATATGGATTGGCCACTGAGAATTTGGAGTTGGTCACCAGCTGACCCTTGTCGGACCCCCATGAACAGGAAGCTAGGTCCCCACTTGTACTAGCCCGTTAACATCTCACCGAGCACCATTTTTCGTCCATCAAGGAAAAATATGGCATGACTCAGCCCCTCCGTTTTATAAAAAAATGCTTGAGGGATGACAATCACAAAGATGAGCCAACCCTCTAGTGGACCCTGCTACACGTGGGGGCGCCAGGGAAGTTAGACTCGCAAGGAGACCGAACGTGCGGTCGTAGTATGATGGCGGCCCGATCGGATCCTAGGGGACTGGAATCAAGAAAAATCTTTTCGACCTCTTGAATCCTATGGTTATATGCCCCCAAGAAGACTGATCATGACAAAAGGGAATCATCATCCTACTAGGACACACCGCAGGCTACAAAAAGAAGGCCAAGGCCCTTAGAGTCCTCACATCCAGAAAAACCTCCAAAGGAGTATTCTACTCCTCCGTAGGCTCGGGCTCCATCTCGCCCGACCTCAAGGCCACGGATTTCGGTGAGACGGAGCCCATGGTCCTAGGTGAGATGGAACCCATGTCCTTGGGGTCAGGCGAGATGGAGCCCACACCCAAGGGGTCGGGTGAGACGGAGCTCGCGACCTTGGGGTCGGGTGAGACCTTTTAATACGTCTCGAGGCATCTAGGGAAGTCAGTGTAGGCGCTAACTTCCTTGCTTTGAGTATCCCTAAAATCGATACCCAACACATGGAAGGAGCAAAAAATGTTAGAAATCATGGCAAAAGTTTGGTCGTCTATCCATGCGGATAGATAGACCCACCTGAGTCACCCGAGTCGCCCAACAGACCCTGCCTACATCGATGCACCACCCTGTTCGCATATGGCTCATAGCCTCTCATCCACAAGTTCCTAACCATAGCCGCTGTCTCCATTCTTTGAAAAAAATTACCACTGCAACTGCCATGGTGCCCTCCTCTCCTCTCCTCTCCTCCCCCATGGATCTAGCGGCACCCCTCCTCCACGTGCGTTAGCCTCAAGCCTGGTGGCCTCCATGATGTCCCTTCCCCCACTCCATGGCAGTCATGACCCTCCCTCGCATCCCATCAGATCTAGCCGGCGGGCTCAAGCACGCCGCTGACCCTCCCCTACCTTAGCTAGTAGCGCCCTTCCTAGATCTAGCAACGTCTCCTCTCCATCGATCGACGACGGCATGGCGGGGCATGTGGGCACGCACCATCTAGTGCCATGGTGATCAACCTCACCTGTCGCGGAAGCCATCCACCTCGCGTCGTCGGTAGGAAGGGGAGGCCTACTCCACTGTAGTTCCCCACTAGGTAGGTCATGGCCGCATGGGTGATGATGTGTTTCAAGTGTTTTTGGACATTTTTCAGACATGTTGCAAGAGCATGTTTCAAGTGTTTCAGACGTTTCATTTGGATGTTGCAAGTGTTTCATGTGGATGTTGCAACAGGAGATCAGGATGTTACGTATATTGTAATAGTTGCACACGTATGTTGCAAGTGTCTATCCCCAATGTTTAATCTATTTTTTGTACATGTATCTTTTGCAAGTGTTTCAGACATCAAGAATATGCTTAGCCATAATACAAGGAAAAATCATTCATAGGTTTTTATGAGGTAGAATAGGTCAGATCACTGCTTACATTGAATGTCATACAAGCATACATATACCAAGAAATTAAAGCAGTATACATTTAGCAATTGATCTCATCTATCAACTATTAATACAATAATAATCTCCTGCATGTACACAAGCTAGGCATGCAGATTGATCAACCAAGATAGCAGAGTCTGACAAGCAATGCATACATGTATCAACTTGTAATTATAGTGACAGATGCAAGTACATGCAGTGCAACCAAAGTCAAATATGGATTTTGGCAGTTCATTAGTGCCATCAGCTAAGCTAAGGGAAGCAACAAGTATATGATATTTGATGTTTATATGCTCAATTTAATGTTTATCCCTTGGCTATATTTAACCATTTTCTTTCATGCTTTTGTCATTGGTTCTAGCAGGAACCTTGTGTTAACATGTTAGTTAACATGTATTTTCAATAATATGAGCTATTATTTTTCCTGTATGTTATTGTTTCTCCCTAAACATAAAATGTACCTGCTGGAATCAAGAACTTTCCTTTTCTTTTCAGTGTATAATGACGTTTGAGATACTTTTTGCATATATTTGGTAGCATGCTTTCACCCTTCTAATTTGTTTTTAAATTCATTATGTGTTGTAGGGAGTCCGGCAATCCGCCATTATGCAAAGCCCCAGCAAGATTTCTTCTGCTGAGGTGATGGCATGAAGATGGCCTGAAGACATGAGTAAAATTGATGAATTCATCATTGTTTAAGTGATTTACTGATTGTAATGAGTGGACACATGTGACATCATTTGTTGTTTATGTTACGGTGACAACCATGTTTTTGAGCTCTTTTGATTCAACAGTGCTTCCCTACAATGTACTGGTATAGAACAAGCTATGTTTTTCTTAATGTTTTTCATGATCTAATGCATACAAATAGCTCAAACCCAACTTGTATCTTGCTACTTTGTTTTGTATGAAATCCCAGTCAAAACGAACATGGGGATTTAGGATAGGGATTAGGAACATGCAAGGGATTCAAACCCCAAAGGGATCGAGTGACATGGGGATTGAAACCCGGTCTACTAGAAGCTCATTTCACTCTATTTGGAGGAAGTGCTGACTTTGGCACAGGATAGGGACACAGTGTGTGTTGAATGTACAATAGGTGTAGAAATTATTTCAGAAATCATTTTAGCCGCACCCAGTGGTACTCCTAGGTGATGTGGATCCACCAGAACCTTGTTTCGGTGTGTTTGGCAACAATGTTAGTGCTCAAAAATCATTTTGGTCGCACCGATGGTCCTCCTAGGTGATGTGGATCTACCAGAACCTCCTTTTGGTCTGTTTGGCAACAATGTTAGGGCTCAAAAATCATTTTGGTCGCACCCGATGGTCCTCCTAGGTGACGTGGTCAAGTGAAAGCTCGTTTCAAGCAGTTTGGAGACATTGTTAATCTTAGTGCAAGATTGGAGCATAGTTTGCGTCAAAGGTGCCATAGGTTTAGAAATCATTTTGGTTGTTCCCGATGATCCTCCTCAGCGGCGTGGGTCCACTACTACACTCGCACCTTTCACAGCCATGTCATAACCCCCATCGTAGTCTAATTTTGGCCTCAGCAGTAAGCTATCAACAGTGATAGTCGTAGTCATCACCGTCGCTATCTAAGACTGTCTGGGTGTACACTCACACCACTGTATTGGCTTATGATCCATCCATGATAAGGTCCTTACTTCCGATGCCTTAGAGCACAACCCTACTGTGTTGGTATACAATAACATCACCGTGTTGGCTTATGATCCGTCCATGATTAGGTCATTATTTCCATCGCATTGGAGCACGACCCGCCTGTGTTGGTGTACACTAACACTACTGTGTTGGCTTATGATCTATCCATGACTAGGTCATTATTTCCGTCATGTTGTACCAGGACCTGCCAGTGTGGGTGTACACTAACACCACCATTTTGACCAATGATCAGGATCACAGTTGCCTTGCACAACAACCCAATTGTGTGCAGTGCGTGCTCACCGTCGCTTTGGCACTCGACGCATCTATGTTGAGGTGGACATCTCTGTCACTTCAGCGTATGAACCATCTAGTCATTAGTAATGGTCACCATCGCATTGTAGTACGATTCAGTGGTGATACAATATTGACCCCTGCCATATGAGACGAATAGCGGTAGTGTTGTCCATCTGCTTCACCAACGGTGAGTGTTACAGCGGTGATGACAAAACAGACAACGGCCCTTATATCCGACGGAGTCAGAATTGCATCCGGTTTTCATAATTTATTTACTAATTTAGAAGAGCCTTAATAACTTACTGAACACACACCATACAGATTTAATCATTACACACCATTCATCATGTGCATAATGAAGAATACTTTTTATAATAAGAAGCGACACTAACATAACAACTGTGTCAACTCAAGAATTAACACAAGCGGTACATAAATAGGAGAATAAAGGTTCTACTCCCTATAGACTTACATAATGAAAATGAGGTAGATGTGCTCCGCTCCTTTAGATTAGTACTCCTGCTTGTAAGGCAAAGCTTCCATCAGCTTGGTAGCTAGTGCACCATGGAACCCCTCTTCTTCCTCCCTTAGCCATTGCAGGAAAATCATTCAAAAGCACTCAAACTCCACAACTTGCACAAAGCAACAGCATTAATAATAATTCAACATACAATTGCTTTAGTTACCAAGGCAAAATTGGACTGTATATAGAATCAAAACAACTCCCTACCTGAAGAAAGAACATATGCAACTTTACTGCTCTCCAACTTACTCCATGAACAAGGGAATATAAGGAAGATAGTGAGGTCCCTTTGGACATAGCCTCTAGGTAGGTCTACGATACCACACGACCTAGGCAGGGAGGACAAGAACTTTTCTGAGGTTCATGTCATATGCGATTAGGTTTTTGTCCTCGCCAACAAGGAAAATCAAATTCCATTCTAGGTGAACTACAATCACTCTGTAGTCTGCACCACAAATATCATAACCAAATTGAATATTGTCCCATCCAAATATCTCTAGCATGGACATCGTATGCTTTAGTGTCCAGTTATCAGTACCATAGTCTTCTAGGATCCAGAATGAAAGCTAATACTTTCTAAACATACTAGCAGTACATAACACAACTGACCCTAAGCTTCATAGATGGAGATTTCTTCACCATGTGGCCTACAAATTTTCCTCCATGTCTTTCACTACATATCAACAACAACTATCTAGGACAACTCTAGCCAGTGCATAAAACCATTAAGAAACACACTTGTCAAATATGTGCATACAACACCCTCGCCCCATTCAGATTCCTTAAACATCCTTGCTGCACTCTTAGATGAGTAGATGCTCACACCTATAGACTCACCGGCCCTCTTCTTCCCATATTCAATCACATGGAAGTGCGAGGAGACTGTTGGATCAAACCCCAAGCGAGCTGAACCAAAAGAATAGTTGTTATCCGGTAGTAACCACCATTTGTTAGTCATCAGATTGCAAACAACATAGTGAAACCCAATGCACCAGCATAGGATGATCCCATGGCAACAATCTAAGATCACAACATCCTCAATGGGGAAGGACAAGAAGGTCAAGGAGGGTTATTCACCATTGATGCTGGTGAACTTGTGTTTGCCTTTCCAACTATGATAGAAGAATGCAGTGACAATCTGGGGTAGCTCCTTACGGTACTTAGATTTGGAGATGAGGTAGTTCTAGGAGCGATAAACACACTTACAGCTGCACAAGCTATGGGCGGTGAGGCGTTGGAGGATGAGGATGAAGACATGGTCTATGAGGATGGCCACTTGGTTCCTCTTATTGGGGGCCTCCTCCTCCATCTTTAGTTCTTGACTAGGATCTAGTGGAGCGGGGCTAGCAATGGAAGTGGTTGTGTTGTCGCCTGAATTAGAGAAGGAGCGCCAACGAAGATTAGATCGTGAGCTCCTTAGTAAATAGATAGAAGCTTGTTTCATACTCAGATGAGTGAAGAGGGAAATAAAAATCCAAGAAATATGGAGGGAAGTGCGAAAGAATTACCATTGCCTTTGGATCTTGTGGGATTGGCGACCATGGCGGTGATGAGTAGAAGCCTGGTCACCGGTGGATCTATGCGGGTCCTTCTAGTGAGGCATACTGCCATGGGGTACTAGCTTGTCAATGATGAGTGGCAGCTTGCACCCCGTTGAGTAGGGGTGGTCGCATAGTTCAGCACTAGGGAGCAAGGAGCGGCGATGAGGAACAAAAGCTATGGGCAAGGCGAAAGACATAGGGGGAGCGTGCTTTGGAAGCAACCCTTTTAGACATGGGAATGGAAATTGTGCACAACTTTGTAAAAAACGTGTGGGCTTGGAAATTGATGAAAGTGTTAACATATGGACCGTATGTAGGTAGCGGTGAAGGCTACCGGTGATGGTGAATGGGTCCTACGAAGATGTTCCAAGAGCCACCATGCCACTATTGCCGCGAACAGCGGCGACTGCTGCCTGATTCAGGGCGTCACTCGTTCTACCCAATTTTAACTAGAAAAATGTTAGATTAAGGGCATGTTTGGTTTCCTCCTACTAAAGTTTAGCTACTAAACTTTAGTCACTTTAGCCACATAAGCACTTTTGATGATGTGGCAAGGTTTTAAGAAGAGAGAAGAAGTGAGTTTCATGGGGATGAAATTCTCTTGGCACGAATACCAACTCTCTATGAGTCATGGAATTAAATGTCTATGAAACTCTATAATGAAACTCACCATTGAGAAGGGGTGTTTTATCCACATTTCATTTTATTTTACATGACATGGCTATCTTGGAAACAACGTAATCAAACTCTCCACTAAGACTGGCCTAAGGACGAAATAAACTAGAACTAAGTCCGACATTCAATAATAAATCTTCCATTAATATCTTATACCCTACATACAATCTACAGGTCCAGGAATTGAAATACGACATTCCAATGATCCTCATAACTTGCTTTCCTTTGGATAAGGGTCATTTGCATCTATCTCCTTAATATGTTCAATCAATGATGGAGCTAGATGAAATAACATTATTCCATTTGCAAAGATCTTACAAGTATGGGGCTAACCCGTACCTGACTAAATAGGAGAATGGAGATGGGGAACAGCCTCATGAAACTTCCTCTAACATCCCCTAGGAATAGTGGGAGGAAGAAGAGAAGTAGAGCAAGGATATTTATTCTCACATCTAGATTGCATTCATGAGCCAGAACTGCTCTGGCTCACGAATGCAATCCAAATGATGCTCGGGCCCTTGCTCTAGTGAAAGCTCTAGAAGATCCACTGGGGGCGTTCCACCCTACCTTCGTGAAACATCCTCTAACACCTAGGACGAGCAGACATAGCCACACATAGGTGATAGTGGAAGCTGATCTTGAAGGCCTTCTCCCATCGGCGCTAGAGTCGATGGAGGTCTACGGTAGCCATGGCGGCAGGAGACTAGGAGCAACTGAAGGGTTTCTCTAGTTTGTCCGAGGGTAAGAGAGGAAGAAGGTTAGGATCAAATTACGCTTAAGAGGCTTGCCTTAATTTTGCTTAAATAGTCCCACATCAAGATGCAAGCGAGGAAGGAACTGTCAAGATCCGTGACTTGCACGGTCACCCATGCGGGTCATGAGCGAAGGCATGGCAAAGATGATGGGAAGTGAAAAATGAGGCGGTTTACATTCACTTGCACATTTCAAACTATCTAAAGGCCGGTCTTAGTGGGACTTTCATTTTCATTAAATAGGCCATGTCCCCCATGTGATCTTAGTGGACCACACTTCTCTTAGAATGGCATTGGAAGTTGGATGAAGCAATTTGACTACACCACACAGCTAGTTGTGAGTTCCCACGCCACTTCGTAGAGGATATTTAGCCCCCGCTCGTCCGCCTCCCTCGCCTCCTCCTCAATCAACATACGTTGATCGCTCCACGCTGCCTCCAACCCTTGGCTCACCAATGTCCACATGCCATGGCTCCATCACACTATCGCATGAGCCCTTAGTTGGCCTCATCACGCTCCACATCGCACGACTTCGACACCAATAATCATGGTGGTGAAGCAGCACCCCACGTCGTTGATGGCGCTCCCTACTGACCTAGCCATTGAGATCACCGGCCACCTCACTGTGACCTCGGAGCGGCCCATGGATGACCTCCACAACCTATAGGTGACCTACTAGTCCATTCGTCATATCTATGGCAACCCCGCCGTCGGTCGGCGTCTGTCATAGGTTCAGTTTAGATACATGATGACGTGGGATGACCCCGTCAACTACGAAGCCCTCCTTGCTAGCCTGACCCAACTCAGCAACCCAGAGGCTTGCTTCTTCACCAGGGTACAAACCTTATTCATGGAAAACCACAGCCCCCAATGATGCCTCAACAATCTCGCTCGCTCCGTCGATGGTGGGCACAATCTGTCAGCCTATCTGGTCACTCTATTGCTCTATAGGCACAATGGCGCTACCCACGATGATGACACTACAAGGCGGCACATGAGATGGGTTGAGGGTGAGGAAGAATCATGGGTGGTGGTGGTGGACCAATGATTTGGTGGCTAAGCAACAACGGGTGTGTGCTGTGCCACCGCCTAGCCATCAAGCTGATCTACCCATCGGTGTGGAGGATATTGTCATTGCCACCGCCGGCATAGGTGCGCGGCGATCTTCCATGCATAGGCAGCGTTTGTAGCAATATTGTAGATGAATGGGAACTTAGGGCTTTGTATTGCAGTGAGGACTATAAGCTTCTCCAAGAAATCTATTTTTTCGAATGGGAATTTTGGAATGCGAATTTTGAATAAGAGACTAGTAATATAATTTACTCTTTACGTGCGAGAGTGAGTTACTCTCTCTATCTTGAAATGTAGTGTATTTTGTCATTTGAAATTTATCCTCAAATATAGTGTATTCTGTAGCTTTTGATTTCCTGTTGCTTTTCCTTAATTAATGCATAGAATAAAAATAGGAATGTGAGTTGTATGACAATAGAAATTGTTAAAAAAATAAAACAATACACGTGGGACTGATGCATGGGCTTGGAAATTGACACGAAAGTGTTACCATCCACATCATCTACGGGCAGCGGTGAAGGCTACCAGCGGTGGTGAATGGGTCCTATGAAGATGTTACCACCTACTCTAATAACGATGACCGTGTCATACGGTGTCATACATGTCAAAGGCACACAAATGGAACATTCTAGGAAAAAGTAAACACATATATGTTCAGAGTTCAAACTCATAGTAAATAGTAGTAGTTTACAATACAATTACTCATGGGGAGTGTTAAGAATGATGTCTGGTACATCTATCATGATTGAGACGGTTGTGGCCATGGTCTAAAAGTAGACGACGAGGTCTTCTGGATCGTGAAAGGACAACCATGGTGTGAACCTTGGCTCTAGCCCAAGCAAGCCCCCACATCGAAGCTAGGCAGTGGCCAGGGCCCCATGGCACCTTAGCGAATGCTATAGTTGGTCACCTCCACAACCTACGCCGACAAGGTGCAGAGACGCTCCTCCATGGTCGCCCCCACAGGTGCCACCATGTGGATGGCGGCGACTGCTGCCTGGTTGAGGGCATCGAAGCGGCGGTTGTTTTCCGCCGACAACTAGGCAGCGACGCGGGTGTTGTCATCGGCATCCTAGTGAAAAAGGATCGCCTCCGCCATCTGTTGGGCCAGGTCATCATTGGCCTAATGCAACTCCGCTACCTTGATCGGCATGGCATGGAGCTACTCCTCAATGAATGAAAAAGGTGGCAACAAAACCCTACAACTAAACACATGACATCGCATCGCACGAAGTGAAAGAGCAAGATTGTGCCCACTATGACTTATCAGCAAGCCATGCCTAGGCCTCAGCGGCTGTAGCCTCTGCCACGGCCATTTTGTGCTCCACCGCTGTAGGGTCAAGATGGTGGACTAGAGGGGGGGACGAATAGTCCTTTCTAAAATTAAATGCACTTGCTAACCAAAACAAATGTAGAAATAAGACTATCGGTCTAGCCAAGACTACACCCTCTATCTAAGTTCACAAGCACCTTATGAAGATCTTAATTAGGCAACAAAGGTGTCGGGCTAGCTAGAGCTCTCCTAAAAAATTCTAGAGCAAAGTCACACAAACCAATGCACTAGTACTTTGCACAACCGAGGGAGCTCCTACACAATCTAGTAAGCAAAAGCACAAAGCTCCTAAGCTCACTAGCAATGCTCAATAACATGGCTACACAAGCCAAATTATAGAGCACAAATTACTTAGGTACACAAACTAAGCAATGTGACTAATAATGTTACTCAAACCAAATTAGCCATGCATGGGAGCTACTTCTATGCTACACAAGTAAGAAGGTAACTAGCAAGCTACACAAGCTAACTAATTACAAAAGCAACTATACAAGCATAATGTAAATGAAGTAAATACAAGCTTATGTAATGAGGATACAAACCAATAAGAAGACAAAGATGACACAATGATTTTTATTCTGAGGTTCATATGCTTACCAACACGCTAGTCCCCATTGAGACAAGCTCCAAGGTACTCACCGGTCCTCTTGCTAGTGGTGACCCACAAGTCACACTCTCTCACGTGGAGTGCTTACCACAAGCTCTAGCACTTAACCTGGCCAAACCACTTGTTGTCCTTCGCGTCTCTCTCTACTAGAGTTGCTCTTCATGGCTCCCACAGGGTGAGCACAATTCCCCTCACAATTACTTCTTTGGAGCTCCACACAATCTTCTTTGCATGCTTTGATGGAGACCATCACCAAGCCATCTAGGAGGTGGCAACATCCAAGAGTAATAAGCACCACTAGCTTGCAACTCGATCACCTAGTGCCACTCGATGTAATCTCACAATGCAATGCACTAGAATTACTCACTCGCAATGGATTCGCACTTCATGAAAGAACAAGTGAGTTAGAGGCATATGAAACCAAGCACACACAAGGGCAACACATCCCCAAGGTTCTCAGCTAGCCAAATGCCTGAGCTCCACCTATATTTGTAGCCCCCAAGCCAAATACAGCCATTGAAGCAAAGCTGCACTTTCTGTGAGGGCACCGGACATGGCGGTGTGGTCACCGGACATAGGGTGGCGGTGCCCCCCCAACGATAGAATCCAATGGCCAGTTTGACTAGCCGTGGTCACCGAACAAGTGACAATGGCACCAGATAGGGGTGGCGGTGGCACCGCCCTAGGGGTGGCGGTGACCACCTAGCCCATCCCTCGAAACACCTCCTCTCTAGATAAAAGGGGTGGTGCACCAGACATGGCACGATGGTGCCCCTTTCCTTTTCCTGCTCTCAGAAAAAACATGGTGGTGCACCATTGTCAACAAAAGATGCTCAGCATTCCACCGAGGGGTATCCCGTGATGGTAGATTTGTCGGTGGGGGTGCGCATAATCAGGAACCGGATGGTGACACAAGGCGCAGAGATAGCAATTTAGACAGGTTTGGGCCGTCTGATCGACGTAATACCTTATGTCCTATGTCTTTGGTGTATTGTATTTAATATAAGATGTATGTAGATGTCGACTAGGGGACCCTACCTCTCCTTATATACTCTGGAGGGGTAGGGTTACAAGGAAAGTATCCTATTTGGTACTATACAATATCTTGCGGTGCATGTTGACTAGTGCCGTGCATGCCTTGATATTGTGGGCTAGGCCACCTCTAATGGTGCGGCCCATGTCTTGTCTTATGGATACTAGGGGTCATATCCCCCATAGCTAGTCCCTGAGCACCTTGTATCCTTTGAGCAATGCTGTCTTGAACAAGTTCGAGCACTTTGATGTGAAGCCGATCAGTTTAACTAGTGATCTGAGCAGTAGAAGTCGAAACTAACTAGTTTGACTAGTGACATGGGTGGTGAAGGTCGAAGCCAACCAGTTTAACTGGTGACCTGGGCGGTGAAGGTTGAAGCCGACCAGTTTAACTAGTGACCTAGACAATGAAGGTCAAAGCTAACTAGTTTAACTGGTGACCTGGGCGGTGAAGGTCGAAGCCGACCAGTTTAACTGATGACCTAGGCAGTGAAAGTCAATGCCGACCAGTTTAACTAGTTAGGAGACCTCGGACTTATCCAAGTAAGGCTTGCTAGAAGGATGTAAGGGGCTCAAGATAAAATTTGAAAATTCTTCCACTTAGGAGAAGTGTAGCCACTTAGACCTCATCAATAAGGAGGATAAATTAAGAAATAAGCACTACATTCACCATCAGGTGAAGTGTAGCCACTTAGTCTCTGAGCCTGCTAGAAGATGAAGAATGAATCTTGTAATAGGGTCAAAGAAAAGAAGTCTAAAAGCTTGCCGATGTCATCTGCCATGTGCATATCAAGACCCCAGACGTGCTGCCCAAGATCAACACCCTGATCTGAACAGCATGGAGCAGCTTAATAGCACACCGATGAGACGTAGCAAGATCCAACCACCAAGGGAGTCCTTAGCTTAGCTAGCGATGCTTGCACAAAGAATCCAAACACTGAGGAGTCCCCAATGTAGTTAGCGATGTCCAAGCACCAAGGAGCCCCTGGTGTAGCTGGCGATGTTCGAGCACCGAGAAGTCCCTAGCGTAGCTAGCGATGTTCGAGCACCGAGGAGTCCCCAGCGTAGCTAGTGATGTTCGAGCACCGAGGAGTCCCCAGCATAGCTAGTGATGTCCAAGCACCGAGGAATCCCCGACGTAGCTGGTAATTCCCCAGCATAGCTGATGATGAAGCATGAGCGACGAACGGTCCGGTCAACTAGTCGGTGGCAAAGTGTGCATTGAGTAGAAGCGATCGGTGAACAGTCTGATCAACTGGTCAGCGATGAAGTCCATGAACCTAGTGGTTCGACCAGTTGATCGATGGAGAAGTCCGAGCACTAGGTGGTCTGATCACCTAGACGATGATCCTATAATACAAATATGTAGAACGGGTAGTACATGAGGTGAAATAAAATATACGAACTCAGCAATGAAAATAGTAGAGCAGAGTAGATAAACATTATGTTTGTTTGAAGTGTTCATATTTTAAATATGAGTAACTTCCTGCCAGTTGGTTCTGCATCGCATCACCAGCCCCAACTAGCCCAAACTCTATAGCGTGGAGTGGCTAGCACCTGTGTACGCATAAGAGCACAAGCATCGCCGAGGAGCCACTATCGACCACCCATAATGTAGAGCACTGGCGCTCATGCACGTGTAGGAGTAAGATCAAGAATAGGGTTGTTTCTCGTAATGCAAGTGAGAACATGGCTGGTCGGCGAGTTTATGGAGAGGACATTGCATTATGGAGCATCTTAAACACGGAGATATTAAACATGGAGACATTTAATTATGGAGAATAACTGGAGAAGCATGGCGAAAACTCATAGAAAATAATTGGAGAAAGTTATATTAAATGCAGATATATGAGATGTACTTAGCTTTAGTCAAAAAGTTTGGTCAATGGCGTATGGTGTTATCTGGTCGGCGTTGATGAAATTGCGCGGCCCTCGAGCTTTCCAGCCTATCGTCATGGCAGCGATCACGGTTATCATGGCATTGTTCTTCGCGGCGATCATCATTGCAACGCGATAGGTGATCGGAGTGAGTACTTAGGGCGATGTCATCCTTATACTGCTGATCGGCCTTAGGCAGATTAGATTCAGGGAGATCGTTGACTGGTCGGAGAAATGATGCTGCATGGCAGAGTAGTCAGCGTGAATGATGTCAAGTAGATGGCTCGTTTGATGGGTCACTACAGTTGGATGGGTGCGTGGAGTCATAGTTGAATAGACATAGTCGCTTGATGTAGTCGAACAGCTTGTTCAATGGTTGGAAGCTTATCTCGGCGATCATGTCAGTGTCGGAGAGCTTGTTGCCACAAGATGAAAATAGTAGTCATCTTCAAGACTCGCTACACTCAGCTTGGATGCGGTGATTGGGCACGATGCATGCACACGTATGTTGTACATGTGCGCATCGTGGCTCTATAGATGTATATGCTTGAATACATGCATGCTTTCTATAATTAGACCGCATGGCTCTAGAGATCAACGTCATGGATGTTTGTTATCATGTGGTGCTTTGATTTGCATGGCTTTGAAGATGTACGCGAGTGCCTCCTTCCTTATTTGCTTGTTGGTTAAGAGGATTCAGACGTAGCCTTGCTTGCTGACTCAAATACCGATTCAAGCCATCTTGTGATTTGAGGAAATCAAGATTTGTTACAGGCCAGGAAACAATACCACACGAAGTCACAATCGTGCACCACCAACAACAACTTCAATGCGTGAGGACATGCTCAGCGTCACATGCTAGAGTTTGCCTGCCCATAATTCTGACTTGTCAAGAAATGCATCTGGATCGAAATCTCTGGTTGTGTGCATGGTTCTGTAGATTGAACCAATGCCTGGTCTTCTTGATTGGTCATTGAAGTTAGCAATGATGGTGTATAGGATCCCGATGTCGAACTATTGAGTTGCTACGGGATGTAGAATCTTGTGGCCAAAGCAGCGGAAGTGTCATGACGAATTGCATAGCAATGTTGAGCCACCGTGAATAGCCTCAAGATGACGACTCCATCGTAGGTGAAGGACGTCGCCTCCTGAAGCCAAATTGCCACGGATGGTGATGATCTTGAGGTCCATCTGGTTCGCCATGGATCAGCACACATAGCCCCTACCTGGCGCGCCAACTATCAACAAAAGATGCTCGGCAGTCCACCGAGGGGTATCCCGTGATGGTAGATTTGTTGGTGGGGGTGCACGTAATCAGGAACCAGATGGTGACACAAGGCGCAGAGACAGTGATTTAGATAGGTTCGTACTGTCTGATCGATGTAACACCCTATGTCCTATGTCTTTGGTGTATTGTATTGAATATGAGATGTATGTAGATGTCGACTAGGAGACCCCTGCCTCTCCTTATATACTCTGGAGGGGTAGGGTTACAAGGAAAGTATCCTATTTGGTACTATACAATATCTTGCAGTGCACGTCAACCAGTGTCGTGCATGCCTTGATCTTGTGGGCTAGGACACCTCTGATGGTGTGGTCCATGTCTTGTCTTATAGATATCAGGGGTCATATCTCCCACAACCATGATGGATAGGGTGGTGCACACCACCACTGATAGTGCCAGTGCCCAACACCCACTCCTTAGCCTTGTCTAGCCGAGCACTGCCATAGGGGTGGTGGTGCATCGGACTGGGGGTGGTGGTGCCACCTAGGCAGCACCCCGAGCCTGGTTTCACCTCCTTTTCTTCACCTTTGCTAACACCTTTGCAAATATGTCAATACCACCAAGTGATTACGAACTCGTGCACGTGTGTTAGCTTTTCACAAACATTACCCAAAGGACTAGCACTCTTTTCACCATGCCACTCGATCCTAACACGTATGCAAAGTTAGATCACTCAAGTGGCACTAGATGACCAATATGCAAACAAGTTTGCCTCTCTTGATAGTATGGCCATCTATTCTAAACCCGGTCATAAACTTCTCTACACACCTATGATCGGTGAAACGAAATGCCCTACAAATATACCTTTGCCTTGCGCATTCCATTTCATCTCCTCCGATGTTGATGCAACACATGCACCAACCAATCACAAATGATATGGTCCACTTCATATCATCACGTGACCATATTGGTTCATCGATTTTGACTTCAGTTGCTCTTCACCATTGCCTTCATCCATCGGCACCAAGTCTTGCTCAAGCTTCACCGCCACGTGGTCCATCGCTCCAAAACCTCCAACTTGACCTTCACGCTTGCAACCGGTCCATCAAGCCAAGTCTTGTCTTGATCTTCTCCACCTTAGTCACATGACTCAATGTCATGTCTCATATGCAATGAGCTCATTCATCACATGTGTGAACCTTGCAACATATCTAAGTCATTTCACCTCCATGGCATAGGTTGCCCACACATGATGTACTTGTGGACTAATTACCTGTGTATCTCACTCAAACACATATTAGTTCACCTAAGATTGTCACTCAATTACTAAAACCAAACAACGACCTTTCAATCTCCCCCTTTTTGGTAATTGATGACAACTCTACAAAAATATGGAAATTAAGCACTTTTGGATTCATATTGCTTGCTCAAGCAATTTTACCATGTGCAAATGATTTTGGACAAGTACCACAAATCTAAATTGGTAGTATTAGCTCCCCCCTACATATGTGCTAGAGTGTTTGGTTTGAAGCTCGCACATATGCATAGATTAGAAGTGTAGGAGAGTAATTACTACCAATGATGCTAAGGTGTAAAAGAATTAACCTGTAATGCGTGATACCAATCAGAGTTGTACTTTTAACACCATCCTTAGCATCATGAGTAGCTAGACAACAAAACACTAGAAACCCCATGAGATCAACATTATAAGTAAGGTTCTAGTACCACTTGTAAAAACACAAGTCTAGCTACCATCCTATGCATGCTAGTTATCAAATCATCATTCAAGTTCTATAACTAGCATACAACACACAAACATGCATATCAAATTTAAAAACTTATGAAATGAAAGCAAGCATATGAATATGCACCAAATGCAATCAATCAAAGTTCATAACCTTGCTCCCCCTACTGGTGTGCTTCTCTTATCCAAGAATTTTGATCCTTCTCAATTCCTCAATGTTGCTCCCTCTTTGTCCATGTCCATGTCGAACTTCTACTTCTTTGTCTTAATCTCTTCCAAAGCTTTCATATCTTTGTACAATCTCTCCCCCCCCCTTTGTCATCAATTTTCATAAAAGTTGTGCTTCTCATTGATGCAAAGGCTCGCATTGGGATAGATGGTTGAAGCTTGAATCTTGCATTTTTTATGGACATCACTTGATTATTGGAATGACACCACTTGTATAGCTCTTTAGACATCATGTGTAGGATCTTGTGACCTTGATACCAATTGTAGTGGGGCTCCTCCCCCTATGTCCAAGCATGGGTCATTCACTAACTTGAGCTCATGTGGATGAGGAAAGCATTATTCACTTGATGATCACTTAAAGTTGAGGATCACTTGTGGAACCACCATCTTGTATGAATGATACCATGTGTAGAAATGTGATACCACATGTATGATTGATTTGTCAATAAAAAAAATTTCTTGAACATTTGCTATCTTCATGAGTACCATTTGTAGGATATCACTTATGAGTTGGTCTATACATCACTTGTGAATTCTTGATGAAATTTTTGAGTCTAGATACCACTTAAAACAAACAAACTAGATACTCATTTGCATTATTGTCTTATGCTTGTACTCTTGTCACTGTCATGAGCTTCTAGTGTTGACTTGAACTAAATTGATTTGCCTAAGCTTCTAAGTCTGGTTTGAACCAATGACAAGCTTTTTCACACCTCTTACAAGGGTTATCTTGCCAATGTTGTATTTGTCATTTGTTAGCAATCCAAATTAAATCAAGTACTTGGATTCACTAGCTCATGAACTAACTCATACTCATACCACTAGATCAATTAAACATTCAAGCAATAGTGGTAGGCTATGAATTTTAAACTTTCATTTGTCATGCATGATCCTATAGCGCATGTACTATATGAACTAATCATATACTAGTAAGGGATTAAAATGATCATGCACATTACAATAATACCTTTGCTATGTTAGAGTAGAGGATAGTCGCAAAGATTCCAATTCATCACTCCAATAGCAATGTGAAGTCCAATTATTAGCATGGTGAAGACCAATCATCAATATGAAGTACATTCTTCACCCATATGAATTGAAACCACTAATGATCAAGTGCACTATCTTGTTGTAGTTGGCTTGCTTCTTTTCTTAATCAATGCTTGCATGAGAGCATCAATGTGAAAATACTACTTGAAATACATGACTAGCTCTCTTTTAGGTGTTGTTTGCTTTTCTTGATCAACCCTTTTGATTGCTTCAACTAAGCATCTCAAATGCTCCTCGAATCACCAGTTCTATATTAGCCTTCCAAGTATCACACTTAGTTTACCTACACATAGGTGGCAAGCCCCTATACTAGGAAGAAGTGACATCTCTCCAAAGAACCATTCTAGATACTCACTTGAATTGACTTTGTTTGATTGATCCAAGTGATAGGCTTAACTTGATGTGTATCCTTGAATCCTTCTTCTTTAAGTCATTTTATTTCTACTTGTTTAAGTCCTTTTCTTTCTACCAAATGACTTCCAATAATCTCTAGAACTTAAACTTCATCTTCATTTTGAGCTTAGTCTTGATCTTCAATTTGAGTACCAAATGTGTGCCAAATACACTCCACAATCAAATGGCCTTGTACTCTTTGCTTGTTATGCTTCTAGATCAATCTAAAACCAAACTTAGGTACCTCAAACACTTATAAACATGTTTCCAATTTGAGGACCTTTCAATTAAAGTGACTCTTGATCAATCCAATAGATGTCACTTTTCTGGCAGATTCTGTACTCTTCAAAGAAAAATCTATATCTCCAAATGTACAAATCCAAATACCATAAAATTTGGTGGATATGTTCTTCACTAAGTTATCTAGCATATTTAAAAGTTTGAGCTTCATTTTACTTCTAGATTGCTACCAGATTTCAATTCTTCCACCACTACTGTATGCTAAAAATTGCTACACTATAGCTGACAAGATCTACTCCAAAACCAAAGCATCTCTTATCCAATTCTCATGAAATTCATACAGAATCTAATATGATAAGTATAGAACATGCATACCAAATTTCAAGCCAATCCAATAAGATTTTATCACTTAAGCATGGGTAAGATCACAGCTAGCTCTAATTCTTGATTATAGGACAGATTTCTTCACATTAGCTATACTTCATCAAATGTGAATCAAACTTAAAATCAACTTGTTTGAATACTTTCACAAGACATAAATCCATTCAATCTACTTACTAAAGGTATTCTTATAAATTTATGCATTCAAACCAACTCAAATTTCATTGCTAAGCATTTATCCATTCAAACACCTCATAGCAAGCAACATATGCATATATATCCAATTCAATCAATTCATATGCACCCAAATGAATGAAATCAGCTAGGGATATACCTTAATTAGCTCATGATCATCCATAGCAAGCTTCAACTCAAATATTTTCAAGCTACCAAATATATCCAATAAATCACCACAACTTGATAAATAGCACTTGTATGTGATAGCACATTTGGACTTCACTCAATTTTCACTTGGCATTGGGTTTGGATGTGCACTAAGCTTCATAACTTGATTCAACACATGATGAACAATAATAAACCTATTGAATCAAGCCTCCAATGCCATGGTACCTACAAACAATCATCCACTTTTTGATGGTACGCAAACAAGTTTGGGTCCTCTCAAGTTAGGAGCAACATACTTAGGCATTGCCTTAGTATGAGTAGCGGGATGTTTTGCAATTACAACCAATGAGGTACCATTGCCATCCTTTCTAAGCATAAGATCATCATCAATTGAAATGGGCTTAGGGATGTTACCTAGGGGACATGAATGTGCCATGTGTCCCCTTTCCCGGCAGGAGTAGCACTTTCTCTTTAATTAAGCCTTCTCTTCCTTACTCATGTGGTGCTTCTCATTGCCTTGCTTCTCCTTGTTTGCTTGAGCCTTATTCTCAAGCTTGATTGGGCAACCTGAAGCTAGGTGACCCAATGTGTCACAACTATAGCACCTCATGTGAGCAATCTTCTTCATCTTCTCTTCTTTGCTCTTGCTCACTTGCTTTGTAGCTTGATTCATCCTTGGACGCATTGCTCTTTCTCTTGCTTTTCCACCCCTCCTTGTTTTCTTCTTCTTTATCATCAAATCATCACCCGCTTCATGATTGATCTTAATTTTCTCTTGGTGTGTCTTCTCTTCTTGCTCAACTTGTGGCTTTGATTGAGGCTCTTCTTGTTGCTTCACCACTTGCTTGGTTGGGAACATAGAGGTGAGATGACCCCATGTGCGGCACTTGAAGCACTTGACATGCTTTAGCCTCTCTTCTTCCTTCTTCAACTTGAGCTTTTCTTCATTGGGGCAACCATTTGCAAGATGTCCCACTTCATGGCATTTCAAGCACATGAAATGAGATAGCCTCTCCTTTTCTTGCTTCTTCATCTTTCTTTCTCTTTTTCTTTCTCCCTTGGTCATGCTCTTCTTGTTGAAGCCGACACCACACTTGTCACCATAGCTTCTTTGAGTCTTCAACATGTGCTCAAAGGTGACTTTTGAGTTGCAGCACCTCTCTAATTTGTTGCTCAAATTCTTCACTTCATTTTGAGCTCACTGTTCTCCTTCAAAATATTAGTTTCACAAGACATAGAGGAAGAACAAGCATCTAAATTTGAAGAACATGGCATATCTAACAAATCATAGCAAGAGGTGGATACATGCTTCTTGCCTACATCACAAGGGTTAGCAACATTGTGTGATTGATTATTTGACCCACGTGATGAGCTCTCACTAGTTTTAATTTCTTCATTGGAAAGCTTATTAATGAGAAAAGCATGCTCTTGTACCAAGTTATCATAAGTAACACTAAGTTCCTCATAAGCCAATTTTAGCTCCTCATGTGAACAAGTAGTAACATAAAGTAGATGCTTTTGTTGTTCACATGTGTTCTTTAGAAAATAGTTTTCATTTTTTTAATTTCTCAGTTTTAGCCATCTCTTTTTCTAAAGCTTTGATCATACAACCATATCAATCTAGAAGCTCCTCATATGAATCAAGATCAATCACATTTGCACTAGATACCTTGGTGTCACCTTGTGACATGAAGCAATGTGATGTAGTGGATGAGCTTGTAGATACATCACTCTCATAGCCCGAGCATGATCCATCATCATCACCATCAAGTGTGCATGGAGTAGCATCATCATTGGCATCACTTGTGGCATCATCATCAATCTTGTCAAGTGATCTTATGGTATGATCATCATCGTCGTCACTTAACCATGAGGTGGAGCAATCTTCCACAATCACCGAATTGTGGCTATGCTCAACATCCTCATGTGCCTCCTCCTTGGGCTCATCATCATCATCATCGGAGACCGTCCCATACTTCTCATTGAGATCAATCCAAATCTCATGAGTGGTCTTCATGTTAATGATCTCTCCAAATATGCAATCTTCCAAAGATCTATACATGATGTTAGTAGCATGGATGTCGAGATCTAGGCATTTCTCTTGTGCTTGAGTTAGATTATCTTCATCCAACACATGAGAAAAGCTTACATCTACCATCCACCATATTTGAGGGCAAATAAACTTAAAATTGCATATCATCCAATTTTTCCACCGTACAAAGTGTATGCTATAAAAAATGTATGGACAATCAACATCTAGCCCATAAGTTGCCATCCTCTCGGGTCAGTGAAGACCACAAATGAGAGGCCTAGTGTAGCACCCTCGGTGTTATGCCTTAAACCAACTACTAAAACATGACATGAGAACCATGTTTATGTGATAATGCATGTGATAGAATGTATAGATAAATTTCTTGTAACTTAAAATGATCAATAAAAATGTTAAATGAAAGTTGATTCAATAGCTCATGTATATCAAGTAGGGTTGAAAACCAATTTTTATTAAGCAAAAATACTATAGAACATGTGTGTGATACTTAAATAAAGTTTAAAGTACAAACTTTGTAGATGACAATGCAACTTTTGCTCTAGAGAAATAACATTGCTAGCTAGTAATTCTAGTAGCTTAGAAATGGAACTTGAAATTAAATTCAGCCAAGACTTAGAAGATTCTTTAAGTTTATTGATAGCTAGACAATGCTAGGTTTGGGGATTTATTTTGTGAAATTGAGTTAAGAGGCGGTGTCATGTTTTAGCTCAGATTGGTTGCCTAATAGACCCTCTTTAGCATAGTGATGGCGGTTTAGTGTCAACCTCAACCGTTTAGTTGCTATCGATGCTTTAAAATTCATGCACGGTACGTTCTCGGGCTGGCTCGCCGGGTGGACGTGGTCACCAAGCTCAGGCGCTCGGAATCACCGCAATGGTCACGCGTGCGTGCGCTGCCGCATGTGGCTAGTCATGGCTGCCTCTGGCCTAGCTGCGGCTCGGCCATTGCTGGCCCCACCGTGCAGAGCCGCTGATGTTGCCACCTACCCCGCCCTGCGCTGCAACAGAGCCATTGCCGGCGCCATCACCTCATCATCGCATACGCACTGCTACTCTACCTTGCATTGCCGCTACCGACACCACTGTAACGCTGTGCTATGCTACCGCTCACCTTGTCCCCACACGCACGTGGGTTGTCTCGGCTACCTCGTGCCGTCGCCTCGCCTTCATGGCACTGCAGCCGCACATGCCGCACCCCCACCTGCCTCCATGCGCACGCACATGGTCTGGTCGTGTTGTCACGTAGCAGGTGCGTAGATGCTACCTTGGGTCTAGATGACCGCTTGTCGCTAAGGCGAGGATGAGCCAAGCCAGACCTGCTCCTCTCTCTACCACCATGACCGGCTGACCCTGCTTGCTTAATTTGGCATGGTTGAGTCACTATCGCCCGATTCATCACATCCCTGACTTCTCCATTAAGCCACCTGACACCCCTCTGACCCCACCCAGCCTTGAAGCGAGCACGGCCAAGCTCCAATTTGGAGTTTTTTCCCACTGCCGTGCCATTAAGGCTACACTCAGCCATGGTCGAGGGCAACCCTCCTACCATCCCTCCTGAGCCAATTCGCATGCACCACTAGCTTCTCCTTGCCTCCCTCTCCACCTTGTGCACGCTAGTGGAACCGCTATCGCCTCCCATCATCGCTGACATGACCGTGCCACCGTGATGCACCGCCACATGACTTGGCTACATGTGGCTAGCCCTCCTCCATCATCCTCTACCCCAACCGTCACCTCAACCTAATCCATGGTAGCCTCCTGATGCTCACACGCTAATCAATTAGGTCTGTAGCTACCCTAGCTCACCGAAATAGTGGTGCTGCCATCGCGGATGGCCACGCACCGCTGCAGCATTCCCTAGCAAGTCATGTCACCCCACACCGCCGCTTAGCGTAGCCGCTCGAGTTGGAGATGGTGATCGGCCCGTTAGGTGGTCTACCGTAGGTCCTAGGTGGCCGGCGTAGCCGCGCTGTGTCACCAGCCTCTGCGTCGCCATGCGCTGAGTCACCGGGGGAGTGCTTAGGGGAATTCTAGGAAAGCTAGGGGGTTAAGTGAAAAAGGTTTGAGAGAGGGCAAAATAGTATAAGTACTTAGTTGTAATTCGGGAGAAGTTCGAGGTCTCTTTTGCAAAATTGCCAGCGCGCGGGATTTCCCCCCGTCGTGGGCCGTCTCGCGCTGTAGGCCGCCCTCACGTGGGTCACACCATGGGCTGCTACGCACACACGCGCTATGTCACGTGGGCCATGTGGGAAAATTCATTTTTCTTTTTCATAAGGAATTAGAAATAGTTTTCTAATTTAATTTATGAGCTGATCTTTGGCAATTAATATAAAATCATGTAGGTGTCTAAAAACTATGAAACAAATTTTGTTAGGTTCATAAAATTATGCTCTATCTCTTGGTATATTTAGTTTATATATATACATGTTGATATCAGGAGCTATTAAATCATTTAGGAATCCTTCATATTATTAAATTAATCATTGTAGGAATTTTTGTGGTAAATTGGTGCTAGCTTTGGTCCTGAAATTTTTACAGTAGCTTCAGGGTATTATTGCATGTTCACTATAATTTTTGTAGCCTTAGGGTAGACTAATCATTAGGGTAGTTAAATGCTCTTTGTTTTAATATACATTAAATCACTAGAAGAAATAAAGATATATCCTTAATTTGCCAAGCTAAGGGTTTGTTAGTTGAATTCAACACCCTGCTTGGTGAAGATGATAGTTAGCTTAGTATCTTAGTCATTAGAGCTAGCTTGGTAGCTTAGTATGCATATTCTTGTTTTAAGAGTTGCTATTACCTAAATGCTAAGTGTTGCATCATCATCGTATACATGTAGAGAATGAGTTGGTGGAGATAGTGACCACTGACGATCGTGATTCGAGGAGATCGTCGAGGAGTATGAGGAGATCCTCATGAGGGAGGAAGTCCTAGAGCCACCGACGACTGACACAGCTAACACCGTGCCTGCCCAAGGCAAGCCCTGATGCATAACCCTTATTTTTTATAATCACTTAATATATATGTGATGTGCATTTATGTTATAGGAATTTTTATGAAAACCACATGCATAGATATATCTGTCCTATGAGTCTTACTAGTGCAGGTTTGAGTAGATGTTATGCTTAGGTTTTCGGTAGCATGAGTAACCTACCGTTACTCACAATAAGTGATTATTATATTTACTCTTATGATAAAATGATGAAAGGAAAAAATAGAGATCGGGTCGGGATATGGTATGGGTATTGGTGGGTGTGATGAGTTGTGTCTAGCGGCCATGGGGCTTAGCTTGGTTACACTGTTTTCCCTGTCCGTGTTAATTAAGGACCATTCATTGCTATGGATGGTAGTCATGTCACAGACTTATTATCCTGAGCACATACTTGCTTATGGGAGTGGGAAGGCTCGTTATGCTCTTATCATGGGTTTTTGGACCGACTGATTGGAGGCGAGGAAAGGTGGAGGTCTAAGCACCATACTAAGATCGGGTCTCAAGTGTGGAGGCTTGGAGTCCAAGTTTGGACGGGGATCTAGACCCCTTGATAGGAGTGGAATGGGTTGGTCTTGTTTGTGCCTAGGGTACAAATGGGGCATGTATTTCAAGGTACCCAGGTGGGATACATTGGTTCACGAATCTCCATTTCTGTGAGACGGTATGACTTGGCTATGGTCTAGTACCATAGTAAGAACTAGAAGATGAAAGATGGTAAAATGGTTCTGATTGCTCAACCCTTGCTTGAAAGTAGAATAGGTGCTTACTTAGAATGGTTAGCTAATGAAGTAATCATGACTACTAATAAAACCTTAAGGACGTACTCCTAGTAATGTTTTTTGCAAATAAAAAGAAAACAGCAAACCCATATTGCCTATCATACTCCTTGGAGTCGGGAAACTATTTCCACTAGTCAGGTAAGTCTTGTGAGTACATTGTGTACTCAGGGTTTATTTTACCCCTGTTGTAGGTGCAGCTTGAGGAGTAGCCCTTGTGTGGAAGATTCTTCTAGTGGGCACAGATGGATCCTTCTATCATTTCTGCTATATGTTTATTTTTATTCCACTGTTTTATTATCACACTCTGAACTCTGGTATTGTAATAAATAATTTCTAAGAACTCTTGTTGTATGAAATAGACTAAGTATTGTAAATGCGTACTCATTATCGGATTCTGGAGGTAAAATGTGGATTGATTCAAGTTCTCCCATAGGGTGTTCTCAATGGAACTGTCCGTTGTAGCTAACTTTTAGGGTGCTTAGTGTCTAGTGGAAGATGAGCACCTCTAAAAGCGTGTTATTTCAGGTAGTTCTACCACACCTAGCTCTAATACCACTTGTAGGGTCGAGATGGTGGACTAGAGGGGGGTGAATAGTCCTTTCTAAAATTAAATGCACCGACTAACTAAAACAAATGCGGAAATAAGACTATCGGTCTAGCCAAGACTACACCCCTCTATCTAAGTTCACAAGCACCTTATGAAGATCCTAATTAGGCAATAAAGGTGTCAGGCTAGCTAGAGCTCACCTAAACAATTCTAGAGCAAGGTCACACAAACCTATGCACTAGTACTTTGCACAACCGAGGGAGCTCCTACACAATCTAGTAAGCAAAAGCACAAAGCTCCTAAGCTCACTAGCAATGCTCAATAACAAGGCTAAATAAGCCAAATTATAGAGCGTAAATTACTTAGCTACAGAAACCAAGCAATGTGACTAACAAGGTTACTCAAACCAATTAGCCACGCAAGAGAGCTACTTCTATGCTACATAAGCAAGAAGGTAACTAGCAAGCTACACAAGCTAACTAATTACAAGAGCAACTACACAAGCACAATGTAAATAAAGTAAATACAAGCTTGTATTATGAGGATGCAAACCAACGGGAAGACAAGGATGACACGGTGATTTTTATCCCAAGGTTCACATGCTTGCCAACATGCTAGTCCCTGCTAAGACAAGCTCCAAGGTTGCCGCCGATCCTCTTGCTAGTGGTGACCCACAAGTCACACTCTCCCACGTGGAGTGCTTACCACAAGCTCTAGCACTTGACCCGATCAGACCACTTGTCGCCCTTCATATCTCGCTCTACTAGAGTTGCTTTTTGCGGCTCCCGTGGGGTGAGCACAATCACTTCTCTAGAGCACCGCACAATCTTTTTTGCATGCTTCAACGAATACCACCACCAAGCCATCCAGGAGGTGGCAACCTCCAAGAGTAATAAGCACCATTGGTTTGCAACTCGATCACCTAGTCCCAGTAGATGCAATCTCATAATGCAACATACTAGAATCACTCACTCGCAATGGATTCACACTTCTCGCAAGCACAAGTGAGTTAGAGGCTTATTAAACCAAGCACACACAAGGGCAACACATCCCCAAGGTGCTCAGTCGGCCAAATACCCAAGCTCCACCTCTATTTATAGCTCCCAAGCCAAATAGAGCCATTGGAGCAAACCTGCACTTTCTGTGAGGGCACCGGACATGATGGTGTTGTCACCATACATGGGGTGGTAGTGCCCCCCAGCGGTCGAATCCAATGGCTAGTTTGACTAGTCATGGTCACTGAACAGGCGTTGGTGGCATCAGACAGGGGTGGTAGTGGCACTGCCCTAGGGGTGGTGGTGACCACCTAGGCTAACCCCCTAAAACACCCCCTCTCTAGATAAAAAGGGCGGTGCACCAGACATGGCACGGCGGTGCCCATGGTGGTGCCCCCCTTCCTTTTCCTACTCTTGGGAAAAGCACGGTGGTGGCACCAGACAGCACGGGGTGGTGCACACCGCCACTGACAGTGCCAGCGCCCAACACCTACTCCTTGGCCTTGTTCAGCCAGGCACTGCCACCTGGTGGTGCCACCTAGGCAGCACCCTGACCTGGTTTCATCTCCTTTTCTTCACCTTTGCCAACACCTATGCAAATGTGCCAACACCAGCAAGTGTTCACCAACTTGTGCACGTGTATTAGCTTTTCACAAATATTTCCCAAAGGATTAGCACTCTTTTCACCACGCCACTCGATCCTAACACGTATGCAAAGTTAGATCACTCAAGTGGCACTAGATGACCGATATGCAAATAAGTTTGCCCCTCTTGATAGTACGACCATCTATCCTAAACCCGGTCATAAACTTCTCTACACACCTATGATCGATGAAACGAAATGCCCTACAAATATACCTTTGCCTTGCACATTCCATTTCATCTCCTCTGATGTTGATGCAACACATGCACCAACCAATCACAAATGATATGATTTCATATCATCATGTGACCATATTGATTCATCGATCTTGACTTCACTTGATCTTCACCGTTCTCTTCATCGTCCATCGGCACCAAGTCTTGCTCAAGCTTCACCGCCACGCGGTCCATCGCTCCAAAGCCTCCAACTTGCCTTTCATGCTTGCAACTGGTCCATTAAGCCAAGTCTTGTCTTGATCTTCTCCACCTTAGTCACATGACTCAATGTCATTCTCATATGCAATGAGCTCCTTCATCACATGTGTGAGCCTTGCAACATATCCAAGCCATTTCACCTCCATGGCATGGTTGCTCACACATGATGTACTTGTAGACTAATTACATATGTATCTCACTCAAACACATATTAGTCCACCTAAGGTTGTCACTCAATTACCAAAACCAAACAAGGACCTTTCAGACGCAACAAGCATCGTCTGCACGGCGTCGAGGCAAAGCTGTAGCCAGTTTGCCTCTCGGCTCTCCTCCCTGAGGGTAGATTGGGGCACCAGTTGTGGCAACACCGAGGTGCCTTCCCCATTAGCGGGGAAGCACGGCGCCAGATGCGCCATGGAGATAGCACTATACAAAGGGGAAGCATCAAGACCACCAACATAAGATAAAGTGCAAGATCCATACATAATTACCCGTACTCCCATCGCAAACTGTCACGAAGGAGGGGAGGACCTCCAAACACCCTCTCCTCTGGTGAGTCTTCCATTGGGTGCTTCTGCCACTCTGCCATTGGATGAGATTTGGAAGATGGTGTGTGTGGGTGGTAATTAAGTGTAACAAATTTTGAAAGCAATCGTAATTGGTACCCCCTTTTATCAAAGGATATATCGGTGAGCTAGTCATCTGTTGGATTTCCCTATGATTGCACTAGGCGAGAGCAGGAGTTAAGGCAAGGCCATGTCTCCCATGATCTTGGTGGAACATGCTTCTTCTAGAAAACGGCATTGGAAGTTAGATGGAGAAAATTGATTGCACCACGCGGCTCGTCTGAAGGGTCTCGTCCGCCTGGTCACCCGCCACCAGAGTAGAATAAAAATAGGAATGTGAGTACCACAACGACATGAGTCAACATTTCGTTAAAAAGGTAAATCACCTTTATTCATAAGTCTAGTAGGTTACATTAGAAAGGTGTACAATAACAAAGATGCGTATCAAAGACTATTGGGTGTACAATAATAAAGACCTATTGAGTACATAAAATAACCTATACTCGACTACGATGTCGCAAAACTTCCACTAACATCACCCAAGAAGGGGCATGGAGCAGAGTTTGAAATGACAGAGTTGTAGTTGTAGGCTGCTCCGATGAAGAGAGCCGACGTGACACTCACCTCGCAAAGCTTCCACTTGCATCCCCTGTGTAGAAAAGGGTTGCAGCCCACATGTCCGACTCCTCCACGGAAACAAAAGAGAGGATCACCCCTAGCCATACCAAAGGTGGTGATTCTCCCTATATCTTTGCAAAACTTCCACTAGCACCAAGGACAAGCAACCATTGTTGCACCCCCAAACGTGGAAGAAAGCCAATCTTCAAGGCCTTATCCCATCGCCGGTGCTGTCGCTAGACAAGTTGAAGAACGAGCACCATGGCGATGAAGATGGATGACAGGCTCAAAAGCTTCCTTTCACTAAAACTAAAGGCAGTTCTTGGAGGAAGAAGGTGTGTGGAATGAGCACAACTGATGCCAAACTAGCTTACCTTGGCTTAAATAGCCCCACCTCAAGACGCGCGCGAGGAAGGCAACAGCCAAGGTCCGTGACATCCGTGGCCACCCACGTGATTCATGGGCAATGGAGCGGTGAACACGATGCGTTTTAGATTCCCTGGCACATTTGATTCCCTGCCACATTTCATCCTCATCTAAAACTAGACTTAATGACGACGTATACTCAAGCGTATGATACGACACGAGTAGGGAAGGCAACAGTCAAGGTCCCTGACATCCATGGCCACCCACGCGAGTCACACGGGCGATGGAGTAGGGCAGACAACGTGGACCATTTGATTCCCTGCCACATTTGAGGCGCATCTATAATGCGGGTGCATTGTAGTGCTTTTGAGGTGTCATTTTTGTGTAGTATTTTGGAGTGCCCTCATTAGCATTCCCCATGTACCCATAACATTAGAAATCAATATAAGTATTCTACTACTACAGTGCTTCTTCCTTCTTCATTATCACGCAGGCCTTCCTCCTCTCAAAGTAGGGCGATGTCACCCTAATGCTGAATCACCGTATGAAATGGTGACGGGAGCTGTAACACCACCATAATGTATTGTTCGCGCCAGAGAAATAAACCAATTTGGAAACACAACAAATTAAGATGGCACACTAGTTTAGCTGCAATAATGACAGCATCCATCCTAGACGAAATTAACATGGCCATATACAATCAAACAACATTGGTCCATTTGAACATGTCGTGACATAGATATACATCAAATGGAGCTTTATTCACTACTCCGCTAATGACTCTAAGAAAAAGAACAAGAGAACATAAACTTTTCGTCTACCATAGCTACGGTCGGCACTGTCAGAGATGACATGAACTTTTCTTCAATCCATGTCATACATGATGATTGTTCTTTCTGCCCCAACAAAGAAAATCAAATTCCATTCTAGGTGAATTGTAATCGCTGTGTAGGCTGAATCGTAATCCATGTAACCAAATTTAATATTAGTCTTTCCAAACACCTTCAGTGTGCTAATAGTATGCTTCAATGTCCATTTATTAGTAGCATAGTCTTCAAGGATCCAGACTAAAAGCTGGGACATATTGTGACCACTAACACCACCAACAGTACATACACACAAGTGACCCTAAGCTTGATGGATGGAGGGTAGAGTACCATGAGGCCTAGGAATTTTCCTCCATGTCTTTCCCTCTATATCCACAATAAGTATCAGAGAGTACCCCATAATGTGTAGACAACCATTAAGAAACACACTTGCTGATCTTGAACGTATCACATCATCAATATCCTAGCCCCATTTAGATTCCTAATAGATCCATGCTGTAGTTTGAGATGAGTAGATCTCCATACCTAGGCACTCAACGTCCTCCTCCTCCACAAATTCAATCACATGGAAGTGTGAGGAGGCTGTCGGATCGAACCCCAATCGATCCTGATTAACAGCGTGGATGCTAGGCGGCAGTACCCGCAAATTCTTGGTTGCCGGATTGCAGACGATATAGCAGGATCCAGCAGCCTCAACGCACAAGCATAGGACGAGGCCATTGCAGCAATCTAAGATAGCTACTTTGTCAATGGGGAAGGGCAAGAAGGATAAGTCGAGGCGTTCACCGATGACGTTAGTGAAGTTTCTCTCACCTTTCTCGTCATCGTATAAGAAGTCGGCCATAGTCTGGTACAGCACCTTACGGTTGTTGGAGATGACGTGGTTCTAGAAGCGACAGACACATTTGTAGCACAACAAGGAGCGGGCGGGGAGGCGGCAGAGGATCTCCAGAATAACATCCTCTATGAGGCTGGCCAGTGCATTCCTGTTGTTGGGGGCTGCCTCCATTTCAAAGAGCCTGCGATCGTCATTGTGCAGTAGGATGAGACCTTCCTTAGTAATGAGATCACTAAAGAGGAAAATAATCCGACAAAGATATGTCAGTGTAGTGTGAAAGCATTACCCTTGCCTTTGGATCTGGCAGCAGCGCGGCGCAAGGCGTGCAATGGTTCACACAAATTATGAGAGGAACAACGTGCCAACCGTACGGGAGGTGGTGGTGGCACTGTGCGAGGCGTGCAATGGTTCACATAAACTGGGAGAGAGGAAAAATGCTCCAACTTTGAAGATGGAGAAGTGGAATGGTGATGCAACTGTGTTGTGGGTAGTTGGAAAAAAAACTCGCTCAATTTACTACTGCCGATAGACCAAACGGTCGTGTAGGACCGGTGGCCAGAACGCCTATCCAGTCGGCTTGGCTTTTCATGCGACGGAGAAAACACTACTGCCACATCTATTGTTAACCCATGGGTGGTAGAAGTTTCAACTGTCGGTTTCCTTCCTCAGGAGGCCTTCCTATCGGTCCAACCGGTGGTGGAAGCATAACACAGTCGCTTCTATTGTTACGACAGTGAAAGTGGCGATAGTGATAAGTCAATCTGTAGTAGTGGTCAAATGGAATCTCGTTTCGATCCGTTTGGAGACCATGTTAATCTTAGAGCAAGATCAGGGCACAGTTTGCGCTGAATGTTCCACGAGCTTGGAAATCATTTTGGTCGCACCAGGTGTTCCTCCTAGATGACATGAGTCAAGTGGAAGCTTCTTTCGATCCGATTGGAGACAATGGCCCTGTTCGCTTGTCTTATAATCTGTACTTTTTAGCTTATTTTTTAGTCGGAATAGTATTTTTCTCTCACAACAAATCAGCTAGAATAGTGTTTTAGCTTGTTTTTTCAGCGAAGCGAACGGGACCAATGTTAATCTAAGTACAAGATCAGGGCACAGTTTGCATTGAATGTACCAGGGGCTTAGAAGTCATTTTGGTTGCACCCGATGGTACTACTAGGTGACGTGGGTCTATTGGAAGCTCGTTTTGCTCCATTTGGAGCAAGTGTTAATCTCGGCACAACATAGGAACACGGTTTGCGCCGAACGTACCGTAGTCTCAGAAATTGTTTTAGTTGGTCAGGCGGGGGAGCCGAGAGGTAAGTTGGGCCATATGCCCGTATCCAATCAGCCCGAACGTGTCGGATACAGGTATCCAGCTTAGTATGTATCCAAAATTCTTAGTACATCCTGGATACGTATCTGAGGCGTATCCGTATCTGATACGTATTGGATACGCGATACGGACCCCTGAAGTATACGCGCATCATAATTGAACACACACGTAAGTAGTACATACCATTTAGAATAAGTATTTTTTTTATATTGTCGATCGCTACAAATTCGAGACCATTAGTAGTTGAAAAATTAATCAATTGATATACAACATCCATATGATTGGACTCATTGTTTTCAAAATTGATACACTTTGATCTTAAAAAAGCATACATTTTGCATTGATGGATGGAGGATTAATCATAAGGGGAGAAAAATCATTTTAAAGCACGTAGTCAAAGTGTTACAGCGGGATTGGGTCATGTAGGAACAAAAAACGAGAAGTTACCCCAAAATACGATTAAAAGACTAAGAAATGTATTTCATTAAGCATGATTTTCTATTTGCATTCTCATCCCTTCCTCTTTTACCTAAAATGGCAAGGTTCCAGTCCAAATTCTTCAGCCACAACGGTCTACGAAACAATAGAATGGGCAATTTCAATTTAACGATTTCAAAGACCATAAGTTACATTCACACATCAAGGTCATAAGTTACAACCACATATGGTCATTTAATTGACCAGGGCATCGTTTTGACAAATCAATTGAATAAATCTATTTTGCTATATCCACTAAGTCCCGATTGTGGAGGAATCCTGTACAAGGTTTGTTCACTAAACCCTCTAATGGGTCTAGTCTCGCGCTAGGATCACAAGACCATACAAAAACAATGTAACGAACTCTACAAGCCAGTATGTCACTGGCATTTCTTGGCTTCATCTGGCCGATAGCAATTCTTATCCTCACTGTCAGGTGGTGGCGGCACACCAAATACCCAGTCCAGCACATTCAGGTACTTGGACCGGAAGACTTCTCTTTCCTGCGCATAGCAGTGCATAACGATAGAGGTAGCTATGCTGAACACAACCATATCGGCTCGCTTTATCAGCAGTATTGGAGGGCAGAGTCCTGCATCCGTCATCCATGTGAAAAAACTCTCGATAGCTCTGGCAAGACAGTACAGGGATATCTCAATTCTCCTGCTCTTCTTCTCGATAAGCAACGCCAGACCTGTTGGAAACTGTCATATGAAAACAACTTGGTATCATAAAGCTGCAGGATTAGGAAAAGAAGCTGAATTCATGTGCCAAAGTTGTTCTGCATACCGTGCCAAGGATGACAAGAGGAGTATTGGCTCTGTGGAGGGTCCTAAAAAGCAGGCAGGTCCAAGCCCTGATATATAGAAGGAAACACCATTAATTCCATCCCAAGGGGAAAAAACGATTATACATCTAGATGCTTACTGCAAGAGCAGAATAATAAATAGTGAACTCACCATGCAGATGCACAGTATACTGAGAGAAACAGACTAGATCTTGCTACTCCTAGAAAACTCTTCCCTATAATTGAGTAAGGCCTGCATGTTTTAAGGGACACAACAGTTAGAGACACTGCATCCTTTTTTAAAAAAAAATGGAGAAGGCAGCATGTCAGCTTTGAATAACAGATATATTGTTCACAAATTCTGCTTGTTATCATTTTTGACTTTTTCAGCCAAAATAGGATAAATTTATGGAGCACAATCATCCTTGGCACATCAGGCTCAATTGATGCAGTGTGCATGGTTTTTGACAGCAGAAAAACGTTTTTCTCCCAATTAAAAACTAAACTTGTCACCGTAATTGCACCATCATATATTAGTATACCTTTTCATGAGATGCTGCCTATGAACTACAAGTGCAGGGACTAAGTAGACTGGAACGTATACAGGAACTGCTCTTCCATATGCTTGTAACAAGAATGAAAAGACATGTCCTGTACATGACTGGTTACCATGCACAATCTGGAAAGAAACATAAGAAGTTAGATCATGGGAGAAAAGAAAATTAACAAAAACTGAAAACAGATTAGCTATAGATAGCACGGACACAGAGAAATGTTATGCCACAGAATTGATTCTATTTACTGGATGCTTGATAGGTCAAATTTCAAAGTGCAATGCATAGTAGCTCAATAATTCATTCATATGGATCTTAAGACTTACTGAGCAGGGCACTTTCATGTTCGGATCTAGCTTTATGTCAACACCAACAGATTTGTAGTACTTCTTGATACCCGCTAAGTTACTGAAAGCAGTGTGGTTGACTACATCCTTCACACCTTGCAAAATAGAAAGATCTTTTCCACCATGCTTGTTTAGAAATGATTTATACGACGATGGCAAACTCTCCTGCTTTAAAATGTATGTGGACCTGCATAGAAAATAATGGAGGCAAAAAATCGCTATTTTCACATGCTACAGAATATATGGGATGATATATATGCAGTCCTGACTAATCACTTTGCCCATGACAAGAGAATAGAAACTTTTTCGTGCATGGTATACTGGTTTAGGGCCTCTTTGGAATGCAGAATTCTAGAAACGCAGGAAAAGAAAAAATGTAGGAATATAATGCCCTGACATCTTGAATCCTATGTATTGAGAAAACACAGGAAACTGAATGTTTGGATGGATTGGACAAAAAATACATGAATTTGATGAGTGACACCAAGGATACTTTCCATGAAGTTCAACCTCTAGGTAAAATTCCTATGAAACAAGCCATTCCATATGAATTTCATAAGAATTGTAGGAACCCGGTCCTTTGTTCCAAAAGGGTTCTCGTAGGAAATTTTCCTATAGGATTGCAATACTTTATAGAATTCCTTCATTTTTCCTTTGTTCCTAAGGGGGCCTTAAACAGTTCCATTCACGGCATAACTTGGAAAACATTAACAATAATTTTTAACTTCTAAACAATCACTAGAACCTAACAAAAAAATATTGAATATTTGAAGGGAACTTACAAAATTTGTGCAGATGAGAGGCACATAAGGAAGACATCACCATGTGACCAAGTCAAAGGTTTACAGATCTTTCCAAAACGTTTGCTCTTTATTCCACAACGGGATGCAAGCACTGCTGCACGCATCAGAATGTATATAGCCAAGCTAGTATGCTGAGTTCCTGGTCCTGTCAGGAGCATAGAAGGACCAGCAATCAACCCAGCTAATAATGACCTCCACCTTGCTGTTCTGAAGCAACAAGAGTATTCAGTTATACATTATCCAACAAAATCGACCTAGTGATTCAAAGAGATGTGGAAGCTGTAATGGAACAAGATTCTGAGGTGTTGTGTCAATGAGAAACAACTACAAAATGGCAAGATAGGGACTGCTGCATAGCATCTTGATCATATCTGGGTTCATCAAAAGACCCATGAAAGATATCTCATACATCAATAAAATCAAAAGACCACTAGTCCACTAGCATGCAGGTCTGATCAATACTATATCAAAGTACTTCACAGTACAGGACTACTGAGCTTCTCACAACAATAGCACTGAATAACAGCAGGTTGCAGAAGTCCTATACTATAAACAAAATTTCACGAGTTTTTGGTTCAACTAATCTTAGTAAACAACACAGTGATGCAGCACTTGTCCAATCAAAACTAGCATCTTGGATCACTAATGAACAAAATTGCTTCCACAGGAAGAATTGTTTGCAATTGTAGAACTGTGATCAATTCTCACCACAGTCAGCAATCATGCATGCACTTCCCAGTACCCGAGAAGAAAGAACTATTTCTATCGAAATTCAATTAATCCTCACCAAAGCACCAGCTCTGGCCTCTCATACTAATATTTAAAGAAAAGTAACACAAGCCGCAGGATCTATTTTCTGTTGCTTTTCATCTTCTAGACATGTTCATTCAAACACATCACTTGACAGATAACTAAATGCACCTAGTTCCCACCTACTCCACTATCTTCACATCGGATTAACCAAAGGCAACACACATGGTTTGTTCGAATCATCACACAAGCAATCGCCAACCATCTCCACATCAAGCAAATTCGCAGTCCCCAAATAGAAATTTTTTCAACTGTGATGGTCCCGTGAACTGACCTCTTACGTCCCCAGACGGCAGCGATGTACTCATCGACGGAGACGTAGCTGCCGGCAAAGGTCCCCAAGAACAAGCCGTACTTCACAGTCTCCTTAACCGCGAGCACCACGGCCTCCTCGTTCGTCATAGCTCCGGTCTTCCTGCACTCACCAGCACGCCACGGCACAAGAATTAGTTTTAGAACCACCAAGACCAAAAACCCCCGCACCAAAGCATCCCGCTTGTGCGCGCGAGAGAGACCTCGATCTGGGGGAGCGGCGGCTGCGGATGCGGACGAGGACGGAGAAGAGCGCGAGGCCGCCCTTGAGGCCCGCGCCGATGGCGAAGCCCTTCGCTGCCGCCTCCACGCACCGCCGCAGCCACCGGAGCTCGCCGTCCCCCCAGCGGCCAGCGCCGTTTGTACCATTATTACCGATGGCGCCTCCTATGTTGCGCTAAGTTTTTAGCGTCAGAGAAAAACGATACGCATTTGTCATTTTGACTCGTGTGGTAGGTCCGCTGTTCAGCTTGGATTCGAGTCAGCAGGCTAATGTAAAATGACTGCTTTGCTCCTAGCGTCTATATTACCCCGCGGCCCACTCCACTCTCTCCCATCCGCTCCCCTTTCTCCTTTCTCTGGTCCGTGCGTGACGCCCACCAGCCGCCACCGCTGCCGCGTACAACGCCGCGAGACATGTCCTCCCCGAGCACTTTGGTGATGGTGTAAAGGTATGTGCCTGCTTGGAACCCTGTCCGCGGTCTACATTGTTGCCTTGATTTGGGGGATTAGGGTTAGGGTTCGTCGATTTGATTCGGTTTTTGTCCATCTCTGCTTATGTCGGTGATCTATTCACCAGTTCCTCAAATAATGGATAGGACCGACTGTCCCGTTAGGTAAGATCAATCACTCCATCTCATTGCATTCGAAATGGTAGATGTTGTGTACGAACCGTGCGTGTAAGATGTTGCCTAACTCGTTGATTTATTTTTTGTGGCTGCATTCTGTCAGGATTGATCCTGGCAACGCGTTTAGATTAGTTGTTAAGGTTCCTAAGTTTGTCGCCGATGGAGAGTATGGGCTAGTAGAAATGGCTGATCAAGAGCATGAACTGTGGCTGGATAGAAACTTGCAGTATAGTTTGGAGAAATTTCATGAGGAGATGGCCACAAAGATCATTTGGGGTCCATCACAAACTCTAGCGGTCTGGGTTCTTGACACTAACCGTGGTTCTAAATGGAAAGTCAGAAATGATGAGCATTTTCAGCGGCTGATAAAGGACAGATGGGCTGATAGGGCTGCTTTTCTTGTAGTTGATGTGGTCAGCAAACATGGAGAGTCTGTTAATGCTAGTTCTGGTAGAAGGTGTGTTTCTGATGTGACAACTGGTGAAGGCAGTGAAATTTATGGTAATAGAGGTGGCAGAGCTTCTAATGTCGCCCCTGAGAATGTAGAGGGCACTGGTGATACCTGCAGTACTCCTCCTTCCTCTATGGCTGCTAATGTAGCTGAGCTAGTTGATTGGGTCAATCTGATCATACTACCAGATGACAATGATGATGGTTGTGCCAATGCAGCTGCTGATGAGGACAAAGTGTATAAGTGTAACACCCTCGGTGTTACACTGTAAATATTTTACCAAAACATGTCATGAGCATCATGGTTATGTGTTAATGCATGTGATATAGTGTGTAGATCGATTTTCATAACTCGAAACGATCAACGGAAACACGAAACGAAAGTTACATTTTAATGTCACGTTATATCATTTAGTGTTTTAAAGTAATTTTTATCGAAACGAAAGTTACATTTTAATATCACGTTATATCATTTAGGGTTTCAAACCAATTTTTATTAAGTGAAAATGCTATAGAACTTATATGTGCTACTTAAATAAAGTTAAAGTGTAAACTTTGTAGATGGCGATGAAATATCTATGATCGAAAAATGAGTTCACTAGCTAGCGTATCTAATAGCTTGGAAATAAAATTTGAAGCGAATCCGATCAAAACTTAGTTAAATTTCTTAAGTCAGAAAATGGTTTGACAAAGCTAAGTTTGACAATTTTTGTAGGGTAATCGGGTTAAGAAGTGATGGGGTATTAGGGCTTATTTTAGTAGCTTAATATGCCCTCTTAAGAATAGCATAGGTGGTTTGGCGATTAGATCGATGTTTTACGGTCTTTTGAACGCTTTAAAAATCGAGCGCACAACGTTTTCGGCCGGTTTTATCGCGTGCATGCGGTCACCGTGCCTCGGCACTCGGTGTCGCAGCATCAGCTGCCCGACGCACGCACGCGCACCACCGCGCTGGCCTGGCCGCTCTACCCCACAGTGTCCTTGTCGTTGCCATCCTGGGCCAGTCGGTTATATTTTAATGTCACGTTATATCATTTAGGGTTTTAAACTAATTTTTATTAAGTGAAAATGTTATAGAACTTATATGTGCTACTTAAATAAAGTTGAAGTGTAAACTTTGTAGATGGCGATGAAATACCTATGATCGAAAAATGAGTTCACTAGCTAGCGTATCTAATAGCCTAGAAATAAAATTTGAAGTGAATCCGATCAAAACTTAGTTAAATTTCTTAAGTCAGAAAATGGTTTGACAAAGCTAAGTTTGGCAATTTTTGTAGGGTAATCGGGTTAAGGAGTGATGGGGTATTAGGGCTTATTTTAGTAGCTTAATATGCCCTCTTAAGAATAGCATAGGTGGTTTGGCGATTAGATCGATGTTTTACGGTCTTTTGAACGCTTTAAAAATCGAGCGCACAACGTTCCTGGCCGGTTTTATCGCGTGCATGCGGTCACCGTGCCTCGGCACTCGGTGTCGCAGCATCAGCTGCCCGACGCACGCACGCGCACCACCGCGCTGGCCTGGCCGCTCTACCCCGTAGTGTCCTTGTCGTTGCCATCCTGGGCCAGTCGCTCTGGTCGGTTTGCTGCCACCTAGGCACCTGCCTCGCGCTGTCACCATCGCACCACAGGCCACCGCCGTCCTATCACCGTGCTGCCTCGCGCTGTCACTGTTGCACCATAGCATGCGCATGTTCCTCTGCGCCGTGTCATCACGTCGGGCGCACTACGCACACAGGCACACGGCACCCCCACGTGCCGCTGCTCTGCCTAGAGTCCGTGTCCTGCCGAGGTGACACAGCGCCCGCTACTCGCCGTGCCTCTGCCTCTGTCGCCTTGCTCTGCCCTCTCGTGCAGCCATTCCTTGTGGCGTCTTTGTCCTCTTCTGTTTAGTGGCAAGCGCCACGCCGCACTCCCCAACTGCCACCGCCATAAATGGCATCGCGCCGACGTCACCGAGCCACGCTAAGGCCAGCTCGTAGCACCGGTCCAATCCAAGTAATTGCGCATGCTAGAAGTTCAATTGGGAATCTAGCTACGCGCCAAGCCCGCCCACTACTACAGCCGTACCGTGTTGAGCTCCAATTTGGAGTTATCTCTACTGTCGGCCACCTGAAGGTCGAACGACGGCGCTCACCCAATTAGCCTCGCACTGTCCACCTCTATCCAATTTCGTGGCACTATGTCTTTGTCTTGATCCCCTCCACCCATGTGCACCCAACTTTCACCGCCACTACCTTCCCGGCGTCGCTGGCCCGGTCGTACCACCGTCGCCCGTCGCAGAGCTTGCTGTGCGCACGTGGCCGGACGCACCCCGTCTGTCCTCGGCCAAACCTTCTCCACAGTAGCCACCTAGGTACGCTAGTGGTGCTTTAGGGTTAGCTATCTCTCATTGTGGTGGCTTAGGGTGGCCGGCGTGGTCGTGCCATCGTCGCGCGTGGCCACCATTGCCGCGAACTCCATCGCCCCTGTACCTTCAGCTAGGGTAAGCTCTAAGGTCGTAGGTGTGGTTCGGCTCGCTAGCTTGGTCGAAGCGGGTCACGGTTGGTCGGCATGGCCGCCCAGGGCCGTCGTCGCTGCGTCGGTGCGCGCGTGGGTGCCCGAGGACCTGGCCATTGTAAAGACATATTGTTCTGAGGGCTTATCTATAAAACGCTGGCGGTAGGAATAGTTCTACAAACGTCAGGGTGAATCATCGATAGCTCGAGGGCATTTTTGCAAAAAGATCGGCGTGCGTAGGCCTCCCCGTCGTGGGCCGTCGCCACGCGGTTGGGCCACGTCAGTGGATCGTGCGTGCGTGCGCGCGATGCGTGGGAGTGGGCCGCACCGCTCACTCGAGGGTCCCGCGGTTGGATTCAGTTTTCTGTTTTCCAGGGAATTAGTAAATGTTTATTCAATTTAGTTTTGAGCTGATCTTTGAAAAATTATAGTAAATTCTGTATGTGTCCAAAATTAGGGAAAAAATTTATTAAGTTCACAAAAATGTTATCTATCTTTTGGTATAGTTAGTTTACAGTTACCTACGATAATGATAGATCCATTAATTCATTTAAGAAAGCTTAGTATTATCTAGCTTAATATTTGTAGAAATTTTTGTGGTAAATTGGTGATAGCTTTAGCCATAAAATTTTTATAGTAGGTTCATTAGATTATTATGTGCTCACTGTAATTTTTATAGCCCTAGAGTAGGTTGATAAATAGAGTAGCTAATACTCCTTGTTTTATCATATATAGAGTAAATCGATATTAAGAATATGATTCTTTTGATGGGCACAGATGGATCCTTGTATATTATCAATAGATGTTTATTTTTATTCCACTATTTAATTTTCACACTCTGAATTGGTAATGTAATAATGCAATTTCTAAGAACTCTGGATGTATGAAATGGACTAAGTAATGTAAACTCATTCTTATTATTGGATCCTGCGGGAAAAATGTGGATTTTTTGGGCTCACCCTTAGGGTGTGCTCGACGAAATCTGCCTGATGTAGCTCACTCTCAGGGTGCTTAATGTCTAGTGGTAGACAAGCCCTAGCAATATGGTCTATCTAGGGTAGTGGCACTGGTTTTATCTAATCAGTTTTCTGTAGGTACACTGACTTACGCTGCGTAAGAATCATTTAGCAAGGGGAAAGTGAGTGTGCAATGTACCGAAAATTTTGCGAATACCGTTATATTCCATATTGAGTGAACATACAGGTCGATGCATACATCATGATAAGAGAATCTTGTTTAAACTAAACTCATCCTACATGTATAATTGGATTAGTGAATTGATAGGATAAACTAAAAGAATGCTTTAATAAATGCCTTATCATTTCTCTAATCTCTTGTTCCTGATCTGGAGGGTTGTTCTAAATGGTTGGTTCCTATCTGTTATAGATGAACCTGAGATCTAGTTGTAGGAGCACCAGTGCCGGAGCGGGCCACAGTCTTGGCGAAGGCCAAGGTGAAAGTGGACGGGGCAATGGGAACGGCAATGGGGAGAGACATGAGGCTTCACTTCTAGCTCCTCCTCCACCACCGCCACCTCCGATGACTCATGCAGAGATGATGGTGGAGATGTTGGTTGCTTGTCGTGAGTCAGCCTGTGCCATGGAGCTGCTATCATAGGCTATCGGTGGCTTCATCCGTGGAGGCTACGGAGGCAATGGTGGAAATGAGGGTGGTGCCCGCGGTCCTGAGGGACCCTGCTCTTATCAGAATTTCTTAAAGACACACCCACCCATGTTCATGCTGATGGCTGAACCTCTAGATACGGAGCATTGGCTTTGTATTCTAAAGCAAAAGTTTCTGCTTCTCACCGTAACTAAGGAGTAGAAGGTGCGCTTTGTAGCGCAACAGCTGTTGGGATCTACTAGTGCATGGTGGGACACATTTAATGCCATGCAGCTAGCGGATCACCAGGTGACCTGGCAGGAGTTCACTATGGCCTTTAGAGAGTATTATATTCCTGCTGGTGTTCTAAATAGGAAGTTGATAGAATTTTTGGACCTAAGGCAAGGAAGCATGTCCGTGATGGACTATGTCAACAAGTTCAACCACTTGTCACAGTATGCTGGGACTCACGTTGATACGGATGAGAAGAAGAGGGATCGTTTCTATCGCGGCCTCTTGCATCTTGTAGAATGAGTTATATACAGGAAACTACCAGACCTTTGGGGCAATGATGAACGCTGCTATTGTTATGGAGGGATTGCAGCATGACTCTTAGGTAGAATGGAAATGCAAGCGGGTGGTTACTGGGTCTTCTAGTCACCCCCAGGTGCAGAAGGTGCAGGTTGTTAGGTGGGTGCCCTATCAGTCCTTGGCTAGGCATTCATTTTGATAGCCTTAGCAGACCTTTCATGCACCGTCCACTCAGTATCATACACCTACTCAGTAGGTGCAACATTAGCAACCCCAGGGACAACAGGTCCTACCTCGTCAAGGATAGGGGAACAAACCTGATGCTTGTTTTAAGTGTGGCAAGGAAGGCCACTATGCCTAGAAGTGTCCACAAAACCAGCCTACCCAGTTTGCTCAGCCCTTAGCTAACTCCCGCCTGATCAAGCAGACAGTTATAAAGAAGAAAGTGCCAGTCAGCCGATCTAGGCAGGTTAATTTCACAGAGGCTAAGGAAATATTACAAAATGAACCGATGACGGCTGGTATGTTCACCATTGATTCTCATCCAACTTATGTGTTGTTTGATTCTGGTGCATCACATTCATTTATGAGCATGGGATTTGCACATCGGCATAATATACCTCTTATGGCTATACCTTTTACCTATAGAATCGGTACTCTAGGTGCGCAATTGTGCGTTAATACTCATACGGACACAGTTGGCTTAGTGCTAGCCACTCACACTTATCGTCTCCAGTTCATGGTGCTGCTTGGACAAGGCATTGATGCAATTCTAGGAATGAACTAGTTATGTGTATATGGGGTAGTCTTGGATTTAAAGCAGAGAGTTATTGAGTTATGGCTTTCTTTTTCTGAGGATAGGATGTCTCTTCTTATGCCCTTAGATTCAGTCTTACCTATTGCTGCTCATGCTAAAGCTTCTCCTGCTCTTGCCTCTATTTCTATGGTATGTGAGTTTCCAGATGTCTTTCTTAAAGATCTACCTGGGTTGCCACCGGATAGAGATATAGAGTTCTCTATTGAGTTAGAGCCTGGCACTACTCCTATCTCCCTATGCCCATACCGCATGGCCCCAAAGGAATTGGCTAAAATGAAGAAGCAGTTAGAAGAGTTGTTGGAAAAGGGATTCATCCATCCTAGCACTTCACCATGGGGTTGTCCAGCTATTTTTGTGAAGAAGGATGACACTCTTCAGATGTGCGTAGATTACCACCCTCTCAATGCAGTAACCATTAAGAACAAGTATCCTTTACCTCTTATTGATACTTTGTTCGATCAACTAGCTGGTGCCAAGGTGTTCTCCAAAATTGATCTCCATTCCGGCTATCATCAAATCAAGATTAGACCACAAGATATACCAAAGACAGTTTTTTTCTACTAGGTATGGGTTGTTTGAATACCTAGTCATGTCTTTTGGTCTCACCAATGTTCCTACATTCTTCATGTATCTCATGAACTCAATCTTTATGCCGGAGTTGGACAAGTTTGTGGTGGTATTCATTGATGATATCTTGATATATTCCAAGAACAAGGAAGAGCATGTCCAACACCTTTGGATAGTACTGACTCAATTAGGGAACACAAGCTATATACCAAATTCAGCAAGTATGAGTTTTGGTTAGACCGAGTACAGTTTTTGGGACATATTCTGACACCTGAAGGTATATCTATAGATCCAAGCAAGGTGCAAGATATACTAAATTAGAAGTCTCCCAAGTCAGTGCACTAGATTCGTTAGTTCCTTGGTCTTGCTGGATACTATCGGTGCTTCATTCTTGACTTCTCCAAGATAGCCTAGTCGATGACCAAGCTACTCCAGAAAGAGTCCAAGTTTGTTTGGAGCCCGACTTGCGAAGAAGCCTTCCAATCTTTGAAGAAATTTCTTACCACTGCTCCTATTCTTGCCCAACTAGATATTGATAGACCTTTTGATGTATATTGTGATGTCTCAAAGACAGGGTTGGGATGTGTGTTTATGCAGGATGGGCGTGTGATAGCTTATGCTTCACGCCAGCTAAAAAAGCACAAGGTGAATTATCCCACCCATGATTTAGAGTCGACTGCTGTGGTGCATGCTCTAAAAATTTGGAGGGATTATTTGTTGGAAAACAAGGTTCATATTTTTACAAATCACAAGAGCCTCAAATATATTTTCACTCAGTTCGAGTTAAATATGAGGCAAAGGAGATGGTTGGAATTGATCAAGGATTATAACTTGGAGGTACATTACCACCCTGAAAAGGCCAATGTGGTAGCTGATGCTTTGAGCCGGAAGTCATATCAGGTTGAAGAAGCACCTTTATCTCTCAACCATGCTGAGGTGCTAGCTCAGATTGCCTTAGTCTTAGAGATACTTGAGCAGATTATCATGGAGCAAAGGCAAGACACTTTAGAAATTCCTTACATCAAGAAATTAATTGCCGAAGGGCATGTCCTTAGTTTAGTGTTGATGAGCAAGGGGTCATAAGGTACAAGAACAGATTGGTGTTTCCATCAAATGAGGAGATTAGAAGGAAGATTTTGAATGAAGCTCACCATTCCAAATTGTCTATTTATCCTGGCAGTAACAAGATGTACCATGATTTGCGCCACTTGTATTGGTGGTCCAATATGAAGCAGGATATCACCAAGTACGTCGTGGAGTGCGACACTTGTGGGAGAGTTAAGGCAGACCACATGCGTACCCCAGGATATTTGCAGCCCTTGCCCATTCCTGTTTGGAAATGTAAAGATATTTCCATGGATTTCATTATGGGTCTACCCCACACATCCAAGGGCTATAACTCTATTTGGATCATTGTGGATCGCCTTACCAAGTTAGCTCATTTTCTCCCAGTGGATTCTAGATATTTGGCTAGAAGGTATGCCAAGCTATATTTTGATTGGATTGTGACCCTACATGGAGTTCATCTTACTATCATCTCTGATAGAGGGTCAGTCTTTGTCTCCCGGTTTTCGGAGCAACTTTAGCAATATCTTGGTGCTAGTCTCCTTAGAAGTTCAGCATATCATCCACAAACGGATGGCCAAATAAAAAGGGTAAATCACATACTTGAGGACATGTTGAGAGCTTGTGCCATTTCTTTTCTTGAGAAGTGGGACGAATGCTTTAACTTAGTTGAGTTTTCTTATAACAATAGCTATCAAGAAAGCATTCATATGGCACCATTTGAAGCTCTATATGGAAAGAAATGTAGGACACCACTTAACTGAGTTGAAGTGGGAGACCATGGATATTTTGGGCCTGATTTCATCAAAGAAGCTTGAGAGCAAGTCAGTGTTATTTAGAGTCATTTGAAGGTAGCTCAGAGCCGACAGAAAGCTTATGCGGACAAGCGAAGAAGGCCTTTGTAGTTTGTAGTTGGGGATCATGTGTACCTCAAAGTGTCTCCTATGAGAGGGGTGCATCGGTTTGGTGTTCGTGGCAAGCTAGCCCCTCGATATGTGGGTCCTTACAAGGTTTTAGAGCAGTGTGGCCTAGTTGCTTATTGTCTCTAACTTCCAGATAGTTTATCGGTGGTACATGATGTGTTCCACGTATCCCAGTTGAAGAAGTGTTTGCGGGTCCCTAATGAAGCTGTGGAAATTGAAGGACTTCCCCTCTAGCCTGACTTGACGTATATTGAGCATCCTATCAAGATCTTGGACGAATAGGAAAGAGTGACTAGAAATAATGTGGTGAAGTTCTATAAAGTTTAGTGGCAAAACCACTCAGAGGATGAAGCCACATGGGAACAAGAGAGCTATATCTTGAAGCATTAACCCCATCTTCTTCCTGGTTCATCGAGGTAGTTGTCTATAATGAATTGTAATTCTTATCTCTTTTCCCACACTAGACACATAAAATTTTGGGACAAGATTTTGTTTTAGGGGGGTAGATTTGTAACACCCTTTGTGTTACACTATAAATCTTTTGCTAAAACATGTCATGAGCATCATGGTTATGTGTTAATGCATGTGATATAGTGTGTAGATCGATTTTCGTAACTCAAAATGATCAACGAAAACGCGAAACGAAAGTTACATTTCAATGTCACGTTATATCATTTAGTGTTTTAAAAAAATTATTAAGCAAAAATGCTATAGAACGTATATGTGCTACTTAAATAAAGTTGAAGTGCAAACTTTGTAGATGGCGATGAAATACCTGTGGTCAAAAAATGAGTTCACTAGCTAGCGTATCTAATAGCTTGGAAATTGAATTTGACGCGAATCCGATCAAGACTTAGCCAAATTTCATAAGTCGGAAAATGGTTGTGACAAGGCTGAGTTTGGCAATTTTTGTAGGGTAATTGGGTTAAGGAGTGATAGGGTATTAGGGCTTGTTTTAGTAGCTTAATATGCCCTCTTAAGAATTTCATAGGTGGTTTGGCGATTAGATCGATCTTTTAGGGGTTTTTGAACGCTTTAAAAATCATGCGCACAATGTTCCCGACCGATTTTATCGCGTGGACACGGTCAACGTGCCTCGGCACTCGGTGTCGCAGCGTCGGCCGCCCGATGCATGCACGCACGTGCACCACTACGCTGGCCTGGCTGCTCTACCCCATAGTGTCCTTGTCGTTGCCGCCGTGGGCTAGTCGCTCTAGCTGGTCCGCTGCCGCCTGGGCGCCTACCTTGCGCTATCACCGTCGTGCCACAGCCTGCCGCCGTCCCGTCACCATGCTACCTCACGCTGTCACCATCATGCCACATCATGCACATGTTCCTCTATGCCATGTCGTTACGTCAGGCGCACTGCGCGCGCAAGCGCGTGGCACCCCCACGTGCCGCTGCTCTGCCTGGGGTCCACATCTCGCTAAGGCAACACAGCGCCCGCTGCTCACCATGCCTCTGCCTCTGCCACCTTGCTTTGCCTGCACATGCAGCCATTCTCTGTGGCGTCTGTCCTCTTCTATTTAGTGGCAAGCGCCATGCCACGCTCCCCAACCACCACTGCCATAAATGGCATCGCGCCGGTGTCACCAAGCCACGCCAAGGCTAGCTCACAGCACCGGTCCAATCCAAGTAATTGCGCACGCTAGAAGCTCAATTGGGAATCTAGCTATGCGCCAAGCCCGTCCACTGCTGCGGTCGTACCATGTTGAGCTCCAATTTGGAGTTATCTCCGCCGTCGGACACCTTAAGGCCAAACGACAATGCCCACCCAATTAGCCTCGCACTATCCACCTCTATCCAATTTTGTGGCATTGTGCCTTTGCCTTAATCCCCTCAACCCTATGCACACTCCACTTTCATCGCCACTGCCTTCTCGGCACCGCTAGCATGGTTGAGCCACCGTCGCCCGTTTGCAGAGCTTGCTGTGCGCGTGTGGTCGGACGCACCTAGTCCATCTCTAGCCAAACCTTCTCCACAGCAGCCACCTAGGTATGCTAGTGGTGCTTTAGGGTTAGCTATCTCTCACTACGGTGGCTTAGGGTGGCCGGCATGGTCGTGCCGCCATCGCGCATGGCCATGTGTCATGGCCACCATCGCCATGAGCTTCGTTGCCCCGGTAGCTTCGGCTAGGGTAGGCTCTAAGGTTGTAGGTGCGGTTCAGCTCGCTAGCTTAGTCGGAGCGGGTCCAGGTTGGCTGGCATGGCCACCTAGTGCCATCACCGGTGCGCACGAGGGTGCCCGAGGACCTAGCCGTGGTAAAGACAGATTGTTTTGAGGGCTTATCTATAAAACGCTGGCGGTAGGAATAGTTCTGCGAACCTTGAGATGAATCATCGGTAGCTCGAGGGCATTTTCGCAAAAAGATTGGCCCATGGTTGGGCCGCGCCCGCGTGGGCTACGTCAGTGGATTGCGCGTGCACCCGCGATGCGTGGGAGTGGGCCACGCCGCTCGCTCGTGGGTCGCACGGGTTGGATTCAGTTTTTCGTTTTCTAGGGAATTAGTAAATGTTTATTCAATTTAGTTTTGAGCTGATCTTTGGAAAATTATAGTAAATTCTATAGGTGTCCAAAAATAGTGAAACAAAATTTATTAAGTGCACAAAAATGTTATCTATCTATTGGTGTACTTAGTTTACAATTACCTACAATAGTGATAGATCCATTAATTCATTTAGGAAAGCTTAGTATTATCTAGCTTAATATTTGTAGGAATTTTTGTAGTAAATTGGTGATAGCTTTAACCATAAATTTTTTACAGTAGGTTCATTAGATTATTATGTGCTCAGTGTAATTTTTGTAGCTCTAGAGTAGGTTGATAAATAGAGTAGCTAGTACTCCTTGTTTTATCATATATAGAGTAAATCGATATTAAGAATAGGGATGCCTTTAGTTGCTAAAATAATGCATGCAACGTTTCATACCTGTTAGTGGAATAATAGGTAACTTAGCATCTTAGTCGGTAGAGCTAGCTTAGTAGCTTGATAGATGTATTTTATTTTAAGAGTTGTTGTTGTCGTATTACTAAGTGTTGCATCATCATTTCATGCATGTAGATAACGAGTTGGTAGAGTTCGTGCCTACGGGCGAACATGAGTACGAGGAGATCATTGAGGAGTATGAGGAGGAGATTCTCATACATGAGGAAGCCCTGGAGCCATCAGTTGCTGACTTTGTTGACACCTCACCTGCCTAAGGCAAGCCTTGGTGCATAACCTATATTTTTAATGATCATTGAATATATATGTCAGTGATATGCATTTATATTACAGGCATTTTATGGAAACTATATGCATAGATAAACTTACCTATGAGTCCTACTAGTATAGGTCAAGTAGCTGCTATGCTCAGGATTTTGATAGCGTGAGTAACCTATCGTTACTCGCAATAGGTGATTATTATGATCACTCATGATAAAATGGTGAAAAGAAAAAATGGAGATTAGATAGGTATATGGTATGGGTATTGGTGGGTGTAAGAGGTTGTGTCCTATGGCCAACAGGGCATAGCTTGGTTACACTTTTTCTCTGTCTGCGTCAGTTAAGGACCGATCGTTGCATTAGGTTCTAGGCAAGTCATAGACTTATTATCCTGAGCACATACTTGGGTATGGGCGTAGGGAAGGCTTGTTGCTCTCTTATCATGGGTTTTGGCTTTTTTTCGGACCGACTAAATAGAGGCAGGGATGGTGGAGGTCTAAGCACTGTATTGAGTCTGAGACTTAGGAGCGGGGGCTTGGAGTTCAAGTTTAGATGGGGACCTGGACCCCATGATAGGAGAGTGATGGGCTGGTCCTGCTTGTGCCTGGGGTACAAGCGGGGCATGTGTTTCAAGGTACCTAGCTAGGCACATTGATTCATGAATCATCGGTGATCTGGTACGGCTTATCTATAGTCTAGCACCGTAGTAAGAACTAAAAGATAAAAGGTGATGAAATGGAACTGTTTACTCAACTCTTGCTTAAAAGTAGAACATGTGCTTATATAGAATGGCTAGATAATGAATTAATCATGACTGCTAATAATAACATAAATAAAGATTCATTATTAGTATTGCTTTCCGTAAAAAGGAAACACAGCAAATCATAAAGCTTATCATATCTCTTGGAGTCAGGAAATTATTCCCACTAGTCGGATAAGTCTTGCGAGTACATTGTATACTCAGGGTTTATTTACACCTATTATAGGTGTAGCTTGAGGAGTAGGCATTGTATGAAGGATTCTTTTGCTGGGCACAGATGGATCCTTGTATATTATCGATAGATGTTTATTTTTATTCCGCTGTTTAATTTCTGCACTCTGAATTGATAATGTAATAATGCAATTTCTAAGAACTCTAGATGTATGAAATGGACTAAGTAATATAAACTTATTCTCATTATTGGATCCTATGACAAAAATATGGATTTTTGGGCTCTCCCTTAGGGTGTGCTCGACGGAATCCGCCTGATATAGCTCGCTCTTAGGGTGCTTAGTGTCTAGTGGTAGACAAGCATCTCCATACGTGCGTTATTTTGGGCGGTTCTGCCATAATAAGGCAATGGGATTTAAGGCTGCAGATGAGAGGGCAGAGGAAGCAGCTAGGGAAGCAGTGCCTATCCTTACCATGACAGCTGAGATGCAAAAGGATATGGGTAAATCTATTGTTCTAGTTGATGACAATGTGCCTAAGGAGCCAATGTTTTAGTGGGATAGGGACAATCCTGACATGTCTGTTGGTGTTTGTTACCCTAGTATGGATGATTTTAGGCTAGCAGTGAGGCAGCATGCCATAGTAAAGGAGTTTGAACTTGCTACTGCTCATTCAGATACTCAGAGGTTTAGGGGTCACTGTGGGTCTCTTGGCTTCCCTTGGATTATTAGAGCTAGGACACAACATGATGGGAGTGTCAGGGTACATTTTTTTGGCTATGTTACTCACTGTTTGATTCTCTAATTGTTCATTGTTTTATCAATTGATTACTTATGATGATGTGTGGTGTGAATTTGTAGGTTCAAATAAATGAAGGAATACACAATTGTGCTTCTAGAGCTAGAGTTCTTGGGAAAATGGCATCATAGGCTTGGGTGGCAGAGAGGGTCATACCCTTACTGAAGAAGAAGCCAAGTATGGGTCCAAAGGTAGTGCAGGAAGAGCTTCAAGACAAGTACAAAATAGAGATCCCATATCAGACTGTTATCTATGGTAGACAAAGGGCAGCCAACAAGTTGTTTAGAAAATGGAATGATTCATTTGATTGGTTGTACAGATTCAAGGCAGAGGTAGAGATGAGATCACCAGGTAGTATATTGGAGATAGACACAGAGACTATGGATGATAAGGTTCACTTCAAGAGATTTTTTTATTATTTCAAAGCTGCTATTGATGGTTTTAGGAATGGTTGTAGGCCATACATCAGTATAGACTCTACAGCCCTGAAAGGGCTTTGGAATGGCCACCTGCCTGCAGCTCAAGCTTTGGATGGCCATAACTGGATGTACCCCTTGGCATTTGGTTTTTTACTCAGAGACCAAGGAGAACTAGACCTGGTTCATAGAGCAACTTAGCAAGTCCATAGGCCCTATAGAGAACCTAGTTGTCTGCACTGATGCTTACAAGGGCCTTGAAGCCGCAGTGGCCAAGGTTTTTCCTAACAGTGAATAGAGGGAGTGCTTCAGACATTTGGTGGACAACATGAAGAAGTACTACTCAGGAGATGTTTATGCGAAGAACATGTGGCCTGCTGCAAGGGCATATACACCCCACAAATTTAAGTACTTCTTTGACAAGGTAGTAGATGCTAGTCTAGATGTGCTTAATTGGCTCAAAGAACATCACAACCTGCTATGGGCAAGGAACAAGTTTACCACAGAAATCAAGTGTGACTACATCAATAATAATCTGGCTAAGAGTTAGAATGTCTGGATTAAGGAGCACAAGGACATGCGTGTTCACTGCTTGGCTGATGCTATTAGAGAGAAGACCCTCACTCTTTTTGCTAAGAGGAGGAAGATAGCAAATGCACTGTCTCCTGGGATACTGCCTGTAGTTATACATCAGCTCAATGCAAGCTCTAGGAGTTTAGGCCATCACAAGGTGACTAAAGGGCACCCAGAGGAAGCAGAAGTGACTGAGATTTACAAGGATGAAGAGGTTAGAAGGCATGTTGTCTACGTACCACAACATGTTTGCACATGTAGAGAGTGGCAGCTGACTAGAAAGCCTTGCTCACATGCATTGGCTATCATCACAACCATGAGGCAACCCAATATGGATCAGTATGTGGACAAGTACTACTCAGTTGAGAAGTTCCAGGCTGCATACCATGGGATCATTCCTAGCATAACAGATAGAGGACAATGGCTAGAGGTGGACAAGGGCTTCAAGTTTAGTTACGACTTACGAAGAAGACTAGACCACTAGGAAGGTAGAAAAAGAAAAGGCATCTTGCTCCAGGTGAGAGAAGTGGCAAAGCAACAAGGCAAGTGAAATGCCCTAACGGTGGTGAGTATGGCCACAAGAGTGGAAGCTGGAGGTGTCATCTGACTGGCATAAAGAAAAGGTAATTTGCACACTAACTGATTTCTATTATTGTTGCCTTCAAACCATGATATCTAACACTAGCATTATAGGAAAAGAACCAAGAAGTCCGCACCTAGATCTGGAAGAAGAACAAGACAGGCCATACACGAAGTGGAGCAAACACACCTAGGATAAGGGCAGTAGTGGCTAGAGAAGCAGCAGCTAGGGCAACAAAGGAGACCCAAGAAGCTATAGCCAAGGCATCTACAGCAGCAGAAGTTGCAACTGCTACTGAGAGGGATGTCCTAGATGTGCCACCACTTGAGGTTGAGCCTCCACCGCCATCACCACCCTCTACAAGCACTAGGAGGTATGCCATACTTAAAAAACATTACAACTTGTGTAATTGAGGTCATTCTGATGTAATTTCTTCACAAATAGGAACCTATGCCGTGAACTCCAAGTTGTGATTGAGCTAGATGAAACTACAATAGTAATTGTTGACCCACCTCCTAAGAAGTTCACTCCAAGGAAGAAGCAGCTGGCAACCAAGACCAAGAAGAGTCCAGCCAAGAAGGAGAAGAAGTGAGTGAATGGAGTGGAAAAACAGCAGGGAGGACATTCATTTTAGTTGTAAAAGGCCCTCAAAATGACTTCTTTTGTGTAATTGAGGCCTTGCCTTGGCCAAACATGCTTATGTAAGTGGCCAGAACTATGTAAGTGGCCTGAACTATTGTATGTGGCCAAAACTTGTGGCAAGTCCTCTGAACAACTCTATTTGATGTGGCCTAAATGTAGCACTGTTGGTTGGTTTATGGTTAATGTGTTCCATCTGTTATGTGTGATCTGTTATGTTGAATCTGCCATGGTTAACATGTGCCTGATCTGTCTTGTATTTGTTATTAACATGTACAACTGTTTCAGTTGATCTATCTTGTGTTTGTTACTGAGTTAAGACACATTGAAACACAATTTACACATTGTCACATTGAAACACAATTTTCATTTCCATACATTGTCACATTGAAACACAACTTTTATTTTCCATATATTGTCACTTTATTGCAACATACATCACAACAAATCCAAAAACAACAGATATAACACACACAATAAACATGTTCATCTTCCAAATCAATGTCTCCATCTTGTGCTCCAGGTCTTTCCTATTGTTGTCGGGACCATTTGGATTGTCAACTGAAACATCTTCATGATCCTCCAACTCTGCCCAGTTGGAGGGGCGAACCTGGATGATGCCCTTCTCCTTCAGCTGCTCGAAGTACTGCTTTTCAAATCTATAGTACCCACACAGCTTGGGAAACTTCAAAAAACCCAAAGTTAGAACCCTAACTGTGACAATGGGGGATGGGTAGTACATAGAACTCACCTCATTCCTCGCACACTTGAAGTACAGATGCCCGTGGTTATCACCATCCTTCTTGGTTCGCCCCTCCACCACCCGAGCAAGCCCGCAGTCCGGGCAAGGGATCAACAGGAAGCCGCTCAACTCACCTACTGGATCCACACAGACGGAGGCGATGCAGGAGCTCCGGGCACCTTGGACCCGACTCCTCGCCCTTGCAGATGACTTGGCGTAATGGGACAGGGACATATCTCGCGGTGGGGGGCGGCGTTGTGCGCGGCGACGACGGCGGCTGGCGGGCGTCGCGCACGGACCAGAGAAAGGAGAAAGGGAGTGGATGGGAGAGAGTGGAGTGGGCAGCGGGGTAATACAAACGCAAGGGGCAGGACGGTCATTTTACATCGGCCTGCTGACTCGGATCCGAGCTAGACAGCGGACCTGGCGTGCCACGCGAACAAAAATGACAAATGTGTATCGTTTTTCTCTCTCCGATACTAAAAACGTAGCACCAAACCTAAAGATGCTATCTCAGGAGTCGTCATTGATAATAATGGTAAAAAGTTAAATATGCCGTCAGCGGAGTTCTACGCGTGCCAGTATACAATAATCTCTGGCCATCTGTTAAAAAAAATCGGAAGCGTTCTATTACTGAATTAAATTTCTGCGATGAGATTTTACGGATATCGTATCAGGGGTAAATTTCTGGGAACAGAGTTTTTTCAGGGAACCGACGGATAGGGTAAATTTGCCGGCAAATAGGAAGACGGTATAGGATCATTCATGTATATGTGCCCGAATTGCACTGTATCCTGCACTGGTAGCATTATTATTAAAAGCGAGAGCTAACATCCGTGGCGACCAATAAATAGAAGAGTTTGAAAGGTGTGTTTTTTAGCTCCACCCTTATGGCCTTATTAGCGCAACTACCTGCTCTCTTTTTCTAGTGCTTTACGAAATCCTTATTGGAAGTCAATTACTCACAGTGCTTGTGCTTGTAAAATTTTAATACCATGCAGCTCTACGATCTATACATGTTACTGAGAACAAAACTATGTCACAACATGCCATGTTCATTTCTCTTATAATTCGTATTTTTCAGCTTATTTTTTTAGTCGGAATAGTATTTTTCTCTCACAAAAATCAGCCGAAACAGTATTTCGGTTTATTTTTTCAGCGAAACAAACGGGGCCACTGGTAGTGAACTTCCGTTTTCGTGCCGCAACTCAACCAAGGCACGGAGAATTTTGTAGTGGCAATTGGCAAATCATGAATGTGAGAACATCCCATTCCTTGCGCAGTCTGGTTACTTTTTTAGGAAAATTATTTACGGTCGAGCGGAGGTGAAAAAGCTGACAATGACCTTCCGGGAACCGGAATTTCCTTTTTACAGGCGATCGGCAGTGTGGCACACGTCCATTGTGCTGTGCTTCAGTAGTTCAGTTATACGTCGACGTCGTCCGATTAAAAACGCAACGAATCAAACAGGACTACAGGTAGTAGACGCAAACGAAGCCGAATTCACTCCGCTGTTGGGATGCTTCGGGAAACCTTCGTGTCCTGTCATCACTCGTCAAACGCAGACCATTCATTTGCCAATTCTTTTGTTTTTCTCAGACAACCTATGGGCTCAGGGTGGTCAAATGATCGCTTTCAGTGCCAGTGCCACACCGTGCCAGATGATTGTTTATTTTATCGGGCTTTGTTGCTCTGACATTTGTTGGTTGAACTGTTGAACTGCCAGGCTTTATTGGGTTAGTTTTATGGGCTCTTCAGGCATTAGTGCCGTGCATATTTAGTAATCGAAACGTACACAACAAGCTGTTTCGGTTCAGACAAGAAAGAAAACCAAGGGCTTTCAGACTTTTCAGCTCACAGCAAATACGGCATACGTGAAAAAACATCACTGCCACTGCCACGGGAATGCTGCTCCAGTTTATAGCATGGCCCTGCTCGGTACTGTTTGCTGATTCATTATGAGAGAAAACATTGTTCCTTCGCTGATTTGTCGTAGAATCCATGCTACTACAAGATGAATATCCAATTGGTAGAATTTACAAACAGGGGCTTGAACCAAAGCCCCCAACACTGAACAAACTTTAGAGTCAAGGACAATTCGACATGTTTAATATACATAAACCTTTGTTTATGCAACTGGTCGAAAGTATAAACAAGTCAACCATATATATTCATTCAAAAGAGTCTTCAGTAAATATGTTTTTCCATCTGTACAACATATACTGTACAAAACACTACAGCTAAATAACTAAGACCAGAACCAAACTAAAATATGTACACACTAGATGGTTATAACTTAGCAACGCAACTGTGGGCTATCAATTTGGTAACACTAACAAATAATTTACAAGCATATATACACCAGTTGTTATGACCAAGAAGGCATTGGCACGTCATCATCCCAAAGCTCTTTGAACTCACTCATAAAGAAGCCTTCATCCATCTCGGTCGACTCATCGAGCATCTTTTCTTGCATAGCCTATTATACCAGCAGTAAAGAAATGTGAAAACAATGAATCAATAGTCCCATTACAGTTCCATCAGTCCAGAGCATTAGAATGGGAAAGTCAGTTGATAAAGCGAAGCTACGAAACAAAAAGAAGACCTTGATACCTGCGATTCTTGAATTTTTGTCACAACAGTCAGAATCCTTTGATACTGATCCCGAGCTTCTGGGTACTGAGCCATCGACTTCACTCTGGCAAGAGCTTTCTGCAGCCTTTCTTCGGTTTGTTTCCGTCCTTGTTGTAAGAAATCATAATCATCCTCAGCAGGTTTATTTTGGATCAAATTACTACTGCTGCTGCTATTGCTCTCCATTGCACCTTCTGTGGACCGAAACCCACGCAGCCCAGCCCCTTTTCGCCTCCAACGCAATATGACCTTCTCCACTATTCCAACAGACCAAATGATTTTATGATAATGCTTCCTCACTTGGTGACCTCGCACATGAGCCTAGCCAGGAGACGATGACAAGTTTCAGGCTTTCAGCATTGATTGCTAAAATAGCATTATTCGATAACAAAATATTGAAATAGCATCAACAACATATCTTGATTATGAAAATATAATTCGAACTGACTGACCATTGCATGGTTCACTGAAAATTTGCCAGAAGGAAAACAGAATTTTTTGCATGGTATACTCAAACAAATCGCGAATAGAATGATACACTATTAAGCTGGAACACTCAGCGGATCACTACTCATGTATAATACAACAAATAACAATACCTGGATCTTGACAATGCGCTGTCTGATAAGTAGAAATTCCTTTCTTCCCTTCCATCCATGGTACTTGTTCTGTATTCGAGTTGCAGCAGTATGCAGGGGATCAAGCTGTACAGGTTTAGATGGTTTAACAGACAAGAGTGATATGGCACGATCATCTGATACTGCACCATTGTCATCCTCATACTGAACTGCTTGCTTTCTCTGGAAGGACTGCACCCTGAAAACTTGATATATTCTGATAGAATGATTATTGCCAGACTGAGCACTTTCTATTCATTGAACATGAGTTTATATAGGGGATACATGACTCTTCGTATAAGACTTATCACATTCTAGACTTATCACATTCTAGACTATTTGTATTCTAATACCCTCCCGCAGACTCAACCAGGAGATGAGCGAATGTTGAGACTGGAGCGGAAATTGATGAAGACAGCAGTTGGCAAACCCTTGGTGAATATATCAGCATATTGAAGAGACGTTGGAACATGAAGTACTCGGACAGCTCCAAGGGCCACACGCTCCCGAACAAAATGGAGATCGATCTCCACATGCTTGGTCCTTTGGTGATGAACTGGATTTGTGGACAAATACACGGCACTGATATTGTCACAATAGACAAGAGTAGCACGTGTTAAAGGACGACGAAGCTCACTCAGGAGCTGACGAATCCAACATGTCTCAGCCACAGCATTGGCAACACCCCTGTATTCAGCTTCAGCACTAGACCGCGAGACGGTGTGTTGGCGCTTGGAGGACCATGATATAAGATTATCACCAAGAAATACACAATAGCCAGAAGTGGAGCGACGTGTGTCTGGGCAGCCAGCCCAATCGGCATCTGAGTAAACCACTAGCTCATGAGATCGGCTGCGAGAAAGAGCAAGGCCGTAGGCCATAGTGCCTTTGATGTATCGCAAAATGCGTTTGATGAGAGCAAAGTGCGACTCCCTGGGATCATGCATATACAGGCAAACTTGTTGAACGGCATGAGCAATGTCCGGCCGTGTGAGAGTCAAGTATTGTAAGGCACCAGCAAGACTGCGGTATAATGTAGGGTCAGCAACTGGTGGTCCATCTTGGGAGGACAGCTTTGAATGAACCACAAGTGGAGTTTGGCAAGGGTTGCATGATGACATGTTTGCCTTGACCAGGATTTCAGCAGCATATTTAGCTTGAGACAGAAAAAGACCTGTGGGTGACCGTTCAGCAGAAACTCCCAAGAAATAGTGAAGATTGCCTAGATCAGTCATGGCAAATTCCTGCTGAAGGGAGCCAATAATATGTTGAAGAAGATGATGGGATGAAGCTGTCAAAATGATGTCATCCACATACAGTAGAAGATATGCCATATCCGTACCATGAGTATATATGAAAAGTGAAGTATCACATTGAGAAGCCTGAAAACCAATAGAAGTAATGAACGTCTGGAAGCGACTATACCAAGCCCGCGGGGCCTGTTTAAGACCGTATAGAGCCTTGTTGAGCTTGCACACATAATTAGGACGAGAAGGGTCAACAAACCCAGGTGGTTGTTGGCAATAAACAGTCTCGTTGAGAGTACCATGTAAGAATGCATTTTTGACATCCAGTTGATGAATAGGCCAATCACTGGAGACAGCAAGTGATAATACCGTGCGAATTGTTGCAGGCTTGACCACTGGACTGAAGGTTTCATCATAATCAAGGCCGTGTTGTTGAGAGAAGCCGCGCACAACCCAACGAGCCTTGTATCTTGCCAAAGACCCATCAGCATTTAGTTTGTGACGGTATAGCCATTTGCCGGAAACAATATTAGCATGTGGAGGCGGTGGCACAAGGTCCCATGTTTGATTAGCAATGAGGGCACCATATTCCTCCTCCATGGCACGCTTCCAATTCGGATCAGAAAGAGCACCACGATATGTTTTTGGAAGCAAGCTAATATCTTTGGAAGCCGCTGCCAGATTGCAGTAAGCCTGCCCGTCTTGCTGTCGTGGCTGGCTGATGCCAGACTTGCCCCTGGTTTGCATGGCGTGCTGATTGATGGTGGGAGGGACAGGCACAATCGGCGCATTTGAGGAGCGCATAGCAGCAGGGATGACAGTGGAGGTGGTGCTGGGCAGCGCAGGAGATGGCACTAGTGGTGGTTGATCTGCAGGCACTGTTGGTGCTCCAGGAGGTTCCTGTCGGCGTGTGTATACTTGCGTAACCGGAGGTCGATAGTGCAGGCCTCCAGCAGACGTACCGGACTGGTGGCCCAGATCATTGACAGGGCTGTCAGGAGCCAAAGCTTGGCCCTGAAAGACAAGAGGAAGGGGTGCTGCACCTGATCCCTGCCCTTGTCGCGGTTGGCTGGAAGTCGTGCCTTGATGATGTGGAGGTACAGCAGCTGGTTGGGCAGCTGAAGGCACAACTGGACCAGCGCCTGGCGAAGCCATCGGTGGGCCAGCAGAGTTAGAAGGCACTGCTGGAAAGCCGCCGGATATCACCGGATCAACATCTGTATCATCCAAAAAATCATAGGCACTCAATGGTGCCGGTGATTCACGTGTGAAAGGAAATTGTTGCTCATCAAAGACCACGTGACGGGAGGTGATCACTCGATTGGTGGTGAGGTCAAGGCAACGATACCCTTTATGGTTATCAGGAAAGCCAAGAAGAACACATTCTGTAGAGCGTGGTGCAAGTTTATGGGGCATAGTGGCGGAAAGATTGGGGTAACAACGACACCCAAAGACACGGAGGTGAGCGTAGGAGGGTGGTGTACCAAAAAGAGCTTGGTGTGGGGTGCGGTTTTGAAGAGTTTTGGTGGGGTGAAGGTTAAATAAATAAGTAGCAGTGCGAAGTGATTCAGCCCAATATGCCGGTGGCATAGATGCTTGAAACAACAATGTGCGCATGATGTTATTGATGGATCGAATGACACGTTCGGCTTTGCCATTTTGTTGGGATGTGTGAGGGCAAGAAAGACGAAGATGAATACCTTGTTGAAGGAAAAAAGAGCGAGCAGCATTGTTGTCGAATTCACGACCATTGTCGCTTTGAATAAATTGGACACGACAATGGAAATGAGTGAGCACATAGCTATGAAAGTTTCGCAAAGTGTTGAATGTTTCAGATTTCAGTTTAAGTGGGAAAGTCCACAAGTAATGAGTGAAATCATCCAAACACACAAGGTAGTATTTGGAACCGGATATGCTTATAACAGGAGACGTCCACAAGTCACAGTGAATTAATTCAAAAGGTTTAGATGCTCTTGACATAGAAGTAGGAAATGGCAAACGAGTGTGACGACCCAACTGACAGGCATGACACAAAGAGGTGTCATGCTCACTAGGAATTACAGAAATAGAATTATTTATTCGCAAGCGGGAGAGAACTTGGTTGCCGGGATGCCCCAATCGCCGGTGCCAAATGGTCTCCAGGGCAGCGAGCAGGACACGAGGATGTGAAGTGGACGTCGGAAGGAGTGGGTAAAGATCCCCAGAGCTATCACAGCGGTGGAGCACCGTCTTGGTTTGGAGATCCTTCACAGATAAACCAAAAGGATCAAATTCAACTGAACATGAATTATCTGTGGTAAATTTGCGAACGGAAATGAGATTAGCTATGAGTTGAGGTGACACAAGAACATTAGAAAGGTGAAAAGGACGGTGTGAATTTGGAAGTAAGGTGTAGCCAGAACAAGTAATAGGTAGACGGGTGCCATTACCAACAAGTATATTAGAATTGGAGTGAAGAGAGGGGCTGATATTGGAAAGATTACCAGAAGATGAAGAAAGATGAGAGGACGCACCCGAGTCCATATACCAGTTCGCATCGGGCTGCTGTAGAGTCATTGTGTTGAAGACATTTGCCAGAGCAGCCTGATTCCAGGAAGCCGACGGGTCCAGGGTACTGCCAAGACCGTAGGACGGGTAAGCGCTGTACAGGTAACTGGGCGGGGAAGCAGCAGCACCCAGTGGAGCAGCAAGATGTGCCTGTGCAGCACCCAGTGGAGCAGCCGAAAGTGGTGGACGAGGCGCCTGGAACGAGCCAGCGCCTGGGTGGGCACCGAGGATACCTTGGCCCGGCATCGGCCACATTTGGAAGGAGCCGCTCCACGGATTGGACCACGGACGAGGGGCACGCCAAGAGTTGTTTCCCCGTCCTTTCCCCCTGCCACGCCCCCATGGCCGAGACGGGGGACGAGAGGATGAAGGGGCTGGTACAGCAGGGGCAGCAGCGAGGGCCGCCATCGGTGGTGGAGCACGAGGAGGCGCAGATGCACCACGAGGCGCAGTGAAGGCAGTGGTTGAGGTGGACACCGGAAGCTCGGACTCCTCCAAGGCAAGCAGCGACTGGGCCTCAAGAAATGAGGGCAGCGGAGTCTTCGTCTTTAGGATGGAGGCCATACCACGGAGGGGCTCATTGACGCCGCGAAGAAGGGCGAGCAGCAGCGTAGAGTCGTTGACGGGCTGTTCAAGATCAGCGAGCCCATCAGCGAGATCCTTGAGCCGCTGTGCGAATTCAAGCACAGGAAGATCGCCCTGAGTTAGAGCACGAAACTTGGCCTCAAGAGTCATTGCTCGTGAGGCCTTGTTGTCGAGGAAGAGGTTGGCTGCCTTGGTCCAGATGGTATGAGCCGAGGCGCCGTTCTCCATGATCAGCCGCATCACGCGAGGTGATGCCGAGGAGTAGATCAAGGAACGGATGGAGCAATCAACCGCCAACCAGGTAGCATCGGGGTTTTCGGGCGCTGGGGTGCCATCGATGTGGAAGGAGGCGCCAAATTTGCCAACGAGAGTTTGGAAGAGTTCACGCCAAGTTGAGTAATTGGGTGGATCAAGTTCTAGAGGAAAGGGGATATGATTTTTGACATTGATGGTGGCGAGGGCAGAAGCAATGCTTGGGGCGGGAGGTGGGGGAAGAGCAGCAACTATGGCTGCTGCCAGAGCAGCGGCAGCCTGGGTGTCATCATCGGCCATGAGAAGAGGAGCAGAGGCGCACACAGGGAAGAGAAGGTGGAGAGGAAGAGTTAGAGAGAGGGAGAGGATCGGTTTCTAGCTGATACCATGATAGAATGATTATTGCCAGACTGAGCACTTTCTATTCATTGAACATGAGTTTATATAGGGGATACATGACTCTTCGTATAAGACTTATCACATTCTAGACTTATCACATTCTAGACTATTTGTATTCTAATATATTCGAGCAGCAGCTTGGGCAGCATTTCGAACAGCACCTAGTGAATCTCCCATGGATCCAGCTTGAAGACCTTCACCTGCTAATGGTGATGCTCTTCTTTCAGTTACATCTCCAATACCTGGCAGACCGGATATTTCTGGCGCATTGCTCCCCATGCCTTCCTTAAGATCAAGGGTCTGAAGATGACTTGTTAAAGAAGACTCGGCCAAGAAACCAGAGATTCCCTTGTATCCATTAGCTGATGCAAGATCAGCTGGTGTGCTTCCTGTAGGGAAATATGGCGTTGGGTCTGTCAAAGCTCCTGGAGCTGCACCAAGTGCGATAAGTGCGACAACTGTTCGCTCTCTGGACAACAGGTGAAGCAACATCAGTATGCATATAAAATATGTGCACATACAATATCACACTCTGAAACACTTACCTGCCACAAAATGCAGCCCAATGGAGTGCAGTCCATCCATGAGCATCTCTAAAATTTATATTCACACCAGCAGAAACTGTTGGCCTTATCACCCAATCATATCCTAGGGCAGCTGCTAGATGAAGTACACCCTGCCCTTCATCATCTAACACATTGGGGCCTTTGCCACCATCGCTTGCTTTGTGGACAAGCCAGAAATGCAATTTTTCCTTTAAGCGTTTTTCAAAGAACTGATCCTGATTATCATCAGTGGCAGGCTCATTATCACTAGCCAATTTTAGCAACTTGGACCAGGAATCATTGTCTGTCATCAGTGAGCTTATCTTCTTGCTCAAATCAACCATCTCCTTAGTGGGGTTAGATACTGTTGCCTGGTACTCATTGTGTCCCAAAGACAACAGGTCATCAAGACGCATCTGGAGATATGTTTTGTATGTAGCACCATGTGGACTCGGGGCATCCATGTATTGAGTAACACTTGGCCGGAACTCAAACTCACGGATTTCGCTGCAGGCCAACCTGTTGGTGCATGTGACATAAAAAGGAACCCTGCCAGATTTGTGTGACGGGGAATAACATCTGAGAGTCCCATCAGCTGATATCTCTGCTGGAACTTCGACTTCACCAAACATACATGACCACTTGCATCTTTGAATCTCATCAAAATTTAAGAATCTACCAGTAATGAGAACCTGGATGGTATGCAAGATACATCATAAGCAGCTAAAGAAGACTAGATTCAAAGAGTCATTAGGACAAAGCTATTACACTTCCAAGACTTTTGAGCCAAGAACATATGAAAATCTTTAGAAGGCATACCCTAGTCTTGGAGCCCGCATATGTCCAGCTTGGAGAGAAATCAACTATACTAAACAGCTGGTCTTGTGCAAGCACTGGGTCAAGAGTGAATTGATCCAACTGATCACGACTTGATGCTTCAATGATATTATCGGTCTCTTCACTGTTCCAGTACACTCCAGAACTGGACTTAATTTGGGAATCATCTACTTCACCAAGTGCTTTGCTCATCCATCTCGTAAAACTATCACTTTTCTTAAAGCTGTCCTTCAGCATTTCAGAAAGACTAGATGATTGAGTTTTCAAGAGAGGGTAATTAATAGTTTCCTCCAACGATCTATCATCTTGCTGGAAACTGTCCTCTGGAGGAAATGAGCTGATAGCACCAGGAAGCTGAAATCAAGTAATTTCTCAGTTAAGCTACATAAACTATTGGGCTAGCAATGGTAGTATAATGGAGTACTAGTATTGTGAAACCTAATCAAATGCAATTGAGCAGAGTCTGTACAATAACCTACAATATAGACTTGCTGCCATAATAAAGACAAGAAAGTAGTTCTATCCACGAAAAATAAAACCATGAAATCAAATTGTAATGAAACAACATTTCTGTGCCATTCAGAAGATCACTAATGGGGGGAATTGGAACTATTAACTTCCATAAGCAAAGCTTTAATAGGTACTACTTCCTAATTTTCCCTTGTGGAATTAGTTTAGCTTGCATACATTTTTTTGTACTCCATGTATCATTAAACTTTCTATGCCAGTATTGCTGTCTGGAAAATAAGCAGCATGCAGCTGCCTTGTTTATCTGTTACATAACATGTGGTCACTGCCCAACCTTCTACCATTATAAAGTACTGCACTAGGAAATAAAACTCGCAGACATATCTAAGCTTTATACAAGTGAACTTTATATATACTGCCATACAGAAATGTACTTCATGATACCTGACATACTGATTCTTCATCAGTGACTACAACATCTGCATCCTTGATACTCAATCCATTACTATATACTTCATCAAATGTGAAGGATTCAATTCCATGTCCTTCAGAGAAAGGAAATTGTTCTGAGTGAACAGTACTTTGGGGTGGGGACATTTGAAGGACCCCCTGGTCAGGTTTAAGAAGGCCATTCAATGATGATGGATCCAACTGATTACCTGCCCCATTGAATCCAATTCCAAGGCCAGGCTCATTAAGAGCAACTGGTAAGGCATCTTGACAATAAGAATAAATGTCTGTATTAGTCACTGTAGCTGGGAAGCCTTGAAGGTTACCTAAACATTTTGTGTAGCAAAAGAATACAGGTCAATTCAACTTCGATCCATAATGAATAAACTATTTCAAATGCCTTCCAGGAAAAAAAAATGTATAATGCTACTTGCCTAGAGACAGTGCAGGAATGTAGGAGCTCAGAATAGAAGCGCCCATCACAGGTCCACCTCCATTTTCATGCTGCTGCGTCCAAGAGAAAGGGTGGTATCCGGCTCCTCCCGAATAAATATCTGCTGCAGCGAATTTGGCTTTAGATACGCTGTGCATAATTGGAATGTGTATCAGTAAAATATTCCAGTAGACTTTATGCAGAATAGAAGGGATAGCAAACAGTTATACCTGATTCTGTTTCCTCGTATTCTGAGGCTTGTCCGCTAAGAGAGCTTTCACCCTCTGTAGTTTGTGAAGGCAACTGACTTAAAGGGCTATCCATACGAGCAGCTTGAAGCATATCATCATGTCCTCTAATACGAGAAGTTGATTTGCCACCCTGATTGTGATATCCAAATATGAGAGGGGGGATTGGAAATTTTTAAGCAGGTAATTCAAGAAGAAAAGCTTTTGCTCCCAAAAGATAGGAAATGACGATGCAAGTTCAGAGTTTGAACCAAGTTGACAACAAAACATAAGTAGCCAAAGTAAAAAAATGCAAACAGAAATATATATAAAAAAACTGGCTACTTGAACCATTGCAAAGATAGAGGTGCCTCATAGCGTGTTTCCATGTTTGAGACAAATGAATGTATTCAGATGGTAGTCGTCCAACAGAGTTGTATATCACATGATGCCTACAGCCTACTAGGACTAGTACAATAACTGAAAATATGAAGTTCCAATTATTATATAATAACTGAAACATAAAGTTCCAATTATTATTTTACATTTATGTTTTGTTAATTGATTGATTCATTGCATAAGAACTGATGCAAACTAATGATAGCGCCAGAGCATTTCCGTATAACCTGTGTATAAGTTTAATAACTGGTTTAGAATAAAAGTCGAGCATATTTAGCTTAATTACTTGTTTAACTGCTCCAAATAGCATTGAACTGAGGTGCTACTGCAAGTGTATAACAAAACAGAAGCCCACAATACTTGCTAGACCTGAACTTGAACAGAATTCTCAGAACATGAAATGAAACAAATTGTTTACAACATATTGGCTACATTATACTAAGGATAAGCTATGAGAAAACCCATGTGATTACTATCACAACAGATAATAGATAAAAACCTGATGTAAAGAAAAAAAACGCATTCAACATAAAATTTTCTACAATGCAGCATATAGGATGATGAAATCCAATTGTCATAAAGTACAATGGACAAGTAGCTAAATACATATCAACCAGAGTAGGATTAGCAATAACCTTGACTTCGAGATAATGTACAAGTACAATGTGCATAAAATCCCTGCAAAAAAGTAGAATCAGTTGTAAGTTCCATGCGTGCATGCAGACTCAATAGAAGACGCATGAGCCATGAGTTGTCAGCATGCCTTAGGTAACATAATCTAAGTTGCAATACTAGAAAAGTAACAAAGAAGAACACTTACTCCTCCAACATCCAATAACTCCTCCTCTGAAAGTTTTCTTTTCCTTCCCCATGAGCATAGTAGCAGTGAAGCACATCAACACTTCCAGACTAGATCAGTAAAGAATTGTCAGTTTTGTTGCCCTAATGGCTATAATCACTTAACAACATACACTATGCTGTAATTGTACATAGGAAAACTTTGCACTATTCAAATTTGACGTACTTTTAATCTTTCATGAGCTTCTTTGACAGTTTTTCCATCCCTTTTCTTCCTCCAATTATGGCCGTCCTTCCGGAAATATCTCAATACTTTCCGATCAAACAAGAAAAGTGAACCACCTAAAGCCAGCGATAAAAGAAAATATTAGCAAGATAAACAGAAACATCAAAAAGAAATAGCACCTTTTGGAGGAACAACTATAAAACAGAAACAGTGTTCAGCAGAAAATGAGTGTCATACTTGGAGGTCTATTTGGTGGTTCTGGGGAAATACGAAAATTTCTGTAGTTCTTAAGTATTTCACATATCTCAGCGGGTCGTAGCCATCGGTGTTGTGCTTCTTTCAATATCTGCTCAACATCTGTTCCAATTTCATGAAAGCAAGGGTTAGATAATTGAATATAATGCCGTGGTTAAAATGGATTCATAGGAAGGTGGTCTTAAAATATTTATATTAGATCGAAGTAATAAATTTTAATCAGCCTTTACAAAATAGAGTTGCCTTGTTAGCCCCTAGATATCCGGCATGGGTGAGTCGACCACTCATCATCGTTGCCGACCACGCACTGTCGTTGTCGACCACACACTATGGCTAGAGGTAGAAGAAGGGAGGGAGAAGAGAGCGCGCGCACACACAGCACAAGCACCAGCGTTGGCCGGAGCTCTACAGAGGAGATGGCAAAACTGAACTCGCTCTCCGCCTCCGTGCGCGCCTTGAACTTCTTGATCGCCTCCGCCACCTCGTCCTTGCTCGTCAGGAGTTGCAGCCACATATAGCGACTGCAATCATCTACGAGCAGGAGGAAGTACCGCCGACCACCGTTTGTGGCTGGCGTGATTGCCCCGCAGAGATCGCCGTGGACGAGCTCGAGAGCGTCCACCGCGCGATACTTGACCGCCTTTGGGAACGACAGCCTCCTCTGCTTCCCGGCCAGGCAGCTGTCACACAGCTCGCCTCCGTGCTTGATGTAGGGCAGCCCTCGGACCATCTTCTCCAGCCGACCGAGCGCGTCGAAGCTGAGATGGCCGAACCGGGCATGCCACAGCCACGGCTCCTCGGTGTGCCGTGCTACCAGGCACACCGGTTGCTCCACCTTCAAGTCGAGCAGGTACAGCCGGTTCCAGGACCTCTTCACCTTGGCAAGAAGACGCTGCTCCCGGTCCCTGATCCTGAGGACGCCGTCCTTGATCAGTACCTCACTACCGCGCTCATCTAGCTGGCCAATGCTGATGATGCTTGAACGCAGCTGCAGAATGTAATATACATCCGTTAGCGCGCGGTACTCGCCGTTCTGGCACCTGAAGATGATGGTGCCGCGCCCTCGGATCGCCACCCGTGAGCCGTCACCGAACTTCACCGTGCCGGTCACGTCGCCGTCGAACTCGGAGAAGGCTTCCTTGGAGCCCATCATGTGGTTGCTGGCGTCGGAGTCCAGGTACCACCGCTGCTCCTATCCGCCACCCACACGTCCGAGGTGGACTTGGGCGCGCGGTTCGTCGAGGTAGACAGCTTTCAGAGCCTTCCTAGGCCCTTTCACCGCCGTTACCTCTCCCTTCTCCTTGGCCTCAACGTCGTGCAGTGCACAGAACGTCGCCATCAGGAGAGTGGCCTCATCATCATTATCAGCCTACGCCAGATGAGCCTCAGCCTTCTTCTCCTGCTTGCGATTTGGGCACTCCTTTGCCCAATGGCCCGTCTTTCCGCAGCGCCGGCAGGCGTTAGGGTCGACTTTCTTCTTCTTCTCCGAAGAAGACTTGCCGCGGCGCTTGCCATCGCCACCACGGCTGGAGGAGGCTTCCCCGGGGATCCTCCGAGCAGCCCACTCCTCTTCTGTCAGCAGCAGCTTGCCGCTGTCCTTCGTTGTTGTGGCCTGCTCCATGCGCTCGTCCACCGCCCGCAGACGGCCTGTCACATCCTCAATGGTGAGGGTGGACAAGTCCAGCATCGTCTCTATAGAGAGAGCAATCTAGATGTACTTCGCCAGCACAGAGTGGAGGTACTTGGAGACCGCCTCTTCTTCGTCGATGGTGAAGCCGTGGCTCCTCAGCTTGCTGATGAGCGTCTGCAGACGGAGGGAGAAATCCTCCACCACTTCACCATCCTTGAACTTGAGGTTGGCGTACTCCTGCTTCAGAAGCTGGGTCACCGCCTTCTTTGTGCGGTCGGACCCGACGCGCATCACCGCAATGGCCTCCCACGCCTCCTTAGTAGAGCTCTTCGCCCCCAACGGCTCCCTGTACTCCGTTGGCATAGCAGCGAGGATAGCCTCCAACGCTGACATGTCGTCTTCTTCGTTGTCGGTGCCCTTGTCAATAGCATTCCAGAGTCGTCGGACTCTGAGCTTGACCTTCATGGTCACCGACCACTCGCCATAGTTGGTGCGAGTCAGCGTCGGCCAACTGGTGCCGTTGACCTCCCGCACTGTGCGCACAACGACCTCCTATCGTGGCTGGACAGCCACAGCAGCACCGCTGCTGTCTCCCATCTCCAAACCGTCTGTCATCGCCAGCGGTTAGTCCGGCAACGGCGCTAGTACGGCTCCGATACCACTTGTTAGCCTCTAGATCTCTGGCACGGGTGAGTCAACCACTCACCACCGTTGCCGACCACGCACTGTCGTTGCCGACCACACACTATGGCTAGAGGTAGAAGAAGGGAGGGAGAACAGAGCGCACACACACAGCACAAGCACCAGCGTTGGCCATCTCCTCTGCAGAGTTTCGGCCAACGCTGGTGCTTGTGCTGTGTGTGTGCGCGCTCTGTTCTCCCTCCTTTCTTCTACCCCTAGCCATAGTGTGTAATCGGCAACGGTGGTGAGTGGTCGACTCACCCGTGCCGGAGATCTAGGGGCTAACATGCTTGACCATTTTACTCACGTGTACAATAAAACTTAATATTGGAGTCCCTTTTGTAAGTAAATCAACTGGATTTCATTGGAAGTGAAACCCTTAGGACCAAGATGTATCTACAGAACATAACTTCAAGAGTGGAGGAGGACACGGAAACAGTTCATCATACCTCGGTTTGGAGCCTCAAAGTCTCTCCTAAGTGTACTTCACTACTTATTACCCGACAACTCAAAAATCGTTAAACTTCTGAAACTATGTGACCCTCTAAAAAAATAAAAAAAGAGGGTCCCATACATAATCTATCATGTGATATCCCCGACGCATGCACACCTAATAACAGATCTTAAGTCTTATAACCTAACCAGGAGACAAAAGTCAGCTTCATCAGACCTCTGTTCATGCTACAACAGTCACTTGAAGTCTTGAACACGAGATTCTTACAGAGAAATCCTCTTGTCAAGCTCTTCAAAAGTCCCAGGTTGGCAACCCGATTCCTGGTATTACATGCTAATAACTCCGATCTAAACCCAAGCACGGATCAGGTACATCACAGGTCCCACAAAAGCAGGGTACTGAAATTCCGACTTCAGAACACTGAAGTTCCTCACATAAAGTCCCCCACTCTCCCACAAGGCTTTGCCATAGCTGCCAAGGCTCCAGGTAATTCCACCCTGAGAACACTGTGGACGCAGGACCTGAACGAAATACCCCCACTTCCGCATAATGGGCTCCATACTCAGTCACCAGACCTCCAAATCCACATCAATTTACTCCAGAGACAAGGTGTCTCCTCGCGAATACCAAGTTTGCACCAATCGCACATGCCCATCGTCACCAACCCACGCGCAGGATTACGAAACCAAACCACGGATCCCAGCGACGAAACCACTCTCGCCACCGCCCAAGCGACAAAATCAAACGCTCCAGAACGAGACTGCAGCGAGACAAATGAAAAGAAGGACCCGACGTGTTGACCGCAACCTAACCGCCAACTCCAACCCCTGGTCAGGTGGATCAGGAGTTGAGGGCGAACCAGACGCCTGAGAGAGGAGAAGGCGGGTCGTTCAGTGCGCTCACCTAGCTGCGGTGCGATCGCGTGGCGCCGCGCCTCCGCCATCGCCCGAACCCCACCGCCGCGCGCAACAAAGCAGAACCAGGCACCAGGCGCCGCCGCGGCGCGGAGTCAAGCCACCAAGCGCAAGCCCCTCTGGGCCTAGTGGTTGCCGTTCCGATGGCGATCGCCTCGTGATTCGCTCTCCCGGATTTCTCGCAGGGTTTTGTGGAGGATTCGGGAGGTGTTGGGGGCCTGTGACTGGCGCCTCTCCTCTTCCTGGCGACGGAATTTGGTGGTGAGGCGCGAGGAGAGAGAGGAAAGAACTGGACAAGCCAGCCGTCGACGAGGTGGCGTGACGAGTCAGAGGGCGAGCGAGAGCTCAGGCGCTCAGCATCAGCAGGGGTGTTTTGGTGTGGATGAGGTCGAAATGTCCGTTTTGCCCCGGCGTTCATGGTGGATGGTCCGTTGGAGCTGGGGCCATCGTGGGAATGGGGCTTGGCATTTTCCGGGCTCCGGAGCGGTTGGTGAGTGCGGCCGCGGGCGGGCGGGCGGTTGGTGGTCGCGCCAAGCGTAGAGGCCACACTAGCCGTGCGAGAGCCTTCCCGTGCCCGGCGCTTGAATATGCGGGGGCCGCCTCGTGTCACGTTTCTTGGGTGAATGAATTATGAATGTGTCAGCGCACGTGTCGCTCTCGCCGAGGAGCCCAACGTGAAACACGAAATATTGCGTGCAAGGCTGCAGTCAAAACCAGTGAGCCAGGGGTGCGTTTAGTTGCCCAAACTTTGCACATCAAAAAAGCACCGTGCACTGCAGCGGTACTGTAGCATTTCGTTTGCATTTGGTAATAATTGTCCAACCGTTGACTAATTAGGCTTAAAACGTTTGTCTCGCAAAGTACAACCAAACTATGTAATTAATTATTTTTTTACCTACATTTAATACTCCATGCATGTGTCCAAAGATTTGATATGATGTGATGTGATGGAGAATCTTGCACTGTGCAAATTTTGAAGGTGCAAAGTAAGAGCCAGTTATCGAACAATTAGCATAACCATGAGTTGCTATTTCCAATTATAGTTGTACTCCAATCTCTGTACAGAAGAAGGTCCGAACAGAGCTTGGTCTGAACTCTACCCCCTGAGCTCCGAACAAGATTTCTTGCGCTAGTTTCACAGCTTTGGGACTGAAATGATTGGATACTATCGTGGATTATTACCACTGACTAATTTAATATGAGAGAAAAATACTATTCTAGCTAGAAATTTACGATCTAACAAACAGGGCTAAGACAAGCTAAATTGAAAAGCATAGCTCTTTCGATTCGAACGTGTCCAAGAAATCCGACAACGATCTTGAGGTGATCCCGTGGTTCAGTCCGTCCGGCGCATTTGGCGGGTAACGGGGAAGGCCAGGCCATCAGCTGCAGCGTGCAGTCGTTACCTGTCGCCGTCACGCCGCCGTCCTATTCACGTTTTGTTATGCTTTTCCAGTGGCAGTAGTACTGAGCACGCTTTACAAGCCGGCACTCGAGGCTCGACAGGTAGTAGAGTCTTCGGCTACATTCCAACCATGCCACGCTCTAATCCACCATCGTCTTAGCCTCTCGCTTTTCCTCTTCTCATCAGGCCGTCAGAGTCGCGCGTAAATACGAAAGCCAAGTCCATGTCCAGCTGGCCACAGTGTTTCTCCTGCTGTGAATTGGGCTTTCGATCTCGAGGTATCTAGATTAGCATAGCAGGCAGATGTAATGCGAACTTGCTCGCCCCCTGGCGTTCAGAGACTGGACTTGGTACTTGGTAGGAGCATCGGATGCATCCAGCGGATTCTCACGACTTGCAGGCTCCAGCCCAGTTTGATGCATGGTTGATGTAATCGGTGTGTCCGGATAACTGATCCAAACACCTAATACGTGCGATAACTGATAAATCCGTGGTTCAGTCGATCTCGCGCTCACAATTGAACATCGCTTGGACCAAACCTTCAAGACAGTAAAGATGCCTTCAATAAAGAAATGGCCTTAACTTTGTTAAGAGTAAAGGAGAGTCGTTCTGAAGATTTCTGCACATGGATCCAAAACTGGTTGTAATTCTGAGAATAGATACCATCTTTTTTATTTCCTTTTCTGTACCTTTATTTCGTTTGTAAGTTTGTTGCTTCTTGTATTTAATAAAATTTCTGCTGTAGGGGCTTCGGCCCCTCCAGAGTCTTCCAAAAAAAACATCGCTTGCAGTTCAGCAGGTCCCGCTTCTCTTCGTCTTGAAAATTTGTGCAAGGAAACCCATCTAAAGGTAACAATCATTGTATTCCTAAAAAAAACAATAGGTAGAAACCATGGTGCAGTAGGCGTAGTAGTGCAACAGACAGTGACTTTGCACCTAATTACCTCATCCTTCCAGCCTCCAACATGCCTTTGTTAATTAGCAACAGTACTTCTGAGCCCCATGACGCGGACCTACGCTACGCATCTTCTTGATCGCCACCCGGAATGTGCCGACCACAACCTGTTCGCTTCTCTTGTTATCCGTCTTTTTTAGCTTGTTTTTTTAATCAGAACGATATTTTTCTCTCCCAACAAATCAGTCAGAACAGTGTTTTCGCTTTAGTTTTTTGAGCGAAGCTAACGAGGTCCACGTGTCGTCGGAAGCCGACCTTGGCCAGGAACATGTGTGCGTTGCGTTGTGAACATTCCTGAATCTGACTATAGCAGGGTTACAGACAAGAGACAACCTGGCTATGCACTATGCAGTCACTCTCGCTCACAGTGCTCGCTCCGAGGTTCCCGTAGGACTGACTATGCCCCTGTTTGGAAATTGGAACTGCATACTTAAGGGCTCTTTCTGCTACTTTTTAAACTTTTATTGAGACATTAGTAATCTCAAACGCATAGCTTCTCATGGGCCTTTTTTTAGATAGGCTTCTGGAAAAAGGACTGGGAATGAGAGAGGGGGCTGCTTCTCGCGGCTTATTTTTCTCACCCGTGCCTCTCTCCTCTCGGTCCGCCCTAAGCCACTGCAAAGCGTGGTTGTGTGCGGGCTGCCCGCCCCGCTTGCATCCCTAATTCCCTAGCACGCCCAACCGTGCAGATAGTATCCGACGTGCACAGGTCAAGATCACGGAACTGTGCGTCAACGCACAATGCATGACTACACAATCACAATCCTGTTTATGAATGATGAATAACCATAATTGCACATCTAACACCTGTATGTCTGTATCTCAACTGTGGATCATAAAGTCATGTGACCACAGGGAGACCGGTCGAAGTATGGCAGTATTAGACAGGGTCACAACGAGAATCTCCCAAATGTCGCTCTGGTTTGCTGTCAATGTGTCAAATACATCAACGATAAAGTATGAGAATCTCCCAAATGTCGCTCTGGTTTGCTGTCAATGTGTCAAATACATCAACGATAACGTATGGAAATTTTGTCAACAGAAATTGAGCAAGGCCGAGATGTTTTCGCGGGGGCAGAGTCCATGAGAACAATCTTCTATTAAGCCACTGAATCAGGTCTTGAATAGAACCTCGTGTACAATTTGGTCAACTAGTTGCAAAGCTTCAGTTGAACAATAACCTGAAGCTACCCTCACAGCATCTGGAGCTTTCATCAAGCAAGCCTGTGAGAAAACTTGATAAGTTACTGGTTTTCCCCCGGCAATTTTATCAAGGTACATGATCACCATTTGAACTTGCTTCGTAGGCTCACCAATTAATTTGTATTCACTCCACTTTCAGGACTATCTTCATTAACTCATAAACAAAATAGCTGATCGATGCCGATGGTAGAACCTGAACAAAAGTAGAAAGAAAACCAGAAACTTAAGGCAATTTGAAACAGACTAGCATACAATGATCGCAATGAATAGTACAATCAAAATGATGCATGCAGGTCTCTAAGTTCGTGCAGTCTGTCTCTTTCAGCAAACCAGCATCATTGCAGAGATATGTCAAGAACCTTGTCACTTTCATTAAATATGTTTTCTTTATTGCTAGTTTGATGCATTAAAAATGAAATAGGTACCCTCAACATACCTTGTTATACAGCATATTAGGATTCGAAAAGGTCACACTTCATGAATTTTGACCAACAATTAGTCTAAGTATATGCACGCATACTGTTTACTGCTTAGTATACTGAAGTTATACAAACAGATTCGTATTTAGCTGATGTTTTACTACGACCTTGAGCTTGAAGCAATCGATGATATACTTCAAGTGAAAATTTGTAGTCTAGAGTATACCTCTGAAGAGGCCTTAAAATGCTAGGTGCCTTATAAAAAAAATGCAGTACAATAACAAATATGGCCCTACATATGTGGAGATAGATTCTCTGCTGAAAGAATACATACCTGTAACAAGCTGGGGATCAGACCGGCATATAGTGCTGGTACCCCACCTTGATCAACAATCTTAAGACATGTTGCAAATGCATTCATTCTGGTTGCTTTTACTTGCATCTGTAGCTGCCTACGGACCACTTCAAACGGGTATGTAGCTGCTTCAGCACAGCAACCAGCAATGGCCCCATAGAGTAAGGTCCTCACAGTACCTAATTCAAGTTGATCCAATGCATTTATCTCTTGTTTTTGTTGCTTCATCATTGATACCCTTTTCTTTCCTTCAGGAGAATGCAGATATGCCATCTTCAGTATGTCATACATTCCATAGAATACAGCGCCAGAGGGTGCCATACTGATAAGAGAAGGCACTAATCCCTTATACAGCGAGAAGAATCCTTCAGTTTGGATCATGTGGCGGGCAACACCAATGACCCCACCTAAAGCTTCACCACCAGGAGCTACCATCCTTGTCCTGATCTGAAACCAACAGCTAAATAGTCAGTGAAAAGATGGCAACAAAGTAAAAGATTAAGAAAATCTGCGGTACAAAATCTTTAAAGAAACCTACTGTATCCATAGGTATGCACATAATCGTTGCTGTAACACCAGCGAAAGCACCAGCAATAAATCTCTCAAAGTTCGTAGTTTCTTCGTTACCAGACCATTTGAGCAGTTGCTTTCTGTAACTGTCATATGCATAGAAGTTGACTGCCTTGAATGGAGCAGTGCGGAGGATGTTGACAAAGTTCCCTTTCCAAAAGCCTTTTAACCCTTGTGTTGTTGCAATAGCATGCATAAGCTCAAATAGATTCCTCTGCTCACCACGAACTATATACTCCAACTTTAGCCTCTCAAGAGGAGCAACAACTGTTCTGCATGAAATATAAAAGTTATGAAATAAATTCCAGTACTCTCTTCCTAATAAAAAGAACAATAACTAGGAAAGCAAGACCTATACATCTGGAGTAAGTAGACTCACTTTGTGTAGTAATCATGGAAGTGGGCTGGATCATACAGCTTATCTAATTGCCAGTAACCAACTGCACATGGGACCAGCTAGGAGAAGTTCTTAGCATGTTTTTTGTTTGTTTGTTTGTTTTGGTTGCTTCTTCTAAGATTTACAAGACCATAGCATACAAAGATCATCATAAATACACAATCAGCTGAAATAGAACAGTGAACATGCCAACTATGGCTAGAAATAAGAATGTCAGTGGATGGTCCACTTCGAGGAACCGGCAAATCACTGGGTATTCTTGAACTTGTCACTTATCATCCATTTACCTCCTCAAGCTAAGATAATTACCCAGAGGTCATGGATATACTGCGGATCTTCTAAATCTAGAGGTAGCAATAGACATCAACCATGAGACAAGGATATACAACATCTGATTTCTCAAGCAGCGACAATAGTGAAAGGATTAAGAAAAAAGAGGAAACGTTCAAATATGTCAAAACAGAACAAACCAATCACATCTCAAAGCAACCAAATTGATGAAACAAAAACCAGCTCCCTTCTTTCAAGGTTGAACATCAAAATCTCACAATCAACCAGCTCTACAGTGAATTACTATCTGAAATAGCACACAAACTTAAAACTACTAAAAGCACAAGTGTCAGCTGGGATCCATAACCTCCTGTGTGTGGTCAAGACTCAAGAGTACCGCTCTCAATTCCTATTAACCTACGCAAGTTCTATTTTCCTATTTCTAGGCTCGTGGGTCCATTTGGGCTCTAATTTTATGAACCAGTTTCTCCATGAGATGGAAAAGGAGCTTGGCCAACTCTAACTTCTAACTTGCATACACATCCCAGATGAAGCATCTGCCATACTGCCATACACAGCTTAAGTTACTTGACCTTCAGCTTAACTACTGAAATACTTCACCTAACCTGTTTCACAAAAGCTCATGCTGTTCAAATACTAATTAAGTGGAATACTAACTATTTGTAGAAGCCAATTTTACTGAATCACATCTCAAGGTCAACATACCCGATGCCTCATAGAGCCCGAGAAGTAGAAACTAGCAAACAATATTAATTCTTCAACATTTCAATCAAAAGCAACAGCTACTGCTCAATGTCAAAAGAGAAAAGACATCCATTTTCACTACATAAACAATCATGCAAAGTTGCTAACTCGCATATGCAAATCTGGATCATAGACTACAACAAACTATCTAGTCTAGATTAAATCCAAAAAACATCTAAACACACCGATCATATAGTTCCCCAAGAGTTCAACTGCAACCCACACTAACTTGAGACAAGAGAATAAACTAAACAAACACTCTTGCTAGTATTTTACTAAGTACCAAATACTGGATCCATAAAGTTTAATTCATTTGAACAGCAGAACAGATTATCAACAACATCTAGAAACAATTCGAGGCCAGTACTTATTTGGTAAAAGGATTTTAAGTTTTCAATTCAATTTAACTGCATGAGTATCAATCCCCCAACAACGTAAAAATAAGTAAATCTAAACACAATGTAGTGGGCTATTAGTCTTATGAAAGTGAACCACAGACAATGGGGGCAATACCTCGAGACCATGGCAGCAACGGCTCCAGCCCAGAGATGCTTGGTCATGTTCATCGCGCCAGCTCCAGCACGATCGTCCTTCTCCTTCTCCTGCAGGAGAATCACTCCCTCCGCCTCCGACTCCACTTCCACCGCCCTCTTCCCCGCGACGAGCGCGTCCGACTCCTCCGCCCCGGCCTTCTCCTCTGCGCTGGCGAGCAACCCCACCGGAGCCGGCACGAACCCCCTGCCCCCCTTCACCGACATCGTCAGCGACAGGAACCCCGGCGGCTGCGCGCCCTGGCGGCGCCGGTGCCGGGGCCCGAACGACAGGGAGCATCCGGGCATGGCCGCGAGGAGCGCGCCGTGCGCCGCCGCGTCGGCGCCGTCGAGGAACAGCCCCGCCGCCACCACCCCCTCGCCGGCCGCGGGAGGCAGCCACATCTCGAGCCACGGCATCGCGGCAGACCGGGCGGGACTGCGCAGGACAGGACCCTTCACGCGCCGTGCCTGTAACCTTCTTCCCCTCGTCCCGCCGCCGCTAGGGTTCGCGGGGCGGGTCGATGCATCGGTTTTATCGACGGGGAAGAGGGGAGGGGAAGCTGAATCCAACCGAGCGGAATGGGATATATAGGGCGAGCTGCCTCGATTCGATGCGGATGCGAGGGGGGGACGGCCGGACGGGGAGTGGCGGCTGCTGGGCGAGCAAGTAGATGGGCGGGAGAGTATGGTGTTGTCGGATTGATTCTTCTCTTGTTCTTGCGATGCGCGAGCGATTTGTTGGCGGTTGGGGGGGCTTTGATCTTGCCGCCCTAGACTGTACCCTTGGGGCTGGAAAGGCCGGCCAACGAACAGCGAACGAGGAGGTTGCTCGATGTGGAGTTGTATTTTATTTTTTTATCTTTTAGATTAGAGAAGGTGAGTTTTTTAAAGATTTTTTCGTTCTTTCAGCATGTAGAGAAGGTGAGTTTTTTAAAGATTTTTTTCGTTCTTTCAGCATGTTCGCTGGTTGGTTTCTAGGCTGATAAATCTGACTGATACTGATTTATTGTGAGAGAAAAATACTATTAACTGACTGATAAGACTATTTAGCTTTTGTCCTCTCATTTGAGTGGAGAGCAGCAGGAGGCCGGTATTTTGTAGGAGTGTAGAAGTGTATCGAAATCTTTGTCTAATAAAGGAAAGTGAATAGAAACGGAGAAACTCGTAGTATAATAATACTTGAAGATTTCTATTGTAGTGTGCTGATAGATAACTCTTCATGTTAAAGAGAATTTTAATCTTTCCGTCTTTCGATGAGTCGAACAATCTTAAATTAACTAGATTTATTAAAATTATTATTAGAATTTATATCTTTAAATATATCTATTGTTAAAAAAATATTTTATAATTAATTTAGTACATGTCGTAAGTATTATTTCTACTAGTAGATTTATATAGTTAATCAGACCAAGAATTATTGACTCTTTGGAAAGTGAGACTTACATTCTCTTTTGGGATTGAAGAAGTTGAATTGTAGCCACAAACGGAATTAGGGTGACGATTAACGAAGGCATCCAAGAAAATAATATACTGAACCCTGATGGTTCTAAATTACGTATTACATTAATGTAAGAAGTTACGACCAACAATTCATGAATCTGAAGATCCAATCAACCTCTGATTTGCATCATCGCTTGTTCGATGTGCCGTACTGTTAACAGCTTCTCATGTCTCAGAATCGTGCAGGCTCTGCTCGGTCGGTCGTACGAGAAAGGGAAACCCCAGGGCAAAATGGTCTCATTCGTTTCGCTGAAAAAACAAGTTAAAATATTATTTAAGTTAATTTGTTGTGAGAGAAAAATATTATTTCGACTAAAAAAACTAAAAAAATAGATTAGAAGAGAAACTGAAAAAGACGTTAATAATTCTGGCGTCTCGGCGCCAAGCAACACAAGCCTGCCGAGAAGCGAGAATCCCAAGCGTCTCCAACACTACTGGCTAGTCGACGTGGTGCTCCCACTATCCACGTGCCGCTGATTCTGTGTTGGCTTGGTGGGCTTCTGTGCCGGGTGGGTCAGATTTTTCAGTCCCAGTCCCAGGTCCTTCGTTTTGTTCTTGTTTTCTCCACTGCATCAAGCACTATGTGGATCAAGTGCGTATAACAAAAATAAACAGGCTGTGTCACTGTCGATTGTGATTTGTGAAGACAATATTAGCATATAAGACTATATATAACTATACAAGAGTACAAAGATTATCATCGATTCCTCCACTGGTTCCGATAGGAACAATGCTGCTGCCAAGCGCACCTAGCTTGCATCGCAGATCACACAGTGGTTCAAACCCGAGTAACATTGTTTTTAGGAATTTGCAGTACCATGTGTATGACTCCTACAGTCCTAGTACGCTTTGTGTGTCTTATCTTCTGGAGATGTGACAGGGTTATCCACTGTGAGCTTTAGCGACAAGCAGATAAATTTGAAATGATGTTGTATACTTGTATTAGCAGTTGCTTGATCACCAAGAGGTGGAACTGAAATGCAAATGTAAAACTGCGCTCTTCTTTTGGACTTACCATCTTCTCGTCCGAGGAAAAAATAGAGAACTTGCACGGTCCTAGCCCAATGCCCATTGAGATGGAGGATCATCCATATCTCTAGTTGAACTTGTAGGACCCAGGCGGCGTTCCTCTGTTTTGCCTCAACCACTCTGTTCTTGGCCTATGTTATTATCGCATCAAGTTTGGGTTTTCACCGAAGGATGAGGTTTCTTTTGGATCATGGAGCGAGAGTATATATGGTGCTGATGAGATTATGGCCACAATCTACCATGTTTATACTCTCAAGTCAATTTATGTGGAGTACGGGCAGATTCGTACTCCTTTGTCCAAAACAGAAAATTGGGATTTTTTTTTAGTGCAAAGGTGATCGCTTTCTATAATCTGTAACAAGTTTGTTGCCTATTTGGAACACATGAATCATATAGGAATTTCACAGGAATTTATTCAATCCCACAAGAAAAACGTGAACATGAAATTTTTCCTAGTTTTCAAACAAACCCTTGATATTGTTTCGTGTTTGATTGAGTACAGGTGAACCCAACAGTGGGGCAGGCCGGGCTCGAGCACTCCTACCGCCTCCCGCGCAATGGAGTTCCTCTATTTTTGCATGTATTTTCCCACATTGATAGTGTTTGGACCGTATATTCACCAAATCTTCTCGTTGTTATACATATTGAGCAGTTTACAAATTCTTAGACCGAGCAGTTTACAAGTTCTTAGACCAATTTGTATACACCTACCATGTTGTCTTCGTATGATGGGTGCACTTCGTATGATGGGTGCAATTTACTCTATATTCTTTGCTGTTGATATGTTGGTTCTGTGACATGAAGAGGGAGAAAACAGGATAAGGAAATGAGATGCGCAACGGCATGTGTCATCTTTTAGCATAGCAACCCTTTCGGTTCGTTTAGCATAGCAACCCTTTCGCTTCCTCCTCCGGCTGCTATTTTTATACTCCATTTGATACTTTACTTGCACTCTCTTTTCAACTCAATTTAATCTAGAGTTTGGATGGAATCAGATAGAGAAAAATACAGTCAGTAGCGTCAATGATATATCCAAGGTATCAGTTCTTTGATTCAAAAGGTGTGTAGTCAATTCAGTGAACACAGTTTGTATTTATCAGATTATTGAATGTTCAGGATGGACACACTCACTCTACAACATCTAGGTATCGAATATAACAATGAACAGCTAAAAATTTAATGGCATCGAGTGATACAAATTAAGATACAAACATCCGGTGAGATCTTGTGTACACAGTAGCACCGGGAACAAAACTTCATGATTCTCAAGCCTGTTCGCTTGCTCGTAAACGGTCGTAAATTTCCAGCCGGGAACAGTGTTTTTCTCTCACACCAAACCAGCCAGCAGTAAATAATCCACGATCGTTTACGGCCTCCTGAACAGGCCTTGATCAAGAGACAAGAGCTTCAACAGATTCAAACGGAGATCCAAGCTACTTACTTGCCAGTGGATGGGTACTCACACCGTCCTCTACCGGTGGGGTGGTGGTTGCAGCAGCATCGTTGGTCTCTAGCCCAGGTCCATCGGCTGAGAGCCCGTTATCAGTTACTGCTGTCCCAGTGCTCTCAACAGACTGCTTTCTTTCAATGCTTCCTGACTGCCTTCGTTCCATGCCTCCTGACTGCCTTCTTTCGATGCTGGAACTGTTAGATCTTGCAGGCACGGTCAATAGCTGACGGAGAGCATCAAATGTGCCCTGACACTCAGAGATCAATGTTGCCCCATTCGGGTAGCATCGGCCAAAACATGCAGTGCAATAAGGGTATGCAACCTGATATGGAAAACCAAGTTGTGAACTCTCCCTACGTCTAAAGACAAATGTTTACTGTTTACAAATTCAGGCTTTATGGGTAAGACTGAGCCATTCAGTTTTTTTTTTCATTCATGTGTGTTGTAACAAGTTATGTTCTATTATCAGATTCAACTATCATGGAAACTAAACAAACCTCGATAAATGCCTCGCAGAGTGAAAGGAAAAGAGCAGACTCGTTCCCCCGAAGCATCCGCATGGCTTTGTATCTAACTAGGGAGTCAGAGACTGCATGTAGTCCCTTAAACACCTCCTGAGCAAGGACGACTTTCAAGCTCAACGGTGCGCACGGTCTTAGCTCATTCATTGCTGCTGAAACACCTACAGACAAGAGTTCCAAAACATGACGCTAGACACACCAGTTAACCACAAGATATGCTCGAGTAGAGTGGCAGAAGAGAAATATTAAGAGTGATGTAGTACAACTTACCGTTAACAAACACTGCAAGAGGTGGATGCTCCATTAAAACAGAAGGTGGAGTCACATCATCAGAAGTATCATCAACAACTCCATTTGCTACAAAGCCAACAGATGGCATCGGAACCCAACGATGTGAATCCAAAACAACCTAGCATGGTCAAAGGTACTACAGTAATAGTAAGATGGTACTCCAATAAGTAATAGAGTTGTAAGACGCAGAATCCAAAGAATTAGAAAGTTGGTTCAAAAGCTCAAACAGCACAGTAACGTGAATTCAGTTTAAAGTTGATCTCAATATTTCAACATGCATAATGGTTGCAAAACACTGCTTTACCTGAAAATTTTCAACCGCCGTACTCATATGCTTTGAGAATAAGTTTAGAACCGCACTGTGAAATGCAGATAACAGCATCAATAATAAAGCCCCTTTAGAGTCACTAATAAAATTCTATAATTCAAACACCAATTACTTCTCAAAGATTGGTGGAAGGAGGCCACGGAAATCCAATCCAACTAAGCCAAGACCCATTGCACAATACTGCAACATGAAAGTGTATCAGATTTATGAATGAAACCAGAGATCGCTGCTAAATCTTGTATCAATTATCAAACCATAACTGAGATAGAAAAAGGAGAAGTCATTTCTTACCATGCATTGTTCAAGAATGTTGGACAGAGACCCACCTTCTGTTATGTTTGGTAACATAACTTGAAGAGTAGTGAGGTGATTACTAACTTGTTGCATTGCCCAGCTGAAAAGCAGCCCACCGTCATAGTTCTCGTCATTTCCAGATTTATCATTGTTGAATATTGCTCGATATTGATTAACAACATCAAATAGATGTACTCTGTGGCAAGTCACCATGCCTTTCAGGTAATCATAAACATTCCTTTGGTCCAGATCTTCAAGAATCCCAGAAAGCCAAGCTTCCCTGCACCTCAGGAACTAGAAATTATATCAGAGTTAGAATATGAAGATGGAAATGCTCAAATCATATTATCCAGAAAATTTGACTGCGGAATATAAGAAAGAAAGAAGAGAAATATCATTACAAAAATTTCTGCATTGTTATTATGTACGACGCATGAACACTACTGCAAATCAAAGCAGTAACTCCCACCATTATAAATCTCTACAGCTAAAAAGCAGTAAAACCAATCGTTCACGGCAGACCTCGCGCCCCGGCGGCAAGGCCAACCTCGCGCCGCCGCATCCGCTCCAGTCCACCATCCAATCGGTAAGGACGTGTCGCTCTCCAAATCCTGAGCCTGGGACCCATGTTTGGGGCAAGAAGTTCAGGACAGAGGCCATCTACGGATCCACCTTCAACATCCGCAAGGAGCTCTAAGCCCAAATCCTCTCCATGTTCTTCACTCCCACGCCCCCAGTTCTCACTGGAAGTGGTTGATCGAGCATTAAAAAAAAGGCCCATCCGGCTGCTGGAATTGACAGTGCCGAGGGAAGTTCCGATAAATTCCAGAAACTTTGTTACCTTCCTCATGGTATACATATGCTGTACCCATGGATAAGCCTCTGAAGCATGAATTTTTTGTCAAATGTTTGCATCACCACAAGCAGGATAATCAAAATCCAAAATCAGGATTCTGTCTATCAAGTAGATAATACAGTACATATGCCAACCAAGTGCTACAGAATATGGCTTGCCTATTCTGTTCTGTTTCTAAAATTTGTGTGCAACCTTTCTCATATAGAGTCCCAGTCCCAGGTATGTGAATGCTACTGATTGCCTGTTAATTGACTACAGTGGGCCCTTTTTATTTGGTTGAACTTTTCTGCATTGATTGAACTAATCATTTGTATTGCTGTTGACACCGTTTTTTGCACGTGTCAAAATAATCGGAGTGGACCAATCGGCAAGGGGGAAGTTATTGAATACTTTGATAGCCAATGAAAGCCAGTTTGTAAAAATGGTTGCCGATAGTTGGTGATGATCGATGGAAAGGTTGATTTGGACTCGGACGTTGCCGATGAGGTTGGAGGAGTTGTTGTCGATGCCGATGAAAGGAGGCTTGAAGACTACTGCCGATGAGACAGGGAGTATGCCGATGAAGGAAGACTTGACGACTACTGCCGATGAAGCAGGGAATATGCCGATGGGAAGGAGGACAGTGAGATTTCCATCGTAATTGAGGCGGACAGGGAAATAGATAGGAGTTGATTTCCTTTTCTATATTTGTTAGGTTATGATTCGTGTAAGAGTCACGTGTTTCCTTAGATATGGGATTGGTGTCCTAGTTGTGTTTGGTTGTGTCTCTTTAGATCAGGGTATAAATATGGAGTAAGGGGCAATGTAATAGAAAATATCAATCAATATCAAAACCAACTTTTTACTCCTATTTGCATCTACTTACTTTTCGGCGACTTCGTCAATTTGCATATTTTTCCTTTTTACGAGTTCTCATTGATTCGGCGAGCTGCATCGCTTCAGTGCGACCTTCGGCGATTCTCGAGTTCCGTGTGAGCACCTCTTGGCCGTGACTTCCGGGCGTATCGCTGTTGTCAGGACCAAAGTGTTCGTGTCTTCATCCTTGTCGATTAGCAGGTCAAATCGACTGGCACGCTTTGGATATCGATTCGGGTATTAGCCCTTTGTGTTTGCAGATCACTTTTGCATCAACACATCTTTTGGCACGCTCGGTGGGACAAATCAATCAATATGTTCAATTCCGAGATCGATCCAGGGAACATCATCGCAGTATCAGAAGAAGATCTCAAGGAAGAACAGAGGCAGGCTATGGAAAAGGCTGTAGAAGAATACAAGCAGCTTTGTCTGAGGTCGTTTAGCTTGAACAAGAGTGGACAAGTCATCCAGAAGCAAGATTTGCCGTTACCTCGGCAGGTTACCTTTGACTCCAATCCTGGTAAACTTCAAGAGATGGTTAATTCTGCAGTAAATCATGCTTTGATTAATCATTCCAATGTGCTGTCCAATACTGTTCATAATGCTGTGGTTCGAACTCTCAAAGAAGGACAAGCGGCACCACATTACGTTGGGCCTGCCTATCATCAACCAGAGCCGGCATCTGTCAAAACTCCATCGGCTCCTTCGGCCGTTGTGGGTACAGAAGCTACTTCCCCTCCAGTATTGCCAGGTTCACCTAATATTCAATCTACACCGATACAATCAGATCAGGTACTACCAGGAGGGCGAATTCAGCTTAATACAGATCTATCGGCATCAGCTATGTCAGGCCCTGTGTCTCAGAATAACCAGATTCCTACTAATTGGTGGGGATATGGCATGCCTCCAGAGTCGTCTGCTTTCAATCCTAGATTACCTCAAGTATTTGATGCAGCAGGAAGAGCGCCTATATCATCGGCCGTTTCGCCGATGGCTCAAGTGCCTCAATATGCCGCAACTACTTCTGTACAACCAACTCCAGGAGGTTTCCAGATGCCTATGATTCAAACATTCAATTCAAGTCCATCGGCGAGCGTACTGCCGATGCAGCAGAAAGCCCCTGCTATGAGTCAAACTGGGGTTCAGTTCATGCCTCAAACCAGTTATAATTATCCAACAATATCAGCAAATTACCAGCCATCGGTAAGTTTTGTGCCGATGAGTTCTAATAATGATTGGTCAGGACAGTTACCTGTTCAACATACAGTTCAGCGAAATCAGCAGGTTGCAGGGATTCAACAAGGTCATATGCAAGCTGGTTTCCAGAATCAAGCATCGGCAGCCCAGCCGATGAATCCTTTCCAACAGGTTAATGGACCACAAGTAGCGGCAAATATGCCGATTGCTGGAGATCGTGGGCCACAAAGATATGTGGAAGGATGTCAGCAGGCACCTCCTGTAGAAATTCAACCAGTTCGTCAGCAGGAGGCTGATGCTTTTTGGGCCGATAAGATAGCAGAGATTATGAAGGATCAGTTTGGAATAAAGCCCAAGGTCAATACTTATTCTTATCGGACTCCATACCCTCCTGCATACGATTTAATTCCTCTCCCAAATCGGTACAAGGTACCGGATTTCACTAAATTCTCTGGGCAAGATGATACATCAACAATGGAACATGTCAATCGCTTCATTATTCAATGTGGAGAGGCAGCTAACAGAGATGAATTAAGAGTTCGATTATTTTCATCATCTTTGTCTGGATCAGCATTTACATGGTTCATTTCATTGCCACCAAATTCTATTATTACTTGGGTTGATCTAGAAAAACAATTCCACAAGTATTTCTTTGCTGGAATCCATGAAAAGAAGCTTACCGATTTAGTAAAATTGAGACAGCGTAATGATGAATCGGTAGAGAGCTTTGTACAAAGGCTACGAGATGTAAAAAATAAGTGCTACAGCCTGGTGCTGTATGATCGGCAGCTTGCCGATTTAGCTTTCCAGGGGTTATTGCCACATCTTAAGGACAGATATGCTTCTCAGGAATTTGAAAGCCTCAGTCATCTTGTGCAAAGGATCTCTGATCAAGATACTAGGGTTTTTGAACCTAAAAAGAACTGGAGTAAAAAGGTATCATTTGTTGAAGAAGTAGGAGATTCTGACTCTGATGAAGAACCAGTTATCGGCTTAGCTGAGTGGGTTAAGAATAAAAAGCCGATATCATGTCCCTTTGGTCAAAAAGAGCCAGAAAAGTTTACCTTTGATATCACCAAGGCCGATAAAATATTTGATCTTCTGCTTCAAGAGGGCCAAATTAAGCTGTCACCTAATCACGTGATCCCATCGGCAGAAGAGTTGAAGAAGATTTTGTACTGCAAATGGCACAATGCAACTTCACACAGTACAAATGAGTGCAAGGTATTCAGGCAACAGTTACAATCGGCTATTGAATCTGGGAGAATTAAGTTTGGTACTTCCAAGACCCAGAAGCCGATGAAAATTGATCAACACCCTTTTCCAGCAAATATGTTGGATGCCAAAGAAAGACCAAGGTATTGACGTCAGAGGCTGCTGAGAAAAACGCGTCAGTAGACCCCCAACATCGGATAACTACCGATGATGCAAAAAGTAAGGGTTTGCTAGGAGAAAGCAGTAGTTCCAAAAAACCTCCTCGACCTGGCATTGTGATTACTCATCGAAGGCAGCAGGAGGGTTGGCATCAACGTAATGACCGATATCGGCAACAGCAAGAAATGAGACGTCAGGAAGAGTGGAATCGACATAAAGATCATTGGAGATGTCCGTTCTTCATCCATTGCTGGGAAGAAGGAATTAAATTGCCAACTGTTGAAAATTGCCCTGAGTGTAATGGTTATTACGGAGTCAATCGTTCAGAAAGGAGGTTTCAACGTGGTAATCAGGGTTTGTCTATCAATGAGCCGATCAGAGGCAGAGCATCAGTGCATGATCGGCTGGGGGGCAGACTTAGTGTACATGAGAGGCTTGGTAAACGCGCTGGATATTTTCCAAGGAATCAAGAGGAGCTTGAGGAGATGGCAAACGCAAGAGTTCCCGATGAGGAAATATTCTACAGGGACCCTAATATACGTCGCGTAGAACCAACTAGGACTTGTTATCAGCCGGTTTGGAAGACCAAGTTTCCTCGATGGTGCCCAGAGGGTCTGACAAAGACGCAGAGAAGGAGGATGCAACGTGAGCGTCAGGAGGATTTATACCAGGAGGAAAATTCCTCCAATGAAAGGCCTGGTCATCAGCAGTGGCAGGTAAAACACAAAAATAAGGGTCCATCGGCAGATGTTAATATGGTATTCATGTTGCCGATGGAGTTTCTGGCAATATCTGATAATGAGGAAGAAGTTGTTCTCTCTGATCAAGTGGCTCAACTAACACTAGATCCAATGATGGCTGTTTTTGAGAAACCTACCGATGACGAGAGACAGCATCTTAAAGCTTTATTTGTGAAGGGCAGAGTTGATGGGCAGCCTGTGTCTAAGGTACTTATTGATGGAGGGGCTGCGATTAATATTATGCCTTACGTGATGTATCGGAAACTTGGTAGGGGAGAGCAAGACTTGACCAAAACCGATATGATGTTGAAAGATTTTGAAGGCAATGTGTCACCGGCTAAAGGGGCAGTGTGCGTTGAATTGACCATCGGCAGCAAAACCTTGCCAACGACGTTCTTTGTTATCAACGGCAAGGGTGCATATAATCTGCTTCTAGGGAGGGATTAGATTCATGCTAATTGTTGTGTTCCTTCTACAATGCATCAATGCCTCGTACAGTGGATTGGGGATAAGATTGAGGTCATCCCTGGTGATTCTTCTTATATCATCGCATCGGCAGAATCAGATACTTATGAGCGAACTAAATGCATATCAGGAGAAGCTTGGGAAAAAGAGTTCCTTAGAGTTGCTGATTATGAAATTCCACCGATCCAAGCAGTCGGTTCTGAAGAGGAGTTTTAATGGATAGGTTTGCCGATGATGGAAAATTAGGCCAAGGGTTCACATCGGCAGATGATTTAGTAGAAGTAGATATCGGTGATGGTGATAGGTCGAGGCCTACTTTTATTAGTGCTAAGTTAGATTCTAAGTGTAAGCAGCGAATAACAGATTTGTTAAAAGAATATAAAGATTGTTTTGCTTGGGATTATACTGAGATGCCTGGGTTAGACCGATCGATAGTTGAACATCGGTTACCTATCAAATCTGGATTTCGGCCACATCAGCAGCCAGCGCGCCGATGCAACCCTAATGTACTTCCTGACATTAAGGCCGAAATAACTAAATTAATTGAAGCAAAGTTTATTCGGCAATGTCGATACGCAGAGTGGATCTCTAATGTGGTTCCTGTTTATAAGAAAAATGGAAAACTTCGTGTTTGTATTAATTTCAGGAATCTCAACAAAGCCACACCGATGGATGGCTATCCAATGCCGATTGCTGATTTGTTGATTGATGCTGCGGCTGGACATCAAATTATTAGCTTCATGGATGGTAATGCAGGTTACAATCAAATATTCATGGCTGAGGAGGATATTCCCAAGACTGCTTTCAGATGTCCAGGACATGTGGGGTTGTTCGAGTGGATAGTCATGACGTTTGGTTTGAAAAATGCCGGTGCTACTTATCAAAGGGCTATGAACTTTATTTTTCATGAGTACATCGGCACATTAATGGAGATCTACATTGATGATGTAGTGATTAAGTCTGGAGATATCACAGCACATTTAGCCGATCTGCGAAAGATACTGGAGTGCACAAGGAGGCATGGATTGAAGATGAATCCTAATAAATGTGCATTCGGTGTATCGGCAGGACAATTCTTGGGTTTTATGGTGCATCAACGGGGCATTGAAATCAGTGGGAAGTCTATTGATGCAATTAACAAGGTGATTGCTCCTGCCAATAAGACTGAATTGCAATCTTTGATCGGTAAGATTAATTTCATTAGAAGATTCATATCTAATCTGTCGGGTAAGATCAAGGCTTTCAGCCCACTACTTAAATTAAAAGCTGATCAGGAATTTGTATGGGGAGTTGAACAGCAATTAGCCCTTGATGAAATTAAGAAATATTTATCAAATCCTCCAGTGCTAGTTCCACCTCAACATGGGAAGCCTTTCAGATTGTATTTGTCAGCTGATGATACAGTTATCGGTTCAGCTCTTATTCAAGAATTTGAAGGGAAGGAGCGTGTTGTTTATTATTTGAGCAGAAGATTAGTGGATGCTGAGACGAGGTATTCGGCTATCGAGAAATTGTGTCTGTGCTTATACTTTTCTTGTGTCAAATTAGGGCATTATTTGTTATCTGCCGAGTGTATGGTCATATGCAAAGACGATGTGGTCAAGTATATGCTGTCGATGCCGATATTAAGTGGTAGAATCGGCAAATGGATTTTAGCATTATCAGAATTTGAGCTACGCTACAAATCAACTAAGGCAGTTAAAGGGCAAGTGATGGCTGATTTTGTCACTCAGCATTGTAATACGGTGGATTCTTTAGGGATTGCTCCCTGGACACTTTTCTTCGATGGGTCCACATGTGGTGAAGGAGCAGGTATCGGCATTGTGTTAATTTCACCTCAAGGAAAGAAGTATGAGTTTTCATTGCCGATTGTTGCTACAGCGACAAATAATCAAGCTGAATACCAAGCCTTGATAAAGGGGTTAGAATTGCTGAAGGAGATACGTGCCGATGTTGTTGAAATCTTTGGCGATTCTATGCTAGTTATAAATCAATTAGATGGAATTTATGAATGCCGAAGTGAAGCTTTGATTCCGTATTATGAAAGATGTTTGCAATTGTTAAAAGGATTTAGAGATTTTCGTCTTGAACATATCTCTCGATTGCATAATGAGGAAGCTAATCGACTAGCTCAGCATGCTTCAGGGTATCAGCCTATTCAGGAAGTGCTAACATCAGCAGTTGATACCGATGACTGGAGGAAAGAGATTGTCGATTATTTAAAGGATCCATGTAGAAAGGTCGAGAGACGTATAAGGTTCCAAGCTACCAAATATGTGCTCCTCGATGATGAATTATATTATCGAATTATAGATGGAGTTTTACTCAGATGTGTTAGCAATGATGAATCGAAAAGCTTGATGGGTGAAATTCATGAAGGAGTGTGTGGGGCACATCAATCGGCTTTCAAGATGAAATGGATGATCAGAAGGAATGGGTACTATTGGCCGACTATTCTTGAAGATTGTTTTAAATATTTTAAGGGATGCCAGGGGTGTCAAAAGTTTGGTAATATTCAAAGAGCGCCTGCATCGGCTATGAATCCTATAATCAAACCATGGCCGTTCCGGGGATGGGCTATTGATCTCATTGGTCAGATCTATCCGCCATCGAGTAAAGGACATAAATTTATTCTGGTTGCTACCGATTATTTCACAAAGTGGGTTGAGGCAATTCCTTTAAAGAAGGTGACATCGGTCAATATGATTGATTTTGTGAAAGAGCATATTGTTTACCGATTTGGTATTCCTCAGACTATCACTACCGATCAGGGTACTATGTTTACATCAGGAGAATTTGATGAGTTTGCTGTAGGTATGGGAATTAAAATTTTAAATTCTTCTCCATATTATGCTCAAGCTAATGGTCAAGCTGAGGCTTCTAACAAAGGAATCATCAAACTCATTAAGCGCAAAATTGAAGAAAATCCTAGGAGGTGGCATACAGTATTAAATGAAGCCTTGTGGTCATATCGGATGTCATGCCATGGTGCAACCAAAGTAACGCCTTATCAGTTAGTATATGGACACGATGCAGTGTTGCCTTGGGAAATTAAGGTTGGCTCTAGACGAATACGTTCTCAAAATCAGCTAACAGCCGATGAGTATAATACTCTTATGAAAGATGAGTTGGAAGATGTGGCGGGTCATCGGTTAAGGGCTTTAGTTAGTATTGAAGAAAATAAGAAAAGAGTAGCTAGATGGTATGACAAGAAGGTGAAAGTAAAAGAGTTTGCCGATGGAGATCTGGTCTGGAAATTGATTTTACCGATTGGGACTAAAAGTTCAAAGTTTGGAAAGTGGTCTCCTAATTGGGAAGGTCCATATCGGATAAATCAGTCTATTCCTGGTAATGCATATATTTTAGAAACCCTCGAAGGGGTTGTGTTTCCCAGAGCGTTAAATGGAAAATATTTAAAGAAATATTACCCTAGTATCTGGGCAGATGCATAAAAGTATAAGTGCCGATAACAGTACTATCGGCTAAGAATTATGCAAGGGTATCAATGTCTCATAAAGTGCCGATACAATAAATAAGATTACACGTTCAGCAAGGATTGGATAGCTAATATCGCACGCAGGCGAATCTGGTCGGCTTCTTCCATTTCTTTGATATCGTCATCGGCAGCACCCTCCACAGGCTTGAGTTTCTTCTTCATGGCTAAAGCTTTGCGAGCTTGGATATCTCTTTCTTGCTGAAGGGCTTTGACGGCATTGGGTAGCTGGCTTTCTTCTTGTTGAGCATGAGTTAAGGCTGCATCAATTTCTTTCAATTCAGCCAATAGAGCTGCCTTCCTTGCCGATAGATCCAAGATTTTCTGCTTAAGTGCAGCACCCGAAGTCTGCAAGTTGACGATGCCCTTGTGCTTCTCATCAGCGATTTGTTTCAGTTGTAGCATCTCTCCTTTAAGTTGAGCTTGAGCTGCTCTATCGGCAATGCGCTGAGCAGCCCGTTGATATTGCAGTTGACGGCTTTCTAAGTGAGCTGCTGGGAAGAGTATTTCTTCAACATCGGCAGGGACCTGGCGACGAATTGTTTTGAAGATTGCCTTTGCGGGGTCCGAGTCATCTACCAGTTGGGCGGTACTTTGCTGTAGCAAGTTCAGGAGGGTTTCCAACTTGGATTTAGTTTCTGCCGATATTGTTCCCAGTGCAAGGGAAGAACTTGTTTCCTCTCCATCGTCGTCAGAAATGTCAATGGCAAAGGAAAATAGGCTGTTCGGGGAATCTTGTTCCTGAAAGAAAGACAAGGAGATCAATCAGGGGTAAGTATGAGTATTGTAAAATCAGATAGGTTGATCGGTTTACCTGTTTCAAGGCAATTTCCTGTGCTTGACTGGAGGAAGCAACCTGGAGTATGTCGTGTGGATCGGCTGAGCTTGCCGATGGGATATCCTCTGTGACTTCATCGGTGGTAGGCTCTTGAGGTATGATGACCGATGACATTGGGGCAGATGTAGGGATCGGCATAGACCTTTGTCGTTTTGGCTGTGCTTCAGTATCTGTTGAAGCTTTGCGCTTTGCTTGGACATCGGCAACGATTGGCTGGGGGGCATCGACACTTGTTGGTTGTGAAGCTTGGGCATCTGGTACGTTTGCCGATGTACCCAATTGTTGCTGTAAAACAAGTGTGAGATATGATATTTAACAGATAAAATGTAAAGTCAAGAAGCTACCTCTGAAGGAGTGGTGCTTGATATCGGCGGAATTGCCGATGATGATCCAGTAGCGGCTCTTACCCCCTGATGATTAAGGTTAATATAGTTTGTGATTGGCATAAGTGAAAATAAACAAGGTTGTTACCTTAAAGGCTTTGACCAAGGTTGTAGCAGCGGCCGATGGAGTAGCCCTGGATATAGCCAATTTGGACTTAGAAGTGATGGTCTTGGTACGAATCTTCTGGTGGGTCAAAGCGGCTAAGGTGGGAGCGTTGTAGCCGATCGGCGATGTTGGGGAAATAGGCCGGAGGTTGAAGGGTTTCCCACTTTTGCTCACCGATGGGGCTGGGTGGTTAACCTGTTACAAGGGAGTCAGTTATTGATAAATGAAAGGAAAAGCAGAAGGGAGTTCAAAGAAACTTACCGCGTCGTCAGGGATGGCATATTCAGAATCGATCATGTGCCGATATGTGTGAGCAGAAGTCGCGAACAGTTGCTCTTTCCACTCTCGCCACCATTGCTTGTATGACTCGGTGATGAAAGATATTGGTGTCCAGGTGGATATATCAACATCTGTGGTATCGGCATCAGGAGAAAGTTGTACTACCTTGTTCCAGTCTGTTCCGCAGGTGATTGTTTCCCTGGGTTTGATCACATCGGCAAAGCAGAGTTTGATTGGCAGTTGCCCAAAAGCCAATTGGCGGGATACTGCCGATGGGTTGTAAAATTCATATGTAATGTTGGTGTTTTTCCCGCTGCCGAATGTGTTTACTGGAATTGCCCTGGGAGTGATGATAGCCATCATGAGCTCATTATCTTGATTCAGAGTGTCATCGGCAAAGTTGAAAAGAAGGGGGAATCTGTTTTCTTCGTCGATATAAGGCACCCAGGCGCTATGATCACGAGAAAGACCATTATAGAAGCTTTGAAAGAATCTGCCGATTTGGTCTTCGTTGGCTTCTGTTCCAGGAAGGACAATTATGGCTTCACCAAAATTGAGGGGTGAGCGTGTTGCCGATTCATCACCCCCGAGCACATAATCTTCGGCAATTTCTCGTGGGAATTGTTGAGCAAAAAAGTCCCATTGCAAACGTTTGTGCATATGGGCATTCAGCCACATGTTGATGAACCACCACGGGCCTCCCAGGTTGCCGATGGGTTCGCCAAGCAGAAGTTTCTGAGACACTTGGTGAAGAAGATGATAAGTGGAGCTCAGAAGGTATCGGCCAAGAGGAAACCTTACGCCATTAGCCAGAAGTTCAGCTGCAGGGAGGAAGGCGTTGGTTGGTCCTACTGATCGACCACAGAAGATAAATTTTTCTAACCACATATTCAGGAATGTGGCATGTTCCCTCTGGCTAGGTGTCCCGGTTTTCTGGTATTCTTGAATATATCCTGTCCAACCGCCGATGTTACGGGTATTCACTCTATATTCAGGCTTTCTACCATAGATGGAGCCTTCATCGGCAGTTGAGATGTCCAAGCTAGTAAGCATGTGGACATCGGCAAGGGTAGGGGTAGCTGGGCCATGTCCAAACATAAAAGTATTGATCGTATCTGACCAGAAATAAGCAGCTGCAATTATCATTGATTCATTTTTCTGCATATCGGCAATAGAGAGCCTGATACATTGGTCTAACTTTCGTTCTGCCCAGTATACTTGCATCGATCTATTAACCCTCAAATACCAATCTTTCCACCCTTTGGTGGTTTTGGGCCAAGATCGGAATGTGTCTTTCCACAAGTTCAGAGAGAAATTTTGGGCTCTAAAGGGGATTCTGTTAACCTCTGCGTTGATCAGATCGGTTGGATCTGGGTTGCCCATTGGTCCAAGGCATTGGACGTGTGGCTGATCGGTTGGGATAATTAATTTGTTGCGCAGTTCCTAAGGTTATGGAATCCAGAAGACAGAAGAAAGGAAAAATCACCAACTGAATAAATTTGCAAAAAGATCAAAGTAAAAGGTAGTGGAAGTGGAGCGAACCGCGGGGACGTCGAAGTTGATGGCCATTGTCTTGAGGAAGGTGGAGATACGAGCCGAGAACTTGAAGTTAGCGCCGGAGAAGGGTTCTTGTTGGTTGAGGTCGCGCGGTTGTTCGTCGGAGTCGCCGCCGGAGAGAGAGAATGCCAAGGATTGGAGGCTGAAGATAGAGAATGAGGGTTCCGGAGAAATCTATTTATAAGCCGGCCAGAATAAGGGTATTTTGGACTTATCTCTATGACGCGCGCATATAGGTCAAGGCGGTGCAGGGGGATATGGTAACTATTCGCGCGATAATCAGGGGATTGTACAGATGAGTTGATAACAAGTAATCATGACTTAGAAGGGATATTGATACATGATATTTTAATTCTTAAAATGGCAGCATTATCATGTTAAGATCTTGCCGATGGGTTGTTGTTTTGGTATCTCAATCAAGGCAAGAGTGGTTGGCGATTGTGCGATATTTACTGAAGTGCGTGGATCAAGATTAGATTTGATTGGATTTGATAACAAATCAAGTTTTGGCTTGGGGAATGAGTTACGGTAATTGGGCAAAGGCAAGCGTTATCTGGAGTAAATTTCGGAGCATTAATGGTTTTATACTCCGAAATTGGGGGGCATGTGTTGACACCGTTTTTTGCACGTGTCAAAATAATCGGAGTGGACCAATCGGCAAGGGGAAAGTTATTGAATACTTTGATAGCCAATGAAAGCCAGTTTGTAAAAATGGTTGCCGATAGTTGGTGATGATCGATGGAAAGGTTGATTTGGACTCGGACGTTGCCGATGAGGTTGGAGGAGTTGTTGTCGATGCCGATGAAAGGAGGCTTGAAGACTACTGCCGATGAGACAGGGAGTATGCCGATGAAGGAAGACTTGACGACTACTGCCGATGAAGCAGGGAATATGCCGATGGGAAGGAGGACAGTGAGATTTCCATCGTAATTGAGGCGGACAGGGAAATAGATAGGAGTTGATTTCCTTTTCTATATTTGTTAGGTTATGATTCGTGTAAGAGTCACGTGTTTCCTTAGATATGGGATTGGTGTCCTAGTTGTGTTTGGTTGTGTCTCTTTAGATCAGGGTATAAATATGGAGTAAGGGGCAATGTAATAGAAAATATCAATCAATATCAAAACCAACTTTTTACTCCTATTTGCATCTACTTACTTTTCGGCGACTTCGTCAATTTGCATATTTTTCCTTTTTACGAGTTCTCATTGATTCGGCGAGCTGCATCGCTTCAGTGCGACCTTCGGCGATTCTCGAGTTCCGTGTGAGCACCTCTTGGCCGTGACTTCCGGGCGTATCGCTGTTGTCAGGACCAAAGTGTTCGTGTCTTCATCCTTGTCGATTAGCAGGTCAAATCGACTGGCACGCTTTGGATATCGATTCGGGTATTAGCCCTTTGTGTTTGCAGATCACTTTTGCATCAACAATTGCATTTCTTATGTGAATCAGAGAAATAACACTTAGTGATGCGCTAAGGTATCAAATTCAAGTCCAAAGGAAACTACAAGAACAAATTGAGGTAAAATAGATTTACATCTGGCAATAAAGTTGTTAACCATTTTCAAATCAACAATCTGAATGTCTGGACCTTTCTCTGCAATGTGGATCTGATCCAATTGCTGGGGTATACATGTATTGCTTGAGGATTCTGTCATGTCAAAAAATAATACCATGATAATACGAATTTAAATGTGCTATATTATTAACAAACAAAAAACTTCAAGATGTGAAGGGTTCATTATAGTCCTCATTCAAGATCCGGTGCAAGTGATGTTATTCTGTATATGGTCTATCTGGATGTATGGATTTTGATATACTGCAAATCATTTGAAAGCACTAAGAGGCATTTGAATGATGCACCACAGCCACATAGGGTCATGGTCATGGTCTTGTTCAGCTATTGATGGCATAAGATTTTTCGTAGTAATTATTCTTACAAGAAAGGATCTGGATTCAGCAAGTATTCTTACAGAAAAAATTATTGCTGATTTCTAAATCATCTTCGTGGATACAGACTTGACATTTGTTGGCATATATAAATCATAAATCTAGATTTACAGAAAATAACATATAGTTCATCAAATTATTTCAGCTGTTGAGCCTTTCAGAGTTATTTTATTAATATACTGCCACTGATTGCTGACAGGGTGCGTGTTATCTGTTTCTATGTATGGTGCAACTTAATTAGTCACACACTCATTCACCTTCCATCGTCAGATTGAGTAATTTTCTTCCTTGCAAAAAAAATAAGAGCACATGTCTCAGACCTATTGCTAATTATATTTGCTGCTAATCTATGAAAAAAGAAGGGGAATTGTGCTGAGTGTTCAGACCATCACAACACAATAATGATCTAATGCCCTGCCAATTCCCTTGTCTGTTCCTAAAAAAAAATGTAAGGTTCAGCAGCTCGCAAGCTGACTACTCTCATGGTAGGTGCACCACTGCAAATTATTCTATTTTTTCTCCTGAATCATGGATGCATGGTGAGTTTGATCATAGAACCTATTTTTTGTCATCTATATATCTATTTGTTACCATTGCTATCAAGTTCCATTTGTGTGTGCCTTGCCTGTTCACAAACTCCATTGTTTAACTCTTTAGGTTCAAGATCACCACCAGCTTCTTTAATCTATTCTGCAGCAGGACCTTCAACGCCATACATAGGATCAGTAGCTACCTGAGTGTTGGCGTTGGATTTCGAGAAGAAGGGAAAGGGATACAAAACAATACTAGGTGAATGCTTCTTGGTAGTGTATAATTTTGGGCAGTGTGTAATAACTTCCTCCGAGTAACTGGACAGGCCTAAAACCAGAAGGTGTTTTGTTTCTCACAGCATTCTGTATGTTTTTTCCCACCATTTATATAGCTTGAACAATAATGTATGTTTTTTTTCCAAATGCCATTTGTCTATTTGTTTTGCTTGTTGTAAATAAATAGTTGATGTACGTTGTCAACCTCGCGCAATATTGATGTTCCGAAGATTACGCTCATACATATATTATCGTGTATTATTTTTTTCCCGTTGCAACGCACGGGCATTTACCTAGTTGAACAAAAAAAAAGTAAAAGCAAAATATCCCTTGAAACCTACTCACACAAAGAAAATTACATGAAAAAATTCAGAATACCTGTAAGCGCAATTCTGACTCACTGAAAACTCCAATTCGGCGCAGATGTGCTACAATACGGAGGCATTCGGGTAACTGTAGTAGAAAATGAAATGACTGTTAGATAGATTTGAGCTCAAGATGGATAAGTCAAGCAGTTTGGGGGTGAAAGGAGAGTATTTGGTCGGTGAGTATTGGATACACACAGAACATAATCTCTACAATACAGAACAGTCATAAATATTTTTCATTACACCAGCATCTTCACCTGAATATTTGATCGAAGTTTCTGGAGAAGCTGTGAAATTAATGATTGTACTGTCTTCTTGACTTCAGCAGCTAATCCTTGGACAACAGGTAAACTTCAATTGGAAAAAGAAAATGGTTAATATAACAGCAAATGCCAGGGCCTGCGATAGCAATTATGTCACACAACTTACTCGGGGTGCAACTTCGAGATTTTGCTAACAAAAGCTTCTAGATCAAGTGCTTCATCATAGTTCCCATTCCGTATACACCTACAAGAATAAGCTTACTTACTGTCATGCATAATTCAGCAACAATACAACTGAAACTATGCACTACTGAAAAGCAAATAATATTATCAATAACAAACAACTCAAACATAAAGTAAATGGTAAAAGATAAAGTTTCATACGTGTCCATCAATTGTGGGATTTCAAGCAAGTCAAGCAATGTAGTATGGTTGGCTAGTAATGTTTGATTAAGCTTCCTCTCCTCCAAAATTTGCTGTGCGGACTCAACAAACTCAGTGCAGCCAGATGTTAAGTTTGGTATCTCCTCTATCTACAATGGTGCATGAACAACATGGTCAAACATTTCAAATCATTCTTCCAAGGTCGCATGAATCATAGAAGTACATAATGTTAGCATATACCACATAGAAAGAAAGAAAATGGCAGAATATAATAATGAACATGTAATCTATTTCACCCTCTACCCTCTAGTATTGCTAGACTGAAAATCAAGCAATCCATAAAGCTTCCACGATTTCAATGTTATATTTTTATCAAGGAACAGAAACATTGTTCAGCATATAATACTAATATGGAGGTTTTGACAGGTTAATACAATACCCATACTGCCATTCAACAAGTATCTTTGATGGATAAAACCTATAAATCTGTATCAATCCTTTCATGATGTGTGTTTAATAAACATATTGTTGGTCATACCAAGTGCTCAAGATCATCTAGTTCACATAATACTGCTTTAAGGTTATTTCTGTCCTGATACGCATATTTGAAGATACAGAGATTGTATGTTTTCACGAATTAATTAAGCCAACTATATGATGGCTTAGTTACACAAAAGAGGTTCCACTAGATTCGTTTTTTTATTTACATATATATGATCATGATTTCGTGATCAATAGCAATACATTTCAAAATTCAACTTAAAATGACCACATTGCTAGCAGAATTGCATTTCCACTTAAGAGGCAATCACATCTCTGGGGAGCAACAATAACAAGATCATGTGATCTACTTGCTACAAGGATAAAGCAGCTGAATTCAATCCATCCACCAGCATTCATCCGATCAGTTGATATTGTGTTTGACTGCACAAGGCCTATTTACTGATCCACATGGAGCAATAACTTCTGGCACAAAGGGGGCAGGCAGTAGAAGCAACGGAGTAAAGAGTAAAGAGTACAACGAGCAGGGAGGGGCCGGACGCATTACCATGGCCTCGAGGTGGCCGTCGAAGCTCTCGAGCTGCGCGCGGACGAAGGAGAGCGCCTCGGAGGCGGCGATGAAGGCGCCGTAGTTCTCCACTGCCACCTCCTGCATCTGCCGCCGCACCCGCTCCACGTCGACCCTCAGAAGCTCCGGCTCCTACACTTTCTCACCAAACCAACGAACATGGAATCACCATCGCCGCCAATCAGAGGTCGCTCAGCAAGTGTACGCGTAGTACCTTGTGGACGCGCTCGATGGAGAAGGAGAGGAGCTCGGAGACGTAGGGCTGGTAGACGGCGCCGGCGAGCGGGAGCCCCATATCGGGGGCGGCGTCCGGGGAGGAGCTCGAATCCAGCGTGTGGCGGTGCCTCGCGTCGAGGAGGTCCATGGCGAGCGGTGCGAGATCTGGAGTCCTGACTCGGTGAGGGCCTGAGGGGGAACTGGAGAAGAAAGTTGGGACGGTAGGCGCGGCAGGGACTGACGGATCCGGGGCGGGGGAGACGGGGGCTCGCCGGCCGGCACCTGGAAACAGCGGCGAGCGGGAGGCGACCCTGGGGGGCGAGCGGGCAGCGCCGGTGCGGGAGGAGCGGGCGACAAGTTTGTCGGTGTGGGAGTCGAACGGGGGATGGAAGACGAAATTCTTCCCTGCCGACCAGTCGGACAGGAGCCCGCTGCCGACACCGCGCCCCCCCCCCCCCCCCCCCCCCCCCCCCCCCCCCCCAAATCTGGATTCTCTGACTTTCTTCAGAAAAGTCACAAGTGACTTTCTCTATGTCTGATGCCGTCCATTTACGATCCAATGGTGGTTGCGCATCTCAGCTCTCCCACTCCCAGCCTGCCCAGCCCAAACGTTGAGACCAGCCCAAGTAAGGCCCACATCGTGGCTCAGGGATGCTCGACCAATATTTTGCCGCTCGGAGACTTCTTTACGCGCGAAAAATCACCGAGCGAAGGTTTTTGCCGCGTCTGCGTTGCCGCCGCCGCCAGGTCGCGCTCGCCCTTGCGTCTGCTCCACTCGTCACGCCCGCCGCAGTCGTCGCGCCGTGGAGCGAGACATCCTCGTCCGGAGCTGCGATGTGAGGGCGGCAAGCAAGACTCATGCTGTGACCGAACGTGTAGTCGTGATTGGCGGAGTGGTGGTTGACGCGCTTGCCGGCGAGTTGTGAACTGGGTGATGATCGGCGTCTCATTTTGCTCATCCTTCCTGTGATACTAATGGCGCAACCCATCGAGTAAGTTATGCTTACATTCGATTTTTCCCCCTCTGTTTACTTCCAGATTGTAGCAATGACCATGTATTTGTTTCACACAGAGAGAATGCAACTCCAATTTGGGTACCTCGTATTGGTCAGATTTTCAGAAACTTGGATGATGCTTGGTCATTTTGGGTAGATTATGGGGGTCATGCAGGTTTTGAGGTCAGAAAACGGTACGCAAATGAAAGCAAATGTGATAAAAGGGTAACTTCGTGTAGATATGTGTGTGCCAAGGAAGGTTGTCGAGCACGAGATAGGAGAGATCATGTCGCAAAAAATCCTCGAGCTGAAACAAGAACATGTTGTCTAGTTCGTATGGGTATTACATTGGATCGAGTGACAGGGAATTATGAAGTGTTTGATCTGATTCTTGAACACAATCATGTGCTCCACTTGCCTCAAACCTTCCATTTGATGACATCGTAGAGAAAAATTTCAGAAGTGCAAGCTTTTGAAATTGAGATAGCTGATGATTCTGGAATTTGGCCAAAAGCTGCACATGAGTTGGCTAGTCGCCAAGTTGGAGGACGAATGAATCTTAGCTATACTTGTCGTGATCACAAAAATTACTTGCAGGGCAGGCGCCAAAGGGAGTTGGCATATGGTCAGGCAGGAAGCATGTTAAAGTATTTCCAAGACAAGATGTCTGAGAACCCTTCTTTCCACTATGCTATGCAATTGGACGCGGAAGAACACATAACCAATATATTTTGGGCAGATGCTAAGATGTTAGTTGATTATGCTCATTTTGGTGATGTGGTGACATTCGACACTACTTTTGGCACAAACAAAGAATACAGGCCTTTCGGTGTATTTGTTGGCTTCAATCAATTTAGGGAGACTGTCATTTTTGGAGCTGCCCTTCTATTTGATGAAACATGTGCCTCTTTTACATGGCTATTTAAGGCATTTCTAACCGCACACAATGAAAAACAACCTAGAACTATATTTACTGACCAAGATACAGCAATGGGAAATGCTATCCAAGTTGTATTCACAGAAGCATGGCATGGATTGTGCACCTATCACATAATGCAAAATGCTGTCAAGCACTTGTGTAATAAAAAAAAGGAAGAGGACGAAGAATCTCATATTCTTTCAGATTTTAGTTTTTGCATGTATAACATTGAGGACAAGTCGGCCTTCGAAGAAGCATTTAACATTATGAGAAATAAGGTGGAGAAGAAGAAGGCATCTTGGCTCGATAGCATCTACAAGTTAAAGGAAAAATGGGCCGAATGTCACATGAGGGAGGTTTTCACATTGGGAATGAGAAGCACACAATTAAGTGAGAGTTTCAACAGTGATTTAAAAGATCATCTAAAATCAAATTTTGACATCATTCGATTCCTAAAGCATTTTGAGAGGGCAGTGCAAGGAAAAAGAAATAAGGAATTAGAAGAAGATTTTGAAGCCAGAAAAAAACTACCTAGATTAAGAATGAGGACACCTATGTTAGTGCAAGCTAGCAAACTTTACACTCCCCCAATATTTGAAGCATTCCAGGCTGAATATGAAAGATCCATGGCTGCGTGTGCTAGAAAATTGAAAGAAAATAACACATATGCTGTAGCAATTGTGAGGTCTGATGGTGATTTAAGTTCTGAAATAGAACGTGTAGTTGTTGGTGATCCCTCAGAGCAAACGGCTTCTTGTAATTGTGGGCAGTTTGCAAGGACCGGTGTATTGTGCAGCCATGCTTTGAAAGTTCTTGACTTGATGAACATCAAGTTCTTGCCTGACCATTATGTGCTGAAGCGTTGGACAAGGGAAGCAAAGTATGGACCTATCCAAGACAACACAGGAAGGAGCATAATTGAAGATCCGAAATTAGATGCTATGCTTCGCTACAAATTTCTTTCTAAAAAGTTCCTGAATTTGGCATATCCAGCTGCAAGCGATCCAGAATGTTGCATTTTGGTTGACAATGCACTTGATTGCCTTGGTAAACAACTACAGGACAAATTCAGTGCATCTACAGGTATCTCGTGTGATACATATAATGTCCAGCCTAACGTTGAACAAGCTGAAGAATTGCTTAGTGCTGCCCGCTTTAAGAAAAAGGAGGTTCAACCAAGAAGTTCAAAGCGGCATAGAAATTGGCTTGACAAGACGCGAAAGTACAAAAAGAAAGTGACAGATAATTCTAATGTATGTTGCTGAAAACTTGCAATATAGTGTCGTAGTTTATTACTTCTTGCTAAAAAAACAAGACGTACGTTTTATGCAGCATGAAGCGAATGGTGGCGATGTACAAACTCAAGTGTTGTTGGACAATACTCATGAAGCCCAGAATGATGGTGATGCACAAACTCAAGTGTTATTGGACAGTACTCATGAAGCCCAGAATTCCTTTGCATTCACTAGCTTCACAGATTTGATGACGGTACTTCTATTGCTCCTCTTAAATTTTGTAGAGCTAGTGTTATTATTTCTCTTTGCTTTTCTAATTTATCATTTGCCTTTGCAGGGTCCTAGTGAAATTGATGACATGCCGTTCAAGAACTTCTTTTAGGTGTTTAATTTAGTTGCTGCTCTCGTATATCAGACATTTTGTTCTTTTGGGATGACAGTTGAGCACCTGTGTGCTAATGGATTGCTTTAATGGATATTATTTTGGTATTTAGCCTCGATAGTTCTCTGGCTAAAGGCAAACATTTATATGCTGTAGTGGTCACCATTGATGGAATTTATTTATTAGAATGGAACCGTTAAAAATATTTTCGTTATGCACTAAACTGCCTACGTTTACACTGGTCTGTAAACTGCATGATCTTCCTCGGCCACGAAATGGGCCTTATATGGACTGGTGTGAACGTTTGGGCTAGGCAGGCTGGGAGTGGGAGGCTGAGATGCACAGCCACCGTTGGATCGCAAATAGACGGCATCAGGCATAGAGAAAGTCACTTGTGACTTTTCTGAAGAAAGTCAGAGAATCCAGATTGCCCCCCCCCCACACACACACACACAAGGACGAGGGTGGCCCACGCCGAAGCGCCCTCCGTGATCCCGCACGCGTTGTCCGCCGTTTCGTCCGAAGCAGGTACGTGAGTTTTACCTTTTTTTTCTTTCCTTTTCTTTTTTCTATTTTTTTTCTTTTCCTTTTACTTTTTCCGTGTTGTTTAATTCTTCTTTCTATTTTTTATTTACTGTCTACCGAATATCGTCGGCAGTGTTCCGAGGAGTATCCTACGAAGATAGATTGATTGACAGGGGAGCATAAAATCAAGAACAAGAAGGCAACATAGACACATGAGTTAGACAGGTTCAGGCCGTCAGTATGACATAATACTCTACTCCTGTGGTATGTTGGTTTGTATTAGCTATCGTATAATATTGCGTGTGTTTGGAGAGGGTCCCTGCCCGCCTTATATAGTCCGGGGAGCAGGGTTACAAATCGGTTAAATCTAAGAGATAACCGAAAAGTAATAACTAATTACAGGAATCTTGAGATCATATATATCTAACAGATATCGTAGTATCCTCAGGATATTTTCTAGATGCCTTGCACAAGGCGCCGATCAGAGTCGTGCCCCACAAGGATTTATCTTGTGGGCTAAGTTGCCCCTAAGGACGCAGCCCATGTGATCTATCGTGGGCATTCGGGATCATTTCCCCCACGTTTACTGTGTAGTTTTCTTTTCTTTTTTCCTTTCATTCAATTATCTTCATTTTTCCTTTTTCCCTCTTATTATGTGGTGTGGCCTTGATTCGTCTTTTCATTCTTTATTTTATTTATTTATTTTTATTTCATTTTTTGTTTTCATGTTTTCTTTTCTTCTATTTACTTTCCCTTTTATTTTTTTATGTTTCGTGTAGATTTTTTTCATTTTAGTTTTTATTTTCTATTTTTATTTTGTTATTCATGTTTTTATTTTGCATCTTTTCTTCTGTGTTATTTGACTCTAATTAATTTATTTATTTTTTATATTTTATGATGTATGTGGTGTTCGTGTAGTATATAGGTGATTTTCTATGATGTATTTTTTTTATGTTCGTAAGTAGAAGTGTTATTTTTCTACGATGTATTTTTGTGATGTTTAGTACGCATATAATTGATGTTCTAAGATATATTTTGTGATGTTCGGTAGCATATTTTTTTCTTTTCATTTGACTCTAATTAATTACTTCACTAATTTTATTATTTTATTTTATATTTTTATGATATTTGTGATGTTTACATATTATACATATGATGTTCTATGCTGAAAGGATCAAGATGTCCAAGAGGGAGGGTGAATTGGATTAATTCTAAAATTCTTTGCAATAATTAAAATCTACACTTAGCTCACTTCACCCCTTGGGCCTATAATGTGTTTCTAATGATTTACCGCATAAAAGTTTAGCACCTTGAGTTCCAATCATACTCAAGCATGGCAATTCTAAGAATGTAAAGACAAGAATTGAATTACTCAAAAGTAAATGCTCAAAGTAAAGAAAGAAGAATGAACGCGGCGATATTTTGCCGAGGTATCGGAGAGTCGCCACTACCCACTAGTCCTCGTTAGAGCACCCGTGCAAGGGTCTAGCTACCCCTTATTCTGCACAAGGATCAAGTACTCTCTATGGGTTGATTCTTTGATACTCCGTCATGGTGAATCATCCATAACCGCTCACAACTTGAGTTAGGTCATCCATATGCTCCACCAGATGATCACCAAACTCCTGATCACCACCAAATCATCTAGGTGATGACGATCATCAAGAGTAATAAGCACGAACTCTCGCTTAACCACAACAAGTCTAATAAGAAGTGTGGATGCACACTTGCTACTCTCCTTGCATTAATGAGGCCTTAATCTTGGATTCTCAAATCTTAATCACCTCACTAGGCTCTTACTCTCTAAAACACTCTCAAGGATGTTTCTCAGCTGATCAAATAGACAAGAGACCTCTCTTGGATGAATAGAGGAAGTATTTATATTCCCTCATTCAAAACGAACCGTTAGGAGGTTGCGTCAACGTTCTGCGGGGCGACCAGATGCTTCGGTCAAAGTGATCGAACGCTCCGATCAGTTCTCCCTACCACAGAGCCGTTAAGTTATGACCGGACACGTCCGGTCATGAAAACTACTCTCTGGACCCTTACTAATGTTGATCGGACGCTGGAGCCTAGAGTCCGGTCGCTTCGCTATTCAGCGTTTGGTCAGTAACCGGAACATGACCAACGTTCGGTCAGCACTGACCGGACACGTCCAATCAGGATTCTCCCTCTCTGGAACCTTACTAGAGTTGACCAGACTCTTGCACCCTGCATCCGATCACATTTCACTCAGCGTCCGGTCGTATCCAAACGACTTCACCTTATCAAATAAACTGACCGGACTCTGCGCCAGCGTCCGGTCACACCGGAACCAGCGTTCGGTTAATATTTGACCCTCCATTCACTTACAACTCATAATCATTTGTGAATGAAGTTTGCTCCAATTGATCTAAGGGCTTTTTAGGAGCTACCTAGTGCTAGATTTAATAACTGTGCACCACACCTAACCCACTAGACTCACATAGGTCAAGCTACTAGTCTATGTTCCCCTTAATAGTACGGTCAAAGGAAAAACAAAGTTCTAAACTACTCTAAGTGTCTCTTCAACACCAAATGACACTTAGAACTAGTCTGTCCTTAACCTTTTCATCCATTCTTTGAAAACCGAAACGATTTCCATCGTAGGGGCATGACAACCATGATTACCCAATCAATTGCCATTACCATGACCTAACTTAATTGTCTTTGCAAAACACACGTTAGTCATAATAATCTCATATTATCATTAATCACCAAAATCCAACTAGAGGCCTAGATGCTTTTAATCTTCTCATTTTTTATGATTGATGACAATACAACATCGAGTATGTAAAAGAGATGAGGTTTTCAACATGCTTGGTTCATATAAGCTTTTTAAAAATAAGAACAAAAGAGTTAGGCATGCTTATATGACCTAAGCCAACATGATATACTCAATAGATATGAAATAAGCATGAGTATAAGAAATAAAGCTCATTTGAATCGAAGGAAAACGTGGAAGCAAACTAAATGAGCATAATGAAGTGACATGACATATATAAAGATCAAAGTAGAGAGCACACATGTCACATATCACATAAATATCATAATCACACTTATGTAGTTCGATGCATGAAAGTAAATATGAATGCATAGTAATGTATCACACATATAAAAAGCCAAATATAATAAATATGCTTCCCCTAGATATAACGTCCTCCTAGATCTAATCATACTCGATCTCTCTCCCTCTTTAGCGTTAAGCACCAAAACCTAAGGGTCGGTCGGCGAGGCTGGAGCAGACGAGTCGGGTGTTAAGGTGCGGTGAGCGATCTGAAACTAGGTAGCATCATCCTCTGATCCTGAGCTCTAAGCTATCTGACCCTCTGTCACTAGAAGTGACACTGAAGTGGTCTGGGTCGGATCTAGAACTGGTACGCCCTAGGACTCTACAGGTATCACTAAAGCAGGGGGCTCTGATGATGCAACAGATAAAGGAAACATCTATATAGTCCTAGTGACTAGAGCAATGGTGGAAGGTCTAGGGACATGTAGCTCTAGCGGTGTAGGCTGCCCTGTCGACTCACTGAAAGTAGCACCAAGGCTCTTAGAAATTAGGGTGTCAGTCACAAGCATTAAGGAGCTCTAAGACGGTGTAAAGCCCGTAACAATAGGTGTGAAGTGTGGGGCTACCACTGGCGAAGCAAACCACTAGAACACCTGCTCTGTAGGTGAAGCAAACTGTATAGCTGACTGTCCCTAACTCTAAAGCCCACTGGGCTATAAAGCTAGAGTCACTATGGTGGTGATAGGCTAGCCGAGCTGAGGTATAAGTTGTGGCTATGTAGACCCAATAGTAGTAACAATATGTTGCATGAATCTAAGTAACTGTTGCTAGATCAGGAGCTGTTGTTGCTGCATGGCCTGCTGCTGCTACTATATGGCCTACCATTGTCACTGGAACTCGTCAAGTCTGGCCTAAACCTGTGCTAGGGCTATTATAGTCTCCTAGGCCTAACGTGCCTGATCCTACCTTATCTGCTCAAGTATAGCAAGGAGAGCGGAATCTGTCTGTGGTGGCTATGGTGGAGCTGAGCTAGAGCCACTGGCATCACTGTCATGTCATCGAGGAGGCATCTGAGGGATAGCCTGGTAGTCATCATCTAAACTATCACTGAGGTCGCTCTCGACCATACCATCCTACTGAGCATCTAGCTGCTCCTTCTCTGTCGCTGCTATACCTCTGATGATCTCATCCTGCTGGGCTGCAGTCTTTGGCATCTCTAGGTGATGACATGGCTGGCTAGGTGTCCTCGCTGCACTGTTGAAAGCTCTAGTTTGGTTTTTGTGAATTAATGAAACCCTAAGTGCTAACCTAGTTTATCAAGTGATTATGAGATAGGTAGCACATTCCAAGTGGTGAAGCAAATGAAGATCATGACATGGTGATGGTGATGCCATGGTGATGATCAAGTGCTTGGACTTGAAAAGAAGAAAGAGAAAAACAAAAGGCTCAAGGCAAAGGTATAAATGATAGGAGCTATTTTATTTTGGTGATCAAGACACTTAAAGAGTGTGATCACATTTAGGTTTGATAGCCGTACTATTAAGAGGGGTGACAGTCATATCAAAATACGGTTATCAAAGTGCCACTAGATGCTCTAACTCATTGCATATGCATTTAGGATCTAGTGGAGTGCTAACACCCTTGAAAATGTTTGTGAAAATATACTAACACATGTGCACAAGGTGATACACTGGGTGGTTGGCACATTTAAGCATGGGTTAGGATCTTCACCGGCGGAGTGTCCGCCCGTAGAGTGCGGACAGTCCGACAGTGCCACCAAGGCCCTAGATAAAAAAGATGGAGGTCACTATAAGTGATCGGACGCTGGTCTCTGAAGGACCAACGCGTCCGATCAGTAGCAGCAGAAAAAGTGCGGCGTCGGTAGTCGACCGGATGCTGGCGCTGAAACAACTAGACGTTGGCTGGCTGCGTCTGGTCACACTGACATGGCCACATACAGAGGAGTCGCCGAGTGACCGGACGCTGGGTGTGTCCAGTCGAGCATGACCAGACGCGTCCGGTCGTGAAAATCATTTCTGGATGCTTATTGGAAACGACCGGACGCCGAGGGTTCAGCGTCCGGTCACTTTGAGCTGCAGCGTCTGGTCATCATATGACCGTTGAGATCGGATGTTTAGTATTTAAAGAGAGGGGACACGTGGCACACGTCACGTGATCAGACGCTGAGGTCCAGTGTTCGATCAATATGACCGGAGTGTCCGGTCACCCCGCGTTGTGCCTAGTGAAGGGGTATAATGGCTCTATTTCATGGGGGCTTTTATTTAAGCCCCATGGCCAGCTCAAGCTCACTCTCTTAGCCATTTGTATTGACATAGCAACCTTGTGAGCTTAGCCAAAAACCCCCCACTCATCTCCATCCTTGATTCATCATCTCTGTGAGATTGGGAGAGAATCTAAGTGCATTGCTTGAGTGTTTGCATCTAGAGGCACTTGGTGTTCGTGTTTTGCTGTGGGGTTCGCTTGTTACTCTTAGTGGTTGTCGCCACCTAGATGGCTTGGAGCAGCGAGGATCATCAAGCGGAGGGTGGTGATTGTCTCCGGCTCTGATCGTGGTGATTATGAGGGGTTCTTGACCTTTCTCCAGTGGAGAGCGAAAAGGTACTCTAGTGGATTGCTCGTGGCTTATATGATCCTCATCTTGTATTGGTTGTGCAGCACCCTATTGAGGGTTTGGTGTGTGAAGCCAATTAGCGTGTAAACCTCCAAGTGAGTGAATCACCACAACGAGGACTAGCTTGCCGGCAAGTAAGTGAACCTCAGTAAAAAGTTATTGTGTTCATCATTGATTCCGAGGTGATTGATCTCCATTGTTATTCATCCTTGTGATTAATTGGTTCCTTCATCTACATAGCGGTATAACCTTTTTTATCACTCTCTTTACATTACTGTAAACTAGTTGTCAAGCTCTTTAGTGTAGCTAGCTGTGAGAGCTTGCTTGCTTGGTTAGTGTAGCTCTTTAGTTAGCCTTTGAGAGCACACTAACATAGGGTAGTATCATAGCTATTGTGTGAATAGATTTTATTTAAACTAGAATTGTGGTAGGTGGCTTGCATTTTGAGTAGGCTAGCGCAATACTTGCTTCATCTTATAATTGTCTAACTATTTTGTTAAGTGTTGTTGTATAAATTTTTATCAGGCTATTCACCCCCCCTCTAGCCATTAGGACCTTTCAACTATGACAGAGCATCTGAGTCATATTATATGGTGGAAACTCTATAGTAACTCTTGTGTACTCAGCCATAGTCTCTAGGGACTTCACTGTAACTACCTTACAAATCAAGAATGTAATCCAGTGAGCATAAGGCAGCTAACGATGGCCTCTGAACCTCTCTGCAAGAGTGTCCTCCATCTGTGATAGAATAACATCCTAGATATCAAACACTCTTTGCTGGATCAGGGAGTTCACTAACCATAGTTGAATGCGAGTCAATCCCTCGCAATAGCCCATCCTCGAGGGCAGGGTCCTTCTCATGATAGCATCAAGTAGTCTCGCTGTAGGAGTAAGATCTCTCGGTGTCCTGTTCGACCCCTCGCTAAAAGGCTCTATGAAGTAAGGTCAGACCAAGTCTATAGGAGGCACAAGACCACCGTGAGGCTATTTAGGAGGCTCTGTCTAACCATAGCAAACCTCATGTAGATGGATGGGTGCCTCTAAAATCCTACGGATCTCTCTAACCCTGAAGCTCATCAACCTATAGTCATGGCCTCTGAATACAAAGTGAATAAACATGTGGCCTGGGTCAATCCAAAGAGTAGCATAGAACTCACGGGCTCAAGATGGAACATATCTGCCAGTACATCCAGGTATGTCTATCAGCCCTAGTAGATAGGATAGGTGAGGGCGGATCTGCTCTCTTGTTGCTGCAATAACTGACTCATTAGAGCAAATCCTTTGAGATCTGAATGCCACACCACTATTCAGATAAGCATTGTAGAAGTCCTCCTGCAGTGGTATATAGAAATCCTCTAAAGCATGCTCATCCCTCCATGGTGGGAACCAATTCTCAAACTACACAAACATGAGCTACTACACCTGCTTGGTTGTGGCTGCCCTCAAGTCCAGGTGAGTCACGAGAGGCAGACCCTGTGGTTTGGGAGGCGGACGAGAACCCCTCCGCTGTGTCTCTAGCCTTAGTGTCACCTGAGCATGAGTACAACTAGAGCGTCGTAACTATGGCTGAGGTGTCTGCTCTATCTTCTCAGCCTGCTTTGTCTCCTGAGTCTACTCTGTCTGCTAGGTGCCCTCTGACTACTCTACTGGCTGTGTTTGCTGCTGTGGCTCCCTCTAAGGCTAACTCTACTCTAAAGTGACCCGCCGTCCTTCAAGCATGATAGTCCCAGCTGGACTACCATGACGATGCTCAACCTACTCGATGGTGGCCCTCTAAGCTGGTGAAAGCTGGTCTGCTATGCGAACACTTTGGGCTCCTCCTCTCTCTGCACGCTCTACGATGGCTGCAACTGTAGCTGCTCTCTTAGTATCAGCATCTGCATACTTTTGCTTCTTTATCGTCAACTTCTTTGCCTTGCCTTTCACCTCAGTAGGCAAGCGAGACAGAGGCCTTGGATCCTCATCACCTAGACCACCTCTAGCATTCTTCACATGAGCCCTTGCTAGAGTTGAAGCAAACTGCTGTCACTAATAAGAATTCTGCCAACTATCACTTCTGAGGCTTGGCCTCAATCCGTACTCGCGAGCTTGGCCCTGAGTTAACTAACAACTGCTAAAGTGACCTCAAAAACACTAACTCACTGCATGACAGAATAGATTGAATATATGAATAATTACAATATATATCTAGAGATATGAAACCCTAAGAAGCAAGCAGTAGATATGAAATTAGAATCGATGGCTTGCTACCTGATGAATTGGCGAATGAGGAAAAGAGGAACGAATCATGGGGAACCACCGGGTCAGCAATGGCTAGGGTTCCAGCAATGTGGTGCGGCGGCCGAACAATGCAATGAGGGCACGCGAGACAGTGGCTAGGTCAAATCAGCTCAGCACGGTGAGGTCAAGGCGGCTCTAGTGAGGCAGCTAGGGTTCCGACATGGATCACGACAACGGCGGCGCTTGTGGCACTGGTAGGCAGCGTGGGTAGGCGGCGCTGGCATAGGAGCGAGCGGTAGCTCGAGAGCGGCACGGGCGTAAGAGCAAGCGGTGACATGGGAGTGGCACGGGTAGGGCGGAGCAAAGCTGTGCGGCCTAGGGCACTAGCGTGAGGTGAGCGCGAGTGGTGGAGGAGCGGCGATGTTGGAGGCGGCGCAAGCACTAACACGGGAGCACGGCGGTGAGGGAGAGAGGCAGTGAAGTCAGCGCGATGGATGCAGGCTTAGGTCAAAGTCGTGGCGTGGTTATATGGTGGCCCCCAAGGTGACGGATAAGGAAAGGAGAAAGAGTCCTAGAACCACATGATATCTACTGACCGGATGCTTCGATGGCAACAACCAGACGCTACCACCTGAAGTCTGGTCGACAACAGAGAGGTCCAAAACCTCCCAAGTCATGATCGGATGCGTGCGGTTAACCCTGACCGGACGTAGCCAGAGTCCGGTCCATCCCATGTTCATCTTCTTCGATCGATCGGACGTAGGACCACCGTTTGACCGGATGTAGGGAGAAAAGTGTTTCAATGTCCGATCACTCCATTGCGCTTCTGTTCACCTCATGTGAACTGACCAGACGTTGGACTCTAGAGTCCGGTGCAGCGTCCGGTCACTTTTTTTCAGCAAATCTTCAATGTTCCTTCGCGCTGCATGTTCCCAATCAAGTCCCAACTTCAATAAGACCCAAATAAACACCAATTAGGACTGATGTGAGTGACCTCTCTTAAATTTTCAAATTTTTTTGCCTTAGGCTATAATTCTTTTTAAGAAAATAGGCAACAAAAGGATGATTGAAGAGAAATAACAAAACAACATACATGCATATGCAATGCAATACTTGAAAGTAATTCTAGTTACTTGTCAAGTTTGATCTAAGGTTAAGTTTTTTCACACGCTTTTCGGCGGTTATCTTAAGCATGTTAGATAAGCCCTAAATACATCACTAAAAATTAAACATGTTGTATATTACAATGCAATGCAAGGGACAACATAAGCTCATTTTCTATTGAAGTTACTAAAATCAAGCACTTTTAGCTCATTCCTCAACCGATAAAATGTCGCCTCATCTAGCGGTTTAGTGAAGATATCCACCAATTGATCCTCGGTACTTACATCTTCTAGTGAAATATCATTCTTAGCAATATGATCTCTAAAAAGTGATGATGGATATCTATGTGCATGGTGCGAGAATGTTGAACTGGATTATTAGCAAGTTTTACCACACTCTCATTGTCACACAAAAGTGGTACCTTTTCTAGAACTACACCAAGTTTGCTTCATGTAAAGTATTTATGCACAACAAGCACCTGTGGCAATATATTTTGCTTCGACGATGAATAAAGCCACACTATTTTGCTTCTTGGAGGACCAAGATATAAGTGATCTATCAAGCAAATGGCACCCTCTGGATGTGCTTTTCCTATCAACTTTGCAACTGGCATAATTCGAATCGAAATAGCCAACTAATTCAAATCTAGCTCATTTGGGTATACCAAAGACCAATACTTGGTGTGTACTTAAGGTACCTAAGGATTCTTTTAACGGTAATCAAATGAGTTTCCTTAGGATTAGCATGAAATCTAGCACACATACACACACTAAACATGATGTCGGGCCTAGATGTGGTCAAATATAACAAGCTACCAATCATAGATCGGTAGAGAGTTTGATCAACCATTTTACCTTCCTCATCTAGGTCGACATGTCCATTAGATGGCATTGGTGTCTTGATTAGCTTATATTTATCCATATTGAACCTTTTGAGAAGATCCTTGGTATATTTTTCTTGAGAGATGAAAATCCCTTTTCTCATTTACTTGACTTGAAAACCAAGGAAGAATGTAAGCTCTCCAATCATTGACATCTCGAACTCCTTCAACATCAATTCATCAAACTCTTTGCAATAATCTTTATTTAATGATCTAAAGATGATATCATCAACATATACTTGGCAAATGAAGATTTCTTTATCAAGCTTCTTAGTGAATAGTGTGGTGTCGACCTTCCTAATGGCGAAGCCCTTCTCAATGAGAAAATCCCAAAGGCACTCATACCAAGCCCTTAGGGCTTGCTTAAGCCCATATAGCACCTTGAACAACCTATAAACATGATTAGGATATCTAGGGTTTTCAAACCCAGGAGGTTGATTAACATAGACTAGTTTATTTATGAAACTATTTAAAAATACACTTTTAACATCCATTTGATATAATTTTATTTCATGATGTGATGCATATGCAAGGAGGATATGAATGGCTTCAAGTCTTGCAACCGGAGAGAACCCCTTTACAACTAGTCTTGCCTTGTTCCTCACTATAACGCCTTGATCATCTTGCTTGTTGCGGAACACCCACTTTGTTCCTATGACTCTTGCACCTTGTGGTCGCTCTTCAAGAGTCCAAACTTTATTGCGAGTGAAGTTGTTCAACTCTTCATGCATAGCATTGATCCAATCCGAATCTTAAAGAGCTCCTTCTACATTCTTAGGTTCAACACAAGAGACAAAAGAGTGATGCTCAATGAATGAAGCAAGTTTTTGAGATCGAGTCATTACACCCATTGAAGGACTCCCTATGTTGATCTTGTGGATGAGCATGTAGTAGGAGTGAATTTCTTCTATCAACCACTTGAGGCGGAGGTTGTAGAGCATCAACATCTTGAGCTTATGCCACCATTTGATCATGAGAGACATGAGTGTCTTCATTTTTTACTCTCCTATCTTTATCACCATCTTGTGGCACATTTGATGAAGAAGGTGGATCAATCACTTGTACATCATCTTGATCATCTTTGGATTTGATGTCTCCAACCAGAATATTCTTCATGCTCTCCCTCAATGGTTCATCACCTACATCATCAAGATTCTCATGTGCTCCTTAGGAGCCGTTAGATTCATCAAATTCCACATCATACGTTTCTTCAACCAAGCCGGTAGCATGATTAAATACTCGATATGCTTTGGACTTTGATGAGTAACCAACAAGAAAGCCAATATCACAACATCTTTGAAACTTTCCTAGGTGTTGTTGCTTCTTTTAGATGTAGCATTTGCAGCCAAACACCCGGAAGAATAAGACATCTGGCTTCTTTCCATTAAGCAACTCATAAAGGGTCTTGCCAAGAAACTTTTGAAGAAATAGGTAGTTGGTTCCATAGCATACGGTGTTGATAGCTTTCACCCATAGAGCTTCGGGTGTATTGTACTCATCAAGCATTGTTTTTGCAACTGTGATTAGTGTCCGGTTCTTTCTCTCAACTACACCATTTTGTTGAGGAGTGTATGTTGCGAAGACCTCATGCTTGATTCCAACTTCATCACAATAGGCTTCAATATTTGTGTTGTCAAACTCTTTACCATTATCACTTCTAATCTTCTTGAGCTTCACTTTAAACTCATTTTGTGCTCTCTTGGCAATCTTCTTGAAGTATGATGCAACTTCGGTCTTGTTATGAAGGAAGAACATCTATGTATATCTTTAGTAGTCATCAACAATCACAAGACAATAAAGATTTTCTCTTAAACTCTTATAAGTTGTTGGTCTAAATAAGTCCATATGAAGGAGCTCTAGCACTCTTATTGTTAACACAAAAACTTTTGTAGGATGAGTATTTACAACTTACTTACTGGCTTGACATGCACTGCAAAGCTTGCCCTTCTCAAATTTCACATCCTTCAATCCTCTCACCAATTTATTCTTCATAAGCTTCTTGAGTGAACTCATCCTAGTATAAGCAAGTCTTCTATGCCATAGCCACCCAAGTGATATTTTGGTGAATAGATATGTCTTCAAGTTAGCATCTTCGGAGGTAAAATCCATAAGATATAGGTTGTTGTATCTAAATCCCTTGAATATAACTTGATTATTATCTTTCTTAGATACAACCACTTCTTTCTCGATAAACAAGCATTGGAAGCCAAGATCACATAATTGTCCAATGGATAGCAAGTTGAAGTTTAATGAAGCAACATACAGGACATTTAAGATTAAATGATAATTTGCTATTGCCACTTTGCCCAATTCTTTAACTTTACCCTTTAAATTATCACCAAATGTAATTCTTTCTTGACCATCAACTTCTTCATCTAGTGAGGTGAACATACGAGGATCATAGGTCATATGTTGAGTGCAACCACTATCAATTATCCAATAACTTCCACCGGTCTGGTAGCTCACCTACATATAAGAGATCAAGCTTGTTTAGGGACCCAAACTTGTTTAGGGCCCTTGACTTTCTCAACAAATAATTTTGCAACCCAAATTTTCTTAGGCCTATTCTTGTTGGGAGGTCCTAAGAACATAACTTTCATTTTTCCATTTGAGTCCTTTCTAAGCATGTAATGAGCATTGAAAGCAAAGGGTCTAACATGCTTAGGCAAGGGTTATGGTGGTGGAGTTTGACACTCAAGAGCAAAGTGATCTTCTTGTCCACACTCAAAACACCGCTTTGACTTTAGCTTTGACTTGTGTTGTTTTTTGTGTTGAGCTTGAGCTTTCTTCTCTTGATGTGCCAAGTATCCAGTTCTACTTCTATCCATCTTTATGACGGTGTTCATGAGTAGCTCACTTTGAAGATGTTGATCTCTTGTGAATTTGCTCAACCCAGTCTTGAGATATTCTTTTTCTAACTTGAGCTTCTTGTTCTCTTCTTTTAGCTCATCATGATTTTTCTTCTTCTTGAGCCTCTTGTTCTCTTCTTTAAGCTTTTTATTCTCAACAGCTAGATCACTATCATGGTCAAGGTTCTCTATCACAATGGTGTTGGTGGTTGAAAGCTTCTCAAGATCTTTCTTTAGCTTCTCATTCTCATTCTTGATCTTGACATACTCATCATAGTTATCGGACTCAACCACTTGCTTGCCTTTGCTACTAGAACCTTGCTCAATGCTCTCAATAATCAAATCATCACATGATGTAGCTATATTAATCTTAACAACATGGTTAATAACATTATGTGGCTCATTGGATAAAAACTCATGAAAGATAACAAGATTATCATGATTGATCTTGAGATTTGTATACTCTTCTTTTAGCATTTTGTAGCTAGTGATGAGCTCATTATGTATCCTCTCAAGTTTATCATGTTTATCTTTAAGCTCTTTCTTAGAAGATTTGAGCTCCTTGAGTTTTGATGACATAGCATCATGTGTTTCTCTAAGCTCAATACTAGACTTTTTCGCTATGTCACATTTAGCTAAAAGAGAATCATCCTTAAGTTCTAGCTTTTCATTCTTAGCCCTTGACTTTCTAATAATCTTAGTGTATTGATTTAGCAATTTAACAAGATCATCATATGAAGGTGATTCAAATTCATCATCATCACTATCACTATCATTATTGCAAGCATGTTTATCACCACTACTTTTATCATCATTTGATACCTTTTGTTCACCCTTGGTCATAAGGCATAGGTGTGTAGAGGATGATGGAGGTGGTATCGATGAAGATGGTGAAGAGTCAATCACAATAGTGAAGGGTTATGAGGATGCTACGCTAGCCGGAAAACAAAATTTTTGACCTCATAAACCAAGATCTACTGCTAGTTATAGATCATGGGATTACCACTAGATGTGCAGGTGCAGCGGAAGCGACTCGATGTAGTCGAACACGTCGTAGCAGTGCCGTGCAGTTCCGAGGTCATCCGTCCATCTGTCCATCCTCTTTGTGTGGTTCATCCTTGTGCTCCAGATGCAGCACCTCTGAGGTATCCACACGTACAGGGAGGAAGTGTCGCGCCTCCGGACTGCTAGGTCCACGAGGAGCAGTAGGTGCGGGCGTAGGATGGGCGGTGATGGCTGCCAAAAGGCGTGGATTGATTTGCCCCATTGCCCACCCCATATATTTATAGGCGTTCCTAATGAGCTCCTGAGTTGGAGGCCCATTAGTAACCCTAAGCCTTGTCTAATTCGGATCCAATTCGAACTAGGCTTCCTGCCCCTTAAACGTGTGACCCTATGGGTTCATGCACACATAGACATGACCTGAGTACTCCTACTCTACCATTAGTTGATAGCAGCCTCTAGCAAGACATGTCAACTCCTATGCGTATGCAAAGATCATATCAGATGAACCACCATAAAACCACATACTTGTTATTCCCTTGCCTCACGATATTTGGTCCAACTCATAGGTTAACACTTAACCCAAGCACGGCCATGCATTTCTTGATCTAATCATTAGAGTGATCCAGTGATATCTCTCTCATATATAGAGAGGGGTAAATTCCATCTTGATTGTCTATGTCTCATAGAATGTTTCTCGACAAACCCAAAAACCACCTTTATAACTACCCTGTTACGAAGTAGCGTTTGATAGTCCCTGAGTAGGTCATTTCATATCTTGAATACATACAACAATCTCAGGTCTAAGGACATAACGTACATGATGTGAATAGAGATAATAACGATATTTCATGTTGGGTCAATCCAGCTCTATGTCATACATGTGTCCACATTATTAGTTTGATATCTCCATGTCTATGACTTGTGAAACATAGTCATCAACTAATAATGTGTTGATCCATTATTCATGTGTGTCCTCACACGAACTCTAACCAGGGACAACATTAGAATAACTATTCAAGTAAAAGAGTTTCACAAACAATTCATATAATTGCTAATCGATATAGGTTGTCTTTAATGGAAATTTAATGAACTCATAATATATCATGGATACAAGGTAATATAATCATCTCTATGATTATCTCTAGGGCATACTCCTAACAATCTCCCACTTGCACTAGAGTTAATCTCGAAGATATCTAATACCCATAGCTCTTATGTGTGCCTCATGCTTAGGCTGTGGAAGAGCCTTTGTCAAAGGATCTGCAACATTCAAATCTGTGTGTATCTTACACATCTTGATCTCATCTCGTCTAATGAACTCTTGAATGAGGTGAAATTTCCGTAGTACATGTTTGCTCTTTTGGTGATTCCTTGGCTCCTTAGCCTACGCAATTGCCCTATTGTTATCACACTGTAGATTCAATGGGCTAGACGCATTCGGAAGTACACCAAGTTCAATGAGGAACCTCCTCATCCAAACACCTTCCTTCGTAGCTCTAGAAGCTACAATGTACTCGGCTTCTATTGTAGAATCAGTCACCGTCTCTAGCTTGGAACTTTTCCATCTTACAGCACCACCATTTATTGTGAACACAAAACCTGATTGAGACTATGAATCATCCATATCAGTTTGGAAGCTAGCATCAGTGTAACCATTTACAACAAGCTCCTCCTCACCTCCATAGATTAGGAACACATCTTTAGTCCTTCTCAAGTACTTAAGAATGTTTTTAACAAGTGTCCAGTGACTCTCTCTTGGATTAGCTTGGTACCTGCTCTCAACACTTAGAGCATATGAGACATCTGGGTGAGTACATATCATGGCATACATGATGGAACCAACTGCTGAGGCATATGGAACCTTACTCATGTGCTTCCGCTCATCAGCTGTCGAAGGACACTGTTTATCACTAAAGCGCATACTATGTGACATCGGCAAGAACCCTTTCTTGGACTGTTCCATGTTGAATCATTTCAACACCTTGTCAATGTATGTATTTTGGCTTAATCCTATAAGCTTCTTTGATCTATCTCTATAGATCTTGATGCCCAAAATATATGCTGCTTCTCCTAAATCCTTCATAGAAAAACTATTATTCAGTGAAGTCTTTACGGATTGCAACATAGGAATATCATTCCCAATCAATAATATGTCATCCACATACAAGATTAGAAATACAATAGTGCTTCCACTTTCTTTCTTATAAACACAAGGTTCTTCTTTAGTCTGACGGAAGCCAAACCCTTTGACCACTTCATCAAAATGAATGTTCCAACTCCGAGATGCTTGCTTTAACCCATAAATGGATTTCTGAAGCTTGCAAATTTTTCCAGCATTGTTTGGATCAACAAAACCTTCAGGCTATATCATATACACGTCCTCATCCAAATTTCCATTTAGAAAGGCTGTTTTAACATCCATCTGCCATATCTCATAATCAAAATAAGCAACTATTGCTAGAATGATCCGGATAGATTTAAGCATCGCTACCGGTGAGAAAGTCTCGTCGTAGTCAATTCCTTGAACTTGCCGAAAACCCTTTACAACAAGTCAAGCTTTATAGATGTGAACGTTTCCATCCATATCCTTTTTCTTTTTATAGATCCATTTGCACTCTATGGGTCTAACCCCATCAGGCGGGTCAACCAAGTTTCAAACTTGATTGTTTCCCATGGAATCTATCTCAGATCTCATAGCACTTTGCCATTTCTCCAAATCTAGGTCCATCATTGCTTTCGCATAAGTTGTAGGTTCATCATCGTCTAACAGTAGCAAATCCCCATGCAACTCATGAATTCTTGTTGACCTTCATGGTTGTGGCGGTGTTTCTATTGCCATAGGTATCTCAACTTGTTCTGCTACATTAGCATCACTCGTAGAGTCCTTCTCAACTGGCTCATCTTGAACTTCTTCAAGATACACCTTCTGTCCACTTTTCTCTCTTTTGAGAAACTCTTTCTCTAAGAAAACACCGTTTTGAGCAACAAACACTTTGCCCTCTGATCGGTTGTAGAAGTAATACCCTAAAGTTTCCTTTGGATATCCCACGAAAAAACATTTGTCTGATTTGGGTGTTAATTTATCTATCATAAGTCGTTTGACATAAACTTCACAACCCCAAATTTTTAGAAAAGACAAACTGGGACTCTTACCTGTCCACATCTCATGTGGTGTCTTAACTACTGACTTAGATGGTACCCTATTTAATGTGAAAGCGGCTGTTTCTAGAGCGTATCCCCAAAATGATAACGGTAGGTCTGACTGGCTCATCATAGACCGAACCATGTCCAACAAAGTCTGATTATATCGCTCAAACATGCCATTTCTCTAAGGCGTTCTAGGTGGCGTAAGCTGTGGAACAATTCTGCAACTCTTTAGATGATTGCTACACTCGTGGCTTAAATATTCGCCTCCACGATCAGATCACAAAGCCTTAATTTTCTTGCCACGTTGATTCTCTACTTCACTTTGAAACTCCTTGAATTTTTTAAACATCTCAGACTTATGTTTAATTAAGTAGACATAGCCATATCTACTAAAGTCATCAGTGAAGGTTATGAAGTATTGGAATCTGCCTCTTGCTGTCGTACTCATTGGTCTGCACACATCAGTATGTATGAGTTCCAGCAAGTCTACCGCCCACTTAGGAAAACCTGTGAAAGGCGTCTTGGTCATCTTGCCCAGCAGGCAAGCCTCACATGTCTTGTATGATTCAAAATCAAACGAAGTTAAAAGCCCATCAGAATGGAGCCTCTTCATGTGATTCTCACTTATATGACCTAAACGACAATGCCACATATAGGTAGGACTTAACTCATTAAGCCGAGGCCTTTTAGCACTTATATTACAGATAGGAGCATCTTCAAGATTTAAAATAAATAACCCATTCACAATGGATGCAGAAGCCACAAACATGTTATTTTTAGAGATCACACAACCATTGTCTTTACTCGCAAATGAATAACCATCCTTCATCAAACATGAAGGTGACACAATGTTTTGACTTAAACTAGGAACAAAATAATAATTATTCAACTCCAAAATAAATCCTAACAGGAGGTGGAGTTGCATCGTCCCGACGTTCAACGCAGCAACTCTTGCATTATTGCCCACGCGGAAATCAACTTCTCCCTTTTCCACGCTTCTACTTCTTATCATTCCCTGCATCGTATTGCAAATATGAGCAACAGATCTGGTATCAAATACCCAAGAATTAATATAAGAATTAGCAAGGAAAATGTCTATAACATAAACAACAAGTGTACAAGCTGTGGGGATACCTTTACTGCCGTGATCCTTTATGGATTCTAGGTATAGCTTGCAGTTCCTCTTCCAGTGACCTTTCCCATGACAAGGAAAGCACTCAGCATCAGCAGGTGGTCCAGCCTTGGGCGTAGGTGGGTTTGGCTTAGAGATCTCATCTTTAGCCTTGCCCTTTTTCTTCTTCCAAGAATTGCCCTTCTTATTAAACTTAGGCTTGTTTTGGACCGCCATCACATGGCTACTGCCAGCACCTTTCTTGATATCAGCCTCTGCTATTTTAAGCATGCCACATAATTCATTCAAGCCCTTCTCTGCCCCATGCATATGGTAGTTCGCGACGAAATTTCCATAGCTGGGCAGAAGAGACACGAGAATAAAATCAGAAGCTAATTCAGAGCCAATTGGGAAGCCTAGCTTCTCCAACCTCTGAGTGTAACCAGCCATTTTGATCACATGTGGCCCAACTGTTGTGCCCTCTGCTAGCTTGGTTTCAGCAAAAGCCTTTGAGACATTGAACCTTTCAGTCCTGGCTTGAGTCTAGAACATATTATTGAGCGCTACGATCATATCATGCGCTGCATGGTTATTGTCAAACTGCAACTATAGATTTGGTTCCATACAAGCAAGCATAAGGCAACTCACTTCAAGATCAGCATCACATGCTTTCTTGTAAGCGTTTTTCTCTGCAGCAGGTGCATTATCAGTAGGCTCATCTGGTAATGGGGTGTCTAGAATTTCTTCCTTTTTCTCAGCCCTAAGAACAATTCTCAGGTTGTGGATCCAATCCGCATAGTTTGTTCCATTCAACTTATCTTTCTCAAGAATTTAACGCAAAGTAAATGGTTGATTGCTAGGTGCCATTTATCTACAACAAAAGTAATGCAAAATACTAAGACAATGTATCCAAGATAGAGTAAACAATATTAAAACTTTAATATAATCTACTCCCACTAAAATCAATATCCCTCTATTGAAACTTAGTGATTCAAGGCCCACAACTAACAAGTCTACTGGTGAGCTTTAGCATCATCGCTAGAAGACATGGTAGATTGGTAAGCAACTTTTTGCTAATCATATCACATATGACTCTTGTTGTTGGGTAGCATCTCTATGCTTTGGTGCCTAACTACTCATGCTCTAAGGTCCCTAACCGTTAGGATGACCTTGTTCAAGTAACCAATCCTTCTACTGTAAGTATCCGATACGAACCTGTCTAGTCAAGGAAAACCAGTGGCACCCTAATTTCATAGACCCACCACCGATTGTATAAGACACCTGACAGTGCAAGGTTTGGGGAAGCATTTTAACTTAAACATTGCCGAGGGATCATTCTACTTCACCATCGCATGTAGACAAAAACATTATCGTACGTGAAAGTAGAATATAGTAAGAATGACATTAACACAGAGATATGACATGGTATAGCCCAATGTTCTTTGGGGATCTCCATCTCCATCTAACTGTTCCTCATGATGATCTCCATCTCCATGATCCATGTATGCCATCCTTCAGTGATGAGTCCACCAAGACTAGCTATCACTAACGCAAGGCAGTGAAGAAAATTACATAGTCACGGATAGGATCATCACAGTTTGGCATGTAGGCCATTACATCAATTTGATAATATCTTAGTGGCTCCAGCCATATTGTCATACTCATGACATGCAAGCCATGAATTAATTACATACATGCATCACATACACATAAGGGCTATACTAGTCACAAATTTCTGCAAAACAGAGTTAACCGATTCCGACGTCTAATCTTAAAACGCCGAAAACACCATCTTCCTGGCCTTTTTTGCAAATCTAATTTCAGCGAAACCGGTGAAGTCAGCGAGAATCAGATGTAGATTTTTCTCTCTACAATTTTCATATAGAATTCATCTCAATCCAAGGTCATATGCAAAAGTTATGACTGTTTTACCGAACAACATTTTTTCTTGCACCCCGGCGCCCGGCAGTAGATCCAATCTATCACCGTTGCGCATCACATGCACTCGACACTTGACCTAGGTTTGATTCGATCAATTTGATTGATCTCCATCTTGCCACGACTGGATTTACATGTATCACTTAACTCAGATGGCGGAATTCCGACCGGTACGAGTAGATCGTTACAAGACCAACACGGTAAAATCACGAACCATGATCAGAGACTCATCTACAACCACGCATATCTCCATACACACTCATCCGAACCTATAGCAATGCAGTAACGGCTCTGATACCACTGAAGGGTTATGAGGATGCTACGCTAGCCGGAAAACAAAAATTTTGACCTCATAAACCAAGATCTACTGCTAGTTATAGATCACGGGATTACCACTAGACGCGTAGGTGCAGCGGAAGCGACTCGATGTAGTCGAATGCATCGTAGCAGTGCCGTGCAGTTGTGAGGTCATCCATTCATCCGTCCCCTTCATGCGGTTCGTCCTTGTGCTCTAGATGCAGCACCTCCGAGGTATCCACACGTACAGGGAGGAAGCGTTGCGCCTCCGGACTGCTAGGTCCACGAGGAGCAGTAGGTGTGGGCATAGGATGGGCGACGGCGGCTGCCAAAAGGCGTGGATTGATTTGCCCCATTGCCCACCCCACATATTTATAGGCGTCCCTAATGAGCTCCCGAGTTAGAGGCCCATTAGTAACCCTAAGCCTTGTCTAATTCAGATCGAATCCAAACTAGGCTTCCAGCCCCTTAAGCGTGCGACCCTATGGGTTCACGCACACATAGACATGGCCCGAGTACTCCTACTCTGCCATTAGTTGATAGCAGCCTCTAGCAAGGCATGTCAACTCCTATGTGTACACAAAGATCATATCAGACGAACCACCACAAAACCATATACTTGTTATTCCCCTGCCTTACGATATTTGGTCCAACTCATAGGTTAACACTTAACCTAAGCACAACCATGTATTTCTTGATCTAATCATTAGAGTGATCCAGTGATATCTCTCTCATATATAGAGAGGGGCAAATTCTATCTTGATTGTCTATGTCTCATAGCATGTTTCTCGACAAACCCAAAAACCACCTTTATAACTACCCTGTTACGGAGTAGCGTTTGATAGTCCCTGAGTAGGTCGTTTCACATCTTGAATACATATAACAATCTCAGGTCTAAGGACATAACATACATGATATGAATAGAGATAATAACGACATCTCATGTTGGGTCAGTCTAGCTCCATGTCATACATGTGCCCATATTATTAGTTTGACATCTCCATGTCTATGACTTGTGAAACATAGTCATCAACTAATAATGCGCTGATCTATTATTCATGTGTGTCCTCACACAAACTCTGACTAGGGACAACATTAGAATAACCATTCAAGTAAAAGATTTCACAAACAATTCATATAATTGCTAAACGATACAGGTTGTCTTTAATGGAAATTCAATGAACTCATAATATATCATGGATACAAGGCAATATAATCATCTCTATGATTATCTCTAGGGCATACTCCTAACAAATAGCGGTCACCTTCTCATTCTCACTATCATCATCGGATGAGCAACTTGATGAATCAATATCCGTGAGCCAATCACCAACGATTTATGCTCTGCCATTTTTCTTCATCTTATGGAAGTCCTTCTTGCCATCCTTTTTCTTGTATGGCTTGTTTTTTTTTCTTCTCATCATTATCTTCATCACTTGAGTTATCTTTCTTGCCTTATACTTCTTCTTGTACTTGTCTTTCTTGGGCTCGGAGCATTGATGAGCTAGATGACTAAGTTCTCCACAATTATAGCAATCCATCTCCAAAATTGGCTTCCTTCTATTGCTAGTGAAGAACTTCTTTTTCTTGCCATCAAACTTGACACCATTCTTGTTGAGCTTCTTTAGTATCTTGGCGATTCTTTTCACCATAAGAGCAAGAGTTGTATCATCAATTTTATCATCACTTGAGCTCTCATACTTAACTCTTGCTTTGCCCTTCTTTTGGCTAGCCTTGAATGCCAAGTCTTTGTCTTTCTTCTTGATAGAGGAAGAGCCATTTTATGGTGTGATGTGTATATACATCTCATGAGTGTTGATCTATCCTAAGATTTGAGTTAGTGTAGCGGTGGAAAGATCACCTTGATGAAGCACGGTCATAATATGCCCATATTTATCAATGGGGAGGATACTCAAAATCTTTCTTACAACATCGGATAGTTGCATTTGTGTGAGTGCAAGCCCATTGACTTCCTTTACAAGAACATTCAAACATGAGTACATTTTATTAGCGCTTTCTTTTGGATGCATCTCAAAGGAATTAAGCTTTTTCATGACAAGATGATAGCGTTCCTCACGCTCGCTCTTTGTTCCCTCATAGAGCGCACAAATGTCCGACCATAGTGCATGGGCGTCCTTATGGTTCCGCACACGGTTAAACACATCTTTGCAAAGGCCTCTAAAGATGGTGTATCTAGCCTTTGCATTCTATTTCTCATAATTGACATCATCGCCTTGAAGATGTGCGGGATCCCTAGGTTTTGAAAAGCCTTGAGAGGCGGCTCTAAGAATTCCAACATCTAGAGTTTCTAAGTAAGCCTCCATGTGAATTTTCCAATAAGGAAAATCATCTTTCTCAAATATAGGAGAAGGTACATCTTCGTGAGACATCTTTCTCTAGGCGGTTAAGCCTAAATACGTGAGTACGAGGCTCTGATACCAATTGAAATGATCAAGATGCCTAAAAGAGGGGTGAATTGGGCTAATTCTAAAATTCTTTGCAATAATTAAAACCTACACTTAGCCAACTTCACCACTTGTGCCCAGAATGTGATTCTAATGATCTACCGTATGATGCTTTATTTAGTGATGTTCGTGTAGTAATCTCGTATTGTCATTAATCACCGAAACCTAACTAGGGTCCTAGATACTTTCATAAGCTTTATTTAGTGATGCTCGTGTAGTGTTAATGTGATGTTTGGTGGTATTTTTCTTCTTTTTATTTGATTACAATTAATTTCTTCAATATTTTTTTTATTTTTTATTTTTTACATTTTATTATATATTTGATGTTCATGTAGTATACATATGATATTCTATGCTATTTTTTGTGATGTTCGTGTAGTGTTAATATGATATTCGACGATTATCTTTAAATACATGTTCATCAGGAGATAAATGTCCGTTAAATTTTTTATCAAAATATGTCCATGTGGGTCTTATTTGAAGAGTTTATTACAAGGAACACGATGGTGCGATCGAATTTTAATTAAAATACTTGGTTCATGAGTTATGACTTTTTTTACTTCAAAAAAGCATGAGATATGTGCTATGTCATCTTTTTTGGATCTATTGCATGCATGTTGTCTAGTTAACTGTGTGGGGCGCGGATCTAAACAGCAACATGACCCAACTACAATATAAACAACCCATGAAAAAAATTAATTGCGGGGAAGGGGAGGGGGTCGGCAGGGGGCTTCCAGCCACCCGAGTTGGCACCTAGATGCCCCCGAAGAAAGACGAACCCGTATGTTTCATTAGGAGTGGCAGGCAAGTAATATTTCCCAACTTTCTTCCCAAAAAGCCGGTGAAAGCATGTTGGGAGGGGTTGTGATTTTTGGCTTGCGCGGAAGCTGGCTTTCACACGAAGCTGTGGGGCTATTGGAAGGCCTTTGGCTGGCTTTTGACCTCTGAGAAGCTGCCCCTAGAAGCCAAACCAAAGACACCCTTAGCAGTTGGCCCTTTGTGTTTTATTTCTATTACATTTTAGTCCCGCAAATTTTTGGCCAGAAAATCGCAACGCCCGCTATAAAGCCTAGGCCCAGTATTCGGCCTAAGGATGATCAAAGGAACCAATTATGGCCCAAAAGGCCCAAGGTCTATCTAGACAAATTTGTAACTGAAGCCCAGGGCAGGACTGGGCGACAATCTACGTCTAGAAAGAATGGTAAGTATTCCCTGTCCTGAAATGAAAAGAAATCACATTTTTGAGGAGTCAGATAATTGAACTTAAAATTATCAAATGATTAATTCTTTTTTATATTATATTTATTATATTAATACAAAGGTAGCAACCTATTCTCACTCACACAGTGTGTAGTGAAGTACTTAGTAGGTTAGAGTTGCATTTGCGTAGTGGGGCCCTAGGATTAAAAAAATATTTTGCTATTTTATAACATTTTTGCTTACTAAAAATGCTACTTACAAAAAACGGGTTGGTTAAGATATCTGGCTCGGGATATAACTTATTAGCATATACTACCTCCGTTCTAAAAAGAATGCAACTATGAGTTGCGTACTACGAAAAGTGTTCATGTTTGACCAAGTTTTAAGTGAATAATATTCATAATTATGCTTTTAAATTAATTTATTATAAGAATACATTTTATAATTAATCTGATGGTATTATTTGGTATCGTAAATATGGATACTTTTTTATCTATAATTGGTCAAATTTAAGGTACTAAAATATGACACAGCGCTAAAATTGTATTCTTTTGAGGATGAAGGTAGTATCATTTTGTAAAGAGTTAAATATATCGTTGGTCCATTAAATTTTATCCATGTTTCACTTAGGTCCATCAACTACGAAAGTGGTTTTTCAGGTCCATAAACTTTTGAAGTGATGTATCTCTAGTCCATACCTCTTCGTTTATCTTTTTAATATAATGTGGCAGTCCACGGTGTCGCTGATCTGTCTTCTGGAGCTAGTCCACGGTCAGCACAGGTAGCGGCGTAGCGTTTGGCTGCTCCACAGGGGCGGCGGTGATACCTGACCTTCTCCCGGTGAAGCTTATGCGCACGCTAGCTCAAGATCTCTGTCCGCTGCTTCCCCGATGCAACACACGCCGCACTCACGCTGCCCACGTCACATGCCGCCGCCCTCACCCTTGCCCTCTCCCCCTCCTAGCTGTCGCAGCCCCATCCTCCCTGCCTCCCTTCCTAGCCCAAGGCCGCCATGGCCGAGACGCCCTGAGGCCGTGACAGCGTGACCACGCCACTGCCATAGAGCTCTGCCTGCAGCCCTACACCGAGCCTTTGTCGCCACGGAGCTACGCGACCCCGCCTCCATCCTTGTTGAGTAGCCTATGACCCTGGCCGCGCCCTCGACCTGCGACCGCAACTCCGAGCCAGCCCACCACCGTACCTCCACCCGCAAGCCATCGGTGAGCCTCCCCAAGATCAAAGCTTCCCCTTTTCCTGCCGTAGAAGCCTTGTCGTCCGTCCTAGCCTTCACCATCGTCTTGTTCGCAGCACAAGAACGCGTCGACCTCACCGAGCCCCACCGTTCCTCTACGCTGTGCCATGAGACGCTATCCGCAATGCCGCGCTGTGGACCGCCGGCGTCCTATCGCCTCTGCTCTGTGATCGACAACCTCCCCAGCCACCGGTGAGCTGCTCTGTGACCCAAGGCCCAACCTATATGTAGCTAGACATCGACGCCCGCTCATTCGATCGCCTGCAGGAGTTTCCTCACCCCTAGCGCCGGCTCTCCTTCAACCACGGTGACCGCCGCAACCACTGAAGCCATGCCGCTCAGGGACACGCCTTCCCCTGCATCAGCCCTACCTACACCGAACCCTCCCTGCAACAGGCGCCCTGCCATCACCAAGCCCGCTAGTGAGCACACCAGAGACCCACCTTTTTTCCTTGTTTCCGCCTTGGCCTATCTGCCCGGCCTTCGAGCCGCCTCGTGACCTCGCCTGGATGCGCGCGTACGCGGTTCCCACAAGCTCACATCGCCCAGTCCGTTTGGACACCATCTACACGCGATGTCGCACCGGTGGCCACCCACGGTCGCCGCATGGCAGAGCACCGACACGCACACGCAGCCGTAGGAACGTAGTGCCCCGCCACCCTTCGCACGGACCATGTACTTCATGGCCGCTCACACGACGCTACCACGGTCGCAACGGCGTCGACGTGGCTTGTCACCGCGAAGGCGTCCCACACTGTGGCACACTTGCACAGCCCGAGCATCCGTACTCCGCTGTCATGGGTTTGCTGGCGCTGGCGGCCGCGACGCGCGGCGCTGAACCGGCATCACACATGGGCGCCACCATCCTCCTCATGGGCATCCCCACGCGCTCGAGTCTGGCTCCGGCGTGGCGTCCGTCGAGCACGCATGCGCGCGACGGGGTGGCTATGCTCCTGACCGCATTTGCCGGCGGCACCCCAGTGGCGCAGGCTGCGGCAGATGGGCTGTGGCCAGACTGCACCTCCTCCACTACCACCACCTTGTCTGCCAGCACAGCAACAGAAGGCGCTGGCTCTCTGTTCCTCCACCGCGGACCCACGGCTGCCGCCCGCGCTCGAGCCTCACGCAACACAAGCGCCACGTCCAAGCCTCGGTGCTGCCTTCGATCCGCGCTCTCCATGCGCCGTGGCTGGACCCCGCAACCAAGCCCTGCTTCTCCTCGTCGCGCGACCCTGCACGCGCACGCACCCTCTCACACGGCTGTTCAGTGCTCACCCACATGCGCCTGTTGGCTGCTCCTACTCGCTCGCGTGGCTGCCTACATGGCGCTCTCCGGCTACCGCATCAACCTCACTGAGTTCACCAGGTCCGAGGCGTCGGAGAAGTGGTGCGCGCTGGAGCTGTTCGTGGCGCTCATGCTCAACATCCAGGGCATCGTGGAGGTGGCCGCCATCAACAACTAGGGCGACACCATGAAGGCGACGACGGAGCACTACTCGACGCTCACCATGTCCATGGTGCTCATCACCGTCGTGTCCACGCCGCTGATCAAGCTGCTGTACGACCCGTCGGGGCAGTTCGCACGGGCGAAGGCGGTCGCTAGAGCACGCGCGGCTCAGCGCCGACCTCCACGTGCTGACCTGCCTCCTCCGTGTGCTCACCTGCCTCTAGAGCGAGGACCACGCGACGTCGCTAATCGACCTGCTGGAGGCGTCGGGCTCCTCCCGCGACTCGCCCATGTCGCTCATCGTGCTCCACCTCACGGAGCTCATTGGCCGCGCCGCGTCCGTGCTGAAGCCCCACCGGAAGAGCACGAGGTCGTCCAACAGCGGCAGCAACCCGACGTTGTTGGATCGCATCGTGGACACGTTCCGGTACTTCGAGCAGCAGGCGGCGTCGGGGGCGGTGACGGTGAGCCCGTACGTGGCGCAGACGCCCTTTCAGCTCGATGCACCACGACGTGTGCTCACTGGCGCACAGCCGGAAGGCCAGCCTCATCCTGCCCCCCTTCCACAAGTCCTCTGACGACGCACGTGGCCGCGGCGGGCCTGTTCGCGTGCCCACAGCGGCGGCGGCGGCACCTACTCACGCGTCCACAATATGTTTGACGAAATGAAGTGTCAACCGTTGCTTTAAAAAGAACAAATCAGCAGGCCACATCAGTGAGAAATCCCACATGAAGGGATATGGACCTAAGTGATACAACATATTAAGTTTATAGACCTAAAAAACCACTTTGAAAGTTGATGAACCTAACTGAAATCTCCTCCCACGTTAATGGATCTCTGGTGTATTTAACTCTTTTGTAAAGGTGGACGGCCTGTTCGTCTTTATAAAAATAGAAAAGACTCACCTCTAAAATGTTTTTTTTCTAGTAGTCATTTCCAAACATAGTTCCACCGTCTCATAAAAATGTCATTGTTAGAGCATCTGCAAAAGTACTCACTAATCCTTCCCAATTCATAATTTTAGCAAAGAATAAAAAAACGATATCCAACAACGACTAAAATCACCTTCCAATCTTTCAGTGCTCGAGAAAAACACTCCGCTTACGCATAAAGTCGTCGCGCGTATCCCCCGCCTATCACCGATCTTCCTCCATCGCAAGTCGCAACGCATGGCTGGGGCAGGGTACCAAGTGACGCGCATGTTCGAGTGCAAGACGTACAGCCGCCGGTTCCCATCGTTCCAGGCGTTGGGCGGGCACCGCGCGAGCCGCAAGCGTCCGCGGGCATCCGAGGTAGCGCCGGCGGCCAAGGCTCGCGCGCACGGCTGCGTGGTGTGCGGGCGTCCGAGTGCAAGACGTGAAGCCGCCGGCCGGTTCGCGTCGTCGTTCCAGGCGTTGGGCGGGCACCACGCGAGCCGCAAGCATCCGAGGCAGCGCCGGTGGCCAAGGCCTGCGCGCACGGATGCGCTGTGTGCGTGCGTCCGAGGCGTGCGCCGGAGCCGTACGACGGCACGGACGTGCGTTGCTGTGGCCGGATGAGAGCAGAGGTGAGCGCGGGGGTGGCGTGGCGCAGTACGGCTGTACCTCTCTCGCTAGCAGCGGATGCATCTCTGTACCTAGGAAGCCAGCCATGGAAGTCACCAAGGTTTCATGTACGTGGTTGTTCTCGGAGGAAGAAGATGATGGTAATTACGAAAATGTCGCTAAACGATATTTTAGGTGTTGCACTTTTGAAAGATGACGTTATTTATTCCTCCCAATTCTTTTTTTTTTGAAGTTGGAAAACGCAATGGTTATGGGAAGAAAATATAGAAACTCTTGGAGATGCTCTTCCCAAAATGCTAAATATTGTCAACTCTGATCAAATATATAAGAAATATTAATATTTATTATCATATATAATACTACCCTTAGATAGAACGTTATTATATTTTTATAATAAAAACTTATTTGGCTTACAAATGTTGCTAATATTTTCTATAAACATAGTTAAATTTAAAAAAAAGTTTGACCGATACAAATACTATGGAGTTCTTTTTTATGAGACGGAGATAGTAGGACGGGATTTGGTGTGCTATGGTCAAGAACAATATGCAGCCTGTTCGTTTGGCCGTGGCTTGTCGTAAACGATCGTAAATTTTCAGCCGGAACAATATTTTTCTCTCACATAAACCAGCCAACAGTACTTCTTCACAAACCAGCAACGATACGAACCAGCCAACCGAATATGCTCATGGTTTGGTTGGTGAGGCACGCTCGATGGAGCACCCATCGCCCGCGTTCGAGCACTGTTCGACACGGGTTTTTGCATCGGCGTTTTTCTCCAGTTTCCTTTGCAGGAATTTCAACCTCAAGCGTGATGCTTCACAATGATCAAGGTGCACGATTAGAGTCTGATGATCTTCAAGTACCTCTCAGCCGTATGTATGTCTTTAGATATAGATGTAGTTCTAGCTTACACACAGCGTGTGTGCGTTTGAGTGCGTATGGTGTGTGGCGTGAGTTTCTACTTAAGTTCACATACTACGGCGCATTCAAAATAAAAAGAACAATATGTACCGTGTGAACCTCCAAACTGATAGTCAAATAAAATGTGTAGTACTGTTTCTTTCATTTTCCAAAAGCCACATTTTAGAAAAGATTAATTGAGGTAAACCAAACATTTCTAAAAGAAGAAAAGATAAACTGGATGTTCTTTTAACCAGTAAACTCTTACTCGTGCAATAATTAGATAATTGTAGGTATGGCTCCGTTCGCGTGCCCTTAAACTCGACTTGATCTGCTTATTTTTTTATCCGGAACAGTGTTTTTCTCTCACAAATTCCTTCAGCATTCCTCCAAACCATCCAGATTCTCCAGAATTCAGACAAGTGAACAGGCCCATTGCAGCCACACCTGTTCCACGTTCTCCGTGCATAGTTCAGAGGTGGAAAATGAGGAACGTCTCATTCAGCCCGATCGGCTGGGGCTGGCTGGCTGGCCAGCCCCCTCACATAGATACTATTCATATAAACCAGCCAGCAGTACTTCTCTCTCACATAAACGAACCAGCAACGATACAAATCAGCCAACCGAACAGGCTGAATTGTCTCACAGTTTCACGTAAAAAGGATAGATGAGTCCTGTAGAGAAAGAAGAGGAAGAAATATTCAAAATCTGAGTACTTATAAAACGAATTTAGGGACTCTAAATAGTTTTAAATAAAAAAATTGTCTACTAAGTTTGTGTTGAGCTCAATAATTTTAATATAAATTTTGTATTTATCTGAGTTCATATAAAAAGATATAAATTTTTCGGGATAACTATTTCTAGACACGGATCTCTTTATAAAGAGGTTAAAAAGCCGTCTCTAAAGTTCATCATTTATAGACATGGGCATCATAAGATGATCATCTCTATAAATAATCAATTAACAAAGTCCGTCACTCTAGTATACTCGCCATTCTAAATGATTCATGCATAGAGATGGTTGTTTGCCTACTGTCCGTCATAGCCTTTTACCGCTGACGACTATAAAAGACCTACCTTTGCTAATGTTTTCTCGAATCGTGCCACGAAAGATGATATAGTTTTGGGACATACAAGATTTCGGAATACAGGGTCTGAGAGGAGAAGATGGTGGTGAAAACAGGTTATGTTCCTACTACCTCTGTTAATTATAAGTATGTCTACTAAAATCATATTTGCGCATAGTGTAGGTAGGACCACCGTAGAGCTTAATGAATGATGACATAGAGATAGAGCTAGCATTGGCGCCACAATCACACTAGCAGGCGGCAATTGCAGAGTATAGCCACATAGATGGTCCTCGCGATGCCGAGGTTTGGCGCCGTATCAAGCACGACAAACAAATGCTTGTAGCGAGTTACAAGTCCTTTGTTTGTCATTAACACTCTATATGAAAAATCGTCGATTCCAGTCGCAAAACGGGGCACGTACGGATTACATGTCAGGGACACGGACTAGAAATGTTTGCGTTAGCAGGTGAGGAGCCTCTCAATCAAATCAAAAAGAAAAAAAGAGAGAGAGAGAGAAATAAACGATCGGGAAACAGATGAACGTTATTAGCACTGGAATCAGAAAGAAAGATACTCCTATGTTCCATGACAAGGATAAGAAATGTTTGCGTTGGCAGGTGAGTATCTTTCTTTTTCATATAGAACAGGTAATGAACAGAAATTAATCTCAAGACTCACGAGTTTTAATGTTGTCCACTGCATGTGATGTCCTGTTCGTTTGACTGATAAGTCATGAATAAAAATAATTAATTTATTTTAAAAGAAAAATATTATTCATTACCTTGAAAAAATACGGCTTATAAAACCCACGAACAGGGCTTTAAGCTCGCGACACCGGCTGGATACACACATACCGCTCCTCCTACATGCAATGAATTGTCTCATTGTCATGACAAGAGGAACGATGGCACAACATTAGGGTCTATTTGGTTTATACAGGAGCTTTTAAAATTCTTGTCACATTGAATATTTGGACACATGTATAGAGTATTAAATACAGACTAATTATAAAATTAATTGCACAACTTATGATTAATTTACGAGACGAATCTTTTAAGCCTAATTAGTTCATGATTTGACAACGTGGTGCTACAGTAAACATGTGCTAATGACGGATTAATTAGGCTTAAAAAATTTGCCTCGCAAATTAGCCTCCATCCATGTAATTGATTTTATAATTAATCTATATTTAATGCTTCTTATAAGTATCTGAATATTTGATGTGACATTAATTTTATGAGCGACTAGAGAATTAGGGCATGTTTGTTTCCTACAGTGTCTCCTAAAATTCCTGTCACATTGAATATTTGAGCACATGCATGGAGTATTAAATATATACTAATTATAAAACTAATTGCACAACTTGTGACTAATTTGCGAGACGAATCTTTTAAGCCTAATTAGTTCATAATTTGACAACGTGGTGCTACAGTAAACATATGCTAATGATAGATTAATTAGGCTTTAAAAAATCATCTCGCAAATTAGCTTCGATCTATATAATTAGTTTTGTAATTAATCTATATTTAATACTCCTTATTAGTATCTAAATATTCGATGTGATATGAATTTTAGGAGCGACTACCTTGCCAGGATGCGCGATTGAATACGTGAGGACTGATGCGCGATTGAATACGTGAGAGGACTGTTCGTTGCATCCGCCATCCAGCTAGTAAATGTGGCGCATTCAAGCTCCTTCGCACTAATTCGACCCCGTTGCCGAATCAGCTCGCGCCTTCCATCTACGCACCGTAGTAGCTTGGTATGCACGATAGCATCGAACGGTATCGCCGTATCGGTATGGCATGCCACAGCGGCAGCCGGCAGCAAGAGAGAGGAGAACGGACCGGTTCAAGTTTCCCGACGGCCGGCCCCTGGACGCAGCAGCAGCAGCTGGAGTTTGCATGGTCGTGTACGTGCTTGCTGATCGGTGGTGGCTAGCTACTAGCAGCAGTATTAACGCGAGGCAGAGCAGGGTGTTTTGCTCGCGAGAAGCCGAGAGCGCGATGCAAACGCTACTGTCATGTACAGGGGCGCGCCAATAAATTATTCGTGCTGACTAATGTCTGTTCCTTTAATCGTATTTAACTTATAAGTCATGATTTATCAGTTAACAAATATTATTTTTCTGTCACACCAAACCAGCCAACCATACTTTCAGTTATGGCTTATAAACCAAACCAGACCAGACGAACGTGGCAACTTTCCGCAACGAGCACCCTCGAGTCGACGGGTCTCGAGTTCGAAAACATGTTACGAGTACATGCACACGGACAAGTGACAGACACCGAAAATTCCAAGCTACATTTATGCTATGCACTTAGTGCTATATCTACATCACCATTCATCGCCATATATGAATAATACTAATATGATATATGATATGCCCCTTGACGGCTAACCGTACGTACAGCCGATCCATCGGCCGTCGGCGCCAACTAACACATGTTCGCTTGCTTGATCATGAGGCATATACAATATTTTTCTCTCAACAAAACAACAATCAATTCCTCCACCCTGTCTGATTGATTACGCTTACGCTAGCGAGCTGCCTCTAATTACGTACGTGATCCTGATCCTCCCCTCCTTGCACGTGCGACACACGTGCGCTCTACCGGTGCACGCGTGCCTAGGGAGGGAGCACGGTATAGAACCATCCATCCTCCATGTGTGGACATGGGTCGGTCGGACGCTCCCGTTTAATTTGATTTGATCGATCGTCGCTGGTAGGTACGTAGCTTAGCTAGCTATCTAGTCCCCGCAGCAGAGCAGATGGAGGCCGAGCTTGAGTGGCACCGGCGGCTCAGGCTCGGCCGGCTGCGGCGCGGCGCGGCTGGCGGGTGGGTGCAGGAACTTGCAGTTGGGGCACGCCGGGCTGGCGCGGCACATCATCACCAGCATGTGGCACCGCACGCACACGCCGGCCACCATCTCCCTTCTGCCGCTACTGCTGCTGTCCTCGGCCTCCTCCGCGGCCAGCTGAAGACGACGACGGTCGTCTGCCGCCGCCTTAGTAGCCGTCGTATGCTTGGGCTTCTTCTTGTCGTGGGCGAGCGCCCGGCGCGGCTCGAACGTCAGGTTCAGGTCCAGGTCCAACCCTGGCGGCGCGCAATTCGCGGAGTCCTCCTCGTCGTCGTCGTCTTCGGCGGAGGTGGGCGCCGCGGCGCGGTAGTCTGGCTCCCCCCTGGGGTCCTTCCACGTCCGCTTCTGCGTCCTCGTGTTGTAGTAGTGGATCTGCCCGGACTGCATGCGCACCAAGACACGAGTCAGAACTCAGAACAGAACACACGTACGTGCTGTGCGTACACGGCGCGGCTCGATGGAGTCGATCGACACGGATGGGATAGACGACTAGACCGAAGGGCCTGCGATAAGACAAGTACCTTGATGTCGAGGCAGCGTTGCCACTCTGGGGGCAGCGGCGCGGCGTCGAAATTGAGCTCGATCCCGTCCACGACCTCGCCGCGGTCGTCGCCGCCGCCGCCGCCGTCCCGCTTCCGCTTCTTGCTGGTGGCCGCCGCGGTACCGGTACCCGTGGAGGAGGCGACGACGCTGCCGACGAGGGAGAGCCACGGCGGGCGCTTGGTGGCCTCCGGCAGGAGCGCCGCGGACTGCAGCGACACCATCGATCGATCTGCTACTGCTATTGCGCCTATATATGATTCTACACGTACGTGTACGTTCGGCTTGGGGCTGCTGTGGCCTGTGGATTAGCAGATATAGGAGGAGTATGTCGTCGTTGCACCCTCGCGGTCGGTGCGCGGCGCAGGAGTGTGTGCGTGGTAGCGTACTTGGCTTGGTCGGGCTCGGGCCGGTCGCGACCTCCTCCTCCTGTCCTGGTGATGTATGCGATGCGTGTGGGGGCGCTGGGTTTGGATTCGGGTGCAGCGAGGGGTCGGGGTTTATATAGGGAGGAGGAGGAGGAGAAGCGAGGTGGGTTCAGCCGCTGAGGCTGAGGCCGCCTCGACGTCGACGGGGGACGGAAATTTATGAGCACAGAAGTGGTAGCCAGGATCTTAAAAGGGGGGACACTGCGACCGGGCCCACGAGATGTTCCCACAGCTACTTTCACTTACTGCTGGTCAGGGTCGAGTCAGGCCGGCCGCTGGCGCTGGCGCTGGCCCGCTCCGCTCCGCCTGCATCGCATCGCATTCCAGCCATCTCTCCGGGGCCGTCCGGTCCGGCCCGGCCAGCCCCTCGCTTTAACCGCTGGGCGCTGGGCGCTGGGCGCTGGGCGGGCGCCCGACGAGGCGGGGCGAGGTTGGGCTCGGTCACCGGCTCCACCTCCCCGCGCGGGCGCGGCATTGCCATTACTGCTGCGCCGTCCACCTCCTCCTCTATCTCTCCATCCGCCTCGCCTCGCATCGATCGCTCTCCGCCCTCACATGCTTCTTAATGCTGCATGGGCTTTTTGCGGTTAACCATCGTTTTAAGCTCGCCATCAAGGCTAGCTAGCCAACAGCAGCGCGCGCATTAACCTCGCTCGCTCTCTCCCGTCAGGCGTCAGATCGATCAGCTAGTGCTCCGCCTCCGCCGGCGTCGCCTGCCGCCTGTTGGTTAATAAAAGTTTCCCTTTCCCGTTGGATGCCGGCTTCCGCCCGGAGCCGCGTCGAGTGCCTGTGTGTTACATTGATCACTAATCCTAAATGAGGTCTAACGGTTCAGTTGGACTTTTGATCCCCGTCTTGATTGGGGACGTCCAACCCACTATAGCGGTAGGGTCCCTGTCACACTGCGCAATAAATAGAGGTGGGGCCGACGGCTCAAGTCACGAGGTTCGCCTGAACCGAGCTCCCCACCGACAAACCATAAACCCAATCTAATAAGGGGCGAAGCCAGTGACGAGAAGCACCTCCGCCACAACACTGCGTCGCCCCGGACTACGTCACCGGACTCCACTGCCTTTACCGCCGGTCGCCACCGCGCATCACCGACCATCGCTGCCTTAGCGCAGACACTGATTCCATGGCGGACGCAAGTGAATCCTCCTCTGCGGTGTCAGGTTCGACACGTTCTTCTACTCCACCCCTCTCTGTCTCTCCCATTACAATAGTAGATGTTCTAGGGCTCATGATTTTATTCAACAACAAGTACTAGGCTAGATCTATGCTCCTAGTGATCCTTTAGGTTCAACAATGGTGTCAGAGTCACGGTTTCTAGGGTTTTTAGATATAGAACGGGTGAACGATAAAACAGAGTGGATCCGTTCGGATCTGAGAAAAGAAGAGGGGTTTTCCTAACCTTAACCCTAACTGAGTAAAAGAAAGAAGAGAAGGAGGGCTCGGCTTCAAGTCCACTCGAAACCAAACCCTAAACCTGAAATCAATTCGGAAAGAAGAAGAACAAGACCCGAAACCCTAACCCTAACTTCGATCCCTATGCCCAAATCGGTTGAATCCGAGAACACAAACAGAGAAGCAAATCAGAGGGGGATGTTGGGGAAGGGGAGGCCTACCTCGCCGCTGTGCAGCGCTGCTGCATCGCCGGCGCGTGGAGAGAAAAAGGCCGAGCCAGGGGCGTTGCTCGTCGGGCTCTAGCCAAAGGGGCGCCGCGGCCAGGCGCGCTCACCCGTTGGGGGAGCGTGCACGCCGACGAGGGGGCGGCGACGACGTCGGGGCTCTCTGCTCGCTCTCGTCGTCGTTTGCTTGTCGCTCGGGCGATTCAGGGCTGAGAAGGGGAGAGATGAGAGGGCCGAATGGCCGCTAGGGTTCGGGAACCACGGCCGGGAGAGGGTTTTGTTCGTTCAAAACGACCGGACGGCCGTCGGATGAGATCTGACGACGATGGAAGAATGGGCCAACTCGCAGCCCAGGCGGGCGCGTGCGGCCGCGACACTTTGTCGGCCCAGGCCCACATTGCGGCTTGGGTGCGGCCGAGCGCCGCGCAGAGCAGTGGGCCGAGCCGATTTTGGCCGGTTTGGGCCGAGGAAGGAAGAGCAAGAGCCCGGTTTCGTATTTTTCTTTTTCCAGAAAAATTGAAAAATGGAAATTGGCTCAAAAGGAAATAGAAAAAGTATTTTTTTCCCTGTGGGTATAATTCAAGAGAATGAGTTCTTTTTTCCGCTGCGTATTTCAAATTTGTTATTTTTATTATTAAATTCGAACCAACGGGAGAATTTAATTTTGAAAAAATGGATATATTTTTAGCTTATTATAATATTGTTGTTATTCTGACCAATGTTGATTAATGACAATATTATGATGAGTTTTATCATGCATTAATTTTATTTCTGCTCAATGTTGATGTAGAATTAGTGTATAGGATAATTGTATGTTTTAATTTTGACCAACGTTGGAACTAAGGCATGCAATTGTTATTATTCTGTTTATGTTCTCACTCTATATGAATTGTATTTTCAGGCGGATACAATTTGATGGGTTGTATCAAAGAGATTCCCACTCTTAAAGGTGACAACTACACGGAGTGAAAGAAAAAGATTGGCCTAGCTTTCATCTTGGCTGATGTGGACTGGGTAGTCACCTCACCGTGTCCCACTGAACCTATGGCACCAGTGAGGAAGACAAACAAGGCTGGTGCCGCTTGGACAACCACAGAGAGGGATTTTGTATCTCAAAAGATGTCCGATGACCTTAAGCATAGGAAATAGGTCACTGCCAATAAAAAATGTATGGCTGTGATAAAAAACACGATTGAACCTGTAATTGTGGGCTCAATCCTAGAGTATGACACCGTCACCGAATACCTCGATAGAATAAATAGTCAGTTCATTGGCTCTTTAAAGACATATGCTACCCAGCTGATAAAGCAGCTGGTGACAGAGATGTTCTCTGGAAATGGTGGGATAACAGAGCACATTCTAAGGATGAGTAATTTGGCATCCAAGTTAAAACCAATGGATCTAGCTCTTAAGGAAGAGTTCCTTATCCATCTGATTTTTGCTTCTTTGTCAAAGGAATTTGACACTTTTGTTGTCAATTACAACATACAGCTCGAGAAATGGGACTTAGAGAGGCTCATGGCTATGTGTGTGCAAGAGGATGAGAGAAAGAAAGTTGCCAATAGTGGCACAATCAATTATGTGAAAGACAACAAGAAAAAGAATAATAATGCTAACTCCTCCTCAAAGCCAAAGGGAAAGGGTCTCATGCTGCATCAGCCTCAATAGAACAAGTTCACAGTAAAGAAAGACCAGTGTCTCTGTTGTAAGAAGACGGAACATTATAAGAAAGATTGTCCTGATTACTTAAAGATGATCATGGCAAAGAAAGGTGAGAACATTATTACGTTCATAAATGAATCTCTGTATGTACAGTATTCGAAATCTACTTGGTGGATTGACTCAGGTGCAACTGTTCATGTTGCTAATTCTTTACAGGGATTTCGTTCGACGAGGACTACGCAAAGAAAAGAAAGACACGTTAAAGTTGCAAATGGAGTCCGAGCAGATGTTGAAGCTATTGGCGATCTTTCTCTAGAGCTTTCTGATGGTTTCACACTTTTACTTAGAGATGTTCTTTATGTTTTATCTCTACAGAGAAACTTGATTAGTGTTTCATACTTGGACAATGATGGATATGATTGTCATTTTGGAAATGACAAATGTAAGATAACATTTTATAATGAATGTGTTGGTCTTGCTATCTTACAAAATGGGCTTTATTTGTTATCACTACGTGATGATATGAATGTTGTATGTGATGATGGAAACGTCGCATGCGACAATGAGAATGTATCCTCGTCTGCGGATGTAAACAGAAAATGAAAGAGAGCTTACGATGCGTTGTCGAAATTATGACACTGTCGTTTAGGCCATATTTCGAGGGGGAGAATAGAAAGACTAGTTAAGAATAATATTCTTCCTCCATTAGAGCTCTCAGATTTAGAACAAGGCAAAGAATGCATAAAAGGAAAGTATGTAAAGAAAATTAAGAAAGATATCAAACGAAGCGTAGGAATTTTACAGATTATTCGCACAGACATCTATGGTCCGTTTTCTGTAAAGAGTGTGGAAGGTTATGATTCATTCATAACATTCACAGATAATTACTTCCGTTGTGGCTATATTTATCTAATCAAAGAAAGAACAGAAGTATTGGATAAATTTAAGATATTTAAGGCAGAAGTTGAAAACCAATACAATTTAAAGATTAAGATAATCTGGTCCGACCATAGACGGGAGTACTACGGTCGGCATACCCTATATGGCCAAGTTCCTAGACCTTTTGCAAGGTTCTTATAGGAGAATGACATAGTAGCCCAGAATTATACACCGGACGAACCTCAGTAGAATAGAGTAGCTAAAAGACGCAATCTTACCCTGATGGATATGGTGCGCAGTATGATAAGTTACTCCACCTTACCGTTGAGCCTATTGATAGAGGCGTTAAAAACCATCATTCATATTCTCAATAGAGTACCAAGTAAGTCGGTGGTCAAAACGTCGTATGAGTTGTGGACAAGAAGAGCACCCTCACTAAACCACTTACGTGTGGGGGGGTCCTGTTGAGGCTAAAGTATTTAACCCAAACATTGAGAAGCTAGATCCCAAAATAGTAAATTGCCATTTCATTGGCTACCCAGAAAAGTCAAAAGGTTTTCGTTTCAACTGTTCAGATAGATATACAAAGATTTTAGAAACGAGACACGCTGTCTTTCTAGAGGATAAAATGATGAGGGGAACATGATAGCTCAAGAAATTAACCTTGAAGAGAAGCGGGTGTATGCGCCCACTCCGATGATTCATGAGCCATTTTTTTCACTATCTGTTGTAGCTGCACCAACAGTGAAGATAGTGTGGTGCCAGCGCCTGTTGTTATTCTGTCCGTGGCAACAATGAATAACGATGAGGAACCTGTTCTTTAGGATCCTGTAGAACCTATTACCACACATAAGGGGAGCAACAACAGCCTCAAACAGAAGATGTGCCAAATGTGGAGGCTCCTAAAGGTCTCAAAGAGTTAGAAAATTAGTTATTACTGCTGACTATGAAGTATATAATACTGAGGAATTTTAAATGGAGGATGATCCCACCTTATTTGAAGAAGCCATGAGAAATGATCATTCATCAAAGTGGCTTGAGGCCATAGAAGATGAAATAAAATCAATGAATACTAGTAAAGTTTGGGATTTATAGATAATTCCTAAAGGAGCCAAAACAGTAGGCTGTAAATGAGTCTACAAAACAAAACTTGACTCTCAAGGAAATATAGAGAGATATAAAGCGAGACTTGTGGCAAAAGGCTTTACGTAAAAAGAAGGTTTTGATTACAATGAAACCTTTTCTCTAGTCTCATGTAAGAATTTCTTTATAATCATAATGGTATTAGTGGCATATTACGATTTAGAATTACATCAGATGGATGTAAAGACAACATTTCTCAACAAGGACTTGGATGAAAATGTTTACATGGCACAACCAAAAAGTTTTGTCTTGGAAGAAAAAGAACGAATGGGATATTGCCTAAAAAATCCATTTATAGATTAAAACAAGCTTCAAGACAGTGATACTTGAAGTTTGATCAGACAATAAGAAATTTTGGGTTTAAAGAGAATGTTGAGGACAATTGTGCCTATGCAAAGTTTAAGAATGAGAAGTTTATCTTCCTTGTCCTGTATGTGAATGATATCTTACTTGCTAGTGGTGATGTCAGTCTACTACTAGAGACAAAGAAATTTTTGTCCTCAAAATTTGATATGAAAGATCTTGTTGAATTCTCGTTCGTTCTAGGGATCGAGATTCACCGAGATAGAAGTAAAATGGTATTAGGACTGTCACAAAAGGCATACATAGAAAGGATCTTAAAAAAATTCAGTGTGCACAAATATAGTCTCTCACCTGCTCCTATAGTCAAGGGCGACAGATATGGGGATTTTCAATGCCCGAAGAACCAATAAGAGATCGATCAAATAAAAGCGGTTCCATATGCTTCAGCTATCGAAAGCTTGCAATATGCTCAAGTATGTACGCGCCCTGACTTAGTATTTGTTACCGGGTTACTTGGCACATTCTAGAGCAATTTTAAAACAGAACACTAGAAATTAGTAAAGAAAGTCTTGCGTTATTTGCAAGGAACGAAAGACCTCATGATGACGTATAGAAGATCTGATTCACTCTATATAGTGGGATATTCAGATTCTGATTATGCGAAAGATGATAGAAAATCCACGTCTGGATATGTATTTACTCTCGCATGGGAGCTATTTTATGGAAAAACTCAAAGCAAATCATCACTACATCGTCCACAATGTATGCCAAGTTTATAGCGTGTTATGAGGCAACGGGACAGATGAACTGGCTAAAGAAGTTCAAACCTAGTTTGAAGGTGGTTGACAACATCTATAGACCACTTAAGTTATACTGTAATAATAATCCGGAAGTACAGTATACTCACAACAATAAGTCAAGTGGTGCTGTCAAACACAGTGACATAAAGTATTATGTTGTGCAAGATAAAGTCCAAGATCATGTCATAAGTCTTGAGCATATAAGTACCAAAGAGATGCTCGTGGATCCGCTTACAAAAGACTTACCACCCAACGTGTTCAGAGAATATGTAGCCGGCATGGGTTTAAAGGAAAACCTATAATTCCTGGACAAAAGAAGGCCCAACGATAAATATCAATTTCTGAACAGAGTGGAGTGTTGTAGCTGTTAAATCTATCGGTAATTAACTGTGCCGATAAAACATGCTCTATGCGCTAATCTATAATGGAATGAACAAAAGTAAATAATATGAAATTAAAAATGGTAGGAGATCAAGGGGGGAGATTGTTAGATTGATCTCTAATCTTAAACTAGGCCCAATGGCCTTGTTAAGTCTTTGATCCACGCCCTGATCGGTGGCGCCCAGCCCATTATGGCTGGAGGGCTCCTATTGCACTGCGCAATAAATAGATGTGGGGGGCGGCGGCTCAAGTCACGAGGTTCGCCTGAGACGAGTTCTCCACCGACAAACCCTAAACCCGATCTAGTAAGGGGCGCAGCTAGTGATGAAAAACACCTCTGCCACACCCATAGCACTGTGCAGCCCCAGACTGCGTCACCGGACTCCACTGCCTTCACCGTCGGTCGCCACCGCACATCATCGACCGTAGCTGCCTTAGCGCAGACACCGATTCTATGGCGAACGCGAGTGAATCCTCCTCTACGATGTTAGGTTCGACACGTTCTTCTACTCCACCCCTCTCTGTCTCTCCTGTTACAATAGTAAATGTTGTAAGACCCATAATTCTATTCAACAACAACAAGTATCTGATTAGATCTATGCCTCTAGTGAGGTTGAACAGCTCTATCCATCCAGCATTCCGGCTTCGGGCGAAAGCGGGTAGCTACAGACTTGGACTGGAAACCGCCATTAAATACGAAACGGCGATTCCACTTTCCGTTGGGGCTGTGGATGCGACCGCATTTAATTCGTGACCGGGAAGCGGATAGGATCATGTCACGGGGAGGTTTATAGCGGGAAACATCCAAGGATCAACCACGTCCCATTATTAAAATTAATCGTCTTCGCCTTCGATCGTTCATGGGAGTTTATATCTCCCTGCTTGTAGAGAAGAGGGTGGCGCTCTCTTGCGTTTCTTGGTCGCCTCCTTCTCCCCCCTCTTCCTTTTCCCTCTATTTGAAGCAAGGTGGTTGCGCCATTAATCACTGGTCGCCGAGCCGACGATGGACGACTGCATGCATGTATTTATGAAATGAGGTTCTATCAAGGCGATCGATCGATCGAGCTCAATTTCGATCAGCTGCACATACAGATATATACATGCATGCTAGTAGTACGTACTCCTGATTGTACGCTCACAACAAGTCACGGTCTAGATTCTAGAACCTCACTATAAGAATGAAAATTAATCCAAACAGACCCTACGTAGAAAATGGAGTAAGACCTTTAGGGGTAAAGTGTTAAGACGTCATATCAGGTGTTATATAGAGATGTCGTATGAGGTGTCCGGATATTAATAAAAAAACAAATTGTAAAATCCATTAGTAATCCGCGAGATGAATTTACTAAGCCTAATTAATCCGTCATTAGCATATGTGTCACTGTAGTACCATATTATCAAATCATGGACTAATTAGACTTAAAAGATTCGTCTCGCAAATTAGCCGCAAACTGTACAATTAATTATTTTTTAATCTATATTAATTCTGTATATATATGTCTAAATATTCGATGGGATAAAAAATAAACTTAGAGGAGGAACTATATAAGGCCTAAACACGAAATGTTACTGAATGGATTGACCAAGTGTAGTGTACTGGCTCGCCCTTGGGCCGCTTTAAAAGCTACTAGTAGCTGTATCGAATTCTGTCCCTGATGGGCGCAGTAAATGTGAATACCAGTAGTGTTGTCATACCAGTAACCAGTAGGAGTAAATGAGTATACTACTATAGCAGCAAGCAGGCAGGCCAGCGGCAGTAACAAATTCATCAATGGTACCCTTGTCACGAGTCAGCCGAAAGTGTGTGTGCATCAGGGGCACACAACCATTACGGGCGTTCCGTAATCTCTGACCGTTATTTGAACCTTCCATGTCAACTCGCCTACCTTTCGTTCTAGCTCACGCGCGCGAGTCACGACCAGGGCATGCAGCTCGAGCAGCAGATACGTGTCGCCCGTGCGGGGAAAGGGATCGGAGGCGACGAGGGGAAGGGGGCGGTCACAGTTGAGGCCGGATTCAATGCGGCTGCCTAAGTTGAGGCCGGATTCAATGCGGCTGCCTAGCTCCTCCCCATTACTCCAACTTCCAAATTTGGGTCGCCGAGGGGAGACTCCAATTTAAGCGGCCCAACACCCCCGCTTTAACCACAAATTTACAGCCGGGGGAATAAATTTTCGCCAACCTCCTTATCTTTAAATTCGGAGTGGGGCGCGAGCGGATTTACCGGGATGCCCCTTGCGTCTGCGTCTGCTGCCTCCCCAGGAGATTAGCTGCGTGGCCTTTAAGGGTCCTCGCCTCTGCCGCGGCAATGGTTATGATGGCTGCTGCTGGCTTGGCTGGTAAAACGCAATTGCTCCGCTGTACTACGTTTGTAGCCAGTAGGAGGAGTACCTACCTAGTCCTAGCTAGGCTAGCATCTAGTAGGGCGACTACTGACTGCTACGTACTCTACGTTATGAAGAAGTCCCACAAGTGTGTTCGGTTGGGACATCGTCGCCGTACGTGCATCTTGTTAGGAAAACAATTTGGCTGGATAATCGCAGCACTAGCACGTTCGATCGACGCATGTCCAGCAATTTGTAAACTAGGCTGAACATGAACAGTGCTGATCAAAAGCAAGTCAGCTTTGGTTTGGAACGAAGTGATAGCTATAGATACTGAACTCTTGGGACTTCATCACAGTGACTCTTAATGATTCAGTGACCAAAATGTACGTGCTGGGAGTGCATCCTCTCTCAGTCAAGATTTATCGTTGCTAAGATAAGGGCCATGCATGCATCATGCAGCTGTTTGTTTCTAGCTTTACCGGTCATTTTCATCCATCAAGGCACCAATAGATACCATCGTTTGCGTGAATTTAATTTGGGCACCTACGTACTGTTCTAGTGCAAGAGAGGTGAATGCTGCTGCATCAGCAATGATATCGGTAGTTCCCCATTTGAAGATCCCCAGAATGCTAGAACAAGTGCGCGCGCGCACCTCACTTCTGCTTCTGGACCTCTAGTTGATTGACGTAAATTTATTAAGAGCTGGACAGGCCACAGCCCATGTGTAGTCATGTCAGATGGGGAAAATACAGAATAGGAAATGAGAAATACAGGTGCCACGACGAGAACGTGTAGTTGTATCTTTGGAAAGAACATGTAACGATTGTCAGCCTGTTCGCAAGGCCGTAAACGATCGTGGATTATTTACTGCTGGTTGATTTGGTGTGAGAGAAAAATACTATTTTTAACTGAAAATTTACGATCATCTATGAACAAACGAACAGGCTGTGTATAATTGGGAAGAACGAAATGCGAGGCTTTTCCTCGGTGAGGCCTCGATGCTCGCCGCTGCAAATTAACAAGCTGAGTAACCTTTGATGCAAATCACCCCATCATTCCCATTGCTAAAGACTAATCGGCACGACGTGTTGTGTAACCGTGCTTTCCTATCTCAATACAAAGGTACGCAGCCCTCTCATGTATTAGGAAATGAAAGAAATACATGTGAACAGAAATGTGAAGAGACTTCCACCCTGTTCGCTTGTTGGTTTCAACCAGCCTAAACCAGTCAACCAACAGTGTTTTCCTCTCACATAAAACCAGCTCAAATTAGCCCAAACCAGCCCAGAAACCAACCAGCGAACAGGCCGTTCTTTCCAAGTGGCATATTGGCATCATACACACAGGGTGTATCTTTAGAAATACGATTTTTGTAATAGGATATTTTGTACTCCTTGAACTAGTGGACGAAAAGCCATCATCCCTGCAATGTTGATTGTTTTGGTTTTGCCTAAACTAAAATTTATTACTTCGCCTTAAATTTACAGAAAAAATATATTAATATCTACAATATGCACTATCAAATATTTTATGATACATTTGATAAGATTGATTTGATTTGTAGATGTTGGCATGTCTTTATAAAAAAATGAGTTATTTATTATGATAAAACTAGAACCATCTATGTACATTTAGGGGATATTTGGTTTCTCCTCCTAAACTTTAGTCGCTATCTCATCGGATGTCTGGACATATGCATAGAGTATTAAATATAGACTAATTACGAAACTAATTACACAACTACGACTAATTTGCGAGACGAATCTTTTAAGCCTAATTAGTCCATAATTTGACAATGTAGTGCTACAGTAAACATATGCTTAATTAGGTTTAATAAATTCGTCTCGTGGAGTACTGACAAATTTTGTAATTTATTTATTTTATTAGTATCCGAACACTCTATACAACACTCTTACGTGACACATCCTAAATTTTAGTCACCGGATCCAAACACCCCTTAGTAATAGTTAAAGACCCACTTTGAAGTGGATGTTTTCAAGCATTCTGCCATTCGAAATTCGCGCACGATTCCTATAAATTTCTGCTTCCCAAACAGAACCTCAGTCAAATTCTATCACTCACATTTTTTTCTCTGGGAATATCAGATATCTAAGTTAATTAAAAAAACACTGCAAAACAGTGGTTGATGACCGATAACATAGCCTGTTCACTGGTTGGTTTCTGGGCTGGTTTGGGCTGGCTGGTGCTGGTTTGTTGTGAGAGGAAAACACTGTTGGCTGGCTGATTTGGGCTGGCTGAAACCAACAAGCGAACAGGGTGACCATTTCTTGTTCTCATATGGAGTTTCAAATAACAGAACTTGGTTTTGAAAATTGGGAAAGGAAAACATTTATAAGCATACTATGATTTTCGTCTTAAACTAGTACTCCGTAGTAAAAGGACTTGCGCAACCATCGGTCCTTGCCATCGAGAAGAAAAACAAAACAAAAAAAAAACGTCCAATCCTAGTAGAAATGGGAGAGGGGAGCTTTAAAAAAAAACGAAATGGGAGAGGGGAGAAATGTGGACGGCGACCACTCTTGGGCTCTTGGCAACAAAAGAAGACGGGTGGTCGTGCTGCTGGAGTGAAGTCCACCGGTTCCCATTAAGTGCCCTCCATCTGCTTCAATGCGCCCGCCCGCACGCAACGTCGCCGCTTTAATTTTGCTGCGGATGGCGAGGTCTCTGGCCAGCAGTGACGCTCCCGGCCGTCCGATGCGGCACGACCGGTCGCAAGGTTGCGGCGTATGGGGGCGAACAGGTACGCACGTGTGCTTGGCTGCTCTGCTTGGTCTCGTCCCTGTTCGCTGCGCGCCTGTCGACCTGGGTGAACCAGGGTCCAGGGGTGCACTGTTAATTTTAAAATGAAAAAGGACGAGTATTATTTTATGCACAAAAGTAGAAGGGTAAAGTTAACAAGAGGTTACTAACCTTGTACAGTTATGTCATCCCGGGTTTCAACTCTTGAATATTGGTATTTGGATCTCTGAAGTTGCATAATGGGCCCGTTCGCTTGGAGGAATTTTGGAGAAATCTAGAGAAATTTATGAGAGAAAAACATTGTTTCAGATAAAAAAAGAAGCGGATCAAACCGAGTTTAAAGGCACGCGAACGAGGCCAATAGATGTCGTCTAGGTCATTGGAATTGTCTCTAGCACCGGCACTAATTCAAATGGATCGAAATGAGCTCTGACGCATGTGGCATGTTGACCATGTGTTGATGTGTTTCCATCAAGTTAGACCCGCACATGTCAACACTATTTTTTTTTCTCAAACCTCCTCCTTCCACACTCCACGCCGGCTATGGCTTCCCTAATGCCAAATTCGGTGAAGGCTTCTGCCACGCGCTAGCACACCCGAGGTCGAGAACAGAGACACCAATTTGGTGGTGGGGCCATGGAGGTGGAGGCATGTGACGTGGCATGGAAGGGGCGGAGGTGTGAGATGCAGAGATGAAGATGTATGAGAGATGTCGTACCGCAAGTTGTCATTCACGCTTGAGCCACCTCTGCTATTCATGGCCTCACCATTGCGTATAGGCTACACAAAGAGTGGGAGATAAAGGATATGGGAGGAATGGGACACTAACACGTGGGTCCCATGTGTTGGATCCACGTCAACCGTTGCCGCGGATTGGAGCTTGTTTGCACTCATTTGGAGCAACACTGACATTCAGAATAAAGCCAAGGGACCAAACCACTATACAAGTTTGGAGACCATCAAATTTTGATAATTGGGGACTTAGAATACACCACCTACAAGTTTAGGGACTGAAATATCAAACATCAAAAGTTAGGGTCTCGTATGACACCCCATGCAAGTTTAAGATCCACAACTAAGGTCTTCTTTGGTAGGGTTTTTGTTGGAGATTCTTCACCGGCCATATCAGAATGTACATCTTTTAGAATGGCTTCTAAAGCTAAAACTGAATAAAAATTTTGTGAAGTTGAAGCTATTTTGGTATGAAACCAAAGCAAAAAAAACATGAATTTCCATGACTTCACCATTTTTGGAGAAACCCAGGCACTGCCGAAGAGGGCCTAAATCTATCCCTAACAACATTAAAGTCAAAAGCGGATTCTTTTTACTTCTTGTAAATTTGTGTCTCCATACGTAACCTAAGACTCACGACATGTGTCTCCAGCTGGCTAGAATCAGCCATTCCCCACTCTGCTATGCGTCGTCTAGACGAAGAAGAGTGAAAAATATATGTTGCAAACGTATATTTCAAGTATTCCAGATATTTCGTAGGTATGCTGTAACTGTTTTATACGGATGTTGCAAAAGTAGATCGGGATGTTGCATACATTGTAATGGTCGTACACGTATGTTGCAAGCTTTTGTTTTCAATGTTTCATCTGTTTTTTCAGACACATGTTGCAAGTGTGGTTATCTGGATGTTGCATATGTTTTCGAACATATGTTGCAAGTGCTTATCTGGATGTTGTGTATGTTTGCAATGATTTTTAAGTGTTTTTACATTGTTTTTGCTAGTGTTTCAGACGTATGTTTAAGTGTTTCATCTGCCTTCATACGTATATTTCAATCGTTGATCTGGATGAATTTCAAAAGTAGATCGGATGTTGCACATGTTGCAATGGGACCCATCTTCCGTAGTCACCAGCTGCATTTGCTAGAGCGTCGCCGAGCAGGCATAGACGATGGAGGGCGCGTGAGTGGTCCTCGCGTGCGGTCTAGCAGTGCAGGCGATGCCCGGACAACGCGGGCCCCGCATGGGCGCTCGTAACGCAGGCGTGGCGGGATATAAGGTCGAGATAGCGACTAGAGGGGGGGTGAATAGTCGTTATTAAAATCTAATCGTGCCGGCTAACCGAAATAAATGCGGAATTATAACAATCGGTCTAGCCAAAACTATACCCCTCTACCTATGTTCTCTAGCACCTTACAAAGATCCTAATTAAGCAACAAAGGTGCTGGGCTAGCTAGAGTTCACCTAACCAATTCTAAAAGCAAGGTCACACGAACCTATGCCACTAATACTTTATGCAACGGAGAGCTGTTACACATGCTAATAAGCAAAAGCACAAAGTCAACTAAGCTTACTAGCAATGCTCAATAACAAGATAACCAATGCTAAATTAGAGAGCACAAATACTTAGCTACACAAACTAAGCAATGTGACTAACAAGGTTACACAAACCAAAATAGTAACGTAAGGGAGCTACTTCTATGCTACACAAGCAAGAAGGTAACTAGTGAGCTACACAAGCAAACTAATTACAAGAGCAACTACACAAGCACAATGTATATGAAAGAAATTACAAGCTTGTGTAACGAGTATGCAAACCAACGGGAAGAACACAGTTGACATGGTGATTTTTCTCTTGAGGTCACGTGCTTGCCAACACGCTAGTCCCCGTTGTGTCGACCGCTCACTTAGTGGTTCGGTGGCTAATTGGCATCACCCGCCAAGCCCGCATGTTGGACACCGCAAGAACCTACCCCAAAAGTGAGGGTAGCTCAATGACATGCTTTACTAGAGTTGCTCTTCGTGGCTCCCGCGGGGCGAGCACAATGCCCCTCACAAAGCTCTTCTCCGGAGCACCGCACAAGCTTTTTACGAGCTTCAACGGAGACCACCACCAAGCTATCTAGGAGGTGGCAACCTCCAAGAGTAACAAGAACCACTGGCTTACAACTCGATCACCTAGTGCCACTCGATGCAATCTCACAATGCAACGCATTAGAATCACACTCACTCGTAATCGATTCGCACTCTTGCAAGCATATGTGAGTTAGTGGGCATCCAAGCACTCCTACATAAGCCACATAGACATGAGGGTGCTCAACAACTAGCCCAAGGCCGGTCACACACTTCTTTTGTAGCCCCAAGGGCTAAAATAGTCGTTACCCCATCACTAGGCAAAACGTGCACTGACCGGACACGCAGGTCGCAGAGTCTGGTCGCTAGGATGACGCCATGTGTCCCCTCCTTTCGAAGCCGACCGTTGGGCTTCAACGGCAAGCTCATGCGTGCGCATACTCTTGATCGGACGCGCCTAGGTCCAACGACCGGATGCACTAAGGCCGAGTCCGGTTACCAACACATTTCTGTACAACTGATCGGACTCGTCTTTCTCCTACGACCGAACTCGACTCTTCCAGCATCCGGTCACTTACAGAGAGGTTCCAGAGACGTTTTTCAGCGACCGGACGTGTACGGTCATCACTGATCGGACTCTCCGTGCGTCCGATCGCTTCTAGAGACGCTAAAACACTGACCAGATGCTGTGACCACACTCGCAGGTGCTGACTGGACGCGCAGGTCGTAGAGTCCGGTCATAGACCTTACAACGCTAAAACGGCTATAACTCTTAGCTCTGAACTTCGATTTTGATGATCTTGGACATTTTGGAAAGCTTACTCAGAGGGATACACATCCCACATGCATACTTGATCTAAATCACAATAAATCAAAATAGTATTTCAATCCAAGGACCATCCTATAGTTCATAGTACACCGAAAAACCTTTTTTTCTCTAAGTTGATTTACAACAACTCTAATTTTTTTCTCCTTTGCAAATGTGCCAACACTACCAAGTATGCACTACTATGTGTATGTGTGTTAGTATTTTCATAATTATTTTTTAAAAGATTAGCCACTCAACTTGCCACGTCACTCAATCCTAGCGACGATGCAAAGTTAAATCACTCAAGTGGCACTAGATGACCGATATACAAATAAGTTTGCCCCTCTGGATAGTACGATCATCTATCCTAAACTCGATCATAAACTTTTTTACACACTTATGACCGGTGAAATAAAATGCCCTAGGTTATACCTTTGCCTTGTGCATTCCATTCTATCTCCCTCCAATATCGATGCAACACATGCATCAACACGATCAACAATGATATGATCCACGTCATATTATCACGTGATCATATTGGTTCATCGATCTTGACTTCACTTGCTTTTCACCGTTGCCTTCGTCCATCGGCGCCAAGTCTTGCTTAAGCTTCATCGCCACGCGGTCCATCGCTCTAAAGCCTCCAACTTGTCCTTCACGCTTGCAACTGGTCCATCAAGGTAAGTCATGTCTTGATCTTCTCTACCTTGATCACATGACTCAATGTCATGTCTCATTTGCAATGAGCTTCTTCATCATCATATGTGTGAGCTTTGCAATATCTTCAAGCTATTTTTATCTTTATGGCATATGTTGCTCACACACATGTACCTGTGGACCAATCACCTGTGTATCTCACATAAATAAAATTAGTCCACCTAGGTGTCACTCAATTACCAAAAGCACACAAGGACCTTTTCACTGGGGCATGCTGGCACTCGAGGGCGTGTTGGCGCAAGGGTAGACTGGAAGCACGCGGGGGAGCGCAAAGTGTATTCACGAGCGTCCGGACGTCCGGACGCTAGCATTGCGGTTGCAAAAGTAGAATACGTACTGTAGGTAGCACACCTAATCCGATTAGGCTGCCGTGCACGATCGATGATCGATCAGTCTGTTCGCTTGTTGGTTTCAGCCAGAGCTTATCAGTCAGCCAACAATGCTTTTTCTCTCACAACAAACCAGCACCAGTCGGGCTTATCAGTCCAGAAACCAACCAACGAACAGGTCGTGTGCATAGACTCGTGTCATACTACGTGCGGGTGGTTTCAAGCTAATCTAATTTAAGTTGTGATGTGCACCATTCCACGACCTCGCCACAAAAACGACGTCCTTCAATACGCGCAGGGCAGCTGAAATCATCAGGAGAGCGCCCTCCTGCGTGCCATGGCCGGGCCGGGAGATCGAGCCGAAGACGTGCAGCCTGTTCGGCTGGTGCTGATACGATCGTATACGGTCGTTGATTATTACTGTTGGCTGATTTGGTATGAAAGAAAAATACTATTCTGGGTGAAAATTTATGATCGTTTACGACCAAGCGAACAGGCCGGTGGCCATGCTCTCCCTCACCCCCCACCCCCACCCCGCTATAAAGTTGTTGGCAACAACTGTACAAGCATAAATGTTGTCAATCATGACCCGGAAACTTATCGCGAGCAAACTATAAAAGAGGATACAATGGTATATATGGCTTATGTCGAGTGCATATGCTGTGAAATTTTAATCAAAGTCACTGCATTTTTTGCAAATTTGATTGAAGGTGTGGCTTTGCCCCTGCCGGGCAGCGGTGTGCAGCCTGCAACTCGCGCCGCGATCGAGCGTCCGAGCACGAGGAGCGCACACGGCTACCGACCTGGGCACTGCAGTGATCTACGGAGTATGATGGATCGGAATCCGAAGGCAAGCGTGGCCGAGGCCGAAGACGGAGTCGGGCGGTCGCGGTCAAAGGTCGCTGATGGAATGACCTGCCGACGCCGATGCGATGAATGGGTATGGATAGATGTTACGCCTCCTGTATTATTATTAAACGCGATCGAGAGTACGCGCTACGTACGTTGCCAGAATTGCTGCGTCTCACACTCTCACTCACGCCGCCGTCGTTTTTCCAGCCGATGGATATACAGTACAAGAGTACGTATATAAATACACGTACATGACGTGTGCGTAGACTGCCGCGCCGGTGCTCTACTGCGGGCAATTAATACGGGGAGTTAGTAGTCGCCATTGGTGCACAGCGGCCAGCGGGCAGGCAGGCCGCGGCCGGCGGAGGCGAAGCTCGCTCGCCTGAGTTGGTTGTGACCTTTAAGGCGGCGATTACTGCACGGCCCCCGTACCGATCTGATCGACCCCGGCGAGCCTCATTACACGCCTGCCGCCTGCGCCTGCCAGTTCGTGCACAGGCGAGAAGCGCGCTGTTCATACGGAATCGGATACGGCTCTGCTGCTGGCCAGCTGCTTCTCTGCTCGGCGCTGTGAACCGCGTCACCCTCGCTCCGTGGTAGCGGCGCGTGTGTTGGCTACTTGGCTTGTTTCACTGCTGTTGTTGCCACTGCGTTCGGTTAACGAACGAGCGTTTCCACTTTGGTGGTTTATAGCGTACGCACACTGTTACGGCGCACAGTTTTTTCACTGACAGGCTAAAACGGTCGCCACATGACGTCTGCTTTAGCAGGCCAGTTGAAGTCCTCAATCGTCTGCGTTCAGTTCGATTCGAGGTTCGAGCGTGTGAATGGGTGAATTCGTAAAGCTGTTACCGCACTGTTTTATTTAACTGTTGCTGTGAACCGCGGGCGCTGCGGCCAGGTGCATCCGTTGCACAGTAACAACCTTTGGGTTTTGATGGCCCAGCAAAACAAGTCCATTTCTTCTGATGTGGGCCACTTGGACAGTGCACTCTGTTCCGCTACATCCTGGCCCAACGCACACTAAAAGGAAGTTGGACTGGCCCAACATTAAGAGCCTGCGGTCGAGGGCTGGTTGAAGCCAAGGCCCATCTGCTACTCTCCAAAAGTCAAACCAGCGTGTTTTTGTAGTATGGACTTTGGAGCTTGGACCCCCCCCGTCACGTGATTGCTTCGCGCGCTTGTGCTCCTCGTACTACCAGACCACGAGACCAGGTCACGCCCGTGGCACGAGCGCGGGCGCGGACGCGGACGCGGACGCCGCAACCGAACCAGGGGAAGCGGGGAACCGGTTCGCGGGTCTCGGGCTAAAAAGCTTCCGTTTTGTACCGGACGTTCTGCTCTCTACGGCGACCGTGTCCGCTTACTTATCCGCTGATCAGCGCTGACCAACCCTACACGACGCAAGTATTGCGCTTTCTACAATTATTATTATATTCTTATTCTGTTCTTAAAAAATAAGTTTCCATTTTCCAACGTGGTGTAAAAGGGAGTGCAAATTTGTCAGGATCGCGTTGCGTTACAGCCGGTGCAAAGAGACGCTCCTCCTGGTTCTTACTTCTTCTTCCTCGGCCCACCCCACGACGAGGGAAAGCCTAATTTGAAACGCCGAAAGCGACCCCATCTTCCCCCGTTCAAAGCTCGTCCTCCCTTTTTCCTCAGTTGAAAGCGTCCAAAGCCCCATACACCAACTCCTCGGTTCCTCGATCCCAAGTCTCCAGACGCCCAGCCTCGATCGCGGCGACATACGCCAAGCCACAGCAGAGCTCGGCTACCCTCCGGCGCGGTGTGCGATCGATGGCGGTGGTGTCGGCGCTGGCCAAGTACAAGCTCGTGTTCCTGGGCGACCAGGCGGTGGGCAAGACGGCCATCATCACCCGCTTCATGCACGACAAGTTCGACGACACCTACCAGGTCGGTCCGCCCGCCCGCCCGACGATCTTCGGCTCCCTTCTCCCTCGTCTCGTGCCTGCTTTCAGGCAGGATCATCGTTACTGAAACCTGTCGGCGAAATCTCATCTGATGATCCGTGCTGCTGCTATCTGCTCCCTCCCCCGTGACGCAGGCGACGATCGGGATCGACTTCCTGTCCAAGACGATGTACCTCGAAGACCGCACCGTTCGCCTCCAGCTCTGGTATACATACGCCCGACTTTTCTTCAGGGTCTGATTAATCCTCCTTAGTTCTGAACTGAACACGCAGATTTGTCGATGCTTTGACTTTCCCATGGAGTTCCTTGTTAGTGCGTACTAGTAACGAGTAATGAATGAAGACGAGATCAAGATGTCCAGCTTTTCCTTTCCTCATAAAGCAGTTGCGCGAATCGATTGTTGGAACTTAGGTTTTGACAGAGACAGTTAGTGAATGTGAATTGTTAAAATGTGCAGGGACACAGCTGGGCAGGAGAGGTTCCGCAGCCTGATCCCAAGCTACATCAGAGACTCCTCCGTGGCCGTCATCGTTTACGATGTCACCGGTAAGTTGACCGTCTCCAGAAACACTTCCCGCTAGCGTATACCGTACAGTATATTCCTTTGCTTTCTACGCTGGACAGGATATGCGAAGTTTTTGCCCTTGATTTCTCGTAGAGCTGTAACAGGCCAATTCTGAAATTGTTTGAAGCGAAATTCTGAAGGTCTTTCTTTCTTTTTTTAAAAAAAATGTCGCCTTTTTTGTTTATTAAATTAAATTTGATAGCCACTGCTTTTCTGTTTAGAAAAGAATCAGTGCTTTTAATAATCTCCCCATAGGCATGCCATGATTTCCAGCTTTTCAATTCTGAGAAGCCAATACGTCGAACTGTTTGTTTCAAATGAGGTTTGTTTTGGGGAAGCTTCACTACAAACATAATATTATCGTTGTCCTTTGATTTTTCTTTTTTCGTTTCAAATGTGTATAAGTTATCCTTGTCCAATGCTAGGCTCTTGTGTCCCTTCTTTGCAGACAGCCAATCCTTCTTGAACACATCAAAGTGGATCGAGGAAGTGAACACGCAAAGAGGTGGAGATGTGCTCATCTTCCTCGTCGGAAATAAAACTGACCTTGTTGACAAGAGGTTTGTATCTCTGAATTAGGACCTGTTTGGACCACTTGAACTGGTTGTTAGTCCAACTATATAAAGTCTAGGTGACTAAAATTACACGACTAAAGATTAATCCTATATTGTTTAGATATATGTATTACCGAGAGGGGCTATAACAACTAGTTGAGTTGGGCTAAAATTTAGTCCACCGTTTGGTTGGTCCAGGACTAAACTTTAGGTCAGGGCTTCAGGCCCTTTCTTTATATAATTATAACATCAGTTCCATGTTCCATCCCCGACGCCCCATCTTCTGCTCAGTATAAAATCTAAGGAATTACTCTTGCGATATAGTTTTTTCAATAAAGTGGTCAACTATCCTGATTTTTGTTCCCTGGATATGATGTCACCAGGAAAGTGTGCACTGGCGAAGGAGAAGCCAAAGCACAGGAGCATGGTGCCATGTTCATAGAGACCAGTGCAAAAGCTGGGTCCAACGTCAAGGTCCTGGCTCTTTATTAATGTTCCCCCACTTCACTTTCACAAGCAAAAGCTCTCTCTTGATATCCATGGCTGATCAAACATCTGAAAAGTGAAAACTTAAGTCTTGCAGCCTCTGTTCCGCAAGATCGCTGGATCCCTTCCAGGACTGGACGCGCTCTCGTCAGCAAAGCACGAAGACATGGTCGACATAAACCTCAGACCTGCCAGCGGCTCGTCGGCGTCAGGCGCAGCCGCGCAGCTGGAGCAGAAATCAGGTGGTTGCTCCTGTTGAGACTTCGACAGTTTTTTTTTGAGACTGCAACATTGAGTTAGTAGTTTCAGAGAGATGAAGAGTGGGTTTTCGTCCAGACGTCCATTAGTGAATACTGATATCCATAGGGACAGGCCAATTTCTGTGTACAGATATGTTTATCAAGTTATCATATACTAGTACTTAACTGTTTTGAAACCCAAGGGACAAAATCTTTGGAGGTAACGGCAGCTCACTTTTTTTTCTTTCTTTTTTGAAACATTAGTAGAAGCTCTGCCATATCATATAACAACAAGAGCGAGCCAGAGTATTAGAAAGTCTTATATTACATAAATGACCAATACACAAACACTGCAAAGAAAAGGTGAAAACTCCATTAGGAAACTTCCGGATGTTTACAAGCTGAATCAAATATTCCACTTCAATATTCAGTTATATTAGAACTCTTCGATTCCTCGGGCGTGCAGCAGTGATTACAATTTAGTTAGATATATATCATGATATTTCATCACTGCAGCAGTAACTCTTCTTAATACAATTATAAGTGGAGCTACAAAAATAATACCATCAGAGACTCCGTGGCCCAATGGATAAGGCGCTGGTCTACGGAACCAGAGATTCTGGGTTCGATCCCCAGCGGAGTCGCTTAAGCAGGTCCTTTTGGTTTTGTTTTCGGCAGTGCTCTTTTTTTTTTTTTTTTTGGTTCCGGCAATGCTCTGTTCCAGCATCGACATTCAATTTCACAGCAGAAAATTCTCCGTTTCGGTTCCATTCCAACATCGACATTCCATTCCTTGTCTTCCCCAAGTGGACTTGCATCAGCAATTTCGTTTTATTATTATTTTTTGTTTTTGTCAATGCTCGAAAAAATCCTATTTTCTTTGTTTTATTTTTGGCAATGATCTGTTCCAGCCATTCAATTTCACAGCAGTATTTTTTTCAGTTCTATTCCAACATCGTTCCCCATCGACATTCCATTCCCCATTCCGTAGCAGCAAAGCAAATCGCTTAAGGGAAATTAATATTCATCTAACTGGATGTCACTCAATCAACAGGAAACCTGACAATTTCAGCACACGATGTTTACAACTCAATGAAACATTGATTTTGTTCCTTAAAACACACAGTTGAGTTATGTACAAAAGGCTAAAAGCAACAAGTATAACACTTGCCCAACAATAATATTTTTTGAATGATCCTTGTCCAGCAGTAACAGTTCATAGAATCCAAAGTGGAAAGCAAGCAATACAGCAGATACAAAACAGACCCAAGGGGGGAAAGCACACGGGTTCCTTTTACAACTCTACAATCTACACTACAGCACACCATCAGGACAGGCGTGCGGCAAAAAAAAACTACACCACGGAAGACACGACGGGCGTTATCCTTTTTTACAACCTGATGAGTACCTGACAATAACTTAAACCGTTGTTCTTGCAACAAAAACCTGCCTTTCTGAACTCTGACAGGGCTCGTGTAGGGCGTTGTGGAGGAGTACATTATGGGTGACAAACTAGTGAACATAAATTGACAACAATCAAATACACGCCAGCGACCTTCCTCCTGGTACCAAAGGTATACAGATGGTACAACTTTCACCTCCTGGACAGGGCCCTGCAGATCCTCTTACAACAGGGGCTGGTCCGGATGGCATCCTCATGAGGGCGGATCGCTTCAACAAGGGCACTGTGCAGATGGCCCTGCCATTGGAGAGAAAAATACTAGAGCATGACAAATGCAATGTTGCGCATACCGAATGATGTACTAAGATGATATTGCACTAACCTTGGTGTGGAGAAGGGCAGTGTAAATGACATAGTTGGCATAAGGGTCTTGCAGCAGTTGCTCAAAGTGAGACCCGCTGAGCAAGAGCCATTCATGTACTATGACAGCTTTGGCATCGTCCGGGAAAAACTTTAGGCATCTCTCCACCACATTGCTGCTCACCTTCTGCTTTGAGAGATAAATATACTTTCCTTCAAACTGAGATGCCAAGTGTGCATTTGCAGAAGGAATTTTCAGTTCCAAAACATATTGGACCACATAGTTCCTGGGACAAGGGGAAATGGGAAATCAGTCTTAGTTCTGTGGGATGAGTTCATACAGTTCTGAGTTTTGCCATCTCTCTGGTTCAAGATAAATTCCTAATACCATAGATAAATGAAATCAATTAAGACTTGTTTCAATCGAGAGGGTTAGGATTAAGGATGCAGTGTACCCAATGGTGTTTTGTGGGTCAACTAGCCAAGTTCATTTCTCCTAAATTAATTAGGAAGCATGACATTTTAGTTCATTTTAGCAAGTTTTGGGTTGACCCAATGACCCAAAATATGTGGGACTTGCATCCCAGTTAGGATGAACCCCCTTGGAGTGACAGTTAATAAAAAGAACAGAATTCCTCCTTTTTTTGAAAAATCAGAAATCCTTGTCAATCCAAGAGAATTGGGCAAATCCCTGCTTATTCAAACAAGAGTTATGATCACTGAAAAGCTCTTGAAACATACATAGATTTGAACTGAGATACATATATACAGGTTTATATAAACAACGGAGAACAAACATTTGCTACACTCAAATTAAGTCACTGGTGAAAAGTTATTTCCAACAAAGTTCAGCCTTGTAGAAATATAAGATATATAGGAGATGATCATCAGTATTGAAAACGACGAAAGCAGTGCAATAAGAAGGTACAGAGACTTTGTCTACAATCTACCAGACAGACCACTAATGTATTGGAAAAACAAGCACAAAGCAATGGTGTTTTTTTTTTTGCAACAGAATATAATATAAGCAACCAAGGGTTTTACCCAAATGGATCTTGAGCAAGCTCAAAGCCACGAGCACATATTTCCACAATTAGATTGGCCTGGTATACACCACGTGCATTAGATATGCAACGTTGTAGAACACAGCATCCATGGCGATGTACCGCCATGTTAAAACAGTTGGCTGCAGCGCCCTCAAATATGAACTGTTTAAACAGAGTAAATATAAGTATGTCTGCAGATACTCACTCTAGTAAAGTAAGATCAATGCATACTTAGCATATGTATGTTTGCAGATTCTCTAGTAAAGTAAGATCAACGCATACTTAGCATATGTTTGCTAGCAGAATAATTTTATGACACCACATTGATCTCGAGCAAGATAATTATAATAATATGAGAATCTGAGTACACAGTAACGAACTTGTTATTACTTATTTTCACTTGATAATTTGAAGTGGTGAAAATTAGGAACGCAATTGTATCTGCCCCAATGAATTTCTCTATCATTAGTGCATATAAAAACCATGTGTAGGCAGAAAATATATCTTACATGCATAAGACATATGCCAAAGGCAATATTGAAGGGGAAAAACACAAGATTACATAGTCAAATCCAAGTTCAGGACAAGTGAGGAAAACCCTTAAGGTTGATCATAAGACATCACCACCACCAAAACATGATATGCATAGGGAAATGGTCATTGACCACTTAAATACTGGTAATTTAGTTGAGCATAGCCATAGTTTAGTTATTGGTTAATGAACTTAGTTGAATCTAGTGTATTTTGTCATTTCCAGGTCTCAAACTTTCTAAATGTCTAAATTTCTGTCTATAACTTTGGATTCTGGTGGATCCATACCTCATAAATTAATTAATGCACAACATTAAGAGTTATTTAAATCATACTGTTTGCAAATGCAAGCAAAGTCTCTGTACAATATGTACCAGAGTAAACTAGAGTAGTTCGTACACAAAGTCCTGGATATTGTCTGTCTCTGAAAAAAAACCGCTAAAGGTTCAAGAATAGCAAATTTACGTAGAGATGAATAGGATTAATGTTTTTCAGTTTGCAAATATCCTTTTAAATAAACTACTTCATGGAAGAAAAAACATGTCTGATTATGATTACAGATGCATATGAACATAAGTTGCTGGCATTGTTTCAAAAAAAAAAAGAGTTGCTAGCCGAAATTAGAAATGCTCAATTCTACTCCCACAACCAGTAAATTGGTCAAAGTCAATAACATGATTAAAAAAATGCAACAACCACTTATTACTCGAAGACAGAATTTATTTACAAATAGAAGAAATAAGTTTACATACTAGTAGGAATCATTATGTACCTTGTTATCCTCAGCTCCAAAGTTTGTCAGACATTTCTGTATTACATGATTACCATTGGGGTCATTGACAAGCAGCATGAAGCTTGGCTGTAGGGCTGAAATGATGAGCATAATCTGATCTCTGCTCCTAACAGTCTCTATCAATCTCTGCACTACCCTGGTCCTGGAACAAATCAATACAATAGAATCATCAGCGTCATTGCATACCCCCACTAAACAAAAGGGATCACATTGCAATGTTAGCATCAAAGCACACTTGTTCTGATGCCCGTGTACTTTATTATACTGACTCAAAGCACAGCATTCTAAAATCAAAAAATACCATAATTGGTTGCCAAGTACAAATGCTTGTAGTGTCAGACAGAAATCATAATGCAAATTTCTGATTAATTTTCAGAAGAGAAGATAATTACCCATGTGTGTTTAGAGAGATGGCAATCAGCTGCTTCACAGGGTCCTGCGTCAGCACTAAGATGATCCTCAGCCTTTGTCCTTCATCACACACTTCCAGCATCTTCTGTACAAGATAGTTGCCAAAACTGCTGATCATAAGGTCTGCAATGTGGTTAATGATTCCTTCAAAGATCGCATCGACATGATGCTTCCCTTCCAAAAACTTGTCCTGCAAATATCGACACCCATTTTGGTCCTTGGCCATGTGGTAGATGGATCCTTCCTTGACACGAACCACATTGTCAAACCTCAAAGTCCTAGAACTCCCAAGCTCCAGTGCCCTGCTGTTGACACGCTGGAATCTCCTCTCCCTCTCACGTTCCAGGAAGTTCATGTTCTTCCCATCAAACATCAGACTGTTGTCACAATGGAATGCCTCAAACTGATTTCTGCCTCTCGCAAACCCGTTGTCTGCCACAGGGACACCACCATATGCATAGTGTCGCTTTGGTCCGCCACGGAAGTCAAGGGCAGCCGGACTCGAGCTGAAAAACTCTGCACCAGCCTCACTGGGACTGTTGTCACAACGGAATGCATCAAACTGATTTCTGCCTCTCGCAAACCCGTTGGCTGCCACAGGGACACCACCATACGCATAGTGTCGCTTAAGGGCAACCGGACTCGAGCTGGAAAACTCTGCACCAGCCTGACTGGAAAGCAGGTAGGACTCGGCGAAATCAGGCTGCACCAAACCTTGGCACCAACCAATGCCAGTGCCATGCCCTACCCTATTGTACATGAAACCGCCAATGCTGGTGTCCAGGGCTCTGGGGTAACCACCATAGTCATCCAGGCCAACGTCCGACACGAAGCGATGCGGCCGTGCTGCGACGTACCCGACAGGTGTGGCCTGATCAAGGAACATGTGTTCCTGGCGGACGGAAGAACCTGACGCCGCGAAGTTGTACCCATGGTACGCGCCGTGCGCTGCTGGGACCTCGGTCGTGGCCGCGCTCATGACTGGCGGCGGGCCCTGGCGCTGGAGCGCGGCCTGCGCGTCCCCGATGCGCAGACCGCGGAGCTGGTTCGTGACCAGCTGATGCTCCTGGTCGTCCACCCCCAGCGCGGGGAAGCCAACGGCCCCCGCATCGCCGCCGTGGAGTGGAGCACCATTGTCGCGACGGTTCAGGACCATGTCGTAGTAGGCGTCCTTGCCGTGGCGCTGCGCATCGTACCCGTCGGCACCCGAGGGGCAGTGTACCCGTCGGCACCCGATGCGCGTTGGTGAAGTGTAGCCGTCGGAACCCGAGGCGCCATGCACGCCGTTGCCGTTGCCGTTGCCGTCGCCGATGACGCCCACCCCGCGCTGCCGCCCCTGCGGGGACGTGACGTGGGGGATCTCGCTGAGAAGCAAGTCTATCTCTTTGTCCTCCGTCCTCTCCGCCGCCGCCGCCTTCGCGGTCCTCATCTCGATACCAATCAACAGTACTCCGGAACACACACGCAACCCAGAAACGATGGGAAATCAAAACCCCCGGAGGGATTGAGAAACGTCGGGGAGATCGGCGGGAGCGGGGACGGAATCGCGGACCCGGAGCGGGGTGATGGGACGGCGAATCCGGGGATCGGGCGTGGGGGCGGATCGGGATTGGGGAGCAGGGAGGGGTTAGCAGTAGTGGAGGGAGGCGGAAGGGGAGGAGGTGGAGAGGCCGGTGAGGCATGCAAAAGGGGAGAGCCGGAGGACGGCAGACGGGGTGCGGGGTTTTATAGCCAACCACTGGGCTTCAGGGCTGGGATCGGCGGCTTTGGTCAGCTCTTCCTTGCTCCTCCTGCCACCTGCACTCGCATGGGTGGAGGAAGCAGTACACACGCCGCTGACACGCAGCAGTCCTGTGCAGAGCGCATTGGTTTTTATCACGCTATATAAAAGTAGAAGTCTAAAAATAGTCCCGTGATGTTTTGTGAATCAGTAAAAAAAAAGTGCTATTATGTCATGTTTACCGTATTCAAATCTGGACAGAGGTTGTTACAGTGCATTGCTTTGTTTGTTCTCATCATGCGTAAAAGTAGTATATACTAACGTCATGTGAAATTTTGTGAATCAGCAGAAAATACTACATTGGACTATATTCACGGTATGTCGTGTTCAACGTGTTGAAATATGAAGAGAGGTTGTTAACAACTTCAACATTGTTCTATTTTTTGTTTTCATCATGCGTAAAAGTGGAACTAAAACGTCCAGCGGTATATTTTGTGAATCAGCAAAAAAATACTAGTATATTGGACCATATTCATAGTATGCCGTGTTCAACATGTTGAATTCATCAAAAAAATAATAGGAAACTTAACAATTTTATAAAAGTTAAATTCATCATGAAAATTATACGACAATTTATAATACATCATGAATTGGCCATTGGCGTTTTATTCTGGATGGCCTCTGAGCCTGGTAGAGCAAGAAATTTGGAAATTAATCGTCCATGAGCCCGCATTTCTTGCTTCAGTTTTGGGTCTATCTTAATTTGCCTTGATATGTTCCTTGGTTTTTTTTTATATGCTCACACTTGCTATTATATTCAGAGCAACTTTAGCAATAAAAAATTCTACTTTTGGTTTTAGGACTTCCCTGGTTTTGATGACCTAGGTTTTTTTTTGGACACCTGCTCTAGCAGGAGTTCTCAAATACATTACAATAGACACAACATATGAGTCCCACTCGTCATTTGTGTTCTTACTTGCTAGGGTGGAGGAGCCTTGTCAAGGGAGGAGGACGATGAGGGGTCTAACAACAGGGGAGGAGGCCAGACAAAAGGCACATCATTAGCGAAGTCACGTGGGGGGGAAGGCAAGAGAGGTGGATTTGCCGTCGAGGGCTCGTAGGGGAGGGGTGGCCGCCAAGGGAGGCCGCCTGGTGGCGATGTGGCTAGAGTTGCGTGGAGCGTCAAGCAAGCGGGAGGGTTCTCCCAGGAGGAAGCGCGGGCACTGTGCCCCTCTCCATCTCTGATGCTCTGCCTACTTGGCATGTCCAGGAGACTGGACCGAGCGTACGTGGCGGCAACGACCGATCTAGCAAAAACGACGGTCAAGCAACGAGACGGAAGTGAGCGCTAGGGCAAGCATGGTTCCGAACAGGTGCAGAAAAAGCCAAAACTAAAAAGTAGGGTTCTCCTAAAGGGTGCATTATTCAAGACGTGAGAGGAGAATTTGAGGATTGGGGTTTGAGTAGGGACCTTGCTCCTGTGTTCTATGCAGTTTATTCTACCACAACTTAAATAATATAAAACAACATAAATAAACTGACTTTTTTAGACTCCCTCGCTAAATCAAAATTAAACAATGAGTGTTCTTTGAATATGATTTTCGTTGTTTGCCCAGAAAGATTATAAACATCGTTCATCTTTGAGACAAATCACTCATGTTCTTCCACGCGTCCAATCGGCGTTTACCTTTGCTGGAAGTATATGAAAAGTTGACTACATCATGTATTCCATCACTAGCCAAAGTAATTAATAAATAATAATATAAATCTTTAGGACGCCTGCAACAATTATTGAAATAGCTAGCAGATATTATATCTTATTCTATGTGGAAGAGAGAGAGAGAAACTAAATTTGAGTCCTATAAAAACTATTGTTTATGAAATATAGCTATGTAAGCCTTAAATAAAAGTAGCCTTTAATTTTACTTCAAACCCATCAGAAGTAGTCTATATATTCTACCGCAGGTTGTTGATTTTGTGCGGAACCATTGTTGTTTTTATAAAATTTGTACATTTCATCAGAATCGACCGGGAATGCATTCCAAATAAGAGGATGGCCTTTTTCTAAGGAAGCATGATCTCATTGGTTACTATGAAGACATTTAGATTTTAGACCCCAGGTGGCAGGGCACCGGCTCCGGCTCCGGCTCTTGCGGCTTCTAAGTCTTGTTCGCTTCGCTGAAAAGCCGAAATACTGTTCCGACTGATTTGTTGTGAGAAAAAAAAACACTGTTTCGGCTGAAAAAACAAGCTGAAAAAGACGAATTATAAGAGAAGCGAACATGGGCTTAGTTAGAGCTTTTTTTTAATAGAAGAGTTGGAGCTGACTTTTTCGGGCTCCTCACAAACCTAATAAAAATCTCTTCTCTTCTCTTCTATTCTACATTGAAAAAACTGTAAAGTCATCATCTACCCGGTGATACTAAATCTCAATCCGTGCTTACACGTCCACGTCCAGTACGAATTATCCTCTACTCGGAGCTCATATGTCCTCGTCCTACCTAGTTCTGATATGAAGTTCAAGGAGCTAACGCGTCCACGTTCGATAAGAAGTCCAAGAAACTCACGCATTTGAATCCGATTACCAAGGTTCAGTTAAAAATCGTGACCCCGGTGCAACCCACGGACAATCTAGCTATTATAAAATTGCCATCAATTTTTTTAATATTTTAAAATAACTTTAGCTCCGTAAGAGAAGCTGCTTCACATGAGTAGACAAGCCAGAGCTCTTTTTAAAGAGCCGAAGTCCTAGCAAACAGGACTTGGTTCCATTAGTGTGTCACTACATCATGTGCTATACGTGCAATTTTTGCGAGGCAAGTAAACTCGGCGACTGCAGTCCATGATGCTCGAATCGAGCGCAAAGGATCCGCAGCCAAGGCCGTCCCCGCGTTCGGCGGGAGCGCCGTCGCATGCAACTGCGCCGGCGGCAGGCGAAACCGATGAACCCGCCCTCGGGGTTGGTGGCGTAGGCCTTTGCCCGGGCCGTGGCCACCCAATAATAGGCCTGTCGTTAAAACCGTGTCCGCGCGCACGGCCGCTCCCGCTGCTTTCCCTCAAAATCGCCCGCGCGGGCCCCGGCACCCCTGATGCGACGCCCTCCACCCTCCGCCCTCCGCCAGTTCCCTCCTCGCCCATCCCCGCCTCCGCCACCACCCGTCCCTCCTCCACACATGGCGGAGAGGGCCCTCCCGCCAGCGGTGCCGGCGTCGCCCGAGCCGGCCTCCTCCTCCGCAGTCTCCACCGCGTTCGGCTCGCCGCTCGAGCCCGTCGCCGCGACGGCGGCGGTGACGCCCACGCACGACACGTACGTGGTGCAGGTGCAGAAGGACCAGATATACCGTGTCACGCCTCCCCCCCCCCCCGAGAACGCCTACCTTGCCAAGCGCTACCGGAATGAGCGCAGCGGCGGGGGCAACAAGAAGCGTGGGACTAGCAGCGGCCAGGGGTCGGCCGCATGCTCCCCGTGAGCCCTGCGCATGCTCGGGGCACTGCTGGCAGCCGTCGTCCTTAGCTCCCTCGTCGTGCTGCGGCCGGGCGTCCCAAGCTTCTCCGTCGACCGGATCACGGTGATCAACTCGACGCGGCAGCAGCGCGTGGACTACGACGTCTTCCTCACGGCGATGAACCCCAACAAGATGACGGCGCTGTGGTATAGGAGCGGCACGGCGAGGCTGACGCACCACGGGACTGTTAAGATTCTGTGGATCGACTAGGGTAGATCTAGGCGGATGAACACTTGGATCCATGAAGCACATGCACGTTTAGATCTAGAACACTACATCGAGAGGGAGATAGGGTAGAGAGGTGCTGGTGATGAACCTGAGCCTTCAGATGAAGTCGCGGTTGTGCTGGCCATCGCTGGTTCGGTGATGGAGGCAGCACACGGGCAGCGACGGGTGGAGTAGAGGTTGCACGGACGTCGATGCAGTGCAGACGGGACGTAGCAGTGACGAGGGCGAGGGTCAGTGGAGCTTCCCGTCGCTGGCTGCGCGCCCTCTTAGATCGGTCTAGGGTTTGTCGGTGGGGTTTGCGGCTCACGACGAACCTTGTGCTTTGAGCCGCCAGCCCCCACCTCTTTATATAGCGCAGGGCGACGGGGGCCCACCAACCATGTAGAGTTGGACGCCCCCCGATCAGGGCGCGTGACCAAGGCCTAATAGGCCGTTGGGCTTATTGATTAGGAGATCAATCTAACATTTTCTCCCTTGATCTCACTATTACTTTTATCTTTAAACTTTAAACTTCAATCCTTTTATCCTTACTCATTTCTTCACAGATGATGCATAGAGCATGTCTCATCATCACGGTCAATCGCCGATAGATTTAACAGCTACAATGCGCGTCTCTGATCTGAAATAGTTACTTTAACTTTTGGGCCCTTTATAGTCCAAGAATCATAGGCTTTCTCTTAAACCCATGCCGGCTACATGTTCTCTGAACACGTTGGGTGGTAAGCCTTTTGTAAGCGGATCCGCGAGCATCTTTTCGGTACTTATATGCTCAAGACTTATCATTTGATCCTGGACTTTATCCTTCACAACATAATACTTTATGTCAATGTGTTTGGCAGCACCACTTGACCTATTGTTGTGAGCATACTGTACTGCTGGATTATTATCGCAGTATAACTTCAGTGGTCTATTGATGTCGTCAACCACCTTCAAACCGGGTATGAACTTCTTTAGCCAGTTCACCTGCCCCGTTGCCTCATAACACGCTATAAACTCGGCATACATTGTGGATGATGTAGTGACGGTTTGCTTTGAGCTTTTTCATAAAATAGCTCCCCCTACGAGAGTAAATACATATCCAAACGTGGATTTTCTATTATCTCCTGCATAATCAGAATCTGAATATCCCACTATATGGAGTGAATCAGATCTTCTATACGTCATCATGAGGCCTTTCGTTCCTTGCAAATAACGCAAGACTTTCTTTACCAATTTCCAGTGTTCTATTCCAGGATTGCTCTGGAATCTGCCAAGTAACCCGGTAACAAATGCCAAGTCAGGGCGCGTACACACTTGAGCATATTGCAAGCTTCCGACAGCTGAAGCATATGGAACCACTTTCATTTGATCGATCTAATATTGGTTCCTGGGACATTGAAAATCTCCATATCTGTCGCCCTTGACTATAGGAGCAGGTGAGGGACTACATTTGTGCATACTGAATTTCTTTAAGACTTTTTCTATGTATGCCTTTTGTAACAGTCCTAATACCCCTTTACTTCTATCTCGGTGAATCTCGATCCCTAGAACGAACGAGGCTTCACCAAGATCATTCATATCAAATTTTGAGGACAAAAACTTCTTTGTCTCCAGTAGTAGACTGACATCACTACTAGCAAGTAAGATATCATCCACATACAGGACAAGGAAGATAAACTTCCCATTCTTAAACTTTGCGTAGACATAATTGTCCTCAACATTATCTTTAAATCCAAAATTCTTTATTGTCTGATCAAACTTCAAGTACCACTGTCTTGAAGCTTGTTTTAATCCATAAATAGATTTCTTTAGGCGGCATCCTAAACGTTCTTTTCCTTCCATGACAAAACCTTTCGGTTGTGCCATGTAAACATTTTCCTCTAAGTCTCCGTTGAGAAATGCCGTCTTTACATCCATCTGATGTAATTCCAAATCGTAATGTGCCACTAATGCCATTAAAATTCTGAAGGAATCCTTACATGAGACTGGAGAAAAGGTCTCATTGTAATCAATCCCTTCTCTTTGTATAAACCCTTTTGCCAGAAGTCGGACTTTATATCTCTCTATATTCCCTTGAGAGTCAAGTTTTGTTTTGTAGACCCATTTACAGCCTACTGTTTTGGCTCCTTTAGAAATTATCTCCAAATTCTAAACTTTATTTGCATTCATTGATCTCGTCTCATCTTCCATGGCTGCGGCCGGGCGTCTCCGTCGACCGGATCACGGTGATCAACTCGACGCGGCAGCAGCGCGTGGACTACGACGTCTTCCTCACGGCGGTGAACCCCAACAAGATGACGGCGCTGTGGTACAGGAGCGGCACGGCGAGGCTGACGCACCACGGGACGACCCTCGCCAAGGGCGACGTCGGGCAGCCCGCGGACGGCGGCGAGGACGCCACCGACTTCAGCGTGCTGCTGCAGGGGGTGAAGCACAACGGCCGCTTGCCCAGGGCGGTGGAGAAGGGGTTCAGCGGGTCCAAGGACCACCTCGCGCTCCAGCTCGCCGTGGAGGTCACCGTGCAGGTGCACGTTGGCGCGCTCGGGTTCGGGCAGAGGAGGCTGGCCGTGGACTACGGGATCACCGCCGCCGGGCTGAGCAAGGACGTGCACATTGCGTCGCAGAATTGCAAGAGCAGCTTCCGGAACTGACGACGCGCGCGCGCGCCCCCATCGCCGGGGGGTGGGGGGGGGGGGGGGGGGGGGGGGCGGGCGCCTGTGGTCTGGAACTCTGGATTGTGGGAAATGGAAATTGACGCCGCGCGCGGTCATGTATGGCGGCGTGCAAGCCAATGGGGAAGGAAGATCGTGCTCGCGCGCCTTATGTAAAATGTTGTGAAATTCTTGAGACTTTGGTTTCAGCATTCTAAAATCAACAAATACCATAATTGGTTGCCAAGTACAAATGCTTGTAGTGTCAGACAGAAATCATAATGCAAATTTCTGATTAATTTTCAGAAGAGAAGATAATTACCCATGTGTGTTTAGAGAGATGGCAATCAGCTGCTTCACAGGGTCCTGCGTCAGCACTAAGATGATCCTCAGCCTTTGCCCTTCATCACACACTTCCAGCATCTTCTGTACAAGATAGTTGCCAAAACTGCTGATCATAAGGTCTGCAATGTGGTTAATGATTCCTTCAAAGATCGCATCGACATGATGCTTCCCTTCCAAAAACTTGTCCTGCAAATATCGGCACCCATTTTGGTCCTTGGCCATGTGGTAGATGGATCCTTCCTTGACACGAACCACATTGTCAAACCTCAAAGTCCTAGAACTCCCAAGCTCCAGTGCCCTGCTATTGACACGCTGGAATCTCCTCTCCCTCTCACGTTCCAGGAAGTTCATGTTCTTCCCATCAAACATCAGACTGTTGTCACAATGGAATGCCTCAAACTGATTTCTGCCTCTCGCAAACCCGTTGTCTGCCACAGGGACACCACCATATGCATAGTGTCGCTTTGGTCCGCCACGGAAGTCAAGGGCAGCCGGACTCGAGCTGAAAAACTCTGCACCAGCCTCACTGGGACTGTTGTCACAACGGAATGCATCAAACTGATTTCTGCCTCTCGCAAACCCGTTGGCTGCCACAGGGACACCACCATACGCATAGTGTCGCTTAAGGGCAACCGGACTCGAGCTGGAAAACTCTGCACCAGCCTGACTGGAAAGCAGGTAGGACTCGGCGAAATCAGGCTGCACCAAACCTTGGCACCAACCAATGCCAGTGCCATGCCCTACCCTATTGTACATGAAACCGCCAATGCTGGTGTCCAGGGCTCGGGGGTAACCACCATAGTCATCCAGGCCAACGTCCGACACGAAGCGATGCGGCCGTGCTGCGACGTACCCGACAGGTTTGGCCTGATCAAGGAACATGTGTTCCTGGCGGACGGAAGAACCTGACGCCGCGAAGTTGTACCCATGGTACGCGCCGTGCGCTGCTGGGACCTCGGTCGTGGCCGCGCTCATGACTGGCGGCGGGCCCTGGCGCTGGAGCGCGGCCTGCGCGTCCCCGATGCGCAGACCGCGGAGCTGGTTCGCGACCAGCTGATGCTCCTGGTCGTCCACCCCCAGCGCGGGGAAGCCAACGGCCCCCGCATCGCCGCCGTGGAGTGGAGCACCATTGTCGCGACGGTTCAGGACCATGTCGTAGTAGGCGTCCTTGCCGTGGCGCTGCGCATCGTACCCGTCGGCACCCGAGGGGCAGTGTACCCGTCGGCACCCGATGCGCGTTGGTGAAGTGTAGCCGTCGGAACCCGAGGCGCCATGCACGCCGTTGCCGTTGCCGTTGCCGTCGCCGATGACGCCCACCCCGCGCTGCCGCCCCTGCGGGGACGTGACGTGGGGGATCTCGCTGAGAAGCAAGTCTATCTCTTTGTCCTCCGTCCTCTCCGCCGCCGCCGCCTTCGCGGCCCTCATCTCGATACCAATCAACAGTACTCCGGAACACACACGCAACCCAGAAACGATGGGAAATCAAAACCCCCGGAGGGATTGAGAAACGTCGGGGAGATCGGCGGGAGCGGGGACGGAATCGCGGACCCGGAGCGGGGTGATGGGACGGCGAATCCGGGGATCGGGCGTGGGGGCGGATCGGGATGGGGGAGCAGGGAGGGGTTAGCAGTAGTGGAGGGAAGCGGAAGGGGAGGAGGTGGAGAGGCCGGTGAGGCATGCAAAAGGGGAGAGCCGGAGGACGGCAGATGGGGTGCGGGGTTTTATAGCCAACCACTGGGCTTCAGGGCTGGGATCGGCGGCTTTGGTCAGCTCTTCCTTGCTCCTCCTGCCTCCTGCCACCTGCACTCGCATGGGTGGAGGAAGCAGTACACACGCCGCTGACACGCAGCAGTCCTGTGCAGAGCGCATTTGTTTTTATCACGCTATATAAAAGTAGAAGTCTAAAAATAGTCCCGTGATATTTTGTGAATCAGTAAAAAAAAAGTGCTATTATGTCATGTTTACCGTATTCAAATCTGGACAGAGGTTGTTACAGTGCATTGCTTTGTTTGTTCTCATCATGCGTAAAAGTAGTATATACTAACGTCATGTGAAATTTTGTGAATCAGCAGAAAATACTACATTGGACTATATTCACGGTATGTCGTGTTCAACGTGTTGAAATATGAAGAGAGGTTGTTAACAACTTCAACATTGTTCTATTTTTTGTTTTCATCATGCGTAAAAGTGGAACTAAAAATACTAGTATATTGGACCATATTCATAGTATGCCGTGTTCAACATGTTGAATTCATCAAAAAATAATAGGAAACTTAACAATTTTATAAAAGTTAAATTCATCATGAAAATTATACGACAATTTATACTACATCATGAATTGGCCATTGGCGTTTTATTCTGGATGGCCTCTGAGCCTGGTAGAGCAAGAAATTTGGAAATTCATCGTCCATGAGCCCGCATTTCTTGCTTCAGTTTTGGGTCTATCTTAATTTGCCTTGATATGTTCGTTGGTTTTTTTTATATGCTCACACTTGCTATTATATTCAGAGCAACTTTAGCAGGAGACCTCAGATCAAAAATTCTACTTTTGGTTTTAGGACTTCCCTGATTTTGATGACCTAGGTTTTTTGGACACCTACTCTAGCAGGAGTTCTCAAATACATTACAATAGAAATAGTATATGAGTCACACTCGTCATTTCTGTTCTTACTCGCTAGGGTGGAGGAGCCTTGTCAAGGGAGGAGGACGGTGAGGGGTCTAACAACAGGGGAGGAGGCCAGACAAAAGGCACATCATTAGCGAAGTTGTGCGGGAGGGGGGGGGGGGGAGAAGGCAAGAGAGGTGGATTTGCCGTCGAGGGCTCGTAGGGGAGGGGTGGCCGCCAAGGGAGGCCGCCTGGTGGTGATGTGGCTAGAGTTGCGTGGAGCGTCAAGCAAGCGGGAGGGGCGACATGCCAAGTAGGCAGAGCATCAGAGATGGAGAGGGGCACGGTGCCCGCACTTCCTCCCGGGAGAAGGCGCTGGGCCAGGAGACTGGACCGAGCGTACGTGGCGGCAGCGACCGATCTAGCAAAAATGACGGTCAAGCAACGAGACGGAAGTGAGCGCTAGGTCAAGCATGGTTCCGAACAGGTGCAGAAAAACAGCCAAAACTAAAAAGTAGGGTTCTCCTAAAGGGTGCATTATTCAAGACGTGAGAGGAGAATTTGAGGATTGGGGTTTGAGTAGGGACCTTGCTCCCGTGTTCTATGCAGTTTATTCTACCACAACTTAAAAAATATAAAACAACATAAATAAACTGACTTTTTTAGACTTCCTCGCTAAATCAAAATTAAACAATGAGTGTTCTTTGAATATGATTTTTTTTGTTTACCCAGAAAGATTATAAACATCGTTCATCTTTGAGACAAATCACTCATGTTCTTCCACGCGTCCAATCGGCGTTTACCTTTGCTGGAAGTATATGAAAAGTTGACTACATCATGTATTCCATCACTAGCCAAAGTAATTAATAAATAATAATATAAATCTTTAGGATGCCTGCAACAATTATTGAAATAGCTAGCAGATATTATATCTTATTCTATGTGGAAAAGAGAGAGAAACTAAATTTGAGTCCTATAAAAACTATTGTTTATGAAATATAGCTATGTAAGCCTTAAATAAAAGTAGCCTTTAATTTTACTTCAAACCCATCAGAAGTAGTCTATATATTCTACCGCAGGTTGTTGATTTTGTGCGGAACCATTGTTGTTTTTATAAAATTTGTACATTTCATCAGAATCCACCGGGAATGCATTCCAAGTAAGAGGATGGCCTTTTTCTAAGGAAGCATGATCTCATTGGTTACTATGAAGACATTTAGATTTTAGACCCCGAGTGGCAGGGCTCCGGCTCCGGCTCTTGCGGCTTCTTAAGTCATGTTCGCTTCGATGAAAAAACAAGTCGAAACACTATTTCAGCTGATTTGTTGCGAGAGAAAAACATTGTTCCGGTTGAAAAAAAAACAAGCTGAAAAATACGGATTATAAGAAAAGCGAACTGGAGCTTAGTTAGAGCTTTTTTTTAATAGAAGAGTTGGAGCTGACTTTTTTGGGCTCCTCACAAACCTAATAAAAATCTCTTCTCTTCTCTTCTATTCTACACTGAAAAGACGGTAAAGTCATCATCTACCCGGTGATACTAAATCTCAATCCGTGCTTACACGTCCACGTCCCGTACGAATTATCCTCTACTCGGAGCTCACATGTCCTTGTCCTATCCAGTTATGATATGAAGTCCAAGGAGCTAACGCGTCCACGTTCGATAAGAAGTCCAAGAAACTCACGCATTTGAATCCGATTACCAAGGTTCAGTTAAAAATCGTGACCCCGGTGCAACCCACGGACAATCTAGCTATTATAAAATTGCCATTAATTTTTTTAATATTTTAAAATAACTTTAGAGCTATTATAAAATTGCCATCAATTTTTTTAATATTTTAAAATAACTTTAGTTCCATAAGAGAAGCTGCTTCACGTGAGTAGACCAAGCCAGAGCTCTTTTTAAAGAGCCGGAGTCCTAGCAAACAGGACTCGGTTGCGCCCTTAGCTTATCGTCAGATGCCTATGTTACTGCCTAATTCCATTAGTGTGTCACTACATCATGTGCTATACGTGGAATTTTTGCGAGGCAAGGCAAGTAAACTCGGCGACTGCAGTCCATGATGCTCGAATCGAGCGCAAAGGATCCGCAGCCAAGCTAGGCCGTCCCCGCGTCCGGCGGGAGCGCCGTCGCATGCAACCGCGCCGGCGGCAGTTGAAACCGATGAACCCGCCCTCGGGGTTGGTGGCGTAGGCCTTTGACCGGGCCGTGGCCACCCAGTAATAGGCCTGTCGTTAAAACCGTGTCCGCGCGCACGGCCGCTCCCGCTGCTTTCCCTCCAAATCGCCCGCGCGGGCCCCGGCACCCCTGATGCGACGCCCTCCGCCCTCCGCCCTCCGCCAGTTCCCTCCTCGCCCATCCCCGCCTCCGCCACCACCCGTCCCTCCACACATGGCGGAGAGGGCCCTCCCGCCAGCGGTGCCGGCGTCGCCCGAGCCGGCCTCCTCCTCCGCGGTCTCCACCGCGTTCGGCTCGCCGCTCGAGCCCGTCGCCGCGACGGCGGCGGCGGCGACGCCCACGCACGACACGTACGTGGTGCAGGTGCAGAAGGACCAGATATACCGCGTCCCGCCCCCCGAGAACGCCTACCTTGCTGAGCGCTACCGGAACGAGCGCGGCGGCGGGGGCAACAAGAAGCGCGGGACTAGCAGCGGCCAGGGGTCGGCCGCGTGCTCCCCGTGAGTCCTGCGCACGCTCGGGGCGCTGCTGGCGGCCGCCGCGCTGGTGGGCGCCGCCGTCCTCAGCTCCCTCGTCGTGCTGCGGCCGGGCGTCCCGGGCTTCTCCGTCGACCGGATCACGGTGATCAACTCGACGCGGCAGCAGCGCGTGGACTACGACGTCTTCCTCACGGCGGTGAACCCCAACAAGATGACGGCGCTGTGGTACAGGAGCGGCACGGCGAGGCTGACGCACCACGGGACGACCCTCGCCAAGGGCGACGTCGGGCAGCCCGCGGACGGCGGCGAGGACGCCACCGACTTCAGCGTGCTGCTGCAGGGGGTGAAGCACAGCGGCCGCTTGCCCAGGGCGGTGGAGAAGGGGTTCAGCGGGTCCAAGGACCACCTCGCGCTCCAGCTCGCCGTGGAGGTCACCGTGCAGGTGCACGTCGGCGCGCTCGGGTTCGGGCAGAGGAGGCTGGCCGTGGACTACGGGATCACCGCCGCCGGGCTGAGCAAAATGTTGTGAAATTCTTGAGACTTTGGTGTAAGTTGTCACGAACTGAATCATGGTGTTGAAGGCCGGATCACAGCAACACGTACTATATGTTTTGCCGGCGCAATGCTGGTCTGCTCACTGCTGGCCATATATGATCATCACGAACGTGCTTGAAAACCAGCAAGCACGGCCGCTGCGTCGGCCGTCGAGTGTGGTTTGACTTCCGACGGGAGCAACGGCAGCGCTGTTCACGTTGCACAGATGAATATGAGACATCACGCATTCATGCTCGTGGTCGTGGATCCGAGTGGCCGCCCGGTGCAGGGCTCTCAGTAAGTCAGTATCGACGTGGGCGTATTCGTCTCAAAGCCCGACCTCGGAACACCATCGTTACGGCCCAACCATGGCGTGCTTCTGATCCATGCTGGTCCCGCGTGTTACCCGATGGCTGGTAACATGCGGGCATGGATCAGAAGGGACGAAAGAAAAGGATGAGCCGAGTCAAATTTTCTGAATTTTCAATGCGTTTTTAGGCTTCTTGTAACAAAGCGGGGCATGAGCTCGCTGTTATGGGTCTGTCGTGTGTTGAAGGGGAGGAGCACATTTTGTGCAATGCTCCTGTAAACATACATGTTCTGGTTGCTGACGATTTGTCAGCAAGTATGCAATGAATTGACCCGGATTAAAAAAAAAAACAATAATGGGTTGCGTAGAGTGCAAACGGGCCCAAGCTGTTCGGACTCTCTTTAGATTTAGCCCACGGATAGTGCTAAAAAAAGATTCAGCCCACGGGCCCATTCCTCCCTGAGCAAACGTCCAGCTGCATGTCAAGCGAACGAAAGCATATAGAAAGCGAGCTGGATACTGATCAGTGGTTACTGAATGCCTGAATGGTAGTATTGAACAAAAGGCGAGCTGGAATTTTGCAATGTTTCAATGATTCATTTCATGTTTACGCATTGTAGCATGCACCTATGACCTCTTTTGCTACTGCAACGTTCAGATCGGCGGCGCCAAGTTGACGCCACTGCCGAAACGGGCCAGGGATTAAGATTTGTATAGTGACTGAAAAATACTCCCTGGTTGGAATGAACCACACGACCCAGATCCCATGTAGACATGCACACGAGACGACCCAGAATTTTCCCGAGTCTCGCTGAGCGATGAGCCTTTAATTTCTACTGGCTTGGGCTCCCCACGTCGTTATGATGGACCTCTGCAAAAATCCGGAGGGTAGATTACGTTGGCCGTGGCCCGTCCTGGCACACATGTTGATCCTCTTCGCTTCTTCGTGGCGACAACCAGAATGTCACTGCCGGGTCCCGACGTCCCGCCGGGCTCCAACGCAGGCTAGCACAGCTCTCGCCGCCGTTCGCAGGCAGGACTTAAAGCCGGCCGAGGCCTTCTTCGTATCCGTCGGCAACTTCCTGTTGGTGGCTTGACGGCGCCAATGCAGAAACGGGCCATGGCCTGACGGCTCATCCTTTTCTTTCGTCCCTTCAGAGTTCAGATTCTTCAGAACGAACGGGGCTGAGATTGCTGGATTGACACTTGTCAGGAGATCGCAAAGATGAGCCAGGTCAACTATGGCAGTGTGGCGACTGACAGATACTTGAGCGCTGCCGACATGGCTTTGGGCGCTGAAAAAAAATACCCCGTGCGCCAGCTCCTCCTGCCGCCGGCCCACTCGCCCAGACCCGCCCCGTGATTGTGTTAAGAATCAGCATGGCATGCACGCACGCACGCACATGTCTGGTTCAGTGTACCAATCTGCTGGAGCACAGGCTCTCAAAGGTAGGGTTCATGCACCATGAGCACAGCTTCACTTTCATCAGAGGTTCAGAGCCCATCATCCATCTTTCTGCACGCAGCTCGATAATCAACCAACAAGGGCTAGGCCAGCTACTCATAAATAAAACCAATGATTCATCTTTTATTTTTATTTTAGCCTTACATCACAGTTACAGTAAAACAGCTTAGGCCTGTTTAGATTCTAAAAAATTTTACGCAGTAGCCGTCACATCAAATTTTACGGTACATGCATGGAGTACTAAACGTAGACGAAAAAAAACTAATTGCACAGCTGGGTGAGAAATCTCGAGACGAAACTTTCGAACCTAATTAGACACTAATTGTCAAATACAAACGAAATGCTACAGTAACCAAAACAAACAAAAATGGTTCTAAACGCGCCCTTAGATCAGTTCCGGCCGAATTCGCACAGGATTCCTTCTGATGTTTGGAGTTTGGCAGGTGACAACCGAGCAAGTAGTCAATCAGATCAGGATTCTCTGGCTCATACTTCACCCACTTCCAGCCACAGACTCCAGCAAAGACAGCAGTTTGGGCACCAATCTCGCATTTAAAACGCGGTCAACAAAGCAAATGAAACCCCAAACGAAACGGCTTATGGAAACCTAGCATAGCCATGATAAAAAAGCTTGATAAAGCATGAACATCAGCTTGCTTTACACAGATCAATGCTAGCTTACCAAGCTATACACCAATATGTCATGCACTACTACAAAAATGATTTGTGGCAACGTCTTCTTTCTTTACAGAGGCGACTCAATTTGTAGGGGCGGCTCTACAAATGGTAGTCAAATGAGCCGTCCTTACAAATAGATTTGTAGGGGCGGCCGGTGTTATTAGCCGCCCCTACAAATCAGATTTATAGGGACGGCTCAATATTGAACAGGCCATACAAATAGACACCGAGTATTAAAAATTAAGCATTAAAATTCAAATTTTGTAAACGACCTTGGATGAAGAAATAACCAAAATGAAAGTTGTAGATCTCGAAAAGTTATGAAACTTTGTAGTTGACAACTTTTTGATTTAAAATAATCTTGTCAAGAAAAACTACGTTTGAATTTCCAAAATTTTAAAATTTAAAATTTTTAAACGACCTTGGATGTACAAACAGTACAAATAAAAGTTGTATATCTTGAAAAGTTATGAAACTTTGTAGTTGATAACTTTCTCATTTGAAATCATCATGTCATGGAAAACTACGTTCGGATTTTTCAAATTTGAAATTCAAATTTTATAAGTAACCTCAGATGGAGAAACTACCAAAATAAAAGTTGTAGATCTCGAAAAATTATAAAACTTTGTAGTTGACAATTTTTTCATTTGAATTAGTTTAGGGCCTCAAACAATCAATTTATGCTCAGTTTTGTATAATATGTGGGAAACCAAAATGGATTGTAGACACAAGGAACCGTGAGGAGTGGATGTGTGACTGCCGGTAGAGACCTCCTCGGATTAAAAAATTGCTATTTTTTTTACCCCTTTTTTGTGATTTCTGAAAATTGATTTGTAGAGGTGGCTCAATATACAGCCGTCCCTACAAATCGTTTTATAGGGACAGCTAATAGCACCAACCGCCTCTATAAATTAATTTATATATAATTTATAGAGGTGTTTGAGTAGAGACGGCTGAGCAAACCGCTCCTACCATGCGAGCAAACCGCTCCTACCATGCTTCTAGAGCCGTCCCAACATATACTATACGACCTAGTGATGATCAAGCCTATACCAGCCTACGTGATTGATACATATCCCTACGAGGGTAGCTTTTTCTAGCAAAGTGAATCTTCTTGTCATGCCCAACTCTTGGGTTGGATTGTTGGATGGATCTCCCTTACATCCCAACTCTCTTTTTTCAACGGAACAATTCTTTTAGATTTTGAACTAATCCTTCCATTAGCACACAACAATAACGCTCCCTTTTCTAGGTCTCCGGCCTTCTCTGAGATCAGCGAGACGAAGTCAACACAAAGGCTACGCGATGGGCCATCATCACATTGGCAGTGGACAACCCTGCGCAATCTCTTTGAGTGCGTCTAAATTAATAGCACCGCGTTGACATTGCGCGCGATAGATATTGGGGTTGACCTGACCTGACAATGCCTGAGCATTATTAGTAGTGCTTTGCTGCAAGCTCAGCCTATCTACCTCCAGCCTCCATGACAGGATATGCATAAGAAAATAAGAATGGTCAATACCGCCACGATGCACTAAAGCATGAAAATGACCACAAAAAGAAGCTGTGGATAGACCATACTGATCTGTAAAGCGACATAAACCAGCTTGGATTAGCAGGTTGAGCATAAGCAGTTGATAAGTAACAAATGTATATATTATCTGGACCATGATCTTCATTTACATATATATTTAAAGCTTGGGACCTATGCCTAGCATATATTTCAATATTTTTATGACTTTTTAGATAAAGAAAGCTGGTCATCATTTGAGTTGATACAGCTAGCCTGAGGTCAGGGCACCATCATTGGAGGCTAACGCTATGTAGTTCTAGTACAAATAAAATAATCCACATAGACTAGGAAATGTTGAGACTACTATTCACACAATGCAAACTATTATTACTTGTGGTTTGTACAAAAACTTTTTCCTTTCATTATGCCTCACCTTTATTTACTCTCCCTCTTCTTTTTTAGCATGGACCAACTTCTCTCTCTCAAAGCATATGTAGCTTCTGTAAGTCACTATGACAAATGTAAAGCACCTACTTTTTTTTTATCCGATTCTACATGGCCCTTAGGGCTACAAGTGAAAAGCAGCATTGGGGAATGCCTAAAATGGACAAGGCCTATGGAAAGTTTTCATATAAAACAACATGCAGATTAAATCGTCACCCATGTGGCTGGGTAATAAATTCCTTAACCATCCACCAACTTGTTCGTGCCGTGCCAGTGCTATATATATTGTACAAACAAGGTGGTTGTGCTCGTAGAGTTGTATTACCCAGTCATATGTACCAACTCTATTAGGTATCATGTATAGCTAACACATTTTAAGGACTGGGAACGGCGACAAGTAGTTGAATGGGAGCCTAAATTTTTGTCGAGAAAACTTAAGCCACTGTCCTAAATTCACCCCTAAAAGCAAAGCACACGCAAACCCAAATCCACGCAGGCTAACTGGTAGCGGGATGGATCAGCCTGTTCGGTTGGCTGGTTCGTATCGTTGCTGGTCCGTGAAGAAGTACTGCTGGCTGGTTTGTATGAGAGAAAAATACTGTTCCGGCTGAAAATTTACAATCGTTTACGACAAGCCACAGCCAAACGAACAGGCTGCAAGCAACTCTCAAGAAACACGACCGAGCAGACCGGAAAAGAACAGAGCGAAACAACAGCTTCCCAGGCAGCACCGGTTGCCTCGGTGTTGAGCACCGGACAACGCTGGTGCTCCTCAACTAAAATAGACGAGAGCGCAACTCTCTGTAAGCCGTGACCGGTGTACCCTAACCGGTGCACAACGGTTACCACGGTGCGAGCGGCTGCTGCAGCTGTTGGCGAGGGTCTGCTCTATGCCAACACAGCACGCACCGGTCACCACTGGTGCTCTGCCCGGTGCACCCAACAGGTGCACACTGATCTTAGCGGTGCGAAGGGAAGAACCTCAGAACGCACCGGTGGTCATATGTGCCATGACTGGTGCCCTCGACAAAGGACTGGTGCTCCTAAAAATAGTCGTCCAAGATTCAAAATCAAACGATTTTTGGCCAAATCAAAACCAACTTCCATGAGATTTGAACCAGATGGTCACAAGGAAGATGGTGAGCTATCTCTAAGAGATAATCGCCCAAGACTTAGCCAATCAACTTGAATTTCAGATCTTGAGTAAAAACTCGGTTTTTCTCACAAAAACAAAATTCGTCCTGATCTATGAGCTCGTGTGGATTTAGATGAAATCACTTGGTGAATAAGATCAACACATGTCCTTGTTCATCTCAGATCAAGTGGAACCACCCCAAACCTTCTCCAACAAAAGATCGAATCAAATTGAGAAGAGGGGAAACCTCGAGAAGAAGAACACCAAAACAAAAATCATAACATGAACTCAGATCATTGAACCACGAGGACAACTGGAGGTTAAGGACACCATTCCCACTTAGATCAGGTCTACAAGGTTTGATTTACACAGATGAATGATTTGGCTAAATCATCTGTGGATTACTACAATAGTCTAAAGACAGGGAAACCCTAACAAGGATGAAGAAAATGACTGGTTGGAGAGATAAGGTTGATTGGGGGTGCCCTCCTCTTATTTATAGAGGCTATTACCCAATATACCATCCTTAAATAATTAGAGCGAACCACCTCAACCGAAGCGTATTATGGTCCAACTCAGAGATCTGCTGATTCGACGGCTATGCGCCCTTCATAGCTTAGCTTCGCCTCAATGCAAGCCTCGTGATGACGCCACGTGCCGCCTCTGATTCACTTCGGAACCATACCCGGGTTTTGAGGCCCAAACCTGAAAACCGTTCACCGGTGGTTTTGAAGTCGAAAGCACAAAACACTCGCAGCTAATGTACTCTATACGCTCGTCCCATGAACTCGACATGTGTCACCGTCATCCTCAACCGCCCGACTGTCAAATCTTCTAACGCCTTCGCTTGACTTGCCTGACCGTCGTCTTGACTTGGTCAACATAGCCCACTCCTCATGTACTCTTGCACTTGTCGATGCCTCCTAGGTGTCAGCCACCCATGGTCAGTCACCCGTCTTCTCCCGTCCCTCGGTCAAGCCTCAGCATGCGTCCTTCACTGCTCCTAGCCATCGGCACGATCGTTCACACGTTAGTATGAGGCATACGTTGCTATTGGCGAAGACAACAAAACCATTACCATAGAACTACTGTGCACAGTCCAAGATAACCACTGGAGTCTTTGAAATTATCAAACATAATTCCGCACTAATAAGATAACATATTATTGTCCATTATGGTCCTTCAAAGGACAAGATCAACAAGTAAACTAAGCATAAAACCTACAATTCTGTTATTTATCAATCGACTATAAGGTGCATGTGATTTCATCTTAAATTTGCATAGCAAATATAAGGACTATAATTATGTTATTAATCAACTGACTATTAGATGCATGAAGAACATCAAAATGAAAATCAAAATATGAACTCAGATCATTGAACCATGAGGACAACAGGAGTTAAGACCTCTATTCCAACTTAGATTAGGTCTACAAGGTTTGATTTACACAGATGAATGATTTGGCTAAATCATCTGTGGATCACTATAGCAGTCTAGAGACAGAAAACCTTGACAAAGATGAAGGAAATGACTGACTGAAGAAATAAGGCTGATTGGGGCAGCCCTCCTCTTATTTATAGAGGCTATTACATATTCTCAATATACCACTAGGTAATTAGAGCAAACCACCTAACCTGAAGGGTATTATGGTGCAACTCAGAGATCCGTTGATCCGACGTCCGTGTGCCCTTCATAACTTAATTTTGTTTCGACGCAAGCATCGCGATGACGCCACGTGCCGCCTCTGATTCCCTCCGGAACCGCAACCCGGAGTTTGAGGCCCAAACCCGATAACCGTCCACCGATGATTTTAAGGCCCTAAACCACCAAACCACTCGCGGATAACGTACTCCATACGCTCGCCCACGACTCGACACGTGTCACCGTTGTCCTTACCGTCCAGCTTGACCTTCACCTTCGCCGTCGACCATCGTCTCCAAGCTTCACACCTGCGTACAACCAAGAGACACGTTGCACAATCCAAACTTACGCCTCGGTTAGTTCAACGACTCAACCCAAAGCGCTACTCACGTTAATAATCACTCATCACAAACCAAAACACATGGGTACATATCGACCATGTGTTTGCAACATTGTTGTACCAACTCGGTTATAAAGGTCTTAAAAGCCAAAAAAAAAATCCTGCTTTACTACTAGGAATTGCGTATAGCTAACACATTGTTGTACTACCACGTGTACCAACTCTTGTACAACTCTCTTATATGGCTATATATTTGAAAGATACCCCACAATGGATGTGTGGTGTTACCCATACCATTATCTCCGCTTGTTTTACATTTATCTTCATAAAAGTATCCAAAATGTGAGTCTCCACTTTTCCACTCCACCTGAGATAAAAGATTTAACGCCTAAGCATTTTTGCTGTGCTGGATCAACTGTTGTCGTATACTCGTATCCCAACGGGAAAATAGCTTTGTTAGCTGAACGTGGCCTTTTTCAAAGCTTAATATCTTTCAATGCTTCACAGAGTATACGCAGCTACTGATCAAGCTCAAAGTTCTTCAATGAACCAAAGACAGAGCTAACTGACAATTAACGCGTTTCTCAAGGTTCATGCATCAACCAAAAGGTAAACAAAATGTTTGATAGAAGCGACAAAGTTACACTGAGCTGTACAATGAACTTTGAGAGGAACCATGTCTCTTGTGGTGATTAGCAGCTAAATACCTGGTTTTCTCCTTCTGGGGAATTGGGTTAGCATTATATTAAGGGAAAGCAACGTTGTGATAACGTGGAGTACTGACTTCCCCACATGATGCTCTGGTCCTTTTAAACTACGAACAAGCGAAAAAAGAGATCCAGATGCTTTCCCTCCTGCTAGTACTGTTCCAAATAAGACAAGTATATGTGCTGCAATGACCAGTGCAAGATTCGTACCAAGATCAGAGGGAAACATCGCACATCTCATATTAGTAACCTTAATTTTTGAGTTAACAAATTACAGATTTTGGACCCTTCTGAACAGCTAAAATAGCTAAAAAAAATTCAGTACTTTATAGGCGGAGTATATTTTAAAAGTGGTTGAGAATATCTTTCCGCATAGAAAGGAGAATATTTTAAAAGCAGTTTCAGAATATCTTTTTTGCACAGAAACTTTTCACACAGAGTCAAAGCTTTGTGAGTTCTGTGATAAATGTAGACAACTAAAATATCCTATGAATTCTGAATTGCATTTTAACCTTTTGTATGGAGGGGGTGAATCCATTTACATAATAAAAAAATTTTATGAAAATGGAATTACAAGTTTAGCATAAGTCTAAAAGGCAAAACAATTCCATGGTGAAATAGTTCATATTCATATTCCAGTGACGCCGCCTAACACTCACATTATTGCAAATCACATATATAGCTTATTCCTGATTGAAATGTGCTTCTTCTCAGCGAATCTTCTTGTAAAAGATCATGAATCTCATACTTTATGTGTAAAATCAACTTTCATTGTTTTTCCTAGCAACATATTTTATTCCATCTCATTTATTAATTTCGGATATATGTGATATTCTGAACAGTAACAGTAGCGCAGGACAAGAAACAGTAACAGCCATACCAGTGTGTCAAAGTGGTTCTTTAATTGGATTATTGCAACTACAGTGTAGACTTTAATTAAAGGTATATACATGAAACCTTTTGCATGCAGACTGCTAGTAATTTCACCAAAATAATACAAAGTAGTGAGACCTCCATCCTGGCAATGCCGTTCAAAAAAGCAAGCAGACCAGGGTTGATGCTAGACATGATCAAACCCGAAACCTAAACCAGCAAGTACCTAAACATCAAGACACCACTTTAATCTTTTGATCTATGAAGTACAGGGCAAGCAAGAACAGCTTGATCAAGGACTAGGGAGACAAGGCGAGCAAAGCCATCGCATTATGAAATCAGGATGGAGTCCCAGTCGATCTCCACGGAGGGGTACTTGCGCAGGTGGAAGCTCTCGGACTCGTCCCATGGCGCTTCTGAGAAGTCGAGCAGTTGCATCTCCGGCACCACGTCGGAGGACTCAGTCGAGGACGCGTCGCCGTCTGCGGAAAACGAGCTCTCGGAGCCGGAGCAGCCCGGCTCGCTCTTGACGTGTGGGCTCGCCGAGGAGGAGCTCGGGGTAGTTGTCGCCGGCGCCGCCGTGGAGTTGCACTGGCTCTGGCTCTGCGGCAGCGGCACGACGACGTCCGTCGTGCCGTTGCAGATGGCGTGGAGCTTGGCGTCGACCGCGGCATGGAGCGGCGGGCCGAGGTGCTGGCCGCCGCGCCTGAGCTCGGGGAAGTTGAGCCTGGCGGAGTCCCCGCGGAGGCGGAACGCGGCGCTGTCGTAGGCGAGCGCGGCCTCCTCGGCGGTGTCGAAGGTGCCGAGCCAAAGGCGGGTGCGGTTGCGCGGCAGGCGGATCTCCGCCACCCACTTCCCCCAATGCCGCTGCCGGACGCCGCGGTACAGCTTGGACACCGCGGGCCGTGCGGGGAGCGGCGCCGGCGCCTGCGCCTGCGGCACGCCCTGCCGCTTCATCTGCTGCGTGGCCACCGCGGCCAGCGTGGTGCCGCTCGCCGCCGGCCGGCGCAGGAACTGGAGCCGCGACTGCACCTGGAGAATCTGTGCCGGGGTCAGCAGGCCACTACCGCCGCCGGCGCCCAGAAACGGGCCCGCCGTGCTCTGCTGCTCCACGCCGATGCAGGGGTACGCGAACGAGAAGGTCGGGGACACCTGTTGCATGGGCGGAGCAAGCGCGCGCACCAGCTCCTTGCTGTCCGCCACGCCACACAAGGCGGCGGGAAGCGCGTCGTTGCGCCCGTGCCAATCTATCGTCGTAGCCGCCATGGATTCTTGCACGAGACAGAAGAGAGGGAAGGAGAGAATCTAGAGAGGGAGATCTCGAGAGCGAGCGTAAACAATTCGCGGGTCGCAGCGCAGAGATTGAAGGCTGAAGCGAGCAGTTCGATGAGCAAGAGCAGCCGTTGCGGGGGCTCTTTTATAAGCGAGGAGGGAGTTGGTTTCGGCCAATGGGACAGCGCCAGGTGTCCGCGCTCGTCCCCTGCCCGACACGTGTCCAGTGTCCTGTTCACTTGGGTGATAAGTCCTGGCTGCTGTTGACCGATTTTCTACCCGAGAAAAATAATATTGGTTCCCTGAAAAAATACGACTAAGATCATTCACCGCGCGGGACATGCGTGCCCAGGCATGTACCGGTAAACGGTGGGTACCTGGCAGCCCCTGGTTGGCTGAGAAGCGGTCTGACCCGGTAAGAAGAGAGAGATCTAGGGTCTGTTCGTTTGGGCTGGTTTGGCTTATAAGGCATGGCTGAAAGTATGGTTGACTGATTTGGTATGAGAGAAAAATACTATTCGTTGATTGATAAGTCATGGCTTATAAGCCAAATACGATCAAGCGAACAACTACTCGTACTCCTAGCTGTCACATGCCTGTCGGAGCGAGTGAGTCGTTGGGGTTCGTGTACTAATAAAAAAATAAATTATAGAATCTGTTAGTAATCTATGAGACGAATTTATTAAACTTAATTAATTTGTTATTAGCATATATATTACTGTAGCACTATATTGTCAAATCGTAGACTACTTAGGTTTAAAAATTTGTTTTGTAAATCAGTCGTAAACTATATAATTAATTATTTTTTAATTTATATTAAATATTCTATATATATGTGTCAAACATTTGATAGAAGTAAATAAACGAGGCCGAGCGTGCTCTACGCGGCAACTTGTATGGTACGGTCTCTGAGCTGAGGAGTTTTAAGTATCTCGACGCCTGGATTTTTAAACAAGTCTTTTTTCAGCCAATCGTCTCTCGGATCCGTTGTGGATTTGCACTAGTTTATTAATGGGAGGGCACGGCGTATCACCTTGTACGAGAATACTACTCATAACTCGTTTTTGACTATTTTATACCTCCATTTTACTATGTATCTCTTGTTCTAAATTATAAGTAGCTTTAACTTTTCCGATATATTCACTTTGCTATGTACTATTTAGATACATGACAAAATGAATGCAAGAAAAAAGACAAAACGACTTATAATTTAGAATCGAAGAAGTACAATATACTGAATACAAGAAGGCTTGCACACTCCACACACAGTATAGTAGTACTATACTAGTAGTAGTCTAGGAGTACACTAGATACGATGTGGTGTAAAGGCAGCCCGAACCCGCCTGATTTGATGCGATAGGGTCACTCTTTTACGATCTTCTTTTTGGTAAGGGCCATTCCGCGATCATGACCGTGCTCCGGTCACAGTTGATTGGGTCTTCTCCGGTCACAGTTTCTGTTCCGGACGAAAGAACGACGTGAGAGCGAGTGAGAGAGGCTCGATTGTTGACCAGACAAATAACGGTGGTCGTCACCACATTGCACAGATCCTTTCCCCTTCCTTCCCTCCCTCGGTGCTGCACTGCGGCTGGTTAGGGTTGGGACCTGAACCAGCCGAACGGGCTGAACAACCCCTCGGTGTGTGCTTGTATCCCAAGGGCCAAGGCTGACACGTCCTCTCAAGGAGCAGAGCACGAGCGAGTGCAGCCGCGTTTCGGCGCGGAGAGAAAAGCGGCTTTTGCGTGACTGACCGGCGATGATGGACAGGGACAGCGCGCGTGTTCTGGCCGCCGCTGCCATCTTCCTCCTTTCCGATCGATCGACGCCGAGAGAGGGGAAATGGAAAGCGGGCAGGGGCAGGCGCGGAGAGGGTTGAAGGCGTCTGCAGCCAGCCAGCCACAGAACGGAGGGCGGAATCCGCGGGGAATATTGACGTGTCGGACCCTCGGCGGAGAGGGTACAGCCCGAAAGAAAGAAACAACCAGTCGTGGGGGGCCTTTTGGATCCCGTGGGATGGAATGGGACTGACACTCTCGGTGGGTCTAGAGGTGCCTAACCACAACATCAGCCAGTGGCTGCGAGGGGGTTAGCTTGGCTTGTCTGCGTCTTCAAGCCCGGCCCGAATCAAATCTGGCTCCTGTGGTACGATACGATACGATAGGATGGGATGGACAGAGCAGGCACGATACCCTCGACAGTCGACACAATGCAAGACATTCCAGAACACGAGAGATCTTGACAAGGACTAAAGAAAACGTTTTCGAGCAAACAGGATACCGTTTCCGTGTGGTTTGTTGCAAGGCTACGTTCGCATAACTTATAACTTATAAGTCGTATTTTTTCAGCTAATAAATAGTATTTTTCTCTCACAATAAATTAGTCAACAATACTTTTAGTCATAGTTTATCAGCCAAACGAACATAACAATGGTAGCCTCGGCAGCACGGCTCATACAGTGCGTGACCTTCCACACAAGACCACGGAGGGAGACACGAAAACATCACCAAATAGTGAAGTGATGCGCCTAGAGAAACGTCTCGACGCACACTGTGGATCTCGCGTGGTATGTAGAAAGCCTGGATGAACAGGTACGATAGTAGCCTGAACAGCACGGTTCCTACAGTACACATGAGCTTCAATCACGACCCGAGCCGAGAGATTCGCCAGGCAGTTCAGTGATAAGCTTTTTAGAAAAGGATCATATTAAAGAAACATCTCGAAGCAAGCAGCAGAGGACCACCAACTAAACCACTTCATTCGTTCGTGGCCTCTTTCCAGGAATTAGAAATGACGGTCTAACACTTAGGCCACGGCTAGAACAAGGCCCACTAAGCAACCATCATCTCCTTTCCCCTAATAAGAAAAGAATGTGCAAGAACAGAAGCAGAAAGGTGAGCGGTCTGCAACACTTATCAGTTTATTAGTGCCTTGTGCATCCACAAAACGGTCACACAAAGCTGGGTCTGTGTGGTCTAACATCATATGGTTGCCGTGGAGATAAGTTCTAAAGTATGAGTTAAGAACTATTACGTGCGGATGATAACATTTTAAATGAACTCGTGGCTGCAGCTCCTCAACAAAGATTAGTGACCATTACGCTGCCCCAAGGGGGGAAAATTAGGACCTAATGACGCAGCAGCCAAACTGGCAACAGGCTAATCATGCACTGCACGTCTGCACGAAATGGTTAGGTCTTCATGCCCTATCAGGAAACATGTGACAAATTTGGTGATGGCATGCAGCTCAGCAACACCTCAGACGATATAACTAAAGTAGTCAACACACTACAAGTAGCATGATAAAAGATCAGGAGCAAACTGAGTGGTGTGACAAAAAGGACAATTGACCTCCCACCACTTTGCGCATCATTCACTACCGTAGAAACAAGGAGTCACAAATGGTCCCACATATAGAACCTCAAAAGGCTCAAACTAAAACAACTGTTCGACTACAAAATATAAGTGGTCCAGAGGTAAAGGTTGGACATTTTCCGGTTCATCACCACATGCCGCTCTAGTAAAACAGGCCACATCCTCCCACCCCCCCCCCCCCCCCCCCCCCCCCCCCCCCCAACCCACACACATGATATTATTATTTCACATGTGAAAATTATGACCAAGAAAAAAATATTCAAGGCAAGGAAACACGGTTCCTAATATAGACATAGAAATACAGTTTCTAAAGACTGACAGACAATCAGACAAGAGTAGTCTTTGGCAAAGAGGTTTGTCAGAAAAGGACATATAACCTTTTAGCTGAAGAGTGCAAAATGTTTATATACTCTGCATCTAGGATAAGGTTTATAAAAAAAAAACTAAGGATAAGGAGTAAGAAACTCAAGATAATTCATAAGACTACGCTGCAACAACCATGACAGGGAGTTCTCACTCTCAATAAGCAAGCAATTTTTCAAGGTTCAGGCCACCATATAAATATGGCAATCCATTATCCTTTAGCTACCAAGTTTTAGTGATTGTGAGTGGATGCCATGAATGTGTTTTGCATCAACAGTAAATTATTCACTTATCCGGACTGATCAGATCAATATTTGGCTGGAACCAAATTATTTATCTGTGTGCATATTATCTGCCATTTCAATTTGATTAAGTAATGACTCATAGTGAAATGATTCAAGTCAATCAAGCCTTCAAGGACAGAAATGTTCATATTTTAAAAAATCTGAAAACATATATTAGCCTAAAAGCACCTAAATAATGGAAGACGACATGTAGATTTTAAATATTTTTCTTACTGAATAAAACTGGCAGAAACTACATGAATAAACAGGATAGTCATCATTCTCAAAGGTCAATCATCAAAAACATAGAAGGGAAACCACGAACATGGTTGAGGATAATAGAAATGGGACAGGAGACGCACAATTCATCCATAAGCTTGTAGACAGATGATGATTCCTCACTTTAAGAAACAGTATATTAATATGCTGATGTGCTCCGATTCTATGCATGTCATTTCAATGTTGCACATTTCAGTTATCATAGTAGAGAAATATACATTCTTGAATAAAATGTCAAAGCTACCAGATTCAGCATATCTAATTTCAACAATGTCATCACCTAATAAACAAATACATTAGTTATATTGGGCTGCAAAAGAAGTGAAACGTTGCAACAGCACATACTGTGATTTCAACAAGGGAGAAAACATTGTCCAAGATGGCCATGCAGTTGAGATTATCTTTCTGCTGCATAATGGGCAAGCTTCAATCTTACCTCTTCAAGCTCAACATCTTCCATATCATCAGTGCTTGACCATGAAGATAAGCAGAAATCAACAACATGAATACCATTGTTTATTGGAGAAAAACCAGCAAAATTGGTAAGTCGTCCAAACTTAAGCATGTTTCCTAGATTTGTGGCAGACGGTTCCTCTGCAAACTTCAGCAGGATGTCTTTCATAGCAGAAGACCAGATAGACCTAGCCATCTTCAAAAAGCAGCACAAAGTTGTAATAGCGAGCTTAACTGTTCCAACGTCAGATTCATCTTTTCCGCCTCTTCCATGGAAATCTGAACCTCCAAGTTTCAGAAGTCCATACTTCTCAGCTAACTCGCTAAATCCTGTAAAAAGAAATTATGTAATGTTATTTAAATATATCATAATGAGTAACGATAAAAATATCCTCTGTTGATAGGACCAATATATTGCTAACAGACAGAATAAAAGTTTCGTTTGTGGCAGGAGTTCTCCACTCTATCTCAAGTCAGCATGCATTAAGTGTAAGAGACACACACCATCAACTTTTCCATCACTTCTGTAGACCTCCATACCATTAAGACCAGCACCTTTTAAAGACCTGATTATTGCATCCGGGTTCTTCAATGACCAAGGATGAGCAAGTGCAGAAATACCCCCAGTGCGACTAATTAACTGCACAACATTCTCTGCAAATGGTTCACTTCCTCTGCCAGAAAAAAACACAGGCCTTGTGTTATTAACCAAAGATTTTTCAGCATAGGAAATGCCTATTTGGGAAGAAGCAATAACCTGGCATATGCTGGGCCATCATCACCGAGGTATTTGTTGAATGCTTGCCTTACATTCTCTACATAACCCGCTTCAACCATAGCCCTTGCTATATGCAATCGGCCAGGTGCCACTCCATCACCAGCAATTTTAGTCACATGCTCCCACTTTATTGGCACCTTCAGTGTAGTTAGCTTTTGTAGCATGTTCTTTGCGCGTAAGTATCGCCCATCTCTAATGTTCAATAGCATGTTGTCCAACTGATCAGGCCTTGACGGACCACACATACCATAGTATGCAAGGATATGAACAGTCTCACCAGCACCGGCAACTTCCCTTATAGACAATGAAATTGAGAATATAATGAAATTGACATGAAACATCTGTACTCATAGTACAACAGTTAAAATGTTGTTTACAATACCATTTTAGCATAAAGGCAGCGGAGCAATAAAACAAAACTATTGCAGATCTATTGACAATGGAGTGCAAATGATAAGATGATTGGCTTATTAAATTAGGTGGCATTGCTGGTTTTCATTCAAAACACAAAGAAAGATCTTTTCGCTGAAAGATAAAAGGCACTTACCTTGGATTATATAGCGCACTGATTTCAACACCAGGAATTATTCTAATGCCAAACTTGGAAGCTGCTGACACAGCTTCTGGTATGCCAGCCATGGTGTCATGATCTGTTAGGGCGAGAACTTTTACCTGTGGCACAAACATCATAGTTTAGTCGCTCCTATATTCGTTATTCAGAATCTACAGTATACCCCAACAGGACATAACATTTAAGCAGCAGACGACCATAACAGACTTTAGGAGGTAGATCATGGTATTTAGTGCAGGAAAAATTTCATGGGGAAAACACTACAAGGCCTCATTTTTTTAATAGCGAATAGCCAAGAAATGCATGTCGGAAAATGACTGATTCAATCAAATTTATCTAAAATATTTGTTTCCATATTTATTCTATTACCTCTTAGAAGGTAATAAGTCACCATATCCATCTAGATCAAAACTAAATGGACGGTGCACAGTTATTTTGGTGTACCATGGCAACACCCATAAAGTATTCATCAGACAAGTGAAACGTTAGAGGTAACAACTACCCTCTGAATTCTCCAGCCACCAGTACAGCACTTGCACATCCTACTACGAAACAATGATACCATAGCCATGTTCCATATTTGTAATCAGCTACGTACACCGGCAGGTACAACAAAATGTGCAGCATACCAACGCAGTGCTCGGATTAGCTTATATATAGCACCAGAAAAGTACAAAAGTCGATTCCACATGGCACAGCACAACGCCGCCGACTAAACCTGACAAGTATTTCCTCAAACACCTGCTGGGCAAACCGACTAGAGGTCAGGTAGATCTTCGTCACTTACCCCGTTGCGATGGGCGCGCTCGACGAGCGCGGAAGGGGAGAGGAACCCGTCGCTGTGGTTTGAGTGCGAGTGGAGCTCAAACAGCACATCGCCCCCGCGCGTAGCCAGGACAGGCAGGAAGTCGTCGGCGTCGGCCGCCGAGGGTTCCGGTGGTCGCGGCGCGGGTTGCGCCCAGGCGCGGACGTAGTCTAGGGCCAGGGCCTGGTCGGCGCTGGTTTTGGGCTTCTTCTTGCTCCTGCTCGGCTTCGACTTCTTCTTGTTTCCCATGTCGGGGTTTTGGGAGGGCAGAGGCGCCTTCGCCGGTTCGCCCGCGCCGCGAGGGAGGTTCGGAATTGGGGAAGAGGCCGGACCGGGGTTCTATTCTTGCGCACCGGCACGGCCCTGCTGCTTCCGGAATTGCTTGACGCCTGACTACTGCTAGGGAATTGCGTCATGGGGGATTCAAAATTTCGGAATTATTTGTTTGTCTCAAAGTTGATGATTTGAATACTGATTGAGATGAATTTAAATTCATCAATGAACTCTATGGGTTTTTCTATGGATAATAATGGTCCTATTGCGGTTAAATTCATCAACAAAATAAAAAAAATGATATTTTTGCCGCAGCACTCGATGTGCCTCTTTCTTCACGAATTTTTTTTTAACAGCAAGTTCACGTGTTCTGTGTTCTCACTTCTCAGTATATCAAAAGCACTTTGAATTTGTGCATTGATATTATATCAGACATGTTGTTTTGTTTGAATTTTAAAGTTTGTATCAGTCTGGCGCAAATTAGTCAATGTAAGATCTCCAATAGACTCTCCATGTCCTTTCTAAATGCTAAGGATAGAGATTTTGGTGAAAAAATACATTCCAACAGCCTTATCCAAATATAATTATCTTCTATTTCGGATTTTTCGCTAGTCAAAAATAGAAGACGAGAATGGCTCTCTAAAGTGCGCATGACATATAGAAAAACTGTTGGAGAGTACAAAGATATAGAAAATGATTTTTATGCAAATGACGCTCCAAATGATGATTTAGAGAGTGAGATTTAGAAAAGTTTTTGAGATGCTCTAAGAGAGTGTGTTGTATATGATGGAAAATTGTTCTGGGGAACGTAACTTTAATGTTGTTCTATGTTCTATGATCCATTTGATATATCTTTTCTAAACGTTTTTCCCTTGATTACTCTCGACTTTTCTTGACTTAATTATAGATACACATTTTTTTCATTGCCATCAAATGTACCAAAAGATTGAAAAAAAATGAAAACACCAACCCATCTTACATCTATATGTTTTTCAATTATGACAGCTTTGAAAGAAAAAACTGACAGAATTCAGCCAACACGGTCATTTTTTAGTTGAAGTAGTGAAGTCTATATGGTAATGGTATATTGGTATTGTTATATTTGTTCTAAATTAAATAGTTCAAGAATATTTAAAAAACAAAATAATAGTAGAAGCATGAACGATAAAATTCAAATTTGTCAGTTAATAAAAAACGGGGATACATCTCGATGCGCTTCTAGCCCGTTAGCCCCGTATGCACAGCAGGCCAGCAGCACAGCACAGGTGTCGTGTTTATCGTTAATCTCTATCAAACTGAAGGCATGGCAAGTTTCTCATGTAATCGCACAGAGATCAAACAACGGAACGGACGTGCAGAAATTGCTGGAACGAGAGTCATCTGCTCGTCAACAGACAGCCCCTATTCTTGGCAAAGACATCTCAAAATTGGCAGGCCGACAGGCTAAAACTAACTGCTGGACGATTCTTGGATAGAAAACAACCAATTCAGGAGTGGACGCCAACCGAAGAACCAGAATTTAGCCTCCCGAAATTTTGCGTCCTCCTGTCTATAAATCCGCGGCTCGAAATACACGGGCCGGGCACTTTCCATCGAAAGCCCCGGCCTTTCTCGCTTTGCGGCATTGAATTTGCATGGCGACGATGAACGCCAGAGCGCTGTGCCTCGCCGTCGTCGCGATCGTCTTCTCCGTGCTCCCACGGCAGGCCCTCGCCGCCGGCGAGGGCTCCAAGGAGGCGGACAAGATCGCCGCGCTGCCTGGCCAGCCGAAGGATGCGGTCGTGCAGCAGTATTCCGGCTACGTCAACCTCGACGACAAGGCCGGGAAGTCGCTCTTCTACTACTTCGTGGAGGCCACCGCTGATCCGGCGACGAAACCACTTCTTCTCTGGCTCAATGGAGGTAAAATTTTTGTTGTTGTTTTCGTGTATGTATTTTCGTCTTTATGTTCCCCTTTCACTCTCTGAAAGTCTGAATGAGAGAAGATACCACTGTCCAGTGAAATCGATAGCATTGATCGCGTTTATTCACATCTCTATATAAATTCAGACGCCAGGTAGATGATTATTTTCGGCCTCCCTGATTGATTTATCTTTTGCGATGTTCATACTGATGATTTGATACTAATGAATGGTGGAGTGCATTTCTGCAGGGCCTGGATGCTCTTCCTTCGGAATCGGAGCATTCCAAGAGATCGGCCCGTTCCGTGTGGACACGGACGGCAAGACCCTCTGCAATTTCAAATACGCCTGGAACACAGGTCACATCACATCTACTTATACAGAATGGAAAATGATTGCAATTATTATGGCTAAGTACTTGTGAAAATAAAATGTAATACGGTGCAGTGGCGAACGTGCTGTACCTGGAGAGCCCCGTGGGCGTGGGCTTCTCGTACGCCGCCAACACGGACGTGTACAAGGTGATGGGCGACAACATGACCGCGGACGACTCGCTGCAGTTCCTCCTCAAGTGGCTGGACCGCTTCCCGGAGTACAAGGGCCGCGACTTGTTCATCGTCGGCGAGAGCTACGCCGGGCACTACGTCCCCGAGCTCGCCGCCGCCATCCTCGCCGCCAAGAACGCCGCCATCAACCTCAAGGGGATCGCGGTGGGGAACGCGATCCTGGAGTTCGCGGCGGAGCAAGCCGCGCTGTACGAGTACCTGTGGCAGCACGCGTTCCTGTCGGACTCGGCGCACACGCTCATCGGCCAGCGCTGCAAGAACGCCGAGGACAACTCGCCGCTCTGCTCGGGGGCCAAGGACACGGCCTACAACCAGCTCGGCAACGTCGACGTCTACAACATCTATGCCAACACCTGCCATGACAAGAATAAAGTCAAGCCCACAGGATCCAATTGCATGGTATGTACACCATGCATATATATCTAGCTATCTGCTGATATGATGGCCGTTGCGTTCGTCGGTTCGTCCTCCTAGCTAGCAGCTCAAGCTAGGCCAGTGTTGAGGATCATTTTAATTTAGATCTAAGCGCAGCTCCACGTATATTATATATATGTCTGCACTCTGCAGGACTTGGCTGATCCTTGTGCTCAATACTACGTGGAGGCGTACCTGAACCAGCCAGAGGTGCTGAAGGTCATCCGTGCCAACACAGGGCTCAATTACAAATGGACTAGATGCAGGTATATATATGGCTCTAGTTACGTTGTCATTCACCGCAATACAAGCTAGTGCTTCCGTTGACACGAAGAAATCGATTGAACCCTGTGGTGGACGGGATGGCACAGGCAAACGTTCTACAACCTGCTCAAATTCGGCGACTCGCCGACGAAATCGATGCTGCCGTACATCAAGGCCGTCGCCGCCGGCGGCGTCCGCGTGTGGGTCTTCAGGTCGGTCGATATGCCCATGCCCCTGCCCCATGCATTCTCGTAGAGTTACATCTATCTCAAATCTCAACATGCATGCGCCATTGGTATTTGGTTAGCTAAACAATATAATGCGAATGTCACCTGCAGTGGCGACCTGGACGCGATGGTTCCTGTGATCGCGACGAAGCAGTCCATGGAGAAGCTCGGCCTCGGCGTCGTGGCGGACTGGCGCCCCTGGTCCATCGACAGCAAGGACCCGGAGGTAAGCATGCATGCATATATGCAGTTGCCTGCCTTTGCATGCCCTTTGGCGGTGGCATCCTGAATGAACTCGATCTAGAATGCGTGTGATGGCTGAGATCGAGCCCGTGACGGCGGTGACGATGATATATTCTCCGTGTATGCATCATGGCAGGTCGCCGGGTACGTGATCGAGTACAAGGGCGTGGTGTTCGCGACGGTGCGCGGGTCCGGGCACATGGTGCCCATCGACCGCCCGGACCGCGGCCTCGCGCTCTTCTCGTCCTTCATCAAGGGGGAGCCGCTCCCCAAGGCCGCGCCGATGGTCGACGGGTGAAGAGGCACGGCAGACGGCACGCGAGAGCCAGCCACCTGCGGCCGTGCCCCGGCGGGATTCAATTCGCTGCTCATGTTCAAGGAGCCACGGTCGTTGGGACTTCATTCTTGCGCGGCGTTTCATTTCAGTCTTCTCTCTTACGAATCCATACACTGTTTCCGTTTCCACGTCAATTTAACTACCAGACCGTACTGACTAACTAAGCTCTGTGACCTCAACTGTTGTATGAATGTTTCGGTGCCGTCAACTAATTTTTGAGCATGCACAGTGTCGTCGACTAATTAAGGGTATGACTACGTTTGGAGGGTTCAAGGAGCTAGAGCCGCTAAGCCAGTGCAGTACAGATTTTCTATCTTTATCGGCTTCTAGTTCTTTTTGTGAAGGGATAGAAAAACGGGTCCCTACTGCACGGCACAAGATTCAGAGTCTTTTTGGAAGTACTCCGTAGCAGCCTTCCTAAATAGGGCATAAATAAATTGTCTCATGCGTTGACGCTACACCGAGACGTCGCCTCCGGCACAGCCGGGCCACACTACGCTCCCGAGTGGATTGGCTTGCAATAGACAGATGCGGTGCGGTCAGAGCAGGCCGTAGCATTGGTCCATAACTTACCAAGAAAAGAAAAGCTACTCGTGGTTGTCTTAGGGCCTCCGCAATGGAGGGGTAGTACGACCTTACTACTGGTAAGATACATTTTAAAGAAGAAAAAGAAACAGGTAATAGCACCATCCGGTTGTAGCACTACTACCCGGGAACAGAGAATGAAAAATTCACATTCTCTCACTCACCCTCGCTTCTGCCATGCTGCCGGCGCACCAATGCCTGCCATCGTCTGCTCCTTGGCCCCACCATATCACCGGATGGACATTGTGCGGGTGGTTTGATGGTTAGGGTCTGTTTAGTCTGCGAGTGAAAATTTTTTGGTGTTATGTGTCGGAAGGATGTTGGGAGTGGGTTTTAGATACTAATAAAAAATAAATTACAGAACCCATCAGGAAACTGCGAGACGAATCTAATGATACTAATTAATTGGTCATTAGCACATGTGGGTTACTGTAGCATTTAAGGCTTTTCATGGACTAATTAGGCTTAGAAATTTGTCTCGCGATTTTGTCGAGAACTGTGTAATTAATTTTTTTTTCGTCTACATTTAGTACTCCATGCATATGTCCAAACATGCTCTTTTACTGTAGGAGGCAAAAAATTTTGGAAACTAAACATGGCCTTACTATCGCCTGCTCCTTGGCCCCACCTTATTATCGACCTCGACAATATACATTGTGCCTGCCCTTAGGAACAAATTAAAGTATTACCACAACTAATTTTATTCTGGCTTTCAACTATTAATCTAATCACCAAGATTTGGATTGCCACTTAGGAAATTAGACTTAGATTAAGCACTACGTACAATGCATCACACATTTGGATGTAATATGTTCCCATGAAAGATTAACACAGATAACCAATAACAAGATACATTTAGTTTGTCATCTAAGGTCATACTTGATTGAGTTCAATTTCTCCGGTTCACAACAAAAAAATAACACCATAGGCCATAGCCCTTGAGAGAAAAGCAAACAAGATGTTGAGAAGAAATGTTCTTATATTGTATTGTAATAATTTTCTAAACCATGCATCTATTGAACGATTGACAATATCATAGGTCACCCAAAGAATCAGAGTTGTCGCTATCCACTAGAGTGATGGCCTGAACCCAATTAATCTTCTAAATCATTAAAATAATAAACTAATCAGGTGTTTCCTGAACAAAATATAAAGTAATGGTTTCGGGGTGGTAGAATGGGACTAATTGTAACAGAACCGACCAATTATACAAAATTAAGTAAGAAAATCATCCGCCAGAGCAGACGATTTAGCAAACTTAAGCCCGTATAACCCGGTAGTCCGTGAAATCACGAAGGATCTCAAACCAACTTCCATTTCAGCCAAGATCGTAATAAGTTTAGCAGTCACCATCACATATTACATAAAGGTTCGCAATCTCAGATACATTAGAGTTTCAACATAGTTATTACAAAACCAGTTCGAATAAAAGTAGCGGAAGCCGTTTGTTCAAACCACACACACTCACACTGAGTTTAAATATAGTGCCAGCGAATGATCATCTCCAACAAAAGCATCAGACGAGACGTAAGGAATGACCATGCCCATGGTCCTAAGCATCACCCATCGCAGGATACAGGCAGTTGATACAGTAGCCGTAATACACCTGCCCATCTGCAACAAGTGGGAATAAAACCCTAAGTACGAGAAGGTACTCAGCTAGACTTACCCGACATAACCAAAAATAAGTGACACCAAGGATTATGAAAGGGCTTTATAGTAGGGTAGCTGACTCATTTGCAAAAAGAAGCATTTTTAGCATTCCAAGAACCTTTCTAAAAGCATTATTGCCAAGTTAATCATTATTAACTTGTCGACTAGATTTGCACCTATACTAGAGTAAACATGTGATTAAGCAGATAATGATAACCAATGATCATTAAACAACTTCCATACTGTCATATTCATTATAACTGTCCAAGTGTTCCATAAACAATTACTACGATGAAGTCACTCAAGTCAAGTGCTCACTATCCAGGAGCGATGGCGATTCGAATCGATTTCTAACCAGCTGGTGATTTATTCCTTACACAAACCTCACTCACCCGCTAAAGTGAGATATTGATCACCGAGTCAACTATCCAGGAATCTCGAGTTTGCCAGGAACCACATGTACCCGGGGGCCGACCGACTGCACTTTGGTCTTATCATCTCGCCCCCGTGTCCTACCACACCTGCTCTGGCATAGTGCGCTGCGGGCAATCTACTCGGCCCGAATAATCTCCCAGCTTCGTGGTCGGAAGGTACTTTATCCGGCCAGTTAAATGTAAGGCATGCGTTCAACATGACTCGAGGCCCAACAACGGTCGGTTCTTAATCGACACAGACGGAAACACTACATTCCAAAACTCTACAAGTCTTCGTTCGGTCTCAATTTCATTTAACACTTAGTTATACCATGACTTTATAGTCATCCAAGCAGATCTAGGTAACCACCTATAGCTCACAGGTGACAGGAAATCATCTGACTTCTACTGGTCTAAGCCAGCTAAGCATTGACTCGACTGCGGATACCAGGGTAACAAGGATATAGTATAACAAAGGTAAACAAGGTATAATGCAGCAACGGTTGCAAACAACTCCTGAACGTAATGCATCAATTTAAGTAAAGCATTTCATCAATAATTGCAAACCGGGAGAAAATGCTCCGGGGCTTGCCTCTCTCGAAGGAGCTCAGACGGTGATCGGGGCACTCCGGAAGTTCCTCAACGTCCTCCTCGTCGGCTTCTGGCACTTCCTATGGCTGCACCTCGAACTGCTCCTCGGGCTCCTCGGGTATGACGACTGGGTTCTCGGTTTGCGATCCTGTATGATGTAATGCACGTAAGTGCTTATGCAATCGGTGCATCGGATGAGATGAATACAATGAATATGTTTAAATGCAAGGTAGTCAACATCATTCAAGAAAATATACTACAAGCACATGTCATCTACTGCATTCTCTTCTACTCCTAATATGTTAAGTCAACATATCTTATTAAATGCTTCAAAGATACACCAAAGCTTTACTAATTTCTTAAACACACATAAAGCAACACTTAATTAAACCCTAATTAATAATAGGTTTGAATAGCAACCTCTATTTTTATTGCTTAGAAAAATCTTAGAAAATTACCATAGCACATTACTACCCTAATTAGTCTACCATCAGATTTTCATAGTGTTTGAATGAGTGGGTTAGCCTACACAAAAATAACAAGCTATGGCATAATTATGAACATGAAAATACTTTGTACTGTGAAAAGTGTCAAACAATAGAGTTAGTATTTTTCCTATATTCTTCATAGCATACAACTACTGTACAAAAATTATCACATGCATGTTTTATACAAAGTTTGCTCTCTAGCTAAAATAACAAAAATTAGCCATTAAAGGCACTTGAACTACACCTCAAAATTTTTCTACAGCACAAGCATGACACATATTTTTCCTAGAAAGTACATTACATAAGAAGATTAACAAACTTGGAATCATATTTTTCTGAAGCCTATAGATTTTTTTACACATTTTTCAAGTTATCAGCAATATACATGATTAAATAAAGTTTTACAGAAAAGTATCCCAAAAATGACATGCAATAATTTTCCCAAGTAGATCTAGTGATAAGGAACCTAGCAAAATTTATTTCAACAAATTTGGAGCAACTTTGAGTATCCAAACATTTTTCAAACCATTTCTATTTTCAAATAATAAAGAAAAATTGGAAAACAAATCATTCAATCGCTACTGGGCCAGCCCGCTGGATTTCATCGGTCCACGGCCACTTTTGGCCTGCGTGGCCCGAGCACAAGGGAGGGGGAAGACGGCCCAGCAGGGCGTCGGCCCATGGCCATTCGGCCTGGCTCGGCTGAGGCAGAGGACACGCCGGCGTTGCGACGTCGCGGCGGCGCGACTCGGCCACGAGGCCGGCGGCCATCTCCGGCCGAGACAGGGTGAGATAGCGGGTGCACACGATGCACGAGAAGCTGGCGAATGCGGTAGGGTTGCTAGGCGGGGTTGGAGAAGAGGAGGAAGGGGCCTTCCATGGCGGCCGAGCACGGCGGCGCCATGGCCGACGGTGGCGAGGCTTGAGACGGCTCTACCTGAGCTCAGCGGTCGGCGCAAATGCGAGCACGACCTGAAGGAGAGCGAGGCAGAGCTACGGGCGCGTGATTGCTGGCCGAGGTGGAGGAGCCGCGGCGGATTTCGCCGGCGGGTGCGGTGGCGCGGCGAGGGGCAGAGTGGGAGCACGCGGTGTTTGCAGAGAGGAAAGGCAGCGCGGGAGTGAGCCAGCGAGCGCACCGGCTCCAGCAAGTGTAGGCGGGCGTGTGGGCGTGGGCGTAGGCCGGCTGCGACGCACGGCGGCGTCGACGGCGCATGGCCGCCACGCAGCGGGCAAGCTCTACCGCGGTCGGGCGCACGGCGCGGCGCGTCAGCGGGCAGGCGCGCGGAGGCAGGCCAGGCGTGGTGCGGCGCTGGGCTAGGCCGAGCGAGGCGAGGCACGTGCGGGAGGCTGGCTGGGCCGGCTTCGGTCGTGGGCCAGAAACGAGGCGGCGGCCCGCGAAGGAGAAAAAGCCCTTTTCCAAATATATTTTCAAGGAATTTTTAAATGCCATCTTTCAAATATTATTTTGAGCAAGAAAATGACATCTTTTGAAAATGTACCAAGAATGAAAGTTGATTAGAATTTAATTCTCTACAACTTTGCTTTTATGACCACAACCAAATTCTTTCTAGATTTTGAATTGTAAGATCAAAGTCCACGTTTAACTCAAAACCCTAATTTTTGGGAATTTATTTTTGAAGCCAAATTTTGAATTAATTTGAATACAAACCTTGCTCCAAAAATTGAACTAAACATTTCTAGATGATTTACCATGATAGCCAAACATGTTTTACTAACCGAGCAAGCAAAATCAGGGCAAAACAACTCTTAAACAGGTGTATGCAACATTGAGGTTTCACACATATTTCAAATGTTTTGAAGCAGTGTTTCAATTATTATTTACATGATTAGGCATGTATGATTAGGATGCTTGATGATGCATAATATGTATGATTTGCAGTGCCTAATGCAGACATAACACCAGGGTGTTATAGCCCTCCCCCTTATAAAAATCTCGTCCCAAGATTTGGGTTACGAACCATTTGTTATAAAAATCTTCATAAGCTTTTTGTAGATACTCTCCTGTCTCCCAAGTTGCATCTCCCTCATCATGATGATCCCACTGTATCTTATATGTTTTCACCATACTATTCTAAGTAGCATGTTCCTTAGTGTCTAACACTCGGACTGGTTGCTCACGATACACCAAATCTAATTTGAGTTAGATACCTCGAGGTTCTATTCTTTCCTCCGGAATACGCAAACATTTCTTGAGATGTGATACATGGAAAACTAGGAAAACGGTACTCATTGTCTCAGGTAACTCTAACTTGTAGGCTACCGGACCTCTTTGTTCCAAGATCTTGTATGGTCCTACGAATCTCGCGGCAAGCTTTCTTCGGACTCCAAACATTTTCTTCTTCATTGGCGTGACTTTCAGATAAACATAGTCACCAACTTCAAACATAAGGGGTCTCCTTCTTCTGTTTGCATAGCTTTTCTGACGTGATTGGGCTGCTTTCATATTCTGCTGAATAATATGAACTTTCTTCTTGGCTTCTTCTACAAAGTCAATGCCATAATACCTTCTATCTCCAGGCTCGACCCAATTCAATGGTGTTCTACATTTTCTACCATATAAAGCTTTGAATGGGGCCATCTTGATGCTTTCTTGATAACTATTATTATAAGAAAACTCAGCTAGCGGTAACCATGACTCCCATGATCCCTTAGTAGACAATACATAGGCTCTTAACATATCCTCCAAAACAGCATTCACTTGTTCAGTCCGACCATCTGTCTGAGGATGATAAGTGGTACTGCGAATCAAACTAGTTCCTAAGCCTTTGTGTAAATGTTCCCAAAAGTGAGCCGTGAACTATGAGCCTCTATCAGATACTATGGTCTTTGGTATACCATGCAACCTCACAATTTCTGCGATATACTTCTCGGCGTATTGAGGTGGTCGATATGTTGTTTTGACAGGTAGGAAATGAGCGGTCTTGGTAAGACGATCCACAATTACCCAAATCGAATCATGTCCTTTTTTAGTAGTGGGCAAACCTGTGATAAAATCCATACTTATATCATCCCACTTCCAACTAGGGACTGATAAGGGTTGCAACACACCGACAGGTTTCATATGAATGGCTTTCACCCGACAACATGTGTCACATCTAACAACATATGCTGTAATTTCTTTCTTCATTTTGGTCCACCAATAACGAGATCTTAGTTCTTAATACATCTTACTACTTCTAGGATGGATAGACAGCTTAGAAAGGTGAGCTTCATCCATAAGTTTATTCCTAAGCTCTCGATCCTTGGGAACCACAAGATGGTCGTCAAACCACAACATGCCCTGTTCATCCACTTTAAAGTGTTGAGACGACTTTTCTTTTATTTTCTCTTTGATGTGGAATATTCCCTTGTCGGTTTTCTGGCCTTCTATTATCTTACTCTCCAAAGAGCAACTAATTTGAATACTATGTAACACAGCAGGATGCATTAGATCGAACCCATTTTGAAGTAATGGCTGCACATTCAAGTAATGTGACTTTCTGCTCAAAGCATCTGCCACTACATTGGCTTTTCTAGGATGATATTACACATTCAAGTTGTAATCTTTGATCAATTCCAACCATCTGCGCTGTCTCATGTTTAACTCTGGTTGGGTAAAGATATACTTAAGACTCTTGTGATCCGTGAAAATATTGCACACATTACCAAGTAGATAATGTCTCCAAATTTTTAGGGCATGCACAACTGCAGCAAGTTCAAGATCATGTGTTGGATAGTTGACCTCGTGCTTTCTCAATTAACGTGATGCATAAGCAATGACTCTCCTTTCTTGCATAAGAACACAGCCTAATCTAGTTTTTGATGCGTCGCAAAACACATCAAATGGTTTCTCGATATCTAGTTGTGCGAGAACAGGAGCAGTGGTCAACAGTTTCCGCAAAGTGTGGAAAGCTGCTTCACACTCCTCTGTCCACACAAACTTGTGATCCTTCTGTTGGAGACTTGTCATCGGTTTGGCAATCTTCGAAAAGTCTGGTATAAAGTGACGGTAATAACTGGCTAGTCCTAAGAAACTTCTAATCTCAGGAACTGTGGTCGGTGCTTTCCGATTCATAACTTCTTGCACCTTACTTGGATCGACTGAAACCCCATTCTCTGACAGAATGTGACCAAGGAAAGGAACTTTCTTCAACCAGAATTCGCATTTCCTAAACTTAGCATACAGTTGATGATCACTCAGTCTGGTCAAGACAGTTCTCAGATGCTCTTCATGATCTTTCTCGTTCTCGGAGTACACCAGAATGTCATCGATAAACACTACCACAAACTTATCCAATTCTGGCATAAAAACTGTATTCATCAAAAACATAAAGTATGCAGGAGCATTTGTCAAGCCAAAAGACATGACAAGATACTCATACAACCCATATCTGGTGGAAAATGTAGTTTTCGGTATATCCTGTGGCCTAATCTTGATCTGATGATAACCGGATCTTAAATCTATTTTTGAGAACACCTTGGCCTTAGATAATTGGTCAAACATAACATCAATATGAGGCAAGGGATACTTATTCTTTATGGTTACAGCGTTGAGTGGCCTGTAATCTATGCACATTCTCAACGTGCCCTCTTTCTTCTTCTTCACAAACAAGGCGGGACATCCCCATTTAGACTTGCTTGGCTGAATAAACCCCTTTGTTGATAATTCTTTTAATTGCTTCTTCAGCTCAGCTAGTTCATCTGGAGGCATCCGATAGGGTCTCCTTGAAATCGGAGCTGTTCTGGGGACTAACTCAATTCCAAACTCAATCTCCCTATCTGGCGGAAGACCAGGTAGCTCATTCGGGAATACATCTGGAAATTCACACACTATCAGAATCTGATGAATAGGAATGACTGTCGTAGCACATGTAACACTTATAAGGTCTGTTCTTCAAGGCAATGGTACTTGGAAAGTACCCTCACCTAGTGGATCCTTAAGGGTAAGTACTCGACTTCCAGTATTTATGACTGCTCCCCAATCCTTCATCCAATTCATCCCTATAATGACATCCAAAACTAACCTAGGCATAACTATCAAATTTACTCAGAACTTCCTGCTACCTAATTCAAGGGTTGCCCCTCAAATCATCCGGTTGGTCAAAACATCAGCCCCTGCTGAACTTATACGGTAACCATAACCCAATTCTGTGCATAGTTGTTCATGTTTCTGTGCAAATGTTTGACTCATAAAAGAATGCGATGATCCAGAATCAAATAGAACAACTGCAGGGTTTTCGTTGATAGGAAACTTACCAGCAATGACGGGCTCTCCCTCAAGAATTTCATCCACTGTCGTACTATGCACCCTAGTATTATAAGTCTGCTTCTTCTTCTTGGGCGGGTACAGACAAAACCTCGAAAAATGGCCGGGTTGATCACAGTTATAGCAGGGTCCCCTCACTGTCCCGGTAGATCCTATAGCTCCCTTGGAACTGCCTTGTACCGCAGTTGCGGCTGCTTTGTTGGGTGTCGACGGTGTAGGCGGGCGCAAGCCGGCTGCAACGCGCGGCGGCGTCGACGGCGCATGGCCGCCACGCAGCGGGCAAGCTCTGCCACAGTCGGGCGCGCGGCGCGGCGCGTCAGTGGGCAGGCGCGCGGAGGTAGGCCAGGCACGGCGCGGCGCTGGGCTGGGCCGAGCGAGGTGAGGCGCACGTAGGAGGCTAGCTGGGTCGGCTTCGGTCGTGGGCCCGAAACGAGGCGGCGGCCCGTGAAGGAGAAAAAAGCCCTTTTCCAAATATATTTTCAAGGAATTTTTAAATGCCATCTTTTAAATATTATTTTGAGTAAGAAAATGACATCTTTTGAAAATATACCAAAAATAAAAGTTGATTAGAATTTAATTCTCTACAACTTTGCTTTTATGACCACAGCCAAATTCTTTCTAGATTTTAAATTGTAAGATCAAAGTCCACGTTTAACTCAAAACCCTAATTTTTGGGAATTTATTTTTGAAGCCAAATTTTGAATTAATTTGAATACAAACCTTGCTCCAAAAATTGAACTAAACATTTCTAGATGATTTACCATGATAGCCAAACATGTTTTACTAACCGAGCAAGCAAAATTAGGGTAAAACAACTCTTAAATAGGTGTATGCAACATTCAGGTTTCACACATGTTTCAAATGTTTCGAAGCAGTGTTTCAATTGTTATTTACATGATTAGGTATGTATGATTAGGATGCTTGATGATGCATGATATGTATGATTTGCAGTGCCTAATGTAGGCATAACACCAGGGTGTTACACTAATGAGATCTATGGATGTTCCCTTTATGTTGAATTGTATAAGTGACCCATGTTTCAGCATTCAAAATAGTGGCATGAGCATACTAGTATCATCGTCTGGAGCTAAACCGTCAATAGACGTAGCATGAACATATTTGCTTTTGGCACATTTGTGGCCAAATTGAATGGGTTCCTTACCAAAGTAGCATTTTTGGGTTATGAAGAATTATTATCTTTGGAAATAGAAGAACTTGCAATATGAGGTATCTAATTGGAAAACTATATTGAAAGTTGTGAGGAGCGAGTGGCCCCAGAGAGGCGGGGGTTGAGTCTGGGCTCTACGGATTACTTACAAACAACATTGGACTATGAAAAAAACTAAACCCCCTTTAGCACTTTGACTCCTAAGTTTTTTTCTACAAAGTCCTTAGATCCACTAGTATAAGCATATCTTTAACAATGATTCACGCTAAGAGTAAGGCCCTTAGTTTTCCAAGTATGAAACCCATGCTAAACACACTAGCAATTCAATCCTAGTTATCACTTAAGAAACTCGCTCTCAATAAGAGTAGGTTGTAGGGTTTTAATTACGTCCAACAATTGGTCGGTGCTTCACACATTGAGAACCAGAGGAATAGCACACAAGACAAGGATTTATACTTTATACTAGTTTAACTATAGGATATCCTATGTCTAGTGGAGAACAACTTATATATATGTTGTGTGTCGGGAGCGTGGGTGATGACGATGCGAGGTTGTATGGCAATCAACCGATATGTTGATCAGGGGCCTCTACCCCTCCTTATATAGCTCCTGAGGTAGAGTTTACATCGAGTAACCTTGATCATATCCTATAATTTTCTAGTTTGTTTTAGGGAATAAAAGTCAAATCTCTCTTACAAATTGTTTGGCTTCTAAGTATATCTAGTTGATGCCTTGTATGTCGAGTCATCGAGGTACCCCCTCCGGGTTGGGCTTTTCTGAGTAACTACCTTGGTCCACCATGTACCGGTTGAGTGTTTTGCCTTCTAGCGAGGGTACCCATGGCCCATAGGGATGACACTAGCCCTTGAGATCAACATGAGGAGTCAGTCGTTTGTCCTGTCCACGAATCTCACTCGCCATCAACATGGTCTTCAACCTCTTGAGTTGTGCTCTCCATGAAAACCTAATAAATATAGGGACACAGAGTCCCAAAGAATCCATATTGCCTTGTCTTCTGTGCAATCTTCATTTCAGCCAGGATGTTGAAGCAAGTGGACCACCCACCATCAGATGCACCTACCACCTCCGACGAAGTATTTAAAAGGCGTCCCTTATGTGATCTTTCCCCTGACAAGCCATAGCAGATATTTTTACATGCTCAGATCATAGTCGAGTGAGCTCATAGAATGCCACCATGGTTTCTCCTCCTAGGGTCCCAAGAGTCTGGCGCCTATTCTGAGAGAATGCACTACACATGAGCATTCCAAGATGCCTTGGAGTAGGGGTGCTTCGTGCCTGAGGTACTAGGAGAATGCTCATAAAATATGGAAGCCAAGAGTTTCTGCCACCACCATGGATAGTTCCCCTATGTTTCGTTGTTGCATGGGCTACCTCCTTGGTTCCATAGGTGCCCAAGAGTTATCGAGGGCATTGGTCCACCTGACTCTTGGAATTCACCCTCCCTTTTGTGGAGCAGAGGAGGGCTCACGCTGGTAGATATCAGAAGAAGACTCATAATGCCCCTCCCCCGAGTTTTGTCATTCCCGTATTCCTCAGTGATCTGGCGGTGCCATAAATGGTGTAGAGAGTGGATTGTGTACTCCGATTTCCAAGAATCTTGTATAAGCAAACTCTTATGCACGTGTACTCAGTCTTCTCCTTGATTTTGAGCCTAACTTGTTCTGCAATTCATAGTGATAGCCTATATGTTAGCTACACGGAGTGTACTGAGGAAGGGCCTTCTCAAGCACCACAATCCACACTAAACACACGTCTTGCCTTGTAACACCCTCAGTGTTACACACTAAATCATTTACTAAGACATGTCATGAGCATCATATTTATGTGTTAGTGCATGTGATGGAGTGCATAGATGAAGCATTGCAATTAAAATGATCAATAAAAGTGTTAAACAAAAAGTTACTCCATAACTCATACAGTTAACAAGTAGGGTTGTAAACCAATTTTTATTAAGCAAAAACACTATAGAACACACATGTGACACTTAAATGAAGTTTGAAATATGAACTTTGTAGATGACAATGAAATACTTGCTATAGAAAAATAACATTGCTAGCCAACATTTCCAATAGCTTAGAAATTACAACTTGGAATCAAATTCAGCTCATAGACTTAGAAGATTTTTAAGTGTATAGACATCTAGACAGTGCCATGTTTGGTAATTTATTTTGTGAAATCGGGTTAAGAAAAGGTGTTATGTTTTAGCTTGGGTTGGTAGCCTCATATGCCATATTGAGCATGGTGACGATGGTTTAGGTCTAGAAGCAACTGTTTAGTTGTTATGGGTGCTTTAAAATTTGTACAAGTCATAGTTTCGAGATGGTTAGCGTCGTGCGCATGGTCACCGCATGGCCACCCCGCATCGTGCCCCTCATTATGTCCCGTGCGGTCATCCCGTGCCACCACGCTGGGTCGATCGGGCCACCTAGGCTTGGCCAAGGCTAGCCGTAGCGAGCCGCTGGCCCCGCGCCCTGCTGCCCTGCCCTGCTGAAAGGTCCCTGTGTGGTTTTGGTAATTAAGTGACAACCTAGGTGGACTAATTGTGTTTATGTGAGATATATAGGTGATTAGTCCATAGGTACATGTGTGTGAGCAACATATGTCATGAAGGTGAAAATGGCTCAGAGATGTTGTAAAGCTCATACATGTGATGATGAAGGAGCTCATTGCACATGAGACATGACATTGAGTCATGTGATTAAGGTGGAGAAGATCAAGACAAGACTTGACTTGATGGACCGGTTATATGAGTGAAGAGCAAGTCAGAGGCTTTGGAGCGATGGACCGCGTGACGGTGAAGATTAAGCAAGACTTGACGTCGATGGACGAAGGCAATGGTGAAAAGCAAGTAAAGTCAAGATCAATGAACCGATATGGTCACGTGATGATATGAAGTGGATCGTATCATTTGATGATTGGTTGGTGATGTGTTGCATCAACAATGAAGGAGATGGAATGGAATGCGTAAGGCAATGGTATAACCTAGGGTATTTTATTTCACCGGTCATAGGTGAGTAGAGAAGTTTATGATCGGGTTTAGGATAGATGGCCGTACTATTAAGAGGGGCAAACTTGTTTGTATATCGGTCATCTCGTGCCACTTGAGTGATCTAACTTTGCATCGTCGCTAAGATCGAGTGGCGTGGCAAGTTTAGTGGCTAACCCTTTGAAAATGTTTTGTGAAAATATGCTAACACACATGTACAAAGGTCATACACATTGTGTTTAGCACTTGGGAGTAAGGGTTCGAAACTTCACTGGCGGAGTCCGATGGTGCCACCGGCGCCCTGTATAGAAAAGATAGGGTTTCATAGAGTGCACCGGATGTTGTCCTCGTGTGACCGAACACTGGGGTCCTATGTCTGGTCAGTGGCAGCAGTGAAGGCGTAGGCGTCGGTCTTTGACCAGACGCTGGGTCACTTTGTGATCGGATGCTTGGTGGGTGTGTCTGGTCCCGCTGATGTGGCGACGCAGAGAAGTGGAGAAGGACCGGATGCTAATACTACGTCTGATCGTAACCGATTGGATGCATTCGATCGTGACTGAAACCTCACTAGAAGTGACTGGACGCTGGGGTCCTGTGTCTGGTCCTACATTGTTGTGTGTTCGGTTGTGGCACTGTGTTGTATCCATTCATCACTTGATCATTGAGATTAAGCGACTGAGGTTGAACAGAGGAGACACGTGTCATGTATCCATTAACCGAACGCTGGACCGGGTGCGTCTGGTCAATCTGACTGGAGAGTCCGGTCACCCCAAGCTGTGCCCAGTGAAGGAGTACAACGGCTCTATTTTCGTGGGGGCTATAAATAGAAGTGTTGGTTAGATTTTGGCCATAAGCTTGGCAGAGTTGAGCACACTAGAGCCTTGGTGGCTTATGTGGTAGTGTTTCAGAGCCCTCTAACTCACTCTAGCTTGATAGTGTTCATCCGATTGAGTGAGTGAGCGATTCTAGTATGATTGCATCATGAGGTTGTATCAAGTGGCACTAGGTGATTGAGTTGCAAGCCAGTGGTGCTTGTTACTCTTGGTGGTTGCCACCTCCTAGATGGCTTAGTGGTGGTCTCTATCGAAGCCCGCAAGAAGCTTATGCGGTGCTTCGGAGAAGAGCTTTGTGAAGAGCATTGTGCTCACCCCGCGGGAGCCACGAAGAGCAACTCTAATTGAGCGTGTCATTGAGCTACCTTCACTTTTGGGGTAGGTTCTTGCGATGATGCCAATTAGCCACCGAACCATCAAGTGAGCGGTCGACACAACGGGGACATAGCGTGTTGGCAAGCACGTGATCCTCGGGAGATAATCACTGTGTCAACATTGTTGTTCTCGTTGGTTTGCATCCTCATTACACAAGCTTGTAATTACTTTCATATACATTATGCTTGTGTCGTTGCTCTTGTAATTAGTTAGCTTGTGTAGCTCACTAGTTATCTTCTTGCTTGTGTAGCATAGAAGTAGCTCCCTTGCATGGCTAATTTGGTTTGTGTAACCTTGTTAGTCACATTGCTTAGTTTGTGTAGCTAAGTATTTGCGCTCTCTAATTTGACATTGGTTGCCTTATTATTGAGCATTGCTAGTGAGCTTAGGAGCTTTGTGCTTTTGCTTACTAGAATTGTGTAGGAGCTCCCCGATGTTTAAAATACTAGTGGTATAAGTTTGTGTGACCTTGCTCCTAGAATTGAATATGTGAGCTCTAGCTAGCCCGGCACCTTTGTTGCCTAATTAGGATCTTATAAGGTGTTTGTGAACTTTGATAGAGGGGTGTAGTCTTGGCTAGACCGATTATTTTAATTTTGCATTTGTTTTGGTTAGCCGGCGCGATTAAGTTTAGAAATAACTATTCACCCCTCTAGACGCCATCTTGACCTAACACCCGTGCTGCCGCCATTGGTGCCGCCATGGCCGTGCTGCGCTGCTATTGCATCGTCGTACTACCGTCGCATCGTCGTCGCGTCCACGCCTATCCATTGTACCCCTGCACCGCTGTCGGCCTAGTTCAAGGCCGCCACTGCCATGCACACGTGGCCGAGCCACCGTCGCCTTATCATTTAAGACACTGTGGCTGCGCGGGCCATGCCAATCGGACACATGCATGCCTTGTCCATAGCATCTGCGCATGGGTGTCCTGATCGAGCCGCTCGTGTCCTGCCAAGGCGAGGACAAGCCGAGACCACCTACCACACCCTATCTCTCTCTTTCTCTCTTTCTTCCTCTACTGCTACCATTGAGCCACGCCATTAAATTCGTCAGGGAGAGATCACCTCAAGTCGATTCATCGCATTGCTAGCTCCGTCACATAGCTACCTAGCTACCCGCCCCGTCTTGACTTGAATGGCGCCCGGTCAAGCTTCAATTTTGGAGCTTTTCCCCACCATCGTGCTGATAAGGTCGAGTCTGCCCATCACCGAGGGTAGCCCTCATCTAACCACCTCGGGCCAAATTGGCTGCACTGGTAGACTCACCTCGAACCCCTCCTTGCCATGCATGCCTGAGCCGTACCCCTACTGTTGTTTCGACACTACTGACGTGGTCGTGTTCGCCGTGGCTCGTCGTCGAGCTCATCGCGCGTACGTGGCCAGCCTCGCTTAAGGCATCTCTGGCTGAACTATCGCCTCACCTAGGTCCTTGGTGAGTCGCTGATGCTCACCCGCTACCTTTACTACTCCCTTAGCGCCATGGCTCAGCAGAACATCGTTGTCGCCACCGTAGGTTGTTCACCGACGTGGGGAGGTTGCTCTACTTCATCTTCGATCTCTGAGTCACTACCCAATATTGAGCGTTGTCCCATAGGTGAGCATTGGTCCTCTAGATGGGTCGAGGGGATCCCTAGTTAGCCGGCGTGGTGGCCCAGTATCGGCCAATGCCGCGTCGGTGAGCGTGGAGGCGTTGGGGACCTCTCCGATGCAAAGACGGGTTAATCTGAGGGTTCTCTTGCATAAACATTGTCTGTAGAAATAATGCGTATAGTCACCATGTTAATAGAGAATAGCATGGGGACATTTCTGTAAAAACATCACCACGCGCGGGCTTCCTCGCCGCGGGCCGCCTCGCGTGCATGGGCTGATGTCGTGTGGGCCGCACCGCGGGCCACTGCGCGCTCGCGCCCTTCATCGCGTGGGCCGCGTGTGTGGGCCGCGCGGGAGAATTTGATTTTCTTTTTCATTAGAAATTAGAAATAGTTTTCTAATATATTTTTGAGCCGATCTTTGGTAAATCATATAAAATCATATAGGTGTCCAAAATTTGTGTTAAGTTTCAAAAATTATGCTCTATCTGCTAGTGTATTTAGTTCATATATATACATGTTGATACTAGGAGCTATTAAATTATTTAAAAATGTTTAATATTATTAGGAGAATTATTGTAGGATTTTTTGTGGTAAATTAATGATAGCTTTAGTCCTAAAATTTTTATGGTAGCTTCATTGTATTATTATATGCTCACTGTAATTTTTGTAGCTTTAGAATAGACTAAGCATTAGGGTAGTTAAATGCTCTTTGTTTCAATATATATTAAATCATTAGTAGAAATAAAGATATATCATTCATTTGTAAAGCTAGGTGTTTGTTAGTTGAACCCAACACTTTACTTGATGAAGATGATAGTTAGCTTAGTATCTTAGTCATTAGAGCTAGCTTAGTAGCCCAGTATGCGTATTCTTATTTTAAGAGTTGCTGTTGTATAAATGCTAAGTGTTGCGTCATCATCACATCACATGCGTGTAGAAAATGAGTTGGCGGAGATCGTGACTACCGGTGATCACGAGTTTGAGGAGATCGTCGAGGAGTGCGAGGAGGAGATTCTCGTGTAGGAGGAGGTTCTAGAGCTACCACTGACTGACTCAGCTGACACCACGCCTGCACAAGGCAAGCCCCGGTGCATAACCCTTATTTTTTATAATCACCGAATATATATATATATATATATATATATATATGTGTGTGTGTGATGTGCATTTACGTTACAGAAATTTTATAAAAACCACCTGCATAAATATATCTGTCTTAAGAGTCTTACTAGTGCAAGTTCGAGTAGCTGCTATGCTTAGGTTTTCGATAGCGTGAGTAACCTGCTGTTACTCATAATAGATGATTATTATAATTACTCTCATGATAAAATGATGAAAGAAAAAATAAAGACAGTGCAGGGATATTGTATGGGTATTGGTGGGTGTAACAGTTTGTGTCCCACGGCTAACGGGGCTTAGCTTGGTTACACTGTTTTCCCTGTTCGTGTCGATTAAGGAACGTTCGTTGCTGTGGATGGTAGTCAGGTCATAGACTTATTATCTTGAGTACATACTTACTTATGGGAGCGGGAAGGCTCGTTGCGCTCTTATCGTGGGTTCCGACTCTTTTCAGACCGACTAATTGGAGACGGGGAAAGATGGAGGTCTAAGCACTATACTGAGATCAGGTCTCAAGTGCGGAGGCTTAGAGTCCAAGTTTAGACGGAGACCTGAATCCCGTGATAGGAGTGGAATGGGTTGGTCTTGTTTGTGCCTAGGATAAAAATGGAGCGTGTGTTTCGGGGTACCCAGCTGGGATACATTGGTTCGCGAATCATCGTTTTCCGTGAGATGGTATGACTTGGCTATGGTCTAGCACCGTAGTAAGAAGTGAAAGATGGAAGAATGGTGAAATGGTTCTGATTGCTCAACTCTTACTTGAAAATAGAACATGTGCTTACCTAGAATGGTTAGCCAATGAAGTAATCATGACTGCTAATAAAACTTGACTATAAGGATGAACTATTAGTAATGCTTTTCGCAAATAAAAAGAAAACAGCAAAATCATATTGCCCATTATACTTCTTGAAGTCAGAAAACTATTCTCACTAGTCGGGTAAGTCTTGCAAGTACATTGTGTACTAAGGGTTTATTTTACCTCTGTCGCAGGTGTAGCTTGAGGAGTAGCTCTTATGTGGAGGATTTTTCTAGTGAGCACAGACGGATCCTTATATCGTTTCCGCTAGATGCTTATTTTTATTCCGTTGTTTAATTATCGCACTCTGAACTCTTGTATTGTAATGAATAATTTCTAAGAACTCTTGTTATATGAAATGGAGTAAGTATTGTAAGCTCGTATTTATTATTGGATTCTATATGTAAAACATGGATTGTTTCGAGTTTTCCCTTGGGGGTGCTCGACGGAACTGTTCGATGTAACTCACTTTCGAGGTGCTTAGTATCTAATGGAAGACGAGCGTCTCCAAAAATGTGTTATTTCGGACAGTTCTGCCACATTACTTCCCCAATGAATTGGTGGATCAAGAAATTAAAGTAAGGCTTTCTCTGTCGCTACTCGGCGCCAGACACATGGAGGGGTTTGCGCCGGCGTGGTTGGCATGACATTCGACGTGGTACACTTGCCATGTCATCATATGACTCACATGGAGACATCGGCCCTATTCGCTTCTCTTGTAATCCGTACTTTTCAGCTTGTTTTTTAGTCGGAACAGTGTTTTCCTCTCACAACAAATTAACTGAAACAATGTTTCGCCTTGTTTTTTCAGCGAAGCGAACGAACCATCATGTTACATTTTAGCTTTTTGCAGAGCTAGTTCTGGCCTAAGTTGGTGCATTCGTTCAACATCTATTAAATGCACCTGAACACCAAGTTAACACCTTTCTATTTGTCAAGAGTTTTTTTCCTTGTTTTTTAATACTTGTGTCTACTCTTAAATAAACTTTTACTTCATCCATCCTAAAATATAGGTCGTCCTGACATTAAAAAAAGTATCACAAAGGAAGACGTTTTATCTTCTAGCTCCTATACCAAAAGTACGGGCACCTGTCCGTCCATCAGCTCCTACCGTCCACTGTGCCATTAAACAAAAGATTTTGTTTAGTTTCAAAAAGTTTTTTCAAAAAATGTTACAGTTGCTATCACATTAAATCTTGTGATACGTGCATGGAGCATTAAATGTAGACGAAAAAAACTAATTGCACAGTTTGGTTGGAAATCGCGAGAAGAACGTTTTAAGCCTAAATAGTCTATGATTGAATACTAATTACCAAATAAAAACGAAAGTACTACGGTAGCCAGATTTCCAAATTTCGTTCAACTAAACAGTGCTAAAGGGAAAAAAAACAAACGATCTGTGAGGAGGCTCCCAGCCGGGTGCTGTTCTCAAGCTGCACGTGCAAGATTGCCGTAGTGGTGCCAGGGTCTTTTTGAGTGCACGTTGATCTCGGTGACGATTACTAGGACGTCGTCTAATTAGGGACGAAGAGAGTAGTTGGAAGTTTTAGATTAACTATTGGTGGTCGATTTGACATTGGGTGGGTGAAGAATTCAAGGTGCTCTCTAGGTCACCCAGTAAAACTACATTTTTTTTATAAATAACTATGTAACGACTTATCATATTTCGTACGATGATCAATATTCTAACTCAACCTAGCAGGATCAAAGAACAAATCCTAGAATTGACAAACTGAAACTAGTGGGCTGCAACAGAGAAAAAAAATATATAGCTCCAAACTTTAACCCACAGAGCAGAATCAAGACTAATCCACAACTCAGGTTGTTTCCATCAAATACAGAAATTTACAATTTAGGTAATTTGCTATGCGGTGCACCCCAAACGTCATGAAGAGGAAGAGCTATGGGAATCGGCAAAGAGGCTTTTTACCGAGTGTCAGGATTAAAACACTCGACAAAGTGTACACGTGGCAAAATTCTGTGCATTCTGGGACTAAAATGGCTTGTTTGCCGAGTGTCTGCGCTATGACACTCGGCAAAGAAGCCAAAATTCTATGTCATGAGGAAGTGTTTGCCGAGGGCTGGACTGGGACACATGGCAAAAAGCAAAGTTTGCCAAGTGCTGGACTGTGACACACGACAAAGTAGTAATAGTTTGTCGAGTGCTGGACTGTGACACACGACAAAGTAGTAATAGTTTGTCGAGTGTTGGACTGTGACACACGACAAAGTAGTAAGAGTTTGTCGAGTGTTGGACTGTGACACACGGCAAAGTAGCAAGAGTTTGCTGAGCGCCTCGACTTTGACACACGACAAAACTGCAAAGTTTGCCGAGTGCCTGGATGTCGACTCACGGCAAAGCAGAGAAGTTTGCCGAGTGCCTAGAATTTGACACTCGGCAAATTAGGAATGTTTGCCGAGTGCCCGAGATTTGACACTCGGCAAACTCGTTGTGACCGTCTCTACTCCGTCACGTCACTTTTTTCGCCGAGCGTTGGTTTCAGCTCTCGGCAAAATTTTTGCCGAGTGCACGATAGAAAACACTCGGCAAAGCTACTATTTGCCGGTACCGTGAAGCCGTGTGCTGTTTGCCGAGTGTTACATTCGGCAAATCCTTTGTCGAGTGTTTTTTGAGCTTTACCGAATGTCTGTGGCACATGACAAAGCTACTCTTTTCGGTAGTGCGGGGTTGATGGGGGCTTTTACATTTTTACCATTATTAAGATTAACGCTCATCTGATTATCACTCTTATGATGACACTTACAACTTTACCACATGGAAAAAGTTTGAGTTCTTAATTTACCACATTTGCGCATGTGGCAAGCCACGCCAGCTCGACACGCTGACACCCAGTCAACATGAGCATGTAAAATGTCGTTGCTACCCCTACCTCACTCCTCTCTCTCCATCCCCGACGACTGGGTCCCACGGCACTTGTCACTTCCAGGTGGACCCCACTCGTCAGCTTCGTCTTTCAGCTCTAGCACCTGGATGAGAGACAGCCAGACAGGCCATGCTCCTCTGTCCGCGTGTAGGAGCACCACCGGGCGTCGCTCGCCATGGCCAGAGCTCCATCGCCCAGCGCCTGGATGTGGCACACACCACAGGCTCGGCACGGCCTTCACGCCTAGTTCACCTGAGCAGCTGCTCACCTGCTCCCCATGCGAGCTCCCCAGCGGGTGAGCCACCACCTCGTCCTCCCTCTCCGCGCGCATGGCAGCAGCACCTCGGTACCTCGGCAATGGCGAGCATGGCAGCAGCACCTCAGCGAGCATGGTAGCAGCACCACGCCACGCAACCCCTGCCGTACGCCATGGAAGCTACGGGCACCCGCCATGGAAGCTCTGCCACGCCGCACATGACCTCCACCTCCCGCCATGGAAGCTCCTCTAGCCGCCATGGAAGCTCCGCCGCGCCACGCCATGGAAGGTCCTCCGCGCCGCCATGGAAGGTCCGTCGCGCCGCACGGGAACTCCACCGCACACAATGGAACCTCCACCGCCCGCCATGGAAGCTCCTCCGCCCGCCAAGGAAGCTCCGCCGCGTTGCACGGGACCTCCACCGCATGCCATGGAAAGGTCCTTCGCGCCGCCATGGAAGGTTCGCTGCGCCGCACGGGAACTCGACCGCACACTATGGAAAGCTCCACCGCCCGCCATGGAAGCTCCTCCGCTCGCCAAGGAAGCTCCTCCACGCCGTGAGGGCGTGAGCGGATATGACGGGTGGGGCTGCCGAGGCCGGGTCCGGGGACGGCGAGGGCGCCGGGATCTGGCCGGGGCCGGGGGTGGTGAGGGAGCCGGGGGCGGCCACTGCGCTGGGCACGGGAGGTCGCAGTAGCTGGAAAACGAAGCTGACGAGTGGGGTCCACCTAGAAGGCTGGAAGTGATAGGTGCCGCGGGACCCAGCTGTCGGGATGGAGAGATAGGAGCAAGGCAGGGGTAGCAACGATATTTCACATGCTCATGCTGACTGGGCGTCAGCGTGTCGAGTTGGCGTGGCTTGCCACATGTTCAAATATGATAAATTAAGAACTAAAACTTCTCTCATGTGGTAAAGTTGTAACTTGACTTCGTAAGAGTGATCGTCAATCTTAATAATGGTAAAAATGTAAAAGCCTCGGGTTGATGGATGCCTGAAGAAACGTAATTAGGCTGTGTTTAGTTCGTGAATTTTGAGAATTTGGCTATTGTAGCACTTTCGTTTTTATTTGGCAATTAGTGTTCAATCATGGACTAATTAGGCTCAAAACGTTCGTCTCACGATTTCCAACCAAACTGTGCAATTAGTTTTTTTCGTCTACATTTAATGCTTCATGCACGTATCACAAGATTCGATGTAATGGATACTATAGTATTTTTTAGAAAACTTTTTGAGAACTAAAAAGACCCTTATTACACAGAAAAAAAAAAAAAAAAACCAAACCGACCCCCGAAGGCGCCGCCCCTCGCCTCTTGACTCCTCGAGCCTTCTCGTCTTCCCCCTTCATACGCGCCCTAACCCTCGCATCTTCTTCCCTAACCCTCGCATCCTCTTCCTTGCCTTGCCGCCGCCGGGGCCGATCTCCGCTGCCCGCCAGCCATGGAAGACTTCTGCGTGGTGTGCGCCGATACGCTGGAGTGGGTGGCGTACGGATCGTGCGGGCACCGCGACGTGTGCTCCACCTGCGTCGCCCGCCTCCGTTTCGTGATGGACGATAAGAAGTGCTGCATCTGCAAGACCGTCTGCCCCTTCGTCTTCGTCACTAAGGTTCGTTCCTCTAGGGTTTGCTCTCTCCGGACGGGACTAGTTCCTTATCTGTGGTGTGGTGCGCCGTTGGATCTTGGGGTCATCTAGGGTTTCGGTTGGATTGCCAGATTGGTTCTTGCTAGTGGAATTAGAAGTGAAGGATCTCTTTCCGCGACTGGTACATGAACGTTTTAGGTAATAGCGTGAATATACGTTGCTTTTGATGTCTTGTAGCCTGATGTGATCAGCATAGGTTGTCTCATGATCATGATTTAGTTGCCTGGATAGTTGGGGCTTTGAGCTAGTCTCTATCATGATTTATGTGAGCTTCTATGTGTATATCCAGCCTTTTGCACATTATAAACTGTATGTTGCCAAAACAATTTAGAAAATGTCAACATACTGTTCTGAACTGATTTTTTCCTTAAAAAAACATTAAGATTGCATATGAACAGTATTCATGTGAATATAATTATATATTATTTTCCCATTTCACAGGCCATGGGTGAATACACTAGAGTGGTGACTGATTTCTCAGTGTTCCCCTGTGGGGTAAATGAGGGCAAAGCTGGGGATTTCTGGTACCATGAGGATACACAGGCATACTTTGACGACGCGGACCACTACCGGATGATACGGGCAATGTGTCGACTTTCTTGTAGTGTTTGTGACAATGCAGAAGATCAGGTTGCCCTTGCTGCTCAACCAAAGCGCAGAAGCAAGTTCAGGAGCATCGATCAACTAAAGGGACATTTATTCCATCAACATAGGTTGCACATGTGCAATCTTTGCTTGGAGGGGAGGAAGGTGAAATACTTGATGAACTAGCATATTGTGTGTTAGGAATCACACTAATCTGCGTTTCAAACTGTCATCACCTCTTAGTTGATTTCATGGATTATACCGTCGAATTTAGCTTCAAACCTTAGACACATGTTTTGAATGATCTTTATGTGATTTTCATTGGTCCATGTTTCATGCATAATGTTTTCTTTTATATAGGCCCCTACATTGTACATGTATAGTGCTGTACAGTTTATCTTGGCTTCAGTATATGATGTTGGTACTTGGTACCTATGCTATAGCTTACCTAGTGAGCTGTTATGTCTTGGTGAAAACAATAAAATATATTTTGAAATTGAAAAATACTGTTTCCTTCCTGTAGTTTTTTTAGCTTGGTGTAATGAGCAGAACTTATTTTGTTTATTTATATAACATGGTTTAATTTGATGATGTTTTTTCAGAATATGCATCTCAACCCACTGGATACAGTTGAAATGAATAGCTCTATTTGAACTATTTAACCTGAATACCTGATTATTGTTTACAACTAGCATGCTTGACATTGTGATATCCGTTGCTTATGTGACTTTGTCTTTGGTCAAGAAACTATGCAACGCTGTTCTCTCTGATTCAATGTAGGTTGTTTAGGAAAATGACATATGGCATGTTTGGTTCAAGTCCTGGTAGGTAGCTCCCAGGCCAGGCAGCATTGCCAGATGCAGGTGTCTGAGGGATTGCTGCCTGGTCCAGGCGGCTTTGTCCAGGAGTGAACCAAACTAGCCCACAGTTTGTTGTCAAAAAAAAAAAAAAAACCTAGCCCACAGTCTCCAGAGTGAAAACGCTGTTCTCTTTGACTTGCAAGTCTTGTTAATATAATATACCATTTTTATAGTGAAACTCATATAGCATGAAAGCATTTTCCATGATGAATCAAGTATCATCAACAAGTTTTTCGGAATCTGTGTAATGCCAATTTTTTCATATATTTATGGACCAAGTTGAATTTTATTGACCAGATAGAATCCTAAAACCATCTATATTTGGATTTGGATCTATTATGTTTGTTTTTCTACCTCCATTATGCAGATGCAATCACATTGTTAACATGTCCATTGCCTTGTGTGCATGTTCTTACACCTGCATACATGTTGGGTTGCTTTATTACTGTCATACGAGTGTTCACAAATTTTTTTATTGTTCATTGTTGTCCTATAGTCAAACATTGTAGAACTGGGGTCATGTAATTTGCACTCTAAATTGCACTTACAATTTTCATATTCATGATTGTTTATTGAAATGGTTTGTATGTGTTTTGAAGGTGTTCATTTGTGAACAAAAGCTTTATTCAAGGTCACAGTTAGCTCAGCATATGAAGACTGGTGACTCTGAAGTGGATGGCTCTGAGGTAGAGCGCAACGGTTTTGCTGGGCATCCAATGTGTGAGTTTTGCAAAAGTTCATTTTATGGAGATAATGAGCTTTACATGCATATGTCCAGGGAACACTATTCTTGCCACATATGCCAGAGGTATACTGCAACCTTTGTCCTCAGCTAAGCTTATGCAACGATTTATTCAATGTGTTGAATTTGTGATTGTTGTTTATAGGCAGCATCCTGGGCAGTATGACTATTTTCGGAACTATGATGACCTTGAGGTATGTTGTACCAAATTGATCTATTTAGGCTTCTATCTCATATCCAGTATATATGCAGCAAATCTAGTTGTAGTTCTGCCCCTACCCATTAGCTCAGGTGCATTGCATCTACAGTTTTACTTTGGCGCCTAGCTGGGCTCTTGAGTCCCTTGGGAAAGTGGTCATAACTGCATTCTCATATATGCTCTCTCAATTCAATTCAGATGCATTTTCGAAAAGATCATTTCCTCTGTGAAGATGAAGGATGTTTGGCAAAGAAGTTTGTTTTCTTCCCGAGTGAAGCGGAGCTGAAGGCAAGTTGTACAAGTTACTGATTTGCTAATTTTCATCAGCCATTAATCACATGTACCAGGTTTTTTTTTGGTTCTTATTGAGTAGTGTATTTCAACAGAGGCATAATGCTATGGAGCACGGTGGGCGGATGTCTCGTTCTCAGAGGAATGCTGCACTTCAGGTGTGAACCTGGTTCTAGTATTTTCGTTTCCTATCATGGTTTCTCTCTATCCAATGTATAAGTTCTTGGTAAAAGATTCGGTTTATTTTGTTAATTTATTTGGTTCATTCAGAGTAAGTTTTCTAATTTGCCTCTGTCAGATACCTACCAGTTTTATATATCGAAGAAATGAGCAAGAACAACGGCGTGGCAGAGGCAGGGGGCGTAATGCTCTCCATGATGGATCTGACAGTCGTATGTCATCATCTGCACAAAACGGCGCCGATGGCCACGCAGGCCGTCTTGATAATGTTTCAGGGTCGTTTCAGTCATTAAGTATGGGATCTAGTTCTGGGGGAGCTGAAGTTGGCCAAGGCTCCAGGACTGGACGAGTGCTCGAACAGTTGTCCTTCCCACCTCTTTTAGACCCAGATATTCCTGACAACAGCGTTGATTCTTTTCATGATGAAACCTCATTTCCTTCATTATCAGAGCAGCAATCCAGGTATGCACTAGCTCTCAATCAGAGTGCAAGGGGCGCTGCGAGGCTTGGGGATGAGTCACTGTTCCCCCCTTTGCCTGGGTCTAGTAACAATAGGGGTGCTGCTTCAGCCCAACAGGGCCTACAAAGTCTAGCCAGGAGCACACTTGCAGCAAGACTTCAACAACGTAGCAAGGGCCCTGTGAAGGTACTTAATACTGCTCGGCCTCGTCCCTCTGAAAATCTTGAAGTCCTCTCTAGTTCCACCCAGACATGGCCTACACCTGATCAGGGGCTACTCTCTGGATCTTCTCAGCTTCGATCTGGAACTCAACCAACAAGGGAGATTGGGTCCATGCCAGCTGTCTCCAGTAACACAGTGTGGAATCCTGTTGCTACAAACAAGATGAAGCACTCTGTTTCTACGCCTAATCTTGTGTCTGGTGGCTCCTATGCCCAAGCATCATCAAGTTCAGCTTATGGTAGCAACAGAAGTCAAGATCCTCCTCAAGGTAACCAAACTTTGCCTGTTGCAGAGGATGTCCGTGCTGCAAACAAATCTCTGGTCGAAAGAATGCGTTCTGCTCTGGGAATGGATGAGGACAGGTACTCTGCATTCAAAGAGATTGCTGGTGAATACCGTCAAGGTATCATAGATACTTCAGAGTATCTTTCATATGTGGAGCAGTTTGGACTCTCACACCTTGTTCCTGAAATGGCTAGGCTATTACCTGATCCTCAAAAACAGAGGGAACTTGCTGATGCATATTATACAAATACACGGTTTAAAAGCCTCCAAGAAAATGGAGGTGGAACTAGCTCACAAGAGGGCAACCATAAAAAAAAGGGGAAGGGGAAAGCTCCTGTCATAGAAAGAAGTGCTGCTAATGATGTGAAGGGTGGTGCACTAGCAGATAACATTCTGGACACTGTAAGAAGGGTTCAATCAAACCACCAGGCTCAGGAAGGAGAGGCTGAGGTGCTGTCGAAGGATGGGTATCGACCGTCCAAGGGGGTCCAACTGGCAGCTGGACCTTCATCTAATCTGGACAGTTCGTCTGGTGCAAAAGATAACACAGGCAAGGGAGGAGGCAATAAGCAACCAAAGAAGACATCAAAGTTTCTCAGAGCTCGTTTAGGTGACAACTCATTAGCCACGCTTGATTTAAGTCGCCCTAGTGCAAGCCCTGAACGTCCTGAAAGGGAATCACAAGGCCCAGAGATGGGGTTGCCAGTGCGAGGTGCTTGGAAGAATGGTGGGAGTCAGAAAATCTTTTTGAGCAATGGACGGAAGTAAAGAGTCATTGCAACTGCATTTAGACGTGGAGACGGGGTTGTGAGCGCCAGGTGCTTGGAAGAATGGTGCGGGGCAGAAACTCTTTTTTGAGCAATGGACGGAAGTAAGAGTCATTGCAACTGCATTTAGACGTGTCCTGTGCGTTGCTACGGGCACACAAATTTGAACTACATAAATTTTGTAGTCATGCATTTCAAACTCGTAATGATGTGGTGGGCAGCACGTACTTAATGTGGTGTAAATATACTATACGACTAGATGATTTTGTGTGCGTTGCAAGGGAGCGTTTGGTATTGTCGAAAAATCCTTGCCAGGTACAGTCAAGATATAGAGGATTCTTGTTCACATGTTGCTATATGTTTCCAATGCTTTGTTCTTTATTAAAGTCCACATGTTGCTATATGTTTCCAATGCTTTGTTCCTTTTTAAAAAAGCATCTAATTGATGAAGTATGCAAACCATTTAAACTTGATGGTTCCTGATTGCATATTCCTTTCTTATCCCGCCCTATTGTGAATTTGTGATAGACACGTACGACAAACTCGAGTTACAATAGCAGGTTGTATGTACCTCGACGCTGTAGGCTCGCAGGCTTGCCCATGAATATACGTACGTGACACTTTTGTGTTCCTCGATCTGTGGCCATATACATTCTTTGTTCGATTCATGTATGTGCTTGGAGATCTGTAGCCATATACCTGTCTTCACAAAAACGTACACGCTACCCAGTGGTAACAAAGACTTATTTGTTCGATAATATGCCTCAAGCTCCAGCCTCCAGGTGAGACGAGAACGAGACTAACAACACCTGGGCTGGAAGGCACGGGAGAACGATGTGTCGCTCACTTGTGAAGGGATCAGCGAGTTTATGGACTTCTCTTAAGGGGTTGTTCGGTTTTTTCGGAATACACAAGGAACAATTCCAGTTCCTCAAAATTAGTACAAACTATTGAATTATTTCGGCTAGGAATTATTCCTGGGCTCTAATCCTGATGAAACGAACAAGCCCTAGAGCCCTAGAGGAGTTGATGGACTTTACACCAGCGGTAACGAGTTGTTAACTTGTTTAATAATATATATATACACACATACAAACGGTAGTACGTAGTACGATGGACAACTGGCTGCATCTAATCATATTTTTACATATACCCTTAAATAGTGGTTAATAATGGGTGGCTCCGTTCGCTGGTCTGAAACTTGGCTGAAACTGAAAACACTGTTCCGGCTAAATTGTTGTGAGAGAAAAACACTATTCTGGCTAAAAAAAGAAGCCGAACAAACCGAATATGGGATAAACCGAACAGGGCCTGTTAGGCTAGCCAAATCTTTAATCTAATGATAATGAAGCTACAAGTATTACGCAGTTTAACTGCAACCACATTACCTCTATTCATTCGGACATTAAAAAATAACAAGGTGCCAGCATGAACATGAGCATGGCTAATTGATCGTTTATATGCATGGTTAAAGTAGAAAAAGCTACAGCACTATACCAAGGTCTTGTTTAAATCCAGGGTGTAAAGTTTTGGGGTGTCACATGGGATGTCACACGGGGTGTTCGGATACTAATAAAAAATTAAATTATAGAATGCATCAATAATCCACCAGACGAATTTATTAAGCTTAATTAATCCGTCATTAGCACATGTGTACTGTAGCACCGCATTGTCAAATCATAAACTAATTAGGTTTAAAAGATTTATCTCGCAAATTAGTCGCAAACTATATAATTATTTATTTTTTAGTCTATATTTAATACTCTATGTATGTGTCTAAACATTCGATGAGATAGGGAATAAACTTTAGGGGGAGGAACCAAACAAGACCCAAATCCCGAACTATTGCGTCTGGATTTCAGTTAAAAATTAATAAACTACTAAATCATTGGTAATGAACAAGCAAAAATCCATAGTTAAGTACATATAATATTTTTGTTGTTGTCATGGGCTGTCAATACTATGACAAATCTGCAAAAGATGAGATAAAAGTTTAAAAAGTATCATGACAACACATTAAGATTATTAGCAATGCATTAAATTGAATATTTTTTATGTTAACCATGATATTCCTCGAGCTTCTTTCGAGTATAGGCATGCTTCAACCGTGTTTATTTAAAAAGGAGAAGAAACCAACAAATAAAAAAAAACTAGTATGTGACGATTGAACAGAGTTGACCCATCTTATTGCCCTTTTCGGCTTACCTCATGTTCGGCTTGTTTTTTCAGTTGAAATAGTATTTTTCTCTTACAATAATTCAACCAGAACAGCGTTTTCAGCCAGTTTCAACAAGTCAAACAGGCCAATATGTTTGATCAATGGGTTCTGGTCCTGTTAACCCACTTTAGACTTTAAAAATAACTCTTGTAGTTCTTTAACATTAATTTGTGGATACAGTCAACTACGCAGCCGGCGCATGGTATCAGCAACTTCTCAAACAAGATAACGGCTCCGATAAAAAAAAACGAGATAACGGCTTTCGATGACGGTGGCCTGAATCCAATCGCTACCTCTGGTTTCCTGCGCCTCCCATTGGCCCGCGTCAATTGAGGAATGCAATTCCTACGAAAAAATCCTTTGGGGGGTTTTTTGAATGTAAGAAAAACCTTTGATTTAAATGGGTCATAAAGTGAAACTGGTAGGCCCATATTATATTCGTACGTTCGGAGGCACTTCCAGATACCTGCACGGGAAGCAAGGGTGCGTTTAGATCCAAAATTTTTTTGATTTTGGCTCACTGTAGCATTTCGTTGGTATTTGGTAATTAATGTCTAATTATGGACTAATTAGGTTCAAAAGTTTCGTCTCGCGATTTCTCGACCAACTGTGTAATTAGTTTTTTTTCGTCTACATTTAGTACTCCATGCATATGCCGTAAGATTCGATGTGACAGTTACTATGCAAAATTTTTTGGCAACTAACGGGACCCAAATGTTGCGAGGCAAGACCATTGCAATGTTGCAAACATAGCCTGGCTCCCTGGCAGAGTGGAGTGGCAGCGCGTGGCAGAGAAAAGCCCTGCCCGCTGGTACGCTGGCTCCTTGCAGTGAGCAGGAGGCGATGGCCGCTGGCCGGTGCGTCAGCCGTCAGAAAGGCACAGGGCACGACAGGATCCAGCAATGAATGGCAGCATCATGACCCATGCATCGCATCCAGTCCTACATGGGCCATCGTGCCCGGCCTACAACGTCCCGTAGGACCCGTACTCCAAAAAAGAAGACCAGTACAGGACTTTTCGGCATCGCTGATAGCTGACGACTCGCCAGTCTCCACGGCATGGATTCAACATGATTTCAACACTGACACAACTGAGTACTCATCCCCTAGTTAACAAGCTCCCGGTGCATGCCCTGCCCTCAACGACATTAGCTATCTAAATATGCTAAACAATCTACGCTAGTGCTCAAATCAAGATTTGCGTTACACACAAAGGTTGGGCCAGATGCGTTTAGTTTCCTGCAAATCTGATGGGGAAATGGGAGGGGCTCCTGGTGGCCTATTTCTGCGGCGGCGGCGGCGGCGGCTTCTTCCTTCCCGGGATGCATCTTCCCCTGATCCCTCCTCCGTCGCCTTCCATCTGCTCATCCATCGTCTCCTCTCCGATGGCACCACTGCCGGGCCTACAACTCCTGGATGAATGAAAAGTTAGAAACAAGAATGAATCATCCATGCAATCGTCATCGTCCCTTCCTAGATGCTGCCTGCAAACGCTAAACAGTAATCACGTGACATCGGCACTTTTTGCTGCTCTTATAATCCGTCCTTTTCGATTTGTTTTTTTTTTACCGAAACCATGTTGTTTTTCTCTCACGTGCTTGTTTTTTCACGCATAGCCCTATTATCCTACTGTACGTGTCCTACAGGTAATACCACAGTAGTACTCTACCTTGTCAGCCTGTAGCCGTGCAGTGACGACTGTGCTGTGCGCTACGCAACTCTACACGGGCATGGCACAGTGCACAAAGTACGCTCACCGCTGCACGGGTACAGCCTCACCCTCACCGCCCCACGGAACAGTACACATGGACACATGGGTCCGTGCCATGCCATTATTCAGGGCACGCAAAAGTCCAACGAATCACGTCAAACAGAGACTACTCGTTCGGTACTCCGGCGATACGCCACATTAGACACTACTGCTCCTCCTGCGTCCTGCCGTACCATTCCCTTTCTCTGAGCTTTCTCAACGTGCCGTGCATGCTAGCCCTCGTTTAGTTGGGCCGATTCGGCGCCGACAAAGTTACTGTAGCGCCATGTAGCGCACCGTGCCGTGGCATTTCGTTTGTATTTGATAATAATTGTCCCATCGTTGACTAATTAGGCCCAAAACGTTCGTCTCGTAAAGTACAACCAAACCGTGCAATTAGTTTTTAATTTCGTCAACATTTATTATTCTATGCATGTACCACAAGTTTAATGTGACGGAGAATTTTTTTTTTACATAGTGTCAAAATTTGGATTTTGGTAGAACTACTACTTCTAGATGTGCACAGAAACAAAACCCTAGGACGAGATCGAGCGGTCTTTCGCAACGACACGACCACACGAATGCGACCATGGAAAAAAACTGCCAAAACCGCCAATTACCCAGCGTCTAATCCTGCCATGCACGACAAAGCTAGGACGTGCACGTAGACGTACTGTACTACCAGAGCAAAATTCCAAGTGAAGTGAGGACGTGAGGTTACCTCTCCTCATTGTACGAGCTGGAGCGCTTGAGCGACGACGCCGGCAGCGGCGTGCCCCTGCCGCCGGCGCCCTCCACGATGCTGCCGCTGAAGTACTCCTTGTCCTGCACGGCGACGTGGCCGAACCGGCGGCCCAGGTCGCCCCCCGCCGCCGCCGCCTCCTCGTCCTCGTCCTCGTCCGCACCGCCGCGGGCCGAGAGCCGGCTCACCAGGCCGCAGCTCCGCCTCGGCTCAGCGCGGCACTTGCCCGAGCCACCGCCGCCGCCTCCTGCCGCGGCTGGCGCCGTCGACCCACACGCGATGAGCTGCAGCAGCATGGACCCGGGACGGCTCGGTTCGACGGGCTCCTGTAGCAGGTCCGAGGCCCGCCGCCCCGTCTGCTGCTGCTGCGCCGCCGGCGGCTTGTCCGAGGAGGTCGAGGACGGCGGCGAGGTCTCCTCAACGGGGAGCTCCACGGGGCGGGCCCTGTTGGTGGTGCGCGCCGAGACGGCGGCCTTGTCGGCTCGCGCGGCGACGAGCCGGCCCGACGACGCCGTCCGGCGGTGGTGGTACGAGTACCCCAGCTCGTCGTCGTCCCGGTCCTCTACGGCGTCGTCTCTGTAGCTGTCCGCGTACTGCTTGTGGCTCATGTGGGGCAGCGCCAGCGGCGCCTTCGTCGGCGACCTATCGGTCACGCGGAGGTGCTGGAATCGATCTGCAACGAGCAGCACCAGGTGAAGTGTCAGGAAGAGATGGAAAAAAAAGGAGCTCACAGTCACTGCACCAATTGAATTGAATGATCTGGCGAGACAGGTGGCTAATTAATTTCAGATGATGGGCGCTTCCACATCGCAAAGTCTTCGCGAATTACGAGGTGGTGCAGAAAGGGAGACGTGCACCGTGTGAAAAAGGCAAAAAAAGGCTGCGCTCGCATTTACCCAGCTGGCCAGGCCAGCTCCCATGGTCGTCCAAGTCCAACCCGGCTGACGGTGAAAATCAGCGTGTGCGTTTCCATTTTTCATGGATATGCTTCGGTCGGCTTTCATATGCATGCAACTTTGCAAGCCATGGACACTTTCAGCAAGGTCAACGCAACTAACTCGGACGAGGCCCTTGTTTAGTTCCCCCGTATTCCTGAATTTGGCACTATGCAAAAAGAAGATTCCCCGTCACATCAAACTTGCGGTACATGCATGGAGTACTAAATGTTGACGAAATCAAAAACTAATTGCACAGTTTGGTTGTACTTTGCGAGACAAACGTTTTGAGCCTAATTAGTCAACAATTGGACAATTATTACCAAATAAAAACGAAACGCAACAGTGCGCTACAGTACCTGATTTTTTTGGCGGCGCCAACTTCGTGGGCAAACTAAACGCGCCCGAGATGGAAGTAAGGAGACGAGGGTCGATGGGTACCTGAGGAGCAGCCAGGGAAGAGCTCGGAGCCCTTGAGCACGTATTCGACGCCGTCCGACGGGTAGATCACATCGTTCTCCGACAGGTCGTTCCACACGTACCCGTTCTTGTAGTTCCTTCAACAATCAAAATGTGGCCAGCAAATTTGCGTGTAAGCTCACCTGTCCTGCTCTCAGAGTGCGCACGTTGCCTGTGTAGCGTAGAGAAGGGAAGTACTACAGCAATACGTACCTCTTGCAGGACCATGAGAAGAGAGCCGGCATGCCCTTGCCCCTCAGCAGCGTCAGCCTGTCCATGACATCTTCACACCACAGCCGCGAGAGCGTAGTAACAAGAAGATTGCAGCAGCGTCAGCAGGGAGCAAAGAAAGAAAGAAGAGTGAACATGCAGCTTGCAAGCTCCACACTCCACCACAGTGGATACCTTTGAGGCGGAGTGGCTGGTGCGGGTGCTGCGCGAGCTCCATGAAGTGCGGGTGCTCCAGCTGGCCGTTCCGGCAGAGGTAGTAGATGATCTGCACCTTCCTCATGGGCCTCGCCGGCGCCGGCCTCGCTGACAACGCGTACGTCGTCGGCCTGACACGCTCGGGGCTCGCCTCCACCCCGCCCACCGGCGGCCTCCTCCCTCCGGCTCCGGCCGCCTCCATTTCCTCCCCTTGTGTCCACACACACACGAAACAGCTGGGGCTCTTGCAGCAGGAATGGCGAGTCGGCAACCTTTTGCTGTACGAGCCTACGACGAGGCCGCTTTGGGATTTCGAGAGGAGAGCAGAGGCGACGACGAATGGAGTGGGAATGGAACGTCAGCCTAGCCGGGTTCCAGGCGGCCGAGCACTTTTTATACGTCGCGTCGCGCGCTTTGCGGGTTTCGAAAGAACCAGGCACCCATGGCATACCCACCCACCAAAGAGGCATCGGCCAAAGCTTTTTCCCGGCCGTCGTGTTCCGGTTAGATTAGCTTTTAACCGCGCCGCGCCGGCTACTCGAAGGGCACTGCAGGGCGGCAGAGCTCGGGCGGGCATGCAGACGGCGTCATCAATCGTGTACTGCGGCGCATTGATTGCACCTGCCCCGCACGGTGCAGCGCTGCCGTGGGCAGCAGCGCCGGTGCCGGGGCCCGGCAGAGACGTGATGTGGACTTCTGCTGCGGGGCGGAGGAAGGCAGACAGCGGACACTGGAGAGAGGGAGAGGGGGACCCCGCATGGGCATATGGCTGGCCCCGTCCTGCCCGCGCCTTTCCTGGGCTCGTCGCCTGTGTCGCGCGCACTTCGGCCGGTTCGGCCCGGCCGGCCGGGCCAGGCGTCTCCCTCCTGGACCACCAGTCACCACACGCCCTGCTTTTGTTTTGGTCTGGTTCGAGGTTTGCGACTGCGATTGCATGTGCAGGCAGGGCGGGGGACGCGATTAGCGAGCGTCTTGTGCGATCATTCAACTAGCGCAGTGCAGTGAAGGGCTTGCAGCTTTTGGAAACAAAGATAACCAGCGCAGGTCTTGGAGCCTGCTTCTCGGTCTGATCCTGATGGGATGGGAAATGGCAGGCCGAGTCACGGGCCACTTCTCATTGCTCTTGCTCTAGGCCAATGCTCATAGCTAACGCCTTTGACGTTTCCAACTTTTCAAACCCGACGAAATTGCTCATTGGGTAATTTTAACAACGATTTTATCGGTTGCATCACATACCTGGTGTCACGCCAACCGCAAGGAAGATAAATCTTACCGCATTCATAGTCCAAAGAAATTATAGACTTTATCGGAAAAACTTCTGGAATTAATTTTTTCAAGAAATATCAAAACACTTTTTACATAGTTCAAGTGACATTTTTATCAGGCGCAACTCGGACGCACCACGCACACTCCACACGCAAAGAATGAGACCGGGAGGCTCTCTGCCCTCCGGTGCATGAGAAACGCGCACCCTATTTTTCATAAGGAAAAAATTCAAAAAAAGGTGTGACACTAGGATTCAAACCCTAGTGGATAGCCTTCCACTGGATAGTCCTACCACTAGACATAAGTCCTTTCTCTACATGGTTCAAGTGACTTGTAAATGAGGTAACTGTTGACAGAACCGTTTAAAATAACACGTTTTTAGAGACGTTCGTCTTCCACTAGACACTAAGCATCACGAAAGTGAGCTACATCGGGCAGTTCCGTCGAGCACACCCTAAGAAAGAACTCAAAATAATCCACGTTTTACATTCAGAATCCAATAATGAGTACGAGCTTACAATACTTAGTCCATTTCATACAACCAGAGTTCTTAGAAATTATTTATTACAATACCAGAGTTCAGAGTGCGATAATTAAACAGCGGAATGAAAATAAACATCTAGCGAAAACGGTATAAGAATCCGTCTGTGCCCACCAGAAGAATCCTCCACACAAGAGCTACTCCTCAAGCTGCACCTGCAACATGGGTAAAATAAACCCTGAGTACATAATATACTTGCAAGATTTACCCGACTAGCGAGAATAGTTTCCCGACTCCAAAGAGTATGATAGACAATATGGGTTTGTTGTTTTCTTTTTGTTTGCGAAAAGCATTACTAATAATTCATTCTTACAGTCAGGTTTTATTAGCAGTCATGATTACTTCATTAGCTAATCATTCTAGGTAAGCACCTGTTCTACTTTCAAGCAAGGGTTAAGCAATCAGAACCATTTCACCATCTTTCATCTTCTAGTTCTTACTATGGTGTTAGACCATAGCCAAGTCGTATCGTCTCACCGAAATGGCGATTCGTGAACCAATGTATCCTAGCTGGGTACCCCGAACACACGCCCCGTTTGTACCCCAGTTACAAATAAGACCAACCCATTCCACTCCTATCATGGGGTCTAGGTCGCCGTCCAAATTTGGACTCCAAGCTCCCACACTTAAGACCTGGTCTTAATATGGTGCGTAGACCTCCACCTTTCCCTTCCTCCAATCAGTCGGTCCGAAAATAGCCGGAACCCACGACAAGAGCGTAACGAGCCTTTCCGCTCCCATAAGCAAGTATGTGCTCAGGATAATAAGTCTGTGACCTGACTACTATCCACAGCAACGGACAGTCCTTAATCGACACGAACAGGGAAAACAGTGTAACCAAGCTAAGCCCCGTTAGCCGCGGGACACAACATGTTACACCCACCAATACCCATACCATATCCCTGTCCTGTCTTCATTTTTCCTTTCATCATTTTATTATGAGAGTATTAATAATCACTAAAAGAGACTGTGACGTCTAAGAGGGGGAGGTTAATGAGGCAACTTAAAAGTCTAACTTTAAACTTATGACCTCTTTTTCTATTCTTAGCAAAACCTATGCAAAAGATAAACTATCTTAATGTGCAACTACGGTTTTGCTAGTGTGTTGCTATCTCTACCGTAAAAAGAGTTATGCAAACAATGTAAATGCAGAAGCTAAAAAGTAAGATAGAGATATACAAACTCCCACCGATGACTTTGATATTTTTACTGAGGTATCAAGAAGGGCGTAAGCTTCCCCCTAGTCCTCGTTGGAGCCCCTCGCAAGGAATCCTTCGCAAGGGTCAAGCTCCCGGTCAGGTAACTCTATGGATAGCCCTAGGCCTTCTCCACGCGCAAGTGGGTCTCCGATATGCCTTTCAGCAAGCCTCTCCCGGACCGCTCCCCGCTGTCTTCACTATAAAGCTTTTGGCTGAACCGTCACGGGCCTTGTTACCTTCGGTACACAGTGGCGGCCACACCATAAACGCGGTTGGTGTGATCTTGCAAGACTACAAGCTCCTCCGATATACAACAATGGTGCGTGCAAGCACCGAGTGATAAGAGGTATGCAAACATCACTAAACACTAGACCTAAACTTAGAGTAAGTGCATAAGCGGTGGTCTAATCAACTTAAACACTTCGCAAAGCATCTACGATAATCACCTAATGAATCACTAAGCATTATGCAAGTGGAGATCACTAAAATGGTGTGTTAACACCCTTGCTATGTTTCCTCAGCTCCATTATACTCAAATGGTCGGTTGGGGGTCTATTTATAAGCCCCACTGAGAAAGTAGCCGTTGGGGACGAAACCCACCTTTCTGCTACTGACCGGACGCTGTTGTCGTCCTAACCGGGCGCATCCGGTCGTCCTGACCGTTGAAGCTAGCGCGTTGACCGAACTGGGCGCTAAGTTCGGTCACTGTCGATTGGACACGTCCGGTGGCGCTGGTGCCGCTCTGGAACCTCTCTAGACTCGATCGGACGCTGTAGTTCCTACGTTCGATCGATCACCCTCCAGTGTTCGGTCAGTGCTGAGCTATTATCGCGATAGTGAACAGTGTCATCGTCGCATCTGGTTACTTGAATCCTCAGCGTCCGGTCACTGCTGCTGATGCCTGCTGTTACCGAGCATCTTGATCAGATGCGTCCGGTCGCTATAAGGACCGCGTCCGGTCACCTCTGTAAAGCTCGTTTCTTCATGATTTTGCGTCCGACTTGGTTCCTATCTTCGTGCTTGAACTTTGTTTGATAACTTGGGTCTTCTCTTGTACTTCTAGGGTATTGCTTATAGTGTTGATCGTGGGATCATCATGTCTCCTTCGTCCAAGTCATGTCTGGCACCCTATTGAACTACAAAACAATTACTTATAAATTCATTAGTCCAATTTGGTTGTGTAGGTCATCAAACACCAAAATCCAAAGTAAATAGGCCTATAGTCCATTTTTCTTACAATCTTCCCCTTTTGGTGATTGATGACAACACGACCAAATCAAGCAAATAATAAAAAAATAGAATTTAAAAAACTATTTACTTGCTAGGATGCAATGCAAAGGGCAAGGTTATATGATGCTAAAAGATAGCAAGTGTAAACATCTTTGGAAACTTATCTTGTCCTTGCAAATGTCCCCATGTGACATTATGGATTTAAGCCTCTCCCTAACTCCATAATCCACTATCCTTTCTTTTTCGGACCATTACCACTTGTAAATTATTATAATCAGGCTTGCTTTTGGTCCTACAAATTCTCCCCCTTTGGAATCAAACACCAAAAAGAAAGACATTAGTAGCACAAGGGAGGGTCAAACTTTGTGATCCTTTGTATGTGGAGTGGAATATGTCATAAAATTTGACTCTCACATTACATGGACTAAGGTCCCCCTAAATATATGCATACATATGATGGAGAATGTAGTTTATACATAATTAGAAATTTAATGCTCAAGGGAGTTTAATCTATATAATGCATGAAGAAATCATATAAATATTAAAATGAAATCAACATGATGATATCGGTTTAGAAATACCACATGTGAAAACCAATTTGATTTATACCACTTGCAATAGGTGGTGAATATTCGAAGTATGATGCTTAACTCCGAGGACTCTATTTTCCTTGCAATGAGACTACTACACACATGATAAGCTTAGAAAGGTGTTAGTCACAAAGCATCCAACTTATGGAGTAACCTCCCCCTAAATTTGTGCACACAAGTATGGAATACTTGTAGGAGACATGCTAATTGATTTTAGAAAAAAAAATATCACTTGAAAGATGACATCACATGAATGTGAGAATCATTTTCAAAAGTGATATTCGGGAGAAGTTATCTACAATTTGGACTTTGGCACATATTAGAAGAACAATTGTAAAACAAGCTATGTGCCGTGGTCCTAAACAATTTAAACCATATAGGTTTGCTCCAAGGGTTAAGAGTGAGACCGAGCAAGCCTACTATTAGATATACCTAGTGTATGCAAGACAAAAGATTAAACATGCAAATGCAAACCTAGGCATGAAAAGGAACTAGATGCTAATTGAAATTGCAAGAAATTAAATCTAGTTACCTAATATGGGAAGGGGAATTTGGGTCCATAGTATTCACTAACCCGCTTGACAATTGACATGGTCCAATGTGATGCACCCCATGAAATGCACCGATATTTTGCCAAGTCTCTAAATTCCACGAAGTCCATCAGACTTCTCACTTCTCTTTTGGGATCCAAACCTTCTTGGTGCTCTTCATGTTGGAAATGATCTCCTTTGGCACCCAAATGCGTTTGGCCCCATTGTTGGCTTGCTTGTTCGCCTTGATGGCCACCACCTTGTCATTTTTCTTCTTCTTCAAGAGATAAGATGTGGAGGCCTTTTTATCCACCTTGTTGGTGTTGGTGCTGGTGAGCTTGCTTGTTTGCTTTTTGTTTTTCTCTTTCTTCTTTTCTCCTCCCTCATTCTTCACCTTGCACTCATAGGACTTGTGGCCTTCCTTGTGGTATACATAGTAAACCATGATTTGTTCTTCATCAAACTTCTTCACTCCCTTGATGGTGTTATCTTGATGAAGTTGGGCTTGCTCCGCTTTGCCTTTTACTTGAGTCAAGTCCTTGGTAAGGCGAGCCACTTCTTTCTTGAGTTGCTCATTCTCCATTGCAACCTCTTGTATGCATGTATCTACACCAACTTTCTCAATACAAACTTGGTTGCACAAGGGTGAGTCTAAACATAAATCAATGCAAGAAGTAAAAGCATCATTTTTAGGCATGTCAAAGATAGAACTTTTCCTTTTAGGTGCCTTGGTGGGGGTTGTACCGATGGATTCAAGATTAGCAACTTTATTAGTTAGCTCATCATAATGTTTGCGTATGGTTTCCATTTTAGCAAGCAAACTTTTATAAGCATCCTGTGAGCTAGCTAACTTTTCTTTTAATTTTTCATTTTTCTTTACAAGTTGCTCATCATTGATTGTGCATGCATTTGTTGTTGCACTAGCCTCAAGTTGCTCTATTTTAGTAGATAGTTCAATATTGAGATTAGCAAATGTCTCATATTATTCGAGCAAGGTTTTATATGCTTCTTGTGAACTATCTAGCTTTTCTTGCAACATTTTAACTTCTTTTGTTGACTAGTGCAACTTTTAGCATATTTAAGATTTTCGTGCACAAGTTGCTCAAAAGAAGGTAGCTCATCATCACTATCACTATTATTGTCACTATCACTAGGGATAGACTTTTTGTTACCTTGTGCCATAAGGCACACTCGTGAAGTGCTTGATGATGAGTGCCTATACCCTCGCCTCTTGTGATGGTCTTTTTCTACACTCGAAGAATCATCCCATGACCTTATTGATGTGAGAGCTTTGTCCTTGCACATTGTCGGGGACCTAATACTGGGGTATCTAATGAGATGGAGCTAATAACCATCAAACATTGATGCTTTCAAACAGACAAGAACGCAACTACACTTCTTGCCCATAAGACTGAAGGTTGGCCATGCCTCGCCCAGCCTCAGAGGGTTGGCTCCGCCTCGCCCGACCCCCGAGGGCTAGACTTCACCTCGTTCGACCCCCGAGGGCTAGACTCCACCTCGCCCGACGTCTGGGGGTAGACACCACCTCGCTTGATGGCTAAGGGCTGGCTCTGCCTTGGCCGACATCTGGGGTAGGCCCCACCTCGCCCAATGTCTAGGGGCAGACTCTGTCTCGCCCGATGACCAGGGACTGGCTCCGCCTCACTCGATGACTAGGGACTGGCCTCGCCTCGCCTGACCACCGAGGGCTGGGCTCCACCTCGCCCAATGTCTAGAGGTGGGCTCCTCCTCGCCCGACGTCTAGGGGCAGACTCTGCCTCGCCCAACAATGAGGGCTGGGCTCTGCCTTGCCCGACGACTGAGGGCTAGCACCGCCTTGCCTGATGTCCTAGGACAGGCTCTGCCTCACCCAACGTCCTAGGGCTAGCTCCACCTCGCCCGATGACTACCCCCTACTCCTTCATAATGACGATCATAGGGTAAGATAGGACACTTGAGTCAACCGGAGTACCGAGGACCATGCCCTACACGCTTGTAGGAAAGTACCATCAGGATATGATGGGACGGGCACTTTAAGCCCTTCCAGGCATGACAGAGCCTAAACAGTGTTGTAGGCGCTGACTTTTGTCATACAGTGTTGTGGGCGCTGTCATCAGCCGTCGGACGTAGATCCTAACATAAGCATACAACAACCACTACAATCCAGGAGGGAACTCACATCATCTATAGTAACAGACATATGGTCACTTCCTCGTCTGCTCCCCGTAGGGTTATGGCTCGATACCCTAGCACACTGCATCGACCGCCGGTGTAGGATTATACATGACCACTAGCTGACCAAAGCCAGAGCATGGCCCTATCAGGATCAATAAACATACTAGTTTTCAGTGCTAATAACACGAGCAGCAGCAAACTAGACGTAGGGACATTCTGCTTGAACCAGTATAAACCTTGTGTTCTTTAGCACACCATCCAGGCCTAACGCACAACAAATACAAATTTACTAGTTGGTGTTTACTCAAAACAACGACAGTTGGCGCTCCAGGTAGGGAACCTTTGTGTGTTCCGATGATAAACATCAGGCCATGGATGGCTAGCCATGATATCATCTAGATCGCAGGCACACACATGCACTTCGAGAGCATAGACTTCATCATCACGGTGGAAGGAGAGTTGGCATTAGCTCACGCTGCCATCCAATCTCCCTCCTCCATTGGCCTCAACCATGAGAGGCTTAAGCGCCAGCTCGGTGTCTCCCTTGGACCCCAATAGTCTAGGGAGGACCAGTGCCACCTCACCCTTTCTAACGCTAGTGACATGGCCTGGTTTTCTAAAGAAGGGTCCCTCTCTTCGGATCACCACATATGGAGCACCCCCGACAGCGCTTCCATTTGGTCTCCGCGACGCTACGCCGACCGTTAGCCACCTTGTGGCATGACGCATGGTCTTTCTACCCGCAAACAATGAGTTCATGAGGGGTGATCGAACACATCACAGAGGGGCTAGGGTCATCCTCTGGCTCTAACTCCAGTAGGGGGAGGCATAACCCCTCCTAGGAATGCTTCATGATGGGTACCCTTGAGAGACACGTCAAAAGCATCCCCACAGAGGTGGCTACCCCGGCGGGCAACCTCAATGATGAAACCAAGGTGAGACAGCGGCCCCACCTCGCATAGGGGTGGAACAACTAAGAGCCCGAAAGCGCAAGATCAAAGAAGCCGGACTCCAGCTTATGCAGGAATGTGTGGAGCTCGATTGGGAGATTGAACGCCACAGAGACGGTGGGCATGCAAGTGCCATGGCCCGTGATGTAAACCGAAGGATCATTGCCGATGCTGAAGCCCTTCCTCGCTTCTCCCGGGTGAGCCAAAACATCGCCGCCATGACGGCCTTGCTCCATGGCCTTCTAGAGGCCGTGATGCCCAAGAATCATCAGGCCCACCATGAGATTCGCATGCTACTCGAGCATGCAGTGGTGCAGCAAGCAGAGAGCTCGTTGTCTCGATGACATGAGCTCGATGCCAGCCAACGTAGAACCTTGGCATGCCCCGCTAGGGACACGTCAGTCCATCAGGCACCACAAGGCGGTAGGTAGTGCACCACGGTCCCGGTACATTAGCGTCTCGGCCACAATCGCAACACACGTAGCACTCTTGATGCCCGCAGATGCACCTACATCGACCCAAGAGAACTAGCCCGCCATGGCTATCATCCTCGTCATGGTGGATGCTACAACAACAATGAGGACCAGAGCCCGAGCCCTTGCCTACTGTTCCCTCAGGCCTTCAGCCGACACATCCTCAACGCTACTTTCCCGCCAAGGTACGGACCACCTACCACTATCCCAAAGTACTCTAGGGAGACAAACACTGGACTTTGGCTTGAAGACTATCGACTTGCCTACCAAGCCGGTGGTGCGGATAATGATGGCTTCATTATCCACAACCTTCCACTGTTCCTAGCTGATTCTACACGAGCGTGGTTGGAACACCTGCCGTCCAACATGATCCAGAGTTGGGCTGACCTAAAGGAGATCTTTGTGGGGAACTTCTAAGGCACATACAAGCACCTTAGGAACACATGGGACCTCAAGAACTGCCGTCAGAAGGCCGGTGAGACCCTCCGTGGGTACATCCGGTGCTTCTCCCAGTAGTGCAACGAGCTCCCTAATGTCATCGGCGCCGACATTATAGGAGCCTTCTTGTCTGAGACTACCTATGAGTCTTTGGTTCATAAGCTGGGACTCTTAGACATCGCCACTAGCCATGCCTCAGGAAAAAAGACGGTCAAAGCAATCTTTGATCGTCTCAAGGGCAAGGCAAGGTGGGACGAGGGCGCCAGCAAAGGCACCTCCAATCGTTCCGCCAAAAGGAAGAACAAGAAGAAATGGCGCAAGGACTCACTCATGGTCACTGCTGACCACAAGGGTGGTCAAAAGCCCATATAGAGCACTCCGAACCAATTTGGGAGACTACTCGAGGGGCTGTGCCCAAACCATGCCTTCCCAGTTAAGCATCTGCTCAAGGACTATAGTCTCATGCAGTGGTTCTTGTTTTTAGGCTCCAACAAAGGGGAGCACAGAAAGGACCCTGCCCCACTACGGACGATAGCTTTCTGACATCGGACAGCTACCTTATGATCTTCGAAGGATCAGCAGCCTACGACTCCAAACATCATCAGAAGGTCGCACGCCGCGAGGTCTACATAGCTGAACTGGCGACACCTCCCTTCCTCCAGTGGTCAGAGTCTGCCATGACCTTTGATCAGACTGACCATCCGGATAGCGTCCCGCACCTGGGGAGATATCTGCTTGTGGTTGACCCTATCATTGGCCCAAAGCGACTCACCAAAGTACTAATGGACGGAGCCAATGGCCTCAAGATCATGTACGCCAAGACGCTCGACAAGATGGGCATCGACCAGACACGCCTCCACCCAACCCGAGCACCTTTCCACAGCATCATGCCCGAGAAGCAGGCCACGCCACTCGGGTAGATCAATTTGCCCATTACCTTCAGGGATCAGTTCAATTATAGAACTGAAACCCTCACCTTTAAGATGGTTGGGTTCCCCGAAACCCTCCATGCCATCCTAGGACATCCATGCTACGTAAGGCTGGATAACAAGCTGGCTTGGCTCGGCTCATTCTGGCTCATTAAGATAACGAGCTAGCTTGGCTCGGCTCATTATCTTAACGAGCTAGAAAGCTAGCTTGGCTTGGTTCGTTAAAAGCTCGAGCTAGCTCGTTAAGCTCATGAGCCAGGTATAAAAAATACACAAAATATAATATTTCCATTTATCTAAAGTTTGAGAATAATAATAATATAAAAGAAATGCATCTAGACCCATTATCAGTCAATTTATAGGGTCTAGATCGGTTACCAGTCAATTGTAAAGTGCAAGACATGAAGTAATACAAAAACTAATATAAGTTTTGATACTTTTTTCCTGAAAGCTTGGCTCGTTTAGCTCGCGAGCGGCTCACGAGCTGGCTCGAGTTAGCTCGTTATAGCTAACAAGCTAAAATCTTGGCTCGGCTCGGCTCGTTATCATAACGAGCTGAGCCGAGTCAAGCCAGCCACAAGCAGAGCGAGCTAACGAGCTTCGAGTTTTTCATCCAGCCTTAATGCTACGCGAAGTTCATGGCCGTCCCTAACTATACATACCTCAAGCTGAAGATGCTAGGCCCCATGGGGTCATCACCATAGGCGCCTCCTTCCAACGTGCCTATGAGTGCGAGGTCGAGTGCTACGGTCATGCCGCAGCAATCATCGCCTTCGGGGAGCTCAGCGCCCTCAAGGAGGAGGTCATCGAAGAAGTGCCCGACGCTAAGAAGTCGACTGAGTCATTTGAGTCGGTAGAGGGATCTAAAGAAGTCCTCATAGACCCCGAGAGCACCGAGGGTAAAATGGTACATATTGGTACCATGCTTTCCTCTAAATAGGAAAGCGCGTTCGTCGACTTCCTCTACGGCAACAAAGACATCTTTGCGTGGAAACCCTCGAATATGCCAGGCATTCCAAGGGAGGTCACCGAGCATACCTTGAAGATCCACCTGGGCTCCAAGCTAGTGAAGCAACGCCTGCATCACTTCAACGAGGAGAAATACAGGGCTATTGATGAAGAGATAGAAAAACTATCGGCTGCCGGATTGATCAAGGAAGTGTGCCACCCAGAGTGGTTAGCTAATTCCATTCTTGTATGAAAGAAGAGTGGGAAATGGAGGATTTGTGTAGACCATACGGGTCTCAACAAGGCATGCCCAAAGGATCCATTTCCTTTGCCACGCATAGACCAAATAGTTGACTCTACCTCAGGGTGCAAAACCCTCTACTTCCTTGATGCATACTCTGGGTACCACCATATCGCGATGAAAGAGTCTAACCAGCTCACGACATCTTTCATCACCCCCTTCGAATCATTCTGCTATGTCTCAATGTCGTTCGGTTTGAAGAACGCTGGGGCTACGTACCACCACTGCATGCTCAAATACTTCGGGGACCTCATTGGGTAGACCATTGAGGCCTATGTTGATGACATCATGGTCAAGTCCAAATTGGTTGACCACCTCATTGCTGACCTTGAGCAGACCTTTGCGAAACTCTGAGCGAATGGCATCAAACTCAATCCCGAGAAGTGTGTTTTTAGGTCCTAAGGGGCATGCTACTCGGCTTCATCGTCTCTGAGCGTGGCATCAAAGCCAACCCAGAGAAAATCTCTACCATCACAAGGATGGGCCCGATTTAGAACATAAATGGGGTTTAGTGAGTCATGGGGTGCCTTGCCGCACTCAGCCGATTGATCTCTCACCTCAGCGAATGAGGTCTCCCCCTTTTATCGCCTCCTAAAGAAGGCCGACCACTTCGAGTGGACATCCAAGGCCCAGGAGGCACTTGACATGGTCAAACGGCTTTTGACAAAGGCCCCGATCTTAGTTCCTCCAACCAATGGAGAGTCCCTTTTGCTATACATAGCGTCCACCACATAGGTGGTCAGTGTCGCCCTAGTAGTGGAGCAAGAAGAAGAGGGGCACACCCTCATGGTGCAGTGCCCTGTGTACTTCATCAGCGAGGTACTATCCAATTCTAACACCCGCTACTCCCAAATCTAGAAGCTCCTATACGCTGTCCTCATCACCAAGAGGAAGCTATGCCACTATTTTGAGTCACACCTGGTGACGATCGTGACATCGTTCCCCCTCGGTGAGGTTGTCCAAAGCTAGGACACCACGGGAAGAACCACAAAGTGGGTGCTCGAGTTGATGGATCAGGGCATTACGTATGCCTCTTGAACAATGATCAAGTCATAGGTGTTGGCTGACTTCATCATGGATTGGACCGAGGTCCAAACACCACTGGCGGTTGTCGATGAAGAGTACTGGATGATGTACTTCAATGGATCACTGATGAAGAAGGGTGTCAACACAGGGCTGGTCTTTGTATCACCCCTTGGGGTACGCATGAGGTACATGGTTCGTCTTCATTTCCCCTCATCCAATAATGTGGCTAAGTATGAAGCACTCATCAACAGCCTATGCATCGCCATCTAGTTGGGCATTCGACGCCTCGACATCTGGGGCGACCCCTAGCTAGTCGTCAACCAAGTCATGAAGGAGTCAAGCTATCACAACGTCAAGATGGCTGCGTACTGCCAAGAAGTCCAACGGTTGGAGGATAAATTTGACAGCCTTGAACTCAATCACATCCTAGGGTGCCTTAATGAGGCGGCTGACTCGCTCATGAAGGTGGCATCCGACTAAGAGCCGGTGCTAACGGGTGTCTTCGCCAGCCACCAACACAAGCCCTCAGTGCACCACGAAGGGTTAGAGTAGGCCAACGACGGTCTGTCTGATCCAGCCTCGGGGGCTATCCAACCGACGGCTTCGTCCAGCCCTAAGGTCATGGAGCTTGAAGAGGATCAAGCGACAGAGCCCAACACTCTGGTCGACTGGAGAGCACTCTACCTCAACTACCTCCTTCGTGACATGCTACCAACAGACAAGATGGAAGCTCGACAACTCACACGTCGTGTCAAGTTCTTTGTTCTTATGGAGGGTGAACTCTACAAGCGAAGCCACACCAGGATCCTGCAGCGCTGCATCCCCATCGAATAGGGGAAGCATTTGCTAAGCGATATCCACGGTGGAGTCCATGGTCACCATGCCACGCCTAGAACCTTGGTTGGAAATGCATTTCGACAAGGCTTCTACTAGCCCACTCAGTAGCTGACTCCGTGCAGATCATGCGCACCTACAAAGGGTGTCAGTACTACACTCGACAAACTAACCTCCTAGCCTAGGCACTCTAGATGATCCCGATCACATGGCCCTTGATGGTCTGGGGGCTTGATCTGGTTGGGCCTCTCAAGAATGCGCCCAGAGGATACACCCACTTGCTTATCACCATAGACAAGTTCACAAAATGGATCAAAGCTCGGTCGATCTCCACGATCAAGTCCGAGCAAGCCATGCTATTCTTCCTTGACATTATCCATCGCTTTGGAGTACCAAACTCCATCATCACAGACAATGGCACATAGTTCACCGATAAGAAATTCCTTCGATTCTGTGATGAACACCACATTTAGGTCGATTGGGCCACCATTGCACACCCCCGAACGAACGGGCAAGTAAAGCGTGCAAACAACATGCTCCTACTAGGCCTCAAGCCTAGGATCTTCAATCGGTTGAACAAATTTGGTGCATGCTAGGTCACCGAGCTCCCCATGGTGCTCTAGATCCTAAGGACAACCCTAGTAGAGCCACTGGTTACATGCCTTTCTTCATGGTCTATGGTTCTGAAGCTATCCTCCCAACCGACTATAGAGCGCTAAGGATCAGAGCATATGATGAATAGGGAGCCGAGGCATCCCATGAAGACGCCATGGACCAACTAGACAAAGCTCACGACGTCGCCCACCTCCGCTCGGCCAAGTACTAGCAGGCGTTGCGATGGTACCACAGCCGATGAGTGCAGGACCGAGCCTTCAACATTGGGGACCTGGTTCTCTGCCTCGTGTAGAGCAACAAGGACCACCACAAGCTCTCCCCGCCCTAGGAGGGGCCGTACATCATCGTGGAAGTACTCTGGTCAGGCGCCTATAAGTTGAAAACCATCGATGGCGAGGTCTTCACCAATGCCTAGAACATTGAGCAGCAATGTCATTTTTACCCCTAAATAAACACATACTTTCTGTAAGGAAAATAGACCCTAGGCCCATTTACTTTGGATTTTGGTGTTTGATGACCAACACAATCAAATTGGACTAATAAATTTGCAAGTGTTTGTTTTGTAGTCCAACAGGGTGCAAGAAGTGACTTGGACAAAGGCGACATGATGATCCGATGATCAACACAGTAAGCAAGACCATAGGAGCACAAGAAAAGACCCAAGATATCAAGCAAAGTCCAAGCATGAAGATAGGAACCAAGCCATACGCAAGATCGTGAAGAAACAAGCTCGCAGAGGCAACTGGACGCTGGACCAGACGCTGGAAGCGTGACCGGATGCTGGACCGGTGGCTCGGCAGACAGGCAACCGGACATGAGGACCGGACGCTGGCGACAACCGACCGGACGCAGAAACGCAGCGTCCGATCGAGTATAGAGAGGTTCTAGGCACGTGAAACTACGGCCGGACGCATCAGGTGGCAGGCGACCGGACGCTGGAAGCATCCGATCGGTGGTTCGTGGCTGCAATGGTCAGGACGACCGAACGCATCCGGTCAGGATGAATCAGTGTCCGGTCAGTAGCAGATTTGCGGGAGTTCGACCCCAACGGCTACTTTCTCAGTGGGGCTTATAAATACAACCCCCAACCAGCCATTTGAGGTGTGTGGAGCTGAGGAAACATACCAAGAGTGTTGATACACCATTTGAGTGATCTCCACATGCATAGTGCTTAGTGTTTTATTAGGTGATTAGCATAAGTGCTTTGCGAAGTGCTTAGGTTGATTAGACCACTGCTTATGCGCTTGCTCTAGGTGTTTGCCTAGTGTTTAGTGAGGTTTGCATATCTCTTGCCACCCCATGCTTGTAAGCACAAGTGTTGTACATCGGAGGGGCTTGAAGTCTTATGAGATCACACCAACCGTGTTTGTGGTGTGGCCGCCATCGTGTACCGAAGGGAACAAGGCCCGCGGTGTTTCGGCCGGAAGCTTGATAGTGAAGACGGCGGGGAGCATCCGGGAGAGGCTTGCTGAGAGGCACATCAGAGACCCACTTGCGCATGGGGAAGGCCCGAGGCTATCCACAGAGTTACCCGACCGGGAGCTTGGCCCTTGCGAGGGATTCCTTGCGAGGGGCTCCAACGAGGACTAGGGGAAAGCTTACGCGCTTCTCGATACCTCGGTAAAAATACCGGAGTCGTTGATGGGAGTTTGCATATCTCTACCTTGCTCTTTAGCTTCCGCATTTACATTGATTACTTTACTACATTTGCGATAGAGATAGCAACACACTAGCAAAACCATAGTTGCACATCTAGATAGCTTATCTATTGCATAGGTTTTGCTAGGGTTAGAAAAAGAGGCCATAGTTTAGAGTTAGAATTTTAAGTTGCCTAATTCACCCCCCCTCTTAGGCATCACGGTCCCTTCAATTGGTATCAAAGCCGGTTGGCTCATATTTGGACCCTTGGCTTAACCGCCGTTGAGCCGATGCTATTGTAGAGTGGTTGGGATGAATACCGCTAGGCCTCCACAATTTGACGGCACTAACTTCCCATACTATAAAGCTAGAATGGCTTGCCACCTTGAGGCGGTTGATTTGGGTGTATGGAGAGTCACTCATGATGGGATGAAACCCATCAAGAATCCTGAAAACCCCACAAAGAGTGATGAAAAAAATGCATTTCAATGCTAGAGCTAAGAATTGCTTGTTTGAATCATTTAGCATGGATGTGTTTAACCAAGTGTTCACCTTAAATACGGCACATGAAATTTGGTTTAAACTCCAAGAGCTCCATGATGGCACAAGTAATGTTCGTGAGCAAAAACATTGTCTAGCTAAGCAAAATTATGATTCCTTTGCTATGAATGATGATGAGCTTGTTCGTGATATGTATTCTCAATTGAATCTAATTATCAATGAGCTCCATTCAATTGGATTATTAAAGCTAGATGATGCGGACATCATGAGAAAGATCATCTCCGTTCTACCACAAAAGAAATATGCAAGCATCATCACTATCCTTCACAACATGGAGAACTTGAGCACCATGACCCCAGGCATTGTCATTGGTAAGCTAGTGGCATTTGAAATGTCACATAAGATGGGTCAAGGAGAAGCATCTTCATCAAGCAAAGGCAAAGCTCTTGCTTGTAGCGAGAAGAAAAAGATGAAGGGCAAGAAAGTTGAGTCAAGCTCAAGCTCAAGCTCCTCAAGTGAAGAAGAAGAAGATGAGGATGATGATGATGATGATGATGAACAAGAATCAAGTGATGATGATCAATCTTCCTCCTCCACCTCTGACCTTGATGAAGAATCAATCAAACTTATCAAAAAGGTGGAGAAGATGATCGTAAGGCTCAATGTCAAGGGTGTGCCCATTCAAATTCAAGACCTCGTTTTCACTAATCAAAGAAACAAGCAAAGAAAGAGGGGATACTATGGATGCGGCGAGTTGGGGCACTTTGTGGAAGTTTGTCCAAACAAGCCCACACCTAAGACAAAGAAGAAGGCGTGCAAGAACAAAGCCCTCACAACAATAAGGCTGCAAACACTCATCATCAAGCTCTTCTCGTGTGTGCCTTATGGCACGAGGTAACGAAAGCTCATCCTCTAGTGAGAGTGATAGTGATGATGATTTGCCTTCTTACAATACAATTGTGCAACAAAATCTTAAATATGCTAAAGTTTGCACTAGTCAACAAAAGAAGCTCAAAACTTTAAAAGAAGAGCTAGGTAGTTCATAAGAAGCATACAAGAATTTGCTTGAATAATATGAAAACTTTGCAAATCTCAATGTTGAACTATCTACTAAAATTGAGCAACTTGAGGCTAGTGCAACAACAAGAGCATGCACAATTAATGATAAGCAACTTGAAAAGAAAAATGAAAAATTAAAAGAAAAGTTAGCTAGCTCACAAAATAATTATCAAAGTTTGCTTGCTAAAATGGAAATCATGTGTAAACATTGTGATGAGCTAACAAATAAAGTTGCTAATCTTGAGGCCGTAAAAAATACCCCCACCAAGGCATCTAAAAGAAATGACATAATTAAAAAAGGATGCATCTACCTCTTGCAATGATTTATGTTTAGACTCACCTTTGTGCAACCAAGCTTGTGTTGAGAAAGTGATTTTAGATACATGCACACAAGAGGTTGCAAAAGAGAATGAGCAACTCAAGCAAGAAGTAGCTCACCTCACCAAGGACTTGACTCAAGTGAAAGGCAAGGCGAAGCTAACCCAACTTCATCAAGATAACACCGTCAAGGGAGTTAAGAAGCTTGATGAAGGACAAACCATGGTTTGCTACATGTGCCACAAGGAAGGTCACAAGTCCTATGAGTGCAAGGTGAAGAATGGGGGAGGAGCAAAGAAGAAGGAGAAAAAGCAAACAAGCAAGCTCTCCAACACCTACACCAACAAGGTGGACAAGAAGGCCTCCACACCTTATCTCTTGAAGAAGAAGAAAAATGACAAAGTGGTGGCCATCAAGGTGAACAAGCAAGCCAACAATGGGGTCAAACGCTTTTGGGTGCCAAAGGAAATCATTTCCAATATAAAGAGCACTAAGAAGGTTTGGATTCTGAAAGGGAAGTGAGAAGTCCATCAGACCTCGGGGAGTTTGGAGACTTGGCAAAGTTTGGGTGCATTACATGGGGTGCATCATGAAGGACAAAGTCATTGCCAAGTAGGTTAGTGAATACTATGAACCCAAATTCCCCTTCCCATGTTAGGTAACTAGATGTCATTACTTTCAATTAGCATTTATTTCAATTGGTATTGTCTTTCAATTGGTATACTCTTAAAGCATCTAGTTATCTTTTATGCCTACTGTTTGCATTTACATGCTTAAATATTTTGTCATGCATTCAATAGGTATATCATATGGTAGGCTTGCTCGGTTTCATTATCAACCCTTGAAGCAAACCTACATGGTTTAAAATTATTTAGGAGCACGGCACATAGCTTGTTTTACAATTAATTATCTAATATGTGCCAAAGTCCAAATTGTAGATAATCTCTCCCAAATATCATCTTTCAAGTGGTATTTTGATACTAAAATCAATGTGCACAAATTTAACAAGTATTCAACACTTGTGTGCACAAATTTAGGGGGAGCTTAATCTACAACTTGGATGCTTTAAGACTAACACTTTTTTCAAATGGTATCAATTTTTTCAAACATATGTGTAGTAGTCTCATTGTAAGGAAATTGGAGTCCCCAGAGTTAAGCATCATTTTTTAATTGGCATCATCATGTTGATTTCTTTTCATATTTATATGCTTTCTCCATGCATTATATAGATTAAACTCTCTTGTGCAATAAATTGCTATTTATGCATATGCTTTGCTTTCTACCATATGTATGCATACATTTAGGGGGAGCTTAGTCTATATAATGTGAGAGTCAAATTTTGTGATCCATTTCATTCTATACACAAAGGATCATGAAATTTGACCCTCCCTTGTGCTACTAATGTCTTCCTTTTCGGTGTTTGATGCCAAAGGGGGAGAATTTGAAGGACCAAAGGCACGCATCAAGTTGATGTCTACAAGTGGTAATGGTCCAATAAAGGGAGAAAAGTGGGTTATGGATTAGACTAAGTAATGATAAAAGGGAGAAAAGTGGGTTATGGATTAGACTAAGTAATGATAAAATTTGTAGTAATCCATAATGACACATAGGGACTTTTGTAAGGGCAAGATGGTCTTCGATTGGTATCTAAGTAGGAGTTTCTAGCATCATATAACCTTGCCCTTTGCATTGCATCCTAGCAAGTATGTAGTTTTTTAAATCTCAAAATCTCTATCATTTGCTTGCTTTGGTCGTGTTGTCATCAATCACCAAAAAGGGGGAGATTGTAAGGAAAATGGACCCTAGATCCATTTACTTTGGATTTTGGTGTTTGATGACCAACACAATCAAATTGGACTAATGAATTTGTAAGTGTTTGTTTTGTAGTCCAACAGGGTGCAAGAAGTGACTTAGACGAAGGCGACATGATGATCCGATGATCAACACCGTAAGCAAGACCATAGGAGCACAAGAAAAGACCCAAGATATCAAGCAAAGTCCAAGCATAAAGATAGGAACCAAGCCATACGCAAGATCATGAAGAAACGAGCTCGTAGAGGCGACCGGATGCTGGACCGGACACTAGAAGCGTGACCGAACGCTGGATCGGTGGCTCGGCAGACAGCTGGACATGAGGACCGGACGCTGGCGGCAACCGACCGGACGCAAAAACGTAGCGTCCGATCGAGTACAGAGAGGTTCTAGGCACACAAAACTGCGACTGGATGCGTCCGGTGGCAGGCGACCGGACGCTGAAAGCGTCCGATCGGTGGTTCACGGCTGCAACGGTCGGGACGACCAAACACGTCCGGTCAGGACGAATCAGCCTCCGGTCAGTAGCTAATTTGCGGGAGTTCGACCCCAACGGCTACTTTCTCAGTGGGGCTTATAAATACAACCTCAACCAGCCATTTGAGGTGTGTGGAGCTGAGGAAATATACCAAGAGTGTTGATACACCATTTGAGTGATCTCCACATGCATAGTGCTTAGTGTTTTATTAGGTGATTAGCATAAGTGCTTTGTGAAGTGCTTAGGTTGATTAGACCACCGCTTATGCGCTTGCTCTAGGTGTTTGCCTAGTGTTTAGTGAGGTTTGCATATCTCTTGCCACCCCATGCTTGCGAGCACAAGTGTTGTACATCGGAGGGGCTTGAAGTCTTGCGAGATCACACCAACCGTGTTTGTGGTGTGGCCGCCACCATGTACCAGAGGGAACAAGGCCTACGGCATTTTGGCCGGAAGCTTGATAGTGAAGACGGCGGGGAGCATCCGGGAGAGGCTTGCCGAGAGGCACATCGGAGACCCACTTGCGCGTGGGGAAGGCCCGAGGCTATCCACGGAGTTACCCGACTGGGAGCTTAGCCCTTGCGAGGGATTCCTTGCGAGGGGCTCCAACGAGGACTAGGGGGAAGCTTGCACGGTTCTCGATACCTTGGTAAAAATACCAGAGTCATCGACGGGAGTTTGCATATCTCTACCTTGCTCTTTAGCTTCCGCATTTACATTGATTACTTTACTACGTTTGCGGTAGAGATAGCAACACACTAGCAAAACCATAGTTGCACATCTAGATAGCTTATCTATTGCATAGGTTTTGCTAGGGTTAGAAAAAGAGGCCATAGTTTAGAGTTAGAATTTTAAGTTGCCTAATTCACCCCCCCCCCTCTTAGGCATCACGGTCCCTTCACTTTCTGTTATCAGTTTTGTCATCAAAATCCTCGATCTTTCATGACATCTGACCTTAGCAAGTGCGAGGGGTCAGACCATACTTGGGGGCTGGTATGAGTACGTTTATCTTACAAACATTCTCTATGGTTTCCTTCTTTTCGCATGGTAAGTCATAAGGGCTAGGATTTTGGGAACAAACTCTGAGTATAGCTGGTAGGACTGTGGGAAACCCACGCCCGAGCGGCTACGCTCTCCTTGCTCACCAGTATGATCAGAATTGGCTCGCCCGCACTCTGAGCTTTTTGTGACCTCAACTATGGGAAGGGTCAGAAGGCACTAAACCTTCTTTACAAAAAGAATGAGAAAAGCTAAAAAGTTGTTTGCCGTAATGAAATTTGAAAAGAACTTATTCATTTCTGCACAAAATTCATCGCTTACAAAGTGATTTCATCACGAAAAGAGACTGATGTATTCATTAATACAAAAAGCTATTCCCATGGGCACTCCCCCCACAACTTAAATGATTACATTTTTTGACTAGTTCTACTCTAAATACTGCTACGGTCACCGCACCACGCTCTCCATCGACGACGTCCTACCACTCCACTAGATCCCTAAGGGTGCCATCGTCTACAACATCGAGCACCATGTCGGCGACCATGGCGTCCTAGGACTATGCCATCATGATCAGCTGTAACCCTAACAATGACACCTAGACGAGGGGCGCTGTCCACCAAAGAATGGCCGCCATGGCTGATGGATGTCTAGAACATCTCATCAAGCTTCATGAACTGGCTGATCTGAGTGGTTGCAAGGGCGAAGCCCCCCATCAACATAGTCCTAGGTGGCTTCCCCACCGACAAGGCTCGCTTGGAGAAGATTCACCGGAAGAGGTCCTCGTACGGCTCCATCCCGATGAAGGCCACGTGGCCGATGACAAAGCCGACGACGCTTAGCACCCTCCAGTGTGCCTCCTCCTTCAGCAGAAGCAGCCCCTTCTCGATGAAGGTGGCTAGCACCAACACATCTACGTTGGATGACCTCTAGCTCAACATCATGCCCCGGATTCATGAATAGATTGGTGAGTTCTCCTCTCCCTCGCGTTACCCTCTCTCACTTAGGAACCGCCGTGACATGCGAACGCACTCAGCGAGAAGGAGAAAAGCTAGCAGCTCAAGAATAGGTAGAGGAATGGGATGAGAACCCCCTCCCTCCCCCTATTTAAGGAGGAGACGTAGCAGTTGAAGAAAAGCAAAAGGTTGGGATGAAAAACCCTCTCCCTTCCCCCATTCAATGCAGATGGGAATTCGAGGGGACGCGTCTTGACCAACGGGACGCGCCTTGCCTAATGAAACAGCGCCTAGTCAAGTGGAACGTGGCCTGGGCATGGCTCACGACTACCGCACGCCAGGCATGAGAAACAAGGCGTACCCATATGCAAGCGACTTTCCGCTTCCCTAGACAGGACCTTGAAGGACCCAATGATGGAACCTCCCACAAAGGGGAGCCTAACAGGCCTCCTAGGTTGACAAGATGGCCTAGGTGAATGCTGAACGAACAACCGTTAAAAGATAAGCACCATTGTTTACTTACTTTGCGCGTCAATTTTACTACCGAGCCTCAGACCCCAGCAATGGCAGGGGCACAGACATCACTCAGGGGCTACCGAGAGAGTCTACTCATTTAGACATTCTCTTCGCCCAACCCCTCCTTACGTTTAAAAACTAGAGGCACGGTGTGTGGATGTAAACTTTGAGTAAAACTGGACGAACCGTTAGATCCTACAACCCAACGGCTATGGCATTTTTTGTTCACCAGCGTAATCGAATTCTTTGTCCCCGTACCCCTAGCTTTAGCATCCACCTTCTCAAGAAGGGTTCAGAGGGGTCTATCGGTGGAATCTCCTTTAAGGAGAAGCTGTCAGGTCACCTAAGTCAAACGAATGGCTTGGATCGCTGCCGAGAGATATGAACGAAAAATTGCGATGCTCGTGCAGGTTACACCGGCCCTGTCGCAAACATCAGACCTGAACCCTACACGGACATGTCCGGTAAGAGCTTCCTGTCGCTCATGCCACTGAGGTAACATCACCAACCCTCGCTTTCATTTCCATTACATCGTACATTCATTCCATATATTCAAGCGTTGCATATGCGATTGCCGCATCTCAACGCTTCGCGTCATGTCACGAAGCGGTAGTTGCCTCATTCTATATGAGCGGCAACTGACCGAGGTTCGAAGGTCGGCCTACAAAGGGCTCGAGGCCGCCTCACATCAAATAGAGCTAGGGGAGAAAAACCGAGATGAGCCCCAGCGGCCTTGGCTGACTCCGCTCAGAAGCAGACAGGAACATCTCGACCTTTCTCATTCAATTCTAACCTCGAGCCAAAACCACAGAATCTACATCGAGGAGAGGCCAACGGGCCACCCGAGCCTATCGAACGGCTTGGGCATATGTCGGGAGGTGGGTTAAGAAGTAGTGGAATGCCATATGAGGTCTATGCTGACCCCGTCAACGGATGATGGACTTAGATTCCACATGAACATGCCTGTTAGCGAGCTCATTGAGTGGGACGCTTGAGCCGTCGAGGCAAGTGTCATTAGCTTAGCCCCTCTAGTTGCAAAAACTGAGGATGGGGTGACACGTTAAACACGACCGACCCCTATCAGACCCCAAGGGGCTTGAGGGCTCAAGCTACTTGATCCTAGATCGAGAGACCAAGGTTCAAAGGTTGACCCACGAAGGGTCCGAGGCTGCCTCAAGAGCCAGAGGAGAAAACGTAGATGAGCCACAACGCCATTTGCCCAACCCGCATAGAGACGTATATGGTCATCTCAACCTTCTAGTTCAATCCAGCCTCTAGCCGAGCCTATAGAATCCCCATTGAGGGGGAATCTATTGGAAGGCGGGTTATAGAACAACGAAATGCCAGTTGACCCTGTCACAAGCGATGGGACCAGATTTAGTTTAAACATCCCCATTAGTGAGCTCATCAAGCATATCACTCGAGCCCTCGAGGCAAGTGACGTCGCCTCAACCTCTCCAGTTGCGAAAACCACGGACAGGGCGATAGTAACAAAAATGAGTCGGCCATTGACCAAACCCCCTCTACGCACGGGGGCTCAGGGAAGGTCGGACTTGCAATGAGACCGAACGCATAGTCACGTAATGATAGCTAAAATCCTAAGAAAGGGGTACATGCAGATACAAGAGTAGTTCCACTATCCTCTCTTCGGTCTCCAGTGACATCTGACCCCTACAACCACAAGGGGTCGGACTTTACTTGGGGGATGATAAAGGTATAAATACCTCCTCTTTTTCAAAATAGTTGCCGCATTGGACCTCTTCCTCATGTTTAGGTTAGCGGCAAGGTTTGTGGAAACAAATAACTAAGCATGTCTGGTAAGACTGCAAAAAACCCACGCCCCAATGGCTATGGTAACTTTGCTCACCAGCATAATTGAAATTCCCCTCTTATATACCTCAGTCATTATGGCCTTAATAGACAGAAGGGTTGGATTGCATGAGCACCTTTTTTTGAATGCAAAATGGGAAGAAAGCAAGTTCAATCAAATAAAATGAAATTGCAAATTTGTTCAACGAAACAAAGTTGCGAATCTGTTTTCAAAAAACAAAAGTGCCGACACTTGTCCACAGATTACAGATAAATGTCCATCAGACTCATTCAACTAACTACCCCCTCTCGAGGAGAACCATATCTTCAATTCTGCTCGCCAGGTTTTCCACAAAAGGAGTTACCGTCGCTTCTACGTCATCTAGCTCGGAGGGCTCATAACCAGGCGCGAAACCGAGGCTCATCGCCTCGAAATTGATGTTGTCATTATAATGCGAGCGGGTGACAATGAAGGCTTGGGTGATCCCTATGCAAAGAGCTTCCTTCTCCAGCTGGTGCACCCACGTCATGATATCTGCCTAACGGGCTGCAAGCGAGCTTGTCCCCTCTACCTGCACCACCTATAGGTCGTTGTAGACTACGCTGAGGGCAACCTTTAGGATATCGAGCTCGTCACTCTCCACATGAAGAAGACACCTCGCCTCGATGAGATTCGTGGCCAGTCTGGTAGTGGCACCCTTGGCCTCTAGCTTCTGGGCTCTCACAGTCCCTAGCTCAGCCTAGAGGGAGCTGATCCTCTGTTGCGCCTTGTCACGCTATCAGACAGCTTGGTTGCGCTCCCTGCAGTCCACGCCATGCTCCAAGTGGAGCCTCTCCGTAGTATGGCATAGCTCATCTCACTCCGTGCATAGCTGGGTGACCATCTCGGTGTCTAGTTTCGCCCTCTGCTCTAGGGTCATGGACCTCTCCTCAGCCACCAGCCTAAGATCTTGCTCCCTCTTGGCCTCGGCCAGGAGGTCGATGACCCGCTGGCGGGTCTCGGCATCTCGCTAGAGTAGCTCATCCCGCTTCCTCTACACTCTGGCAGCCTCCTCCTGATCCCACCATGCCCTCTCTGTTAGTTCATCAAAAGACTTCTCGGCATCCTCTGCATCTTGGCAGGCCTTGGCCGCCCACCGCCGAAGATCGTCCACCTCCACGGCAAGGGGAGTCAACTCAGCCACCCTCTGGCGAAGCTGGGTAGTCATGTCCCTATGCAGTTGTGCCTCATCGATGAGGCATTCCTAATCCTCCTTGTGATCATGAAGGAACTAGGATTTCTCCCAGCTGCTAGCAATAAGAGATTGAAAAAAAGATGGGGGTCAGAAAACAAAAATTGATGAAGAAAAAAGAGATTGAGGCAAGACCAAGTGAATATCCGGCCGGTGGGAATGATTACATCTTGAAGGGCACCACTAGCCTGGTTTAGAGCTTCTAGTGTGGCCATGAACCCCTCGCTGAGCTTCTCCCACTCCATGCCCTCTATGGCATCATCGAGGGTGAAGAGTTCCGATGACGGGTCCCATGGACTCACCCACTGGAGTGAGGGCTCATCCCGCTTGGGCAGGTGGTGGCCCTCCAATGGTAGGACTAGGGACAACTCCCTACTAGTCTCCTCGGCAACCACCATGGTGTTCAAGGGTCCCTGGGCCATGACCCCCTCGGTCCTGCCCACGGCAGGCATCGTCCCTAGGGCCGCGCAGTAGCACGAGATGCACCGCTGCCTTGGGTGTCGCCACCATAGCTTTTGGCTATGACCCATCCATTATGGCCACCATGACCTCTGCCTCCATCAATGGGACCTCATTCGGCTACACCACACCTACCATGGTCGACGCAATGGGTGTGACCGATAGCTTTGCCCGATCCGATGTCGGTAGCAGCACCACTTCCATCGTTGGTTGAGCGGTGACCTCCGAGGGTGCCTCCTTAGCCTCGCCGATAGCTTAACCCACCGATGGCATGAGCACCACCATGGGTGGTGCCAGACCGGCCGACGAGGCTATGATGCCATCTCCGTTCTCACCCAAAACATGAGTGACGTCAGGCGGTGGCCCCCGCCTTGCCTGAAGGGCGATGGTCTTCTTGGGCGCTAGTGCTATGGAAGTGCCCCATCTGACCCGTCTCCCAATGCTGTAGAAGAAACAAAAGGCGTGAGTCATTATGAAAAATTGAGAAAAATAGAGGAATCAACAACTTACGTTGGCGCTATTGGGCGATGGAGACGTTTGGGGGACAAACCCTTAGTTTCCTACTCCACCTCATCGAGGCAGGACCTTTTTCGAGCCTATCCCCTCCTCCCGGGCTAAGGTGCTCACCTCCCTCGTATCTAGGGGCACGATAGTGGAGCCACCACCCTCTCTCGGCACCACAAGCGTGGTAGCAGATCCGCTCGCTCCTACCGGCACCTTAGGCATGGTGGCAGATCTGCCTGCCCCCACTAGCTCTTGGGGCGTGGCAACAGGTCTACCCGCTCCTACTGGCACCTCGAGCACGGTGGCAGATCCGCCCACCCTTGATGGTGCTAAGGACAGGGCAATGGTCTAGCCCACCTCTGCCTTTGGCCTCACCTTTCCTTGCATGGAATGGGAAGGGTCCCTGCATTGATGAGTGGGTGCCTATCAGCACATCCTCGCTTCCTAGGTCACCCCATTTAAAGTCGGCGACTACCTTGTCATATTCCTTGTCATCGTCATCATCATCGTCGTCACTATATGTCTCCTCTCCTTGCTCCCGTGCCTATAGTTTCTCCTGCTTCTTCCTCTTGACCTCCTTCGTCTTCTTCTCCCACTCAGCCACGGTGCAATTTGCCATCGCCACGAGTAGGGTCCTTTGGCAGTGGAGCCACGCAATCCATAAAGATGAGTCTCTTCGGTTGGTCCCGCGATCCCAATGTCAGCATTAAGGGGTCAGGAGTTCAATTAGAAAGGAGGCACGGGGAAAGAGAACTTACAAAGTTAATGAACCCTAGTTCTGGCCACATTGGGGGATGCTCCGGCACTGGATACACAAAATCAAGAATGACACCAGTGCCGTCCTTCAAGGGCTCCATTGCCTCCTTGATGCGTTGCGCCACTTTGGAGGGGAAGTGCGCCCTCGATAGGCGTTGTCCCCTCGAGCGATGCTCTGGGCACCATCAGATACAGGAGAAGCGCACGACTCATCAGCGGTGCCACCCTCCGTCTGTGAGGGGTGCTGATGATCCCTGAGCCCTTCACGCCCCTCCTTTAGAATTTAGATGGCGACAAGATGGTCTTGGATTTTCTTCTTGTCTTTATCCGGGACACCCCACTTCCATGGTTCTAGGGCCTCTTCGATAATGTGCCTAGAGAACGCTGGCAAGGGGGTGGCTGTGTCATCCTTGACATAAAACCAATGCGAATGCCACCCCTTGTTGGAGGTCGATAGACGCATTGATGGGTATTCATTTACTTGGTTGTTGCAAAGATGAATGCCAACACATCCCACCGACATGCTCAGCTCTTACCTCTTCTCCTGCTTCTTCAAGAGGGTGATGGCAAAGAAATATCACCATAGGTCAAAGTGGGGACTAATCCCTAGGAATCCCTCACACAGGTCGAAGTGTTGAACTCCGTTGGGGGTAAGATGTTGCAGCTCCACTTTGTAGTAGTGCAGCAAGCACCGAACAAACTTGTGGGCGGATGTGGTGAATCCCTACTCATGAAAGTGAGTGAAGGATATGACAAACCCTTTGGGTGGCGACGACGCGTCCTCATTGCCAGGCAGCCGCCACTCCTCGGCATCGGTCCGCGGGCAAAGGAGGCCATGACGAACGAGGCCCTCCAGGCGCTGAAGGGTGATATCGGACCTACACCACTGCTCCATTAGGCGATGGGGGTGGTTGGATGCGAGCTTGACTACAGCTATGATATGGGTACGGGAGGCTCAGGTGATTGGCGGTGGAGGTTGTAGACATTAAAGCAAGGAGGCAAAATATGGAACCCTAGGGGTGAACCCCTTGGTTTTATAGGGGCGACGGATGCAAAAAGGGCAACCATCCGCTTAGATCTCTGTGCCTACCATGATACACCACCACATCACGTCATGGGATATGCATCAGTGATCCCTATCCTTTCCCACCAAAGTCGTGCCAAACGTTTTGCCTTCTCGGGCAGACCAGGACTCTTTTCCCACAGAGGGGATATGGGTCATAAAGCATTTCTTTGGCCCGCCTAGGCCTAAGAGTTCAAGGGCTAGCCCAATAGTTTCAATGGCTATCCCAATGAGGGATAGGCCTGTGAGCGACCAAAACTCAGGTACATGAGCCTCAAGGGAGTCTCAATCTAGAATCGAGTCTCAACCGGGCTGACCCTAGATGAATCCCCGTGAATAGGATACTAGGGTTCCATTTAAACTATCCAGTTGTCAAATACCATATCGCACAGCCATACCCGCAAAGGGTCTAAATTACCCTCGGGCGATTCTATCCGAATCACCCGGGGGCTACACCCGACGGGTGCACTCGCGCGCACCCTTTGACAAATCAAAATATCCCCCCCGAGCTATTCTATCTGAATCACCCGATGGGTGCACTCGCACACACCCTCTGGCGAATCAAAATATCCCCCAGGTGATTCTATCCGAATCACCTCAGGGCTCGAGGGCTATGCCCGTCGGGTGCGCTCGCGCGCACCCTCTAGCAAATCAAATCACCCCCTGGGCGCTTCTATCCTAATCATCCGGGGGCTCGGGGGCTACTATAGAGACCTAATACCGGGGTACCCAATGAGGTGGAGCTAATGGCCATCAAACATTGATGCTTCCAAATAGACAAGAACACAACTGCACTTCTTACCCATACAATCGAAGGTTGGCCATGCCTCGCCCAGCCCCTGAGGGTTGGCTCCATCTTGCCCAACCCCCGAGGGCTAGAGTCCACCTCGTCCAAACCCCGAGGGCTGGACTCTACCTCCCCCGATGTCTAAGGGCAGATGCTGCCTCGCTCAATGGCTGAGGGCTGGCTCCACCTCACCCGATGTTTGGGGGTAGGCTTCGCCTCACCCGATGTCTAAGGGCTGGCTTCGCCAAGCTTGACATCTGAGGGTGGGCTCTACCTCACTCGATGTCTAGGGGTAGACTTTGCCTTGCTCGATGACAAGGGCTTGGCTCCACCTCGCCCGACGACTAAGGGCTGGCTCCGTCTTGCTCGATGTCCTGGGACAGGCTCCGCCTCGCCCGAAGTCCTAGGGCTAGCTCTGCCTCACCCGACGACTGCCCCATGCTCCTTCATAAAGACAAGCATAGGGTAAGACATGACACTCAAGTCAACCGCAGTACTAAGGACCATGCCCTGCACGCCTATAGGAAAGTACCGTCAGGATATGACAGGACGGGCACTTTAAGCCCTTCCTAGCATGACAGAGCCAAAACAGTGTTTTAGGCGCCAAATTTTGTCATACAGTGTTGTGGGCACCGCCATCAGTCCTCGGACATGGTTCCTAACATCAGCATACAATAATCACTACAATCTTGGAGGGAACTCGCATCATCTATAGTAATGGACGTATGGTCACTTCCTCGTCTACTCCCCGTAGGGTGACAGCTCGGCACCCTGGCACGCCGCATCGTCTGCCAGAGTAGGATGGGACATGACCACTAGCTGACCAAAGCTAGAGCATGGCCCTATCTAGATCAACAAACATGCTATCCCTAGCACTGTCTGCCATGTCAGCAGGGCAGGCTTAAGGGAAAAAGAAGACCCAGCACCTTCGAAGGACCTTCTCTACCTCTGGGTTTTCCTCTTTCTCCCATCTGTAATCCCTACTCCCCCTTGGTCTATAAAAGGGTGGGTAGGGCACCCCACTAAGGGAGGGATCGATTCTACACGCAACACATCACATAACACACAACCAAGCAGCAACTGAGCTCTTGGCATCCTTTCGAACTTTCCATCAGAGACTTGGGGACCTGTCCCTCTCTCGACCGTTTGTACCCCCTACTACAAACCTTTTTCAGTGCTAATAACACAAGCAGCAGCAAACTAGATGTAGGAAGATTCTGCCCGAACCAATATAAATCTTGTGTCCTTTAGCACACCTTCCGGGCCTAATACGCAACAAATACAAATTTACTAGTTGGTGTTTACTTCAAACACCAACATATGCCTTCTTCTTTATCTTGGGTGTGGGTTTGTTTGGACAAACTTCCACAAAGTGCCCCAACTCACCGCATCCATAGCATCCTTTCTTCCTTTGCTCATTTCTTTGATTGGTGAAAATGAAATCTTGAATTTGGATGGACACACCCTTGAATTGAGCCTTTGGATCATTCTTTCTACCTTGTTGATAAGTTTGATTGATTCTTCATCAAGGTCAGAGTGGAGGAGGAAGATTGATAATCATCACTTGATTCATCATCATCATCATCTTCTTCTTCTTCTTCATCTTCACTTGAGGAGCTTGAGCTTGAGCTTGTATCAACTTGCTTGCTCTTCATCTACCTTTTCTCACTACATGTGAGAGCTTTGCCTTTGCTTGATGATGAGGCTTCTTCTTGATCCATTTTCCGTGACATTTCAAATGTCACTATCTTGCCAATGACTATGGCTGGGATCATGGTGCTCAAGTCCTCCATGTTGTGAAGGATGGTGATGATGCTTGTATATTTCTTTTGTGGAAGCATGGAGATGATCTTCTTCATGATGTCTGCATCATCTAGCTTTGTTAATCCTATTGAATGGAGCTTATTGATAATTAGATTCAAACAAGAATACATATCACGAACAAGCTCATCATCATTCATTTTAAAGGAATCATAATTTTGTTTAGCAAGACAATATTTTTGCTCATGGACATTAGTTGTGCCATCATGGAGCTCTTGGAGTTTTAACCAAATTTCATATGTTGTATTTAAAGTGAACACTTGGTTAAACCCACCTATGCTAAAAGATTCAAACAAGCAATTTTTAGCTCGAGCATTGAAATGATTTTCTTTTTCTTCACTCTTTGTGGGTTTATCGGGTTTTTTAATGGGTTTCATCCTGTCACGAGTGACTCTCCAAACACCCAAATCTACCACCTCAAGGTGACAAGCCATTCTAGCTTTATAGTAGGGGAAGTTAGTACCGTCAAAGTACGGAGGCCTAGAGATATCCATCCCAACCACTCTAAATTGCATCGGCTCAACGGCGGTGAAGCCAAAGGTCCAAATTGAGCCAACTGGCTCTAATACCAATTGAAAGAGACTACGACGCCTAAGAGGGGGGGTGAATTAGGCAACTTAAAAGTCTAACTTTAAACTATGGCATCTTTTTCTATTCTTAGCAAAACCTATGTAAAATATAAATTATCTTAATGTGCAACTACGGTTTTACTAGTGTGTTGCTATCTCTATGACAAGGAGTTATGCAAACAATGTAAATGCGGAAGCTAAAGAGTTAGGTAGAGATATGCAAACTCCTATCGATGACTCTGCTATTTTTACCGAGGTATCAAGAAGCGTGCAAGCTTCCCCCTAGTCCTCGTTGGAGCCTCTCACAAGGGCCAAGCTCCCGGTCGGGTAACTCCATGGATAGCCCTAGGCCTTCTCCACATGCAAGTGGGTCTCTGGTGTGCCTTCCGATAAGCCTCTCCCAGACCGCTCCCTGCCATATTTACTATCAAGCTTTTGGCCAAACCGCCGCCGGCCTTGTTCCCTTTGACACACGGTGGTGGACACACCACAAATGTGGTTGGTGTGATCTCGCAAGACTATAAGCCCCTCTGATGTACAACGATGGTGCACGTAAGCACCAAGTGGTAAGAGGTATGCAAACCTCACTAAATACTAGGCTTAAACCTAGAGCAAGCGCATAAGCGGTGGTCTAATCAACCTAAGCGCAAAGCACCTACGCTAATCACCTAACGAATCACTAAACACTATGCATGTGGAGATCACTAAAATGGTGTGTTAACACCCTTGGTATGTTCCCTCAGCTCCACTATACTCAAATGGCCTATTGGGGGTCTATTTATAAGCCTCACTGAGAAAGTAGCCATTAGGGACGAAATCCACCTTTCTGGTACTGACTGGACGCTACTATCGTCCTGACTGGACGCGTCCGATCGTACTGACCATTGAAGTTAGCGCATTGATTGGACTCGGCGTTGAGTCTGATCACTATCAATCGAACGCGTCCGATTGCGCTGGCACCGCTCTAGAACCTCTCTGGACTCGATCGGGCGCTGCAGTTCTAGCATCCGGTCGATCACCCTCCAGCGTCCGATCAGTGCTGAGCTATTGTCGCGACAATGAATAGTGTCATCATCGTGTCCGGTCACTTGAATCCTTAGTGTCCGGTCGCTGCTGCTAATGCTTGCCGTTACTGAGCATCTTGATTGGATGCGTTCGGTCGCTATAAGGACCGCGTCCAGTTGCTATAAGTCCAATTTGGTTGTGTTGGTCATCAAACACCAAAATCCAAAATAAATGGGCCTAGGGTCTATTTTCCTTACAATCACCTATTGTGAGTACCGACATGTTACTCATGCTACCAAAACCTAAGCATAGTAGCTACTCGAACCTGCACTAGTAAGACTCTTAGGACAGGTATATCAATGCATGTGGTTTCCGTAAAATTCCTGTAACGTAAATGCACGTAACAAATATAAATAGTGATTATCCAAAAATAAGGGGTTATGCACCGAGGCTTGCCTTGGGCAGGTGCGGTGTCAACTGAGTTAGTCAGTGATGGCTCCAGGACCTCCTCTTGCATGAGAATCTCCTCCTCATTCTCCTCGACAATCTCCTCGAACTCATGATCGCCGGTGGTCATGATCTCTGCCAACTCGTTCTCTACATGCATGTGATGATCATACAACACTTACGATTTAAGCAATAGCAACTCCTAAACTAAGAATACGTATACTAAGCTACTAAGCTAGCTCTAATGACTAAGGTACTAAGCTAACTATCATCTTTACCAAGCAAAGTGTTGGGTTCAACTAACAAACGCCTAGCTTTACAAACGAAGGATATATCTTTATTTCTACTAATAATTTAATGTATATTTGAAATAAAGAGCATTTAGCAACCCTAATGCTTAGTCTATTCTAAAGCTATAAAAATTATAGTTAGCACATAATAATACAATGAAGCTACTATAAAAATTTTAGGACTAAAGCTATCACCAATTTACCACAAAAATTCTTACAATAATTCTCTTAACAATATTAAATATTTCCAAATGATTTAATAGCTCCTGGTACCAACATGCTCATATATGAACTAAATACACTAATAGATAGAGCACAATTTTAGGAACCTACCAAAATTTGTCTCACATTTTTTGACACCTACATGATTTTATATGATTTATCAAAGATCAGCTCAAAAATTAAATTATAACAGTATTTCTAATTCCTTAGCCAAAGAAAAATAAAATCTCCCACGTGGCCCACACGCACGGCCCACGCGACACAGCGCACACACGCGTGGTGGCCCGTAGGCGTGGCCCATGCGAGACGGCCGTGCCGGGGAATCCCGCACGTGTCGATGACTTTCAAAAGAGACCTCAAACTCCTCCCAATTTACAATTAAGTACTAACACTATTTTCACATCTCTTAGAACTTCTCACTTAACCCCCTATCCTTTCCCGAATTCACCAGCGCGCACCCTCGGTGATCCAGCGCACGGTGGCAGGCGGCCAGTGATATAGCGTGGCTGCGCCGGCCACCAGGGACCTACGATCGACCACCTAATGGGCTGGTCACCATCTTTGACCCGAGTGGCTATGCAAAGCGGCGGTACGGGGTGACATGACTGACTGAGGAAGGCTGTAGTGGTGCGTGGCCATTCGCGATGGTGGCACAGCTGCCCCAATGATCTAGAGCACCTAAGAACCTAGCTGACTAGCGAGAGAGCATCAATAGACTATCGTGGACCTAGCTGAGGTGACGGTTGGGGTGGAGGAGGGCTTACCACGTGTGGCCATGCCATGCAGTGGCACATTGTGGTGGCACGGTTGTGTCAGCGACGATGGGGAGGCGGTAGCGATTCGGCTAAGGCGCGCAGGGTGAAGAGGGAGTCATGGATATGCTAGTGGTGTAGGTGAATTGGTTCAGGATGGGCGGTAGGAGGGCTACCCACATCCATGGCTGGATGCAGCCTTATTGCCACGACGGCTGGCAAAACTCCAAATTGGAGCTTGGTCGTGGTCGCTTTAAGGCTGGGTAGGGGTCAGGGGGTCAGGTAGCTTAATGGAGAATTTAGGGACATGATGAATCGAGCGATGGTGACTCAACCATCCTGAATTAAGCAAGCGGGGTCGACCAGTCTCGGTGGCAGAGAGGGAGGGGCAAGTCTGGCTCGGCTCATCCTCGCCTTGGCGGCATGCGACCGTTCAGACCTCAGGCGGCATCTACACACCCGCTATGTGACAATGTGGCTAGAAAACATGCATGGACACGGATGCAGGTGTTGGCACGGCATGCACGGCCATGGCGCCTTTAAGGTGAGGCGACGACGCGAGGTAGCCGGGACAACCCACGTGCGTGCGAGGACAAGGCAAGCGGTAGTGTAGCATAGTGTCGTAGTGGCATTAGTAGTGGCAACATGAGGCAGGGTAGTAGTGCAGACACAATGGCGAGGTGATGGTGTCGTAAGCTGATTCATCACGGCATGGGGCGGGGCAGGCGGCAGTAGCAGCGGCTCCACATGGTGAGGCTAGCGGCGGCATCAGTGGCTCCACGTGGTGGGGCCAGCGGCAGTAGGCCACAGCCAGACCAGAGGCAGCCATGGTCAACCATGCATGGTAGTGCACGCACACGAGACCAGCATGGTGATGCTAAGTGCACGAGCCTGGTGACCGTGTCCACTCGGCAAGCCAGCCCGAGAACGTGATGTGCATTAATTTTAAAACGCCTACAAAAACTAAACGGTTGCTTCTGGACCTAAATCATCTTCACCATGCTCAAGATGGAATATGAGACTACCAAATCAAGCTATAACACTACACCACCTCTTAACCCAATCTCTCAAAATAATTTGCTAAACATAGCAATGTCTAGTTGTGACAAACTTTGAAATTATCTAAGTTTTTGAGCTGAACTTGATTTCAATTTGTAATTCCTGGGCTAGTAGAAATATTAGTTAGTAATATCATTTTTTGACAGTAAGTATTTCACTGTCATCTATATAGTTTGTACTTCAAACTTTATTTAAGTATCACACATATGTTCTATAGTATTTTTGCTTAATAAAAATTGGTTTTAAACCCTACTTGATATACATGAGCTATTGAATCAATCTTTCGTTTAATATTTTTATTAGTCATTTTAGTTTACAAGAAATTGATCGACACACTTTATCACATGCACTAACACATAAACATGATGTTGATGACATGTGTCGGGGACCAACACTAGGGTACCTGAAGAGGAGGAGCTAATGGCCATCAATATTGATTTATCCAAGCAGTGAAGAGCGCGACTACAGCTCCGACTGACCCTTAGGCACGCGAGCTCCACCTCGCCCGACCTCTAGGGGTGGGCTCCGCCATGCCCGAGCCTAAGGTCATGGGCTCTGCCTCACTTGACCTCCAGCCATGGGCTCAGCCTGACCTAACCCCGAGGTCGTGGGCTCCGCCTTGCCTAACCTCTCAGATACAGGCTCTGCCTTGCTCGACCCCAAGGCTACAGGCTCCGCCTCAACCAACCCTTGGGTTTGTGCTCTACCTTGCTTGACCCTAAGACCATGGGCTTCGCCTCGCCTGACCCTTAGGTTTGCGCTCTACCTCGCCCAACTCCTCCTGTGCGAGCTCCGTCTCGCCCGATAGGGTCCCATACCGTCGCCAGCCACTCTAGGTCTAGGCATATGGGCCTAGGTCAAAACTCTAACACCAAGGAAGAGACCAACATGCCTCGATGTAACCCATGGCCATGATGGGCCATACATGAGGATTCACATCAAGAACAGCGTCGAGCATGCCGGTGCTGTTCTGCCTAACCCTCGAACGAACGCTCATACGCGCGTCAGTTCACCACAACATCCACTAGGATGGAATAGAGCGCCAAGGCTAGCAGATGGTTCCTGCGCATGGTGCTAGTGATGGATAGGGCCACGATGTGGAACCGTCCCTGTTGACACCAACAGGGTCAGCGGGACCCACGTGAAGAATGACCCGACGATCCTTGAAGCCTTCCTCTCTCTCTCTTGTTCTTCTCCTTTTCCTCTGCTGTAACCCATGCTTTCCCTTGGCCTATAAAAGGGAAAGCAGGGCTCCCCATAAAAGGGATCGATCAATATTGATGGCCATTGAGTGCTAGGCGACCTCTGATCACAACGTATGGCAAAACTATAAATATAAACATGTGGGTCACATTCTGCACCGAAAGTTGGCGCTGTCCATGGGGAAGATGTTGTATGTTCAACACTTTTTGGTCATCGGATGGCCCACTTTTCCACCAGCTTCGCCATGGCGGGCTCAAGCGACACAACTCACTTTGGCTCACTAGAGTTTACCGCACTCCCACCTCTTGGGATGTGGGTTCCACCTATCTTCAAGCCATCCCAAGCCTTCCTCTTCAAAACCCTGGAGTTCATCACCGACCGGCTCGGCGTACTACACCTCCACGAGGAGACACTTGTTCTGGCGCCTATTGGAGGGGCGCCCTCCATCTGCTCTGGGATGCACAATGACTTCAATGACAAGGCATCTGTGCTTTATTCTAAGCAAACTCTCTACTCAAACCCTGCTGTGAGTAATGTGTATACTGTTATTTACTCCCTATTTACTATCTCCCGCTGATTATCTAGAGGGACCATATTGACCGCACTGTGAACATCGTATGATCGGTTCACCTATGGGCTTGCGTCCCCCACGGACGCATGTGCTCAGGGGCTCCGAAGGATAGTGGCGCCATCCTCTCTCACATCTGAATTCATGGGAATGGTGAGCTATGCTCCTACCACTTTCCATGAACTCTCAGATGACGAGGGTGAGAGCGATGGCTCTAGCATCGGCAATGTGGCACCTAGCCACAGTCCGTCCTAGGAGTGCGCTATGGTGGACGCTTTGGGACAGCCACCGGTGGTTGTAGAGTCTGTGCAGACTCACACCCCTTCGGACCCACGTGCGGGGTGCCTCGCATTTGCGTAAGAACACACCAAGGAACTACGACAACAGTGGTAGAACCAGTTGTCACCTGCGTTGGCGTGCTCAATGCAGCATGTTGCGCCCCATGCGCATGGCCCAGCAGGTGGCACCCAGGGTCATGCCCGCCAGGTCCAACATGACATCATGAACGAGGGGAACAATCTCCCATAGTTCACTTGGGCTAGCCAGAACATTGTTGCTGTGGCAATGCTTCTACGTGGTGTTTCCGAGCCCATCGACCCCTAGGAGCGGGTGCTCTACCGGAACCTCCAGGTGCTGGTAGAAGCCACCACCATTCAACAGGCAGAAAGTTCCACATTGCAACTCTGACATGTGCCCTCTCTCCCTAGTGGGGGAGTGGGGACACGCTAGACGGATCGCTCCATCTGCTCGCTGCTACAACCACCAAGTGCAGATCAGGAGGCAGCGACCGTGCCATGGTCCAACCTGGCGCCTGCTCTACATCGACCACTAGCACGTGAATGGCCCAGTCCGCACGAAGACGCTCGCAGCGTCATCAGCAACTGGCATCAGTCCCGGCATGATGATGACATCCACTAGGCGGTGCTGAGGGCAGGTGACATGGGTCCTAGCCAAACCATCGAGGGGAGCGATGAAATGCGCCCTCGGCATGTTCACCGGCCAGATGACCGAAGTCCCAACCCTGAGGGCCTAGGATGATGGGCCTTTGACTGGTGTATTCAGATAGCGTTGTTCCCACCGCGCTTCCGATCGCCCACCAACATCACCAAGTACACCGGGGAGACAAACCCCAGTATTTGGCTCGAAGATTTCCATCTTACCTACCGAGCTAGAGGGGTGGATGATGACTATTTTGTCATTTAGTATTCCCCATCTACATGGGGGAACATGTTTGGGCATGGCTTGAATTCCTCCCACATGATAGCATCCACGACTAGGCGGACCTCAAGAGGGTCTTCATCGGAAATTTCCAGGGGACGTATGTCCACCCTAGAAACTCCTAGGACCTCAAGAGCTGTCAGTAGGAGCCCAATGAGTCCCTATAGGATTACATCCATAGGTTCTCCCGATGATGCAACTCCCTCCCTAATATCATCGACGTGGACGTTATTAGCGCATTCCTCTCCGGGATGACCTGCGAGTCCCTAATCCACAAGCTTGGCTGCCTAAAGCCCCGTACCACCTATGACCTGCTCAATGTCGCCACTAACCACGCCTCTGGTGAGGAGGTGGTCAGAGCGATCTTCAATGGAGGCTAGGACAAAGGCAAGGCCAAGCACAAAAACTAAGATGAGGGCCCCTCCACATAGAGGGGCAAGAAGAACAAAAAGGATTGGCGCCGATCGAACAACACTGCATTGGTCACCACCGCTGATCGCATGGGAAAGCAGCCCCAACAGGGACTACCTAACCACTTCAACAAGCTCATGGATAGCCCGTGCACCAACCATGCCTACCCCGTCAAACATCTCTACAAGGACTATGAGCTCCTCAAATGTTTCCTACAACAGGTCAACAGTCTGAAAGAAGGAGACGTCAAAGAGACAGCAGCCAAGAAAGGAGGCATGGTGGGCAAGGATGGAGACAACTTCCCTGACCTTGAGGAATGCATCATGATCTTCGGTGGATCTAAGGCCATCTGGTCCAAGCGCCAACACAAGGTGCACTATAGGGAGGCATGCGCCGCCGAGATGGCCATCCCCTCCTTCCTCAGCTGGTCAGAATCTTCGATCACTTTCGATCAGAGGGACCATCCCTCCCACGTCGTGAGACCAGGATGTTACCCGCTCGTCGTTGACCCCATCGTCCACAAGAAGCACCTCACTAAGGTGCTGATGGACGGAGGCAGCGGCCTCAACATCCTCAACGTCAACACCCTCGACGCCATGCACATCCCCTAGTCGGAACTCCGCCTGGTGGGCTCTCCCTTCCATGGTGTGATCCTGGGAGCGCAGGTGTAACAACCCAAAAATCCACACACCAAAAATTCCAACTACAATTTTTTTTTTCAAAACCTTATGTGATGTTGAGTGACATATAGAAGTCAAACCCTAGTTTGCATTTAGTTGTACCCTAATTACTCATTTTTATATGCAAAGTATGTCACTTATCATACATGTTTAAATTCCTAACAAATAAATCATGCATGTGCTTAATACCAAATTATGAGTTGGTTCTCATTGCCCTTTTTGTTGTGCAAATAAAAGCAACAACCTATAATTAATTAATCATGTAATTAATTAATTAAGTAAGTGCCACCTAAGTATGTGGACTCCACATATAAGCCCTAAACTCTTGCCCAAACAAAAATGAAGGTATTGTAACTATAATTATGAGACTAAATAAATCAAACCCTAAACAAATTGGCAACAAATAAAAGAGAAAGGAAAACAAAATAGAAAAAGAATAAAAAAAGAGAAAGGCAAGAATAGGGAGCAGCAGCAGCCTAGGCCTGCTCGGCCTTGCGAGCCAGCCCACCTACCCTCCCATTCGTGCACGCGGCCCATGAAGCTGGCCCAGCTTCACCTCACCACCTGCGTGCGCGCAGACGCTGACCGTCAGGTCCCACCTACCAGCCCGTACCGCTTCATCGCATCGCGACGCGCCTGAGCCGCACTCGCTGCCAACTGGACCCCACGCGTTAGCCACCCTAGCAACAGGGTCTTCTTCCTCCCCACGCCAGCCTCTCCTTCCGACTGAGCCCCGACCGAAGCAGCAGAAGTGGGCCCAGGGTCACGCAAATCACATGACCTTGTTCCCTTGGCACCGCACCCACGCAACCCCTATGCCACCAACCCCACCCGCTAGGACCGTCCGATGCCCTCGGCGCATCGCCTGCCATCCGCCTCCATCCACCATTGGTGAGCAGTGGAGCTTCACCTATAAAAGGAGGAGCCCGGAACCCTAGCGGCGCCTCACCACGCCTCACCGTCGTCGTGCGGTTCGCACAAACACACTAAGCCAAGGGATGAGAGAAGGAGAGGCGCGGAGAAGGACACCACTACTGCTACTGGGGCCCTACCACTGCTAGAGCCAGAGAAGGAGGGAGCACCACTGTCGTCATCATGGGAGCTGCATGGACACCACTACATGGCACCGCCACTGCTTTCAAACTCCCCATGGTGAGCACACTTCGCTGAGACCACTCCTAGCCTCTTAGACGCCATGAATAGACCACGCTGAAGCACGAGCTCTTGCTCCAGCTTAGCTAACCGATAGCCTAGAAGGACCACCACGACCCTCTTGTTGAGCCAAATGGAAACGCAAAGCAAAGGGAAGAAAGGGGGTGATGCCAAGCCCACTTCTATCCTATGTGCCCTTAAAGCCAGTTCAAAATCACAAAAAGAGGAGAAGATAGTTCATGATGTGCCTGTGGTCAGAGGCTATCCCAATGTATTCCCTAAAGAATTACCAGGTATGCCACCAGACCGTGATGTAGAGTTCATCATTGATCTTTTGCCAGGAACAGGACCCATTGCCAAGAGACACTATCGCATGTCAGTTGACGAACTAGCTGAGCTCAAGAAATAGCTTGATGAGCTCATCTCGAAGGGGTATATCATACCCAGTGCTTCACCCTAGGGATCCCCTATTCTATTTGTTAAGAAGAAGGATGGCTCAATGAGAATGTGCATTGATTACCGGAACTTAAACGCAGTCACCATCAAGAACAAGTACCCCCTGCCAAGGATTGATGATTTGCTTGATCAGCTTCGAGGTGCCAAGTATTTCTCCAAGATTGATCTCAGATCTAGCTATCATCAGATAAAGATTTGAGAGAGTGACATCCCAAAGACAGCTTTTGTGACTAGGTATGGGCAGTTTGAGTTCACTGTGGTGTCCTTTGGACTCACGAATGCTCCTGCATACTTCATGAACATGATGAATAAGGTTTTCATGGATGAACTGGATAAGTTCGTGGTAGTATTCATTGATGGCATCCTTGTTTATTTACCCACCGCCAAAGAACATGAACATCATCTGAGAACTGTGCTTGAGAAATTAGCCCAACATCAGCTGTACGCAAAGTTTAGCAAATGCAAGTTTTGGCTATAGAAAGTTGCCTTCCTAGGCCATGTACTATCAACTGAAGGTGTTGTAGTTGACCCAGCCAAGATTGAAGCTGTGAAAGAGTGGGATCAACCTCATAACGTGACTGAAGTTAGAAGTTTCTTGGGATTGGCTAGATATTACCACCGATTCATCGAGAACTTTTCTAAGATTGCCTGTCCATTGACAAACCTTCTAAAGAAGACTAAGGAGTTTGAATGGACACCTGAGTATGAGCAAAGCTTCTAGGGATTGAAACAGAAGCTTACCACAACTCCTGTGCTAGCATTGCCTGATATCAGCAAAGATTTTGTGGTCTATTGTGATGCATCCCATCAAGGACTTGGCTATGTATTGATGCAAGGTGGAAGAGTGATAGCTTATGCTTCTCGATAGTTGAAAGAACACAAGAACCATTACCCCCTCATGATCTTGAGTTAGCAGCAGTTGTGCATGCTTTGAAGATCTGGAGGCACTACTTGATAGGCAATAAGTGTGATATCTACACCGATCACAAGAGCTTGAAGTACTTTATCACTCAAGAAGATTTGAACATGAGGCAACGCCATTGGCTAGAGTTGATTAAAGACTATGACCTAGAAATTCACTATCATCCAGGAAAAGCTAATGTAGTCACAGATGCTCTCAGTCACAAGAGTTACTGTCACACTTTGATCACTGAATCCGTACCACCTAAGTTCAAGGAAGAGATTGAAGATTTCCAGCTTGAGATACTACCGCATGGCTTGTTGAATGAGCTCTGCATACAGTATGATCTCATAGATCGCATTCGTCAAGCTTAGAAAAATTGTGAAGAGATCAAATATCTCCATGGTCTGATGAAACTAGGCTACAAGACCAACCACCATGAAGATGAATAAGGAACCATCTAGTTCAAGGACAGAATCTGTGTACCTTCGGATCTAGCACTATGAGAGGAAATTCTGTCAGAAGCTCATGATTCTAAGTACCGTATTCACCCTAGAGGTTCAAAGATGTATTAAGACTTGAAGAAACACTTTTGGTGGAAAGGCATGAAGACAGACATTGCGGGACATGTGGCATGATGTGACACCTATAATAGAGTCAAGGCTAAACATCAAAGGCCTGCAGGATTGCTGAAGCCTCTTGACGTTCCTGAGTGGAAATGGGAGAGCATATCCATGGATTTCATAGTTAGGTTGCCCTGTTCATAGAAAGGCAATGATTTCATTTGGGTGATTGTAGATCGTTTGACCAAGGTTGCTCACTTTGTACCCGTTAAGACCAAGACCGACGTCAAAAAATTAGTAGATCTATATGTTGAGCATATCCTCAGACTGCATGGAGCTCCCTCTAGTATTGTATCTGATTGTGGTCCTCAGTTTATGTCCTGATTCTAGGAAGCTTTGCACAAGTCCATTGGAACCAAACTTGATTTTAGTACTGCTTATCACCCACAGACAGATGGACAGACTGAACGAGTAAATCAGATCTTAGAAGACATGCTCCGTGCTAGTGTACTAAATTATGGCTCTAATTGGGAGAAATGCCTACCCTATGCAGAGTTCTCTTACAACAACAGCTACCACACCAGCATCAAGATGTCGCCATTCAAAGCTCTATATGGCAGACCTTGTAAGACACCTTTGATGTGGTCTAAACCGGGAGAAAGATCGTTCTTTGACTCTGCTAAGATTCAAGATGCCAAAGAAGGAATTGCTCAAGTGAAGGAGAATTTGAGAATTGCTCAAAGTCGATACAAGAGCTATGCTGACAAAATAAGAACAGAACTTGAGTACAATGTGGGGGATTTTGTTTATCTCAAGGTATCCCCGCTATGTGGAACTGTCAGATTCCAGGTGAAAGGAAAGCTCGCCCCTAGATTTGTTGGGCCATACAAGATCCGCAAGAGGATTAGAAAACTTGCTTACAAACTTGAGCTACCTAAGGAATTGGCGGGTGTACATCTCGTATTCCATGTCTCACAGCTACGCAAGTGTTTGAGAGTGCCCGATGAAGTAATCCCGATTGATACACTTGACATTCATAACACTCTAGAGTATAAAGAACATCCTATCCGAATTCTAGGTAGAGATACCAAAGAAACCCAAAGCAAACTATTCCTATGTGCAAGGTCCAATGGAGCAATCACACTGAGAGAGAAGCAACATGGGAGAAGAGTCTGACCTCCGGCTACAATATCCTTATCTCTTCGAAGGGTATGTTCCGCTTTAATCTCGGGGATGAGATTCTGTTAAGGGGGTAGGACTGTAACAACCCAAAAATCCACACACCAAAAATTCGAACTACAAATTTTTTTTCTTCAAAACCCCTTGTGATGTTGAGTGACATTTAGAAGTCAAACCCTAGTTTGCATTTAGTTGTAACCTAATTACTCAGTTTCATATGCAAAGTATGTCACTTATCATACACGTTTAAATTCCTAACAAATAAATCATGCATGTGCTTAATACCAAATTATGAGTTGGTTCTCATTGCCCTTTTTGTTGTGCAAATAAAAGCAACAACCTATAATTAATTAATCATGTAATTAATTAATTAAGTAAGTGCCACCTAAGTTTGTGGACTCCACATATAAGCCCTAAACTCTTGCCCAAACCAAAATGAAGGTATTATAACTATAATTATGAGACTAAATAAATCAAACCCTAAACAAATTGGCAACAAATAAAAGAGAAAGGAAAACAAAATAGAAAAAAAATAAAAAAGAGAAAGGAAAGAATAGGGAGCAGCAGCAGCCTAGGCCTACTCAGCCTTGCGAGCCAGCCCGCCTGCCCTCCCACTCGCGCACACGGCCCACGAAGCCGGCCTAGCTTCGCCTCGCCACCCACGCGTGCGCAGGCGCTGACCGCTAGGTCCCACCTGCCAGCCCGTACCGCTTCACCGCGTCGCGACATGACTGAGCCGCTCCCGCTGCCAACCAGACCTCACGCGTCAACCACCCCAGCAATAGGGTCTTCTTCCTCCCCACGCCAGCCTCTCCTTCCGACCGAGCCCCGATCGAAGCAGTAGGCGTGGGCCTAGGGTCACGCAAATCACATGACCTTGTTCCCTTGGCACCGCACCCACGCAACCCCTATGCCACCAACCCCACATGCCAGGACCGTCTGATGCCCTCAGCGCATCGCCTGCCATCCGCCTCCATCCACCATTGGTGACCAGTGGAGCTTCACCTATAAAAGGAGGAGCCCGAAACCCTAGCGCCACACCACGCCTTGCCGTCGCCGTGCAGTTCGCACAAACACACTAAGCCAAGGGATGAGAGGAGAAGGAGAGGCACGGAGAAGGACACCACTGCTGCTGCCAGGGCCCTGCCGCTGCCGGAGCCAGAGTAGGAGGGAGCACCATCGTCGTTGTCATGGGAGCTACATGGACACCACTACATGGCACCGCCACCACCTTCAAACTCCCCATGGTGAGCACACTTCGCTGAGACCACTCCTAGCCTCTCAGATGCCATGAACAGACCACACCGGAGCTTGAGCTCTTGCTCCGGCTTAGCTAACCGGTAGCCTAGAAGGACCACCACGACCCTCTTGTTGAGCCAAACGGAAACGCGAAGCAAAGGGAAGAAAGGGGGTGACGCCAAGCCCTCTGCTTGGGAACGCCAGCGTCGAGCACTCTGCTCATGCCATGCATATGTATCGCACACATGCACGTGCTCACCATGGCTAGAGCATGGCCATGGTGAGGTTGCCTTGCCCGCACCACCGTGAGAACCACGCTGTTTGCACCCTGCCAAGCTCCACGACGACTCGGGACACACCTCATGCACCAACAAAAGAGAAGAAGGCCGCTGGTGCTCCATCTAGCACGCGCCGCACCCCACCGGAGCACCACTGTGTCCTTCATCGCTGCCACCATGGCCGAAGCCACCGGGAACCTCTAGCGCCCCTTCAACCTACCCACCACACCCACCGGAGCCACGGGGAGCTCATGCACCCCACCAAACCTGCTCCCAGCCGCCGTATAGACCGGCCGCCATCGACACGCCGCAGCCGAGCCACCGTTGCCGTGGCCAGTCCTTTGGGAAGCCCTAACCGTCACTCTAACCTCATCATCATGTTCATCGAGGCGAGGGGATGATTTTGCCCAAGCTAATTGCACCCTAGCGCCACTGGAGCCACCAATTAGGTGAACTTGCCATCGACGGGCACCATGCCGCCATCCGATCGAAATAGAGGAGAAGAAAGGGGGGGGTGCGGTGCACCCGGCGCACAGTGTGCTAGGAGAGAGAAAAGGAGGATGGACCGGGTCCACCATGGACTCGATGTGGGGTTCATGAACCGCAGAAGGGTGGTCCACCATGAACCAATTCCGTGGACCCAGGCCTAGTAAAAGCCACAGGGGCGATGTGGCCTCACCAGTGAGCACCACATGGCGGGCCAAGCCCGGCCCGTATTCGGCCCAATCGGCCTTGTTGAGGCCCGGCCTGTATTGACCGTTGATCGGTCAACGTTGACTGATTGACCGGGCCCACATGTTAGTGACACAGAGACTCTGGACCCACTTGTCAGTGGGTGACATCATGCTGACGCCATGATGACATCATGCGGGTCCCACCTGTCAGTAACAAACACAGCCAAGGTGATGTCATGATGATGTCATGGTGACGTCAGCTGCTGACGTCAGTGGCTCTGGCCCCACTTGTCTGTGACTGTGATCTGATGACTGTTGACTCGCCCATTGACTTGACGATTGACTTTGACCGGACCCACATGATAGTGACCCAAGAGCCCCCGGTCCCACCTGTCGGAACTGATGACATTAATGATGTCATGCTGACGTCAGCGGGACCCCACCTGTCAGCTCGGAACTATGATGATGACGTATGTTGACGTCATACTGATGTCAGCATGCCACATGGACCAATAGGACCGTGACACGTGTCAGCACGATATTAATTCAGCCTTTTCCCATTTTTAGAAATGATTGAAACTTCAGAAATTCATAACTAATTCATATGAACTTAGAAAAATACAAGACCAGGACCAAAATTCATCTAAAATTGAGCTCTACGCAATAAACCCATGATTGAGTGCATTTGGCTCTTTTGAATTTTTCATTGCTTTTTGTGCTATTCTATAGACGTCGCTAATGTGACTATAATGCGATCGTTTGCAGACTCAGAGGAGAACCAGATGGATGAGGACCGAGAGTACCATGAGGAGTATGGAGATGACTTCACTGAAGATGCCACATCCCACCCAATCTCGTAGCACCTATTACGCATGGCTAATATAGAGCTGCTATTGCTTTACTTTATTGTTATAATCACACTATGATAGGACTTGCATGGTAGTATGCTTTCGTGACGGCCTTTACCTTGGTGCAACCTTACCCCTGCTCACCCTACTATTAGGCTAAGTCACACGCTTGCTGCTATATTTCACTGCTTATTATTTCTACTATGCTTATATATACCATATTGATGCGTGGTGGAAACTGGAGTTATCTGGACTATGGGGAGAGTGCTGCGTGTGTGACTTGGGTGTATAGAGGGTAAGGGTTGTGTCGACCAAGTTGGAGTATACAATGAGCCTAGGGCAAGTCTTGTCATGAGGTGCTACCTGGGCGCCCCTGGAATGGATACCTATGGTGGGTAAATGGTGATATGAGGTGGCCCTAGGTGTGAACCTGTGATGGAAGGAGGCCAGGGTGGAGGTGTTATGGTGGCACGGTAAAACCCTGATGAAGACATTCTAGCTTGGTCATCTCTAAGGACTTACTAGTACTCAGACTCACCGAGAAGCCTTATGTACCACTTGCCCTATATGGTGCGGGACGGCCGGACTACTTTGTAGGATATTGCCACTACTGCTAGGTTGATAGCGGACAGTGCAAGGAGGTACGGGGCGTGGAGGATTCCCCCACACCCTTCTGAGACTTCATGGAGACCTTGTGGACTTGGCTCATGACTCATAGTTTCAGCCACCCCAGACTAGACTTGGGGTGTACCAGGGCTGAATGGTAGTGTGGCATTATTCTAGGCTAGCAAGTGGCCAGAATTAGCCCAGTTGACGATGGTCAGTGAAGAAGCAGATCTTGTGGTTATGTAAAACCACTATAGAGTGTATGGTTGATCGATTGATACATATGCCGACTAGTCGGCTATGGACCTTTTCTGAGTTTCGCTTAAACTAGATAGTGAGATGAGTCCTTCTCTTCTTCCCCCATGAGAGAGTGTCGGTCGTAGCCAGGGGCTACAGACCATGAGATAGTGCCGAGAGGGAGTTGGCCTATCGACTGAGCGATGGTATGGTGATGATATGGAGATGGTGGTATATCGATCCTAGGATCAAAACCTGGCTCTAGATAGAAAAGGGGTGGAATGTGTGTGGGAATGGTGTTAAAACTTGACTATACTATTATATACTTGATATGCTAATACATAGGAAACCCTAGCCTTATAGGTTCCTTTTGATTATATCCAACTTGCATCCAATTTTCACAAAGCATAGCTCATAGGGTGGGAGTGGCTAGTACAAATCGTACTGATAAACTTTAGCACACAGGTTCTGCTAAGGAGTATAGCTCTGAAGAATTTGACGGTTGAGGGGTTTGTTCCTATGCTCGAGTTTTGGTGATCTTATCTCCAAGCTGTTCTGAATGAATGCTACCTTTGATTCCGCCAATGCGGTGATGTAATAATTTATGTAATTCCACACTTTATGTACTCTGATATTATCATTGTATGGATGTGGTATTCGGTTGGAATTTGGGTAATATGATCTACAACGGTCATAATACACTTTGACTCTATGGATTTCCCTTCGCAGAAATCAGGTCATTTCAGCAGGCATACTCGCTCGGGCAGATCAACCTGCCCATCATATTTGGCAACCGGGCCAACTTCCGCTCGGAGGTCCTCACCTACGAAGTGGTAGACTTTCTAGGGTCCTACTATGCCATCTTGGGGCAGCCATGCTATGCCAAATTCCTGGCATTCCCCAACTACACCAACCTCAAACTAAAAATGTCAGGACTGAACGGTGTCATCACCATGAGCAGCGCATTTTCGCACGCCTTCACATGCGATTATGAGCATTTCGAGCTTGCCACTGCAGTCATCAACTCATCTAAGCTTCTGCGGCTCAGGCAGTCGTCGACCCTAGTAGTCCCAGACTACAATAAACTAAACTCCTTGATGGCCTTCCACCTGCTCAAGGAAACCAAGGCGGTGGGAATCGACCCCACCAACCCAACCAAAACAGTGCGGATTGGGACCTAGCTCTCGGCCAAATAGGAATGCAAGCTTATAATTTCCTGCACGCCAATCATGATGTCTTCACATGGGAGCCATCCGCCATGCCAAGCATACAACAAGACATCACTGAGCATGCGCTGTGCCTCATCCTAGGCTCAAAGCCCGCTAAGCAATGCCTACGCTGTTTTGACGATGAAAGGTGCAGGGCCATAGGTGAAGAAATCGCTAAACTCCTGGTTGCCAGATTTATCAGAGAGGTATTCCACTCCGACTGGCTTGCCAATCCCATTCTTGTTAAAAAGAAGATTGAGAAATAGAGAATGTGCATTGATTATACTGGCCTCAACAAAGCATGTCCAAAGGATCACTTTCATTTGCCGTGCATAGACTAGATAGTTGACTCCACCTCAGGTTGCGAGATCCTCTCCTTTCTGGATGCCTACTCGGGCTATCACCAGATCAAGATGAAAGAGTTTGATTAGCTCGCAACCTCGTTCATCACCCCATATGGTTCATACTGCTACGTAAGCATGCCTTTCGGCCTAAAAAATGCTGGCGCCACCTACCAAAGGTGCATGCAGTAATGCTTCACCGACCAAATCGACCTGCTTGATCAGCCTGATCAAGCCGAGCAGCCAAGACCAACGATCGTCATCTATGTTGATGACATAGTGGTCAAAATGACTTAAGCTTACAACCTGATCGCAAACTTGGCCACAACGTTCGTGAACCTCTGAAGGTTAAACATCAGATTGAATCCCAAGAAATGTGTTTTTGGGGTTCCAAAGGGGAAGCTGCTAGGATACATTGTGTCCGAGCACGGCATCGAGGCCAACCCTAAAAAAATCATGGCCATTTCCAACATGGACCCCATACACAACGTCAAGGGCATGCAAAGGCTCACCGGTTGTCTGGCCACTCTAAGCTGGTTCATCTCTTGGCTCGGTGAACAAGGGATACCACTCTACAAGCTCCTCAAAAAGACAGACACCTTTGTCTAGACTGAGGAAGCTCAGCAGGCTCTAGAGACCCTCGAAGCATCCTTGACATCCGCCTCAATCCTCGTCACTGCCGAACAAGGAGAACCCCTCCTCCTTTACATCACGGCCAGCAACCATGTGGTAAGCACCGCTCTAGTCGTCGAAAGGGAGGAACTAGGACACCACCTTAAGGTCCAGTGGCCCATATACTTCATCGAGGAGGTACTCACTGACCCCAAGGTCTAGTACCCCTAGGTGCAGAAGCTCCAATACACCATGCTGATGGCGACCCGAAAGCTCCTGCACTACTTCACCGACCACGAAGTCACGGTCGTCACTTCATACCTGCTCGGAGACATCGTCCGCAACCACGATGTCGTAGGATGGATCTCCAAGTGGGCACTCGAGCTCATGGGCCATGACATCATGTATATCCCCTGTAACGCCATTAAGTCTCAAGCTCTCATGGATTTTGTTGTCGAATGGACGAAGGTCTAGCTATCAACCCTAGACGTCACCCACAAGTACTGGACAATATACTTCGATGGGTAAGTCATGGCGCCCGGATTGGGGGCTGGAGTGGTTCTGATCTCTCTAGACAAAAGTAGGCTCCATTACACCATCCTTCTCCACTTTTCAGCCTCAAACAACATCGTGGAGTATGAGGCCCTCTTTAACGGACTATGCATCGCCATCGAACTTGGCACAACATGACTCTACATTCGTGGTGACTCAGAGCTGGTCATCGATCAGGTCATGAAGGAGTCCTCCTACAAAAGCCCCCTCATGGTGGCATACTACCAAAAGGTCCACAAGTTCAAGGACAAATTTTAGGGAATCAAGCTACATCATGTCCCTCGAAAGGACAATGATGCCACCGATTTTCTCACAAAATTGGTCGCCAGGCGGGATCCGTCCCCGAGTGGGGTCTTCATCAATGATCTCCACGAGCCGTCTACCCATGTCCTAGAAGGTCCAATCCAGACAAACCCCGACGCCAAGCTGACGCTCGGGGGCTCTGACCCTAGTGCCTCTATGATGATGTCACCCACTGACATCACCATATTGGCACTCGATCAAACCGACTGGTGAGCACCGCTACTCACCTACCTCCTCGAGGAGATTCTTCTGCCTGAAAGGACTGAAGTCCAACGGATCGCTCGATGCACCAAGACCTTCGTCGTGCTCGGTGATGAACTCTACAAATGGAGTCCATCAGGGGTGCTCATGAAGTGCATCCCCACCAACTAGGGGAAGCAGCCCCTCCTCGAGGTCTATGTCGGGATCTATAGACAACATGTGGCCTTGAGGTTGCTGGTCAAAAAAGCCTTTTGCTAAGGTTTTTACTGGCCCACCGCACTACGAGATGTAGACGAGGTCATACATAGGTGTGAGGGATGTCAATTCTATGCTCGGCTAACTCATTTGCTGGCACAAAACTTCAAACCATCCCCATCACCTAGCCATTCATGTTCTAGGGTCTCGACATGGTGACTCACCTACTCACCTACTCGTAGCAGTCGACAAGTTCACCAAGTGGATAGAGGCCAAGCCCATCACCAACATCCGCTCAGAAGAGGTGGCCAAATTCTTCCTCGACATTATCTATCGGTTCGGCGTTCCAAACTGTATCATCACTGACCACAGGACTAACTTCACCAAAAAGAAGTTCCTAGACTTCAGTAATGGATACGACATTAGGATCGACTGGGCCTCGGTCGGACACCCATGTACTAATGGTCAGGTCGAGCATGCCAATGGCATGGTCCTCCACAGACTTAAGCCACACATCTTCAACCGACTCAATAAGTACACCGAACGATGGGTTGTAGAGGTCCCAGTGATCCTCTAGAGCCTGAGAATGACCTCGAACCAATCCACGAGGTTCATACCCTTTTTCCTAGCCTATAGAGCTAAAGCAGTACTGCCCTCCGACCTTGACCATGATGCCCCAAGAGTGAAGGCTTTCGACCGTGACCGAGCCACGAAGGCTCAGCAAGACGTAGTCAACCTGCTCGAGGAGGCCTGTGAGACGACCATCATCTGCTCTGCTCGCTACCAGCAAACTCTCTACAGGTACCACGAAAGGAAGATTAGGGGGAGGATCCTCGAAGTCAACAATCTCGTACTCAGGAGAACCTAGTCAATGAAAGAAAAACACAAACTCTCTCTACCATGGGAAGGACCCTATATGATAACCGAAGTGATCTGACCGGGCGCCTACCGACTAGAGGACATCAACGGCAACGTTCTCACCAACACTTGGAACATTGAATAGCTACGTTGTTTTTCCCATAAATTTGGTCTTACCACTTTTTAGTCAAACACTTGCTCCTGTAAAGCACCCTAGCCCAAACACTTTTAGCCTGGATCGCTCGGGGGCTCCATGAGGGTACAATACTAAATACTACCTCTCTTTTTACTATCACATGGTAACAACCTTGTCCCCGAATGGAAGTGCATTCCATTCCTTTGATTACCCTACGTAACTTTGTTCTTACTCCTAACCGAATGCACCCCGCCACGACCTACGGTTATGAGCAGCCGAGCCCCACAGGCCATGCCCAGGTTCTTAAAAGCTACAGCCTACGAAACTAACGAGCATGTGTGAAAAAGAAAGGACAAAAACAAAAGCTATGCTAGGATAAAAATAAGGAACAGATAGTGATTCTATCACAAAAATAGAACTGATGACCGAAATAGTTGAGTTCACCTAGCCATTCTATCACAAGTTCTAACTATGCTATGCTAGGATAAAAATAAGGAACACATAGTGATTCTATCACAAAAATAGAACTGATGACCGAAATAGTTGAGTTCACCTAGCCATTCTATCACAAGTTCACCTAGCCACAAACTCAACTATTACATTTTCTAACTACTTCTACTCCAAATACTACTATGGTCGCTCGACGACATCGCCTGACGCCAAAGTAGAGGCCATGGCACACGTCGCCGAACATAACCAATGCCACAAGGGCCCCACCCGGTTCTGCTCCCTCAACTTCGGCGAGCGCAGCGGGTACCTCAAAAGACCTGCCTGGTTCTGCTCCCTCAACTTTGGCAAGCGCAATGGGCACCTCAAGGGCGTCGCACCCATAGATGCTCAGTAGAAGAGCATGGAGCTCCTGACCTTCTCATGCAGTCAAGGTAGCTCTTGGGTAGGGTCGCTGCCACCGAGGTAAGGCCACCATGGCTAGAAGAGATCTCATCAAACTTTATGAACTAGCCAACCTGAGCAGCTGTAGGCACGGAACCCTCCACCAGCACGATCCTAGGCAACTTCCCCTCTAACAAGGCTTGCCCGGTGAAGATCCATCGGAAAGAATCCACACATGGATCCATCCCAAAAAAGGCCTCACAGATGAATCCAGCGCGCCACCACCTTCGGTGGAAGCCACCCCTTCTCAGGCAAAGATGGCCAGCACCGCCTCAAGTAGCCTCTAGCTTGACATTGTGCTTCAAATTCATGAAAGGATCTGTAAGTCCCCCCTCGCTTACCCTCTCTCTCACTTAGAAACCACCGCGACTATAGGCACTCTCGGTGAGGAGGAAGAAGGAGGAGAGGCAATAGTTGGAGAATATGCAAAGGACTATGATGAAAAGCCCTCTCCCTCCCCCTTTTAAAGAGTAAACGAGATAGCTGAAGAAGGGCAAAGGATCAGAGCAAAAAACTCTCTTCCTTCCCCCATTCAATGCGGAAGGGAAACAATGGGACATACCCTAACCGATGGGACACACACTGACCGATGAAACAATGCCTGGTCAGACGAGATGTGGCCTGGGTATGGCCCACCACTACCACACATTGGGTGCAAAAAAACAAAGCATCAACACGTGCAGGCGGCTCTCCACCTCCCCAGGCAAGACTTGGAAAAACCCAAACAACGGAATCTTCGCCAGGAGAGACCATCGGGTTCCTAAGTCGATCGAACAGCTCAGAAAAACACACCAAGAGACAGATAAGGAGCAAAGGGACACCCCATGTAGGCCATGCCAACTCCATCATGAACAACGAGCACGGGTCCCGGTCGGACATTTCCGATTGGAGCTCTTCATACCCCGTCACTCGAGTCATCAAGGTAACACTACTGACCCCAGCTATTTCTTTATATAATCATTCATACATGCATTCATTCCATACGCTTGTGCCCCCGGACGATTCAGGCCCTAAATCGCCCGAGGGCTCAGGAACTAAAGCATCACACATTTAGCAAAATGCATCACAACACTCCGTGTTGCATCATGAAGCGGTAGTTGCCTCATTCAAACATGAGCAACGATCGATCGAGGCTTGAAGGCTAGCCCACAAAGGGCTCGAGGCTACCTCACATCAAATAGAGCTAGGGGAGAAAATGGAGATGAGCCCCGTGTGACCCTTGCCCAGTCTGCCCTAAAGCAGACAGGGTCATCTCAACCTTCTTGTTCGATCCTAAACCTCTGCCAAACCCACAGAATCTCCATCAAAGGGGAGGCCAGCGGGCCACCTAGGTTGGTCTCTGAAACGACCTAGGCATTTGCTAGGTTGCTGGTAAGGGAGCAGTAGAATGTCACAAGAGGGCTATGTTGGCCCCATCACGAACGACGGATTCGGATTCCACTCGATCATACCCGTTAGCAAGCTTACCGAGCGTGTCACTCAAGCCCGAGCGATCGAGGCAAGCGATAAAGCTCAGCCCCTTCGGTTGTGAGAAACCAAGGATGGGGGTAATGCAACAACTCAAACCGACTCCTACCAAAGCCCAATGGGGCACAGGGCTCAAGACATCCGAAACACCTGGGTCTGCGACCCTGAACTCACCCCATCCCTCTACTATGCTTCGACTACACACCAACACCTGGGTCTGCGACCCCGAACTCACCCCATCCCTCGGTTATGCTTTGACTACACACCAACACCTAAGTCTGTGACCCCAAACTCACCCCAACCCTCGGCTACGCTTCGACTACACACCAACGCCTGGGTCTACGACTCCGACTTGCCCCATTAGGATCCACGAGCTCTGTCTCGCCTGATCCCTAAACTAACTGCCTCGGCTGCGTGAGCTGCACCAATGCCTGGGTCCAAGACTCCGACTCACCCAATCCCACAGCGCGCACCGACGCTAGGATTCACGAACTCCGTCTCACCCGATCCCTAAAAACTACCCTAAAATCAAACCACCTCGGCTATGCAATGACGCCTTGGTTGATGACTCCATCTCGACTAAAAACATGCACACACGCCCGCTAAAAAACCCCCAGACGATTCTGCCTGAATCGCCCGGGGGCTCGGGGGCTACACCCGTGGGTGCGCTCGCGCGCACCCACTGATGAAACAAAAACTTCCCCCGCTGGCAACACGACCCCCCCTCGACGATTCTGCCTAAATCACCCGGGGGCTCAGGGGCTACACCCGTGGGTGCGCTTGCGCGCACCCACCGTTAAGACAAAAAAATCCTAGACGATTCTACCCGAATCGCCCGGGGGCTCAGGGGCTCCTGTTGGGTTCATAAACCCAGGGTCCCTCGGGTACCGACTTTCCAACGAAGACTCGGCCCAAGCAGGCAACGCGCAACTCATGGGTTGGCCCAAGTACCTAAACGATAGGCCAGAGGGGCGATCCAATCTCCGACCGGAAGGCTTGGCCGAGGAGGAATGGCACCCGCTTCTAACTCTAGCCCGCCTCTCTGACCGGAGCGCTCGCTTTGGTCTCCAGCTTGCCTCCGGACGGCCTCTCCGACCGGAAGCCCTGGCCAAACACCACTTCTGACTTCGACCCACGTCTCCGACCGGGGATATGCCAAACCCCTGCTCATTGCTCTTCTCCGACTGGCGCAATCAGAACCGACTAGGACCAACCGATCGGGGACGCCCGTTCGATAAGGACCAAGAAACGGACAGAGAAAGTAAGACAGAGCGCACAAGTCAAACCGCAATATCTGGGATCGTACCCTGTACACCTTCAGAAACAGTACTTTGCGACCTCCTTGGCATGACAGAACCCAAGCAGTATTGTAGACGCCGATATTTTTCCCTACAGTATTGTGGGCATCATTAACTCCCATACGGTAAGGCTCCCCCCACATGCTCTAGGCATCGACAGTGTTGTGGGCGCCTGCATTTATCATACCAGGCGAATATGGTAAAACCCCTTGCACGCCTCCGAGTATCAACAGTGTTGCAGGCGCCGACGTCTATCATACCCGAAGAAGACAACACAACCTTCCACGTGCATCTGACATACAACAGTATTGTGGGCGCCTACCATCATCCTGTACCCGTTGGCGTGGGCAATAAGGCTTAACAGCATACGTACTCTCTCCCTCTCACTTGTAAAACCATCCCCTTCATCTATAAAAGGGATGCATTCTCTTCCAACAGATAGGTTCATTCAGATCGATCAAGTTCACTAGTGCACAATAATAGAACCGCCAGGTTCAAACCATAAGCACACGCTCGAACACTTAGCACATAGCGGGGCTCCCGTCACTCTCGGCCCTTCCGACCGGAGTCCGACCAGACCTCTTGTTCCCCCCATCTTTCTCCTTCTCGTTTGTAACCCTACTGCAAACTTTGAGCACCTGGGCTCAGAAATAAAGTCACTGAACGACTCAAACTAGATGTAGGGCACGTTGTCTGAACCAGTATAAACCCTGTGTTATTGAGTGCTAGGCCACCTCCGATCACAATATACAGCAAAACTACAAATATTTACGTGTTGGTCACTTTCTGCACCGACAAGTATAAACCTCGTGTCCTCTAAGCACACCATCCGAGCCAGACGCGTAATACTAGAAATTTACTCGTCGGTGGTAACTCGAAACACCGGCAACATGTTTTAGTAAATGATTTAGGGTGTAACACCGAGGGTATTACAATAACCACCCCATATTTTAACCTACCTAGTATATACGCTTTTACACGCATACACACTTACATCTATGAAAAGCACACACACATTCTCTATGAGCAAGTCAATACAAAAGTCTCGATATCGATGGGCATGTTATTTACCACTGAAAACATAGCAACGTATATTCATAAAATAAATACACAACAATGCGAGAACCCATCTCCAGTCTAGAACTCAACCCCGAGTGAGCGGGTTGAACCACAAGGAAACAAGGAACCAAACCAGTTTGTGACATTTTTTAATTCACTTTCATATCATTCTACGTGTTAATTTCATGCTAATAGTTTTGACCTCACCAAACACAAATCATTTGCATGTTAGTAAACATGAAAAAACATTCTACGCAACGAAGGACATTAGTTTGTGATATGGTAGTATCTAGCTGATGGAGCATGTCCTATGCAGCGTCATTTTTGTTGTCGTCGAAGCCACAAACTTCTACGTAGTCTGGATCACCATAGCCTATTTAAAATGGATAATGAGAGTACCTATATACTAACAAAGAAGCACCAAAAGAAGGCCATATAAAATTTAAATAATTCCAGACAATGCACATAAGATAGGCCATCATTTAAAAAAGTCAGGTTTCATATTTTCCGTAGCTGAAACAACTTTTTTAACATTAAACCAGATTTTAGGATTTTTAATTGCGTAGTTTTTCTGAAAAGTGTTTGGTTTTCTTTTTGGAAAATATTTCTATAACTTTTTCTATAAAGTTTATTCAAACCATAGATTATCAACGTAGTCCGGTTTATCTCCCTCGTGACTGATATTGTGTCATATATTAACGTGTCTAACGTGACACCATGTCGGGTGTGACACCATGTCGGATAAACCCACTAGTAAAACCGTCCAAGAGCAATTTAGGAATGTTAAGTTACAGAATGTCAAAAATTGTCTAATGTGACACCATGTCGGATAAACCCACAGTAAAACCGTCCAAGAGCAATTTTGGAATGTTAAGTTAGGGAGTGTTGAAAATTCGGTTTTATGACTGAGGATTGAGGAAGGAGAACCAACTTCCAAGTAAAGTTGGAGATAAAGAGGACCTTTTCTGCTACTATATGATATGATAAGAGCTGAAAATTGGATAAAGAAACTGCTACCCAAATCGAATGGGTTTACGAAGATGGATGTCCCACACTGACCATTATTTATTTTTGAAAATACACTGACCATTATTTATCAATGATCCAGTGGCCCATCAAGATCAAATAGTACTTCCATGCATGCAACGCTGCAAGCTCAGAAAACAGTGCTATACAGATAGACACTCCGATTTATACAGATAGAAAGCAGTGCTATACATTTCTTTGCCCTTCGGCAATGAGGAATGAATGGCACGGCAGTAGCTTCATTTATTTTGTCAGTTTTCGCCATATGCAATAAAGAAACTTTGCTTTGTGTGTCTACGTACAGCTCCATTCAGCAATGGCTATTTTATTTGTGAGTGAATGCTTACCAGCCTGTTCGGTTGACTGGTTCATTGCTGGTTCGTGAAGAAGTACTGCTGGCTGGTTTGTGTGAGAGAAAAATACTGTTTCGGCTAAAAATTTACGATCGTTTACGACAAGTCACGTTCAAATGAACAGGCTAGGCTGTAGGACTAATTGAAAATCCCACGAGCAGCTAGCAGCCGCCTCATGCAGGCAGAGTCTGATGAAGAACCATCCAGCCCATCCTATAGGAAAAAGATCTGACATCCCTTCTGTTCTTAATTTAAATTCATGGGAGACAATAGTATACATTGCAGGGCATTGCATACCCGTTCTGTTGAAAACCCATAATTTACTGTAATTATGAGCAATAAATTCTCACTCTGAGGATTCTGCTCTGCAGCATTGAAGTTCTGTTTCGGTGTTTCCTTTCCTCGGAGCTGAAATATGGAGTTGTTGTGTAGCGTTTGTTTGTGTGTGAACATACTCCGTAACAGACTAGATCGAGTAGCTAAGGGGGTGTTCGGTTCTACAGGAAAATTTTAGTCCCTGTCCCATCGAATATTTAGACACATGCATGGAGTATTAAATATAGACGAAAAAAATAACTAATTGCATAGATTATGGCTAATTTGCGAGACGATTTTTTTAAGTCTAATTAGTCCATGATTTGACAACGTTGTGCTACAGTAAATATATGCTAATGGCGGATTAATTAGGCTTAATAAATTTGTCTCGTAAATTAGCCTCCATCTATGTAATTAGTTTTATAATTAACTCATATTTAGTTCTCCTAAATAGCATCCGAACGTCCGATATGACATGGACTAAAATTTAGTCCAGGAAACCAAACACCCCCTAAAGCTATACTAGGAGCATATACTTTTTCATTGATGGTAGTAGCCTTGGTATGGTAGGTTCATTGTAGCCCTTTCCTTCGTGTTCTTTCATCGTTCTGATGTTTTGGCTCCTATCAACATTCTGTGAAACAAAAAAGCGACTGCATGCGCAGCAGGGGCAAAAGGCGTAAAACGAAGCACGTTGCGCGTAGACATGCATGGCATCAGAAAAAAAATGCCACGGCGGGGGGCATGCAAAAGGAGAAGGAAATCATGCCCGGTGCGTGTGCATCAATAATGTTAACCCCATATAGCTACTGTCCACAAAGAAGGAAATGGCGGGCAAGAGGATAAGCAGATTGCCTACTGCCTTTGCCGAACAGGGCGCTGGGCGCAGCCTTAGTGCTCTAGCTAGTCGCTGCTGATCAGAACAGCAGCGGCGAGACCAGTACAACCGCAATAATTTAACGTTGTCATTCTTTAACTCCATACTAGGTGAAAAAGTAATGCCTACAGAAAAGCCTGCAAAAATCTTTGCTGTCATTGAGAAATCAATGGTTTTATAATGCTCAGCAACATGTCGGAGTAGAAGGTGTTGCGCATGGCTTCATTAAGGTTGTCTTGAGATGGGCTGGATGTTCTTTGATTCGGCTGATCTGAAGATTCTCAGGATTTAAGAAGCAGATTGCGGCAAGCAGCATATGATAAGCCTGCAGTAACAGATCGGAAAGGTCGAGAGGATGATGGGATAGCATGGCTCCTTCGACGCCGTAACGGTTCTTGGAATCAAGCCCTTGGACGAGGTTGCGCCTAGTCAGGAGGCAATAATAGGCATTGCTAATCCAGTGAAACGAACGAATCAAGCGACGGAAGGAAAGGAAAAGGACCCTACCAAGGGAAAGGTCAAAAGGTTGCTACTACTACAACTTGCACGGCGGTCCGAGAAGGATCTCTTCTGCTGGGACTGCGACCATGAGCCAGTTTAGTTCGCTTCATTTTGTCAAAATTTTCAAAGATTCCCTGTCACATCGAATCTTTGGACGCATGCATGAATCATTAAATATAAATAAAAAATAAAACTAATTACACAGTTTAGACGAAATCCACGAGACGAATCTTTTAAGTCTAATTAGACTATGATTGGACACTAATTACCAAATAACAACAAAATGCTACAGTAGCACTTCGCCAAAAATTTTGCCAACCAAACATGCCCTCACATGCATCGTCTGTGGAAACGCCGAAACGGTTCAGAAAAGAGGCATACACTGCCCACTGCCCAGAAGAGGGAACCAGACCAGGACGGCAGCAATGGCCGCCCAGATAGGCTTGCTGGGACACGAGAAGCCAAGATAGATTCACAGATCGGTCATTGCAGTAATAAAGGAGTTGCAGCAATGGGTGCTGTATGCACGGGCACAGCCGCACAGCGCCACAGCTCCTGCCAGGCAGCCAGGACGCCGGCCACAAGAGGAAGAGGCCCTCCCTTTGGCACACAGCTATGAGCAGTGGCGGAGCCAGGATAATTGGTCGCCGGGGTCAGTACTCAGTACTAACGTGTAGGTTGAGAGAATATAATACCATATATAACATTAAATTAAATTAAATTAATATTATAATAGCTGTATATTGTGACAAAATAAGCTTTTACAAATCGCAACAGTAGTTATCTTTTAGAGTGTCCCTCGAAGACCGGTGGTCAGTGTTCATCCTACCAGTTGGAACACAAATACAGGAGGGAAATGATAGAAACGAAAATCGCGAAACTCGATGAAAATCAGTCGAAACTTCGATCAAAATTTGCAAATTTTCATGAAATTTTAACTAGGATATGAAAAAAAATCTGAACAAAATGAAATCGAAACTACTGGTACGTGAATTTTCCGGAGGTCACTGGTAGAAACAAAAATCACTGATTTTTTGTGAAAATCGGCCGAAATTTTGATCCGTGCCGGTGGTATCAATGTGCTCTGATTGCCTATCAAATTAGTCATATAATAAAAATTGTAGCAGATACTAATGTGCAAGCATCCATTAGTACAGTTAAAAGTCACTAGTGAAATGCAAGCCATAGTGCCATACTGAACTACTAAAGTAGCATACATACCTGGCATGTGGCATCTCGGTCTAAATGAAAAAGCACGTTCTTTACTAAAACGCAAGGAACACGGATGCCGCAGAGCTTTTGGCCGGCGGCTGCTGCCCGCTGGGACTTGCGTCAACGTGAGATCAAGAACAGATGACGCCGCGACGGAGCTATGCTGCTGCGGCTAGGGGCCAGGCTGCCGGCCAATCTCCCCCACGACCGTGGAGGATTTGAGAATTGAGATGCGAGACTACGAAGATGAAAGGGTATGGATACGGCCAGGTTGTACCGGAGGGGGCAAGCTAACGTTTGGTATTCTGGGCCTGCAAATGAAATATTGATCGACGGATGGGCTGAGGAGATAGTTGGACAGTTGTTGCTGGGCTGCCGGCTTGCCAGGGTCGTAAGTATTTTCTACCGGGGTCTAAGCAGACAAGAAATCGCAGGGTACAGGAGGATCACAAAGTCGTCGGTGTCGCCCGACCCGTCGAGTGAACGTAGCTTCGCCCCTGCTACCATCATCGGTGGACGATGGCCAATGGCCCATGGACAAAACCCAGACCAGAGACCTCTCGGGACAAAAGGCCTTGTCGACCACTCATCTGCCTTTGGATCCGTGCGCCTGCCCGTTGTCTCCGTCCCTGCAACTTCGACAGCGGCACAGCGCCATGCACGCTGCAGTAAATGCTGGGCGCGCATTGTTGCTGTTGCTGAACCGAGTCCTGGCTCGCATCGCATGCTCAACGAGTCACGGAGATTACAGAGGCTGCGGACGAGGCGGCTTGGCATTTGTTACTGAGCGGAGGGCTGACCCGCTGTTGCGACCTGCGATGTGCCCAGCGCCCGAGCCGATGCTCCTGGCCTTGAGCAGAGCATGGGGTCAACGGTGTGCCGGAGTACGCAGCTCGGCGGGCGGGCAGACCGGCAGAGGCAGAGGCACGTCAAGTCGTCAATTCTTGCACAGTACTAGACTGCACAGAGCCGTTTCAACTGTGTAAAAGCACTACTACGACTACGCTGTAGCTGGGGCTTTGGTATGTCGCGGCCAAGCGGTGGCAGGTGCCATTGCTTTTGTTCTCGCCGGCTGTGTTTAGTTGCCAGAAAGTTTTTTTAAAAAGTGCTACAGTGGCTATCACATCGAATCTTGCGATACGTGCATGGAGTATTAAATGTAGACGAAAAAAAACTAACTGCACAGTTTGGTTGAAAATCGCGAGACGAACATTTTGAGCCTAATTAGTCCATGATTGAACAATAATTGCCAAATAAAAACAAAGATACTACAGTAGCCAAATTTCTAAATTTCGCGAACTAAACACAGCCTAAATAGCACCTCTGCTGACTGTTGCGGTGTTGTCATTTTTGCTTTACCAGATGCACTCAAGCCCGAAGGGAGTGAACTGATGATCGATACAACTGACGTCCAGCGGTCATACATTGCGGTTGGACTGCAGGGATTTATGCAGGAATTTTTTCAATTTCACAAGAAAAAACAAAACACAGGAACAGAAAGTTTTTCCCACGTTTCAAACGAGCCCTAAAATTCAAAATGGCAACCATGATGCACCAAAATGACAAATTTGTTCGGTTGATCTATAAGCCGCTCGTGCTGATTTGTACGACTGATTTGTTAAGAGAAAATAATAACATAGCTGATAAGCCGACTTATTAGAGCAGCCGAACACATTGGTCATTGCCGGTGAAAGTTTGCAGAAAATACACACCACGGATATGTAAGAAGCAGGCAGTTTTTCTTCTTTATATTCCATGCTTTCTTCGATAACAAGGATCCATGGCCCTGTTTGGATCCATGGGTTAGAGCTAGTTTGGACTAGTTGGAGCTCAACTAGCCCTAAAGTAGCCAAACAGGAGGGCTAGAGTGGGTTATTTGTAACTAGCCCACCCTAAAAAAAACTATCCCTCCAAAGAGGTGATTATTTGGGCTAGTTGAAGTTATTTGAGGTGAGGTCCACTGTTTTCTCTCTACTTTCACCCGCACCAATGATTTGGAAAGCACATTTATTATCATTTTAACCCTTGTATCCAAACATCTCTTATGCTAGAGTTAGTTCAGGACTAGTCCTAAGATAGAAACTAACTCTAACCTCTAGCTGTGCTAGAGTATCCAAACAGGGCCCATGTTCCGAATGACTACAGGAAGAAACACCAGAGGCTGGGGCGCAATATCAGACAAGGACACGTTACATCAATGTACAAGCATAGACGAGAGAAAACGTCGGCTTCATCATGTCCAATTATTAACCAGCCAGATTTCATAAGAGCACAACAAATACATGTGTTTAAGCAACTGTTCCTTAGTGAAAAAGGAAGGATGCCCAGGTCTGAAAGCCTTATTCATGCCCTCACGACATGATGGGATTCTCAATGCCTACAACATGCCCTTACCAAACCTCAGGGCGGAGCTCACCAGTAGCCGGGGGCATCCATTTCCCGGAGTTGTACACGTTCTCGCCAACCTTCCACCCTGGAACATCTTTCATGATCCTCGCCTCCTCCTCAAGATACTTCTTCCACTCTTTCACAAATCTACATGAGCACCATGGACCTCAAGTGTTATGTGAATGCCAGAGAAAATATAACACCAACGATAATGGCAGTCAGTATTAGATAGTACCTTTCATCCTCTTCAGCTTGGAGCATCGGCAGTATAGCACTCCGAGCAGCAATTTTCTCTTCTTTGAGCGCCCTGCATAATTTCAACCTCATGAAACTAAGACTGATGAGCTAAAGGTATATATATAACATGGCAAAATATGTAGTGGGAACCAGTTACTAAGCCCTCGTTTAGTTCCACCACAACTTCCAAAAAGTTGCTACAGTACCTGTCACATCGAATGTTTGCGGCCCGTGCATGGAGCATTAAATGTAGACGAAAAGAAAAACTAATTGCATAGTTTGGTGGGAAATTGCGAGACGAACGTTTTGAGTCTAATTAGTCCATGTTTGAACACTATTTGCCAAATAAAAACGAACATGCTACGGTAGCCCCAAAATCCAAATTCCTACAACTAAACACAGCCTAAGTGGAAACATGGAAACAAATTCACATGCAAAAGTGCATACATTGTACTCACATTGCAAAAGTTGGCACATCCATAGTGCATACTCATATGTACTCACATGCAAAAGTTGGAATTCAAACTCGCATTTGAAAAATTCATACGAAAATGAAAAATTTTAGGTACATGTGCACTAAAAGATAAAATTCCTGGGTTTCATCTTTTAATCCCCATGAACCTCATATTTGTCATTTTTCGTATGATTTTTTCTAGTTTGAGTTTGCATCTCAACTTTTTTGTGTGAGTACATATTTGTATGCACTATGGATGTGCCAAGTTTCAAAAAAAATTCGAACAGCTGAAATAAGTTTTTTGAATTGGTTTCTATGTTTCCACCTAGTAGCTGGTTTCCACTACATATTCGCCATATAATATGGATGCAGAAATCACATGAACTGACAGGTAGAATTAGCACTTAACGCTGGTGACGCTAAAACACAAACACATAACAGATGCAAAAATCGTACAAGTACTAGTAAACACTGCAAAGCAATAAGGCATGAAAAGAAGATAAGCATTCAAGGGGAAACTTGGATAGCAGCACAATTAGTATCATGCCATAGCATATATAAGTCTTTGAAAGAATCAGTTTGGTAGCTCAACAGTTAATATTAATACATAGAAAAGAAAAAACATAAGTCCATTCTTAAGTCTGTCCATTCCTTAGGTCATAATCGTCGTTCTATAGAACTTGCCTTTTAGCTTTTGTGGTACCCTTTTGTCACAGAGAATGCCAGAAGCTTGTCGCTACTTGATCCACCCTGTTTTGATTCTATGACTAACTTCCACATCAATATCTCCATCCTTCTGTAGCATCGATCCCAGATACTGAAAGGTGTCCTTCTTAGGCACTACTTGACCTTCCAAACTCACATCTCCCTCCTCTTGTACAACTCCGCCAAAGTCGCATCTCATGTATTTGGTTTTAGTTCTGCTCAAGACTCAAGGGTCTGCCGCCACAACTCTAGTTTCCTGTTTACTCCCGCCTGACTTTCGTCCACTAACACTATATCATCAACGAACAAGATACACCAAAGGATATCCCCTTGTATGTTCCTGGTAACCTCATCCATTACCAATGCAAAGAGATACGGGCTTAAGGCTGACCCTTGATGAAGTCCAATTTTAATCGGGATGTAATCTGTGTTACCATCGTTTGTTCGAACACTAGTCACAACATTGTTGTACATGTCCTTGATGAGGGTCACGTACTTTGATGGGACTTTATGTTTGTCCAAAGACCATCACATAACATTTCTTGGTATCTTATCATAAGCCTTCTCCAAGTTAATAAAAACCAAGTGGAGGTCCTTCTTCTGCTCTCTAAACCGCTCCATAATCTGTCTTGTTAAGAAGATTGCTTCTGTGGTTGACCTTCCGGGTATGAAACCAAATTGGTTTTTTGATATCGGCGTCGTTCATCGCAGGCACTGCTCGATGACTCTCTCCTATAACTTCATAGTGTGGCTCATCAACTTAATTTCCCGATAATTAGTACAACTTTGAATATCTTCCTTGTTCTTGTACATTGGTACCAATATACTTCTTCTCCACTCCTCAGGCATATTGTTCGATCGAAAGATATTGTTGAACATCTTGGTTAGCCATACTATAGCTATATCCCCGAGACATCTCCACACCTTGATTGGGATACCATCAGGGCCCATCGCTTTGCCCCCTTTCATCCTTTTTAAGGCTTCTCTGACCTCCGATTCTTGAATCCTCCGCACAAAGCGCCTGTTAGTGTCATCAAACGGGTCATCCAGCTGAACGGTGGTGTTCTCGTTCTCACCATTGAACAATTTATCAAAATACTTTTGCCATCTATGTCTGATCTCACCCTCCTTCACCAGGAGCTGCTCCCTCTCATCTTTTATGCACTTGACTTGGTTGAAGTCCCTTGTCTTCCTATCGCGAGCCCTAGCCATCCTATAAATGTCTTTCTCTCCATCCTTCGTACTCAAACGTCGGTAAAGGTCCTCATAGGCCCGCCCCTTTGCCTCACTCACCGCTCGTTTTGCAATCTTCTTTGCCACCTTGTACTTCTCTATGTTGTTTGCACACCTGTCATGATACAAGCGCTTATAGCACTCCTTCTTTTCCTTAATAGCCTTTTGCACATCTTCATTCCACCACCAAGTGTCTTTCGAGTCGCATCCGCTCCCTTTGGTCACTCCAAGCACCTCTGAAGCAACCTTCTGAACGCATGTTGCCACCTTCATCGTTCCAAGGGCCCTCTTCAATGACCTTTTCCTTAAAGACCTTTGATGCCTCCCCTTCTAATTTCCACCACTTCGTTCTAGCAACCCTAGTTTGTTTGTTCCCACGAGCTTGCACCAGAAAGCGGAAGTCAGCCACCACCAGCTTGTGTTGAGCGACCACACATTCTCTAGGTATCACCTTATAGTCCACGCATGTTCGTTTATCCATCCTTCTTGTAAGGACAAAGTCGATTTGACTAGAGTACTGGCCGCTACTAAAGGTCACTAAATGGGATTGTCTCATACGGAAGAAAGTGTTAGCTATCATCAGATCAAAAGCTATGGCGAAGTCTAAGACTTCCTCTCCCTCCTGGTTCCTACTACCGTATCCGAAATCCTCATGAACCACCTCGAAACCTGCACTTGATGTACCTACATGGCCATTAAGATCGCCTCCTATAAAGACCTTCTCGCTACTAGGGACAGCTCTAACCAAGCTATCTAAGTCTTCCCAGAAAAGCCGCTTAGCACTCTCATCATGGCCTACTTGGGGGCATACGCACTAATTACGTTTAAGACCATATCACTAATGACAAGTTTAAAGGCTTAACAATATTTCAATGATCAATATTGAAACCATCATTCTAATTCCTCAATTCAACTCTACTGCCATAGCTAAATGATTTTAGCACACGAGTAGATGATATCCAAGACAATCCCGATACAGTTGAGTAACCAACTAAAACTTAGTTGCATATATAAAAGTACATTGCGTATCTCTGGCTCTCTGATTCAACACCTAAGATAGGCAGCATCGCTAACCATTTTCCTCTGTTAATTATGCATAAGATGTGCAACCAAGAAGGTGCATTGTAACATTAAGACGATGCATTGTTCACTAAACCACATTTTTCAGACACCATAGTATTCATATGAACAAAAGTTGATCGAACTGAGATTCGGATACTACCAGTACTTTGTATAGGTTAAAGTTACATCAGTTACAGACTAACCCATTTCCGTGATTAGGAAACGTTGATTGGAACGTGATACGTGCATTTGCGTACAGATCATCGTTAACCCATTTCCGAGCTTCTAACATACTACCACCAATTTCAAGCAAGCAGCCTCTGCCAAAAAATGAGATGCGCAATGTAATAGGCAGGCGACTGAATCAGCTGGCTGGGTGCGCACTTACCGGCGGACCTTGTTCCCCTGGCCGACCTGGTACATGCCATACGCGAAGGCGCCGAAGGTGGTGAGGAAGATGGCGGTGGCGCTGGGCCCCGAGGTGGGGATCCGGCGGGCGTAGCGCACGGGCGCGAAACCGCCCGGCGGCGGCCCGTCCTGCACCACCGGCATCTCCTTGATGCTGGCCATCCCCGGCTTGTTCCGCACCAGGGACTCCGTCATCTTCGCTCCTCGATCCGGACGCCGGACCGCCCGCTTGCAGATCTACAGCTCCCCGCGGGGATCAAACGAGCCGAGGCTGTCGCTAGGGTTATAGTGGAGGGTAGGAGACGACAATTGCGTTGTGATTTGGGGGCACTTGGCTGGAGGAATCGCGAATCCCCTCGGGGACCTGGGCAGCTGGGCTGGACCTCGGTGAGAGAATGACTCGTCGATTCAGAGGTCTCCGGGGTCTAATTCGCAAGAGTGGATCTCTTTGTTTAGTGAAGGGAACAAGAGTTGAGTTGGGCCTGGTTCTTAGGCCCAATAGAAGGCTGATCGTGAATGGGCTCAACTCTTAGTGGACTCCAGAATCCAATCATCGGCGTCCTCTCCCATTTCTTTCCTTTTCTCTTCTAAAAAAAATATTTCTTTTCTCTGTCCCTATTAAATTTTGAGTCAGCAAGTGCATTATTAGTCTAAAAAAAGTGCGTTATTAAAATTTGGCTCCAGAACATTTTAAATTCGTATAAGCGTCTTTACATTATATTATTAAAATCTGCAACAGCTCCTCGTTCATTTTCGTGCATCTCTCATTGAGATGGCACGTTGCCTGTTTGTGCTAGGTCGGGCGTCGCAGCGCGAGCTTCGTTCCCAAACAAACTGAGCATGACCTTTGCGTCGTCGTCGATGGCTCCGTCGACTGTGCCTGTATGATTTCACGACATGCTGGACGCTTGGGCCAGACGACTGAATACAACGAGCGTGGCACCCTTGCTACCGGAGTGTTGGTGACGTGCGACCCAGAGATGCGCCTGGGGCAGCCGCGACGGCTGTCGGTGAGGGCCGGACCGCGCCGGCGCCACGTGCTACACTACACTTCACCTTACCTGTCCTGAAGCCCGGAGCGTGCACTCTGACGATAGATGGAGGACACCGACCCGGTCGGCGCTCGCGGTAGGTTAACTGAAACGACGAGAAATCTGCGGTGCCATGGACAGGTCGTTCCGCACTGCCCGCTATACACGTCCGCGTGCCCTCGCCCTGACGCGCGGCACAATGCCGCGATCTCGGCGGTGCTGACGCTCGCGTGCCGGGGCACCAGCTCCTCGCTGCAAGCGTGCGAGTGCAGCCAAGAACCACACGCCGGCCTTGTGCCCCCCTGGCCTACTCCGCCGCTACTCGGCATCTCTTCGCGCGTGGTCGTGGAAGCAGCAATCGGCAGCTTCAACCGAAGCGAGGTGGAGAGCCACTGCCACAGGAAAGATGGCGCACGCCCTCCCTGCTGTAACTGTAAGCGAGCAAAGCGATGGGCGGTGCAGGTGTCAGCCGTCAGATTCTTTGAGCAGATGGGCATGTGAGCACCGACCGAGATCGAACAAGCAGGAGGAACATTGGCATCGAATCTCTGAAAGGTAAACTGTAAATAAATCTTTTGAAATCCAAGTCCTCTTATGGGGTGTTTGGATGCACGATTAAAGTTTAAAAGGTGTCACATCGGATGTCACATGAGGTGTCGCATGTGTATTCGCATACTAATAAAAAAAATATAGATTCCGTCGGAGTATACTCCGCGAGATGAATTAATTAAGCATAATTAATATATCATTAGCATATGTTTACTGTAGCACCACATTGTCAAATCATAGACTAATTAGGTTTAAAAAAAATTCGTCTAATAAATTAGCATCAATCTGTGCATTTAGTTTTATAATTAGTCTATATTTAATACTTCATGCATATATCAAATATCTAATGTGATAGAAGCTAAACTTTAGTGGCAGTAACCAAGCACCTCCTGGATCCCTGCATGATGGCACGCAAGAAACAGCAATGAGAGCTCGGATCTTGAGCCGAGAGCGACACCGACAGCATGTGGCACACACGCATGACTTTTGCCGGTGCTCACGGCATGGCTTCATGAGGAGCACCCTGCTGCTGCACCTGCTTTTGGTGGGCTAGCCATCGATTAGATACTTGCACTGCATTCTGACTCGATGCTTGCACTGCATTCTGAGTTTGATGACTGTCCTTGGTGGTTACTGGCTACGGAGTAGGAATTAGTAAAAAAAAGAAAAAGACAAAACTCTCACTCAAGCATGGAGTAAAGAATCGGACAAAATATAGTAACACAAGACAGTGTCCCGATTTCTGAAGACAGAGCAGCTGGAATCCTCTGTCTTTACCCAATCTTGACAACCCAGTACTAGCGCGATGTCACTTCAATTGGGTGGAAACAGTCAAACAGAGAGAAATTGTCTCACCGACTTCAGTTAAGAGATCTTTTCTTTTTCTCTACTCCGTAACTTGTCTGTCAGTACACGGATCAACAAACACTCCTACTTTAGGTCTTCAACATGCTGAGAAACTGTTTCTGATCAAGGCCTCGTTCACTTTGCAAAAAAAGTGAACCCGATAAATAGTACCACTTTCGTCTTATTTGGTAAATATTGTCTAATCGTGGACCAACTAGGCTCAAAAGATTTATCTCGTGATTTCCAACTAAACTATGTAATTAGTTATTTTTTTTACCTACATTTAATACTCCATATAAGCGGCTAAAAATTGATATGATAGAGAGAGTGAAAAAACTTAGAATTTGGATGGCATCTAAACAAGGCCCAACAAACACTCCTACTTTAGCATGCTGAGAAACTGTTTGGATCAGGACTAGTTATTAGTACAGTAGTTGTTATTAAAATTAGTTGATAGATGACTAAAAATTGGATGATTAAAGTTTAGTTCTGTGATGTTTGGATACATATACACTAATCGAGTATTAGTCCATTTTGTCTTCTCTTTATCAAAACTTTAGTCTTGTTATCAAACAGGCCCTGAGCCTTATCGGATAACCATGTTAAGAAAAACAAAAGCCATCCCCTGTTGTCATCTAGCACCTCAGTGGCTCAGTCAGATGTTCCTGCAAGTGGCGACCACGGATAAAGCAGCGGTTGCGCACGTTCCTGCGCCAAGAATTTCCACAAAAGAAGGCACTCGGCCACAATAAAAGAAGAAAATAAAATAAAAAAAGCAGCGGCGCATAGACAAGTCCAGCCCCGGAACCGAGTCAGTCAAGCAAGAACAATAAAAACTCTTGGCTGGACAACGATGCCACCACATCCACATGGGGATCTCTCGATCTGATCTCCCATGAGAGGAAATTCCTGCAAGTTGCAACGAGCAAGAAATCTGCAGTCCTACTGGCCAACGGCAACGGCTATCATCACTTTGCACTTGGTCGTGGGTGGAGAAAAAAAAATCAGCGGCGGCATCCGGCGAGCATGCATATGCTTCGCGCCCCCAGGATATCATATGCTACTGGCCCGCCGAAGCGAAGTGCGGCGGGGATGTAGTATTTTGGTGCCCCTAGCATCTATTCGTACCCATTTAACACACGCACGTTACTCATGTCATCTATGTACAAACAAACCTACAACTACACTTAGATGTTGAAGACCGCGTCATTTCTTGAGATCACCGAAATAGGGGGTGATTGGTTGCCCCGACGGGGCGGTCCTAAGGCCCATCCGACACGAGTTGGTGCAATGAATGTGTGATTGATATCCTGACTCGTACCATTTGCCTGCTCCTCTCCATACCTTCCCCCCCCCCCCCCCCCCCGCCATCCCGCACGCCTCCATCTTCTCGATTTCTCCTTCCCTTTCGGTCCTGGCTCGCTCGGTGCTTGGCGGGAACCTTCGCGCCGAGCACGGGAGATGAGGCCGTCCGGGCCATAAAGCGCGCGCGGGGGTCTCGTCTAGGGTTACCACCCTCGCTCTTCGTCTCTCCTTCTGCCATTGCTCCGGTGCGAACTCCCGTCTTGCTCCCCCTCGACCTCGGTAGCCCTACCGAGGCGACCCTCATCGGCGAATTTCTCTTGGTCCTCGGGCGCTTGGACGGTATATATGCCATCTGCGCTCTTCCCCTCCTCTTCTTCACTGTCGTTTTTTTGTTGATTTGTTGGTGGATTTTGCTTGAAATGCCAAGAAATCAGGGTTCTTGGTTTGACATCCACAGATATGTACGATGCTATACCTGATTTACCTGTTTCTAGCTCAGATCTGTACATGATGCTTCGTTTTTTGTTTATACCTCATGTTTTGTGTAGATCTTATACGCTGATGCCTATTTTGTTATACATACTGAGCAAAGTGCCTAGAGGTCAATGATGTTGATTGGTTAACAGTATACGCTGGAGGAGCACCCTTTGGTGTGGCAGACGCGTCTTTCATTGTTCATTTTGTCTGATTTTTTGCTTGCTAAGCAGTACATACCCATGTTGCATGCTCGCTTTCTAATGTTGCCCTCCATCCTGTTGTGGTATACATGGCGTTTGAAGCTAGGCGAAGGGTTGCCGCTGCTGTGGTTGTTGTAGTGGCGGCTTGGTTTTTCATGTGGTTTAGGAGGAGAGTTGAAGATTCGCGCTCAGTCACCTATGGTCCCTTGGCTGAGAGGGACATACAGATGATGAACAATCTTAGATACATCTATGAATCTGATGATGTGCACTGTGTCAACCTTCTTAGAATGAGGAGAGCCTCTTTTTTCTAACTTTGTGACCTTTTTTGTAGTAGAGAGCTTGTCACTGATAGCATACATGCATCTGTTGAAGAACAAGTAGCCATGTTCTTGCATGTTGTTGGTCACAATGAGAGGTTTAGGGTGGTTGACCTTACCTTTAAGAGGTCCGCAAAGACAATTAGTAGGTTCTTCCAGAAGGTGTTATATACGGTAGGAGAGCTGAGGAATGAATTGATTGTCCCTCCTGCTACCAATGTCCATCCTAGGATCCTTGGGAGCAGAAGGCGGTACCCCTATTTCAAGGTTGGTATCCATAACTTGTCATACATAGGTCTCGTGCATTATCAGTTTAGTGTCAATATTTCACTTGCACTTATGTTTTTTTTAATTAGGACTGTATAGGAGCAATTGATGGTATTCATGTATTAGCTAGAGTGCATGTGAAGATGTAAGCTGTCTTTAGAGGCAGGAAGCACACTATCACACAAAATGTGTTGGCAGTCGTGGACTTTGACCTCAGATTCACCTATGTGCTTGCTGGTTGGGAGGGATCTGCACATGATGCTCTTATCTTGTCTGATGCTCTTGAAAGAGATAATGGCCTTAGAGTACTACCAGGTATCATCCAAACTAAAAAAAACTTTGACACTTTGCTTAATCCTAAATGAAACTACTAAAACATATCCTATCTGCTAATTTTTAGGTAAATTCTATCTTGTCGATACTGGCTATACAGTGAGGCCTGGTTTCTTGCCACCATTTCGTGCCACAAGGTACCATTTGAGGGAGTTTGGTTCAAACTGACCTCAAAATCAAAGAGAGCTTTTTAATCTAAGGCATTCGTCTCTTAGGGTAACAGTTGAGAGGGCTTTTGGGGCTCTAAAGAATAGATTCAGGATATTGGACAACAAACCTTTCCACCCATGCAAGACCCAAGTTAAGCTTGTTCTAGCCTGTTGTATTCTTCACAATTGGATCCTCATGCATGGGCAGAACGAGCATGTGCCTGCTGAATCCACATGGACATCTAACATCAATGATAATGCCTCACAACCAGATCATATCCCTGACAATGGTATCTGGGCACAACAGAGGAAGACATGGGCTGCACAGATGTGGCAAAACAGGAGGAATTCTAGGGTGTAGTGGCATGGTGTGTGTACTATTTAGTAGCATTGGAGAAACTTGTATTTTTACTGAGACCTATGGCACTTTGCAATGATGTAGTACCTATTCCTTTTCTGTCTATTTGATCTGTTCAACTTGTATTTCATACCATGTAATTTATTTTTCTTACGTACTGGTTGTGGATAGGAAATGGATAATGTGCCTGATCAGGTTGTTAACATTGGTGGTGAGGACAATGTGGTGGAACATGGTGGGGTAGTTGCTGCTGATGATGGCAACCAAGCAGCCCCTCAGCCCAATGGCCCTATGCACTGGAGTCCCATCCAGTCTGAGTTCATGCTTAGGAGGTTCCATGATTTGGTGGGGCAGGGGGTCAAAACTGAGAAAGGGTTCAAGGAGGTACATGTTAGGCAGGTTGCACTCATGGTCTCTGAGTTTGCTAGGGTCAATGTGACCACCCAGCAGATTTACAATCACCTTAGCAATTTGTGTTCTTATTTGGCACCTGGGATGATTGCAGTTTTTGACTAAGGCTGATACAATTGTGAGATCCTTTTCTTGCCTATGAAGATAACAGTGCCAGTTTGAGTAATGAATTATGCACATTGTTGACCTTGGACTTGTGAGGTACTAGAGCATTGTTTCTTCTATCTTCTGCTTATGCTTCTCATGGCTGTAATTAAACCATGTGAGACATCCATGCCCAAGCAACAGCTGGACAATTTTGATGATCTGATGGCTGGGCTAGATGCCTCTCATGGTTTCATGCATGTCATGATCTTGGTTTTCTACTTTCTGTTTGAGGTTTGTTGCTGTCTATGTTTCTTAAGCTCCAAGTTCAAGGTCAAATGAAAAGACAATTAAATCTGAGGCAAATCGATTGAACTACCCCTCATCTTATCAACATCTTATACTTGCTTTTATGTGTTTTTAAGGGGCAAATGGCTTGGTATGTTGTGTACCGTGGTAGAGTTCCTGGGATATATGCAACCTGGGCTAGATGCAATGCCCAGGTAACTGTTTTAAAAACAACAGCTACAAGAGCTTCCCTAACAAAGAAGAGGCAAAAGCATCATACTTAGAGTTCATGGGTTGTGAAGATGATAAAGTTTTTGTCAATCCTCCACCAAAGGTGCTCAGGAAGAAACCGGTGTTATTTGTTGTTGCTGTGGTGCAGTCTTTTTTGTTGCTGGTGCTTCAGTGGTTCGTTCTTGCTCGTTGCTACAACTGTCTGTGATGCTCAAAATGTCATGGCTTTGTATGTTACCTATCGGGGAAAGGAGCCTGGGGTCTATGCCCTAAAATGCCTCTTTGCAGTGCTTCGGGCAACAAATGAAGCCCTAAAATACCTTAGTTACTAGCTATTGCTTTGGTTCGGTCGTTTATTTTGATGATGCTTGAGTTCTTCATTGCTAAGCATTATTGTAGGTGTATCTAATTGTTTCATATTGCCTGTGATGGTTTCAAAATGCCATGAAAACGTGTGGAGACAATGACCTTGTGAGGAACTGTGACTTTTGGGCAACCAATCACGCCCTTATTCATGATTTGCTGGGAGTACTATTGTCATGTTTATGTCTTTAGAAGCTCCAAGGTCATTGTCAATGCCAAGTTTGTTGAATTGAGGCAAAATTATCTATGTTTCCTTCTATTCTTCTTTATTCTGCAATACCTGGTGGTAACCATACCAAAACGGTACACGGGTGCTCGCACCCCAAGCCGTGCGTCCAACCAAACACAAATGCTACCACCACTTCATACAGCAAAACGATCAATGGGACAACCAAACAGAATCATTGTCATACAGGACAACTAAGTTAAAGCAAATCAAACAAAGATGGATGAATGCTTTGATTCCGGCTCGGAAGAGCCTGGACAGGGCCACCATCCCAGACCGTCGACCTCGGAGCGACTAATCACGCGCGTCACAATTCCATGTGGCACCACGCGAGAGAGACAACATATTTTTTAGAATAAATACCTGTAAGCATCAGGTTCGAATCCTGGTGGCCAGGCTGCCCACCGCAAGCCTTTGCCATCCGAGCTGAAGCTCGGTCTCGGCGGGGACGTAGTAGGATGGAGGCCGGAGGCCCGGAGCCTGCTGGTCGCGATCGCGAACAGCGGAACAGGTGGTCCGGGCATCCTATCCGGGACAGTATCCCCTCATCCGCCGCACGCTGCCCGGCGGCCCTGCCCTGACACCGAATCTTTCGCGTTATCCGTCTAGCGCCGGCCTAATCAGTAATCAGGTCCATCAAGTTGATTCGAGGGCACTGATGATAGCCCTGTACCTGCGTACTGATCCTATCATGAGCGCGATGGGCACTGCTCGGCTGCACAGCATCAGGCTCCAAATAACCTGTGCAGCACCATTCTCCATCCCAGAGCTGCGAAAACGCAAGGGTTTGCACGGCAGACACGCAGGCAGCACGCCGGGGTTTTGCTTGGAAGGACGTTTTTCTTACCTCAACGCGGCACCGACGCCTAGCTAGGTCCGAATTGACACCCACCCTATCCTCCAGAAAAAAACGAATTTCCAAAATGAATCCTCATCCCTGCGCTCGCCCAGACGAAATCTACACGCGACCTACCGGGGATATGTGTTCATCACTACATCTGTATCAAATCAGTGGTACCAGTACCACCGACACATAACTGAGCGCGTGTTTAGTTGGGTGGAGGTTAGAAATTCGGCTACTGTAGCACTTTCGTTTTTATTAGATAAATAGTATTCAATTATGGACTAATTAGGTTTAAAACGTTCGTCTCGCAATTTCCAACCAAACTGTATAATTAGTTTTTTTTTTGTCTACATTTAATACTCCATACATATATCGCAAAATTCGATATAATGACTACTGTAACACGTTTTGGAATTTGAGGTGGGAACTAAACACGGGATGAATCGACGTTTCTCCTCTCCTTGTGACTAAAATCAATTTCTAAACAAAGCCACGCTTAAACTTCAGAGGTAGTGACCCCATCTCACGAAGCACTGAAGTTATTATGAATTGAACTGTGGGGGTATGATCAAACTGAGCACCAGCCAAGGGGTGATGTGATCCAGCTGGCAACAATCGCCAAGCGTTGAGTATTATAAAGGGCCAGTTTAGTTCCAAAATTTTTGGCAAAATAGGCACGGTAGCATTTTCGTTGTTATTTGACAAATAGTATCTAATCATAGTCTAATTAGGCTTAAAAGATTCGTCTCGTGGATTTCGTCTAAACTGTGTAATTAGTTTTATTTTTTATTTATATTTAATACTTCATGCATGCGTCTAAAGATTCGATGTGACGAAAAATATGAAAAATTTTGCAAAATTTTTGGGAACTAAACTGGGCCAAAGAATAGGATGAATGATTGCTTGGGGCGACTTATCCATCAAGCAGCAACTTGTTATCCATCAAGCAGGGAACAGTGCGTCTGCACTTCTGCAATAGTGCTAGTACAAAATAAACAAAACTCACAGGTTATTTGGAACCCAATCGATTGGCCCATCGCACTACCGCCTATTTGTTTGACTGGGCTTGTTCGTGGCTGGATCGTGAAGAAGTACTGCTGATTGGTTTGGTGTGATAGAAAAATTTAGGATCATTTACGAGGGAATAATCCTAGCCGAACAGGCTGCTAATCAATGCGAAATGTTTTGCCTCCATGGCCCAATAATTAGGGCCTTATCCGTTGCTAATCCTAATCGCACCCGCACGCATCCCTGGCGAGCGCGATCGGGCGCTCCGCGTCGGCGTCCTGCTGGTGTTGGGTGGGTCGCGGGCTGCCCTCAGCAAGCTACGGTGAGGTCGGCGATCCTGTCAGCTGGGCCCGCCGGGGTATAGAATGCCACCATGCGCTGCGCTGGGATGCCGCCTGCCGGTGACACGTAAGGGAAGACGTGGGCGTGCCCGGTTGATTGACCGCGCGAAGCTGAGCTTGGTCCCACGTGAGCGCCACGTTCGTTTGAGTTTGTTTGACTGATAAGTCATGTCTGAGAATACTGTTGACCGATTTGATATGAGAGAAAAATATTATTCGTTGACTAAAAAAGTACAACTTATAAGAAAAAAAGCCCAACCGAACAGGGTGCTTACCGTGCTATCTTTCTCGTAGTACAGAATATCCACAAAATTATACAGACGATGCCAAATCGGGAGTAGTCAACGGACTAGGGTGTGTAGTTCTGTACGCAGTACGCATGGTCAAATGGACCGGTGCTCTGGTGCATTTTGAAGTTTTTGGCACTTTGATAGGTGATTAGGTGAATAGGTAATCGCGCTTAGGTGATCGTTAAACGGTTCATGCAACATATCGGCCAGATATGTGTCGTGATAACGTGAAACTCATCTAGAAGCAATTATTACTTCCACGATGCAAACACCAACCAGAAGCACGGGTTAAAGAAAGTAGCCTCAATGAAAGGTTGTCCCTTTTAACTCAGACGTGTTTACTTTTGTTTTCGTAATTCTACTTCTCTTCATTTTGACTGTTCATTTATGACTTGGAGTATTCGTCACTTCTGACGATACTCCATTCTCGTTCCTGGAAGACTCCCAACCAAACATCAGTCGTCCCAGGACGGTCCCGTTCCATCCCACCTCGTCCCTCCATCCAAACACAACCTAGAATACGACGCCGTCCGAGCAAACCGAGCGGCCGCAGCGCACAAGGCACAACGCAGCCCGCCCGCCGCCTCAAAACCTCAGACACAAGCTGCATCTTTCCCTCCCCATCCCCTTCCAATCAGTCTCGCCGCCATTTCCCCTTTGCTGGTGCTGCTGCTGCTTCCCCAAACCCAAGCCTTCGATTCGACCGCCCGCCCGGGCTCTCGAGCTAGCCTTCCGCGCCGTCTTGGTTGCCTTGCGCACAGCTTGCCATGGATGAGGTCCCTGCCACCGCCGCCGTCCTCGACTTCCGACCCGGCTCTTCTCCACCACGCGTCTCCGCCGTCCCACGCCGTGCCGCGGAGTGCTCCCCCGACACCGGTAAGGCCTCCTCGTACGCCGCAACGGTGTCCCGCTTGACGCCGTTCTGCCAATCTGCCTGGGCGTGGTTGGTGAATGGTGAGCGGAACACCGACCCCAAGCGGTCAAACCGCTCGTGGTCGGTAAATGGAACACCCGCCCCGGCACCCCCTGCCGTGGCGGCTGATGGTTGCTCGGTTGTTTGTCTGCTCGCTGACTGTCGCTGCTAATTTTTGTTTCCCTTTCCCGGTTTTTGATTCGATTTGGCTTGCTCTGCTCTGGATGCAGGCGGTGCAGAGGAGGCGACGGGAGGTCCGGGTTTCAGGAACACAGCCGCCGTTTCGGCGGAGTTGACGGGGTCAAATTCGGCCGGTTCCGATATCCAGACTGTTGATTGCGGTACATCGGGAGGCCTTGCCGGCGGTGACGCTGGAGGCGTGGAGGTTTTGTGCTTGGAGAATGCTGCGGAGCTCGAATCCGTGGAACCAGGTGTTTTGGACGTGAGATTAGGAGCTCCAGTGGAGGAGCGCCATGGCAGGACGTTGGATAGTACGGGATTGGGCTCTGATGAAGCTGGTGAGACCAATGGGATTTCACTTGTTGCGGTGTCCCAATCAGGTGCCACTTCAAGCTTAGATACCACTGGGTCGATTGGTGGCTACTCCCTCGTGGAGGGGTCTCTGCCAGAGGCGAGTGGTGCCCAAGGATGTGAACCTGAGGTCCATGAAGTACCAACAGGGACCCCTACTACTGTGGGGTTCCCGAATGAGGATGGAGGCTCTGGATTTGGAATTGAGCTGAATGATGACGTGGATGGTAGAAACGGCCTTGCCGGAGGCGAATTGGAACTGTCTACTGACGGCGATGATGCCACGGACATCACAGAGATAGCTGGACTCTTGTGTGGCGAAAGAGTGGAGGGGATGGAGACGAATTCAGGACAACATGAGGCCTCGAATGATTCCACCGCGCCTTCTGAGGAAGGAGTGGACAGGATGGAGACAAGTTTGGATGACTCTGAGGCTTCTGATGGCTCAACCACACAGGATTCTGATACCGACGTCGAGACAGAGTCAAGTGTTTCTAGTATAGAGGAACAAGAAGCAGGATACGGAGCCCACATCCCTCAACCGGTATGTATTTCGTGCCAACTCCTGTAGGAACTAGGTACTGCTTATCGGTGTTGCTATATTTCATATCAACTTGTGATGCTTTCCCTTTGTAATTCTGTTAGTAGTTCATCAAAAGTGTTCATTGTAACTTTCCCAAGTTCCTGACCTGCAATCCATAAGAACTAGCTGTAGAGTTAATCTACGGTGGGTAAAATTCTTCTCTCAAGATATAACTTATTGGCGTATATTCTTTTCCTTAATGCATTATAAATTTTTCTATGAGTTAGCATCCTAGAATATTTTCTGTGACAAGAAGCAATTTCAGACTTGCTGGGCGTTTAGGGTGCATCCTCTTCCCTATCCAGTTCACTTAAGCTGTAATATTCATTTTTTGGGAGGATCTGTTTTCATCCAGTGTTCTGCTCATCTATAGATGTTCTGGGTCACTTGTAGTCAATAACTGACTTATCCTTTTTTATATGGCTGTGTATATCCTAGCAAGGGACCACTTTTATACTCACTTTCTTAGTTTCTTGAGAGCTGGGACCACACTTATAGTGAAGGAAACTATGTTCAACTAACAGAAGTGGCATCCGAGTAACTTGGATGCACCAATGCACAATCATCTTTATATGTACAAATTTTGGTGGCATGTGCTTTTTTCAAATCAGGCTACCTTTCTGAAAAACTTTAGGTGCTTCTTAAACATGGCTTGTGCTGTTATATTAATATACTCGTTGGATATGGTGTGAATTTCTGAGGGTTACTGGATGATGTGTATGTCGTCTGTTTTTCCCCTTGCAGGATCAAGCAATCTGCAAGGTGGCCAAAGAAAACAACATGGCAGGAGTGAAGAGCTCTGATAGGTATTACTTTGCTTTATTTCGTTAAGTACTCTAACAACATAAGCTGTCCACTTACAACTTTGATCTGTTTGGGGACATTTCTAGTGACATATTCAATCAAGGCCTATGTGTACTGTACTTTCTGTTAAGATTTTTATGGGCTCGTCATTTTGACACTTTTCCTGGTAGATTTTTAAGATCTAAATATATCATTTTAATGTTGAATTCATCACAGGATGACTTCAGTTTCCGAATCAACACTTGTGCTGGCTTCAGGTGCATCAATGTTACCACATCCTTCGAAGGTACTGTACCAAGGGCTAAATTAATTGGGATGATTTTTTGGGTCCAATTTACATAGAAACAATTGCAAAAATGACAGACTCCTTGATTATGATGACATTCGGGTGGATGACAAGTGAGTCCATAATGTGGGTCCAGTGTCAAATCTGCAAACGACCGATGTTTCGAGTCCCATTTTTGCAAATCGCCCATTTACATATGCTTTGCTATTTATTCCAAACAACAAAAGATACGAGGTTGCCATTCTGATATTGCAGTCACTGTTTCTAAACATTAGCTGGAAACTATATATGGCTTTCTCTCGCTCCTTGCTCATTTATTGCTACTTGAATATTTGCCTCGAATATTTTTTACATCCATACCTGTTCTTTTTTTCCAGGTACTGACAGGTGGTGAAGATGCATATTTTATAGCTTGTGATGGCTGGTTTGGTGTAGCAGATGGAGTTGGTCAGTGGTCCTTTGAAGGTAAACAATATCTTCTCCACTGTAGCTCTGTGTTCTAATCTTGTGGATGCTGTGAGCTGCAGCTAGCAGTCCATCCATAGCATGTTAATTTACACTCCATACCTTGTTTCTTAAGTTTTACTGTACTTGCTTAGTTGCTTTTGAGAAATGCTTCTTTGCTGACATTGACTACAATTCTCAGATGCCTTACAATCACGCAAATATATTCCATATCCGAGTATGATACATTGATATAGCCTATTTGTTACAACTATAAGACCTTTTGGAATCGCTCCTAATAGTACGCAGAGTATTTGCTTCAAAATTAGAATTTAAGATTTGGGGAACTCAAACATCACACAATAAGTCCAGGACAATGCGCTGCAATAGACTTGCTTGTCTGCAAACACTGGAGCATGGATGAAATGTTCAAAATTCAAGCGTGGGAAGTTCATTTTTGTGTGGGATGGCATGATCAAAGCTGTTTGTTTTTTCAGACAATGAAAAGTTCCGTCCTCTGCCACCGCACACAGCCAAAGTTATACAAAATTTTCAGCTCAACTACTGATCACAAAAAGGAAAAAGAGGGCACAAACAAAAGGCAATAATCATGAGCAAAGTCTATTATTAGATGATTAGATCTCCATCCATTCTTGGTGAAAATATCAAGAGCAATGACCCCAAAGCTCTGCTCGCATGATCAAAGCTGATAAGGACGAGGTACTGACTATATGCCTAAACAACAATAGTTACATCCTTTCTGTTCCTATTCCTACCAGGAACACC